>NC_088914.1:26625000-27875000 GCF_963576675.1 Euphorbia lathyris
TTTTCTTCCATCCCTTTGCTCCCTGCAACATAAAATACACAAGTTAATTGAGTGATGATCTTCAAAGTATAAAGATAAATGATTGAAATATGGCCATCAGACTTTAGCTGTTGAAGTATTCAATGAATTAACCAGCAAAGCAGTTGTCCTGTTTCAGGTAATAATATAGAAACAATAAAGGAAACCAACAGGTTCATGTAGTGAACAATTTGACAATAAAGCTTGATCACTCAACCTATTACCAGAATTTCATTTACATAAGGCCTGTTTGGTTGACCAATTTGCGGGTACAAGTTAGTTGAATTTCTTCCAAAATAGCTACAAGAAGATGTTTCTTAATACTAACCAAACACTTTTATTCTACGGTTTTGACTCAAAAAGTAAAAAGGAGCTACAAAAAGAAGAACCGAACAGACACATAGATCAATCATACAAACCCAAAACAACTGAATCAAGCTCTCACAGTTCAATTTTCACACCATCAAACAACACGAAACTAACTGAAACATTGAGATTAGAGAATTAAATACCAGCAGCTGAATGCTAATAACACGATAGAGAATCTTGGGTTGCAATTTAAATAAGAGATAAGGTATCAAAATAGGTGTATGGTTTTTGGAGAAGTATCAATTTAGGCTCCATACAAAATAGAACCAATATAGGCTTAACGTTTAAAAAAGGGTACCAATTTAGGCCTCGATAATGGAACGAGACATGTGGATGGAGAAATCAGAACTTAACGGAATAATAGGAATGACGTGTCCAATCCGTTATTGAGACCTAAATTGGTACCTTTTTTAAACGTTAAGCTTATATTGGTGCTATTTTGTACGTTGAGCCTAAATTGATACTTCCCTAAAAACCATAGGCCTATTTTGGCACCAAAGGAGCTCTTTGATTCAGCCCCTGATTCGTTGATGTCTCCAACTACAATACACCATCCAAAAATAGCAAAAATTTCAAAATCTCACCCAAATTCATAGCAAATCCATTAATAGAAACCATACCCAAATTCATTTAGGGAACAAGAACAAAGGTAGAATTTATTTGGGGAACATGATGTCTACCAACAAGAAATAAACTCATATGGACAAAAACATGACAAACACAATTTAGGATAAAATGGATCTTATGTTATTTTAAGTTTAAAAAATTATTCTGATCATTGTGCATATAAATATAAAGAAGCAAAAGGGTTGTTTCTCTTACACCATTTTTCATTTCTTGTAAAGAAACATTTCATATAATCAAACCCTCTATTAACATAGCCAAATGTGAAAGAACATTGACACAAACCGAAATCACATATCAGGATGAAAAATATGGTTCGAGATCAAACAGGGATTGAAAAATAAAATTATCTCGACTAACAAACAACAAAGCCACATAATTAGTGCATTAAATACCTGACCAGGTCTTAATTACTCTCCATAATAGTATACATTGACAATCCTATCACCATAATCCGCAAAAAGCTTTCCTTCCTAATACACCAAACAGCTCACAGCAGAACTACTTGTTATTGATCTGATCGGTCTGGTATCTACTTCAAAATCGGATTACATATATAGTGAGAACAAACTCTAATTTCACAACTTTAATTGTAAAATTGGGAAATAATTAGATTGGTGTGATTAAGGGGCAAAAAAGCAAAGAAGGGTATTTATACATGTACTAGTATTTATACATGTTACCCATATGATTATCATCTCCACTTTTTTCTATATATAAGACAAATATCTTCTTACAAACCAAAAAACAAACTTCTTTTGAATTTGAACTTACAGCAAAATATATATAATTCCAAACTATCCTAATTAAAGAGAGGATAATCATTTTGTCTTTGTATAGATTAGAAATGGGTGAAGTGAATTATTAAAGTTACAGAGGAAACATATTGATAGGTAGTCTTTGCTAGTTGTGTCTCCTTTCGACTGCATGCTTCTCTAAATAACATAACATGCTTTCATCAAAACATGTATATTTGCTTAATTACATAGCCAAAATCTGAATTTACTGATCTTCATCAGCATTTGATAGTAATCACATAAAGCAAACATCTTTGAGCCATGGCAACATATGCCATTAGTTATGCAAATTAGAAGGATTCACCAAAAGCACATGCTAGCAAGGTCAAATTAGCATATCCTAGAAATATGGGAATATATCATAATGGAACATCAAAAGGGATCGTTTATAAGAGATGAAGATGAAGATCACAATAACCAACTATACACAAACATACACGCATACATACACATGTTTTGTTGGCCTGTCTGTTGAAGAAAAGTTCAGTTAGTCATAAAAACAAACAGTTGGTGTGCATTTCAGAGTGCGAAAAGTTACCTGGAGCAATTATCTAAAATCATCTCTGTGAAACAATTTGAAGGAATTGACAAATCACAAGACCCAAACTGCCTAGTTCAACAATAATCCAAAAACTCCTTCACAAGATCAATCACCAATTTATGCACAAAAACGCATAATAGATGACATAAATTTATTATAACCCAAAAATTCAGATCGAACTTACCAGAACTTGAATTCAAGAAGGCCATGAACAAATAGACAGAACTTGTTAGATCCACAAGTAAGGAGACTAATGCCATCTTGGATCTGCAGATCAGCTTGGAGAGAGAGAAAAAGACAACAAAAAGATTAAACATGTAGATATTGTAGATTATGTATAAACCCTATAGGAAATATACATAAATTAGGGCCACAACAAGACAGGTAAACCATCGATTCAAAATATGGGGAACCTTACCTCCAACTTTAAAATCGATCCTCTAAGAGCTGAAGAAAATGGAGGAACAAATACAACATATAAAGCAAAGTAGGAAAAGGGAGATCATGGCTGCTCTAAGGTGTTGCCATCAACGCTTTGTTGAGAGGAGGAAAGAGAGAGAAACTATTTGGAGATCTTTAGTTTGAGGAAGAAAGAAGTGGAGATAGAAAAAGAGGATATGAAATTAGAAATGAGAAGAGGGGGAATCGATTTTAGGTTTTGAGTTTTGAGCGCGTTAAAATTTTTGCTCTTTTTTCTCCTCCGCTTTTCTAAGTTTTGGTTGCCGCTTTTTATTTTCGTACAACAATGACAGTCATTTATTCAAAGTGTCGTCTGATGCTTAAGTGACTTTTCCATCAAAATCGTGTTCTTTTTGGATGACAACATACTGTAACCGTAACGTCATCTGAGACGCGAGCGCATTTTTTATTTCGCCTTCCGATGACATAGAATTAAAATACTTTCACGAAACATATTCAGACGACACGAAAACAAATTTCTGTCATGTACCTTGTGTCATGTGAAAGGGAAAATGGCATAGTGCATTGCTTAAGAAGGCTATTGGGAACCACCTTTGTTCTTCATCACTTCCGCCAGATCTAGAAATGGAATCTTCAGCCACTATGATAGCCGAAAAGATATTGGCAACCCGTACTATTCAATAGGATGGCGATTCTGTTTCTCAATGGTTAATCCAATGGCAGTCACGAGCTCTTGAAGAAGCTACTTGGGAAGACGAATTCGTTATGCGGAGCGAGTTTCCAAAACTCGGTCTTGAGGACAAGACTTCTTTTCAAGGGGGTGGTAATGATAGAGAAGAAATTCAAAATGAGGATAATATAATTCAGTCCAGGTCACCACCAAAGGAATTGAAGGTTTACCGAAGGAAAAAAATGGTAAAGGGTAAAGATGAGAATTAACTTGCATTCTGTTATTCCAGGTGGACAGTTTGTTATGGCTAGGGTGGGGCAACAAATATTTTTATTGTTATTTCTGCTTCTCAGCAGGGATTTATCTACAATAGAGACGGGATGTATTCTTGAGGGATTGAAGTTCATTCAATCAGGTTCCTTTCTATAATATATCAGTTCATCACTATTTCTTCTTATTCATTTTTCTGGGTTTCTTGGTTATTGCTGCAATTGTTTCCATCATTCTTCTACGCCTCTATGGTTCTGCATACAAATGAGATGGAGAATCAAACTGAATGCTGGATGGGCTGTTTACTGGTTTAGTATTTAACAATCCTGGATCAGTTATCATTTCTGATATGTATTTATGTTGTGAAAGCATGATGCCATCAGAATGATAAAACTCAGCATAAGGCCAATCTCAACGATATGACAATGTTTTCTCTCACACATCCATCTTGTTCAAAAGTATAAGGACATAATGATCTTTTAACAATGAAAGTTTCAGAGAAATAAATTGCGAGAGCACGAAACTCTCACCCCCAATATAATTGAAAAGCTTTAATAGATAGCCCAAAATATTTTTTTACATATGCATCCGAATTTTCGCTTTAGAAAATAAATCTAAAAATATTTGGTATAATGATTAAGGAAAAGCACATAATAATTCAAGTGGTTGTTTAGTAATAAGATCTGAATTAGGAAAAGGAAGTTCATGAATTTTACTTAAATAACAGGTTCACAAAGATTCTTGACTTTAGTATTGGAAGATAAAATAACATTGGAAGCAATTAATTTCCTAACTACTAGAATTGCAGCATGGCCTAAATGAGCATGTCAAATAGAAAGCACTGTCATATTTATTTGAACTGGTATTGATGACGAAAATGGGAGATAATAAAGTCCATTACTACTCTATCCTTAAGGATTGTTTCATTCATTTCAAATCATTCACACTACTTGACAATAAAGAATTCAATAAAAATATTGTTAGAAGCGGTTAAAGGACCAACATATATAAATAAAAATTTAAGAAGTGAAAGGAACAAATAAATCATCCTTAAATTTGAGATTTTACCATTGAGAGAGAAATCAAAGAAACAAATAGAGTGAATAGAGAGTTTAAAACCACTGCTAATTGTTACTTCCTCGGGTTCTTGATATTCTCAATGGGCATGATTTTCCAAATCAGAGGTAAGGTGATGAGTGGCATCAGTATCCATGATCCATAACTTATTATGCAAATTTGAGAAAGACCCAATATTTCTAAAAGGTTGAGAGTTGCGACATATTTCTTGATTGAAAACTTGAGATGACCAATTGTTGCCATAATGTACACGACCATTACAATTAGAACAAATAATAGAAGATATGTTACCTGAAGTATTTTGAAAATTGCATCTTGAACAACGATTGAAAATCGGACTGCCTGCCCCTGAACAAAGGTTCAAATTCCCTCCATCACGAGAGACATAATTTACATTTGGAGCAATAGACAAGATCAGATGCATCCTGTGCCATCTGAATTTCTTCGCTGATCAATAAACCAAGTAAATCATTATAGCTGAAAGGTTGTAAGCCCGTACAAGTGATCAATAAGAAGGTCAGAAACATGTTGAAATACAATCAGTAAAATTTTCCAAATTCATCGGACTTTTCAGCACCTCCAGTTGATCACAGAGATTTTTTACTTTTCGCATATAATCGGAAATTGAATCATTGTTCCGTTTGAGGGTGAGAAGTTGATTCGTTAAATTCCGAATTTAAGGTCGTGAAGCTGCAGACCATGTCGCATGAAGCTTGTCCTAGGCATGCTTTGCTATATGCTATCCGAGTAACATGGTGTCAGACACGTGTGAATGTATTATATTTGATATGAATATCAACAACATAGATTTGAATCTTTTTGAGTTTATGGAAACAAGTCAGAAATACGGTTCAAACTTAACATAAATTATCAGAAAGCAAAGCGCTTATATTATAAATTGAATAATAATAATTATTAATTAAAGGGGATAAGGTATCAAAATAGGTATCAATTTAGGTTTTATGTATAAAATAACGGCTTAAAAAAGAATACCAATTTAGACCTTAATAACATTCATTTTGAATTTAACAATTCTAATTATTACAACACAATCTCTAACATTTGAATAAGCGGTTTTCACCTGATCAATAACTGATTATGTGAAAACCACCAACACCCGAACCGGCCAAATTCACTCAGTCAGTTACTGGTTAGGTGAAAACCAGGTGAAAACCACAAGTGCCGGTTACATCAGATGAGATCCTAAATACGAACTAATAGATATGAATACATATATAAATTTAATTCCTTTCATGTTTAAGTAAACATGATAAATCTCAAAATTATTTAAAACCACATATCCTATTTGGCCTAACATGAGGTTATCCAAATCCAACACATAACTACAAATTCTACAATAGTACCGATCCATATAGAAATTTAACCGAAATCTCTAATATGTATTCAACCAGCCTGGTTGCCATCGGGCTTTCCAAACATCAATGTCTTCCGGGAGATTCTTCAAGTAGATTCCATCGTCTTTAGCAACCCAAATACAATTAAAACCAGCATCACAATAACTTAGAAAACCTTTATAAGATAAATCATCCACAAAAGCATCTACATGAGCATGAGTATAATCATCACCAGGAACAAAATAACACCAGAAAAGAGTAGTCCCCCATATATTAGGTTGAAAACTCCATTGAAATTGTTGATTAGTGGTGAGATTATGGGGTCCAAGATCATTATTTTTTGACTTGCAGTGCAGATACAGAGGCTTGTTTGAGCTCAATTCATTTACCACATGAACATGATAATGAACAAATGTCAGACAATTGATCTGTGTAATAAACAGGCTTAGTATTGCTAATGGGAAAATGATTAAGGTATTGAAAGACATGATTGATAGGTAAATAGTAGAAAGATTGATGGTAGTGTGCATATTATATATACAAAAATATGTAAATCTAGGGCATTTATGTTCATCCATTGAAGGAAATATGAGCTGTGCCTGATAGTGCTTAGGATAATCTTTCTGTATATACATGTATATAAATGGAAATATGAGTTGTGTTATACTGTAAATTGCTTTTACTTACTATATTGAGAATTTGACAAGTTAATCACATTTTTTTTATTTTATTTAAAGGGCTAGATTTTCCCGTATGATTTTTGGAAAAGTATTAGGAAATGATAATTTTTTTTTATTCTAATAGTTCAAGTAAGATAAATTTAGATTACAAGGTTTTTGAATTATAGTCTTTATATTTTTAATAATACATTACAATTATAAGGTTTTTGAATTTTGTTCTTTTTAACAGATTAGATCTATTTAGATTACCAATTTGTCTTCTTTTATTTGTTTATTTTTTTTTCAAAAGTTGTGCGCAATGCAATTATATTAAACAAAGAAGATTATATTAAAGAGAAAGGAAAACCCTCACCCCACCCCACCCATGTGATTCGAACCCATGATCTCTAGGATTTCGCATGTGATTATATTAAGATTTCGCATGTTTATACTTTGATATCTAAATTTTATTTTTACACTTGAAAATTATCATTTTAAATATTAAAAATATACTTTAAATTTTTTATTTTTTATTTATAAAAAATAATTGTTCTCGGGATCTCTTTCTCTGGTCTAATTTTAGTAAAAATTATAATTCAAATATTTTAGTATATGAAAATTAAAATATTCAGATACTATTATTTTAAAAATATGGGTAATTAATTTATTAGTCCCTATATTTTGACAAAACACACTGTTTAGTCCTTGTATTTTAAAAAACACATGATAAAGTCCCTAATCTTTTTTTCGATGAACTGTTTAGTCCCTAACGTTTTTCTTAGTGAATTATTTAGTCCATGCCGTTAGACTTTCATGAAGATTTTGTTAGTCAATTTGGATTTGCGTTCTTCTTTTCCTTTATTTTCATTTCCTTTAAACTCTAATGCATCTGAAATCAATTTTGAGCGTTCTTCTTCTTGATTTTCTCCTTAATCGTTCAAATTCGTAAGCATTGGGTATGTTCTTTTTCTTGTTCTCCATACAAATAACTTCTTCTAAATTGGATTTCCTCTTCTAAAGTTTGAAGGTAAATAGTAAAGTGTAATTTAGTTATTTCCGAAGTCATAAACGGTAAAAAAATCTAACAAACAGACGGAAGGACTAAACAGTTCACTGGAAAAAAGGTTAGGGACCTTACCATGTGTTTTTGAAAATACAGGAACTAAACAGTGTGTTTTGTCAAAATATAGAGACTAATAAATTAATTACCCTAAAAATATTGTTCTAGGTATCACTTTGTATCTAAATTTGAATTTTACAATTAATAATAGTATTATTTTAATTATATAAAAAATAATGGCGTTATTTTAAATATTAAAAATACACCTTTTTATATATTTTATATTTTTATATACTAAAATATTTGAATTATGTTTTTATTAAATTAGATAGGAGCGTGTTTCAAAAAAAAAAAGGAGAGAGAGAGGAGGACTGAGAGATGTCACAATAATATTTTTTTAAGAAGAAAAAGAAAAATTAAAAATATAAGAGTTTATTTTTAATATTTAAAATAATATTTTTAAGTGAAAAAAATTCAATAATAAAAAAGTGAATATGTTAAGTTCAAGTACCAAAAATGTAATTTAACCTAAATAAGTAAAGGAAAAATCAATCATCTAAATAGATTAATGGACTAAAATGTTGAATAGAATAAAGTTAAGCATCTTATAACGTATTATTGGAAATGCAAACACTAAATAGTGTATTAAGTAAATATATATGTAGGACCTAATAAATTATTTACCATAATGACACATAACAAAAAATTAAATGAGTTGGTTTGACCGTTATTTAACTATCATGTCAGGCATATCCTAAGTAATTTTATCAATAAATTGAAATAGTATGTATTTTGATAGATTATTTGTAACTGTGCTAATAATATGCTAACTGTGCCAATAATATGGTAAATATTTTACATAGTTATTGTGCTTAACTTATATGTGATAGTGTTAATTGTTGATATTTTGACAAATTATGTTTTGTTGTGTTATATATTTATGACATAATTGATGTTTAGAAAGTTTGATACATTATTTAAAAAACTAGTCAAATAACGAGTAACTATCAGTTCAAATTTTGTAAAATTAATTTTGCTTAAAAACGTAAAATTTTATCATTTCATATTGATATCATAACTTCATAAAAGAAACGATGAAAGAGCCATACAAAAGATATTCCTTCAAAAGGCATAACCGCTGATACATGTGTCCCAATCACAAGACAAAGCTCAAATGCAAGCTCTCATTTCCCCCGTTTTACGTTGGGACTTACGGAAAGAGAAGGCAGACCCAAAGGAACCCAAAATAAGTATGTCATTCAGAGTTTGCCGTGTGGAAACCTACTAAAATATAGGATACGCTCCTAGGCTACCATAATATCTAAGCCAAACACTGCGATGTACGCAGAATTAATTCCTCTCTAAAGTTACTACAAAGTTCCAACATTTTAGTATCATCACTGACTCAATCATCAGAGGGGGATGCCGGATTCTGGCCCCTCCCCTGACTATTTTCTAGTCTTATTTCAAGTAGTGAAGACAATCCCCAAACCAATTTTGGAAACCGAAGACGTCAAATGGTGTGGTAAGCGTGGACGAACAAAAGCACATTATGACTAAGATAAGCAGTTTTGTTATCCATCTTGTGATTCAACCGACCTTTAATATTCCTTCTTCCTCTACTACAATAAGACATCGAGGTGTTGTTGATGCAAGTAACAACTTACTTGAGCCCCTACTTATCAGTTTGACACTAGATAAGTATATTGAAGTATGTCTAGGGTCTCTCGACCATGATCAACGTACATTCATGGATGAAATGAAGGAGCTCATATACAATATCGGCTCCATTCAACAATCTATGAATGTTCTCAGATTGGAGCATGCTATGCAAATGGAGGTTGTGCTAGCAGAATCAAGAGAGGCAAGAGAGACTAATAATACGGATAACCATGATTCTATAGCTTGCTCTATCGAAAATCATGTCGTGCGCACTTGCTCCAAAAATAGAGATTGGTAAGAAGAATATCAACATGGTATCACTAGAGGGCAATCTAAAGAAAAGGCCTCTAGCCTATTAGAGACTATCTTAGTTATTGTAAAGCATATAGTATCTGTATCTGTTACCTTATCAATAGCCTAGAATATAGGAATAGAAGTTCACTACAAAGTGAACTGTAGTTTGTATATAAACACAATTACTGATCAATAACAGTCACTGAGCAATTCAATCTGTTACATGGTATCAGAGACCTAACCCTAATTCTCCTCTTCCTCTCTCTTCCCCTACACCGAAACACCTAACCCTAATTCTCTCTCTCACCTACGGCCGCCGTCGCCGCTGCCAATTCCGGCGATCCTCCTCCAAATCAGAAAAACCGAAACCTCCATTCTACCTTCTCCTCACTGTCATGAGCACCAACACCGAAAACTCCACCGCCGGAACACCTCCCAACACCCATTCGAACACCAATAATACAGAAACAAACACCAATCATCACCTTTCCCTCACCGTATCCAACATATCTACCTTCATCAAAATCACCCTAGACATTGAAAAAGGGCATTATCCTACTTGGGTTGCCCTATTCAAGCTCCATGCCAAACCATTCCAGGTCCTGGACCATATTATTCCACCCACAGACCCTTCCGCCAACTCTTTACAACAAATAAACCCCGACCTTTGGTCTCGAATCGATGCTATTGTTCTCCAATGGATCTATAGCACCATATCTCTGGACCTTCTCCATACAATCATTGAAGCCAACTCCACCGCCGCAAGGGCATGGAGTCGTCTACAGGAAACCTTCTCAGACAACAAAAATTCCCGCGCCCTATTCCTTCAACAAGAGTTCTCAAAAACCAAACTAGCTGATTTCTCTGACATCTCCACCTACTGTCAGCACCTCAAATCCCTATCCGATCAACTCTCAAATGTGGACTGTCCGGTTACAAATGATCAAATGGTATTGCAACTCATATCCGGTCTGACTGATGCGTATGATACTATTGGCACTCAGATTCGACACGGGGACCCCCTTCCCGCATTTCAGAAAGCCCGTTCTATGTTGATCCTGGAAGAAACAGCCCGTGCTCACAAAAATCCGCCTAACACTGATTCTGTTGCCCTGACCGCGGCTGCCGCTGAACCCGTGCACCAGTAGACTCATTTTCCATCCGCACGGCCTCCATACCAGCGTGCGCAGAACTTCCACCGCGACGGCAGAAATGGTGGCAGACACCACCACGGTGGCAGGCACGGCAGCCATCACGGTCAGCGATCCGGGTATCGCCCTTCTTACAACACACCATGGGCGTTTACACACCCTTGGGCGCTGCAACAGCCCTGGGCGACTCCACCGTGTCCGTTCCCAATGAACCCCTGGCCTAATCAGTACCCTTCCGGTCAGCAGACGTCACAAGCCGGAATCCTTGGCTCACGCCCTAATTCACCTCAGGCACACTTCAGTATGGTAAATCAGCCATACACTCCCACTGACATTGCCGAAGCCATGCATACCATGTCAATCACACCACCTCCTGATCAGTGGCACATGGACACCGGAGCCACCTCTCACATGACAGCTCACAAAGGTACACTCACTTCTTATTTTAATTCGAGCCTCAATTCTAATATTATTGTCGGTAATGGTCATTGTGTTCCTATTTGTGGTTCTGGTAATGCAATCTTAGATACCAAATCTCATCCCCTCAAGCTAAATAATGTCTTGCATGCTCCTAAACTCATTAAGAACCTATTTCTGTCCGTCAATTTACTGTTGATAACAAAGTTTCTGTGGAATTTGACCCTTTGGGTTTTTCTGTGAAGGATTTACAGACGGGGAAAATTATCATGAGATGTAATAGCACCGGGGATCTCTATCCAGTCCTGTCTAGCCACTCCACCTCACCCTCCACTCATTCTGCTCTTACCGCTGTGTCTTCTGATCTATGGCATAATCGTTTAGGACATCCGGGACCTCCAATTTTGAACACCCTGATGAATAAAAGTTCTATTTCTTGTAATAGGATTAAGAATAATTTTGTTTGTTCCTCTTGCATTAATGGAAAACAAGTCAAATTACCATTTCAGTCCTCTTATAATTTTGCTTGTATGCCATTCGATTTAATTCATAGTGATATCTAGACTTCCCCAATTTTAAGTTCCAGCGGTCATCGTTATTATGTGTTGTTCCTAGATAACTATACAAATTTTTTATGGACCTTTCCCTTAGCACATAAATCTCAAGTCTATTCTGTGTTTCTCAGTTTTCGTTCGTATGTTCGCACACAATTTGAGCGTGACATTAAAGTATTTCAGTACGATAATGGGGGTGAATTCAATAACAATTCCTTTCGTCAATTTTGTCAAACCAATGGCATGAATTTTTGTTTCTCTTGTCCATATACATCACCTCAAAACGGAAAGTCTGAACGGACAATCCGCACAATCAATAATGTCATAAGAACAATAATGAACCATGCTTCTGTTCCATTTAAGTTCTGGCACCATGCACTCGAACTTGCTACATATTTACTTAAAATTTATCCCCACCAAATTCTTGGCTATCATTCCCCTACACAAATTCTCTATCAACGTGAACCAACATACTCACATTTACGTGTTTTCGGTTGCTTGTATTTTCCTCTTATTCCCTCTCAGTCACGTCATAAACTACAAGCTCGCTCATATCCGTGCATATTCCTAGGATACCCATCCAATCATAGAGGCTATAAATGTCTTGATATATCCAAAAACAAAATCATTCTCTCGCGTCACGTCATATTCGACGAATCTGTTTTTCCATTTTCCACACAACCTTCAGTTCAGCCTCACATATCCGCGGATAATGAGGCAGCCGATCCATTTCTTCCCACCATTTTACATCCGCCAGCCTATCTGTCGCCTCCTGTGTCACCCTCGCCCAATTCGTCTCTATCTCCTGCGTCTGTGTCGTCAAAAACAGTCCAGCCCGTGTCTTCTGTCCCGTTGATATCCCCTACGTCTGCGTCTACTATGTCGACGCCTCCTAAGTCTGCCTCATCTCAAACAACATCTCCGTCTCAAACTTCCTCTCACTCACAAACCCTGTCATCATCACCCCATTCCACTCCTAAATCACAACCTACCTTTAGCGTCAATTCCGAAACCGATCACCCAAATTTCTGCCCCACTTCTATGAACAACCCCAATTCTCCCGCAACGAACGAATCAGACGCTGCTGCCCATTCGCCTTCAGCAGTAGCGCAGAACCCAAACACTCACTCCATGACCACACGTGCTCAACACAGAATTCGTAAACCCCGTCGTATGTTAAATCTGTCAGCTACAGCCACACCTTTGCATTCTCCAATTCCCAAAACACCAGCTCTTGCCTTACATGATCCAAATTGGGCACAAGCCATGACTGATGAGTTTGAGGCTCTTATTGAAAATAAGACGTGGGTACTCGTACCCCATCCACAAAATGCTAATGTTATTCGTAGTTGGTGGATTTTCAGGCACAAAACCAAGTCAGACAGGTCATTTGAAAGATACAAGGCAAGATTAGTAGGCAACGGTTCAGGACAATTGGCTGGTGTTGATTGTGGCGAAACATTTAGTCCTATTGTTAAGCCAGCGACTATTCGAGCTGTTCTCAGCATTGCTCTATCCAAAAAGTGGAACCTTCATCAATTGGATGTCAAAAATGCCTTTTTACATGGTGATCTGAGTGAAACGGTATATATGCATCAACCATTGGGTTTTAAAGATCCCAAATACCCTGACCATGTCTGCTTACTCAAGAAATCACTGTATGGTCTGAAACAAGCGCCCCGGGCCTGGTACCAACGATTCGCTAATTTTGTAATCACCATGGGTTTCAAAAATAGTGTATCTGATCACTCTCTATTTACATACCAACAAGGCACAAACACAGCTTATATTCTATTGTACGTTGATGATATTGTTTTAGTCACTTCCTCTGACAGGCTTCAGGATTCCATACTCTCCAAATTGAGCTCAGAATTTGCCATGAAAGACTTGGGACCACTACACTATTTTTTGGGGATCTCAGTAACTCATTCACCTGGTGCTTTGTTTCTGTCTCAAAAGAAATACGCTTCTGAAATCATAGAGAAGGCTGGTCTTGGCAACTGTAATCCAGCCATCACACCCGTTGACACGAAGCAAAAACTCAGCATCTCGTCTGGCTCCTCTTATCATGATCCAACAGAATATCGACAGCTCGCCGGTGCCCTTCAATACTTAACTCTCACAAGACCAGACATTTCATATGCAGTGCAACAAGTCTGTTTATTCATGCACGACCCAAAAACGTCACACATGGCAGCTCTCAAGCGAATCCTAAGGTATGTTCACGACACTTTGGATCACGGGCTCACACTAATTGCGTCATCCCCAAGCCAGTTAATCTCCTACACCGACGCAGATTGGGGGGCTGCCCGGATACCCGTCGTTCAACATCAGGGTACTGTATATTTCTTGGAGACAGTCTCATTTCATGGTCAGCCAAAAGACAGCCCACTCTGTCTCGTTCCAGTGCTGAAGCTGAGTATCGCGGCGTCGCCAATGTAGTCTCCGAAACATGTTGGATCCGCAATCTTCTTCTTGAACTGGATGTCCAATACGAAAATCAACCATAGTCTACTGTGATAATGTTAGTGCAGTTTACTTAACAGAAAATCCGGTCCAACACCATCGCACTAAATATGTGGAAATGGATATTCACTTTGTTCGGGAGAGAGTCGCCAAAGGCGAAGTGTGCGTCCTTCATGTTCCTTCTCGGTATCAGATTGCTGACATCTTCACCAAGGGATTACCCTCACCTTTGTTTGAAGATTTCAAGAATAGTCTCAATGTTCGGCCTCCGAACCTTTCGACTACGGGGGTGTATTAGAGACTATCTTAGTTATTGTAAAGCATATAGTATCTGTATCTGTTACCTTATCAATAGCCTAGAATATAGGAATAGAAGTTCACTACAAAGTGAACTGTAGTTTGTATATAAACACAATTAATGATCAATAACAGTCACTGAGCAATTCAATCTGTTACATAGCCTTATACACCGAGTGAATCCTCACTCGCGAACATCTCCCAGGCAATATCACCGTCTCGATGAATCTAGATCTCCTAAAAGGAGAAAAGATATTGGTCATAGTGTACTGAATCTCTCCTTCCGCATTACAAAGAAAGTCATCGCAAACCTTTGGGACCAAGATCTAATGATGGATGGAATCCTAGATCTAACCCAAAATCGGGAAAAGGAGATCCAACACCTGTCAAAGAAAGAAAAGTACAACCTCATCCATAACGAGCTTTGAAATACGATGCTAGATGCAGGGATCGATTCCCATATGCCAGAGATATATAACAGATGTAGATACACCTATTTGTGCAAAAATAGGAAAAACCAATGCCCCGAGAGTTCAAATATCCCATGTTGAAGGATTACAACTAGATATGACCAATCCCACAATCCATGTAACAACAATTTCAGAGAGCTTTTTAAACAACAATGTTGGAAAACGCTTTCATGTGTAGGCTCTTTCCTACCACACTGAAGGAATCTTCTACCTATTGGAATTCTTCGAGGATATATTCATTCGGATATTTAACCAGATGATGAATGAGTTTTTGTAGCATTTCATCACATCCATTCTTGAAACTAAAACCATACAAGAACGTGAACTATTTGAACACACAAATATACTTTTCAAAACTTAAAATATGAATTGAACAAAACACAAAACATCTCACAGTTTCATTTATTTTAAGGCTTGAATTTCCTTCAACCAAGCTTGGCTGGCTATGGAGAAAATTCCAGCAGAAAATAAGAAAAAAATATTGATCAGAAATGTGATGTTCAATAGCCTAGTCAAGGCTCAAATTCATACCCTTCAATCTAATAATTCGTATTAAGAAAAGAAATTCTTAAATAGCTAAAAGGAACAAAGCAAGTCTTCCAACTCAAATTTCTCAATTTACACAGTATTAAGCTTTTTATCATCCTGACCTTGATTTAGTATTCAGCAGGATATCCCCACAATATCTTTATTACAGTAGAGTTTAACCATAAAGTTCGGGATTGATTAGCACGTGGATCTTACTAATGATATCCGATTTAGTTCTTAATTTTTGTTTTTCTGTTTTCAATATTCATACTATTATTGTTGTGTGCCAAATTCATAACATAAAAGAAGTTAATATATGATATACTTGGTAAGAAATATACGAAAATAAAAACTTTATTAAGGTATACTTTTAATTCTTATTTAAGAGAATATTATTATGATAGTCTAATGTTTTCCTGGTACCCAATGGAATCTAAACATATCATGTGCAGGAATTGAGGCATTAAAATTTCTCAAGTAAATGCCATCATCTTTAGCAACCCAAATGCAAGTTTTTCTTTCGTAATCACAATAATGTAATAAGTAATTATCATTATCACGAAACGAATCAAATTTGGCATGAACTGCATTGTTAGGGGCTGTATTGCACCAGAAAACAGTTTTTCTGAAGATGTTACGCTTGAATTTCCAGTTGAAACTCTGATTACTTTGAATGTAATGCACCCCCAGATCATCCTCTTTTGATTCACAATGCACAAACAAAGCTTTGTTACCCTTCAGTTCATTCCTCACTCCCACATGTATTGTATCCCATATTGTGACGCCATATATGGGTTCAACCAAGATGGCTACTGCTGCCAAAACCAAAAGAAGTTTTAAACTTGTCATTCTAAATCTGGGTTTGAATTTCTATACCCTTAAATTCTAAGTTGAGTGAGTGGTTTTCAATTGTTGTGACCATATATATTGTAAGTCGTTGTTTTCTATCACTTGCTGATGATGATGCTGAGTCAACAAGTCAGCATTGTAAGTCGTTGTTGTTTTCTATTACAAGAATGATGCTGGGTAATCAAGTCAGCATAATTGTAAGTCAACCCGTCAGCAAGAGTAAAATCAAGAAGTCGGAATGCTGAGTTATCAAGTCAGCATGGCTGTGATCAGCATGGTACTGAGGTGATAATACAGGTCAACATGGTCTTGCTGTGTTACCACTGGTCAGTAGGTCTTGCTGAGTTTGTACATTTTTGAGTAAGGATATTTTGGGTATTTTCACAACTTTGTAAAGGCTATAAAAGGTCTGGGTTGGGAAGTAGTTTCACACGAGAGATTCTTAGACTAAGTCATAAGTGTACACTGTGATAATCTGAATTGGGGATTGGAAAAACACGAGAGTTTCTGGAAAAGGAGAAACTGTTTCAATCTTGTTGTAATCTGCATTGATTAGTGAAGTTGCTGGATGTAGGCAATTAAGCCGAACCAGGGTAAATTCTGTGTGTATTCTTTTTGATTGTTGTTTCAAGATCCAATCTGTGATCTTTGTGTACTTTGTTTCTCTGTGTGGTTGATTGATCGTTCGAAGCGTAGTTAATCCAATCTAGTCTCCCTAAGTCTTTCTGGGCTGAAGCAGTGCAAACTGCGTGTTACCTAATCAATAGGTGCCCATCATCTGCTATAGGTTTTAAAACACCTATGCAAATATGGTCTGATCACCCAGAGGATTATGAAAAACTTAGAGTGTTTGGTTGTTCAGCTTTTGCACACGTTAGACAGGGAAAATTAGAACCTCGGGCTCTAAGATGTGTTTTTATAGGCTACCCTATAGGAGTCAAGGGCTATAAGTTGTGGTGCCTAGAATCTGGTTATAAGAAATCCATAGTCAGCAGAAATGTTGTGTTCAATGAGATGGATTTTCCTTATCGGAAAAACCAAGAAAAAACTCAGTTAGAACCGAGTAGTCCTAAGTCCATTCTAAACCTTGAGAGTGTTAATAATGAGGTGGAGCTTGAAGAAAATAGTGAAAACACCCGTAAAACCGAGCAAGAAGTCAGTGATGGTAATGATACTGAGTCCAGTCAAAGCTATAGACTTGTTAGAGACCGTGAAAGAAGAGTCCCTAGGGCCCCGGTTAGATATGGTTTTGAGGACCTTGTAGCTTATGCATTTAGTGTTGCTAAGGAAGTACAAGAGTCTGAACCTGTAACCTATAGGGAAGCTGTGAATTCGGTTGACAAGGAACAGTGGCTTAACGCTATGAAGGATGAGATAAAATCCCTTGATAAAAATGAAACTTGGATTTTGGTAGATAAACCTTTTGATAAGAAGTTGGTCGGTTCAAGGTGGGTGTTTAAAAGAAAGGAAGGGATACCTGGTGTAGAGGAACCTAGGTTTAAAGCTAGGTTGGTGGCCAAAGGGTTTACTCAGCAGGAAGGTATAGACTTTAATGAAATCTATTCACCGGTTATTAAACATAGGTCTATCAGGATTATTCTCTCTTGTAGCTCGTTTTGATCTAGAATTAGAACAGTTAGATGTCAAAACAGCTTTTCTTCATGGAAACCTGGATGAGGTCATATATATGCAACAACCAGAGGGTTTTGAAATAGGAGATAAAGACCAGCGGGTATGTTTGCTTAAGAAGTCTCTATATGGTCTGAAACAGTCCCCTAGACAGTGGTATATGAAGTTCGATGAGTTTATGATAAGTCAGGACTTTCATAGGTCTAGTTATGACTGGTGTGTGTATAGTAGAGACCTTAGTGATGGCTCTAAGATTTATCTCTTGTTATATGTTGATGACATGCTTATAGCTTGTCAAAACAAAGCAGCCATAAATCAGTTAAAGGCACAACTAAACACACGGTTTGAGATGAAGGATCTCGGGTCAGCACGGAAAAATTTAGGAATGCAAATTTCTCGAGACAGAGGAAGAAAGAAGCTGTTCCTAAGTCAGTCAGCTTATCTGAGCAAGGTGTTAGAACGTTTTGGTATGACGAATTCAAAGGCCGTTCTCACTCCACTTGCAAGTCACTTCAAGCTGAGCAGTAAGCAGAGTCCTCAAACTGATGAGGAAAAGGAAGACATGGAGAGGGTGCCATATTCGAGTGTTGTAGGCTGTCTAATGTATGCGATGGTCTGTACACGTCCAGATTTGGCTCATGTTGTGAGTCTCATCAGCAGGTTCATGGCAAATCCAGGAAGAGCTCATTGGTCAGCGGTGAAGTGGGTGCTGAGGTATGTCAAAGGCTCATTGAGTAAAGGTTTGAGTTATGGTGGAGCTGAAGCCCTAGTGGATGATGTAGCAGGTTTTGTTGATTCTGATTATGCTGGTAGCATTGACACCAGAAAATCCCAAACCGGGTACGTATTCACTGTGTTTGGAACTGCAATAAGTTGGAGGGCAAGTCTACAATCCAAACACATAGATGTGAGAATGCATTTCGTCAGGGATGTGATTAGCACTGGTACTGTTCAGGTGGTGAAAGTGGGAACTGAGGATAACCCAGCCGACATGCTGACCAAATCTGTTTCAAGTAATAAATTTGAACATTGCTTGAAACTGGTTAGGATGGTCAGTGGTCCTTGAGTGTATTTTCTTCACTAGTTGATGGAGTGATTAGAAAGACAAGGTGGAGATTGTAAGTCGTTGTTTTCTATCACTTGCTGATGATGATGCTGAGTCAACAAGTCAGCATTGTAAGTCGTTGTTGTTTTCTATTACAAGAATGATGCTGGGTAATCAAGTCAGCATAATTGTAAGTCAACCCGTCAGCAAGAGTAAAATCAAGAAGTCAGAATGCTGAGTTATCAAGTCAGCATGGCTGTGATCAGCATGGTACTGAGGTGATAATACAGGTCAATATGGTCTTGCTGTGTTACCACTGGTCAGTAGGTCTTGCTGAGTTTGTACATTTTTGAGTAAGGATATTTTGGGTATTTTCACAACTTTGTAAAGGCTATAAAAGGTCTGGGTTGGGAAGTAGTTTCACACGAGAGATTCTTAGACTAAGTCATAAGTGTACACTGTGATAATCTGAATTGGGGATTGGGAAAACACGAGAGTTTCTGGAAAAGGAGAAACTGTTTCAATCTTGTTGTAATCTCCAATGATTAGTGAAGTTGCTGGATGTAGGCAGTTAAGCCGAACCAGGGTAAATTCTGTGTGTATTCTTTTTGATTGTTGTTTCAAGATCCAATCTGTGATCTTTGTGTACTTTGTTTCTCTGTGTGGTTGATTGATCGTTCGAAGTGTAGTTCAACATATATAAATCTATTAATTAGTGTATTTTAAGTAGTAAATCTGAGTTGATTCTTTTGTAATAAATGTGACCAAATCAGGAATGTTTTCATATGCCAAATTTCTTATGATCACAAGGATACGGTGTAAAAGCTACGCACAATACGACGTATCCCAAATAAGTTTTCTACCATCATAAAGAGAGAAGGGAGACCTTCTATGGAAGGAGAAAGTTTCCTTCAATCAAAAAATTAAAGTGGAACAAGTGAAAATTTGCTTAATGATCTATCCCCCCTTCACTAATTGGCTTGAATGGGCCAAGAAAATGGATTGGGGATCTATCCTCTATCCTGGTAATGATTGGCCATCCATTCGTAATGATCTATCCTTTATTATGCTCACAGATCGGAAAATTAAAAAAACGACAAAAATAAGAATCAACTATGATTTTTCGCATAGTGGTCATCCAACCATCATATGGTCAAGTGGCTATTACGTCTTGTAACAAATAGGATTGTTCCGTAATTGTTATTGATGACTGAATGTATATTTATACAGATTACAGTTTATATCGTATTCAAAAGACTAATCTAGATACTGGCCTAGATAATAGGGAATGACTGTTGTGATACATAGTTATCTACAACTAACTGAAAATATTCTCTAATACACCCCCATAGTGGAAGGTTCGGAGGCCGAACATTGAGACTATGTCTGAAGTCTTCAAACAGGGGTAACGACAAACCTTTGGTGAAGATATCGGCTATCTAATAGTGTGATGGAACGTGTAAGACACGCACTTCACCTTTTGCTACCATTTTCCGAACAAAGTGAATGTCCATGTCAACATGTTTGGTGCGATGGTGTTGAACGGGATTACCACTGAGATATACAACGCTGATATTGTCACAATAGACTACAATAGATTTTGTGATCGGACACCCAAGTTCGAGAAGAAGGTTGCGTATCCAGCATGTTTCAGACACCACATTTGCAACTCCACGGTATTCGGCTTCAGCGCTGGACCTTGACAATGTGGGCTATCATTTTGCCGACCATGATATGAGGTTGTCCCCGAGAAAGACACAATACCCGGAAGTGGAGCGGTGAGTATCCGGACACCCCGCCCTATCGACATCGGTGTAAGATGTCAGTTGAGTAGGTGAGGAGGCTAATAGATGAATACCAAGATTAAGAGTGCCCTCAACGTACCGAAGAATACGTTTAAGTGAAGCCATGTGAGATGTTTTAGGGTTGTGCATAAACAAGCAGATCTGCTGTATTGCATAGGAGATGTCTGGTCTAGTAAGAGTCAGATACTGTAGGGCGTCTGCGAGTTTCCTGTATTTAGTTGGGTCATGGTAAGCGGAGCCAGATGAGATGCTGAGCTTCTGCTTGGTGTCGACAGGAGTTGTGGCTGCGTTACAGGACCCAAGACCAGTTTTTTTGATGATTTCAGAAGAATATTTCTTTTGAGATAGACAGAGTGAACCAGGAGAGCGAGTGACTGAAATCCCCAAGAAATAATGCAATGGACCCAAATCCTTCATTGCAAATTCAGAGTTCAATTGAGATAGAATAGATGTCTGTAGCTTGTCAGAGGAAGTGACGAGAACAATGTCACCGACATACAATAGAAGATAAGTTGTGTCTGTACCTTGCCTGTATGCAAATAGAGAGTTATCTGAGATGCTGTTGGTAAATCCCACTCTGATTACAAAATTAGCAAATCACTGATACCAGGCCCGAGGAGCCTGTTTAAGACCGTACAGTGATTTGCGAAGCAGACAAACATGATCAGGATATATAGGATCTCAGAAGCCCAGTGGTTGGTGCATGAATACAGTCCTATTAAGGTCCTCGTGCAGGAATGCATTTTTAACATCTAATTGCCGAATATTCCAATTCCTGGACAAGGCTATACTGAGAACAACTCTAATTGTTGCCAGTTTAACCACAGGACTGAATGTTTCACCACAATCAACTCCGGCCAACTGACCTGATCCATTGCCAACCAATCTTGCTTTGTAACGTTCAACAGAGCCATCTACTTTTGTTTTGTGCCTGAAAATCCACCAACTGCGAATAACATTAGCATTTTTGGGACGGGGTATAAGTACACGCGTCTTATTTTGAATTAAAGCCTCAAATTCATCAGTCATGGCCTGTGTCCAGTTTGGATCACTTAATGCAAGGATTGGTGTCTTTGGTATGGGGGAGATGACATGTTGTGCGGATGTGGATAGGTTCAGCATACGACGTGGTTTTCGTATGCCGTGTTGGGCTCATGTGACCATATTATGTGTTGCGGGATGTGGTAATGGAGGGGGGGATTTTTGTTTGGGAGTGGACAGGGGTACTATCAATGCTATTGGACTGGGAAGAGGGTGTCAAGGTAGGTGATGTGGGAGATGCACATTATCGCGGGACATGGCTCAAAAAAGGACTTGACGAGAGAGACGCAGAGGACTCTATTGACGATGCGGGCGTAGGGGACGAATTCGATGACATAGACGCAGGGGACGCTGCTAACTCAGAAGACGTAGACGATAGGAGGACGAAACAGACTTGGACAATGAGGAGGGGACGACGCAAGGAGAAACGACACTAACTAGGATTTGCGATTGAGGTTAGCGATCAGCGGGGAGCAGACCACCTTCGGCTACCGTAACCATCCTTGGACTGGAATTATTTGACGTTGTGTTTAACGAAAAGGGAAATTTAGACTCGTAAAAAATAACATGTCGGGAGATTGTAATTTTATTGGTGCACATGTCGAAACATTTGTACTCGCGGTGATTGGATGGGTAACCCAGGAATACACACGGATGGGAACGAGCCTCTAATTTATGGCGTGACACAGAAGGAATTAGGGGAAAACATAGACATCCAAAAATACGTAGATGAGAGTAGGTAGGGTCCTGCTGGTATAGAATTTTAGTGGGAGAGTGATATCCTAAGATTTTGTAAGGATATATATTTAGCAGGTATGTTACTAGTTCAAGGGCATAGTGCCAAAATTTAAACGGGACTGATGCATGATTCATAACAGTGCGTATTATGTTATTTACCGTGCGGATTGTGCATTCAGATTTGCCATTTTGGGGAGAGGTATATGGGCATGAGAATCGAAATTGCATGCCGTGAGTGTGACAAAAGTGGCGAAAGGAATTGTTATTGAATTCACCCCGTTGTCACATTGAAAAACTTTAATTTCGCGTTTAAATTGAGTGCGAATTAGAGAGCGGAATGCAAGAAATACATTATAAACTTGTGATTTCTGAGCTAAGGGAAATGTCCACAGAAAGTTTGTGTAGTTATCCAGAAATAAAACATCTGGTGAATTTGGAAAATTTTACTGATTGTATTTTAACAGGTTTCTGACCTTCTTATCGACCATTTGTACGGGCTTACAACCTTTCAGCTATAATGATTTACTTTGTTTATTGCTCAACGAAAAAATTCAGATGACACGGGATGCATATGATCTTGCCCATTGCTCCAAATGTAAATTATGTCTCTCGTGGTGGAGGGAATTTGAACCTTTTACAAATATTAGGTCTTCCTCAAATTTGCTTAATAAGTTATGGATCATGGATACTGATGCCATCATCAACTCTGAATTGGAAAATCATGATTTTCTTTCAGAATATCAATAACACGAGGAAGTAACAATTGGTAGTGGTTTTAAACTCTCTGTTCACTCTATTGGTTCCTTTGATTTCTCTCTCAATGGTGAAATCTCAAATTTAAGGATGTTTTATTTGTTCCTTTCACTTTTTAAATTTTTATTTATGTTCGTCCTTTAATAGCTTCTAACAATATTTTTGTTGAATTCTTTGTTGAGTCAATTAGTGTGAATGATTTGAAATGTATGGAACAGTCCTCCAAGGATAGAGTATGGATGGACTTTATTATCTCTCATTTTCGTCATAAGTACTGGTTCAAATAAATATTACATCATTTTCTATTTCACATGCTCATTTAGGCCATGCTACAATCTAGCTAGTAGTTAGGAAATTAATTGTTTCTAATGTTATTTTATCTTCGAATACTAAAACCACGAATGTAAAATTTTCAAACTTTGCCAAGTTGATAGCTTGTTGCCAACTTTTTGGGTAATTTTAATTCTTAATTTGAAAGAAGTATACATGCTAATTGATCAAGATTGGACAATTCTCACCGAATGACTATAAATTTCACAATCGTACAAATATACATGCTAAATAATTTGATCATTTGTGAATTCTGAATTGAAAATGAAAAAAGGCAAGAAAATGCAAAAACAGAAAAAATGACATAATGATAATGATAAACACTAATCCGAAATCATAACTTATTATTCCTGTAACAATAAAATATAATTTAAATTTTCATGAGCTTTCTATCGGCCTTAAGAGCTTTCTGGACTGAATTTGGTAATGACTTGAATGAGTCGAAATGAACATGTTGTCCTACATCCAATCCACTGCATATCTTGCCAACTTATCAGCTGTAATGTTCAACACTCTCCTACAATAGCTAATTGTAGTCACCTTTTGGTCCCTAATTTGATCCATCAATTGACCACAATTTGGGGGTGGTTTAAATGTTGGATTATGAATACCATCTATAACAACCTTACAATCATTTCTAAGCTCAAATTGAGAATAACATTTAAGAGACATTCTATGGGCCATGCGTACCCCTTGATAAATTCCTTCTGTCTCACAAAGTTCAACGTCTCCAGCCCTCATATTACCTAAACAACGTGCCTCAGCATGTAACATTCCTAAATGCTCAATAATAACCACTCCAACACCTCCATTTCCATTCATAATAGACGCGTCTGTATTTATCCTAATCACCCCATTTTTTGGAATGGACACTCTTCCCACCCAATATTCCAAGCCATCGACATTCATGCATTTCATAAGGGATTCAGTATGTTCCGAAACTAGATCATCCCTTGAAATCTATGAAATATAAAAAAATTAAAATATATATATAACAATTAAGAGTTAAAATTGATGAAATAATACCTTAAAAGGTGTAGCAGTCTTTATGTCTTTCACTATCATATCGTCTACTGCGTCGGGAATGTCCTAACGGTAGGACTTGGTGTACGATTGGAGATAACGACACACGTTAAAGCATTTGGCCTTATTGAATGCCTTAACCACCATCATCATAATGTGAAATGAAAACGACAATCAAACGTAATGCTGCATGGATTTAAAAAACAGGGCAAGAGTTAACCACCATCATCTGATTGTCGTTAACTCTTGCCCTATTTTTTAAATCCATGCAGCGTCATCTCTGATTGTCGTTTTCATTTCACATGATGATGATGGTGGTTAAGGCATTCAATAAGGCCAAGTTCTTTAATGTGTGTCGTTATCTCACATCGCACACCAAGTCTCGCCGTTGGGACATTCCCGACGGAGTAGACGATATGATAGTGAAAGACATAAAGACCGCTACACCTTTTAAGGTATTATTTCATCAATTTTAACTTTTAATTGGTATATATATTTTTTAATTTTTTTTATGTTTCATAGATTTCAAGGGATGATCTAGTTTCAAAACATACTGAATCCCTTATGAAATGCAAGAATGTCGATGGCTTGGAATATTGGGTGGGAAGAGTTTCCATTCCCAAAAATGGCATGATTAGGATTAATACAGACGCGTCTATTATGAATGGAAAGGGAGGTGTTGGAGTGGTTATTATTGACCATTTAGGAATGCTACATGCTGAGGCACATTGTTTAGATTATATGAAGGCTAGAGACATTGAACTTTGTGAGACAAAAGGAATTTATCAAGGGGTATGCATTGCCCATAGAATGTCTCTTAAATGTTATTCTCAATTTGAGTTTAGAAATGATTGTAAAGTTGTTATAGATGGTATTCATAATCCACATTTAAACCTCCCCCACATTGTGGTCAATTGATGGATCAAATTAGGGACCAAAAGGTGACTACAATTAGCTATTGTAGGAGAGTGTTGAACATTACAGCTGATAAGTTGGCAAGCTATGCAGTTGATTTGGATGTAGGACAACATGTTCATTTCTACTCATTCAAGTCATTACCAAATTCAGTCTAGAAAGCTGTTAAGGCCGATAGAAAGGGAATCTGCTGATGCCAATTACTCATGAAAATTTAAATTATATTTTATTGTTATAGGAATAATAATTTATGGTTTCGGATTAGTGTTTATCATTATCATTATGTCATTTTTTTCCGTTTTTGCATTTTCACGCCTTTTTTCATTTTCAATTCAGAATTCACAAATGATCATATTATTTAGCATGTATATTTATATGATTGTGAAATTTTTAGTCATTCCGTGAGAATTGTCCAATCTTGATCAATTAGCATGTATGCTTCTTTCAATTAAGAATTTAAATTACCCTAAAAGTAGGCAACAAGCTATCAATTTGGCAAAGATTGAAAATTTTACATTCTTGGCTTTTGTATTGGAAGATAAAATACGCAATTAATTTCCTAACTACTAGCTAGATTGCATCATGGCCTAAATGAGCATGTCAAGTAGAAAGTAATGTAATATTTATTTGAACTGGTATTGATGACGAAAATAGGAGATAATAAAGTCCATCCCTACTCTGTTCTTTGAGGATTGTTTCCTTCATATCTATACTATATATAATTACGGAAGCAAAGAGAAATGAGAAGAAGTGTTTTAGAGGTCTTTTTGATGAGTTTTCAATGTAGTAAAAAATCAGATTAAAAATATTTAATTAATTAAAAATAAATATTTAATTAATTAAAAATAACAAATTTATATTTATAATATATTAAATAATTATTAGCCTATTAATTAAAATAATAAAAGAAAGCAAGAGTTACGGGAAGATGAAAAAACACAAAGCAAATGAAATCCAAAAGTCACAAATAAACTTCTATATAAAGCATGATAGATAGTATTTCATCATTATATTTTCTTTGGTCACGATAGATAGTATTATATTTCTGAAGGTAAATATTTGATTTTTTTCATATGTTGTAGTTATTTTGTTCTCAATTGTGTTGTTGTTTTATTTTTATTAAACAATAGTTGTTATAGTTTCATCTTTCAGATTCATATCCGTTGTTACCCAGGTTCTATACCTCTCGCTATCTTATCCATGTTTTCTTTTTTATTTGTCTTTTTTTTCCAAACTGATAGCTTCAATTGAAGAAATCCGACAGAAATAAAAGATGCATGAACAACTAAAACCGGAAAACACAAAAGTGTCAAAAGTTACAAGAAATTCTTATGTTTCTCAAGGTAATTATTCGATTTTTTTTCATATGTTGTAGTTATTTTTGTTCTCAATTGTGTTGTTGTTTTCTTTTTATTAAACAATAGTTGTTATAGTTTCATTTTTCAGAGATGAAATTCTATTTCTGTCGTTACCCAGGTTCCATACCTCTCGCTACATTATCCATGTTTTCTTTTTTATTTGTCTTTTTTTTTCAAAATGACTAAAATAAAGATTTTGTAAATTTGTATTCTTTTTTAGTATATGTTGCTAGGTGTTATCGTTTCGATTGCTAACTCTTAACTAAAATTTAGATTTTTGGCTTTATATGAACTCAATTTTTGGCTTTCTCAATTGTACTGTTGTTTTATTTTTATTAAACAATTGTTGTTATAGTTTCATCTTTCAGAGATGAAATTCCATTTCTGTCGTTATCCAGATTCCATACCTATCGCTACCTTATCCATGTTTTCTTTTTTATTTATTTATTTTTCAAAATTACTGAAATAAAGATTTTGTATATTTGCATTCTTTTTTAGTATATGTTCCTAGGTGTTATCGTTTTGATTGTTAACTCTAATTAAATTTAGATTTTCGGTTTTTTATGAACTCAATTTTTAGTTTTAATTGAAGTTAGATTAATTTTTCTAATTCGGAACATGTTGAAATCCACTCATTTTTTTAGTTTGAGTTTAGCTAATTGATATGGATTGTATTTTTTATTTTTATGCATTTTGGTACAAATAGATATAAAGTTTCACACGATAGTTGTTCAATGAAGTTTGAGACATATTAAATAAAATATTAAAGAGTTATTGAAATATTATACTTACAATGAAGTTTATTTCTATATAAATTATGTTATATTATTATTATTATCAAAAAGTTATTTTTTCCCAATTTTCTAGACAAGGAGATTGTAAGCGCCAGTGGGATTGGGATTGGTGGTGTCTTGATGCAAGAGAAGAGGCCCATTGCATACTTCAGTGAGAAGCTCTGTGAGGCACGACAAAGGTGGGCAACGTATGATCAAGAGTTTTATGCTGTAGTGAGGGCGTTGAAAGTATGGGAACATTACTTGGTGGGAAAAGAGTTCATCCTCTACACTAACCATCAAGCTCTCAAATACCTGGGAAGTCAGAAGCAACTTCGAAGCGCCATGCACGCCCGGTGGTCTGCCTTCATAGATAAGTTCCCCTATAAGCTTATCCATAAGGCGGAAAAACAGAACATAGTGGCGGACGCCTTGAGTCGGAGGGTTGCACTAATAAAAACAGTCAACCTGGAGACCGATTGTTTCGAACACATCAGAGGAGAGTACCTGGCGGATCGTGACTTTGGAAGTATCTGGGAGAAGTGCCAGCGCCAACCTGGGGATGGGGCGTATCACGTGATGGATGAGTATCTAATGAGGGGCAACCAACTTTGTTTACCCTGCACTTCTATCCGCGAGAAGGTGGTCAGAGATCTACATGTCGGATCACTGGGGGGACATTTTGGGCGAGACAAGACATATGCTGCAGTGAGTTCCCGTTATTTCTGGCCCAAAATGAGAAGAGATGTGGCGTACCTGGTAGAACGATGCTATATCTGCCAGACCGCCAAGGGACACGCTACAAATGCTGGCTTACAGCTACCCTTGCCTGTACCAGAAACCATATGGGAGGATCTGTCCATGGATTTTGTCCTAGGGTTACCCAGAACTCAGAGAGGCATGGATTCCATCTTTGTGGTTGTTGACCGGTTTTCGAAAATGGCACACTTCATACCATGCTGTAAGACTAACGACGCCTCAACGACTGCCAAGCTATTCTTCAAAGAGGTTGTCAGACTACATGGTGTACCAAAGAGCATTGTCTCAGACCGTGACACAAAGTTCCTGAGTCACTTCTGGCGGACCTTGTGGGCTCTTTTTGATACTTCTCTGAAGTTTAGTACCACCGCCCACCCTCAGACAGACGGACAGACCGAAGTGGTCAATCGGACTCTGGAAAACTTACTGCGCAGCAAATGTAAGGATAAGCCCAGGATGTGGGACGTGGTTTTGGCACAAGCTGAGTTCGCCTACAATGGATCTGTACACTCGGGAACTGGGAAGTCACCCTTTGAGGTGGTATACACTAAGACCCCGAATCACGTCCTTGATATAGCCCATCTTCCCAAAGGAAACGTGACTGCAAACCAGCTAGCCAAAGACTATGTCCAGATGCACCAAGAGGTGAAGGAGACTCTTGAGGAGAGAAACCAGAAGCTAAAAGCTAAGGCGGATGAGCACCGCAGGGACCTACAGTTCGAAGTGGGAGATGAGGTTATGGTTCACTTGGGAAAAGAGAGACTCGCCAACGCCACAAGCAGCAAGCTTCGACCGAGAAAGTACGGGCCATATAAGATCACCAAGAAGGTCAATGCCAATGCCTATCACATAGCTTTGCCAAATTGGCTTGGTAAAGTCTCACCGGCGTTCAATGTTCGTGACCTTAGCCCGTGGAAGTCAGATGGCCCTTTGGAGAACAACACAGACCAGCCAGTGCCGAATTCTTTTAAAGAAGGAGAGAATGATGCGGACATCCTAACTGGGATCAATAATAACACGCTCCTTGGCGGATCTCCTCTCGGCGTTCCCACAGAGGTTGTATCTAAGAGGGCGGATCCCCTGGACACGCGAGCGGGGCGGATCTAGGCGTACGCCATGAGGCGTACCAATAATTACACTGGGCGGATCTCAAGTTTACTTCCTGCCGAAGGAATTCACCAACAACCTCTGACGCTCCGTACCTGCACCTCTGTACCTGCTGTCTGGGCGCATTACCTGTCTTACCCTCTTGTTATTAACTGTATTGTAACCCTAGTAAGGGTAGTCTCTGTCCTTTGCTTATCTTTTAGAGGTCGTATTTAAACCCTCATTTTGTAAGGATATGGCAACTTTTAATCAATCAAATATCATTTCTCATTGAGATTAAGGTTTATACCTTGTTTATCGGGATTCACTCCTTCTAGTCTAGCTAGAGAAGAAGATCTTTGTTGGTTTACGATTAAAACCTCCATTTATCGCTTTCAATCTGTATCACTGGCTCCACCCCTCCAAACTTTCGGTGCCTGGCTCCTGCTTGCTTCTGATTGTAATGTGATATGAACACTCTTATTGGAAGGCATTACTAAGGAAAGAAGAAATCTCTAGCCTAATTACTTTCCTCTTACATACTTTCCTATTAAATGCTTTCCTATTACTTCCCAATTAATTGCTTTCCTATTCTAGAATTTAGATTTATTTCCTTTTGTTATTTCAGATATTATTTTGTTTCCTTTAATTGTTAGTCCTGATTCCTATAATTTAGGGGGTGATATAATTATCCCTTAGGATCTAGAACTCTCTTGTATCCACAGCTTATATTATTTCCTTTTGTTATTTCAGATATTATTTTGTTTCCTTTAATTGTTAGTCTTGATTCCTATAATTTAGGGGGTGATATAATTATCCCTATAATTTAAGATCTAGAACTCTCTTGTATCCGCAGCCTATATATAAAGGCTTTTCTATTCAATAAAATATCAACTTTTATTCTCCCAAAATTCAGAATTAGAAAGGGACTTCATCAAGGACGAGTCTGCTTTTGTCAATTCAATATAGATACAAAGAAGAATTTAGTGGTGTCTAGACTTGTGACTAGATCCTACGCCAAGGGTCATAACATAATGGATATGAGGATAAATGCAATTGGAAAGGAAAAATTTAATATTAAAAACCATAGAATTATGTAAGGAAGCCTTTCATCTCAAATTTCTCAATTTGTGTAGTCTTAATTAAGTTTTTTTTAGGGTATTGCTATTTACCGCTCCCAAAGTACTTATCACCGCCTCCATTAGAAAATTTTGCTCTTGGCATAAAAAAATTTTCGAAATTGGGGAAAAAAACTTTTTGAGAGAAAATTCAAAATTTAGCCTAAACGGATGCCGCATCTGTTCCCACCATGGGTCGAGCGGTATGCCGCATCCGTTCTCGCCATGGGTCGAACGGTATGCCGCATCCGTTCCATGGGTCGGGTGGTATGCCGCATCCGTTTAGGCGAAATTTTGAAATATGCAAAATCGTAAAAATTTTAGTGACGAAAAATACTAAATCATTCAATTTTTTGTGATGAAAAATGAAAAATTCTCCTACTTTTTGTGACGAAAAATGCAAAATTGTCATGAAAAATATGTATTATTTTCATGAATTCTTTGATAAAAAGATGTAAATCTTAATGTTTCCGACTCGTAATCATCCATTTTCGGGGTTCGGATTGTCACACATCAATTATTTTCATAATTTCAATTATTGTTGTTCCAGTTTATGATTTTGGAGAGAGAATTTTCAGTTTTTGATTAAAATTATGAGAAGGGCAAAAAAATCCAAAAGAGACGGCGATAAGTAATTTGGGGACTGTATTTAGCAGTTGACTTTTTTAATCATCCGGGCGTTGAGTTAGTATTCTGCAGGATGTCCCCATAATATCATTATTATAGTAGAGTTTAACCATAAACTTCGGGATTGATTAGCGGGTTGGATCTTACTAATGATATCTGATTTAGTTCTTAATTTTTGTTTTTGTGTTTTCAATATTCATACTATTATTGTTGTTTGCCAAATTCATAACATAAAAGAAGTTAATATATGATATACTTGGTAAGAAATATACGAAAATAAAAACTTTATTAAGGTATACTTTTAATTCTTATTTAAGACAATATTATTATGATAGTCTAATGTTTATCAATGAACCTTCCTTCCTGGTACCCAATGGAATCTGAACATATCATGTGCAGGAATTGAGGCATTAAAATTTCTCAAGTAAATGCCATCATCTTTAGCAACCCAAAGGCAAGCGGCATTATGGTAATCACAATAATGTAATAAGTAATTATCATTATCACGAAACGAATCAAATTTGGCATGAACTGCGTTGTTAGGAGCTGTATCGCACCAGAAAACAGTTTTTCTGAAGATGTTACGCTTGAATTTCCAGTTGAAACTCTGATTACTTTGAATGTAATGCACCCCCAGATCATCCTCTTTTGATTCACAATGCACAAACAAAGCTTTGTTACTCTTCAGTTCATTCCTCACTCCCACATGTATTGTATCCCATATTGTGACGCCATATATGGGTTCAACCAAGATGGCTACTGCTGCCAAAACCAAAAGAAGTTTCAAACTTGTCATTCTAAATCTGGGTTTGAATTTCTATACCCTTAAATTCAAGTTGAGTGAGTGGTTTTCAATTGTTGTGACCATATATATAAATCTATTAATTAGTGTATTTTTAGTAATAAATCTGAGTTGATTCTTTTGTAATAAATGTGACCAAATCAGGAATGTTTTTATATGCCAAATTTCTTATGATCACAAGGACACGGTGTAAAAGCTACACACAATACGATCTAGGCATTATCTCTAACTTATCCCAAATAAGTTTTCTAGCATCATAAAGAGAGAAGGGAGAACTTTTATGGAAAGAGAAAGTTTCCTTCAATCAAAAAATTAAAGTGGAACAAGTGAAAATTTGCTTAATGATCTATCCCCCCTTCACTAATTGGCTTGAATGGGCCAAGAAAATGGATTGGGGATCTATCCTCTATCCTGGAAATGATTGGCCATCCATTCGTAATGATCTATCCTTTATTATGCTCACATATCGGAAAATTAAAAAAACGAAAAAAATAAGAATCAACTATGATTTTTCGCATAGTGATCATCCAACCATCATAATGGACAAGTGGCTATTACATCCTAGGTTGAATTTTTTCTTTTTATGGAAAATGATGAAAAAAGAGGTTAGCTTTTATTACGTGCTTTTTGATAATTTATGTTAAGTTTGAACGATATTTCTGACTCGTTTTCATAAACTCAAAAAGATTCAAATCTCTGTTATTGATATTCATATCAATTATAACACATTCACATGTGTCTGACAACATGTTACTCGGATCGAATATAGCAAAGCATGTCTAGGACAAGCTTCAAGCAGCTTCACGCCCTTAAATTCGGAATTTAACGAATCAACTTCTCACCCTCAAACGGAACAATGATTCAATTTCCGATTATATACAAAAAGCAAAAAATCTCAGTGATCAACTGGAGGTGCTGCAAAGTCCGTTGAATTTGGAAAATTTTACTGATTGTATTTTAACAGGTTTCTGACCTTCTTATCGACCACTTGGTTTATTGATTTACAACCTTTCTGCTATAATGATTTACTTGGTTTATTGATCAGCCAAGAAATTCAGATGGCCCAGGATGCATCTGATGTTGTCCATTGCTCCAAACGTAAATTATGTCTCTCGTGGTGGAGGGAATTTGAACCTTTTACAAATATTGGGTCATCCTCAAATTTGCTTAATAAGTTATGGATGATGCCATTCATCACCTTACATCTGATTTGGAAAATCATACTCTTCATTCAGAATATCAAGAACACGAGTAACTAACAATTGGTAGTGGTTTTAAACTCCCTATTCATTCTATTGGTTCCTTTGATTTCTCTCTCAATGATAAAATCTCAAATTTAAGGATGTTTTATTTGTTCCTCTCACTTTTTAAATTTTTATTTATGTTGGTCCTCTAATCCCTTCTAACAATATTTTTTGTTGAATTCTTTGTTCAGTCAATTAGTGTGAACTAGTCAAAAACCCGCACGGGGTATGAAACTTTTATATAATTTAGATAAATAAATAAATTGACATATTTACTTTTTAAATAATTTTATATCATGCTATGAAAAAAAAAATTTATATTATGTATATTTAAAATTAATATATATTTTTTAATGATAATTCAAATTAAATTAATTTTAAAAATAATTGACTATTTTTTTATAGAATTTTAATTAAAGATGAATGATTTATTTCTTTTTACAAAATTCAATGATTTGTACTTTTTAGGAATTTTAATACATTTTCATATTCCAAATATTCTGTGAAACAATAATAATAAAATAGCAGATTAATTAAGAAATATATTAGAATATATAAAAAACCAAAAATTAAATTAAACTATAATTAAAATTAAATATTATATTTGCGATACAAAAAAATTACAATATAGGTTAAACAAAAATTAAATTAAACTACAATTAAAATTAAATATTAAGAAACTTTAATTAAACTACGATACAAAAGAATTACAATCTATGTTAAAATGGAAGCAACATCAATATATTATTGTATAAACTATTACAATCAATACTTTTCTAATGTTGCATATGAAGAAACTTTATCAATTCAATATGTTACATATAAAAAAATAAAATTCGTAAGAATTAGTCACAAATTCATCTTGATGATAATTATTTTGGTTGATGGAATTTCATGATCACCAAGTATTCGAATTCAATTATTCATTCTGTTACAATAACCCAATAAATCTAATTGAATCAGTTTAAAATGATGATTTCTCTTATTTTCATCTCGTAATATCTCATCAAGACATTCGATCAATTTGTTCTTCATTATTTTACTATATAGAATATCAGCCATACTCGCAGATATCACTTATTTGACTTCATTAATATTTTCTAATAATTATATATTCTTGAATTTTGTAAGTAACAAAAACAAACAAAAGAATTGAAAAAAAATGAAGGGACGAAAAAGATAATTAGGAGAGAACTATCTTCCTCTCGAGAATTTTTTTTTTTTTTTGAAAATAAGAGAGAATGTCAAGACATAAGCGTATAAAGAGGAGAGTGAAAATATTTTTTGCCCATTAATTAAACATTTTATTTTTTCTTAATGAAGTATTAAGTCCATAAATTAATTTTAGTTAAATAGAATTAAATCGCAATTGTAACCACTCAATACAAAAAAAAAAACGTTTTGTAATTAATATGTGAAATTAATTATATTAATTAGAATCATTATGCTCAACATTTGAGAATTTGAAGAGATTCAAATAATAATATTTTCTTAATTAATATTTTTCAATAATTTGTCCTATAATCATATTTCATTTTCATCTGTTAAAAACTCTTGAAATACTAACAATTTGTACGAACCATAATATAATAGTTAAAAATTATATAAGCCAATGCTGCAAAAGCAATTATCTCAATATCCATAATTAATGTACATTTTTAGGATTTTGAGAATCAAAATCACACTCAACTTCAAACAGTTTGTCAAAATCGGGATACGCCAGTACGGGCGCTGTACTCAGCTTTTCCTTGATCAAGGCGAAGCTCTTTTCTTGGGCGTCCGCCCACTTGAACCCCTTTCCTTTCTTCAAACATTCTGTCAACGGGGCCACTATGGAACTGAAGTTCTTAATGAATCGGCGATAAAACGTTGCTAGCCCATGAAAACTCCTGATATCCCCCACGTTCCTCGGGGTAGGCCATTCTCGGATGGCTCTTACCTTCTCCCCATCAACTTGGATTCCATTCCCACTGACCACGAATCCAAGGAAAACCAAGCTCTCCATGACAAAGTCACACTTCTTGGTGTTGGCGTATAGCTGGTGTTTCCGTAACAGGTCAAACACTGTCTGCAAGTGCTCTTCATGTTCCGCCAAGGTCTGGCTATGGATCAAAATGTCATCAAAATACACAACTACGAACTTCCCAATTACTGGGCGAAGCACCTGATTCATCAGTCTCATAAAAGTACTAGGGGCGTTGGTCATCCCAAAGGGCATAACTAACCATTCATACAATCCATCTCTTGTCTTGAAGGCAGTCTTCCACTCATCCCCAGATTGGATTCGTATCTGATGATACCCACTCCTGAGATCAATCTTGGAGAAGACTCGAGATCCGCCAAGTTGGTCCAACATGTCATCCAACCTTGGAATCGGGAACTTATATTTGATGGTGATCTTGTTAATAGCCCTACTGTCAACACACATCCGCCAAGACCCATCCTTCTTCGGTGTAAGTAAAGCTGGGACGGCGCAATGACTCATACTCTCCCTAACGTATCCCATCTCGATGAGTTCCTCCACTTTCTGTCTCATGATGTCATTCTCCTTTGGGCTCATTCGATAGTGTGGGAGGCTTGGTAAACTAGCCCCGGGCACAAGATCGATATGATGTTGGATGTCCCTCAAAGGTGGTAACCCGCTTGGCAGTTCGTTAGGGAACAGATCCTGATATTCGCCAAGTAGGCGGGTCACTTCATTCGGCATCTCCCTTTCGTCCCTTTGGGCGGATTCGTGATTCGCCTTAACCATTACCACATACACCATTTGGCTCTCTTCACATTCGCTGACAAACGGTACCTTCCATGTCGACCACATCACAACATACTTCATCATGATAGTTACCAATCTCAATCGGTACCTTGCATCTCTGGGTCACCCTCAACTCGCCCACGTTCTTGATCCATCCCACCCTGTAGGGATCAGGGCGCGCCTCTACCAACAACCCGAACTTCTTGCATCTCTGGGTCACCCTCAACTCGCCCACGTTCTTGATCCATCCCACCCTGTAGGGATCAGGGCGCGCCTCTACCAACAACCCGAACTTCTGAACGGCGCTGCTACTCACAATGTTCTCTTGGCTCCCACTATCTATTATCACGTTACATCGCCCGCCCTTCGCAAGACAGCGGGTCCTGAATAGTCGGTGCCTCTGATCACCCTCTATCCGGCTGGAGACTAACAAACGCCGTACCACATGAATGGCGTACCTCTCTTCACCCGCCACCTCATCATCTTCTCCCAAGGGTTCACAAAATACTTCATCCTCTTCGTCATAGTCATCTTCATACCTTTCCACCATGTTGGCGCTCTTTCTTCTAGGACACTCGTTGGATCTATGTCCTGGCTCATTGCACCGAAAACATTTGAAAGGTGCTGGCCTTGCATACAGATTGTTGCTCTTGGGTGGTATAGGTGCTTCTTTGTATGGTCTAGTATCTCCAACGGATCCCCTTCCCACACTGTTAACCTTGGCCCCACTGGCACTCGCCACCTGCTTGCCTTTGTCGTAAGACTTCGTGTTATCTCTTCCTCCAGGCGTATACTCAGTAGTGGCAGATCTCCTGGATCTCCCAGTCAGTTGGGATTCAGCCTTGAGGGCTAAATTCCTAGCATCTTGTACTCGAACCACCATCTGTGTGCCAATACGATCCTAGATGTTGTATCTCAACCCTTCTAGATACCTAGAGGTCTTTTGGCTCTCAGTTTCAGACAAGTTGGCCCTTGCTGATAGCCTCAAGAACTCTGAGGTGTACTCGTGAACACTTCGGGTCCCTTGAGAACATCCCCTGTAGGAGCTGTAAATATACTATTCATAATCCGGTGGTAGGAACCGCTCCCTCAACATCGCCTTCATCCGTAACCAAGATCTAATCGGATCCCTGCCCCCTCTTCTTCATTCCTCCCTCATCTGATCCCACCAAACTGATGCGCCACCATTCAGGCGATACGCCACCAGTCTAACTTTCCTCTCATCAGGAATACCAGCATACTCAAAGAAACGCTCAACTTCCGATAACCAATCTAAGAATCCCTCTATATCCAGCTCGCCACCAAAAGATGGCAAGTCTATTTTTAGCTTAAAGGCATCATCTCTGTCAAAGTTTCCTAGGTCTGGTTCTGCCCTAGCCATACCCACACGCCGGTTATCAATCGGACCACCATTCCTCACAGTTCTAAAGGCACCATTGTCCCCAATATCCTCAAAATCATCACTATCACTATCAGCGTTATGTACGAGGACAAAATTGGGTCTTCTTACCTCAGGATCCCTAGGACCCATTTGTGGAAGTTGGACATTAGTCAACGGCAGGCGAGGTGGCGTGGGTTGCCTTTGGGGTCGTGGTTCAAGGACTCCTTCCCTCCTCTGGTCGGACTCCCCGGCGGCTGGTCTGACCACTGCACGGATCTCCAATCTGAGGTTTTCCAGGGAAGTGGTCAACTCCTGGAACCGTTGATCGTTTTGTTTCTACCGTTCCAGGCTGGCCTGGATTTGTTCCGCGAGGTGCTCTCTCAGCTCCTCATATCTCCGGTCACTGGTTTCCATGGAATCTTGCGGTTGTCGGGGTTGAACCATTGCCAAAAGAAGTTTCGGGTCAGGAAACGATTGGCTCTGATACCAACTGATACAGATTGAAAGCGATAAATGGAGGTTTTAATCGTAAACCAACAAAGATCTTCTTCTCTAGCTAGACTAGAAGGAGTGAATCCCGATAAACAAGGTATAAACCTTAATCTCAATGAGAAATGATATTTGATTGATTAAAAGTTGCCATATCCTTACAAAATGAGGGTTTAAATACGACCTCTAAAAGATAAGCAAAGGACAGAGACTACCCTTACTAGGGTTACAATACAGTTAAAAACAAGAGGGTAAGACAGGTAATGCACCCAGACAGCAGGTACAGAGGTGCAGGTACGGAGCGTCAGAGGTTGTTGGTGAATTCCTTCGGCAGGAAGTAAACTTGAGATCCGCCCAGTGTAATTGTTGGTACGCCTCATGGCGTACGCCTAGATCCGCCCCGCTCGCGTGTCTAGGGGATCCGCCCTCTTAGATACAACCTCTGTGGGAACGCCGAGAGGAGATCCGCCAAGGAGCGTGTTATTATTGATCCCAGTTAGGATGTCCGCATCAGCCAGCCTAGGGCTCGGGGGCTGAAGCCCCCGGCCACCGGTTCCTTCCTTGAGTATTGTTAGTTTTTTCCATGTAATCCCCCGAATATTGGTTTATATTTAACCGATATATATAGTACTATTACAATGGTTCAAAGTAGTTGAATTGGTTTAAAAGCCAATGTTATCAGAACCGGACCGGACATCAAACCAGATTTATGACTGGGTCACGGGTCACTTGGTCGGATCGGATGGTTCAGAATGGTCGGACTGGATGATGTAATAAATAAATAAAAATATTAGTTATATATAATTAATTTAAAATTATAAATATAAACTATAATTAATTATAAATATAAACTTACAACAAATGTTCTTTCAGAAAAACTTACAATAAATATAATTAATAAAACTATGATAATAAATTAAAAATACAAATAATTAATAAATGGTTTTTTTTTGAAAATGAAAGGAAAAGAAAAAAGAAAAAGAAGAGCAGAGATAGCTTAGATGAGAGGTGTATAAAAAAAATTGAATATAATAATCTTAAAAGGAGCCACAGTGTTATTGATACAAAGTCTCACATCGCGAATCTGATGAGAAGATGATATGTTTAGTAATTATAAATACGAGTGGATCAAAGGTCAATAAGTGATCATCCTGTGGGTCTAGTGAAATGAAATTTATTTCATTCATACTATATCTGTTTGTCTAACATATCAATTTCTTTGTTTTCTTTTTTTATTTGAAGAAAATGGATTCTAACAGATAAGTTTTAAATTTTTTTTTTAAATGTAAAAGAACAGGAGCTGCATCGGTTTCCGATCTGACCGCTGGTTTTTGGTCTAACTTCGGTTTTTGCCGGTTTTTTATACATCAAAAAACCGGTGTAACTCGGATCGAAAGTCTAACCGGTTCCCGGTTCGATCGGTTGAACCGATCGGTCCGGTCCGAGTTATATAACATTGTTAATGTCACACCCGACCCAAAATGGCATCGGGTATGAAAGGAAAACATGATAACGAACTTCTAGAAGTCTAAAAGCCAAACTTATTTTCTAATAGATAATACTTTATTCGGACTAGAAAAAATTTATTTATTAATTGGCTTGGACTTGATAACTATCAAGCTTCCTACGTATCCCGAATACCTTTGAATATTTAAATCGAGAATCAAAGCCACATAGTTCTACATATTTTAGGTAGTTCTCTTAATTAATTGATACGTTGATCGACATGCTAATCATTTAACTGTATATTTCACTTTACTACGATATACTTATATATATATATATATCATTTTATCAAAACGAATCAAATTCAATAACGTTTTATCAAATCGAATAAAAAACAAATAAATGTTTTATCAAACCGAATCGTAACCAAATAAACGTTTTTATCAAACTAAATTCGTAATCGTTTTATCAAACCAACTCGTAATCAAATAAATTATTTTAACAAACCAATTTGTAAACCAACTCGTAGTCAAGCAAACGTAAAAAATTATATTTCAAATCATCAAACATTGTCAAAGCGTAATACAAAATTTATATGTGTCCATCCTCGAATTCTACCCGTGTAGTTTCTCATAACATGCAATATCAATAATCGAGATATCTCATTCATATCTCGTTCCTTGCCTAACGTTAGGACTACTAGCCGTGCACTTTGGCCATACCGCCATTAGGTATGGTCTTATAGCTTACAACTCCTACCCCGGCCAATCCTAGATGAACAAAACTATTTTATATTTCTTTCAAAATATCACAACATAAAAATCATATTTGGACTTCAATCCAAATCACATAAATAATAACAACAATAACCGCAACAGCTTCCTCAATCCAATCCAAAAACAATTCGTATAATAGTCAAATTCATTTTCCATTCCAAATCGAGAGTATTCAAATATTTTAAATAACAATTAAAACCATAAGTATTCACAACCACTGAAATACTTTTAAAACTATTTTTAAACCAAATACTTTTCTGAGACTTATTTTTATCTGTCACCGGAATAGTTACGTGTAACATTAAACCTGTATAATTATTTTAGACTGCATATTCCATTAGACTTGTCATATTGTCATTAGTTATTTTAGACTCCCGTTAGACTCGTTATATTGTCTTAAGTCTGTTTGAACTAACTTTATATTCCAATTCTTGTAGTAATTTTATTTTTAACTTTATACCGACTCAGACTTACTCAAAATCATACGTAGAACATTTTTAAAGTAATTTAAATTTAAAATACAGTTACCAAAATATCGTCGTCGGTCATTGAAATTAATCGGTGTAATCCGTCGATAGCTAATTCAAAACGTCGTCGTCCACCGACGTGATCCGTTGTTGGCCAAAACCGTTTTCCCCACAAACTTTTAACCAAAAACTCTTTTGTTTTTTATTTATATTTCCTCACCAATTTCCTCCTTATATATATATACACATAGTATATCAATTCTTATAGATAAAATCTGTACTTGGATGATACTAGCTTTTGTAATCAAATCAATGCATGACACGTTTTCTATAATGAAATGTATACATGACATGACACATGTTTTTGTTTCAACTTAATGCATGACACATATTTATTTATTTTATTTCTTTATTATTTTTTTTTCATAAAACTATATGAAGGCCACGTTTTTAACAACTAAAGATTTGATATTTAAAATGGCTTAATAGGTATCAAGTCCCTTAAACTTGCAACTTTTTTCACCTGGCCCCTTCAATATTTTGACCGAATATAAGGGTGTAAGAGACTGTATATGATGTTTTTGGAGAGTTGAGGGGATTGAGAGGTTGTCCCATAAGTTGAGGGGACCAAGTGAAAAAAAATTGTAAGTTTAGGGACTGGATACCTATTAAGCCATTTAAAATTAATCTAACATTATCACAATATAATATTGTATTATTATAAATAAATCCTTTCAATCATAACTTTTTCCAAAAACATCTCTAAACTTTTAATATATCGAATAATTTTTAGACACGCACGTGACAATTAAAAGTTTTATTCTAAGGTGAATGGTCATGCGTTGAATGCCCATCAAACTCTATTTGTTTAAATAGAGCTTTATTTATTTGATTTATTTCTCTAAATGTGTTCTTTATTAAGATAACACTCTTAAACTTATTTTTATTAGGGTTAAGGTGCAAAAATACCTCTAACGTTTTGGGTCTGGAGCAATTTTACCTCTAACGTTTAAAATGATACAATTTTAACCCTAACGTTGATAAATTTGATCAATTTGAAAAATTATTCATCAAACTATCTTCTCGGTCTGAATATTGTCATCTACATTCACACGTACGTTATTTTATAATTAACAAAACGCAAAGATATGTTGGGATGTGATATATATATATAGTCTTTTGTACGAATTGGATAAAAGAATTCAAAAAATTCACCGAATTTATAAATATTAATTTTCAATTGTATTATTAAATTATAAAAAACATGAAATCTTTTTTTTAGAACAAATTGATATGCAATTGGTGCAGAATAAGGAACAAAAATATCTATATTTTATAATAGTATCTGAAATTGATCCAAATTATCAACATTAGGGATAAAATTGCTCTTGGCTACCAACCTTAGGGGTAGAATTGCATCACTTTAGACGTCATGAGTAAAGGGTATTTTTACACGTTAACATTTTTTATTATATCTCTTTTATTAGAATTTATTATATCATTTTCATAAAAAAAATAAATTAAATTCTTATTTTTAAGACTCAAATAATTTAATTTCTGAATTAAATTTTATAAAAATTATAAATAATTTATAGTTAAAAATAAAAAAGTTTAAAAATAACCAACGTATTAAAATTATAAAGTTTTAGCGTGCGGAAGACTTTGATTTTTTTAGTGTCCTACGCAAGTCTTCTCTCACTATTATAGTAGTATGTTTTTATGGTTTCAGTTGACTTTATTCTAATTCAATGAGACTTAATTGCTAAAGCTTTTTGGTTGTTGGAAATCTGAATGGATCTTGAAAACTTTCCTCTTTTGAGATTTGTGAGAATCTAGTTGCATATTGTCTGAAATTAATAAGAAATTCAGATTTGTAATTCTTTTGTGTTATTCCTTTTAGCTATTTAGGAATTTCTTTTATTAATAAATTTTTTATTAGATTGAAGGCTATGAATTTGAGCCTTGACTATAGCCTATTGAACATCACATTTCTGATCAGTTTTTTTTTTTACTATTTTTTTCTGGAATTTTCTCCATGGCCATGCTTGGCTGATTTTAAGTACTTGGTTGAAGGAAAGTCAAGCCTTAAAATAAATGAAACTGTGAGATGTTTTGTCTTTTGTTCAATTCATATTTTAAGTTTTGAAAAGTATATTTGTGTGTTCAAATAGTTGAAGTCTTGTATGGTTTGAAGTCTTGTATGGTTTTACTTTCAGGAATGGATATCATGAAATGCTCTGCAAACTCATTTGTCGTCTCATTAAATATCTGAATGGATATATCCTGGAAGAATACCAATAGGTAGCAGATTCGTTTAGTGTGCTAAAAGAGCCTATACACGAGAGCTTCGCCAACGTTGTTGTTTTCAAAACTCTGTGAATTTTTTTTACATGGGTTGTGGAATCCGTCATATGCCTTGCTTTTTCATGGATTGTAATCCTTAAACGTGGGATATTTGAACCCTTGGTGCATTGCTTTTTCCATGATTTATGCACAAATTGGTCTATCTACATCCGTTATCTTTGCCATACGGGAATCAATCCCTGCATCTAGCATTGCATTTTAAAACTCTTTTTGGATGAGGTTGTATATTTCTTCTTTGAGTGATGTTGGATCTCCTTCTCTAGATTTTGGATTAGATTAGATCTGGGATTCCATCAATCATTAGATCATGGTCCCGAAGGTTTGCGACAATTTTCTCCGTAATGCGGAAGGAGAGATTCAATACAATTATAACCAGTATCTTTTCCTTTTAGGAGATCTAGATTCATTGAGATGGTGATGTTGCCTGGGAGATTTCACGAAGGAGATTTCATTCAGTGTATAGCGCTAGAGGCCTTTTCTTTAGATCACCCTCTAGTGATACCATGTTGAGATTCTTCTGACCAATCTCTCTTTCTAGAGCAAGTGCGAACGTCATGATTTCTAATAGAGCAAGTTATAGAATCATGCTTATCTGTATTATTAGTCTCTCTTTCCTCTCTTAATTCTGCTTGCACAATCTATGCTCAGCTCTATGAACATTCATAGATTCCTGAATAGAGCCCATATTGTATATGAGCTTCTTCATTATTTCATCTGTGAATTTGTGTTGATCATAGTCGAGAGACCCTAGACATACTTCAATATGCTCATCTAGTGTCAGAGTAATAAGTAAGGACTCAAGTAAGTTGTTACTTGCATCAATGATGTCTTGATTTCTTGTCGGTGCAACAGAGGAAGAAGGAATATTGGAGGTCGGTTAAATCATGGGATGAATAAGTAAACTGCTTATCTGAGTCGTAATGCACTTTTGTTCATCCAAGCTCACTGCACTACTTGATGTCTTCGGTTTCCAAACTTGGCTTGGGGATTGCATTCACTACTTGAATTAAGACTATAAAACAGTCATAAGAGGGGCCAGAATCTGACATCCCCACTTTGATGATTAAGTACGTGAGCTTTATAGTCAATGGTCTAGTTCATATATCCTTTAAATTATTGGTTTTTTCCTTTACTTATTAGGAGAAATTACATTTTTGGTACTTAAATTTTAACATGTTTACTTTTTTATTCCTAAAATTTAATTTCATTTAAAAAATATATTACTTTAAATATTAAAAATACACTTTTATGTTTTTAAGTTTTCTTTTTCTTTTTCTTTAAAAAAAATATTATTTTGACATCTCTCGCTACTCTCGTCTCCTCTCTCTCCGATCTAATTTTAATAAAAACACAATTCAAATATTTTAGTAAATAAAAATATACTTTAAGAAATAAAAAATAAAAAAATATATAAAATGTTTATTTTTAATATTTAAAATAATATCATTACTAAGTGTAAAGTTAAAATTTAGATACAAATTAAGTGATACCGATATTTTTAGATTTGTGTTTAAAAATATATAAAAGGTTTCCTTGTTTTACTAAGTGTAATATTTAAAATATATATAAACTAGGTTTGTGTCCATCGCAATAAGATGAATTTAAGATGCAGATTCATTTTCTCTCTTTGATATACTAACCCTTTAAATTAAATAAAGAAATGTGTAACTTGTCAAATTCTCAATAAAGTAAACGCAATTTACAGTATAACACAACTCATATTTCCTTTTATATACATATATATACACAGAAAGATGATCCTAGCACAATCAGGCCTTCAAAGGATGAACATAAATGCCCTAGATTTACATATTGTGTATATATAATATGCACCCCACCAGCAATCTTTCTACTTATTTACCTATCAATCATGTCTTTCAATACCTTAATCATTTTCACATTAGCAATACTAAGCCTGTTTATTACACAGATCAATTGTCTAACATTTGTTCATTATCATGTTCATGTGGTAAATGAATTGAGCTCAGACAAGCCTCTGTTTCTGCACTGCAAGTCAAAAAATGATGATCTTGGGCCTCATAATCTCACCACTAATCAACAATTTCAATGGAGTTTTCAACCTAATATATGGGGGACTACTCTTTTCTGGTGTTATTTTGTTCCTGGTGATGATTATACTCATGCTCATGTAGATGCTTTTGTGGATGATTTATCTTATAAAGGTTTTCTAAGTTATTGTGATGCTGGTTTTAATTGTATTTGGGTTGCTAAAGATGATGGAATCTACTTGAAGAATCTCCCGGAAGACATTGATGTTTGGAAAGCCCGATGGCAACCAGGCTGATTGAATACATATTAGAAATTTCGGTTAAATTTCTATATGAATCAGTACTATTGTAGAATTTCTTGTTATGTGTTGGATTTGGATAACCTCATGTTAGGCAGAATAGGATATGTTGTTTTAAATAATTTTAAGATTTAATTACTTGATCTATCACGTTTACTTAAACATGAAAGGAATTAAATCTATATATGTATCATGTCTATTAGTTCATATATAGGATCTCATGCATATGATGTGATGGGTACTTGTGGTTTTCACCTAACCAATAACTGATGATCAAGTGAATTTGGCCGGTTTCGGTACCAGTGGTTTTCACCTAATCACTGACTGACCAAGTGAATTTGGTCCGTCACTGATCAGGTGAAAACCACCTATAACACTTATTCCAATGCTAGAGATTGTGTTGTAATAATTAGAATTGTTCAATTCAAAATGAATGTTATCGAGGCCTAAATTGGTATTCTTTTTTATCGCTAAGGTGTTATTTGATATATTGAGTCTAAATTGATACTTCTCAAAAATCATATGTCCATTTTGATACCTTATCCCCTTAATTAATAATCAGGCTTAAACCATACGCAGCTCAGTGAACTTATCAATTTTGGTTATTTTACTCCTGAACTTATGAACGGCCTATTTGCATGTTGGATCAAATAAATAAACTTTCAGAGGTACAGAGGAAGAGTATAATTGCTGGAAGAAATTCTCTTCTGATTCTCTTGCCTTACTACTTTCTATTGATAGGTATTTATAGATTACAAACATGACTCTTAGTAAACCACATTAACTCACTATAAATACAGAGACACAGGTACAGAAATGACTCTTGGACAATCTATAAATACAGATACAGAAATGACTCTTGGATAATCCACTGAATCAAATTAAAGACTATTAATTATAAGTTCATTATTTCAACACACCCCCTTAAACTTATAATTTTTTTATCCCTTAGTAACACTAAGAACAGCTCTCAATCTGCTGAAATCTTCCAACTTCAAAGCTTTAGTAAAAATATCAGCAACTTGATCTTTGGATGGTACATGCTTGAGTTGAATTTCTTTCCTTCCAATGCATTCTCTAATAAAGTGATACTTGGTGTCAATGTGTTTGCTTCTATCATGAAAGATCAGATTTTTAGCCAACGCAATAGCTGACTTATTATCAACAAAAACATCAGTTGCTCCATCTAGAGCAAACTTCAAACTTTTTAACATCCGTCTCAACCATATTGCATGACAAACACAAGAAGCTGCTGCAACATACTCTGCTTCACATGTTGAAAGTGTAACAATTGCTTGTTTTTTAGAACTCCAAGCAAAAACAGCGGTTCCCATAAAAAACACAAAACCAGTTGTGCTTTTTCTATCATCAACATCTCCTCCCCAATCACTATCACTGAATCCATACAATCTGAAATTGTTCTGGGAAGAGTAAAATAAACCATAATCCAGTGTACCTTTGATGTATCGAAGTATTCGTTTTGCTGCCTCCATATGAGTTAAAGTTGGAACCTCCATGTAGCGACTAATGAGTCCAACTCCATATAAGATATCTGGCCTTGTACATGTCAAAAATCTCAGCCTTCCAACCAACCTTCTAAACAAAGTTGGATTCACCTTTTCTTCATCATCATGCTTTGACAACTTATTTCGACAATTCACTGGCGTAGAAGCTGAATTGCATTTATCCATCTTGAATTCTTTTAAAATAGCTTCTGCATATGACTTCTGAGACAAAAAGACACCTTCATCACTTTGCTTAACTTCAATGCCCAAATAATATGACATCAGCCCCAAATCCGTCATCTCATAATTATTTGTCATCAACTTCTTAAATTCTTCAATCATCGTTTGATCAGATCCTGTGAAAATTAAATCATCAACATACAAGCATACATACATTATTTTTCCATCCTCATTCTCCTTGATATACAAAGCATGCTCATATGGACATCTTGTGAAGCCATTCTTCTGGAAATAGTCATCGATGCAAGAATACCAAGCCCTTGGAGCTTGCTTAAGGCCATACAAAGCCTTTTTTAACTTCAACACCTTATCTTCTTGCCCTTTCACAGTATAACCCAATGGTTGATTGACATAAACTTCTTTTTCAAGAGTTCCATTTAAGAATGCTGATTTGACATCCATTTGGTGAATTTTCCATCCTTGTTGAGCTGCCAAAGAAATAACTAATCGAATTGTCTCAATTCGAGCCACCGGAGCAAAAACTTCTTCATAATCAATTCCGGCCTTTTGAGAAAAACCTTTTGCAACAAGGCGAGCTTTATACTTCTCCACTTTTCCTTTGGCATTTTTCTTTATTTTGAAAATCCACTTCACTGCTACAGCTTTTTTTCCCTTTGGCAGTGTTGCCAATTCCCAAGTGTCATTCTTCTTTATGGAATTTATTTCTTCATCCATTGCTTGTCTCCATTTCTTTTCCTGAACAGCTTCTTCAAATTGTACAGGTTCTGTATCAGCAAACAAACAGAATAAAGTAGCGTTATCTACTTCTTCAGTTTCTGCATAAATCTCACTCAAGCTTCTCATTCGAGGCTGCCTCTCTGATGAACTTTTTGGGGATGAGTCCGTCACATTTGTCTGAGATGTGGAAGGTGAGTTTGGTGGTGTGATAATTACATCTTCATTTTGACCTGCAAAATCATCATCATATACAGGAAGAAAATCATAATTTTCATCTTCTGGAATCTTCCAATTCCAAGAGCTTTCTTCTTGAAATTCTGCATCTCTGCTTATCACAACTTTTCCATTCCGAGGATTATAAAATTTATAACCTTTGAAATTTTTTGCATAGCCAATAAACACCATCTTCTCACTTTTATCATCCAATTTGCTTCTCAATTCGTCAGCAACATGAACATAACCAAGACAACCAAATACTTTTACATGAAAAATATTTGGTTTTTCTTTCCACACCATGCTTCATTGGGGTCTTTTGCAAAAGCTTCTTTGAAGGACTTCTATTATTCAAATAGACTGCACATGTTACTGCTTCTGCCCAAAATTCTTTTGGCATACCTTTGCACTTCATCATGCTTCGGGTCATGTTAAGAATGGTTCTATTTTTCCGTTCCACGACACCATTTTGTTGAGGAGATCTTGGAACAGTAAGCAATCGACGAACACCATTATAATCACAGAACTGATTGAATTTCTCAGATGTGAATTCTCCTCCTCGATCAGTTCGTAATGCTTGAATCTTCAAACCTCTTTCATTCTCAACTACTGCTTTAAATTTTTTAAACACTTCAAATGCTTCAGATTTTGCCTTCAAAAAATAAACCCATGTTTTTCGAGTATAATCATCAATAAATAATAAGAAATACCGGCTTCCTCCATGTGAACTCGGATTAATGGGACCACAAATATCTGCATGCACCAATTCAAGTGGTTTTGATGTGCATGACAAAGACTCCTTTGGAAAACTCCTTCTGAATTGCTTCCCGTACATACACCCTTCACAAATCTGATTGGGATGATTTATGGAAGGTAATCCATACACCATTTGTTGCTTGCACATTTGCTCCAGTCCACCAAAATTCAAGTGACCCATTCTGAGATGCCACAGCCATGCAGAATCTGATGAGGCTTTCAAACACATAGGACGATCACTGCTGATTTTTAATTTGAACATCTTGTTTGCAGACATAGGAACTTTTGCAATCATTTTTTTCTTTTTATCTTTCATAACCAGCCCATTCCTGTTCATCTCCACTTCATAACCTTTCTCCAAAAGTTGTCCAATACTCAAAATATTGGATTTCAAAGCTGGAACATAATAAACATGAGAAATAAATTGATGATCTCCATTCTTCAGTTTGATAAGAATGTCACCACTTCCCACAACTGGAACTTTTGTTTTGTCACCGAAAGAAATACTTCCTTTCTTAGATTCATCAAGCTTATAAAAAAGTTCTTTATTTCCCGTCATATGATTGGTTGCTCCCGAGTCTAGATACCACGACTCCTTACTCCTTGCTTCATCTTCGCTACATGTCAGTAACAAAGTTGATTCTTCATCTTCCTCCTCGGCAAAATTGGCCTGCTCGTCTTTAAAAGGTTCAGATTTACACTCAGCAGCATAATGCCCAAATTCTTGACAATTGTAACATTGCACACGAGATTTATCACGACCATGCCAATTATTTCCACGGCCTTGGAAATTGTTGCCTCTACCACGTCCTCTTTCATTCCATTGCTGATTATTTGTGGCTTCATTATTGTGGCAATTTCTGCCACCTCTACCTCTTCCATTATATCCACGATTCCAGCCACGGCCACGGCCTCTACCTCTTGATCTTCCTCTTCCATATCCACCTTCAAATTGCTTCTTTTCTTCTTTATCATTCAAATCTAGTTTCGCCTGCAACACCTGAGCGACAGGTTCTTCTCTATTTTTTAATCTCTCCTCATGGGCTTGTAACGAACCCAAGAGTTGATCTACAGACATAGTCTCCAGATCTTTTGATTCTTCAATGGCAGTCACCACGTAATCAAATTTCTGAGTCAAAGAACGAAGGATTTTTTCTATCACAAGAACATCCTTCATTTTTTCTCCATATCTCTTCAACTGATTGACAATTACCAAAGTTCTATTAAAGAACTCATCAATTTTCTCTGACTCTTTCATCTTAAGTTTCTCATACTCACTTCTCAAGATTTGCAAACGCACCTTGACTACTTTATCTTTCCCCTTAAAGGAATTTTCGAGAATCTCCCATGCCTCCTTGGCTGTTGTTGCAGTCGAAATTTTCACGAACATATTCTCATCCAGACACATATGGATTAGAGAGAGTGCTTGTTGGTCTTTCTTCCTTTTCGCTTTTTGAGCATTCGTCAATTCCTCCTCATTCTCTGGCTGCTCATATCCAGTTTCTACCGTTTCCCATACATCTTGGGAACCCAACAAAGCCTTCATTCTAATGCACCAATTATCATAATTTTCCTTTGATAATTGTGGATATTTGTATGGGATCATTCCATTCAACATTGTAGAGAATTTTTGCTGGCTCTGATACCAATTTGTTGGATCAAATAAATAAACTTTCAGAGGTACAGAGGAAGAGTATAATTGCTGGAAGAAATTCTCTTCTGATTCTCTTGCCTTACTACTTTGTATTGATAGGTATTTATAGATTACAAACATGACTCTTAGTAAACCACATTAACTCACTATAAATACAGATACAGACACAGGTACAGAAATGACTCTTGGACAATCTATAAATACAGATACAGAAATGACTCTTGGATAATCCACTGAATCAAATTAAAGACTATTAATTATAAGTTCATTATTTCAACATTGCCGCCCTCAACTATTTAAAAGTGGTATTAGCAACCCCTCTTTTATATGACGGAGACAATCATGACATGTTCTCATTGCAAGCACCAATGTCATAATAAAAGGGTTGTGAAACAAGTTGCAAATCAGGTTAGTATAAACATGATAACTTGTGGAAAAAATCCTTGATCGGAGACTTCCCTGTGAGGCGCCGTTGGGATCGGCCTGGGACATTCCGATGCCAAAGTCAGTAATATTTCTGAGAATAAACTGTAAGCACAAAAGTAGAGAATCAGTAAGTGTACCTCAATAGCTTGGGATGCAAGCTATTTATACTCATGTAGTTGTAACTCTTGGTAACTAAAAAGTCTCCATTAATGCCTCATTAATGGCGGTTACTGATCTTATTCAAGTATGACCGTTAGCGCATTAATGGGTTATTAGTTGCCTTTATTGGGAATCAGCTTGGCTGTTCCTTGGACGTATCGATGTTTGACGGCAAGTCTCCCAAGGCGTTTGACCTTTTGAGGCGTGTTGAGGAATCCATAGATCTGCCACCTACGAGTCTTGCTTTATACGCCATCTGGAGATTCGTCGGTGGATCCTTATCCATAAGAGTATTGATGGCGGATCCTTCATTCTTTGTCTAATTATCCTTTTTCCCCATGTATGATATTTGGATGTTATGGAGATGTAGATGAACAGTCATGTCATTACTTATCTTTAATTGCTATCAATTCTCCATTAATCCCAGCATTTAGCATTGAAACCCTCAGAGTTGAGGTATTCGAACAGTCAAGTCTTTATTCCCTTTAATGACTATTAATTGCCATTTAATTGTATTTATTCCCATTCATGGATGGTAATTAAGGAGCCTTTTGGTATTCCTAGATCCGTCAAGGCGTATGTACGCTCTCCTTGAGAATAATGGCGAGTCTCCATTACTCGCTCTCATCGGGCGTATCTTGTTATGGCATGTCTCGTCATGGTCCACGTGGCGTGGCATAATGCTAGAGACTCCTTCATTTTCCTCATTATTTGCATATTCATCCATGCATTAATCCTGCAGTAATTATCATTAATTCACATTAATCATGCATAAATATCTCTTTTAGTATTAATTTTCCCTTATTCCTTATTCAAGAATAATTTGGGTTGTTATCAAAACAGTACACAAATTCTCTCGTAAAAATTGCATATAGCTTTAGCTTCTTCTAAATTGTCTAGGTATATGCAGGCTGGTTCCAATACTTCCATGAACACTTGTACTAATGTTGGAACTTCATCTTGTTTCCGTTATAATGAAAAAAGGATTGATAATACTACTTTTAAATAATTGAGGGGGGCAAATAGGTTGTCCCATAAATTCAGAGAGAAAATGACCAAAATTAACAAGTTCAGGAGGCTGCGAATGGTTTAGGCCTAATAATTATTATTACTCAATTTATAATATAAGTGTTTTGCTTCTTGATAATTTATTTTAAGTTTGAACGATATTTCTGACTCGTTTCCATAAACTCAAAAAGATTCAAATCTCTGTTATTGATATTCATATCAATTATAATACATTTCACAAGCACTACAAAAAAAAGAGTCTATTACGACATTAAAATTTAAGGTTTAACGACATTTTTTGACATTACTAAAAGCTTACTCACGCTTTTCAAAATGTCGTCACAAGTGTCATTAAATCAGGTGTCGTTAATTTTAACAACACATAATAAAAGCTTGTATGGGTAAATGATGATCATGTTCATGTGGTGAATGAATTGAGCTCAAACAAGCCTCTCTATCTGCACTGCAAGTCAAAGAATGACGATCTTGGGCCTCATAATCTCACCACTAATCAACAATTTCAATGAAATTTTCAACCTAATATATGGGGGACTACTCTTTTCTGGTGCTATTTTGTTCCTGGTGATGATTATACTCATGCTCATGTTCATGTAGATGCTTTTGTGGATGATTTATCTTATAAAGGATTTCTAAGTTAGTGTGATGCTGATTTTAATTTGGATTGCTTAAAGATGATCGAATCTACTTGAATCTCCCTCAAAATATTGATGTTTGGAAAGGCTGATGGCAATCGGGCTGGTTGAATACATATTAGAAATTTGGGTTAAATTTCTATATGCATGGGTATTATTGTAGAATTTCTCACTATGTGTTGGATTTAGGTATCCGTGGTTTTTATCTATTCACTTGGTCAGTCACTTATGAGTCACTGATTAAGTGAAAACCACCTATAACACTTATTAAAATGTTAGAGATTCTGTTGTAATAATTAGAATTGTTGAATTCAAAATGAATGTTAATGTAAATATTTATTTAATTAATATAATTACTATTTTTCAATTTATAATGTAAGTGCTTTCTGATAATTTATGTTAAGTTTGAACTATATTTCTGACTCGTTTCCATAAACTCAAAAAGATTGAAATCTCTGTGATATTCACATCAATTATAATTTATAATACATTCACATATATGTCCGACAACATGTTAAGCATGCCTAGGACAAGCTTCATGCCACATGGCCTGCAGCTTCACGCCCTTAAATTCGGAATTTAACGAATCAACTTCTGACCCTCAAACTGAACAATGATTCAATTTGTGATTATATGCATAAAGCAAAAAATCTCAGTGATCAACTGGAGGTGCTGCAAAGTCAGGTGAATTTGGAAAATTTTACTGATTGTATTTTAACAGGTTTCTGACCTTCTTATCGACCACTTGTACGGGCTTACAACCTTTCAGCTATAATGATTTACTTTGTTTATTGCTCAACGAAAAAATTCGGATCGCACAGGATGCATCTGATCTTGTCCATTGCTCCAAATGTAAATTATGTCTCTCGTGGTGGAGGGAATTTGAACCTTTTACAAATATTAGGTCTTCCTCAAATTTGCTTAATAAGTTACAGATCATGGATACTGGTGCCATTCATCAGCTCTGATTTGGAAAATCATGCTTTTCATTCAGAATATCAAGAACACGAGGAAGTAACAATTGGTAGTGGTTTTAAACTCTCTGTTCACTCTATTGGTTCCTTTGATTTCTCTCTCAACGGTAGAATCTCAAATTTAAGGATGTTTTATTTGTTCCTTTCACTTTTTAAATTTTTATTTATGTTCGTCCTTTAATAGCTTCTAACAATATTTTTGTTGAATTCTTTGTTGAGTCAATTAGTGTGAATGATTTGAAATGAAGGGAACAATCCTCCAAGGATAGAGTATGGATGGACTTTATTATCTCCCATTTTCGTCATAAGTACCGGTTCAAATAAATATTACATCACTTTCTATTTGACATGCTCATTTAGGCCATGCTGCAATCTAGCTAGTAGTTAGGAAATTAATTGCTTCTAATGTTATTTTATCTTCCAATACTAAAACCACGAATGTAAAATTTTCAAACTTTGCCAAGTTGATAGCTTGTTGCCAACTTTTTGGGTAATTTTAATTCTTAATTTGAAAGAAGTATACATGCTAATTGATCAAGATTGGACAATTCTCACCGAATGACTAAAAATTTCACAATCGTACAAATATACATGCTAAATAATTTGATCATTTGTGAATTTTGAATTGAAAATGAAAAAAGGCGGGAAAATGCAAAAACGGAAAAAAATGACATAATGATAAACACTAATCCGAAATCATAACTTATTATTCCTGTAATAATAAAATATAATTTAAATTTTCATGAGCTTTCTATCGGCCTTAAGAGCTTTCTGGACTGAATTTGGTAATGACTTGAATGAGTCGAAATGAACATGTTGTCCTACATCCAAACCAACTGCATATCTTGCCAACTTATCAGCTGTAATGTTCAACACTCTCCTACAATAGCTAATTATAGTCACCTTTTGGTCCCTAATTTGATCCATCAATTGACCACAATTTGGGGGTGGTTTAAATGTTGTATTATGAATACCATCTATAACAACCTTACAATCATTTCTAAGCTCAATTTGAGAATAACATTTAAGAGACATTCTATGGGCCATGCGTACCCCTTGATAAATTCCTTCTGCCTCACAAAGTTCAATGTCTCCAGCCCTCATATTACCTAAACAACGTGCCTCAGCATGTAACATTCCTAAGTGGTCAATAATAACCACTCCAACACCTCCCTTTCCATTCATAATAGACGCGTCTGTATTTATCCTAATCACCCCATTTTTTGGAATGGAAACTCTTCCCACCCAATATTCCAAGCCATCGACATTCATGCATTTCATAAGGGATTCAGTATGTTCCGAAACTAGATCATACCTTGAAATCTATGAAATATAAAAAAAATTAAAAAATATATATAACAATTAAGAGTTAAAATTGATGAAATAATACCTTAAATGGTGTAGCAGTCTTTATGTCTTTCACTATCATATCGTCTACTCCGTCGGGAATGTCCCAACGGCGGGACTTGGTGTGCGATGTGAGATAACGACACACGTTAAAGCACTTGGCCTTATTGAATGCCTTAACCACCATCATTATCATGTGAAATGAAAACGACAATCAGAGGTGACGCTGCATGGATTTAAAAAATAGGGCAAGAGTTAACGACAATCAGAGATGACGCTACATGTGTTTTTAATTGTTTAATTTATTTATAATGTAATTTTTAATTTATAATATAATTGTTTTTGTAAATAAAGGTATTCAACAAATTAAATAAATCCAATATTACCTTTTGAGTATAGAACCAAAAACATAAATACATAAAACTTAAAAAATAAATAAAAACAAGTTAAATAAATTCAATATTACGGTTATAATATAGAACCAAAAACATAAATTATGATAAACGAAAAACTTAAACAAAAATAAAAAAAATCCAATATTTTACATATAATTGGAGACATGTATGACCCACTAGATGAAGAGAGATAGATGGAAAACTTTTGTTACCAATTCTAATAACTCATTAATTCTAGTGACACTAGGTCTAATGGTCGATAACAATCTCTTTGGTCAAAGTAATATAAAACTAACAAGCTTTAGGGTTGCTCTCAGAGCATGTCTAGTTGAAGTAACAAACTTTTGTCATTTCCACTTTCCACATATACATAAATAACAAATATAAATAACATACTAGTATAATCATCTCTTATTTTCAATTTTTATAGGACCTATTTGTCATCAAATAATATATATTCACTCAATTAATTATTTTTAGTTAAATATTCACTCAATTAATATACAATATATAATGTTTACTCAATAAAATAATTTTTACCCAACAAAATATTTATTCAATACTTCTTATAAATTCCATAAAAAATATTTATTCAATAAAATAATTATTTCAATATTATATTATGCGTTTTTCATGTAATTTTAAAAATTAGATAAAATAAGAAAATTTTTTGTAGTGACAAATGACAAATTATATTATATCTATGATATTATTTGATATTTTACCATTTGAAATAAATATAACTTCTAAAAATAATTAAAACATTACAAGTTTTTATTGGAGTTGTAATATAAAAAGTTTTTTAATATTATATTATTTGAGGAGAGAGGAAAGGTTTGTACTAACATCATAACTTACCAATTATACTAACAAATATATTTGGAGTGGTAGCTAGTGAAGTAGAGAATATTATTGTCTAACAATAATTAGCTAAAGCTAAAAGTCAATTTTGTGTTGAACTCATTTAAAGTACTAATGAAAAATGGTACCCCGTTCCGGAGGAACCCAATTAAAGGTCGACATATTCGAATTTGTCCCAACAAAATAAAAATTATATCTACACTACTCAGAAGTCTTCTAATGCCATATAAAAGATACTCATTTACTACCGGAACATATTAATAATCGATTAGTACTAAAGTTTAAATAAAAAAAAATTAAACTCACTCCCAAAACATCAAACTAACAAGTGGAAAAAGCATTTAATCTCATGTCCAACACTATATAGATATATATTAAACCATTCAACAACAGAAGTTAAGAGCATATTAAACCATAAAAAACTATTTATGATTTATGGTAACAATTCAACTTTAGATCCACTAGTTTTGATATAGTTTTGGTAAGAGGTAGCTAATATGCTTAAGTTCCATCATGCATGCTTAAGTTCTATAGAGGGAATCTTCAATGTAATATCTCTTCATTCCATCATCCAAAACATCCAAATAAGCATATGTAAATAAAATGAATTTTATCTTGAGCATATCCTTACCCAATTCACTAATATGCTTAAGTTCAATGTTTAGAGCACAAAGATTGAAGTTGGAATGGATTAGTTCTCTGATCGGAACCTGCAAAAAAACATACGAGGTCATAAACCGGAAGATAAAAAAACGAAAGACCAAAATGAGGACTGAAAGCAAATAATGAAAAGAGAAAAGACGACTAAAGATGTCTACGTCGCCAACGATAATTGAGAAGAGAAAACACTACCCAAAAAATTCTTCGCCGGAAAGAAAAGATGCTAGGGTTAAGTTTGTAGAGTTTTTTAGAAGGGGGCTGAAAGTTTTGGGAGAGGTCGTGCCTGAGAGAAAAAATGCTAGGGTTAAGTTTGTAGATTTTTTAGAAGGGCGCTGGAAGTTTTGAGGGAGATCGCACCGGAGAGAAAAAATGCTAGGGTTAAGTTTGGAGAGTTTTTTAGAAGGGGGCTAAAAGTTTTGGGAGAGGTCAGCCGAACTAAAAGAGTTACGCAGACACACAATTAGGAGAAAGATAGAAATTTAGCACTTTATACGAAGACGCTAGGGTTTTAATCTCTACCATTGATCAAAATGTGATCAATGGTTTTGATCTTATGTAGCGTTTAGGAAATATTTAATTAGAAAAATACTATATTATCCATTCTTCCTCTCCTATTTCCTTAATTTAATGAAATTTTATATGATCATATAAATACGTAAAATATCATAATTGTGTATATTAATTATCTCATTATAAATAATGATCATTACGTAAATGTATATATGTTAGAATTACAAATTTGTATACAAATAAAAATTCGTGTTATATGTTATATAAGGAATAAATCGAATAGTTTTTAATAGGAATTATTTAATTTATTTCTATTAAATAATATAATTTCTTTAATTTTATATAACTTACCTCGATAAATATAATTTTTTCATGATAATTTTATAATTATACTTGCTGAAAAAACAGATTGACCCCTCAACTTAAATAGTATCTCTTGATCTGACATGTGGATTTAAGATGTTAATCATATGAGCTTAAGGAAGTTCAGAAACTCACGAGAAATTTTATAAGTTCTCCCATCCCGTCTCCACTAACGGGGCACATATTAGTCCATGTCCCCCCCTCCATTTACATTCCCAAATAAGGCCAAGAGAATTAGGAATTTACACGTAAGTACAAAAAAAAAGCTCCTCACTTTATCCTTTCAAAGTCCCTCTTCTCTCTCGCTTCAGAAAAATGGCTTCAACATGTGCTTTCGCAGCTCGTGCCACTAACCTAAATGGACTAAGTGACTGGAAAAGGCGTGACCTTGCTTCTTCTCCTCTGGGTAACAATTTTCTTTTTCCTAATTAACAATGTTTTCACAGAAGATTGATTGTTATTATGATAATTAGCCTAAATTCAGACTAAAAATTATCCCGCCAGTTGCTATTAAAATAATGACATGACAAGAAGAAGTAAGCATTCAGATAGTAGATGTACCTCCGAGTATATAACATAGACTTACATTATTTAACCATAATTAAACGCATTCTAATTATAAAAACTTTAATTCAAATAAATATCTCACGAGCCTCCTAAACTTGCGCAAAAAACTTGATTGACCCCTCAACTTAAATAGTGTCTCTTGATCTGACATGTGGATTTAAGATGTTAATCATATGAGCTTAAGGAAGTTCAGAAACTCACGAAAAACTTTGTAAGTTTAAGGGATCAATCAAGTTTTTTGCGCAAGTTTAGGAGGCTCGTGAGATATTTATTTGAAATAAAGTTTTTATAATTAGAATGCGTTTAATTATGGTTAAATAATGTAAGTCTATGTTATATACTTGGAGGTACATCTACTCTCTGAATGCTTACTTCTTCTTGTCATGTCATTATTTTAATAGCAACTAGCGGAATAATTTTTAGTCTGAATGAACCGGTTCTGCAATAAGACTTCTTTTAGTGGAGGACTCCAACCTGAAATATATATATATATATATATATATATATATATATTCTACATATTTGATGTAATTTTGATAAAAATATAAATAATTAAATAGCATAAGTAAAATAAATATCTAATTATAATTGATAAAAAAAATATAACAAGAAAATAAAACAACAAAAAGAATACATGAATTTGAAATTCATATGAAACAAAGTTAAACATAATTGGCAATATTTTTTCATATTTAAGGTAATTTTGAAAAATAAAAAGTTATTAAACAGCTTAAGAATAAAAATGTTAAAACATATAATTTATTTTCACATTAAGGACTTCAATTTTTTTTACAAAATTTCGTTAGTAATTGCATTAGAACATGTTGACCGAATAGTATTACGTCAACTCTAACGTCAGAAATAATGGCGGGAATGTTCCCGCCATAATATTCTGATGGAAAAGAGATTTTCGTCAGCAAATCTATCAAAACTATTGAAGGAGTGCTTTCTGACAGAATTCCATCAAAATTTGACGGAATCAGTTTCGTCAAAAACTTCTGTCAGTAATCAAGCATTTTCTACTAGTGCATATTACATTACCACGTCATCAATCCACGTCTCATTCAATATCCATTATAGATCCTAAATAAACAATGCGTACGATCTATCATGTTTTTCCTATAAGCAAACTCTGTTTTTCTACTATCAAAACCCCTAAATTTGGATTTCCATAATACGCAAATTCTCATCGATATGGCCTAAACTAAGCAAACTGCCCAGAAATCCATCGGTGGAAAGGTACCGAGGAAGCATCTCGCAACCAAAGCAACCGGAATACCTACTCTAGCAATAGGTGGAGTAAAGAAACCTCACAACTTTCATCCCAAAACTTTCTTTCTTTATGAAATCCAAAAGTACCAAAAAAGTATGAAGCTCCTAATAAGAAAACTTTCATTCCAATGGCTGGTCCGAGAAATCGCCCAATATTTTAGGACAAATTTGAGATCCCAAAGCTTCAATGTAGCTTCTATTGGAATAGGAAATAGAAAACCATAAGAATTTCTGAACAAATAATGGGTAGAGTCACGGACTATGTCGCTTTCTTTAAGACGTTCGCAGAACCGCCAGAAAAGTGCAAGCAGATCAAATTCGGAGAGAAATCAAGGAAGTGGGGAACTGGAATGACTGGTTTAGAAAGTCCAGACCAAAAGAAACATAAAATAAATAATATTTTTAATTAATTAAAAATTTAATTCCGAAAATAAAATAATAAGAAGATAAAAAATATTATTATTATTTTTCAGTAAAAAGTATAGAGTTTACATAACACCACACCACACCAACCCGGTCCGGTCCAACTCAGATCGGATGAACGGCTACGGTGACACGCGCACGCGCGTGGTGGTCAAGCATCAACTAGGTCCTCACCCTTTCACAAAAGCGTGGCACCTTATTGGGCACGTCCAAGTGTGTAAGGACCCTCTTTATAAATATCACTACAAAGTAATTTCTAAGCAATGTGAGATGCATTTAAATCTTCTAAAACATTTGAGGCTTTTTTTTCATAATTCTACTTGGGCCTAAAGGCCTAGCCCAAAAATCCCCCACTAGAATTAAAAAAAATATTTACTGAGTAGTTACATAAGGTCAAACATAAACAGAGGTATCTTTCGATTCGAAACTTTACGCGGGAGTGTAATTCAGATTTTACTACAGTGACTCGTAGTTTTGATCTCTATCTTTGTCACGTCCATGTCCCTAATTTTAGTTATTGTAGCCTAATATTATGTTACATTATAGTTATTTATTGATTGGAGGGTTAATTGGATATTATGGATATATTTTGGGTGCTAATTTCATGTTTTAAGTGTAAAATTAAAAGTTTAGAGTAAGTTTTAAAGAAGTTAAATTTTAGAGGGACCAAAATAGACTATTTTTCTTATTGGAAAGATCAATAACACAAATCAAGATTTGTGTTCTCTAAGTTAACTTACATGGTTGGAAATAATGTGAAAAATAATTACAAAAATGTCATATTACTTTTATAATACAAAAAAAAAATGTAAAATAAAAATTCAATATGTACATAGACTTGATAAGTGTTTACCATGCATTTTTTTTTTCCTATTATGCATGCTTTCCATATATGCCTAAAGTTGCCACATGTAAATAAGTGTCATTATTATTATCAATTTAAGTATTAGTTACTTTTAATTTATTATTTATTTAATATATATATATATTTATTTATTTATTTAATATATATATATATTTATTTATTTATTTATTTTCATTGAAATAGTGATTTTGATTTAAGATATTAGATTATGTTATTTTTCTCTAACAATATTTTATTTTAGAATTTTATATTATGAAAATGAAAGTAAGTTTTAATTTATATTTCAAAAATAAATAATTACTAAAAATGACTTTTTACAAATTGTTATTGTGAATATACATTTTAAATAAATGAGGTGATAACTTTCATGCATAATTTTTTAATAATAAGAATAAAATAAAAATAAATGTCATTCATAATGAAATGTGTCATGCATGCAAATTTGGAAAAAAAAAAGAAAATGTGTCATGCATGATGAGATGTGTCATTCATGCATACAAGGAAAAAAAAAGGGTTAGTATATATATAAATCTATTTGAAAAAAAAAGATATCCATATCTATACATTATTTTCACCCTGGAACCCAAAACAAAAAAGAGAAAAAGAGAGAGAACCCAAGGAAAAGAAATTAAGAGTGGGAATAAGAGAAAGTTAGTAGTAAATTGAGTTAAGTGAGAATGTCCAGACACTTCAATTCATAGTTTAAGTGGTGAAGATTGGAGTGCAAAGTCTTTAAGACGAGTTTGTGTACATTAGACAGATTTTGAGACTCGGGTTGTGTCTTTCGTCAATTAATTATCGAAGTAAGTAATTTATCAACTACCTTTTTATGATTTTGATTATCTATACATATATGTTAAGTGATCTTTATAAATTTTATGTCTTAAGATAATATTTGATTTTAAGATGGTTAAAATATTGTTTTTGATAACTTATGATTTATGAATAAAGTTTTTATATAAGATGATTTATGTGCTTATTTTTAAAAAATTGAAGTTAGTATTGATAATATATTTTTAAATTATTTATTGGTGATTTTAGTACAATTATGGTTTATGATTGAATATTTTGGAAATTGATTGAGAAAAGTACTTGGAAACTTTATGATGTTGATTTATGATATATTTCTGATTTTAAGTTATATTATGAAATTATAATGTTTTTAGTATCCATCAAGAGTAATCCGGATAGGTGGCATTAATTAAAGTTTGTATTTAGTGAGAAATGCGGCCTGTGTACACAGTTGAAAGACCTATCGGGTATGGCAAAGAAGTGTTGAGTAAGACCATACGGGCTAGGCAAATTATGAGATATCTCGATTCTATTATACTGTGGGGGTTGATACATACGGGGATTATCTCTCGGATGGATACAGTTTATGAAATATTTATTGATATACGATTTCTGAAATATTTATTGATATACAGTTGATGAAGTATTTATTGAGATACAGTTTATGGAGTATTTATCGAAATACAATTTATCAAGTATTTATTGATTTACGGTTGATTTGAGCAAATGGTTAATTGCAAACCTAATTATTTTGTATAGTTGAGATTTTAAACAAATAAAATATATATAGCTATTTTGGATATGAGTTTTATATTAAGTGTTTTAATACAGTGATTTACGTTTTGACTATGTGTGGTATTTTGAGAAATGATAGCAAGCTTGATATTTTAAATTGCATATTTGTTTAAAGGTACTATTTTGAGTATTTTCTTATGGGTTAATCCATAAAAAGATCATTTTCAAGAATATGAATTTTTTGTGATGCATTTTGAGAATTTAAAAAATATATATAGTTATTTTGAGTATAAGTACTTTATGCAGTTGATAATTGCTTACTGAGATTTCTGTCTCACGTTTTCAAATGTTTTAATGTTTTTAGGTAAGAAAGTACGGGATGTAGAGAAGGTTACCCCCGATTAGGCGAGGATCGGAAGTTCTTGCTTATTGCTAGAATTATAATTAGAACTTTAGTATTTAATTGTAATATGATGAAGTTGGTAAATATGATGAGGTTTTAATGTAATAGGAATATGAATTTGTTTAGAATATATCTAAGAGGAAGTTTTGAAAAATATGATATTTATGACATTTGGATAATTTGGAGACTATTAGGTGTTGATTGTGATCTTTCTATTTCACGCCTGATGCCGATTGAGGTCGTTTAGGGTCGGGTGTGACAATCTTTAACATTGTACCATACCACAATCTTTTCAGAGTGTAGTTCTAGTAGCCCGTGCGTTTATGGCCATGCCTGTCAATCCCGGTATAATGAATGCTCTAGAGTTTTTCCCTAAAGTCATACGAAGCAGCCTCACTTCCACATTCATATAGGCGAGTATATCAAAAGCACTCATATAGCCATGTACTTCACTCCAAATGGAGTATAGACTTCATTAAGAGTTTCTATTATCTCAAGCTAACATCGCTTCAAGAAATTCATGCTTCGAAATGTATGATCTAACTCATATTAGCTCACAACTTTTTGTCACCAATTGAACTTATTTCTTGGGATCTCCAGTTTATAGGTTGGGTTACCCTTATGTGTAACTCATCACTGTAGGGGGCATAAGTCCCATACTCTTTGTAGTATTTTTTACTTTCTCTCTAGCAAATCCTTTCATCAAAGGATTAGCTAAATATTCTTCTGAGCTTATGTGCAGCTCCTTTAGAGAGTAGCTCTCTAACAGTGATGTGCTTACCACGTATCTGTCATTTCTCATTGTTATAATAAGGGTTCTGAATCTTAATTAGCTAACCGCGGTACTATCATATTGGATCAATACTGCTAGAATCAGTTTTTTCCATAAGGAATCTCAGATAACAGACTTCTCAACCAACTTGCTTCTTCATTAGTTGTGGCTAGTTCAATAAGTTCTGATTCCATAGTTGATTGAGCTAGAATAGTCTGTTTCTTGGACTTCCATGAAATACCACCGCTAGCTATATTAAAATTATAGCCATTAGTTGCATTGGAATCATCTGACACGGTATTCAAGTGAGCATCACTATAACCTTCAAGGACTGACGGAAAACTTTGATAATGCTGTAAAAGTTTCATGGTTCTTTTAAGGTATCTGATGACCCTTTCTATAACATTCCAATGCTCAACACTAGGTCTACTAGTAAATCTGCATAATAATCCCACGACATAAGTGATGTCGAGTCTAGTATAATCGATGCCATAACGGAGGCTGCCAATTATGCTACCATACTCTGATTGTCTTAAACTATGTCTAGATATCAAGCTAACCCTAAGGACTCCCATTACATAGCTATAAAAAGAATCCTTAGGTATTTGAAAGGCTCTGTTAATGCAGGTCTATGGTATCCCAATACCTCCGAGTTCACTCTTGTAGGATATACGAATGTTGATTATGGACGAGACAAACTGGAACAAAAAAGCACTTTCGGAGGATGTCATTTTCTCGGAAGCAGTTTAGTGTCTTGGTTCAATAAGAAGTTGTCCTCTGTAGCCCTGTCAACCACGGAAGCTGAGTACATTACTGCTGGAAGCTCCGTTGCCCAAGTCATTTGGATTAAGCAACAACTTGAAGTGTTTGGGTTGAAAACAAAGACTATTGAAGTCATGTGTGACAACAAAAGCGCAATTGATCTATCCAAAAATCCTATCGAGCACAGCAGGATGAAGCATGTCAGCATAAGGCATCACTTCATCAGAGATCATGTTCTTAAAGAAAATATTAAACTGATTTATGTACCCTCCGAAGAACAGCTTGCTGATATCTTCACCAAGCCTCTGGCACGAGAATAGTTCTGTGCCTTAAGAGAGGCAATAGGTATGTTCAATCCTCTTCAATAAGCTCTGTGTTAATATGCTTCTGAATGAAACTTGTTTGCTTCTGAATGAAATTTGTATGCATGCTACGTGTCTCTTCCGAGTTGATACCATGTCTCCTAGGTTTTTCAAATGCACTTAACCTAGAAACTAGGATGACATCATCATCATTATGGTAGAGAAAACCCATGCGTCGTTGATAGCTCCCATTTATATAGGGGTTTTAGGATCATTTTAGTTCATTTTCGCTTTATTTCTATTCAATTTCAGTATCATTTTGTTATCTTTTAGCTAAAATTAGTAATTTCCATTATTTATGGCTTTTTCTATAATTTCAGGTGTTCTTAGGACTATTTGAGCATTTTCCAACCAGACTCGTGCGTTTTGGAGCATGTCCGGACAGTTCGGGGACCATTAGAGCAAATTCCGGAAGTCCAAGGACTGAAATAGATAACTTTCGGAGGGAGCTGCCACTTTTCAACGCCTTTCTCACCGAGACAATGTCTGTCTCATCGAGACACAGCCTGTCTCGACGAGACAAGGCGGGCCGATGGTTCCCAAAAGGGAACCATCGCGTAGTGTCTCGATGAGACGCCCAATGTCTCGTCGAGACACCTTTTTGTCTCGTCGAGACACCTACTGTCTCGACGAGATGAGACGCTGGGAAGTAATTTCCCAGCGTCTTCTCACCTCCAGGGCACGAAGTTTGACCTGGAAATGTCCAAAATACCCTCCGAAAACACCTACCACTATAAATAGAACATTATGCCTCCTTTGTTAGGGTTGGCTTTTCTTTTTCCAGTTATTTTCCTTTTTCTACTTTTTCTTTTTCCTGGAGCAATTTCACCATTGTTGAGGGGGAATTGTTTTCTTGAAACGCATTGAAGATTGGTAGAGGAGAGAACTCTTTCCCCATTTTTGTAATCAGAATCAGACACATCCAGGTTTTAGATTTCTAATTCCTTTAATTGTCTTTTACTCTTTGCTTGTAAGTTAATGGAATTCTTATTGATGAATTGTGTTTAAATTGCTTGGTGAGTTTGATTATGAACTAATCCCCATCCTATCTGGGATGGGGATGAGATTGATTGCTTGACCATGTATGATTAGGGATTTAGTGTATGGATTACTCCCAATTGATTAGATTATGCATCCTTTATGTCCTAGATTTATCAGAAATAGGATCGAGGCTAGAATGAGATTCGATGATGATCAACTAGCCTGAAACTACTGAACCTAATGCCTAGAATCTGACAAATATAGGATTGCAGATTAGGTAGTTACCTCGCTAGAGACCACTAGGAGTGCGGTTTAGTGGCTGGGCTACGGCTTTAGCCTCAATCACCACAGAACCTAATGCTTTGCATGTCCTAGGTTATATGCCTAATCAAGCCGTCAACCGACTGCATGTGAATAGACTACAAGTGATTGACCATATTCATGCGGTTGGTTAGGTGATTACCGTCAATTGTCCTTAGGATATTCAACTGAATCCCAACACATTATACATGGAATCCAATTAAGAGCATCCCCATCTTAGATTATTTCATCAATTAAATCGAATCCTACCCCTTCAATAGCTTTTATCTTTTGTTTTAGAAATTTATCTTTTTAACGACTCCACTATATATTCAACCTTCCGAACAATTACGTTCTTTTCCTTAGACTGATTAGTTGTGGCGAATGGTCTTTGTGGTTCGATCTTGTGCTTAAGCACTATACTACTTGCTGCGATAGGATACACTTGTCCTACTTATTGCTATATACTTTGCAAGCATCAAGTTTTTAGCGTCGTTGTCGGGGACTATTTTTGTTTATAACTAGTTTACTCTTGGTGAAAGGTTTATATAATTGTTTGGAATTCCTAGAACTGGGGATCTACGGATCACTCGTCATTGCATCTTGACTCTTAAGCTGAAATTGTTCTTACAGGACATAAAAGGAGGACACAATGGTCGAAGATCTTTCGGTCATGGATTTGTTGAAGGCAAAGCGGCCTACAAGCACCTCTGGCATCCTCGATCTGGCAATAACAGCAACGTCATTTGAAATCAGACCAACAATGATTCAGATGATTCAGAACTCGGGATAGTTCGGTGGGGATTACTACGAAGATCTGATGGCGTAAGATCTAGGTAGAGTTTTCTAATGACGATATGTATATATTATGAGTGCGAACTCTATGTCTATGCATGTGATCTTTATAAATTGCTCTTGACTCTACTTAGACGCTACGACTACTTAGGGGAAAGTGTACCCCGTCGTATCAAGTAATAATCCGGTTAAGACCGGGTATCGAATCCACGGGATTTATAACTGCAAGTATTAGACGACTCGGTTTCGTATGTTATCTAAGCGGCGAATACTTTGGGGTTGATGTGGGAACCAACTACAAACTACTCCTAAACTATTAGTGAGACAAATTTATGTAGCAAATACTATGCGAGGTGCAATGGCGACGATAAGTTATAAATACGACAAACAAAGACTCCGAATATATACGATTAACAATTTACTCTTGCAAAGATGACTACGTGTAGTTCGACCGACCCATGAAGTACTTAGACTACGTGGTTCCTAGTCAAGGCGTGTCTAATGCTGGGGATTAGAAACTAGGGCCCGTAAGTTTCGTGGTGTGTCAATTCCTACGGTTTCCGGAGCGTCACTTCCGGTAGGGAAACACCTATATGAATCCCTAAAGATAGCCCGAATGGCGTCGGAAATCGCGTTCCCCTACACAATAGTCAATTACGAGTATCAAAACAAGTAATAAACATCAACACGTATATAGAAACGGAAATTGCAAATCATATATTATAAATGTGGAAAGCATAAATGAGGAATACAACCAAGCCTAGTACATAGGAAGAGTGCAAGCTAATTAGCAAGCGAAGAGGGAAGAATCGGCCCTCGGAACTAGCCAACCGGACTCAAGGCCGTCTCTTAGGACTTGGAGGTGGAACTCTCGAGCTTGGTGATGAATGATGGAGCGGAACGTTGATGGAATGCCGGAATAACCGAACAAGCTCTCGAGGTGGGAGAGTTTTATTACATAAACTGAATCTAAAACCAAAACTATACAACAACTATCTAGAAGAAGCAAAATGTAGCTATGTTCAAGGTAAGGTAAAAGTAAGGTAGAGGTGTCTAAATGAGTGCTAGTCACTCTTATTTATACATCAAGCTAGGGGTAGAATTGTAACTTCATAAGGTACAAGTATGGAGCAACATTATTTGGTGCAGAAATCCCATGATACGCCCCGCGTAAGGTGAGGCACACCCCGCGTATATGCCCATTCCGTCAGAAATCTCCTGCATGTGGACCAATTCTGTGTCTTGTTGTCTCAAACACGCCCCGCGTAGCTAAAGTACGCCCCGCGTGTTTGAGTCTCTGAAGTTTTATTGCTTGAATTGGAGCTTTTATGTCGTGCGTAGTTAAAGTACGCCCCGCGTAAAAGAGTTGACTCAAGGAGACAGTGCAGTCTGACTTTCAGGATTAGGCCAATCATTTCCGACATATGTCATACGCCTCGCGTAAGGTGTCATATGCCCCGCGTATGCTGAGTCAGTTTTACGTGGTGTCTGCGGATAAGGCAATTATTCCTGACACCATGTTTTACGCCCCACGTAAAGGATTATACGCCCCACGTATTTGAGTAGATTTTTGCTCCTTGTTCGTACCTGAAATACAAATCTTGCGAGCCAAGTTAGCTTGACGTTTTTATTTCCTAAACTAATCAAAAGTATAGAAAATTAACTGAAAGTACGAGATTTATTTTTATTTCTTTATTTTATCAAAACACTTTATTTTTATAATTAAACTTATTTATTCTATCCAAAATCAACCCGTAAATCACGCTAAAAGATGATTCAAAACTCGAGACAGTTCGGTGGGGATTACTACGAAGATCCGGCAATAACAGCAACGTCATTTGAAATCAGACCAACAATGATTCAGATGATTCAGAACTCGGGACAGTTCGGTGGGGATTACTACGAAGATCTGATGGCGTACGATCTAGGTAGAGTTTTCTAATGACGATATGTATATATTATGAGTGCGGACTCTATGTCTATGCATGTGATCTTTATAAATTGCTCTTGACTCTACTTAGACGCTACGACTACTTAGGGGCAAGTGTACCCCATCGTATCAAGTAATAATCTGGTTAAGACCGGGTATCGAATTCACGGGATTTATAACTGCAAGTATTAGACGACTCGGTTTCGTATGTTATCTAAGCGGCGAATACTTTGGGGTTGATGTGGGAACCAACTACAAACTACTCCTAAACTATTAGTGAGACAAATTTATGTAGCAAATACTCTGCGTGGTGTGTCAATTCCTACGGTTTCCGGTTTGTCACTTCCGGTAAGGCAACACCTATATGAATCCCTAAAGATAGCCCGAATGGCATCGGAAATCACGTTCCCCTACACAATAGTCGATTATGAGCATCAAAACAAGCAATAAACATCAACACGTATATAGAAACGGAAATTGCAAATCATATATTATAAATATGGAAAGCGTGAATAAGGAATACAACCAAGCCTAGTACATAGGAAGAGTGCAAGCTAATTAGCAAGTAGGGAGGGGAGAATCGGCCCTCGGAACTAGCTAACCGGACTCAAGGCCGTCTCTTAGGTCTTGGAGGTGGAACTCTCGAGCTTGGTGGCCGAGGGTGGATCAGAACTTTGACGGGATGACGGATTAAGTGAACAAGCCCTCAAGGTGGGAGAGTTTTATTACATAAAAACTGAAGTACGCCCCGCATAAAAGAGTTGACTCAAATTGGAGCTTTTACGCCGTCCGTAGTTGAAGTACGCCCCGCGTAAAAGAGTTGACTCAAGGAGACAGTGCAGTCTGACTTTCAGGATTAGGCCAATCATTTCCGACATATGTCATACGCCTCGCGTAAGGTGTCATATGCCCCGCGTATGCTGAGTCAGTTCTACGTGGTGTCTGCGGATAAGGCAATTATTCCTGACACCATGTTTTACGCTCCGCGTAAAGGATTATACGCCCCACGTATTTGAGTAGATTTTTGCTCCTTGTTCGTACCTGAAATACAAATCTTGCGAGCCGAGTTAGCTTGACGTTTTTATTTCCTAAACTAATCAAAAGTACGGAAAATTAACTGAAAGTACGAGATTTATTTTTATTTCTTTATTTTATCAAAACACTTTATTTTTATAATTAAACTTATTTATTCTATCCAAAATCAACCCGTAAATCACACTAAAAGATAGGGGTAAAATACCCCTATCAAGATCCTAACTCACATCTTGACAAATTCGTGGAATACTGCAGCACCTTCAAGTGCGAAGACAACACATCTGAACAAATCTTCCAAAAGCTGTTCAGATTTTTTTTGAAAGAAGAAGCTGCAGAATGGCTACAATCCATCGAGCCAGGCTCTCTCACTGACTGGGACACTACAGTATCAGCATTCCTAGCAAAGTACTTCCCTCCATCAAAGACTACACAATTCAGAAGCGAAATCACTTCGTTTAGGCAGTCCGACAGTGAGAACCTGCATCTAGCCTGTGAGAGGTTCTAGAGGTTGTTAAGACGGTGCCCCCACCATGGTTACCAGCGGTACCAGCTTGTTGACATGTTCTATTCAGGAATATCTCCTGTCAGCCGCGCCTTTCTAGATGCAGCAGCGGGAGGAAATCTATTCAACAAGAATGCAGTTCAGGCTTACAATCTGGTGAAAGAATTAGCTGAACGGAGTGCATGTTGGCAAGTTGAGAAAACGGCTCCGAGAAGAGGTACAATAGCCGAGGAGTTCCCTAGAACATCTTCAGAATCAAATCCTCAGATAGCAGCACTTACAGAAAAAGTGGATCTGCTGGGAAGTCACCTGAAATCACCAGAACCAGTAGCAAGCTGTGAGGTTTGCAGCGGAGGGCACAAAAGCATGGAGTGCCCAATGGAACTTGAACAAATACATTATCTGAAACAGTATGGGTCAAATAGCACGCATTGGCAGCAGGACAGATACCGAGGTTCAGGTTCTGAGACTGAATTGGAGAGAAGTATAGATGTCTTGATAGAGATCCTGAGTGCCATAGAAGGTAGGTTGGCACACAATGAAGCTTTCTGCCAAAGACTTCAAACACAGGTCAGTGAATTGGTAGAAGAGGAAGCATGAGCAATCACACTTAGGAGCAGAACACAGGTAAGTGCACCAGATTTTGTGCCTCAACGAGACGAGGGCTCAGACCCCATTCCTGGTAATATTTCATCCACCCCGTCTGCTCCACAAGTAAGTGTTTCTGATCCAACTTCGATAACTGACACTGCTGTACCACCAACACAGGTGACCTTGCCTTATCCTACTTCTAGGAGAGCTAAGTTAGACAAGGATTATTCTAAGATGTTGAATGTGTTTAAGAAAATAGAGATTAACCTTCCGTTTCTTGAACTTCTTGAGAATATGCCTGTGTATGGAATTTTTTTGAAAGAATTGATCTCTAAAAAGAGAAAATTAAGAGATCATGAGACTGTAATGCTAAGCCAGGAATGTTCTGCAATGCTCACAAATGCACTTCCAAAAAAATCTAAGGATCCTGGTAGTTTTAGCATACCCTGTACAATAGGCAAAGTTCACTTTAAACGTGCTTTATGTGATCTTGGTGCAAGAATTAATCTGATGCCTTTGTCTGTTTACAGGAAATTGGGAATGGGAGATCCAAAACCAACATCAGTCACAATACAGGTGGCTGACAGGTCGATAAGGCGTCCGGTCGGAGTAGTGGAAGACCTCTTAGTCAAGGTAGATCAGTTCATCTTCCTAGCTGACTTTGTGATAATGGATATCGAAGAAGATGATCAGGTCCATATCTTACTAGGGAGGCCTTTCCTCGCCATAGGGCGGACACTGATTGATGTTGAAGGGGGTAAATTAATTCTCCGATTGCAAAATGAGGAAGTAGAATTCAATATTTTAAAATCTATGAAATTTCCTGTTGATGATGAATGTTGTAATTTTCTGAGCCTAACTGACTCTTTGGTTGAGAATACTTTTCAGGAAAATGAAGACAAGAATGTGAATATTGAACTAGAAGAGGAGGAGCCTTCGGATGTAGACATTGAGGGAGAAAGTAAAGAGGGTTGTCATTGGGCCCGACACGATGAACTCCTGGATAGAGAAACCAAGACAAGGCCTAAGACCTCGATTGAAGAACGACCAACCCTCGATCTAAAACCCTTACCTGCGCATTTAAAATACGTGTTCTTAGCACCTCCTGTACACTTACCTGTAATTATTTTTGCTGAACTTACAGGTCCTGAGGAAGATCGCTTGGTGGAGGTGCTGAGGAAGCATAAGGGAGCCTTTGGATGGAAAATGTCTGACATCAAAGGAATCAACCCATCTCTCTGCGAACACCGGATCTATATGGAGGATAAGGTGAAGCCGACTGCTCAACCACAGATAAGACTCAACCCAAAAATGAAGGAGGTAGTGAAGGCTGAGGTAATTAAGTTGATTGATGCATGGGTGATCTATCCGATCTCTGACAGCCAGTGGGTGAGTCCCATGCATATGGTGCCGAAGAAGGGTGGCACAACAGTGACGGTGAATGAGAAGAATGAACTAATTCCGGTGCAGAAAACTACCGGGTGGCGAATGTGCGTGGACTACAAGAAATTGAACGACGCCACCAGGAAGGATCATTTTCCTCTTCTGTTCATTGATCAAATGCTTGAACGCATGGCATGTAAGTTTTTCTTTTGTTGTGTGGATGGGTATTCGGGCTACATGCAAATAACGGTGGATCCTGACGATCAGGAAAAGACCACTTTCACTTGCCCTTTTGGGACATTTGCATATAGACGGATGCCCTTTGGGTTATGCAATGCACCTGCTACATTTCAGAGGTGTATGACAACTATATTTTCTGATATGATAGAAAAATTCATGGAGGTCTTTATGGACGATTTTTCTGTTTTTGGTACTACTTTTGATAGTTGTTTGCATAACTTGGGATTAATGCTGCAAAGATGCGAGGAAACTGACCTGGTCCTAAACTGGGAAAAGTGTCAGTTTATGGTCACTGAGTGTGTAGTTTTAGGGCATAAGGTATCACGGAAAGGGATTGAGGTAGACCCTGCTAAAATTGAGGTCATTGAAAAACTACCTCCCCCTTCCAGTGTCAAAGCAGTTAGGAGTTTTTTAGGACATGCTGGTTTTTATAGGCGCTTTATTAAGGATTTTTCTAAAATTGCTAGGCCTATGACCCAATTGTTACTGAAGGATGCCAATTTTGTTTTCACACCTGAATGTCTTGAATCTTTTAACACTTTAAAAGACAAATTGATTAAAGCTCCGATAATGGTTAGTCCCAACTGGGATTTACCATTCGAGCTAATGTGTGATGCCAGTGACACAGCTGTATGTGCATGTTTAAGTCAAAAGAGGGACAAAATTTGCCAACCAATTTCATATGCCAGTAAAACTCTTAATGATGCTCAATTAAATTATACTACCACAGAAAAAAGAGTTGCTAGCTGTGATTTTTGCACTTGACAAGTTTCGTTCATATTTGGTGCTTTCAAAAATCATTGTTTACACTAACCATGTTGCACTGACGTATTTTTTTTCTAAACAGGATGCCAAACCTAGACTCCTTAGGTGGATCCTGTTGCTGCAGGAATTTGATATGGAGATACGAGATAAGAAAGGGGTCGAAAATGTTATTGCTAATCATCTCTCCAGATTAGAACAAGAGGAGGTGGATGCAGATACCAATGCAGACATCCAAGAGACATTCCCCGATGAACACTTGTTGTCGATAAGTCATGTCCCTTGGTTCGCTGATTTTGCTAATTTCCTTGTAGGAAAGCTGGTCCCTCTAGAGTTCTCCTACCAGCAGAGGAGAAAATTCATGCACGACGTGAAGCAGTATTTTTGGGACGACCCCTACCTATTCAAAGTCTGTGGTGACAACATCATCCGCCGATGCATTCCTGAAGAGGAGATAGCCTCTGTCCTTGCATTCTATCATTCCAAAGAGGTAGGTGGCCACCATGGCGCGGATAGAACTGCAGCTAAGGTACTCCAGAGTGGGCTCTACTGGCCCACTATCTTCCATGACGCTTTTAATTTTGTTAAAAATTGTGATAAGTGTCAACGAACTGGTAACATTTATAGAGACATGCCATGCCTATGAAACCAATTTTAGTCTGTGAAATCTTTGATGTTTAGGGGATAGACTTCATGGGTCCCTTTCCGAAGTTGTTCAATAACGAGTACATCCTTGTAGCCGTAGACTACGTTTCTAAATGGGTTGAGGCCGTAGCCTTGCCTAATAATGATGCGCGGGCTGTCATCCGATTCTTGCAAAAGAATATTTTCACACGGTTTGGCACCCCACGCACCATTATTAGCGATGGCGGGTCTCATTTTTGTAACCAAGCTTTTAAACAGGTCCTGCATAAATATGGGGTCACCCATAAAGTGGCTACCCCGTATCATCCCTAGACCAGTGGTCAAGTTGAAGTTTCCAAGAGAGAGATCAAGACCATCCTTGAAAAAATTGTAAATTCCTCTCGGACTAATTGGTCTCTCAAATTGGATGATGCCTTGTGGGCATATAGGACTGCGTTTAAAACGCCAATTGGCATGTCCCCATTCAGGCTAGTTTACGGTAAGGCATGCCATCTCCCTGTAGAACTCAAACATAAAGCCTACTGGGCTACTAGGTTTCTAAACTTTGATACAAGAGTTGCAGGTGAGAAACGGTTATTACAACTTGATGCCTTGGAAGAGTTCAGGCTTGGTGCCTATGAGAATTCACGAATCTACAAGGAGAAGACGCAAAGATGGCATGACAGTAGAATAATCAAACGCCACTTTGAGGTAGGGGATAAGGTGTTACTGTACAACTCCAGGCAGCGATTATTCCCTTGTAAGCTGAAGTCGAGGTGGTATGGACCGTTTGAGGTCACCAAGGTTTTCTCTTCCGGAGCAGTTGAGATCACGGACGGCCACAATGCCCCTTTCAAGGTCAACGGGCAGCGTCTGAAAATTTATGAAGATAACTTAGGCGCAGTGGAGACACTGCGTTACATCGACGCCCCCTGAGGGAGTTTTCCTATCCTATCTCTTTTCTTTCACTTATTGTTCAATTTTATAAATATGCATCTTTTGGAATTAAATGCATGATTTAGTGTGGGGGTGGAGACAATAGGATATGACATTATGTACATGTACAATTGCATGTTTTATGCTGTTTGTGTTTTTGTTTTGTGTATGTTTATTGGTCTGTTTTCAAGTTTTAGGATTTCTGGAATTTTGCTTTTGCTTTCAGTAGTTAGAAATAAAAGAATCTTAGGCAGTTATTTTTGACGCATCTAGCAATCTTGACACTACAGTTGAAATTGAGCTCTAAAAGTCTGAAAGCTCAGTTGAAATTGATGCATGCAAAAACTTGTGAACAACATTTGAGTCTCCAAAGAGTGTCATTTAACTAAGATTGACATGGAACGATTCGTTAGGCGAGGCTAGGATTGTTATAAATAACCCCTAAATTGTGAGTTAGAGCCTAAAGGACAATATTTTAGACTCATTTTTAGGAATAATTGATCTCTTAGGTGTGGGATTATAGTTATTGTCATTATGCTCATAGGAATTGCATCCAATACTGGTTGAATGTTGTGTTATAATTGAACTTGAAATGATTAGGCAATCTAGGTATAGCCCCTTGTGAACTTAGCCTTTTCTTTGATTAGCCAAAATCCCTTACCAATTCCACTAGATAAGCCCCTTTGAGCCTTGTTTACCCTTTTTCTTTGATCAACCTAGTTATAAGCCCTTAACCTTCCTAAATACCCTTTTCTCACCCTAGTTAAATGACTCAATTTCGGTTAGAAAAATCCTTGGGCACACACCCTCAAAATTTTCGTTAGCTACAATAGAAAGGTTGTAATTCTATATAGAAGAAGTAACCAAATTAAATTGACCCTTTGTCCCCTCTATCTCAAAAGAAAGATAAATAAATAAATATATATATATATATATATATATATATATATATGGTTCAAATCAGAAAAAAAGAGAACCAAATAAATTGTAGAGGAAAGGATAGAGGATATTCGTTAGTTGCTTCCCAAACTGAAAAATTAAACGACCTTGAGCTTTAATCTCGCACATAGCGGAAAAAGTGCCAGTTTGCCAAAATTCTCTCTAGTTGAGTTATTAACTTTTTGCCTAAATTCCGTTTTTCCTACCCCCGAACCTTTAGCCTTGTTACAACCTTGTAAAGACATATAATCTTGTTTAGTTATGACGCGTAATTTCGATCAGATGGATGATGAAATTCCAACGTGACCATTTTGTGCAATAAACTGTAGAGCGTTTACCAAATTCATATTTTACCTAAACACTTGAGTGCAAGAGCGACCACCTATGAGTTAGCAAACTTAGTCCTCGCCTTTTGTTTTTGCAAAGTGTTGGTTGATAAAATTACTCGACCAGTTTTGGAGATTATATTGAGGTTCATTTTCTTTTTAATTGCAACTTGAGTAGTCTGAAACCGTATGGATAATAAAGGTGCAACAGATCCTTGTCTGTGTATGGGAGCTATTTGTTGATGTTTCACTGCTTTTGATTCTTTCTTGCTTGAGGATAAGTAAGATTCAAGTGTGGGGAGGTTGATAGCTCCCATTTATATAGGGTTTTTAGGATCATTTTAGTTCGTTTTCACTTTATTTCTATTCAATTTCAGTATCGTTTTGTTATCTTTTAGCTAAAATTAGTAATTTCCGTTATTTATGGCTTTTTCTATAATTTCAGGTGTTCTTAGGACTATTTGAGCATTTTCGAACCAGACTCGTGCCTTTTGGAGCATGTCCGGACAGTTCGAGGACCATTAGAGCAAATTTCGAAAGTCCAGGGACCGAAATAGATAACTTTCGAAGGGAGCTGCCACTTTTCAACGCCTGTCTCACCGAGACAGTGTCTGTCTCATCGAGACAGGCCCTTGTCTCGTCGAGACACAGCCTATCTCGACGAGACGAGGTGGGCCGATGGTTCCCAAAAGGGAACCATCGCATGGTGTCTCGACGAGACGCCCAGTGTCTCATCGAGACACCTTTTCGTCTCGTCGAGACACCTACTGTCTCGATGAGATAAGACACTGGGAAGCAATTTCCCAGCGTCTTCTCACCTCCAGGGCACGAATTTTGACCTGGAAATGTCCAAAATACGCTCCGAAAACACCTACCACTATAAATAGAACATTATGCCTCCTTTGTTATGGTTGGCTTTTCTTTTTCCAGTTATTTTCCTTTTTCTACTTTCTCTTTTTCCTGGAGCAATTTCACCATTGTTGAGGGGGAATTGTTTTCTTGAAACTCATTGAAGATTGGTAGAGGAGAGAACTCTCTCCCCATTTTTGTAATCAGAATCAGACACATCCGGGTTTTAGATTTCTAATTCCTTTAATTGTCTTTTACTCTTTGCTTGTTTAAGTTAATGGAGATTCTTGTTGATGAATTGTGTTAAAATTGTTTGGTGAGTTTGATTATGAACTAATCCCCATCCTATATGGGATGGGGATGATATTGATTGCTTGACCATGTATGATTAGGGATTTAGTGTATGGATTACTCCCAATTGATTAGATTGTGCATGCTTTATGTCCTAGATTTATCAGAAATAGGATCGAGGCTAGAATGAGATTCGATGATGATCAACTAGCCAGAAACTACTGAACCTAATGCCTAGAATCTGACAAATATAGGATTGCAGATTAGGTAGTTACCTAACCAAGGAACTACCTAATCTGAATTAGCATAATCTAACCTCGCTAGAGACCACTAGGAGTGCGGTTTAGTGGCTGGGCTACGACTTTAGCCTCAATCACCACAGAACCTAATGCTTTGCATGTCCTAGGTTATATGCCTAATCAAGCCGTCAACCGACTGCATGTGAATAGACTACAAGTGATTGACCATATTCATGCGGTTGGTTAGGTGATTACCGTCAATTGTCCTTAGGATATTCAACTGAATCCCAGCACATTATACATGGAATCCAATTAAGAGCATCCACATCTTAGATTATTTCATCAATTAAATCGAATCCTACCCTTTCAATAGCTTTTATCTTTTGTTTTAGAAATTTATCTTTTTAACGACTCCACTATATATTCAACCTTCCGAACAATTACGTTCTTTTCCTTAGACCGATTAGTTGTGGCAAATAGTCTTTGTGGTTCGATCTTGTGCTTAAGCACTATACTACTTGCTGCGATAGGATACACTTGTCCTATTTATTGCTATATACTTTGCAAGCATCAGTCGTCACTACATTCAATGTTAGAATCTAGGATGTGAGTGGTTCAACTTATGACCCTTCGATTCTGACCTCTCACCTAACATAAGTCTCCCTATGAAAGGAAGAGAAAACCTTCATCACCATCTTTATGCTTAAGATCTTCTCTCTTTCTCTCTCAAATTTCTGGAAATTATGTTCTAGCTTCAAAGTTTTCTCTCTAATCCAAATGTCTTTCAATGGCAAAAGAACTGCTTCAAACTCCTCCGAAAGTATGAGGCATGACTCATCAGACATAAATTGTCACACCCGACCCTAAACGGCCTCAATCGGCATCGGGCGTGAAATAGAAAGATCACAATCAACACTTTATAGTCTCCAAATATCATAAATATCACTTTTCTAGGTATTCGTCTTAAATGTATATTCTGAACAAATCTGTATTCCTATTACATTAAAACCTCAACATATTTACCAACTTCATCATATTACAGTTAAATACTAAAGTTCTAATAATAATTCTAACAATAAGCAACTACTTCCGATCCTCGCCTAATCGGTCGGTAACCTTCTCTCTATCCTGCACTTTCTCACCTAAAAACATTAAAACATTTAAAAAGGTGAGACAGAAATCTCAGTAAGTAATTATCAACTACATAAATTAATTGTACTCAAAATAACTATATATATATATATATATATATATATTAATTTCCAAAATGCATCATATAAAATTCATATTCTTCAAAATGAACTTCTTATGGATTAAACCATAATAAAATATCCAAAATAGTACCTTTAACCAAATATGCAATTTAAAATATCAAGCTTGCTATCATTTCTCAAAAAACCACACATATAGTCAAAACGTAAATCACTGTATTAAAACACTTAATATAAAACTCATATCCAAAATAGCTATATATATTTTATTTGTTTAAAATCTCAACTATACAAAATAAATAGGTTTGCAATTAACCATTTACTCAAATCAACTGTAACTCAATAAATACTTCATAAACCATATATCAATAAATACTTCATAAATCGTATATCATTAAATACTTTATAAACCGTATCCATCCGAGAGATAATCCCCGTATGTATCAATCCCCACAATATAATATAATCGAGATATCTCATAATTTGCCTATCCCGCATGGTCTTACTCAACACTTCTTTGCCATACCCGATAGGTCTTTCAACTGTGTACACAGGCCGTATTTCTCACTAAATACGGACTTTAATAAAAACCACCTATCCGGATTACTCTTGATGGATACTAAAAATATTATATCATAAAATTATAACATGCTCAAATCTGTTTTCACAATCAAATTTCATAATTATTTCATAATCATAAACTGTAAACCATAAACCATTTGGCTTCCGCAAAAGAACCACAATTATTCAAATATTCACTAAAAATTGCTCAAAATACAAAATCATTTAAAATCAAATACTCCTTTAATATGACTAAACTCCTCCATATATATATATATATATATATATATATATATATATATATATATATATATATATATATATATATATATATATATGGAGGAGTTTTCAATAGTGAGTCTCCACCCATGGTGAGTCAATAGGTGACCTGCTATAGCAGGTTACCAAGTTACCTAAATACATATTTCTCTCTCCATGATAAATACCATTACGTTTTTTAATAAAGGCTATTATGTTTTTTTAAAAAAGGTTTCTCTCACCACATTAAATTCTTCTTCTTCACCATCGCTATACCTCTGGTGTCTGGTTCTATAATAATTTTTGTATTAATCTTACTCATGGATACTAAATCCATATCGTTCTTTACGGTCTTTTTATGTTAATTTTTCTGATTGATTCGAGATCCATATCGTTATAATAAATACATATCATTCTTGTTAATTTTTTTCTGGCTGATTCGAAATATATATCGTTAACACCTCTGATTCGAAGTATAATACATGGAAGGTATTTCGATTTCCTTTGATTCATAAATCGATTTTGGTTTCTGATTACGACCACCATTTTTATTAGTAACTTCATTCAAGTTCATGAAGTTGAAGATAAGCTTATGGATTTAAGTTGATTTATATAATTATGTATTCGGTTAATTTCTGATTTGGGATATACAATTAGAATTGGAAATTTGGGATTGGAGTATGATCAAGAAGATGTCTACATGGAAGTGATAAAACTATGGGTATATAAAGGTGTTGATGCTTCAATTATGAAAACTGCAACAATTTGTAACGAGGAATATGATCAAGAAGACGTATACATATTTTGCAGAAATTTGAAACATAAGTATGAAGAATATGTCTTCTTATGCCATATATATCAGAATCGTATAACTATCAATAAAATCTATACTATTTTAACGATGTAATCTCTTTATGTAATATGTCTTACTCAATTGTTCACAATTCTTTCTGATTTGAGTATGAGTTGCAAATTGTTTAATTAAATGAAAGATATCCTTTTTTTTTGTATTGTTTTTTTAAGTTACTAAAAAAATAACAACCATGAGATATAACATTGCTAAATTATGTTGTAGCTAATATTAAATAAGCAATGAAAAGGTACAACAAGTAAAGATTGACATTCGATGAACTAATCAATATTGCTATCAGAGTTCTCTTCCAAATCGTCATCCTTAAATTTATGACAATTCCTTGAATCATGACCAGTCCGACGACACGTTTTACAATGGTTAGGAGTATTTCTTTTTCTTTTGGTCTGGCCTTTGTTTTGGGGTTTTGATGAAGAAGCAACCTGCTTTGATTTCAGCGTATTAGCCACGGTAGGTCGACCCCTTGGTTTGCTAACAGTGGAGTCCAAAACAGGATCATGAAACGTTCCTTCAGCATTTTGACGATGTTGGGTCTCGTCCTCTGTGGGGTATTTGGACAATTCCACATTCAATGCAGATACAACTTGCATAGCCCTTTGAAAAGATTTGTCTGATTTTGAAGCAAGGTATGAAGTTATACCACAATTCTTTGAAAGTGATCCGTACCTCAAATTTCTAGCTAATTCTGGATGAGGGTACTTTCTTTCCTCATGGTTGGTTAAATAATCAAAATGTTTAGCATTTTCAGCCAACGACGATTGACCAAACAATCAGGGAAATTCAGTATCTCCAAACTCTTCATAGATGCAAAAATATGTCTGAATGGAATTCCTTTCGTCTCAAATGAATAGCAATCGCATTGAATTGTTGCTCGATCATCAGAAATCGTAACCGTGCGCTTTTCCACTTTACCCCCGAATGGTTTTACATTACAAACAACTTGATTCTCCTCACGGTCTATGATGGTAACATATTTTTCCGAGCGTTGCATCTCCCGCTTTATCCTTTTATAAATTTCCCTGGTGAAAATTGAAGAAACATCATCCTCCACACTTGGCATCGAAGTTTGGTTGGGCAATGTTTCGGTCATATTGGTTCTATAGTGCTCTTCCATCTCGTTGAAGTGTAACATTGACAGAGAAAACTCAAAGTGTTTGAAAAACTTCCACAATGATACTTTGTTATCCAAATCTTTTTTCAACAAAGAATTCATTGACTCGCATCGGCCCGTAGCTTTTGCACCGCCAAAATAATGACCACGAAGAAAAGTGTCTGCCCACTGCTTTCTAGTTGCATAATATGCCTCTATCCATGCATTGGCTTCCAAATTATATTCTTTTACCATCCCATTCCATTTAATCTCCCATTCGGCCTCTTCGTAGTATCTAGTGTGTTACAAAAAAATATAAACCGCGTTATCAGTATTGAAACCAGTAATGAAATTAGTATCAAAGGGATCGTAAACTTAAAACTATAAATATAATTTTTTACCTGAAAATAAACTTTCTAAAATCTGTATTGAAACCTGAGGCTTTAATATGTGCAACTGCATTTTTCAATATGTGCCACGAGCAAATACGACGTGGAATTCCCGGCATTATAGCTTCTAGTGCTTTACTCATTGATCTGCAACCGTCCATTAGTACTGTTTTCGGCATCTTGCCATCCATACACCCTAAAAATGTTTCCAATAGCCAAACATAATTTTCTGCTGTCTCATCTTGGAGGAGTGCAGATCCAAACACACATGTCTTGTCATGATTGTTTGATCCAAGTAGAATAACCAATGGTTTTCCGTACCTGTAAGGAGTATTATGAATCAGATACAAAGAAGAGATCCAATAGTAAAAACTTATTAGATTTTATTGTAACTAAGAAGGAGTTTATGAAAACATACCTGTTAGTCTTGTAAGTAGCATCAAAAGACAAACAATCGCCAAACAATTTGTAATCAATTTGGCAACTCCCGTCAGACCAGAATAAATTTCTTAGTCGTCTATCCTCATCTACCTCATACTTGTAGAAAAACTTATCATCTGCTCTTTTTTCGATTCAAGTAAACACATCGCTCTATTTGTGTCGGTATCATCCAAATTTGAATTATCTTTTGCAATTGCCCTATACAGGTCTTTTTTCAGGAATCCTAAATCTTTCCAATTACCATTTACTTCTACAAAGTAATTGTAACATTGAAATGTATTAATTCCAGCTCTCTTCATTGAAAATGCTTGCTCCTTAGTAGGATCATCTATTTTTCTGTGAGACCTCAGAAATATTTTTTCGCTCGATACTGCTAGTTTGTGTGTATGGCTGGTATTGAAGCATTTAACTATCCAATTTTTATTTACCTTATCGATATTAATTCTGAATTCCGATGCACACATCAATCTTGTTACAGGACGTACTTCCCGAATCTTATTTTCTGTATTACAATATTTTGGTTCTCGTTTACCTTCGCACGAGCAAACCCAACTTCTAACAACTATATCATTGTTTTTGTCTTTCCTTTTTAACTTTTTCCTAACACTAAACCCCACCAGCTTTGCATATAACATATAAAAAGACTCAACTTGTTCAACACTTACAAGTCTCTTGTTATCGAAGTCCGATAACTGTATATCCATTGGATCTTTGTTGATTTCCAGAAAATCGAGCAGGCTATTCCACTCTTCAATATCTGGTTCGATCCATTTTCCGTCCGCCCCTGTTTCTACAACCAACTCATCTTCGTTGACATCGATCGTCTCTTCCTCATGTCTTCCATCATTACTATTTTGGACATTGCGGTCTTCACAATTAGCATGCTGTTTTGAGCTCTCCATATCCTTTCAACAATTGTATTTGAAATGAAATTTGTTGATAAAATGTTTACAGTAATCCAATTTACCGTTTGTGTTTATTTTAAATTCAAATTTTCGCGAGCCCCAACGTTATTAATGGACAGTTGTGTCGACATTAATTACATATTGTAACCCCCCCCCCCAAAACACCTCTAATATTAGTATATGTAGAATGATTTCAATAATTTGAATTGGATGGGTTGGTTTGAGTTGTTTCAATTACAAGAGAGAGGTTGGGGTTTTGAACCCCCTGAATCTCATTTTATTTTTTGAGTCATTTATATATATTTGAACGTATATTTTTAAAAAGAATATGAAATATTAAATTGTGCTTTTATATAAAGACGACTTTTTAGAACGGTTTCTCTAATTTGCCTCCTATTTATGCAAATAAACTAAATTAAGACATACAAATTGATATGGGTAAATTATTAATGTTATTAGTCTCACTAATATTTCATTAACATATTAAAAAGAACGGAGCGAGTCGTTACAATGTTTATGTTAAATATTTTTTATTTTCAAATAAGTGTATTTATTTTAACATAATTGAATTATTTAAGTAGTGGGGAAATAGGACTTGTCAATTTGTGATGCATTAAGAATAAATAGTAAAAAAAAACATATATCAAAACGATTCCAATTATACATACTACCAATTAATTCGCACGTTGTAATTCATGCACAATAGCTTACAAAAAAACACAATAACAATTGTAATTTAAATAAACGATTGTGCTTTTTCTAATAGTTCGGTTTTCCTCTTATTATAGTCCGACTTCGCAATCCACCAAGCTATTCGACATCTTTCTTTATTGGAGTTGAACTACAAAACAAACGGAAGAAAAATAGAATTAATAAAGTGCAGTGTATTTAAAAAAAATGAATTCTCAATGACTATTATAAATATTACCTGAATAGTACTTGAATCAACCTGACAGTGCTTGATCATAAATAAAATCACAAAAACTCCACAGTCGAAATTATTTGGTTTTCTAGGAACATTTCTTCCACGGACAATTGCAAAGCTAGCGAAGTTGTAATTTGCGGGTTTGCTTTTTAGTTGTTCCTTGAAGCCCATGTCTAACGCGCGTAACTACATTTATTAATATACATTATTTCATAAGAAGATAATAATTTTTTTTTGAACTGAAGTAGTATTAAAAATCAAATAAAACTTACAATTCCAACAATCAATGTCTTATGATATATTGGTGTGTCGGGATGAGCAAACGAGTCCCAAACTTCTACTACTCCCTTGTCAATCATAATCCGAGATAGAATGAAGTGATTTTTATGTAAAATAGGGATATAAATCTGATAGACGTCTTCTACATTAGAATTTATATAAGAATTATATACAAAATTTGAACTTATATCTATGTAGTTGCTTACTTCATTGCACTCGTCAAGTAGACCCATGTAGCGCTCGAAATATCTCATACGTTCCCAAGATTTGGACAATGGTAGATTATGTTGAGGCAAGTGCTCTTTCTGTGTTTGGAGAAATATAAAAGGTTGGTACCAACAATGACATGTAAGTGTATCACAACAAAAATAATAATAAAAAAAGCCTACCGTAATTCTTGCTGGTAGATACCAGTTTATTTTACCACCATTTTTTGAGGTTGACCTTGCATGTTCTGTCAATATTGATGACACCATTGTAACAACCTGTTAATATGTAAAAAGATCAGCATCATATCTTGTATGCAATATGTTAGATATTTATTTACAAATAATACCTCAACTTCCAATTCTTCATTTGGTCCGAGAAAACGAAAATCAAACCGACTTAGTGAACAAATATCGGTTTGAGCTATAATTTCGTTGTATTAGATGAAATTAAACCTTTTTTTAGAAAACCATAACAACTCCAATGATTAATGTAAAAAGAAATTGCAAAAAGAGTTTTAAAATTATACTTGGAACTTGCATTTGAGAAGATGTATTCCAATAAAGGTATTTCTTTAGGAGATGTTTTGTGTTTTAAATTAAAATCTGAAAATGTCACAACTCTAGGAACTTTTGTCTGAAGTTTGTTGTTTACAGCTTCATTAGTAACTCTATCTATTTGAGAATCACATCTTTTACGGTTAACTGTTGCTTTGATTCGCCTACTCAAAGGTGACACCCTCCTTTCAACTGAACTTTGCCATTTCTTGTCATTAGCCATTTTCGAATTCTTACAAATAGGTATGTATGGATTATGTGGATGAATAGGTATGTATCTATATGTTTTGGTATTGTATATGGTTTGATTCCTTGTTATTTTAAAAATAAGAAAGTTTTAATTGCTAAAGTATTGATTGAATAAAAAAATGCACAACTTCCTATATATGAGTTATTTACAGCCTTTTTTTTAATGTGACTCTTCGTTTTTCTTGGTTACATTTAGGCAAAAAATCAAATAGTATTTGAAAGTTGGTGGTTAATTTCACAATTATGATAAATGGAGTACATCTTTATAAATTTTCACATTTACCAATAAGAAGGTGTCTTCGAATTTATATTTATGGCACCACATAAAAAAACTGCACTCATAAAAGTATGTTCGGTCAAATTAAAAGATAATATTAGGAAAAAAAGATTTGATAAACAAGCGACTCGAACATGTGATCTGACGCTTAGAATTAGTATGTATTAACAGCTGAACTGGGAACAATTATTGTCTAGGTTGCATTTAAGAAGTATAACATAAGATACACGAGTACATCTAAAATAGAATTACAACAAAATAATGGAATTAAGTTTAAGATAATATAGTTAGGGTGTGGAATTCAAAGTATTAATTAAGTAATAATCATGTGCAATTAATGCCTTATTGCCTTCTATATAAAAAAAAGGTTTTATTTCCTTGCATAGGTTTAAATAACGTATCATAACGTGAATAATTAAGTAATAATCACTAGCTCCATGCAAAAGTCCATAGGGTTTCTCAGCTCGTTAGTCGAACGATTGTATTTTATATTCATCCAATAATATTGTTTTTTTTTTAATTTTGAGGTCATGAAACCTTATCGTAACCTAACACCGTCGGACTTAACGTATCTTTGTGTGACTAATGAAGTAAAATTAAATCGATCTCCATGCAAAAGTCCCTAGGGTTTCTCAGCTCGTTATCCGAACGATTGTGATCAATCATTTATCTAATAATGTTTTTTTAAAAATATTGAGGTCATAAAAGCTTATCGTAAACTAATGCCACTAGACGTAACGTATATTGGTGTGACTAATTATATTAATTCAAACGATCTCCATACAAAGGTCCCTAGGGTTTCTCAGCTCGTTATCCGAACGATTGTGATCAATCATTTATCTAATAATATTTTTTTAAAAATTTTGAGGTCATAAAAGCTTATCGTAACCTAATGCCACCGGACGTAACGTATATTGGTGTGACTAATTAAGTAATAATCACAATCTCCATACAAAAGTCCCTAGGGTTTATCAGCTCGCTATTCGAACGATTGTGTTCTATATTTATTTTATCGATCATTTATCTAATAATATATTTTTTTAAAATTTTGATTTGAGGTCATTAAACCCTGTTGCAACCTAACGCCGTCGGACTTAACGTATCATAATGTGACTAATTACTTTATAATCATGATCTCGATATATAAGTCCATAGGGTTTCTCAGCTCGTTATTTGGATGATTATGTTCTATAATTATTTAATAATTATTTTGTTTAATAATACTTTATTTATTTTAATTTGAGGTCAAGAACTCGATATATAAGTTCATGTAAAAAAAATAATCAAATGTATATTGTACCCTCCTCATATTCAATAAAAAAAAATTAAAATTTTTTAAGTCAAATAGCTAGCATGGTTGGAGGAAATCATAATTGTAGATAAACTAATTATAGTAGTAGCATTTTATTTAGGTTTTCTTAGCTTGGTTTGTTAATCAATTGGTGTTACTATTAATTAATTGCTCCTTTACCTCAAAATTCGAATGCATTAATTTCACAAATACATTAAATGCAAATCAGAACGCATCCATATGAAACGTGCTCATTAATTAGTAAATGAAGACGTCATATACTAAAAAGTGAAATATAATGAAACTTGGGAAAAAAAAATTTGCTAACAAGGGGACTCGAAACAGTGACACATAGATTCATGAGGACGTGTTATACCAACAGATCTACGAATAATTACTGTTTTACAATACGGCGGAATTCATAACAAGGCAAACCATAATTCATACAATTAGAAAGATATTAGATTGATTCAATTGCAATTAAGGTTCGTACTCTTTTTTCCATTAATATTATTATTTCATGTGAAAAAAAGTTGCATACATTTTGACATTATAGTTGTTCAAATTTAATTAAATTCATTAATTACAAAATTTGCTGAAAAGGGGAATCGAACATATGACCATAAGATTCAAGGCGAGTCGCAATACCATCAGGACAATGAGCTATTTCTATTAATGTTTACACCGACTTATGTAAGATGACTTTCTAATACATTTTGTTTAATAATATTTTCTTTATTTCATGTGAAATTAAGGTCTTATTGCCTTCTATAAGATGACTTGGTGTGACTAATTAAGTAATAATCATGATCTCCATACAAAAGTCCCTAGGGTTTCTCAGCTCGTAAAGTATTAATTAAGTAATAATCATGATCTTCATACAAAAGTCCCTAGGGTTTCTCAGCTCGTTATTCGGACGATTGTGTTCTATATTTATTTTATCAATCATTTATCTAATAATATATATATATATATATTTTAATTTTGAGGTCATGAAACCTTATCGTAACCTAACACCGTCGTACTTAACGTATCTTTGTGTGAATAATTAAGTAATAATCATGATCTCCATACAAAAGTCCCTAGGGTTTCTCAGCTCGTAAAGTATTAATTAAGTAATAATCATGATCTTCATACAAAAGTCCCTAGGGTTTCTCAGCTCGTTATTCGGACGATTGTGTTCTATATTTATTTTATCAATCATTTATCTAATAATATATATATATATTTTTTTTAATTTTGAGGTCATGAAACCTTATCGTAATCTAACACCGTCGTACTTAACGTATCTTTGTGTGAATAATTAAGTAATAATCATGATCTCCATACAAAAGTCCCTAGGGTTTCTCAGCTCGTTATTCGGATGATTGTGTTCTATATTTATTTTATCAATCATTTATCTAATAATATATATATTTTTTTTAATTTTGAGGTCATGAAACCTTATCGTAACCTAACACTGTCGTACTTAACGTATCTTTGTGAATAATTAAGTAATAATCATGATCTCCATACAAAAGTCCCTAGGGTTTCTCAGCTCGTTATTCGGACGATTGTGTTCTATATTTATTTTATCAATCATTTATCTAATAATATATATATATTTTTTTTCAATTTTGAGGTCATGAAACCTTATCGTAACCTAACACCGTCGTACTTAACGTATCTTTGTTTGAATAATTAAGTAATACTCACGATCTACATACAAAACTCCCTAGGGTTTCTCAGCTCATTATTCGAACGATTGTGTTCTATATTCATATAATAATATAGTTTTTTTAACTTTTATTTGAAGTTATGAAACCTTATCGTAATAATCAAGTAATAATTAAGTAATAATCACTAGCTCCATAAAAAACTCCTTAGGATTTCTCAGCTCGTTAATTGAACGATTGTGTTCTATATTCTACATTTATCAAACATTTTTTGTATCATGATTTATAAAAAAAAATTTAATTGGAATTTAATCACTGTGAATGTAAAAAATAATCAAATGTATATTGTCCCCTCCTCATATTCAAAGTTAAAAAAATAAATCTAAAAACTATTAAGTCAAAGAGCTAGCATAGTTGGAGGAAAACATAATTATAGTAGTAGTATTTTATTTAGGTTTTCTTAGCTTGGTTTGTTAATCAATTGGTATTACTATTAATTAATTGCTCCCTTACCTCAAAATTCGAATGCATTAATTTCACAAATACATTAAATACAAATCAGAACGCATCCATATGAAACGTGTTCATTAATTCATAAAGGAAGACGTCTTATACTAAAGAGTAAAATAATATAAGTGAACTTAGGAGAAAAAAAAATTACCAACAAGGGGACTCAAAACAGTGACCCAAGGATTCATGAGGACGTGTTATACCAACAGATCTACGATTAATGATTGTCGTAAAAAATAGCGCGGTATATAACAAGGAAAACCTTCATACGTACACTCACAAATATATTAGATTGTTTCAATTGCAATTAATGTTCAAATCTTTTTTTTTTCTATTAATATTTATTATTTCGGCATATGGAAAAAGTTGCATACATTTTGACATTATGGTTGTTCAAATTTAATTAAAATAAAAATTTATAAAATTTGCTGAAAAGGGGAATCGAACACATGACCTTAAGATTCAAGGGGAGTCACTATACCATCAGGACAATGAGCTATTTCTGTTTATGCTTACACCGATTTATCTAAGGTGACTTTTTAATTCCTTTTGTTTTAATAATATTTTCTTTATTTTATGTGCAATTAAGGTCTTATTGTCTTCTATATAAAAAAAAGGTTTTATTGCCTTGCGTAGGCTTAAATAACGTACCATAACGTGAATAATTAAGTAATAATCACGATATCCATATAATAATATAGCTTTTTTAACTTTTATTTGAAGTCATGAAACCTTATCGTAATAATCAAGTAATAATTAAGTAATAATCACTAGCTCCATAAAAAAACTCCCTAGGGTTTCTCAGCTCGTTAATTAAATGATTATGTTCTATATTCATCTAATAATATATTTATTTTAATTTTGAGGTTATGAAACCTTATCGTAACCTAACACCATCGGGCTTGACATATCTTGGTTTGACTAATTAAGTAATAATCACGATATCCATACAAAACTCCACAGGGTTTCTCAGATCGTTATTCGAACGATTGTGTTCTATATTTATTTTATCAATCATTTATCTAATAATATATTTTTTTTAATATCGAGGTCATGAAACCTTATCGTAACCTAACACCGTCGTACTTAACGTATCTTTGTTTGAATAATTAAGTAATAATCACGATATACATACAAAAGTCCCTAGGGTTTCTCAGCTCATTATTCGAACGATTGTGTTCTATATCCATATAATAATATAGCTTTTTTAACTTTTTATTTGAAGTCATGAAACCTTATCGTAATAATCAAGTAATAATTAAGTAATAATCACTAGCTCCATAAAAAAACTCCCTAGGGTTTCTCAGCTCGTTAATTAAACGATTATGTTCTATATTCATCTAATAATATTTTTATTTTAATTTTGAGGTCACGAAACCTTATCGTAACCTAACACCATCGGGCTTGACATATCTTGGTCTGACTAATTAAGTAATAATCACGATATCCATACAAAACTCCTTAGGGTTTCTCAGATCGTTATTCGAACGATTGTGTTCTATATTTATTTTATCAATCATTTATCTAATAATATATATTTTTTTAATATCGAGGTCATGAAACCTTATCGTAACCTAACACCGTCGTACTTAACGTATCTTTGTTTGAATAATTAAGTAATAATCACGATATACATACAAAAGTCCCTAGGGTTTCTCAGCTCATTATTCGAACGATTGTGTTCTATATCCATATAATAATATATCTTTTTTAACTTTTTATTTGAAGTCATGAAACCTTATCGTAATAATCAAGTAATAATTAAGTAATAATCACTAGCTCCATAAAAAAAACTCCCTAGGGTTTCTCAGCTCGTTAATTAAACGATTATGTTCTATATTCATCTAATAATATTTTTATTTTAAATTTGAGGTCACGAAACCTTATCGTAACCTAACACCATCAGGCTTGACATATCTTGGTCTAACTAATTAAGTAATAATCACGATATCCATACAAAACTCCCTAGGGTTTCTCAGATCGTTATTCGAACGATTGTGTTCTATATTTATTTTATCAATCATTTATCTAATAATATATATTTTTTAATATCGAGGTCATGAAACCTTATCGTAACCTAACACCGTCGTACTTAACGTATCTTTGTTTGAATAATTAAGTAATAATCACGATATACATACAAAAGTCCCTAGGGTTTCTCAGCTCATTATTCGAACGATTGTGTTCTATATCCATATAATAATATAGCTTTTTTAACTTTTTATTTGAAGTCATGAAACCTTATCGTAATAATCAAGTAATAATTAAGTAATAATCACTAGCTCCATAAAAAACTCCCTAGGGTTTCTCAGCTCGTTAATTAAACGATTATGTTATATATTCATCTAATAATATTTTTATTTTAATTTTGAGGTCACGAAACCTTATCGTAACCTAAAACCGTCTGACGTAATTAATTAATAATCATGTTCTACATACAAAAGTCATTATAGTTTCTCAGCTCGTTATTTGAATGATTATGTTCTGTAATTATTTTCTCAATCCTTTTGTTTAATAATATTTTATTTAACATAATAATTAGAATAACAATTTATAAATCATAAGGGTTTTTTTTAACTTATAAATATAAATTAATTGGTGTGAATAATTGCTCCCTTACCTCAATTTCGAATTCACATTATATATAAAAATATACTGCTTGGATTTGAGAAATACATTTAATGCAACATGGATCGCATTTACATGTATAACTGGAAAATTAAAACACATATGAAGGCGTCTTCTAATTGGCGAACGCTTACCATATTAAATTAGCAATTCATTTATTTTAACGCCACATTAATGACATTCATAAATAGCGCGGTATATAACCTTCATACGTACACTCACAAATATATTAGATTGTTTCAATTGCAATTAATGTTCAAATCGTTTTTTTTCTATTAATATTTATGATTTCGGCATACGGAAAAAGTTGCATACATTTTGACATTATGGTTGTTCAAATTTAATTAAAATAAAAATTATAAAATTTGCTGAAAAGGGGAATCAAACACGTGACCTTAAGATTCAAGGGGAGTCACTGTACCATCAGGACAATGATCTATTTCTGTTTATGCTTACACCGATTTATCTAAGACGACTTTTTAATTCCTTTTTTTAATAATATTTTCTTTATTTCATGTGCAATTAAGGTCTTATTGCCTTCTATTAAAAAAAGGTTTTATTGCCTTGCGTAGGCTTAAATAACGTACCATAACTCCCTAGGGTTTCTCAGCTCGTTAATTGAACGATTATGTTCTATATTCATCTAATAATATTTTTATTTTTATTTTGAGGTCATGAAACCTTATCGTAACCTAACACCATCGGGCTTGACATATCTTGGTCTGACTAATTAAGTAATAATCACGATCTCCATAAAAGTCCATAGGGTTTCTCAGCTCGTTATTCGGACGATTGTGTTCTATATTTATTTTATCAATCATTTATCTAATAATATATATTTTTTTAAAATTTTGAGGTCATGAAACCTTATCGTAACCTAATACCGTCGTACTTAACGTATCTTTGTATGAATAATTAAGTAATAACCATGATCTCCATACAAAAGTCCCTAGGGTTTCTCAGCTCGTTATTCGAACGATTGTGTTCTGTATTTATTTTATCAATCATTTATCTATAAATATATATATTTTTTTTAATTTTGAGGTCATGAAACCGTATCGTAACCTAACACCATCGTACTTAACGTATCTTTGGGTGAATAATTAAGTAATAATCACGATCTAATACAAAAGTCCCTAGGGTTTCTCAGCTTGTTAATTGAACGATTGTGTTCTATATTCTACATTTATCAAACATTTTTTTGTATCATTATTTATAAAAAAAAATTAATTGGAATTTAATCACTGTGAATGTAAAAAATAATCAAATGTATATTGTCCCCTCCTCATATTCAAAGTTAAAAAATAAATCTAAAAATATTATAGTAGTAGTATTTTATTTAGGTTTTCTTAGCTTGGTTTGTTAATCAATTGGTGTTACTATTAATTAATTGCTCCCTTACCTCAAAATTCGAATGCATTAATTTCACAAATACATTAAATGCAAATCAAAACGCATCCATATGAAACGTGTTCATTAATTTATAAAGGAAGACGTCTTATACTAAAGAGTAAAATAATATAAGTGAACTTAGGAGAAAAAAATTGCCAACAAGGGGACTCGAAACATTGACCCAAGGATTCATGAGGACGTGTTATACCAACAGATCTACAATTAATGACTGTCGTAAAAAATAGCGCGGTATATAACAAAGAAAACCTTCATACGTACACTCACAAATATATTAGATTGTTTCAATTGCAATTAATGTTCAAATCTTTTTTTTTCTATTAATATTTATTATTTCCGCATATGGAAAAAGTTGCATACATTTTGACATTATGGTTGTTCAAATTTAATTAAAATAAAAATTTATAAAATTTGCTGAAAAGGGGAATCGAACACATGACCTTAAGATTCAAGGGGAGTCACTATACCATCAAGACAATGAGCTATTTCTGTTTATGCTTACACCGATTTATCTAAGACGACTTTTTAATTCCTTTTGTTTTAATAATATTTTCTTTATTTCATGTGCAATTAAGGTCTTATTGCCTTCTATATAAAAAAAAGGTTTTATTGCCTTCTAAATATATTACATTAATTCAATTACAACTAAGGTTCCTTTTTTTATTATTATTACTAATATTATTATTTCAGAGTATCTTATATTAAAAAAGTTGCATACAACTTTGACAATATGGTTGTCCAAATTTAATCAAAATCAATAAACAAAGAAATTTGCTGAAAAGGGGAATCGAACACATGACCATAAGATTCAAGGGGACTCATTCTACCAACATGACAATATGATTGTCATATTTAATCAATAATTTATTTAATAATTATTATTTTTTTTACCTCACATAACCTTAGCCTAAACTAATAATAATAGTAGTAAATTAGTTAGATTTTGTTATATTATTGGTTTGTTAATCAATTAGTTTTAATAGTAATTAATAGTTCTATTTTCGAATGCATTGACTTCACAAATACATTAAATGCAATTCGGAACTCATTCATATCAAACGTGCATATTTACGGACATAGGAAGACGTCTTCTCATATATTGATTCAACTATAATTAAGGTTTCAATAATAATAATAATAATAAATACATACTTGTTCGAATTAAAATAATACTTGCCAAAATAAGGTGACTCGAACACATGATCATTTATTTCAAGGGGAATTTGTTTTACCAACTGGACAAGGGGCTATTACTGCTAAGATTAACAACAAATTATTTGAGATTATTGTGTTGTACATAAAAATACCTAAAATGGGAACCTTGGTTATGAGGGGAATTGAAGTAGCATGTTCAACTGCTAACATGGAATCAAAGTGGTAGAAGACATCCAGAATACGTCGACACCCCTTTCGACTAGATAAACAAAACCCAAATGAATAAATAATCAATAACCCGAAACAAAACCCAAATGAATAAATAATCAATAACCCAAAAAAGAACATAAGCAAATTAAAAGAAAACATGTTTAAATGCTAACATGGAATCAAAGTGGAAGAAGACATCCAGAATACGTCGGCACCCCTTTCGACCAGATAAACAAAACCCAAATGAATAAATAATCAATAACCCGAAACAAAACCCAAATGAATAAATAATCAATCACCCAAATAAGAACATAAGCAAATTAAAAGAAAAGCAAAGATGAAATCAATTGATGTCAAAGCTCCCTGATGAAATCAACCGATACATAAATGTTTGCTCAACTGATGTCAAAGCTCCCTAGGGTACAATTATACAAATGAGTAACTATTGCAGCCCAGGAAGTTTAGACATTAGTTCTTCAAACATTTTTTCTTCTCTTGAAGGTATATATGTCTCGCCTAATTTGTGGATTCTCCTCAAGTAGTTTAATAGTTTTTTTTTAGAATACATAACACAGAAGAGAGTTCCATTTCAGTTATTTATATGTAAATGTCAATGCAGTTGGAGACTCTTCAGTTTCCCATCATCAATGAAAGGAATATCAAAAAAAGGCTGCAACTCTTTACGTATAAAAGTGGTAAAATAATTGAGGATGACCAGTTACATCAGCCATCTCCCATTCTCCATTATTGAATATACTAGTAATAACTTAAACAAGTAATATAGTAATAATAATTTAACTAGAAGATATGATTACACGATATCCATAATGAATCTATATTCAATAATTCAGACAGATGCATCATATAAAGACAGAAAATAATTAAAAGACGTCTTCCAGTATTCTTTCGTTTCAAATTTTTAACTTATCATGCATTTATTATACTGTCACATTAATGGCATAAAACCGACCTTGCATTTATTATTGTATGCAAGAAATTTGAAAAGAATTTTTAGTAGTAGTATAAATAAGCTTGAATCGATGGAAATCATTTAAAGTATAACATTGGCTATCAAAGTTTATCAATCATTTATCATTTCATCTTCAAATATAATTCATATTATATGGATAAGTCTGAAAAGCAGATTGGAAACATTATGGGAGAGAAGGATGATGTTACTGATACCGATGCCACAAAAGCATTGGCTGATTTTTCAAACATGATTACAAGTTTTAATGATTCATTCGTGGAAGGAGATGCAGATTCAATAATAGACTTCATGCAGGTGATTGCATCTGCCACAAAATTGATGTATGAGTCAGTGGCTAAATATATGAAATCCGAATTGGAAGAGATTGAGGAGTTGAAGGATGAAGTTGAGGAGGCGAAGGAGACGTTGAAGGCTTTTAACAAGATGAACAAAGTATTGGATAGGTTGGAATAGTCAACTACACATGTTATGTTTGCTTTGTTTAATATTGTTGTTTTGTGAGATACCGTAAACACAGTTTTTATTTTAATGCAAAATAATTTCTTATCTACTGAAGTTTATATTAATAATTGCATTTAAGAGTATATTTGATTTGAGTATATTTTATGGGACACTGCTAAATGGATAGAAAAAATGGGGATAGAATGAGTTAAAATATCATAATTACCCTTCATAAAATAAAATTAGATTTTCGTTTATATATTTGTAGTCATGGGAACTCACAAACTAAAATAGTATTTAATGTACTAGTAGTATTGAATCATTAATAGAATATAAAAATAAACAAAATAAAAATATTCAAAAGGGCATTTTGGTAGGATTTTTTTTTCTATCCCTTCTATCCGGATAAATTCTATCCGGATAGCTTTTCTCTATTTTATGTGTAGTGAGGCAATAAAATTTGTAAATACTTAAAATATCCGTTTTTTCATATTACATCTAAAAACTTGTAATTTTAAAGTACGATTTGCATAGGAATAATGAAAATGTGTTGGTGCTTAAATTGTTAAATTAATTGTGTAGTGAAACAAGTATAATTTGGAAATACCTAAAACATCTGTTACTTCATATTACATCTAAAAACTTGTAATTTTGAAGTACATTATAATTTCGTGATATAGTCGGTTTAACATGAAAAGTTTAATTATATTTAATTAAGATTTATAATAATTAATATTTAATAAAGGATATCGTAGGTGTAATTTTATGGACTATTTTTTTTCCGTAGCTCAATTTTTTTTTGGGTTGTCAAAATATTATTCTACTCAAATATAATTTGGAAATACCTAAAACATATGTTTCTTCATATTACGATTCGTTATATAATCGGTTTAACATGAAAAGTTTAATTATATTTAATTGATTTAACATAATATAAACCTTAATTTTGACATCAATAATTTACAGTTAATAAATATAAAAAAACATAATATTCCAATATTAGTGAGATTGTGATGATAGAGAAAACCATAGTACTATTATTGAAAATGAAAAAGAACTGTGTAAACATAAGTAAAACAACAAAAAAAAAGATCCATAAAAAAACAACAAAATAAAGTAAAAGACAAAAACATCACAGTTTATCTATTCTTAAATCCACATTCACATCATGTGCAGCATTAATTTTTGCCTTCAGATCTTCCAGCTTCTTCACCAATTTCTCCTTCTCCTCCATTTTTGACTCAAAATAATCAGCCATTGAATCAGAGAGAAACACTAATGCAGATGAAACAACTTTCATGAATTTTAGGATTTCATGCTTGTCTCCACGCTTGAGTGCAACTTATACTCCATTTAGAACACTTTCATAATAAACTCCCAATTGAGTATCATTACTACCCTCACTATCTTCGCACGTCTTTCTCTTTTTACCTGAGGACTCACCTGCCACGTTACCAAGATTCTCTCCTGACATATTTATCAGTGATTACAACACTTTGATAGTGCTATGTGAAATGGTATGCATGGTAAGAGACTATTTATATAGATTAACACACCTTTTCAAATGCACACTACATGTAACTGAAAACTGCTTTTATTTCACAAATACATTGAATCCAATACGATCTGTATTCAGTTACATTTACCATACCAACATAATGGCATTTAAAAAAGTATTAATACATTGAATACAAAACGGATACATCTAATGAAAAGACGTCTCTATATTTAAGTGTGATTATGAATAGACTTTACAAATTAAGTACATTAATTCCGAAATTTTCTATATAAATAGGAGTATGTAAGGCTCTCGAAATGTTATACTCGCTCTTAAAATATGGACTTGGTAATACTGGACGATTCAGCAGAGCCTTCCAAAGAGCCTTCAAAAAATGAAGACAATTTCCATCCATGCCTATTTGAAGATGATCCTAATGAAGGAATTTCTCCACTCAAAAAAATAAAAGTAGAAAAGTCTAAAAAAGAATCAGTGGGGCCTTCGTCGCAAAAGAAGAAAAAGGGTCAGCAAAAGTTGGGTGTGAAGGAAGGGAATACATCCATGAAGCTTATTATTGGGAAGACTGATGACGGTGTTAATCCGTTGGGTGCTACTCCATTTCCGATAAATCAAATTGAAGATGTTGTTCAAAAGTGTGTCAAGAAACATATGCGTCAACATACAGCTGAATTCTTAACATGCATCAAGTCCATCGCCGTATCCTTAGATATTTTGCATGATTCAATGCGTCTTTGTTTGGAGTCAGATTATCAGGAGATGGAAACTAATGATGAGAAGCTGGAGGGAAAGACAAGAAGATGTAGATCCACAAAAGCATTTGATTGTGAAAAATGCTTTAATAAGTTTCATATTCTTAATTATGTGTGTCTTGACTTACTGTAAGACATTAAATTTTAATAATATATATGAAACATTGATTTTCAATATTTTATTTCTTAGTTTCATTATTGGATGATAACTTAGTTTTCAAGTAATACCTAGGTTACATATATTTCAATTTGTATTATAATGATAACAATTGCTAATTTTTACAAAAAATTAACCATTCATATAATACCAAATATTAATTCATAAAAAAAATACATTTAATATCAAGATGCCTTCTATGGTTACTTTGTTTTTGACAAAGTACCATTACTTGGTGTGTTTTCACCATTGGATGATAGATTAGAAAATTAATCCAATGGTGAAAACACACAAAGCAAGAGTTACCTTGTTAAAAACAAAGTAACAATAGACTTTACCTTAATTATCAAACTATAATTTGCAAGTAATACCTGAGTTGAATGAATTATAAATTAATGCATTAAAATAAACTGTATATAAACAAGACGTTTAATTAATTAACAAAATAATTTGAATATAAATACCCAATTCGAACGATTAAAAGTGATAATTTTCAAATAGTAGCTAATTTGGATGCATTATAAATAAGTACAAATAAGAAGACGTCTTCTGATTGTTATTTCTTTTTAAAAATGCATTTAAAATAATTTTTAAAACCAATTAAAAAAAATACCACTGGCCGGTTTCGAACTCAGGACCAAATGATTTTTAAGGTAGTTGCTAACCAATTAATCTACGAACATTTACTAATGCGATTGATAATTAATATGTTTTAACGTGTTTATATAATCATCTGCGAAAAAATACAAAAAGGAGCGCGACGTTGGGGTCGAAAACAAGTCGGCTTATTTAGAGCACCAAACTTACCGCTACAGTAGACCGTCTTAGTGATACTTCTCTCGAATTAAATTGTAACACGTGTTATATAGGGTTTGTTTAATCCTGGAGAAATAGGAACGCCATTGTTTTCGATCAAAATCCTCGACAAATTCCCAATACCGAAACCTAACTTCATCACCGGCGGCATCGATTTTTCCTTACCACTACACAGATTTTCTTATCATCCTTTATTTCTAAATCTTCAAATTTCAAGCTCCAATGGCTAAGACAAGACAGAGTACAGCTGGTTCACGAAGCAAGAGGAAGCAGACATTGCAACCAAAGAGGAAGAACAAAGCTGTAAAAAGGCATAGAACTTGCAATGCCGGAACATCTAGTACCAGAGATAGAGTGCCGAAGCTGGATAGTATGCATGTGCTCAAAGGTATGCCTGTTGATATTGAATCCCTGAAAAAAATCGATTTTGATATTTCTCCTTACATTGAGCATTTAAAATTGAGGAAATTGTTGACTCTTAAAGTCAACACATACGATGAATTGGTTAAGGAATTCTATAGAAACCTTCATAGGAATAACAGGGGAACAGAGATATCTTCTAGTGTAAAAAACGTTAAGATCAAAATAGACACTGCTTTGTTAAATGAACTTTTTGATATGCCTTCAGTTGAGGATGGGTTTTGCATTAAAAACCCAGCTGATAAAAAAATAGAATGGGAGGGGTATAATGATACCCATTTCATAAAGGAAGTCCTACACGAGTCTGGTTTACCCCTTGCCACGACAAACATGACGGTTCATGCCTGATTTTTACATCAAGTGGTGATAAAGACACTGCTACCTAAGTATGGTAGCAGGGAAAAATGCTCATTAGCCGAAAGGATTATTTTGTGGCATCTGTTAAAGGGGAAATAGATGAATTTTGCTCAACAGATTATCTATCACATACTGAACAGGTTCAGAGCGGTTAAGAAAGACCGTCAAAGGAAAATCCATCTACCTTATGGTAATCTTTTGATGGTAGTCTTTGAACATTACAATGTTCCTGTGACTGTGAGGGATAACCGGTCAGTCAATACAAATCTCATAGATGCTCTATACTTGTTAAGTATGGCAACTATGACGAGTAATAGAGGCTGGATCCTTTCCAAATTTGTCAGAGCTGAAGATGAAATTGTGTTTGATAAAAAAAACATATTTAAGGAACGTGGGGAATGACAGAGAGGATGTTGAGGTTGAGCTGGAAGGTGATGGGCCTGTGGATGATGACATAGAAAGTCTGGATGTTGGGATGGATTGTTTTGATTTTGAAGATGAAGATGTTGGGATGGGTGGTGTGGAGATGGAGGGTTCAGAGGATACGTTAGAGGCTGATGAGCCAAGACCCGAAGAGTCTGACGAAGAAGAGGAGGATGAGTATGAGATTGTATTCCGGATGGTGGAGCAGCTAGAAAAGGAGAAAACAATGGAGGAAAAAGTTGATGATGACAGCAATGTTCTGATGCTGTTAACTTATCCTGAAGCTGAACTACCGACACTCTCTTGTCCAATGAAGAAGCTTCTGATTTTAGACTTGAATGGGGGTACTTATATGCTCGCGAACCGGTCGCCATCGCCCACATATCACTCCATTCATGAAATTCTGTTTTGATAATTTTACGGTTGCAATTTGGTCATCAAAGATGAGGTATTTTTCACATTCTTATAAGGTTCATTGAATTCTAAACATTTGATCCTCTTTTTACATTCTTCTTAAGTTCATTGAATACTTTATAATTATAGTGTCTTCTTATGTGTTTTCCAGGAAAAACATTGACAAGATTCTTCAAAAAATTAGAATGTCATTGGCTGATGAAGTTCAAATGTTGTTTGTTTGGGTTAGACAATTGTTTCCAACTTTTAGGATTCTTTTCCGTTCCAACATCAACTATTGAAATATTCATGTTTCCTATATAATAGTTTACTACACTGTTTGATTTTCAGGGTCAAGAGCATTGTGTTGTAACAAATGTCACATTTGTCCCCATGATAAAAAATGTATAATGTTTAAAGATTTGAAGCATGTTTGGGATAGCTATCCACAATTCAATGCTTCAAATACTGTGTTGATAGATGATTCACCATACAAGTCACTACTGAATTCTGTAAGTGTACCATCTTTATTACAAGTACCCTGTATTATGATGCATTATAATTTCATTTGTTGGATTCTGTAGCCAAACAATTTCATCTACCCCACAACATTTGATTCAAAGAACAGATTGGACAATTATCTAGGTAAAGCTTCCTGTCAATATCTATGTACTTTATTTACCAAAATGTTCATCTAACTAAAATAATGCAATTTGCAGAGCCAAATGGAGGTATTGTAACCTATTTGGAAAGACTATCATGCGCACAACACGTTGCAGAATTCATCCAGAGGGAACGAATCGGTCAAGATCCCATTCGAGAGGATGATGGGCGAATGGCTAAACTGCAACAAGCTATAGATTATGCTATGGCATATGGAAGATGGCAAAAAAAACTTTGTCAAATGTAAATATATATTTTGACAAACAGTAACTAGATATTTTTGGCATACTATGTGAAAACAATTGTTTCGGCGATCAATCTGTGTTACAAATTTATGTTTGTTTAATTATCATTTGGTTGTGTCAATTTCGACAGGCTGTGTTAAACACAAATTTATAACAGTTTGTATATATGAATTATTCCATAGAAGACATCTTCTTTGTAGTATTTAACACATAAGAAGACATCTTCATTTGACAATATATTCTATACGCTAAAAGGTAACACCAAATTATAATACATCATTTTTTTTTGTTTTACATTGTTTACTTATCACAAATATTTACTCATATCCAAATGACACAGATGACTGGAATTTCGGCTATGCTTCATATTTGATTGATAATAAGACAACCTCTTATGTATATTCTCTAATATGATATCGAAACAACATTTTTTTACATTGCATTTTCAATCCATTTATTTATCAATGAGGATTGAAATAGAGTGGTAAACGATTAATCTAAAACTAAGATTAGTTCTGGTCGAATAGAGGCTGCCTGAGATTAATTCCGATCACTTTGAGACTGCCTGAGATTAATTCCGATCATTTTGACACTGCCTGAGATTGATTCCGATCGAAAAAAGTCTGCCTAAGGTTGATTTAGCATCGTCAATGGCTGCCATGAGAGAGAAATCGTATTCCTTTGGTTGCACAATTCAACGTTATGCATTAATTTGAAAAGAGAAAGAGAAGATGATATTAATTGATGAGAGAGAATTCGGTTTTTAAAATGCACAAGGTTTTAAATTACATCCTACATGTCAGCAGGTAAAACCTTTTTAATATTAAATGCCAACTTAAATTATGGACTATTAGATCTTGATCCAATGGATATTAATTGCTCACCACCCATGGAGATAATTTAGTGCTCACCATTAAAACCAACCTCATATATATATATATATATATATATATATGTAAAAATATATCTATAACTCATAATCAACATCATAGAGTTTTCCAAATCCTTTTCTTCAAATCAACTCTTTAAAATATCAAATCTTACCCAATTATTAATCAAATATACTAAGTTCATCAAAACCAAACCCAAATCATGTATACATAAACATATATTATAGGTGGAAATTGACATGCAAATACATATATAATTACTTGAACTTAACTCTAAACTCATGTTCAAAACCAAATCATAAAAACTCAAATTAATCAAATGCATGGAAAAAATCCCAACAAAAATTTGATTTTCTGGAAAATATAGAGTTTTATATACATATATATACATAAAAACTTGAAAAGGTAGTTGATAGTTACTTACTTTAGCACTAATTGAGAGAAAAAACACATTAAAACCTCAAATCTTCCTCTCTAATCTTCTTAGGACGAATCCATGATAAACATTTCCAAATCAAAATCACACCGTCACAATGTGTATTAGGATGTCTAGAAGCTACTGTAAAAAAATCAGCTCAATCGGACCATGGAAACTCCGGATATCAAACAATCATTGTAGCTAGGTAATATTTGGTATTTGAATGAAGAGGATGGATAAAATGGAGTTGAAAGTGTTTTGGGGAGATGAAGAAGAAGCCAATACCTATTATAGGCACGAATTCCATGTATTGGAATCTTAAATTTAGATTTCCAATAAGGAAAAATATCCATTTTGGTCCCTCTAAACTTTAACTTCTTTTAAAACTTACCCTAAACTTTTAATCTTACACTTAAAACATGAAATTGGCCTCCAAACCATATCCATAATACTCAATTAACTCTCCAATCAATAAATAAATGTAATGTAACATAATATTATGGTATAATAACTAAAATTAGGGACACGGATGTGACATAAATCCTTCATCACCTAAGTGTCAACAACTTGATTATGAGGATTCACCTACTCACGAAACCCAGAATATCGAAGAACTCCAAGAACATCAAGAACACCAAGATGAAAACCCTAACAAAAACCCTTCTGAGTGGGACACTAAAGAACAATCTCAGAAGAAGAAAAAGAAGAAGAAAAGAAAGAAGGAAAAATAATCTGGACAATACACTCTCTACCCAGTCTATGAGAACATAGCTCAAATTGAGAATCCAGTAGTCAATGAGTCTAGAAATTTTGATCATGAGCTTCTTACTACAATAAAACCCATCTACACCTGGATCTCCCAGCAATAATGGGACAAACTGTTTGCTCTTCCGAGCATCGTTTACCCACGATTGGTACGAGAATTCTACACCAATCTAAAGTCAGCAGTAGAAGACTCTGACTACCTTACCAACACTGTCAAAGGAAAGGAGGTAATTGTTTCCCAAAGGTTCTCGCAAAGCTGCTGAACCTGAAAAATGGAGGCAATGAGCTTCAGAAGCTTGGTGATGAAAGGAAGGCATATCTAGAATGATTCTGCAAGAACGATGGCTACGTTGGTGAAATATTTTCCACGTTCATGACTCAGCCCCTCCGATAAGCCCATTACATCATCACTAAATTCCTCTTCCCAAAGTCTGGATCAGTAAATTATGTGTCGAACTTTGAGCAGTGCATCAAATGGCATGTGGTTGAAGGCAAACCAATGAATATGCCAATCTTTCTCATTAGAGCCTTCCGAAGATGCAAAGTCCAACTGAGCCTTGGCTCACTCATCACCAGAATCCTTGAACACTACAATGTCAACTTTGACAATGAGGAATCCAACTCTGGCAAGGAAATTAACCTTGAGACTCTGAACCAACTAGTTCACAACAAGGTTTAAGATGCTTAGACTGCTGCTAAGATTTTGGCTAAGGCTGCTGCTAAATCTGCCAAAAGAAAAAGATCAAAAGCGGAAGCATCTGAGGCAACCCCTAAGAAAGACAGCAAGAGGAATAAAATAAAATCCTCTGAATCAAGGGCTGAAAAGTCTCCTTGAAGGGAAGGAACGAAGAAGGCCAGAGTGAGTACTTCTAAAACTGATTCTGAGTAGGAAACGGATGCTGCTGCTAAGCAGGGCTCCGAGGAAATTCCTACAACCGTGGAAACCAGTAAGTCCTCAAAGAGGGCCGGATCAGAGATCCCAGCTAAACAACAACCTCCGAGGAAAAAGACTATAACAGTCAAGGGACTCTATATCCCTCCTCTAAAGATTGCGATTCCAAAAGACTCACACTTTGTGCAACATCAAGGTGACAAATCCACACAAGTTGATTCTTTTGCTCCCAATTCTTCTCTTCCATCATCTCCTATCCTTCCCTCCTTTGAGCCAGCCACCTCTCCAAAACCTAAATCATCTCCTACTGAGCCTAGAAAGAGGTACAAAAAGAAGAGCACCAAACTTCAGGTCAGCTTTGCTGAACCAAATGCTTATGATTCTGATTTTGAAGTAGATCCAAATGACCTCGATCTATCTTTTCCATACTTAACTTCATCAGAACCCTTGGCCTTTGAGTCAAATAAAGAAAATCAAGCCTATGTTCCTGAGTTTGAGGAACAAGCCAATAATGAAGCCAATAAGGGCCAAACATTAGAAACCCAAACCTCTGCTCTCGATTCTGAAATTCCAATTGAGCAAGCTTTTGAGCACATAGATGCTCAATACTCTAGATTGGATGCTACTTCTCACATTCCTCCATCTTTCTCCACAAATCCACCAGAAAATTCAAAGGCACCTAGCTCTAAACCTCCAACTAAACCCATTTAGCCTGATCCGTCCCAAAATGAAAATCAGCAACATGCTTCCACTTCGACATTCTTAAATGCAACTGATGAGGGTTAAAAGCTTCTAAACTGCTTGTGACCTTATTTCAGATATGGCTAAGTCTTAAGCTTCCTGTTAGGGTCGTATTATATAGAGTCTTAGGTATGGGTTTAGGCCCATTTATGTGTAATTATCATCTATTTACCATAGTTTATGTAGTGTTTTCCTTATTACACACTTAATATGCACTTTGAGGTGTTTCAGGTACAATCGAGTAGACTTACGATTCCTGCTCCAATTCTACTATAATTATCCAACTTCAAGTAAAAAAGGAACACTTTAATCCGATCCAATGACAGAGGGAAGACCTAAATATATTAGAATAATGATAAGAACATTATAAATAGAGGCTAGAACCATTATATTAGGGATCATCTTTAGTTATTCTCAGTTTTAGTCTTAATTTAGCTTTTACTTAGTCATTTTACATTCAAGTAAGTTCAGATTTGTTTTGTATTCAATCAACCAAGGTACATTCGTCCCTTAGTTGTAAGATTTCAATATTGGTTTGTTTTTCATCTCAATTCTATCAATTTGCTTATTACAGTTAAATTCTCTTCATTCTGTACTTTCTAACATATTGAATCTTAATAGTAAGTGATGAACATGAGCTCACTCTTCCTCCATCTTATCCCAATATGTGTTTTAGTTCCAACATGAACTAAAACCACTCTTTGGTTGAGATAAAGGGTGAACTATGTCTAACAATTATGGTTTAAGTCAAGTTAATGTTTAATCTGTGTTGTGGAAAGAGATAAACCAAAAGATTTAGTTAGGAGACTTTGTCTATACTAAATAACCTAACCAAGTGATTAGTATAGGTGTTGGATTATGTAGCCTAACCAAGCGATCAATCCAACCAAGCAAACCCTAACTTTACCTATACCCTAACCGGATAGTGCGGCTTTGTAGTCTAGGTCACGACTTAGCTTTACTTTCATTAATATTCATGCATCTTAACCACTTAGAGATTTTGCCTAATCAAGCATCGGTCTAAGGAATTAGAAATAGAGTTAATAATCTTAGGCCGAGGTTATTTACTTCTTAAGGAAAGTTACCATCTTTTAGGTTTAGATCTTTGTCACATCACCACATGACTTGACACCATAGGAAGTGAACATAGGAATCCCCGATATCTTAGCCTTTCACTCATTCATAGAATAAACCAAACTATTGAATCATCGCTTTATAATTTAATAGATTAGTCAAACAACAAACATCTTAATTAATTCATTAGTTAATACAAGATTTAAGTCGAATAAGGAATAAGAAACTAGTCTCTGTGGGATCGATACCATTCTTAGGAACGTTTACTACTTAATAAGGATATAGTCCACTTGCTCTTAGGAGTTAGAAAGTTTTTATCACTGTCACTTCCGCCTCCACATCTGCGCCATCTTTTGAACCAAACACTCTCACAAAGACAATGCAACTGTTGAACAAACTTCAAGCTATCAAAACTTTACTCAACAACGTTGCTGTGTTGGTCTCTCAGCAAGACAATCATCTCTTTGCTGAACAAATGGTGGCACTTCAATTGAGATGATCCGACACATGGATCTTCTTGAGGCCAAAATCCACGCTCTGCCTCAGAACGTGCCATCTGCTCAACAAATCTCCAACTGCCTAGCTATTGAATTCACGCAGATGAACTCTGTAGCAAAAGAGCAAGCATGAATTCTAAGAGCTTTAAAAGATTGAGGTGTTGGGATTCCTATGCCCCTAAAGAACGCCTCGCGAATAAATATGTGAGATATACAAGAATCTGGCATCGCAAGGATGCTGCCATGGGGACGAGATGAAATAGATTGAATAAATAAATTATATTAGTATAAATCCAAAAAGTATAAAATCATTTAATTACAAAATTAGGCTAATTAGTTGCATAATACTCTAGTAATCTAAAAGATTTTTGGACTCTCTATTGTCTCGCGATGTTGTATGTGTCAGGAGGACTGTGAATCTCTGTAGCATTTAATGATGTCCTGTAAATTTACAAAGGCCGTCTGGTCGGGTATTGTTAAGTCCAAAATATACCTAAAATATCATCAATAATTACATCAATATTGCTACGAATTTATGCTATTTATACCTATTTAGAATACTTTTACTCCCGAATATGTTTCTTTCATACAAGGTACATAAATATTTGGTAAAATCCAAATAGGAGTAAAAAGAGCTTAAAAATAGAAGAAAAGCCCTACAAAAGGAGTCGAAGACGACGAAAATTAATAACGCCAAGTCAAGGACACGAACGAGAGCCGAAGAGGTGAAAAATGCTCCGTGCCGTGACCGCGGCCCCCAATATTCACGGTCGCGACACGCGTCCCTCAGCCCCTCCTTCCCTGCATCCAAAGTACAAATTATTGCTCCCTCATTCTCGGTAGAGAATTTAATATTCTCGGTACGAGCAGGAGTTTGAAGAAGCCTAGTTACACACTTTCATTTTCGACGAAACGCGTTCGTTCGGGTGGATAAAGACGTCCTTTCGCAACGGATATGATCCTTCACAACGGACACGATACTTCAATCAAGACTCTTCAACATCTATAAATAAAGAGTTGATGGAGAGTTGAAGAATAATGTTATATGTGTAGAAGAAAGAGATTAGTGTAGAATTTATGCAGAAATTCCGAGTCAAGTGATTCAGAAGTTAGATTTAGATTCTGTAAAAAGCAATATGATGTACACACATTGTTTACTAAATAATAACAAATTCAGTAGCGTTTAGACATTGTTCCAATTTAGTTTTCATTTTGGTAGTAGACCGACCCAGTCTCTATTACGAAGATTCAACGAGAAGATTGAGTAGAGGATTCGCCCCTGAGCCTGACAAACTCTAACGAAACCCAAGGAAAGGATTGACAACCCGTTCACTTGCACGCCGTCGAAGAATTCAATGCTCCATGTTCTCTGTAAACTTGTATCAATTTATATTTCATCTAATAAAGTCCGTTCTATTCGATAGATTTTTATGCAGAACTTATGGTAACCAATCCACTAAAGTGACTGCTGGTGTTTTCATTAAAACGTAGTTTAATTCAAAATCTTTACAAGGAAACTTTGTTGAACACTTAGGCAAATTATTATCTCGAAAGAGTTTTAATTTGATTAAGGGTGTTGTCCTCAAATGAGACTCTAGCAAGTGCACTAGATACAAGTAATAAAGTGATAAGTTGAGTATCGTATCCACAGGGATTGATGACCAAATTTTACTAGAAAAACCTTGCAGAACAGGGTGTTCATGGTGTGTGATTTTCTTTAGTTGAGAAAAGATTTGATATGGTGAATAGAAATACTAATGATAAAGATTCAGTCTCAGAAAATGTGTTTTGGTTATGATAAAAAGAGAGAACAGGCTAGGCCACAGCGGAACAGGTTACTTTCAGCCTCTAAACATCCTATTTATTCATGAATGACATAAAGTGAAGTCAAGGTCTCTGTTTTAAAGCTCACTTAAGCCAACTTTCGTGTGTTCTTAAGATTCTAAGATGTACTACAACATTAAGGGCCCTTAATGTTGGTTCTTTCTTGCATTACCATCTAAACAACATTTCAATGAAGAAAACCCTTGATTCAACCTCCTGACATCTCTGTTTCGGGGTTGAATGCTTGACAAATAGTTCCGTGAAGATGAAAGTAGTGTCCTATCATGCATCTAACACTAACATACATGCATTTAGCAATGGAGTTAAGGATTTGTCAAGCACATCAACATATATCAACATTCATTCATAAATAAGAAAAATAGAAGACTTACATAACCAGCCCTTGCTGGCCAAGCCCGTTCAGTTGACTACTCACTCATAATGATGAGTGAACAACCAGAGAAACTACAATAAATCTCCATTAATGGAGTTAGGTCTCCAAAATTAAAGAGAACTCTCGTGAAGATGAAGTTTCAGCTCCCCAAAAAAGTTATCCCTCTGTCCTCACACAGTAATCTATTTAATTAGGAGGAAAGAAACATAAAATATACTAAAAAGTACTAAAAAGTACACTAAACAGCCGTTCTGACAGATTATGGCCACTTGAACACTTCAAGGCCCTAATCTTCTTCAACAAGCTAGATCTTCACTGGTCCCACGTCTTTCCTTAGCTGTCTTCCATCTCTTTATATGCTATTACCCTTTGGTTCATAGATTTCCCTTTACTTTTTCCAGCAACGGGCTGTTTGACAGCTTTCTTCACAAAATCTGCAAAAAGGGTTCTTTAGTCCTAAATTAATAACAATTAATAGCCCATAAGCCCATTTTTAGTGAAATAACATATGGTTATTAGGGTCAATTATGAACCCATCAAAGGGCAACTATCCCGAAAGGGTTTTGTCGCGTTCAAAGCCAATTAATTAGAGGTTCCGTCATTTATTTCATTTTTATAATTCGTACAAAATTTAAAGTTGTTTTCTTTGCTTAATGCAAACAAATATACTTGTTTACTTTTCTAAAGTACTAAAACATTCATGTTTTGCAAATTCATTCTTAAATCAAATATTTTCTAACATCTTCATATTCTAATCTAATTCTTATTCTAGCAATTTCAAAACCAAAAACCGATTAAACGATTTTTCCATATTACAAACCTAAAAGTAAATTTAACCGATTCAAAATAAGTTTTTGTTGAAAAACGTTCCCTGTGGGGTCGATATCTTTTATTACTACAAGCGTATACCATGCATTTGCGGAAATTGTTCAACAGGTATCTCCTCTTTGTTTGGAAGGCGTCTTATTGATAATGGAACCTTAGCGGATTACCTTACATGGGCGTCCTCTCAACGTTTCAGCTCTCAAATTTTGGTTCTTTGGAATAGTGCGATTGTTCATATAATATGGGTCCTTTGGTTCATCCGAAATGATTGTATCTTTAATGACAGGCCCCCTGATATTCATCGTGCTCTTCATCTTATCTGGAATCAAACTAGGCGAACAGATCACTTCAAACTATGGCATGTTTGGAACTCGATTAAAGAAATTGGAATTCTCCAAACATTAAGTTTAACTCCTCGCCCCTCAAGGGCCCCTAAAATCTTGCCGGTCCGTTGATGAGTGTCCGGTAGAGCTCTAAATATATATTATGATAAGGACGTTACGACTATGGATGTGATCTTCCTAAATGCTCTATCTCTACTAGAAGCTACTACTTAGGGGCAAGTGTATCCCGTCGTATCAAGTAATAATCCGGTTAAGACCGGGTATCGAATCCACGGGATTTATAAACACAAGTATTAAACGACTCGGTTTTATACGTTATCTAAGCGGTGAATACTTTGGGTTGATTTGGGAAACAACTACAAGCTACTCCTAACTATGGGTGAGACAGATTTATATAACGAAAACTCTACGAAGTGATACGGATTGTGATAAGTTATAAGTATGATAAACAATGACTCCGAATATATACAGTTGATGATTTACTCTTGCAATGACGACTACGTGTAGTTCGACCGACCCGTGAAGTACTTAGACTATGTGGTTCCTAGTCAAGGCGTGTCTAATGCTGGGGATTAGAAACAAGGGCCCATAAGTTCTGTGGCTTGTCAATTCCTACGGTTTCCGGTGCGTCCGGTAAGGCAGCACCTATGTGAATCCCTAAAGATAGCCCGAATGGCATCGGAAATCGCGCTCCCCTACATAATAATCAATTACAAATATCAAAACAAGTAGCAAACATCAACACGTATAGAGAAATAGAAATTGTAAATCATATATTATAAATATGGAAAGCGTAAATACAGAATACAACCAAGCCTAGTACATAGGAAGAGTACAAGCTAATTAGCAAGTGAAAAAGGAAGAATCAGCCCTCAGAACCAGCTAACCGGACTCAGGGTCGTCTCTTAGGTCTTGGAGGTGGAACTCTCGAGCTTGGTGAACGAGGATGGAACGAAACTTTTACGGAGTAACAGAATACACGAACAAGCTCTCAAGGTGATAGAGTTTTGCTATGTAAAATCTGAATGTCTAAATGAGTGCTAATCACTCTTATTTATACACATCAAGCTAGGGGTAAAATTGTAAATTTACAAGATACAAGCATGGAGATACATTATTTCTGCAGTTGCACCATGATATGCCACGCGTAGGGTTGAGAACGCCCCGCGTATTGACCCATTCCGTTAATAATCTCTTGCATGTGGACCAAATTCAGATTTTATTGTCTCAACCACGCCCCGCATAGACTGGGATACGCCCCGCGTGATTGAGCTCTTGAGATTTAATAGCTTGAATCATGCCTTTTACGCCATGTGTAGCCTGGAGAACGCCCCACGTATGTGAGTCCCTGGATCTTTAGATTGAAGAATTTCCATATACGCCCCGCGTGTAAGGTAGGACGCCCCGTGTAGAACCTGTTGACTTGGAAGACCATGCAGTCTGACCTTCATGATTGAGATTATTATTGCTTATACGCCCCGCGTGGTGGTTCATACGCCTCGCGTATCAGTGGGTAAGTCCCACGTGGTGCCTGTGGACTGAGCAATCAGTTCTGACTAGATATCACACGCCCCTCGTGGAGGTTTATACGCCCCGCGTATGTCGGTGGGATTTTGCTCCTTAATCGTACCTGAAATACAATTCTCGAGAGCCGAGTTAGATTGACGTTTTAGTTTCTAAATTTAATAAAAAATAAAGACAATTAACCGAAAGTACGGATTTTATTTTTATTTCGTTATTTTATTAAAAACTCCTTATTTTTGTAATTAAACTTATTTATTTAGTCCTAAATTAAACCGTAAACCACGCTAAAAGATAGGGACGAAACGCCCCTATCAACCTCCTCGGACTTTAAAGTTTTACTTGTCCTCAAGTAAAAGAAGTTGAAAGACAAAGGATTGAGACAAGTAAGAAATAAACCCTCGGTTGGTTTTACCAAGTGCGCGACTTCAGAACTAAGGTTTTACGAAAAGTTTTCGAAATGTACCTACGTAGGTAAATGAGCGACCAAACTTATTCGAAACCTCCATGATCAAAATTAATAGGCAATATTAACGGGGATTGATTATCTCTTGAGACCCCGATTGTACCTCACCAAGGGATTTCACTCTTAACGCTCGATCTTGGTGGGTTGGTGTTTATACGCTCCTCTTTGAACTTACTCAAGGTCATTTCGAGTTTGCATGTTCATCCGGGTTTTTCCACCTATATCATGGTTTAGGCGATATTAAAAATGGACCTAGAGGGGGTTGTAATGTGGGTGGCTTTTTAGTGGTTAATTTTTAGAAGCTCGAGTTCGAATACCTCTTTGTTGGTTGCATCGTTTTTTCATTCGTTTTTCTCTGGCAAGCGTGAAAGGTATATCTTGAAATTGCTCGAACGGAGCTTGAGAATGCCTTTTTGCTCTTTGTTTTATTCTTTTTGTTGAGAGCGGCACAAAAACGATTTCAAGATTTTATGGTGTTTATTTGCTAGAGCTTTTGGTTATTCCCGATGCCATTGATTTTGTCGGTATTCGATCAAGAGGAAAAAGGGTTAAATGTTTGAAAAGGTGTTAGCAAAGAAGTTGGTTAATAGGCTCGAGGGGGTTTCCTAGAGGTCATAAAAAACAAAAAAAAAAGTAATTAAGAAAGAATTAGTCTAAATGGGTCCGTTTCATCGTCTATTGCTCTTTTTACCAAAACAAGTGTACTTAACCCGGCATTAGGTGCAAACTCTATGAGTTGAGTGAAGTCAAAGCTTTTGAAAATGTTTGTGAAAAAAAAATTAGAGTTCTCGAGCGAACTCTTTTTGGCTCAAAAGTGCCTCACAAAATTTCGGGTCAAATTGTGTACTTTCAAGTTCTCATGAGATTTTCAAAAATCCCGTTTTTATTGCCTTGTTAATTTTTATTATAAAGATGACGTGTGGGTTAGGGAACACATTGCTTTCCGTTAAGTACAAGTTTTGACTATGCATAAATTCCCTAGTTTCGGAGTCAAGACTTAAATATCTTAAGTAGACCAATCCTTTGTTTTAACGTCTTTACATTTAAGAACAAATAACAGAACTTTTAATTAATTTCCGAGGGAGGTAGTGTGTCGGAAAAATTTTAAGAATCAATAAACTAGTTTAATTATTTTGTTGTTTATTTGATTTTTATTTTTGTTTTTGTTAGTGCAAAACAAACGGTGAGTGCGGGTTGCACGCCCTCCGCGTGATTAAAAAGACGTTTATTCCAAGGACGTCGCAAAAGAAAGGAAAACAAAAACAAAAAGAAAGATAGAATTTAAAGGGAAAAAGGACCCTGGAGGTCAGGTCCTACGCGTGGCGTACCCAGGGGGCGCCCTGCGTAAGAGATGCATATTAAGTATGTTGAGGCTAGAGACACGGATACGCGGGGCGCACTCAGAGAGGCGCTCCGCGTAGACCGTGTATGAAGCCGTTTTGCAAGTGTGAAGGTGAGGCACGCGGGGCGTAGAAGGGGCACGCCCCGCGTGAACATTATTAACTCACGTAAAAACAGAAATAACGAACACGGAAATGGAAAATAAACGAAACAAAACAAAGAGAGAGCATAAGAAAGGGAAATATATATTAAAATAAAAGGAAGTACAATAAAAACACAAAAGATAACAAAAACACAACAGAAAAAAAACGGAAACGGAAAAACACGAAATGATAAAAACATAAAAACATGAAAATGAAAGATAAAGAAAAATTAGGGTGGAGGCGGAGGAGGATGCCCATGGATGTTGAAATGGGTGAAGAAGGAGTGGGTAAAGGCATCAAAGTTGGCCCTATCCGCTTGCTGTTGAGCCTCGGAGGCGTCGAAGCGAGCGTCGAGGGCGTCGAGTCGTGAGTCAAAGTGGGCCCGAACGCGTCGTTGGTTCTCCTCCAAAAGATCCAACCGGGCATAGATGGAGTTGAAGTCGTGGTTGGGGATGGGCTAAAGTTGAGTCCGAGGTCAGAGTCCCACCCATCCTCCGCTTGTTGCTCGCCTGCCCCCGAACTCTCACCCGGGCCGGAGGCACGGCGTTTGAGGGATTTGAAGGCGCTTTTGTCCAAGGGGCGGGCTTCTAGATGGCAAAGGCGGTCAAGGGCGACAGAGCCACGGGGGGAGGTGGCAAAAATAGTGACTAGATGCCCGAGCCCAAGTTTGGCACGCCTCCGTGTTGGCATTTGGTGGAGCATAGTAGCAACAAGGAAGGAGAGGTCGAATGTGAGGCCGTTCACGGAACAATACAGAGCCAGAAGCTCAAGCTTATTGACCTTGTTGGACTCAGACTTCCCCGTAAAATAATAGCTGATGAAGCGGTGGAGGAGGTAAAGGATGGGGTCGCGGATGCTACCCGGGTGGAGGTTGGAGACATCATAGGTATCCAAGCCGGTGATGGTGGCCCAGAATTCGTAGGCAGCGTCATTGGAGGGCCAATGAGTGGTGCCGGGTTCCGTTTGCTTTGTGAAATGCGTGCGGATCCAGGCCGTGTCAATGGAGTAGGGATGGTTGTGAAGGCGGAAGGTGAAGAGGGCGGCACCGGAGACACCATTAGAAACAATGGTAGTGTAGAATTCCTGAACCAACGACGGGTACACGTGATGGCATGCACGAAAATGGTCGTGCCAACCAAGGGCACGGAGACGATCTTCGAAAGCACGACCGACATCGTAGTGGTCGAGAGTACTAAGGTTGATATATGGGAGGGCCATGACGGTGGAAGAGGAGACGGTGTGGTACTGGACCACCTCCGCTTCAGTGAGGAGGTGAAAGGGGGCGTTGTATTGGTGGGTGAGTGGTGGTGTTTCTTATCATTCGGGTGGTGGGGGTGATTGGTGATGTTGGGAACGAGAAGAGCGGGCACGAGTGGACCGCGGGGGACGGTTGATGGGGCCTCAGCGGTTTATGAGTTCGGTTCCCGCTACTGAGGCCGATCTAAGGGATAAGTGTACCCCGTCGTTATCAAGTAATAAAATTCTGGAAAGTCCAGGTATCGTCCACTGGATTTATTTCTGCAAGTATCGAGCTACTTGTTCTCAGGTGTTATCTAGGCTATGTGGGTTTTGAGTTGGTTTTGTTTAAGTTAATCTACTCCTAGTTGAATTATGCTACTCCTAGCTAAGTTATCTAATTCTAATTACGTTATTCTACTCCTAATTAAGTTATTCTACTCCTAATTAAGTTAAACTACTCCTAGGTGATCTTTCACTAATGCAATTCCCCGAAGGAACATGGCATGAACAATAATAATGAAGTTAGGTTATTAGGTCAATAGATTAAAAACCTAATCTAAGTCACTTGTATTCAAGGCGATTAACCCTACTTACCCTCCTGAAGTCTCTAGTGCGTGATTCCCTTGTAAGGCCGAAACTAGGTCTAAGGCTCAGCAATTTGGGCTTAATCAACTAAGAGGTCGTCAATCTCCTAGGCTCTGACTAGGTCAGATTCAGCTCGCAATATGTGCCTACTAGATTTTGGGGCTTTTGAATGAGTTAAACTAATTGAATAAAGTGTAAGATAAAGATTAAATAAATGAATCATAGAACAAAATAAGAGCTAAGATATTATTAAAGGCGAAGAACAATGTCACAGGATACAATTAGCCTGGATTCATAAACTGTATCAAAGGGTACAAACATGGTAAGATAAAAGGTGATAAGAAAATCCCTTTCAGGGAACCTTTCTACCCTGCAGCCGGCCTCCTAGGTCTTAAGGACGGACCTTGAATAATCCTCGGTGGAGATGCGGAGCTTCAGAGCTTCTTCAATGGAGGTTGGAGAAGATGGAAGAGGTGGAGAGGATTTTTCAAGGGGGAAAGCTAAGAAAATTACAATAATGAAAGATATCTAATTTACAATTGAAAAGTTCTATTTATAGACGCGGCTCGGGCCCTATTTCTAACAAGGGTTATGAGTTATAGCGCTAGAAAAATGAAGTTTAAAGTGGCTTTTGCAAATTGTGAAGTGATTGAGCTTTTCATTCATTATGTGTATATATTATCTTTTTTTTTTTCTTGAGACGTTCTAATTTTAAGAACTGGGGAATGAAGTTCTCCCGTTTTGTTCGTCTCTTTTCTTTTCCTTTTCTCTTTTTCTTTTTCTCTTTTTTTTTTCTTTTGGATAGTAATCCTCATTCACTTCTTAGCCTTTTGGCTTGCTATTATGATGCCATAAACAAAGATAAAGCGCTAGAAGAAAACAAAGACTCGATGTGAGCCTTGCAAAAATTTGGGTTAGGCAACAAACCAAGTGATGGTTTGCAAAAAGATTAGAATGAAAGAAAAATCTACAAGCTACAAAATACAGGCTCAAAGGGGCTTCCTAGAGTAGATGAAAAAGAGAAAATAAGGTGAAGAAAATGTTAATTCTAATGAGGCTGATTCATCGTTTAACATCTCAAATCATCGCATGTAGGTTCAACTCAGTATTAGGTGCAAAATCTGTAATTTTTCCACAAGTCAAAGCATTCACACAAAAATGTCAAGAAAAATAGCTTTTTCATGTTCGCTCTTAGGCTCAAATTCAACTCACAATTCTTTGGGTTTCAATTTTGTGCTTACTAGTTCTCCCCAAACTCAAGTTTAATATCACATGCCTTCAATTCTTAAGTTATCTACCTAAGTAATGATTTTAGCATTTCTTCAAAAGTAGGGTCTAAATGCAAACTTCAGCTCATGCTTTTACAGATACAAGGATTGTGTCCTACACCTAAACTAGTTGTCATGCAATCTTAGATTCGGTTCTCAGCCCTCAAGGAAAAATAACGAAGTTTAGATTCGAAGGAGGTTCACGGTTTTAGGTCCTAAACATGCAAAAACATAAATAAAACCTGAAAACGCTAAACTAAACTAGACACGACGCAACAAAAATTTAAAAATTATACAAATTTTTGTAAGTTTGTCTACCCCTCCTCCTCACACTTAAATTATGCAATAAGTTCCAACATTGCATCTAAAACTATAAAGCACGTGTGCAAAAAGTTAGGGTCGAAAAGAAAACTTACTAATTTTATTTCAATCGCCAAAAACTTGATGATTGGCGCTGCCAGATTTTTTTCTTTTTTTTCATTTATTTATTTATTTATTTTTATTATTTTTTCAGCTCCGTTCGGGAAAAAATCCCGAACTGTTGCTTATCTCGGTCGAGCAACTCGGCGAGCTGGGCGGCATTGCCCAGCAGCGAGCTGGGCGGCAGTGCCCAGCAGCGGGCTAGGCGGCAGTGCCCAGCTCGCCGAGCAGCAGTGCCCAGCGAGCTGGGCGGCAGTGCCCAGCTCGCCCGAGGAAAAATTATGCCTTTTTTATTATTATTTATTTATTTTAAACCTGAACACTAAAAAAAACGTAAAAGAAAACTAACCATTAAACTAAAAGCATAAATGTATAATCTAAATAAAATAAACCTGAAAAGTTTTATTAAAACTTGGGTTGCCTCCCAAGAAGCGCTACGTTATAGTCGGTGAGCTCGACATAGAGTTCCTTCCTAAGTATAAGCTTCTATCCGCGTTAGGAACTCGAATTCCTTAACAAATAATCCGTACCTACAAAACAGATTAGGAGCCTCAAATGAGTTAAATAAAAACAAGAGGCCAAATTTAAACAGATTATGAAAACGTTTGGTTTGCTCCCTTTTGGATTCTCTTTGTAGGTCGAAGAGAATGAAAACTTCTGAACAAGGAGTAAATCCAAACTTTTCTAACTTTTGAGGAAAAGGTAGTTGATATACACAAGCTTTGATTTGATCATTTATTTCTATCACATGATTTAGGATTTTAGGTTTTGAACCGGGGTTGCTTACCGCTTCCGGTTCCTCACTTACCTTGAGTGATGCTTGTGACAGTGGGCTTGGTTCTACCTTTTTGTCGTTCCTCAAGGAGATGGCTTGATCTGATTCCCTTTGTGGGATTTCTATGTTTTCCTTTATGCCTGGGAGAGCATCTCGGGATTGCTCTTGCATCTCGGGATTGCTCTTGCATCTCATGGTTTATTTGAGCCAATTGGTTGCTCAAGTCCTTGCAAACCTCCTCGTTGATTGTAAGTCGGGCTGATATTCCTTTCAAAAGGGACAGCACCTCATCTCGTGAGCTAGAGGGTTGTGGAGGAACTTGGTTTGCTTGTTCGTAAGGGAACATTCCCAATTCGTTTTCCCTGTGCTCATTAACAAACCTATTTGGAGGCCTCAACATGTTAGGGTTCCCGTAGGACAGATTTGAGTGTTGAGGTCTCCTCCAATCACTACCATAAAAGCTGTAAGAATTGGGGTTAGAATTATACCTTTGGCGATTACCCACAAAACTTACACTTTCATTGGTGTTGAGGCTCAGTTTCGTCATCAAGATATCCATTTTCTTATTTAACTCGGCCATGGAGGGATTGGGAACCTCATTCTCCAGGGCATGAAAGTATTGTCTTGATGGGATAGTAAACTTTTGAGCTTGCCACTCGACTCTTTCTTGCCAATTCATTGATCAGAGAATGCTGAGAAAAAGTGAAGTTCTAGCACAAAAGTTGATAAGTAAAAGTATATAGTTATGAACAAATACAAACGATATGAACAAGTATAGAAGTTATAAAGAATTATATATAAACAGGTATAAACGATATAAACAAAGGATATTCACAAAAGAATGCCTAAACTAACAAATCAACCTTTGGTTCGATATTACAGAAGAAATAAATCCCCGGCAACGGCGCCAAAAACTTGACGGGGCCTCAGCGGTTTATGAGTTCGGTTCCCTCCGCTGAGGCCGATCTAAGGGATAAGTGTACCCCATCGTTATCAAGTAATAAAATTCTGGAAAAGTCCAGGTATCGTCCACAGGATTTATTTCTGCAAGTATCGAGCTACTTGGTCTCAGGTGTTATCTAGGCTGTGTGGGTTTTGAGTTGGTTTTGTTTAAGTTAATCTACTCCTAGTTGAATTATGCTACTCCTAGCTAAGTTATCTAATTCTAATTACGTTATTCTACTCCTAATTAAGTTATTCTACTCCTAATTAAGTTAAACTACTCCTAGGTGATCTTTCACTAATGCAATTCCCCGAAGGAACATGGTATGAACGATAATAATGAAGTTAGGTTATTAGGTCAATAGATTAAAAACCTAATCTAAGTCACTTGTATTCAAGGCGATTAACCTTACTTACCCTCCTGAAGTCTTTAGTGCGTGATTCCCTTGTAAGGCCGAAACTAGGTTTAAGGCTCAGCAATTTGGGCTTAATCAAGTAAGAGGTCGTCAATCTCCTAGGCTCTGACTAGGTCAAATTCAGCTCGCAATATGTGCCTACTAGATTTTGGGGCTTTTGAATGAGTTAAACCAATTGAATAAAGCGTAAGACAAAGATTAAATAAATGAATCATAGAAAAAAATAAGAGCTAAGATATTATTAATGGCGAAGAACAATGTCACAGGATACAATTAGCCTGGATTCATAAACTGTATCAAAGGGTACAAACATGGTAAGATAAAAGGTGATAAGAAAATCCCTTTCAGGGAACCTGTCTACCCTGCAGCCGGCCTCCTAGGTCTTAAGGACGGACCTTGAATAATCCTCGGTGGAGATGCGGAGCTTCGGAGCTTCTTCAATGGAGGTTGGAGAAGATGGAAGAGGTGGAGAGGATTTTTCAAGGGGGAAAGCTAAGAAAATTACAATAATGAAAGATATCTAATTTACAATTGAAAAGTTCTATTTATAGACGCGGCTCGGGCCCTCTTTCTGACCTAATTCGTATCCTTTTGTAGGTGGGAAGTCGTGGGGTCGATCGTGGCTTCGTGGGGCCAGGAATCAGTCTTTTGACTGATTCCCGCAGGTCAACTCGCCGAGCTGGGAGAGCTGCTCGGCGAGCTGGCCAGCTCGCCCGAGAAGACCCCTGAGGGCCTGCTCGCCCGAGCAGCGCCTGGGCGGCGTGCTGAGCAGCGCCTGGGCGGCGTGCCGAGCAGCGCCTGGGTAGCTCGCCGAGCAGCGCCTGGGCTGCTCGCCGATGCTCAATTCGCCGAGCGACTGCCGAGGGTCCCCGAGACACGATTTTTGCCTGAAATTGATCATGTTTTAACCTGCACACGCACATAATCTCCAAACAACATTAGTCCAAAGGCTAAATTGAGCCGCCAATCGCTCATTTTAAGCGAAAACTCCGTTTGGTGCGACTTTTGACGGATCAATTAGCTATAAAAGATAATGGAAATCTAACGTACATGTTATTTTGGCCATATTTGCCTAAAATAACCAGAAAACGAGCCTAAACAACGAAAAGTAAATAAAATATTTCCAATTTCTAACTAACTCACACAAAAGCATATAAATGCGAGAATTGCACGCTTATTCATGAAATAACGCTAAAAACCGTCCTAAAACCGTACCCAAAGATAGGGGTTTTTGACCCCTATCAACGGTCACTAGCGGGTCTCTTGTTTCTTTTCATGGGGAAAGTGAGGGAGTGAGAGTAGGATGAAATTTGGGAAGTTAGAGTGAGAGGAAGGATGAAATTTGGGAAGTTAGAGTGAGAGGAAGGGAGGAGGTGAGGAAAAAGGGAAGGGTATATATAGGGGGAAGGTGGAAATCCAAATGATTCTCGGATTTCCAGGGGGGTACGCGGGGCGTGAAGGGGCCACGCCACACGTATCCCACCTTCTGATCTTATTTGGTGCAAAAAATGGCAAGGCACGCGGGGCGTGCGGGGGAGCACGCCGCGCGTGCCATTCCTCCTGGACAAAATAAGGGGGAGAATGGGTAGGACGCGGGGCGTGTATGGGGGTACGCCCCGCGTAGAAGACAGAAGTGGAAACATTTTTTTCGGTTTTTTCAAAGATATTTTGAATTTTTTATGGATTTTAATTGGTGGTTAATGTTTTTATGGTTTTTAAAGGGTAATTAAGAGGGTGGTTAAAGGCAAAATTAATGTAGAGGGAAGTTAAAGAAATTTGAATTTGAAAAGACTTGGGGTGATTGGATGTGAGAGGAGGTGGAGTGTGGAAGTGGGAAAATATGTTTGGGGAAGAGAAAAAACTGTTATGGGGAGTTACAATCCGCAACTCCCCGAGGACACGCGGGGCGTAGAAGGGGCACGCCCCGCGTAGCCTTTATTATTTGTTCGTTGACTGCAGTGGACTGAGGACGCGGGGCGTGGGAAGTGCGGCGCCCCGCGTAGCCGTGCGTTAGAGCACCAGGAAGGAGTAGAGGCTTGGCTATGCGGGGCGTACTGGGGTGTACGCTCCGCGTATTTGTTTTGGATTAGTGAGGGATTTGTTTTTTCGTGGATTTTTTTTTATGTAAAAGAGATGAAACGATCGTGAAAGAAAGAAAATAATTTTGAAAGAAAAGGAAAATGCATTTGAAGAAAAAGAAAGAAAAATAAAAAAAATAAGGGAAAAACGGATATAATACATATAAACAAAGGGTTTGAGAAATGCAAACCGAGGCTACATTTAGAGTCGGAGTAGCTCGACTTTCTCTTGATGTGTGCATGCTTATGGAGTCCGGAGATGCGTGGATTCGCCATGTGTTGGGAGTGCTCCACCTTGGTATATTTTCTATCGGTGACCGTTTACTCGTTGGAGTGTGTTGTCGGGATATTGGATTTCCACCGCTCCGGATGGGTGTGCATTGACGACTGTGTATGGTCCCGACCACCGGCTTTTCAATTTCTCGAGAAATAATCGAAGACGGGAATTGTACAAGAGAACTTGGTCCCCCTTGTGGAACTCCCGAATTTGCACGTTCTTGTCGTGCCATTTTTTCGTACGCTCCTTGTAAAGTTTTGCGTTTTCGTACGATCCTAAACGAAGTTCGTCGAGGACATTAAGTTGAAGGAGGCGATGTTCCCCTGTAACCTGCACATCAAAATTTAAAAATTTAAGAGCCCAATATGCCTTGTGTTCTAATTCTACCGGTAAGTGGCATGATTTTCCGAAAACCAATCGATAGGGCGACATTCCGATTGGCGTTTTAAACACCATGCGATAGGCCCAAAGAGCGTCGTCGAGCTTTAGGCTCCAATCTTTCCTAGAGGCGCTAACCGTTTTTTCCAAAATGCGTTTTAATTCTCGGTTAGAGACCTCAACTTGCCCACTAGTTTGCGGGTGGTAAGGCGTGGATACTCGGTGTGCAACCCCGTATTTATGTAAGAGTTGGTCGAATTGGCGATTGCAAAAGTGGGAACCCCCGTCGCTAATGATAGCTCGAGGGGTTCCAAACCGAGTAAAGATGTTTTTCTTTATAAATTTCCCAACCACCTTAGAGTTGTTTGAAGGTAAGGCAACGGCCTTCACCCACTTGGAGACATAGTCAACCGCCACGAGAATGTAGGCGTTATTATGCGACTTAGGGAAAGGTCCCATAAAGTCTATCCCCCAAACATCAAAAAGTTCACAAACTAGGATCCCTTGTTGGAGCATTTCATGTTTACGGGAGATGTTCCCGCTCCGTTGACAAGCGTCACATGATTTGACGAAGTCTTGGGAATCCTTGGACATGGTAGGCCAATAAAAGCCGCATTGCAAAACCTTTGCCATAGTCCGACTTGGGCCAAAATGGCCCCCCGGCTCTTGGGTGTGACACATTTGTAACACATGATTTACCTCCTCTTCCGGTATGCACCTACGAATAATATTATCAGCACAAGATTTAAACAAATAGGGTTCTTCCCAAAAATAGTTCTTAGCGTCGTGAAAGAACTTCTTACGTTGCTCGTAGGTAAGGTGCGGGGGAAGAATATTACCGGTCTTATAGTTTGCCATGTCGGCATACCAAGGTAGAGGTGTTACCACATAGAGTGTTTCGTCGGGAAAGGTCTCATTGATCTCCACAAATTCCGGAGATATGGCTTGCTCGCTTTGTAACCGGGAAAGATGGTCGGCCACGACATTCTCCACTCCTTTTTTATCTCTGATTTCGATGTCGAATTCTTGTAGGAGTAGAATCCACCGTATCAACCGTGGTTTGGCATCCTGCTTAGTCATTAAGTACTTGAGAGCTGCGTGGTCAGTGTATACGATAATTTTTGATAACACAAGATATGATCTAAATTTATCAAAAGCAAAAACTACCGCAAGCATCTCTTTTTCCGTAATGGAATAGTTTTGTTGGGCCTCATTGAGCGTTTTGCTCGCATAAAAAATGGGGCAAAAAAGTTTATCCACCCGTTGGCCCAAACAAGCACCTACAGCCAAATCACTCGCATCACACATCAGTTCAAAGGGGAGATTCCAATCGGGTTTCACCATGATGGGTGCGTTAATTAGTTTTTCCTTTAGCGTGTTAAATGCAAGTAAACATTCGGAGGAAAAACTAAATTCCGCGTCCTTTAAGAGGAGTTGGGTCAAGGGGGTTGCTATTTTAGAGAAATCTTTAATGAATCGCCTATAGAACCCCGTATGACCTAAGAAACTCCGGATCCCTTTAACATTGATTGGTGGAGGCAATTTCTCAATCACCTCAATCTTGGCCGGATCGACCGTGATTCCCTCCCCGGACACTTTGTGTCCTAAAACGATACAATCTTGAACCATAAACTGACACTTTTCCCAACTAAGAGCTAGATTAGTGTCCTCGCAACGTTGAAGGACTTTATCAAGATTGCTTAAACAAATTTCAAAGGATGACCCAAAAACAGAAAAATCGTCCATGAAGACTTCCATGAAATCCTCAATCATCTCGGAGAATATAGCTGTCATGCACCGTTGAAAGGTGGCGGAGGCATTACAAAGCCCAAACGGCATCCGCCTATATGCAAATGTCCCATACGGATAAGTAAATGTCGTCTTTTCTTGATCCGAAGGATCAACGTGGATTTGCATATACCCGGATAGGCCATCGAGGGTACAAAATAATTTGTGTCCCGCCATTCTTTTCAACATTTGGTCAATGAACAACAAGGGAAAATGATCTTTTCGGGTGGCTTCATTAAGTTTCCTATAATCAATGCATACTCGCCATCCCGTTACTTTTCGTGTGGGAATTAATTCCCCTTGATCATTTTCCATTACCGTAGTGCCCCCTTTTTTGGGAACGCATTGGACCAGACTAACCCATTGACTATCGGAGATAGGAAAGATTATACCTGCGTCGAGGAGTTTGATTACCTCGGCCTTCACTACCTCTTTCATGTTGGGGTTAAGTCATCGTTGCGGCTACACGGAGGGTTTGACTTCGTCCTCCATAAAGATACGGTGTGTGCAAATGGTGGGGCTAATCCCTTTAATGTCGTGAATGGTCCATCCAAATGCGCCTTTGTGTTTTTGTAACACCGCAATCAATGCTTCCATTTCCTCTGTCAAAAGTGAAGATATAACAACGGGTAAGAAACTAGGAGGTTGCAAAAACACATATTTCAAATTAGGAGGCAAGGGTTTAAGTTCCAAAGTCGGAGGCTCTTCGAGAGATGACTTCGATTTTGCTTTGCTATCCCGGTCCAAACCCTCAAACCGGCTCCTTGCCAACAGACATTGTTCTATCTCGGAGGAGTATTCAAACGGTTTGTTCAATGGCTCCTCATCCAAATGCTCATTACCATTTGTATCCGAAAAGGTTTCCACGGAAGACCTATCACAAAAATCCTCAACAAACAGATCAATAGAGTCTACGGAATTTAAAAAGTTACAATCCTCTATGGTATGAGACGGGAATTTTATGGAGTTATACACGTTAAACACTACCTCTTCGTCTTGCAACCGTAGAATAAGCTTACCCTCGTGGACATCAATGAGAGTCCTACCCGTTGCAAGAAATGGTCGTCCTAGAAGGATCGGTACCGAATCGTCTTCCGCCATGTCGAGCACCACAAAATCGGCGGGGAAAATGAATTTTTCCACTTTCACTAAGACATCCTCCATAACTCCTTTTGGCCGGGCAATGGATCTATCGGCCAATTGAAGCGTCATATTGGTAGGCCTTGGCTCTCCCAAGCCGAGCTTCCTAAAAACAGACAAAGGCATTAGATTGATACTAACACCTAAATCACAAAAAGCTCGACTAAACTCAACATTACCAATCGTGCATGGGATAGAAAAACTTCCTAAATCTTTGAGTTTAGGTGGGAGTTTATTCATTATAATCGCGGAGCATTCCTCCGTAAGTGCTACCGTTTCATTATGTTCTAACTTCCTCTTTTTGGCGAGGATTTCTTTAAGAAACTTTGCATAGGTGGGCATTTGTTCCAATGCCTCCGCAAACGGGATGTTAATGTGAAGTTTCTTAAAAATTTCCAAAAACTTGCCATATTGGTGATCTAATTTTTCCTTTTTAAGTCGTTGCGGAAAAGGGAGCTTCGGTACGTAAGCCCCAATTAGATCACAAATGTTCTCATTCTTATCCGAGGAAGTCATGTGTTTCGGATCGGAACCGGGGTTGCTTACCACTTCTTGTTCGTCACTTACCTTTGGAGCGGTTGGAAATGCCTTTAGAACCGGTGGTTCCAAACCCTTACCACTACGGAGAGTTATTACTTGTGCGGTCTCCCAGTTCTTGGGCCTCGGGTTTTGTTCGGTGTTAGTCGGGAGAGACCCATGTTGTCTTGGGCCTCGGGTTTTGTTCGGTGTTAGTCAGGAGAGACCCATGTTGTCTCTCTTGTTGTTGGCGATTCAATTGGGCCACTTGATGCCCCAAATCCCTGCAAAAGGCCTCATTGTCAGCAAGACGGGAAGATATTTCCTTAAGGAGATTAATTACCGTAGAGTCTTGCGCATTGCTGGGAGGTTGAGAACTTTGTCCTCCTTGGGCGTTGGGGGATTGGCCCAATCCTTGCTCCTTGAACTCATTATGGAATCCGGATGGGGGCTTCAACACATTCTAATGGTTGCCATAAGACAAATTCGGGTGTTGGTGTTGAGGCCTCCATCTGTTGTTATTATTATTACGGTGGTGATAAGCATTCGAGTTATGGTAGGAGTTATAATTAGAATTGTACCTTGGTTGCCCCCCACATAACTTACGCTTTCGGCATCGCCGGCAAAAGGGCTTCCAGCTTGACAATCTTTACTATGGTGGTCACCACTGCAATGCGAGCACATCAGGACCTGTGCTGTATTCTTGAGGCTCATTTGTGCCATTAAGGCGTCTAACTTTTTATTCATCTCAACCATGGAGATCTTGGGAGCCTCGTCTTCCATGGTAAATGTTTGATGTCGCGAGGGTCCGGCAAGCCGATCTTCTTGCCACTGTACACTTTTCCGAGCTAATTCGTGGATGAGCTCATAAGCCTCGCTTGCCGATTTTCGAAACAAATCCCCACCTGAAGCGGAATCAACGGTTGCACGATTAGTGGGAGTTAAACTATGGTAGAAGGTACTTACCAAATCATGCTTAGGGATGTCATGGTGGGGGCAGTTTTAGAGCAACTTCCGGAACCTAGCCCAAGCTGAATAAAGGGCCTCGCATTCAAGTTGCCTAAAGGATGTGATATCGTTCCTCAACTTAACCGTTTTGGACGGCGGGAAGTGATGCGAACCCACGAGGAACTTTGCCTCGAAAACCCAATACCTAGATTTGATCCCCAAAAAAGCTAATGAATCAGGGTTGGATAGAAAAGAACCTTTGTAAAATGGAGTTGCAAAGACCCAATCCCAATCTCCAACAACCAAGAATAAAATCCGAATGATAAATTGAGATGGAAGAAAACCCCTGCAAAACGAAGTTGCAAAGACCCAATTCCTAGTCTAACTAACAAGGATTCGATTCCGAATTGTTCAGTTGTAGTTCCCCAAAGAACACAAGAGAAACCCTCACTTGAATCTCAAGAGAAGAAATTCCGAACTTTAATTTCAATGATAATCGATGTCTGCCGGTTATAATAAAAGAGAAAGCTATAAATACCTAAGCTAGTAAATTCAATCGGACTTAATATGTCCTTACAAGCCCAATAACACTAAATATTAAACCAAGGGCAAAAATGGAAGTTTAACAAAGGTAGGGAAGGTAAACAAAAACCTAATAATAATAAAGCACAAAGTGGGCCAACTAAGCCTTGCATTCCCGTCAATCCAAATTGTGTCCAGAAGCCAAAATCTGTTAAGCCGTGCCCACGTCAGTCCCACTCCATCTTTGTTATGGAGAAAGAGAAGCCAAAATCTGTTAAGCCGTGCCCACGTCAATCCCACGCCACTTTTGTTATAGAGAAACAGAAGCCAAATTCGTCTAAGCCGTGCCCACGTCTTATCAAAATTTTTGAAGTTGTTATTGTTGGTCCCTTATAACGTAACAGATTAGTTCCAAGGGAGGGATAGGAACTATTTAAAATTTTAGTACGTTAAGGCTGACTTCTTTTACTTTGAAAAGGAATTACACAGCGCGCTGAGTGAAGTAAGACACTGGCTTAATCAACTGGTGACTAAGTCAGCTTCTTTCTTTGAGTCAGGAGATAGCACTTGAGTCTATTCCTGAACTCAGATACTCAATGTACACAACTCAGCGTGACCTCTTTACTTGGTCAGTTTTGTTTAAGCAAGCAATATATATATATATATATATATATTAAAGGAGTTTAAAGTTAGAACGATGTTACTCAGCAGATTTATCCAGGTTCGGCCTCTATGCCTACGTCCTGTCCCCGGAACACGTTCTGAGCTTTCGAATTCTCTACTGAGCTCTTTAACGGTAAAACATCAAACCTTTTACAACAAGAAGCTGAGTATAACAAGAGTACCTTCCTCTATACCTCTACTCACTCCTATTCTATTGCTGAGTACTATAACCGAGTACTCAGCCTCTCCTTTCTAATTCTAGAAATGATAATAAGTTCGTCCTAAACAACAATCGCTAAGACACTTTAGATGATTGGATAATCACTCTAGACTTTTACACAGTAATATGGAAATTGGTGTAAGTATTTGCTTTACTTTTTCACACAGATTCTTCGAGTAGAAATTTGGTCAGCGTAATGGCTTGTTGAAGATCTGCATCGAATGAAGCAACTGAAAGGCCTATTTATAGTGACACTTGAGGTATCGGTTATTTCAAATTTCGAAATAACCGTTGGAGGGAAACGGCTTGATGTCGTTGTCACTCAGTACATGCTCAGTGCCTTTGGCCAATCAGATTATTGTATCTTCTGTCTTCGGTCAGTGCTGAGCAGCTTTTAGACAGACAAACAGAATGTTTCTCCTTTTATGGCAAAGTCTTCCAGACAGCTTTCTGTGTCTTCTGAACTTTACCCAAAGTAGAAATACTTTGTCTTGAAGTTGTTCCTTGCTCAGCTGCTTTCTTGTACTCTTTATCGTCCAACTCAGCAACTTCATTCCGAAGTAGATAAAGAAAGTCTTCCAGATCCTTCTTCATGCTGAGCTGCGTTTTGTCCATAACAACAGCGTTTTGTTTACACGGGCCGAGTTGTCTTGGGCCTTTGACTTTCCTTTGGGCCTTTAGCCTTTTAGTCTTTATGTCTTATAAACAATTTAACTCAACATTGAACAAACACATTAGTATAATAAATCAAAGCATTTAAACTTAGTGTGTTTAGAATATATTATTTAATCATATACTTAAATAATTTTGTCAAATCAAAATCATGTGGAAAGGTGTTTCAACACACTCCCCCATTTTGATGTTGGCAAAACTATTCAGTGAAGAACTCAGTTTTGAGCTCCCCCATGATAGTTGACCTTTTATACCTTAATAAACTCCCCCGTAAGGGTTGAGCTACTGACTTAGTTTTACTCTAAACATTTTAAGGTTTAATCGAGTAAGTCCTAGATCAGTTTTCAAATAAAGGTCAGCTCATGGAACATATTCTATTAACTCAGTTTTAAGCGGAAGATTTAACTATCAGAGAGCGTTGAGTATTTTGTTGTTCAATGAGTCTTATAAGACAGTGTTTTAACCATACAAGACAGTGTTAACAGCATATAATCAGAAGACATTAAGAATGATAAACACAGTTGATGCATGCAAAACATAATAGCTTAGCATCACATAAGATTTTAAATTTTAAACAAGTTGAATATTTGATGCAAGTCAAAGTATTAATAAGTACTCAGCATATTACAAAAAGCAGGGATACTTAAGACTAAGGAACTAGCTATCTTAACTAAAGCTATTTCTTCTTAAAGTTCAGTTTGCCCTTTCCCTTATGCTGACTACTTCCAGCAGCCTCTTGTTGAGTTCTTCATGTTTGTTCTTTCTCCCCCGTTTTGGCAGCATCGGGAGGAGGAGGAGGCCTGAAGGTGCTGTTTTGAGCAGCTTCAGATATGCGAGCTGAGAAGTCCTTCAACTTGCCGGTGCTTTCATTTATTCCATCAAAGACAGCAACACCATCGTCGAATACCTCTTGAGGCACACCAATTTCAGCAGCGCTGAGGATGCTCAGTGCGTAGGCTTGAGATTTACCCATCCAAGTGAGTGTATCAGTCAACGCAGCATAAGCTTGATGAAACATCTTGAGCAAAGATGAGTCATAGAACTTACGCTAAATGTTGGAGTGACACATATGGGTGAAGATTTGATGTGTATACTGGAGAATCTCATTTTGCTTCATCTGGTCAGTGTCCATCTCTGCCTTGTTTAGATTCAGAAGACGAACAGCTTCGCCGATCTGTTCTACTGAGCATTGGGAGTAAGAAGAAAGTTGATGGTTTGTCTTCTCTTGCTCAATTTGAAGCTGGGTGAATAACTGATGAACTTCGGCAGAAGTTCCATACCCTGAGTTCGTAGCTGACAAGGCTTGAAATTGTCCTTGTAGGGAGTTGATATGTTGAACCATGGTCAGCTGGAGTTCAGCCAACTTTGTTATGGATGCCTGCTTTGGTTGTTGGGCTTGGGTATTGATCATTACACTCAGCAAGACTTTTAAACCTCGAACCTCGTTGAGAAGTTGAGTGACTTGTGGAAGCTGAGTGGACTCATTATCGGAAGACCCAGCAGCAGTGTCTGAAGTTTGATGAAGGTATTGGATCAAGGCCTGAGCCAAGTTAATTATCCTTCTACCAGACTCAGTGGCAGTGAGGTAGTTGAATGATTCTTCATTAGTTTGACCAGCTGGTGGAGGAGTGAGATTCAGTGCATCATTTGTAGTGCCAGTGGGGTCATTGACTAGTCTTAGTGTTTCAACCTGCACTTGTTCTGTAGAGTGGAGAGGTGATTGAACAACAGCATTGGATGCAGGTTCAGAGTCAGGCTGAAGCTGACTTTCTGTTGAAGGTTGGATAGGTTCAGTGCTGACTAGAGCAGGAATTTCCTTAGCCGGCAGAGGGCTAGGTTCAGCATCTGCATTGAGAATTGGCTCGGTGTTAGTTGGGTTCTCAGAAGCATCTAAGTCGGCTTGTTCCTATGGAAGAGAAACAGAGGCTTGCTTTTCATTGTGCTCTGGCAGAGTAGTGGAAGATTTCCTGAAGAATTTTAGCTTTAGAGTCGATGGATCGGTGGTTGGTCTTTTCTGTGTTAAGTCATCCATGACGTCAAGCACAGGTATTGGGTGTGCCTTGACAAGTCTTCTTCTTTTTCCCTGGGTCCTTGGAGGAGTGGGATCAGCGTGAATTGATTGAATTGAATGAGATGGAGAATTTACTCCTTGATCAGCATCCTGCTGTTCAGTTTGCTCAGCTTCTTCTTCTGCAGTCAACTCAGTGTGAGTTGGCTCAACATCTTCTTCACAAACTGTCTCCTCAGTGTCATCCTGACCACTCTCTTCTCCTTCTCCTTCTTGCTCATCATCCTGATCTTCCTCACCTAATTCTTCTTCCAACTGTTCAATGAACTGATCATCCAGTTCAACTTCATCGTTCTGTTGCTCAGCGGCAATACCTTGACTCTGAGCATAGTGAGAGTCATCGGGAACAAAAAAGCCAGCAGGAATGGCATCGATTGGACTTAACTCCGAAGAGTTCTTCTGCTTCTTACTCAGAGGTTCTTCATCAATGTTTTCCCTTTCATCTGCCTCAGGCTCATCTTGCCTATGTCTTTTCTCAGCTGACTTGGGCTCAGCTTGTGCAGTCGTTCCTTTGGACACAATCTTTATCTTCTTAGGAGCGGGAACAGCTTCCTTAGAGGTGCTTTGCACAGTTTTCCTCTGCCTGTCAGCAGGGCCCTTAGTTCTTTTGCCCTTTTTGATTACCGTCCCCTCAGCATTTGGGTCAGCAGTACCTTTTGCTTTCTTGATTGGCTGATTAAACTTTAAAGCAAATAGGGCAGCGACAATAATCTCTGATCCTTGGCCCTTAGTTTCTCCTGTGAGGTCTACTCGGTGGTCAAGGAGGATTTTGGTAATGAGTGAGCCCAGCCTTAGAGTTCCAGTGCTCCTTTGAAAACCGGCTATCAAGAATACTGGCATGTTGATGGGCTTGTATGTCAGCATATGCCATATGAAGCATTGCTCAAAGTTTGTTGCTGAGCTGTTGCAATTTATCTTAGGGTAGATGTAATTGGTCAGCAGGTAGTGTGCCATCTTTTGGTGTTGGCCCATTGAAGTACTGGAGATTTCTCCAGTATGGCCAGTAGGTTTGCAGAACGTAGTGGAATACCCAGTGATGTCCTGATCTCCAGACTTCCTAAGAATGGCTCCTTCATTCTTGAGTTTCAGAAGGCTGGCTAGGTAGGTGGGATTGATGAAGATGGTTTTGTCCTTCACCTTGGTGACTAAGTGGTCCTGGTTGTCATCAGCGACACGCAGGTTGTGGTAGAACTCCCTTACCAAGTCAGGGTAGGTATTGTAGCTTATTGAGAACAGCTCGGTCCAGCCATTCTTCGAAATCCACTCACAGAATGGTTGCTCTCTTTCCACAAATTCTTTCGAGAACCACCTTGAGTAGTCAATCTTGTATTCCTTGACGTTTTCATAGACCCTGATATATGTTCGTTGCTTAGGTTTCTTTCCCTTGGAGGAGGTACCTTGCTCAGTATGGGTTTTCTTGCTCGGTGTGGTAGCTTTGGTTTGATCATACTGGGTAGGAGACTTAGGATTTCCAGCAGGTTGGTGACCAGCATCGGAGATGTTTACATAATCGTTCGACATTTTCGCAGAGAAGATATGAATGATTTGAAGTTTTTGAGAGAAAATATTTATGCCAGAGAATTCCGTAAGCGTAAAGAGATAAAAATGGGGATTTGCCCATTATTTATAGATGTGAGAGATGAATCTTATCGAATCCATGTGTCAGTTTTGCCCTTGGGATATTCAATCGACAAGAATCCTGGCATTTATGACACATTCGGCGTATACGTCATCCTAGGTGGCTATACGCGTGCTTTTCCATTCAATGCAACAGATCAATTTACTCAGTGTGAGAATCCTAATCGTTCTATATTCTGAGTAGTCAGTTTTATACAAACGGATGATTTAAGTAATTGGTTGCTCAGTTTGAGATAACTACTCAGTGCGCATATTTGCTCAGTATGTGATATTCAATTAGCATTAAACACTCAGCAAATAATAGCATAGATCATTCAGCATGGTAATTCACTCAGCATGAATCTATATTTAGAATTGGAATTTACTGAAGAGGATTAAACATACCAATGGCTTCTCTCAGTATGTTGAACTGCTCACGAGCCAGTGGCTTCGTGAAGATATCCGCAAGCTGCTCATCCATTGGGACATAGGTCAGCTTGATCTCACCTTTGAGTACATGGTGTCTAATGAAGTGATGTCTGATGCTGACATGCTTCATCCTACTGTGCTGAATTGGGTTCTTTGATAGATCAATTGCACTTTTGTTGTCACATTTGACCTCAATTGTCTTTGTTTGAACACCATAGTCTTCAAGCTGTTGCTTAATCCATAGGACTTGAGCAACACAGTGTCCAGCAGCAATGTACTCAGCTTCAGTGGTAGACAAGGCTACTGACGCCTGCTTCTTACTGAACCAGGATACAAGACAGCTTCCTAGGAAGTGGCATCCTCCAGAGGTGCTTTTTCATTCAAGCTTGTCTTGTCCATAGTCAGCGTCAGTGTATCCAACGAGTGTAAAATCATGAGTGTTGGGATACCATAAACCTGCGTTCACTGAGCTTTGCAAATATGTAAGGATTCTTTTTACAGCTATGTAATGAGATTCCTTAGGGTTAGATTGATATCTAGCACAGTAGCATACTGAGAACTGAATGTCCGGTCTACTCGCTGTTAAGTAAAGTTGAGAGCCTATCATACCTCGATACAATTTGCTGTCTACTGACTTACCATTCTCGTCAGCACAAAGGACAGTGTCAGTGCCCATAGGAGTAGATATTGGCTTGCAATTTTCAAGATCATATTTCTTCAATATCTCCTTGGCATATTTAGCTTGACTGATGAAGATGCCATTTTTCCCTTGTTTGATTTGAAGTCCAAGGAAGAAGTTGAGTTCTCCCATCATTGACATTTCAAACTCAGTCTGCATTTGCTTGCTAAATTCCTTGCACATTGACTCATTAGTAGCACCGAAAATAATATCATCAACATATATTTGAGCCATCAGGGTGTCTTTACCCATTCTCTTAATGAATAAGGTTGTATCAGCTTTGCCTCTGACATAATTTCTAGTCAGCAGGAAACTGGTCAGCCTCTCATACCAAGCACGTGGTGCTTTCTTGAGGCCGTACAGAGCCTTTTTGAGTTTATAAACGTGGTTTGGGAATTTAGGATCCTCAAACCCTGGAGGCTGATTAACATAAACTTCCTCGTTTATAACTCCATTAAGGAATGCACTCTTAACATCCATTTGAAACAGTTTAAAGTTCATATAACTTGCATAAGCGTATAAAGTTCTAATAGCCTCTAGCCTTGCCACTGGGACAAAGGTCTGACCGTAGTCAATACCTTCTTGCTGACTGTAGCCCTGAGCTACAAGTCTTGCTTTGTTCCTGACTACATTTCCTTGTTCATCCAGCTTGTTGCGGAAGACCCATCTTGTTCCAATGGTCTTCTGACTCCTTGGATGTGGCACTAACTCCCATACATCGTTTCTTCTGAATTGATCAAGTTCCTCTTGAATTGCGCTCATCCAGAATTCATCGTGCTTAGCATCAGCGAAGTTCTTTGGTTCCTGAACTGAGACGAAGGCTACGTTGCTGAGGTATCTCCTGAGTTGATTTCTTGTCATCAGGATATTCTCAGCGGCATCAAGAATAGCACTCTCTGAGTGTCCGCACTCTCTGAGTGTCCTCTTTGTATCCTTATCTCCTTTGGTAGATTGATGTTGTGATGTCTGTGTTTCAACAATCTCTGCAGGTGTAGACTGGTCAGTGAAAACAATTTGAGGTTCACTTTTACCTTTGGTCAGCCCTTGAGGGAATGACTCAGCGGCTGTATCTTGATCAGCGGGTACTGAGTGTGGATCATCCTCGGTCAGCGGCTGATATCTTCCTACAGGGTTAGTTTCGTCGAACTCAACATGTACTGGCTCTTCTAAAACTTGAGTTCTTTTATTGAAAACTCTGTATGCTTTGCTGTTTGTTGAGTAGCCTAAAAAGATAGCTTCATCAGCTTTTGAGTCAAACTTAGCTAAGCTATCTTTGGTACTCAAAATAAAACATTTACAGCCAAAGGCACGAAAGTATCCAATATTAGGCTTTCGTCCTTTTCAAAGTTCGTAAGGAGTTTTCTTTAGTATAGGTCTAACAAGAGCCCTATTAAGAATATAGCACGCTGTGTTGACAGCTTCTCCCCAAAAGTACTTTGGAAGCCTATGCTCACTCAGCATTGTCCTGGCTATTTCAACCAAGGTTTTGTTCTTCCTTTCAACAACCCCATTTTGTTGAGGCGTTCTAGGAGCAGAAAAATTATGGTCAATGCTGTTGGTTTCACAGAATTCAACAAACTGTTGGTTCTTGAATTCTCCACCATTATCACTTCGGATGTGAGCGAATTTTAGGTCTTGTCATTTTCAAGTTTTCTTACCAAATTTGAAAATGTCTCAAAGGTCTCATCCTTGCTACTCAGCAAGATGATCCAAGTGTACCGAGAAAAGTCATCTACAATGACCAAGGAAAATCTTCTTCCACCCAGACTCAGCGGCTGGACTGGACCGAAGAGATCCAAGTGTAGTAACTCTAATAGACGCTTAGTTGAGACAATGTTTTTGTTATGAAAAGATTGTTTGGTTTGTTTTCCAGCTTGGCAAGCGTGGCATAGTTGATCTTTTTCAAATTTAAGTTCTGGCAGTCCCTCAACCAATTGCTTTCTTGCTAATTTGGCCAGGAGGTCCATGCTTACATGACCAAGTCTCATGTGCCATAGCCAGGAATTTTCTTCCTTTGAAACTAAGCATACAGTTTTTGAAAACCTTTTCTCTAAGTTTAGCATGAAGACATTATCAATGCGAGGGGCAGTTAAAATTAACTCATTAGTTTTACCCTCGAATATTTTACATCCAGTGTCATCAAATATAACTTTTCTCCCATTGTCACATAGCTGAGCTACGCTGAGTAAGTTATATTTGAGTCCTCTGACTAGGGAGACAGACTCAATAGTAGGATTACCTCCAATGGTTCATGACCCTACTATCTTACCCTTTTTGTTGTCTCCAAAACTTACGCTTCCTCCTCGTTTACGCTCAAATGTGATGAATTGAGTTTCATCACCAGTCATATGCCTCGAGCATGCGCTGTCAATATACCACATCTTTGACTTCTCAGCACACCTCAGGCTTACCTGCAATGTGACTAGTTACTTTTAGGTACCCAATTCTTTTTGGGTCCTTGCTAGTTAGGTTCAATAGGTAAAGCATCATGTTTTATTTTATGGCGGCATACTTGGACAGTATGGCCATTCTTTCCACAAAAGTCACAGCTGACCTTCCGTTTAGGATGTCTCACTGACTGGTCAGCACCCCAGTGCTGAGCGTGCCAGCACACCTTTGTGGTGTGTCCATTCTTCCCACAGAAGTCACACTAGACATTCCGCTGAGGATTCCATCTCTGCTGACCAGTACTTCGGTACTGAGTATTCAGAGGAATATTTCTTTTGTTTGGAACCTTTAGTTGGTTCTGAATGGATATGACGTCCTTTCTCAGTTTCTTAGAATCTGATTGGACCTTATAGACAAACTTTTGCATAATTCCAATGTTACTATGCAAATCTGAGTTGTCCTGAAGAAGATATCGAAGGTCACTCAGTTTGACCTCCTCAACCTCATCACATCGCCTGCTGAGTGCTCTAACCTTTTTATTACACTTTTTGACAAGTGTGTAAAGATCACTCAGGGCATTAACTATTTCATTTTTGAGCAAGGGTAGTGATATTACCTCAGTTGAATGTTCCTCATCATCAGATGCAATGGAAGGGTCAGCATGCTCAGAAGCACATGGCTCAGCAAGTTCGTCAGCCATGAAACAAATCTTCGCTGACTCAGTGGCATCAGCTTCAGATGATGATGAATCATCACTATCACTCCAGGTTTCCACCATTGCATTCTTGCCATTCTTTCTTTCTTTCCTCAGCGAGGGACAGCTTGACTTGATATGGCCAGTTTGATGACATTCAAAGCAAGTAATGGGCTTTGAGCTGTCCTTCTTGTACTTACTGTCGCTGGAGTCAGCTTTGTACTTATCAAACTTTTTATAAGGCTTCTTAGAATATTTGTCATTCTTTTTGAACAGCCTTTTCATCTTTCTGGTAAACATAGCCATCTCTTCATCGTCTGTTGAGCTTCCATCAGTGGAGTCAGCTTTCATGACAAGAGACTTTTGCTTCTTGTCTTCAAACTTTTCCTTCACCTCGAAATTCTTCATCGAGATCTCATGGGTCAGCAGTGAGCCGATGAGTTCATCATACTTATAGGTGGTTAAGTCTTGAGCTTCCTCAACAGCGGTCTTCTTTGCTTGCCAGTTTTTAGGAAGACTCATAAGAATCTTTTTGACTTGTTCTTCCTCAGTGAAGATCTTCCCAAGTCTCTTGAGCTCGTTGATGATGTTTGTAAACCTTACATTCATGTCAGAGATTCCTTCATCATCGTTCATTTCGAACAGCTCGTATAGTCTCATCTGCTAGTTCACCTTGGACTCCTTTACTTTGTTGGTTCCTTCGTAGGTGACCTCCAGCTTCTTCCAGATCTCTTATGCTGACTCACAACCTGAAATCTTGTTATATTCTGCAGCATCAAGCGCACAGTGAAGCATGTTTATAGCCGAAGCGTGGTTTTGTAGCTTCTTGAGATCATCTTCTGTCCATTTGGCCTCAGCTTTGACAACTGTTTGGCCAGCCACAACTTCGACAGGAACAAATGGGCCTTGGACTATTGAAAGCTATGCACTCATATTTGTTGCCTAAATAAAGTTTTTCATCCTATCCTTCCAGAAGGTGTAGTTAGACACGAAGAATAGGGGAGGCCGAGTAATGGACAGCCCCTCAGGTAAGATCTGAGTTGTCTGGTTTCCTGGGAGAAACCGAGTGCTGTTTTCAGCCATAGTGGGGATCAGCTCAAGGTAGTTAAACCTTTCACAGTGAGCTTTTAAGCTCTGATACCACTTGTTGGTCCCTTATAACGTAACAGGTTAGTTCCAAGGGTGGGATAGGAACTATTTAAAATTTTAGTACGTTAAGGCTGACTTCTTTTACTTTGAAAAGGAATTACACAGCGCGCTGAGTGAAGTAAGACACTGGCTTAATCAACTGGTGACTAAGTCAGCTTCTTTCTTTGAGTCAGGAGATAACACTTGAGTCTATTCCTGAACTTAGATACTCAATGCACACAACTCAGCGTGACCTCTTTACTTGGTCAGTTTTATTTAAGCAATCAATATATATATTAAAGGAGTTTAAAGTTAGAACGATGTTACTCAGTAGATTTATCCAGGTTCGGCCTCTATGCCTACGTCCTGTCCCCGGAACACGTTCCGAGCTTTCGAATTCTCTACTGAGCTCTTTAACGGTAGAGCATCAAACCTTTTACAACAAGAAGCTGAGTATAACAATAGTACCTTCCTCTATACCTCTACTCACTCCTATTCTATTGCTGAGTACTATAACCGAGTACTCAGCCTCTCCTTTCTAATTCTAGAAATGATAATAAGTATGTCCTAAACAACAATCGCTAAGACACTTTAGATGATTGGATAATCACTCTAGACTTTTACACAGTAATATGGAAATTGGTGTAAGTATTTGCTTTGCTTTTTCACATAGATTCTTCGAGTAGAAATTTGGTCAGCGTAATGGCTTGTTGAAGATCTGCATCGAATGAAGCAACTGAAAGGCCTATTTATAGTGACACTTGAGGTATCGGTTATTTCAAATTTCGAAATAACCGTTGGAGGGAAATGGCTTGATGTCGTTGTCACTCAGTACATGCTCAGTGTCGTTGGCCAATCAGATTATTGTAACTTCTGTCTTCGGTTAGTGCTTAGCAGCTTTTAGACAGACAGGCAGAATGTTTCTCCTTTTATGGCAAAGTCTTCCAGAAAGCTTTCTGTGTCTTCTGAACTTTACCCAAAGTAGAAATACTTTGTCTTGAAGTTGTTCCTTGCTCAGTTGCTGTCTTGTACTCTTTGTCGTCCAACTCAGCAGCTTCATTCCGAAGTAGATAAAGAAAGTCTTCCAGATCATTCTTCATGCTGAGCTGCGTTTTGTCCATAACGACAGCGTTTTGTTTACATGGGCCGAGTTGTCTTGGGCCTTTGACTTTCCTTTGGGCCTTTATCCTTTTAGTCTTTATGTCTTATAAACAATTTAACTCAACATTGAACAAACACATTAGTGTAATAAATCAAAGCATTTAAACTTAGTGTGTTTAGAATATATTATTTAATCATATACTTAAATAATTTTGTCAAATCAAAATCATGTGGAAAGGTGTTTCAACAGTTATTAACTCCTAGAGAATCAAACCAATCAAACTTAAACATTCTCCTGTGAATCTGAATGCTCCAATTGACCTCCATATTCACATTCCGTGCAACTTGAGATCCCAAGTTTGAACTCCGATTCCCGTTTTCATCAGGAAAGTAGTAGGAAAGGAACTCCTTCTCAAGCTCCTCCCATGATGTAATCGATCCCGCCTCCAACGAGTGCAACCACTCCAACACTTGTCCTGTCAAAGAGAAAGGAAACAACTTTAGTCGGACGGTCTCAACCAGAACACCGTTTTGCCGAGAAGTGTCGGCACATATAAGAAATTTATCGAGATGTTCTTTAGGGTTCTCATGGAGTTCACATCCGAATTGACCAAGTTGTTGGATGAGTTGGATCATGCTAGTCTTTATTTCATATGTGTTGGCCGGAATGGTGGGAGCGACGATTCCATTTAAGGGCGATGCGGAGCAAGAATCTCCATCATCGATCGCGTGTCATTTCCTCCTCCATTGCGGTTGTTGTTCACGGGTTGAATAGGTGGCCTTTGGTTGGCCTCGGGTTGGTTAAATTCATTGTTGAGGTTGGCCATTTTCTCTCTCCGAATGCTACAAAGAGTACGTTCGATTTCAAGATCAATAGGAACGAGAGTATCACTCCGAGATCGGGTGCACATAAAATAAAGAAGTAGATAACGAAATTTTAAGTACACAAAGAATGTTGTTAGTAGAGGGTAGTATAAACAATTTATACAAAAAGAATGCTTAAACTAACAATAAAACGTTTTTGTCTAATATTGCAAGAAATTATAAATCCCCGACAACGGCGCCAAAAACTTGATGAGTGTCCGGTAGAGCTCTAAATATATATTATGATAAGGACGTTACGACTATGGATGTGATCTTCCTAAATGCTCCATCTCTACTAGATGCTACTACTTAGGGGCAAGTGTACCCCGTCGTATCAAGTAATAATCCGGTTAAGATCGGGTATCGAATCCACGGGATTTATAACCACAAGTATTAAACGACTCGGTTTTATACGTTATCTAAGCGGTGAATACTTTGGGTTGATTTGGGAAACAACTACAAGCTACTCCTAACTACGGGTGAGACAGATTTATATAACGAAAACTCTACGAAGTGATACAGATGGCGATAAGTTATAAGTATGATAAACAATGACTCCGAATATATACGGTTGATGATTTACTCTTGCAATGATGACTACGTGTAGTTCGATCGACCCGTGAAGTACTTAGACTACGTGGTTCCTAGTCAAGGCGTGTCTAATGCTGGGGATTAGAAACTAGGGCCCGTAAGTTTCGTGGCTTGTCAATTCCTACGGTTTCTGGTGCGTCACTTCCGGTAAGGCAGCACCTATGTGAATCCCTAAAGATAGCCCGAATGGCGTCGGAAATCGCGCTCCCCTACACAATAATCAATTACAAATATCAAAACAAGTAGCAAACATCAACACGTATAGAGAAACAGAAATTGTAAATCATATATTATAAATATGGAAAGCGTAAATACAGAATACAACCAAGCCTATTACATAGGAAGAGTACAAGCTAATTAGCAAGTGAAAAGGGAAGAATCAGCCCTCGGAACTAGCTAACCGGACTCAAGGTCGTCTCTTAGGTCTTGGAGGTGGAACTTTCGAGCTTGGTGAACGAGGATGGAACGAAACTTTTACGGAGTAACGGAATACACGAACAAGCTCTCAAGGTGATAGAGTTTTGCTATGTAAAATCTGAATGTCTAAATGAGTGCTAATCACTCTTATTTATACACATCAAGATTTATATGAAACATATGTCTCATCAGCATAACTCATGTTAAAATAGTATCAAGTTCATAACTTATGCTGATAGCATCGAAAACCCATCAACATCCTGCATGGTTTCAATCAGATAACAAGCCAAGTGGAAGGTATATTGTAAACTTATCTCATCACCATCCTGAATGGTTTCATAACATTTTCAGCTTTAAGAGTATGCCTAACATGTTATAACAAATAGACAACTTATTCGTGCATGTCTAAAACTTGTTCTCATAGCATCATAAAGCCACCACTATGTACCTGCCACTTGGATTGTACAGTTCATGATTATGTTAGCATGGTGATGAAGTGTATGATACTGTCACCACAAGCTTAGTCATAAACTTGTGTTGTTAGAATCATACAACTTCATCACCATGTTAAACACATTTCCATAAGCATAACAAACCAAGTGACATGATACATAGTAATGGAGATTTAGGAGTATGCCTAACATGCTATAACAAGTAGACAACTTATTCAAGCAGACATGTATATTCAAGTGAACATGCTATAACAAGCATACAACTTATTCCTTACTTATCATCATGCTTCATAAACGAATTGCATTCAGAATCATTACTTATCATTTCAAATAAAAATGAGCCAGTTGAGTTCATAACATTTTGAGCTTTAAGAGTATGTCTAACATGCTATAACAAGTAGAGAACTTATTCAAGTAGACATGTATATTCAAGTGAACATAAACATAAACATCAACAGAACATCATACATAAACATCAACAGAACATCAAACATAAACATCAACAGAACATCATACATAAACATGTTTCATACACATACACATACTCAATCACTTCTAGCAGTATAACTCATAGGTGTAAGAGTAGTGTCAATCTCAATGAACATTCAAAGCTTTAGAGTATGCCTAATCAGCCACATGCTTAATGATCATTCATACATAAACTCTATGAGTCTTAGCTTCCTAAACAGTTATATCTAACCAATCAGTTCATACCAATCATTTCATCATCACCCAAAACATCATACATATATGTAATCGTTCAGTTCAAACCCACATAACAATATATATACTAAATCAGGCTAGTTTCCTAAATCAATGAGTTATAGGTTCCAAAACAGTACATCAAACATACACAATCACTTCTAAAGGCATGACCAATCAGTTCAAACCAACTTAACATTAATATATATTCAGTAAGTTAACGAAATCTTCCCATATGCTAAAGGCATGAACCGATTGACAATCTCTTCAGTCAGCCTTCGCATGTAGCATTCTTACTATCCCTACAATTATTATGTTCAAATAAAAATAAATCAGAACATCTTCAGCAACCGGCAATGTATTGCCCTAGGTTAAAAAAGATAATGACCCAAGAATTCCAGCGGTGAATCTAACAATGAATACAATAAAATCAGCATCTAAGCGAGAGATCTAACCCTTTAAATCATAGCTCTGAAAATCAATAGATCCTTATTCCAGCTGCTGAAATCGACATACACAAAAGTAAATCGGATGAGGAAAAGAGAGAGTAAGGAACAATGAAAATCAATAGATGCTTACCAGTACCGTGTTTATAGCTCACCCAGTGATTGCATGTTCAAATCAGCCATGGCGATAGAGAGGGATGAGAGGGATGAAGCTCTTGCGTAACCTAAACTGGGGTTTGGGATTAGAGAGAGGGTTTATATATCAGCTGATATTTCAGTCAAAACAAGAGCGCCTAAAATTTGGGGATTGACCGCGTAAGTGAAATTTCATTTGCCACTTTTTTATTTTCGGCAAACAATGACATTCATTTATTAGAAGTGTCATCTGTTGAGTAAGTGAAATTTAACGAAAACGCGCGTTTTCTTTGGATGACAGGATTATGTAATCGTAATGTCATATGAGAATCGAGCGCATTTTTTATTTCGCTTTCAGATGACATACAGTTAAAATACTATCACAAAAAATATTCAGACGACACGAAAACAAATATCTGTCATGTATCTTGTGTCATGTGAAAGGAAAAATGGCATAGTGATAAATGATGTTTTGTCATGATTACCATTCTAAGTTTCTTTGTTAGTTTTAGTGATGGATTTTATATCTATATCTATACTATATATAATAGCGGAAGCAGAGAGAAATTAGGAGAAGTGTTTTAGAGACCTTTTTGATGAGTTGTCAACGTAGTAAAAAATCAAAATTAAAAAGATTTTATTAATTAAAAATAACAGATTTATATTTATAATATATTAAACAATTTTTTTATATAAAATTTGCGCAATGCGCTTACATTAAAGAAGAAAGAAAAATCCCCACCAGACCCGGATGTGATTCGAACCCATAACCTCCCAAGGCATAGGTAAGCTCTCAACCACTAGGCTAAGAGCTTCACCACAAAATATATTAAACAATTACTATCCCATTAATGAAAATAATAAAAGAAAGTAAAAGTTACAAATAGATGAAAAGACACAAAGCAAAGAAAATCTAAAAATCACAAATAAACTTCTATATAAAGCATGATAGATAATATTCCACCATTATATTCATTGGCCATGATAGATAATATTATATTTCTAAAGGTAATTATTCGATTTTTCTTTCATATGTTGTAGTTATTTTGTTCTCAATTGTGTTGTTATTTTATTTTTTATTATACAATAGTTGTTATAGTTTCATCTTTCAGATCCATTTCAGTCGTTACTCATATTTTATACTTCTCGCTACCTTATCCATGTTTTCTTTATTATTTGTCTTTTTTTTTTCAAACTAATAACTCCAATTGAAGAAATCTAATAGAAATAGAAGATCATGGACAACTAAAATCGGGAAACAAAAAAGTGTCAAAAATTACAAGAAATTGTTATGTTTCTCAAGGTAATTATTCGATTTTTTTTTCATATGTTGTAGTTATTTTTGTTCTCAATTGTGCTGTTTTATTTTTATTAAACAATAGTTGTTATAGTTTCATCTTTCAGATATGAAATTCCATTTTTTCGTCACTCAGGTTCCATATCTATCACTCCATGTTTTCTTTTTTATTTGTTTGTTTTTTCCAAATGACTAAAATAAAGATTTTGTATATTTGTATTCTTTTTTAGTATATTTTTTTTTATTTATATGCATTTTTAAAGTTTCACACAATAGTTGTTCATTGAAGTTGTAGACATATTGAATAAAATATTAAAGAGGTATTGAAATATTATACTTACAATAAAGTTTATTTCAATTATAAATTATGCTATATTATTATTATCATCAAAAAGTTATTTTTTTTTCAGTTCTCTAGACAGAGATTGTAAGCGTCTAATACACTTGATAAGATATTTATTCTTGAAAAATTTGGATTATGCTAGATACGAATTCAAAATGAAGGTAAATAAAAATAAATTTTGATGTTCAAAATCCTAAAAATGTACATTAATTATGAGATATTAAGATAATTGCTTCTGCAATATTGGCTTATATAGTTTTTAACTATTATATTGTGCTTTGTACAAAATTGTTGGTATTTCAAGAGTTTTTAACAGATGAAAATGAAATATGATCATAGGACAAGTTGTTGAAAAATATTAATTAAAAATATTATTATCTGAATCTCTTCAAATTCTCAAATGTTGAGCATAATGATTGTAATTAATAGAATTAATTTCACATATTAATTATAAACGTTTTTTTTGTACTGGGTGGTTACAATTGCGATTTAATTCTATTTAACTAAAATTAATTTATGGACTTAATACTTCATTAAGAAAAAATAAAAAAATTAATTAATTGGCAAAAAATATTTCACTCTCCTCTTTATATGCTTATATATTGACATTCTCTTTTATTAAAAAAAAGAGGAAGATAGTTCCCTCTTAATTATCTTTTTTGTCAATTCATTTTTGTTTTCTATATGCTTTTGTTTGTTTTTCTTGGTTACAAAATTCAAGAATATATAATTATTAAAAAATATTAATGAAGTCAAATAAGTGATATCTGCGAGCGTGACTGATATTCTATATAGTGAAATAATGAAATATAAATTGATTGAATGTCTTGATGAGATATTACGAGATGAAAATAGAAGAAATCATCACCTTAAGCTGATTCAATTGGATATATTGGGTTATTGTAGCAGAATGAATAATTGAATTTGAATACTTGGTGATCATGAAATTCCATCAAGTAAAATAATTATCATCAAGATGAATTTGTGACTAATTCTTATCAATTTCATTTTTTTATATGTAACATATTGAATTGATAAAGTTTATTCATGTGCAACATTAGAAAAGTATGGATTATAATAGTTTATAGCATAATATATTGATGTTGCTTCCATTTTAACATAGATTGTAATTCTTTTTTATTGTAGATATAATATTTCATTTTAATTGTAGTTTAATTCAATTTTTGTTTAACATATATTGTAATTCTTTTATATCGTAAATATAATATTTAATTTTAATTATAGATTATATTCTAATATATTTCTTAATTAATCTCATATTTTATTATTATTGCTTATAAAAAATATGAAAATGTATTAAAATTACTAAAAAATACAAATCATTAAATTTTGTAAAAATAAATAAATCATTCACCTTTAATTAAAATTCTATAAGAAAATTAAACAATTATTTTCAAAATTAATTTAATTTAATTTGAATTATCAATAAAAAATATATATTAATTTCAAATATATATAATATAAAAAAATTCATAGCATGATGTAAAATTACTTAAAAGTAAATATGTCAATTTATTTATTCATCTAAATTATATAAAAGTTTCATAACCCGTGCATCGCACGGATTTTCGACTAGTTGTCATAATAGCACAAAACTACAAATATTCGTAAACCTGATTGAAGACTGTATAAGTGTCTAATTAACTAAGTTTTAGACTTACTACATAAACTTCCAAATGTAGGTTCAAATACAAGTATGAAGACTATATCTAAAACAAATGGAATCACTATAGACAAAGAAATTCAAATGGTTAGTTGATTTTCGAACATTCAATATCGTAAAGATTCTAGGTCCTCAACTAACTAATTTGACTTTGAAATGTAAAGGCTAATCTATACTATATATAATAGCGGAAGTAGAGAGAAATAAGAAGAAATGTTTTACATGTCTTTTTGATGAGTTATCAATGTAGTAAAAAATCAAAATAATTAATTATTTAATAATAATATATTTATAATATATTAAATAATTACTAGCACATTAGTTGAATTAATAAAAGAAAGTAAGAGTTATAGGAAGATGAAAAAATACAAAGCAAAGGAAATTCAAAAGTCACAAATTTATACTATATATATAAAGCATGATAGATAGTATTTCACCATTATATTCATTGGCAATCGAAAACTAAAGTCTTTCTCGATCTTTAATTTTGATGATGTATTAGTTTTGTTTTTCATACTCTTATAATATAGTTTTATAATTTTGTTCTTGCTTTAAAGAATATAGTCTTATAACTTTCTTCTTATTTCATTAAGAGATTTAGATCTATTTAGGAGCAATTTCTATTGATAAACTATTTAATAGCATTTTCTTCAAGAATTTGGAGAATTCAGACTTTGATATCTCCAATTGAAGTATTTAGGAGCGATTTCTATTGATAAACTATTTAATAGCATTTTCTTCAAGAATTTTGAGAATTCAGACTTTGATATCTCCAATTGAAGAAATATGATAGAAATAGAAGATGTATGGACAATTAAAATCGAGAAACGTAAAGGTGTAAAAATTACAAGAAATCCTTATATTTCTAAAGGTAATTATTTGGTTTTTTTTTTTCATATATTGTAGTTATTTTATTTTCAATTGTTGTTTTATTTTTGTAAAACAATAGTTGTGATAGTTTCATCTTTCAAAGATGAAATCCATTTCCGTCGTTACCCAGGTTTTATACTTTTCACTGTCTTATCCATATTTTATTTTTTATTTATCTTCTTTTTCAAAATGATATCTCTAATCGAAGAAATCTGATAGAAATAAAAGATGCATTGAAAACTCAAATCGAGGAACGCAAAATGTGTCGAAAATTACAAGAAATCCTTATGTTTCTGAAAGTAATTATTCGATTTTTTTTATATGTTGTAGTTATTTTATTCTCATTTGTGTTGCTTTATTTTTATAAAAAAATAGTTGTTAGTTTCATTTTTCAGAGATGAAATTCCATTTTTGTCGTTACACAGGTCCCACATCTCTCCCTACCTTATCCATGTTTTCTTTTCTATTTTTTTGAAAATGACTAAAATAAAGATTTTGTACTTTTATATTCTTTTTTAGTATATGTTGTAGTTGGAATCGTTTCAATTGTTAACTCTAACTAAAATTTAGATTTCAGCTTTATATGAACTCAATTGTTAGATTTAATTCAAATTCAGAACCTGGTGAAGTCCACTAATTTTTTTAATTTGAGTTTATCTAACTCATATGGATTGTATTTTTTATTTTATTCATTTTGGTACGATTAGATATAAAGTTTCACATTGTCCATTGAAGTTGGAAACATATTGAAGAAAATAATTAAAGAGGTATTGAAATATTATAAATACAATGATGTTCATTTCAATTATAAATTATGTTATTATTATTATTATTATTATTATTATTATTATTATTATTATTATTATTATTATTATTATTATTATTATTATTATTATTATTATTATTATTATTATCAAGAAGTTATTTTTTTTATTAATCCCATAAACAGAGAGATTGTAAGTGTCCGATACACTTAAAATTGAGATAATTATTTTTACAACATTGGTCTATATAGTTTTTAATTATTATATTGTAGTTTGTACAAAATTGTTAGTATTTCAGGAGTTTTTAATATATGAAAATAAAGCATGATCATAAGACAAATTGTTGCAAAATATTAATTAAAAATATTATTATTTGAACTCTTTAATTTCTCAAGTGTTGAGCATAATGATTCAAATTAATAAAATTAATTTCACATATTAATTATAAAACGTTTTTTTACTAAATGGTTACAATTGCGATTTAGTTATATTTAACTAAAATTAATTTATGGACTTAATACTTTATATATTTAAATGAAAGAATGAAGAATTACGAAATGAAAATAGGAGAAATCGTCACCTTAAGCTGATTAAATTTGATATATTAGGTTATTTAGCCTAATAGATAATTAAATTCGAATACTTGATGATCATGAAATTTCATCAAGCACAATGACTATCATCAAGATGAATTTGTGACTAATTCTTATGAATTTTTTATATACAATTGAAGTTTTTTTAAGCAAAGGCTAAATGTATATATGTAACATATTGAATTGATAAAGTCTTTTCATGTGTACCATTAGAAAAGTACTGATTGTAATAATTTATAGCATAATATATTGACGTTGCTTCCATTTCAACATATATATTGTAATTCTTTTGTATCGTACATAAAATATTTAATTTTAATTGTAGTTTTTTTTAATCCAATTTTAATTGTAGTTTAATTCAATTTTTGGTTTTTCAATGTATTCTAATATATTTGTTAATTAATCTCCTATTTTCTTATCATTATTTCATAGAATTTCACTTAGAAAAAAATATGAAAATGGATTAAAATTACTAAGAAGTACAAATCATTAGATTTTGTAAAAATAAATAAATCATCCACCTTTAGTTAAAATTTTATTAAAAAATTAATTTAATTTTTATTTTCAAAATTAATTTAATTTGATTGAATTATCAATAAAAATAGATATTAATTTCAAATATAGATAGTATAATTTTTTTTATAGCATAATATAAAATTACTCAAAAGTAAAATATGTCAATTTATTTATTTATCTAAATTATATATAAAAGTTTCGTATCCCGTGCATCGCACGGGTTTTTGACTAGTTAATATGATAAAAAAATGATCAACCCTTAATATATTGAAATAAAACATTAATGACTTAATGAACAAAAAAAAAACCATGAGCTTAAGAATGCATTTTATCCTTGTAATATTCAATTTATTTATAAATTTTTGTATTTATTTATTTATTTTTTGCAGCGTTTAAACTTTGTTTGTTTGTCGGAAAATACTATGTTTTGAAAAATACTGAAAAATACTTTTTTTACCATTACCAAACAAACAATCAAAAAATCATAAAAATATTTTCTTACAAACAAACGGAATCTAATTTTCAATTTTATCAAACACATGTTATTCTTTATACTCTCATTTATTGGATAGTAAGAACATGAATGAGGAAAGCTTAATATTTATCATTCATTAATTCTTATTGCTACAAAACAGAAAAGAAAGCTGAATATAAAAACATCTATCTATCTATATCTATTCTAAATTTGTAGAAAATTTGATGAGGTATCGTATATTTAATATAGCAAATACTGACATGTCATGTTATCAATTAATCTATTTTTATGGTTTTTAGGCTGATTATATTATTAAGTTTTGTTTTTCTTTTCTTTATCCAAAGCTATTTACGTTTTATACTTTCACCAGTACTGCTTCCCTCTCCACGTTCATTTTTTAAACTGGTTTTGTCACACCCGACCCTAAACGACCTCAATCGGCATCGGATGTGAAATAGAAAGATCATAATCAATACTTAGGCGTCTCCAATTTATCCAAATATCATAATATCATATTTATTTATTTATTTTGACCTTCCTCTTCAATATATATTCTAAAATAATGCATATTCTTACTACATTAGTCATTCGATGACCTCAACATATATTTACCAACTGCATTATATTACAAACACTGTCGAAACTCAAAAACTCTTCGGTTAGGACTTAGATCTATACATAAGGATACTATGATTTTAATTTCGAGTGATTCGGACGGTCGAAACTCCGTAAATCAAAGAAACGGTGGAGAAACGGTTCAAAGAAAATTGATGAATCTGAAAAGATTAGAAAAAGAAAAGAAAAGAAAAAAAATAAAAGAGATAATGATCAACCGAAAGATTTGAGATATATACATCTCAAATATAGAAAATATCAGGTTTGGTCCTCCATCTTTTTATAATCTTTTAAAATTATTCTAAACTTTTAATTTACACATAAAACCATCGAATTAACTCCAAACTTTTCCTTTAGTACCGCATTAACTGCACACAACAAATAATTATAATATATACTAACATCACAATATAAATTTTAGAAATTTAGACACGGACGTGACAGATTTTCTCCTAACTTTTGTACAACTTCTCCTCCATACCCATTCAATCATATCTTCACTCTATGGATCTGCCCTTCTCTCTCTCTCTCTCCTCTCTTCCTCTTTCTCCAAGTCTCAGAAAAATGCCTATGGAGCCTCGAGGAAGTAATCCACGATTTGTTTAGTTTTCACGCTTCTGGCAGGAAGAGGAAGAGGCAGAGGTGATAAGGTTTAAAAGTTCGATTGGAGTATATTTTTAATTTGTTGCAATTTCGATCAGGTTCCGATTTGCTTGGTTTTTTGGTCATTTTCAAACAAGATGCTTTACGTTATGAATTCTTTTTTGGATGAATTTTTCTGATTCTCTTCTCCTCTATGTTGGATCAAATAAATAAACTTTCAAAGGTAACAGAGGAAGAGTATAATTGATGGAAGAAAATTCTCTTCTGATTCTCTTGTCTTACTAATTGTATTGATAGGTATTTATAGATTACAAACATGACTCTTAGTAAACCACATTAACTCTCTATAAATACAGATACAGATACAGATACAGAAATGACTCTTGGACAATACACTGAACCAAATTAAACACTATTAATTATAAGTTAATTATTTCAACACTTTATTCGTGTTTCTAAGAAATCTTAATTTTTTTTTTTTACAGAATTGGACAATGGAATAAGGAATCCCAATGATGACCATAGTCAGAACAAGTGTTTGATAACTTGATTGCACATTTAAATTAAAAAGTTCAGTATTTATTTAATTTTAAAGACTGTTTGGTAATGGTTGTTTGCATATTACTTGATCTTTAATCTTGCATAATTCCCCCTTATCTATTTTGCATTTCTCTTCTATTCTTATGTCTTGGTTATGAGGGTGGATCTAGAGAAGAGACATTGTTTTCCAGTTTATTGGAATGGAAAAATCAGCATATCTTAAGAGGCCATTTGTTTGCAAGAAAAGGAGGCCTTTCTTGGTTGCTCTTCGTGAAGATGTTGTAGAACAGTTAGAGATCGCATATCGTGGCCAGGTTTGCTCATTACTGCAAAGTTGCAACAATGTGACAATCTCTTTCTCAGTCTCATATGTATATACTTATAGCATTTGCAATGTGCCATAAGTTGAAAGGTTGTATGAAAGTGATTGTCTTGAAAATTAGGGACTTAAGTTTATAGTTAAACCTTCAGTGCTTTTATTGCATATATGTTCTCTTCAATCATCATAAGTTCACTTGGCTTCAGGTTTGGCGTTGGAGGACATTTCAACCCTCTCGGCTTTGATTTGCAAGGCTCTACTCCTCTAAGTATAATGTTCTGAACAAGAGACTTCATTTTTCATATCATGTGGTGCATGGATATATGATGGGGTGCAAGAACTTCATCCACTTTCATATTTGATGCCCATTTCTTTTGTTAAATGGTTAGTAGTTATGAAGGGTATACTAGAATTTTGTTGTGAGTTTGAGGATAAGTTTACTTTTTTATATTCCTTCAAACGTCTATCAATGGCTATATAAAAAAGATATTAATCGTGGTTTAAGATTTTGAAAGAAATTAATTCCACTAGAGTTTTGCATTTTATTACATTCAATAGTTGTATCAAATGATTATTCTACTATTCTATATTCTATTTATCATTCTATTTTAAAGAGATAATAACAGTGGGTAAATTTTATCAGTGGTCTACAACTTTCATTTTGTCTCATTAATATTTACTACCTTATTGGTGACCTCCTACTTTGGTGTAGAGCAGGTAAAAATGACCGGTCAACGCCTGGTCAACATGCTACCTCATCATTTTTCAATTCCTAAACAATTAATTGTCTCATTTACCCATCTTCTTCTTCCTTACACATTTCTTAATTTCTCTCTCTAACTCCTCTCTCTCTCTTCACCTTCTTCTCTTCTATTTGGATTAAAATTCCTTTCTTTCTCTCTTCAAATTATTTCTCTCTTTCTCTCTTCAAATTATTTCTTTATTTCTCTCTTTCTCTCTCTTCAAATTATTTCTTTCTTTCTCTCACTAACCCCTCTTTTCTGTTTGGACTGGAAACTCAGAGTAATAATACATTCAAATGCAATGAAGTAAATTTAACAATCCTAACAAAAACCGGTTAATTGATAACTAATGTGACAGAAATTACAAGTGCATACAGTCAACTTGAACATCAAAAATAAACTCAGTTATATATAAGTGTGTAAGAGATGATTACTAGATATTCATTGTGGATATACATTGGCATCACATACATATATATGTGTTTCTTAATTCTGGAAGAGTCAAGTGCTTGCTTAAAGGAAGAATTCATTGAAGTACTACTCTATAATCCTAATAATTCATAATTACTTCATCTTTCTTTACAATAGTTCATGATTTATTACAGATTTATAACTCTTCTACAAAAAATAAAAATTAATTACAGATTTATAACTCCACTCTTAAAAAATAAAACTTCATTAATTATTACATGATACATACACTGCACAACATATTGATAAAAAAACAAAACAAAAAAAAAATATGGAGGAACATAATTACATAGGTGTGGGATGTTGACCAACAATTGAAGATAGTGTTCTCGTTTTTTGGTTAGATGATGATAAGCTTGCTTCCTTTGACGGCTTTTTCGGGAATTTCTGATCCATTCAAGGCTGAGAAATCTGGGGAAGGCTCTTTCGAATCATGCCTGCCTTGTGACTGAAAGTCTCAGGTGTGCTTGCCTTCTTAAATGGAAATATCTTCTTGATCTATAAATACATTATTACTGCGAGTTTCCAGTCCAAACCGTGGCTTAAATAGAGAGGTTAGAGAGAGGTTACAAATCCTTTGAAGAGAGAGAGAGAGGGGTTAGAGACTAGAAGGAAAAAAATAATTTAAAGAGAGAGAAAGAGATTTGAAGAGAGAAAGAAAGAAATTTGAATCCAAATAGAAGAGAAGAGCATGATGAGAGAGATGAGTTGGAGAGATAAAATGAGAAATGGGTAAGGAAGAAGAAGAGGGGTAAAAAAGATAATTAAATTTGTAGGAGTTGAAAAATGATGAGGTGTCGCGTTGACCAGGTGTTGACTGGTCAATTTTACTTGTTGTACATTCACCTATAAGGCCGTACATATTAATGAGACATAATGAAGGTTGTACACCAAAGTGTGAAATAGGGTAAAGGTTGTACACCATTAATGAAATTTACCCTAATAACGGTTTATCCTTTTACATTACTATAAATAAATAAGAATGAAGAGTAACAGAAAAAAAAATTACTCCAAAAATATAATTTTACAGAATTTTTTTTATAATATTTGAATAAATAATTCATAGTTTCACTACAAGAAAAACAGTAATTAGCAATCGGGAAGTTGGTTGCTAAATCGGTCTCTAATACACATTTGCAACCAGATTTATGTTTTTAACAACCAAAATGAAACAGTTGCTAATTGCTAGGTTGCTAAATCTTTGAAACCATATGGTAGCAATATTTGCAACCAATAAATTGGTTGTTAAGTCGGTTGCAAAGTTACAAACCATTTCTTTGCAACCATTATTTGGTTTCAAAATCCAATTTTAAAGTTGTGTATCAAATGCCGTTAGAAACTAGCTATTGGTTGCAACGAATCTGGTTGTAAAATTCACCGACGGTTTTTAGACGGTTTTTCAGACCGTAAGTTGAAAACTCACTTCATCACCCACCGTTATACTGTCAAATTACTGATGATAATTTTCGTCGGTAAATTTTCTGTGACCACTGCTTTGATTTTTTTTTTTCTTTAAATTGTTATTACTATTACTAAACTAAAATATTATATTAAGAACTTCCATAATAAAACAAATAAAATAAATTCTTTAACAAATTATATATTTATAAGTAATATAATTACAGTTGCACATAAACTAAAGTAGCCAAGTACCACAATGACATACTAATGTAAGTGCCAAAACAAGCCTATACATCTTGGTACACCTCTAATATTAAGGTGGGAGGCCTTGGATTCAATATACACCCCCTTTCAAAAAACTACCAAAAATAAATATTCCAAGACATGAGAATCTAATTGTTAGAATCACGATCTAACCTCTCCAAAGCATGTAGTCGGTCGAGAAGGGTTTGAATTTACATTTTTGTCCATACTTGTATTTCATGGAAGCAAAGAAGGCTGGCGCCTTTTTCATCTGCTGGTTGATCTACAAGAAACTTGTCTGCTACAGCAGGAAGAATGTTTTTCATCTGCACCTGTTGCTTGTATTTTTCTTCAGCAGCTAACCATTCCTTGACTTTCATATCAAAAGGTAGATTCATAATCCAGTTGGATATGTTTGAATACAAAGACTGTTCCTCCACTTGATTCTTCCATATCTTATGCATATGCTCGTTTATATTCAGCATGGCCTGCAAAGAAGTATGGTAAGTAAGAATTTTTATTTCCTGAAAAAAGCATTCATGTGGATCTTCACTAAATATGTAATTAGACTGTCAGAAACCATAATTTCCAGACAATTCATCACGACTTGTTACATATACAACATCCTTCCCAAATTCTCTTGATCATGTGTATGCATGGACATGCACATAAGGGCTTCCATCCAGCTGTCAAGCACGATAAAGATACCAGAATTGTCACACCATCATGAAAGCACAATAAGAGATTGACCTCATGAAAGTGAAATCGTCTCCTATGTTTAACAATTCCTTTGGTGACACCATAAAACATATCCATCAGCATAGTCTTCCCTGCAGTATCAAGAGGTGCTTTATTCACATGAACTAACAAATTTATATGCAAGTTCAGAATGGAAAACGGCTAAATGGCAAACATTGATATACTTTTAATAAATAGATGTAAAAACAAAATTTAAAACGTTGAATTCACATCTGAGCATGAATAGGATTAAAAACATACCACTTCCAACGTTGCCATATATGTAAAGTCCCTTTGGGGCAGGAGGAGCAAATGGACGACGACCAACAAGGGAATCTAACTTCCTTTCTCTATTTAAGTATAAAACCCATCGCCCCACTCCAGATTCAACCTCAGGTTTCTTCCTAAGTCAAATAAAATTTAAATCGAAACAAAAGAAACGGAATGAATAAAGAGTCAAAATACTTGTGCACAGGACGGATCCAGAATATTCAATTAGTGGGGGCAAACTATAATTCATTACAATGTTATAATTTTCGCACCATCACACAAAATGTGATATAGATCACCAATACTTAAATTCCTATTTCTAGAATGCATCATGTGATATATGACGATCTAAAAGCATGTAGAAATATTTCAGTGTCAAGTGTCTAAGTGTTAACAATGGAGTGAATTAAAAGAAACTCTTGGTTCCTTATCTATTTATAGCTCCTTAATCATCTTTACAAATTGGTGGTTAAAATCATATTCTAACAAAACCACAATAAAATCATTGTTTGCCAAGAATTATTATTTTTATTGTATACCATATATAATTTATTACATGACAGCCGATTTTAACACCATTATTTTTCATTAATAACAATATTGGACATCATTTTCAGTTTTAAATGTCACCGTGAATAACTAAATGATTTTGGTTATTTATCGTTAAATTTAACCTAATAAGATTAACAAACTTCAAAACAATCAAATAATTAATGTTTATAAACCATACATATAAAGATAAACTATAGATTATACCATACTAATTAAAGGTCAAATAAATAATTACTGCATATAAACATATAATTTGAGGGCCATAAAAATGAGAGATCATTTTATGATATAATTTCAATTAAAAGGTGAAAAAATATTTCCTGAAGAGTAGCATCTGATATGGAAATCACTGAAAATACTAACAGAAATTAAAAGTTGATCATCACTTCCAAATTCCAAATTCTTTAAACAATCTGCTCAAAATTTTGCATTGAAGATAAAAAATAAGGGCGAGCAAGTGGAAATCCTATATCTCAAGCTGCCAAACCAATTGCTTGTTTACTTCTAATACACCATTGTCTGCTAAACAAGTAAAATTGGAGAAAAATCAATATGGAAAAACAAATCTAGGACCCTGTAATTTCGTTTAATGTAATACATAGCCATTTTTCTGGGTCTGCATCAGAGAAGATAGAGAGAACTGGGATTGAATTGAATGGAAAGAAAAGATGAGGCGGGAAAAAGAGGTATAACAAATGTGATACACAGACAAAGCGGTGACTGGAGCAGAGAGTGGCAGAAAAAGAGAGTTTCAATTTAGGGAAATGAGGTTGCATTCATAGGACCGACATAGACAGGTTATGTTTCATAAACAAAACGACACCGTCCTCCACTTAATTGGAACGGTGTCGTTTTATTAAAAAAAAGGAAGAACAAAAGTAAAATAAAGACCTAATCTTCTTCAACCTCTAATTCCTTCTATACGAACCAGTTCACTGCCGCCAGCAATGGTTTTAGCTATGGGGGCAAACTTCCAAAGTTCTAAATCATACTATGGGGGTTAAAAAAAAATTCAGAACTCAGTGGGGGCAAGTGCCCCCATTGCCCCCACTGTAGATCCATCCTGTGCAGAAAACTTTAACATAAGGATTTCTCGTTGAACAGTTTGACACAGAAATGAAGAAGTTGCATAATACAGAGTTTAAGCCCAAGTTGCATAATGATTGATATACATAATAGAAGATGGTTAACCATGAGGCACAAATTTGTGATATACTCAACCAATGCCACAACACTTCCCATCAATATCCATACAGAAAAAGCAATAGAAACCAACATAATAAGCAGAGGCAGTAATTGGAGAAGATAACAGAAACAAAATCACATGTAACACAATAAACAATACCATTAGCTTTTAGAAAAAAATTGGAGAACTCAAAGTGATAGAATTAGAAAATGCAATTGGTTTCTATAATTGTGCCAAGAGGCAGTAATTGGATAAAATACCAACAAATGTGATGGAATATCCAGACTCCACGTCTTGCAAATCCTCCAAACGAAGAGATTGAAGATGCTCATTTGATCTGAGACAACCTCCTCAACATAACAGGTGCAAGAACCATCCAAGAAATCTGGCAATCGACTACCAGAAAACAGAGCTGAAATGCCCAAACAGAATTCGTCAATTCTTTTAATAAATTTTTTCGTGAAAGTTTAGGGTTTCATCTAGATTCGCACTCTATTAGAAGATTTTAGGGATAAAATTTCACTTCAATCTAAGATACTTTTCCATACACATTTACATCTGAAACCTAGTCCCTCAAAACATTTACAGAGCTCAACAGTTTTCCAAATAAGAGCACAAGCTCTCACCAACGTTGGGTAATAAGGAAAGAAAAGAAGTAAAATCTCACCATCCTTTAGATTCTGTGCAGAAGAAGAGGTGGAGATCGAGAGTTGGAGGCGGCGGTCGAGAAGCCGCTTCCTGTTTCCGGCGCCGTGAGATACGAACGGCGGTGTGCGGTGCGAGGTTGAGGTGGCAGTGCGAGGTGGAGGTGGAGGTTGGTAGCGCCGGCGATGGAGTGGAGTGGCTGAGATAAAATAAAACCCTAAGGAAGCAGAGAATGAATGGAATGGTTAACAATAGAATAAGATTCTAGTTTTATTAATTGTGTAAAAGTTTTAAACAGGAGATACGAATCGTGAATGAATGGAATGGTTAACAATAGAATAAGATTCTAGTTTTATTAATTGCGTAAAAGTTTTAAATTTTTAATATTTGTTACTTTATTAGTGAATGGCTGACAAGAAATAGAATTAGTTTAGATGGTTAAAGCATTCCGTAGTGTTTCTACTAGTTAGATGTTTGAATCTCGACATTTACATTTGAAGTATATATTTTTCAGTTCATAACGTTGAGTATATATTTATGCTATTTTGTACTTGAACCTCAATTTAGGTAAAAATAATAGGTCTATTTTAGTAGTAATTAGAGAATTTTTAGTAAAATTTTAAATGAAGTGTTTTATTTTTTAATTTTATTACTTAATCATTAAAATTGACTACAAAATTAGCGTTAATATTGGTCCAATAATTGCAACTGGAATATTTACTTTAGAACCAATCTGGTTGCAATTTTTCCAACCAATATACCTTTGAAACCGTGTATTAGTTGCAAATATATTTCACAAATGTAATCCTTATCTTTACAACCAATGATATTGCTTTGCAACCAAACAGGTTGCAATATTACAACCAATTTTAATTTGGTTTCAAATATTAGTTGCTAATTACAGTTTTTGTTGTAGTGTTTGATTAAATTACTTGAATTACATAGCTTTAACTATTTTTTGAAATTAATATGTACATTACTATTTTAATATGAAAACATCTACCATGCGCTGGTATCATGTGAATACGCACAAAGTATTTGGGCCCTGTCGTCTGTTGGGAATATCAGCCCGCAGTTTGTGAGCTTCAGGGAGTTTTGGATTCACATTTTCAGCCCGAAACAGGCAGGTACAGGAGGTTGTTGCTATGGTTTGCTGGGGAATCTCGTTCCAGCGTAATGATTTGGTCTGGAATCAGACAGGTTCAGCGGCTCCGATATGTGTTCAACAGGCACTGCTGTTTCTGGGCAGTTGGAAACGAGCCAAGCAATTTACTAGTAAGTCTCGACAGGCAGTCCATCGTTCGTTTAGCAGCTGGACTCCTCCGCCCCTTGGCTTCCTGAAATTAAACTCGGATGCGACAGTGTTCGAGGCTGCTGGTGTTTGCGGGTTCGGTTGGATTGTCAGGAATGAGAACGGAACCTTTCTTGCTGCGCGAAATGGAGTTTTGCAGGGACAAATTGATGCAGTGGCGGCGGAAGCCATGTCCATTCGGGAGGCCCTGAGCTGGATTAAAGACAAGGGCTGGTCCAATATTATTATCGAAACTGATTCCCAAATATTTATCCAGTCAATGCCTCACCCAACAGAGGCAGTTTTGCCTTATTTTGTCATAGTCCGAGACTGTATCTCTATTATTAATGAGCTAGGTAACTGCTCTATTCAGTTTATTAGGAGGACAACTAATTGTGCTGCACATAAACTTGCTAGATTGGTAGGAGAGACATTGGCGGATGGAGAGTGGCTTTCGACCCCTCCAGATTTTTTGTGTAATATTTTGATTGCTGATATCTAATAAATACTCTCCTTCTGTGTCAAAAATGTCAATATGTATTTACTAGAAAAAATAAAAAAAAAATTCAAAACGCACGGTTTATGGCTAGTAGAAAGTAGAAAACAACAAAATAGGAAGACAACTATGGCATGAAGGAATAACAAATTGATGAGATGGAAATGACTATTTGGTGATGATTGAGCGGTATGATAAAGGGGAGTGGATGAGGTGTATTAAAGAGAAAAAAGCTGCTTCTAGAAGATAAAAAAAACTAGGGTTGTTTAATTTGGAGAAAATTGGGACATTGGGAATAATTCAAATTCTTTATTAGCTGTCCGGAAACTTGACTTGGTAGAGGTTGAACAAGCCAAGTTTGGAAACCAGAAATCGCAATTGGGGTGAATGTTATGCTTTGGTGAAAAAGTCAGCCAATTGAAGGTTGGTTTTTCGATCTCTACAATTTGTTTTAGGTTCTACATTTTACATAATTTGAGTTGATTCGATATTTTAAAAAAACTCCAACTGATCGGTTTAGTATTTTATAAATAATTAAATATTTGTGCATCGATAATGATTTGTAACACCCAAATTGATATTTAATTGTGTTATTCATTTTGGTTACATATGGTGATTATAATTCACTATAAGAAATTACTCATTTTGTGAGGAAAATCCAGTGAGAAGACATTAGCCGCCATTAAAAGAAAGATTATATTTGTTTATGCTATCACCGGTGACATGTTATATCATAATAAAAGAAAAGAAAATATTGCAATAAAGGAAAATAATATATGTGTGTTATGTATGGTAATTAGTGATTTGTTATATCATGATTAAAGGGAAAGAAAATAGTGTAATTAAAGGAAAATAATATATATGGTAATTTGTTATATATGCTTTATCAACTACTATTTTTGTTATATTTAAAGAATGTGGAAGCCGTACTTGTATTTCATTAAGAGAGGTATATATATACACAATGAGTTATGTAACCCTAGCTACACAATTTCAATTTAGTACATAAACTATACATGGCTATCACCCCCCCGCAAGTTGAGCAGGGGGTGCACAAATGCTCAACTTGGAGCGAAGTAACCGAAAACGATCCTTACTCAAGGGTTTCGTCAAAATGTCAGCAACTTGATCATGTGTAGGTATGTATTGAACCCGTAGCAACCGTTTGGTGACACGATCACGGACAAAGAAAAAATCAATCTCAATATGCTTGCTGCGATGATGAAAAATGGGATTGATAGTCAGATAAGTGGCAGATAAATTATCACACAAGAGACGTGGAGGCCGATCAAGAGAGAAGCCGAGCTCATGGAGAACAATCTGAAGCCAGCCAATTTCAGATGCACCGTTAGCTAAGGCTCGGTATTCAGCCTCCGTGGATGACCGTGCAACCGATTTCTGCTTCTTAGAAGTCCAGGATATCAAATTCCTACCCAAATAAATGGCATAACCAGTGGTGGACTTTCGATCATCCGGGTTACCAGCCCAATCAGCGTAAGTGAAACCATGAAGAATCAATGGCGAGTCCTTATGAAAAAATAGTCCATGTGACTTAGTAAGTTGCAAGTAGCGTAATATTCGCTTAACTCCCTGCCAATGGACACTAGTGGGAGAGTGCATATACTGGGCTAAGCGATTTACGGAGAAAGATATATCCGGCCTAGTAAAGGCGAGATATTGCAAGCTTCCAACAATAGTCCGATATAAGGTCGGATCACTAAAGGCATCACCCACATCTTGCTTGAACAATTCCTTAGAACACATAGGAGTAGCTAATCCTTTGCAAGTAGCCATTTTGGCTTTTTGAATGACATCACTGATGTACTTTGTTTGATGGAGTAATAAACCTGTTGACGTCCACAAGGCTTCAATGCCAAGAAAAAAATTCAGCCTCCCCAAATCCCGTAGAGTAAACTCACTCTGTAACTTGCTAACAAGTGACCGAATAGCCCAAGTTTGAGGTCCCATGAGTATAATGTCGTCAACGTAAATTAAGCAAAACATAGTCACCTGAGAAGTGTGATAAAAATAGAGGGAGGTGTCGGACTTTGAGCCAGAGAATCCGAGGTTCCGCAAAAAATCTGTCAAGCGACGGTGCCACATTCTTGGCGCTTGTTTCAGACCGTATAGTGATTTTTGAAGCTTGCAAACATGAGTAGGAAAGTTATGATCACGGAAACCCGGTGGTTGAGCCATAAAAACATCTTCATCCAAAGTACCATGGAGGAAAGCATTAGAGATATCCAATTGATTAACTGTCCAACCACGAGAGATAGCAAGAGCTAAGAGTAATCGAACTGTCGAGGGCTTAATTACCGGGCTATACGTCTCAAAGTAATCAATTCCAGGTCGTTGACTATAACCTTTAGCAACCAAACGCGCTTTATAACGCTCAATAGTCCCATCATGATGTTGTTTAATTGTGAAAATCCACTGACAACCAACAAGATTAATGTCCGAAGTATGAGGAACAAGGGTCCAAGTTGCATTCTTTTCCAATGCTCGAAACTCTACTTCCATAGCATGACGCCACTCAGGTATTTTTATGGCCTCGGCTGCATTTTTAGGAATAGCGGGTAATTAGTGAAGAAGAGCTCGGGAAGGTGGTGGCGGAAGCGAGCCTGTTTTTGAGCGGGTGATCATGGAGTGTTTGCTGGAATTGTTAGGGATTAAAGGGCCATAACGAGGTAGGTCAACAGTGAGGGACGGTGTGGCAGTAGAAGGAATGGGAGGGAAAGGTGGATTTTTTGTTGTACTGGGTGAAGCAGGAGAAAAAGAATTAGAAAGGCTAGGTGAAAAGGTAGGATTTGCATGGGAATTGGAATGAGGTGGAGACGTAGGGGTTGCATGAGAATGTAAGGTATCATGCATGGTGGGTGGGGTAGTGTGATGATTAATTATTTGAGTGGGTGGGGTATTAGGAAGGGTTGCATGGGGAGTAGAATAAGAGGGGAACGTAGGGTTTGCATGGGATTTAGGTGAGGGTAATTGCAGGGGACTATTAAGGGACACTATTGGAGCTTGTTCATGAAGTGGATTTGATGGTGCCATAGGTTGCACTGGAACATGGGCAGGAAAAACAACAGTCACTGGAGTCAAATCAATATGAGTAGTAGGAGTCGAAGTACGAACATCATTTAACATTGGACCCGGAAACACCTGCTCATCAAAAAGAACATGACGTGAGATAAATGTTTTGAAGGATGAGGGATCTAAACATTTATAGCCTTTATGAGAACGACTATAGCCAAGAAATATGCTAGGACGAGAGCGATCATCTAATTTTGTTTTATTATACGGACGAAGCCAAGGATAACACAAGCAACCAAAGACACGAAAAGACAAATAGTCAGGAACTTCACCAAATAATAGCTGATACGAATTTTTAAAACTCAAATTAGGCATTGGAGTACGATTAAGTAAATACGTTGCAGTATCAAAGGCAAATGTCCAAAATTGGATAGGTAATTGAGCACGTTTTAGTAAAGCAAGACCATGTTCAACGATGTGTCGATGTTTCCTTTCAGCCGTGCCATTTTGTTCAGGAGTGTAAGGACACGACATACGATGATGAATTCCATGAGTGCGAAAATAATGGGTCAATTTAATGAATTCACCACCCCCATCAGATTGAAAGGCTTTAATTGGTGTGGCAAAATACTTTTCAACAATAGTGCGGAACTGAACAAAAGTATCATAAACATCCGATTTGCGTTTTAAAAAATATAACCAGCTATATTTGGTGTAGTGATCAATGAAAACAACATAATATCGAAAGCCATCAATAGATGGACACGAAGTAGGACCCCAAACATCAGAGCATATTAATTCCAACGGAGCATGTGAAACATGATCAGATAATAGAAATGGTAATTTATGAGACTTGCTAATACTATAAGATGAACACAAGGACGAGTTATTATTGGAAACAGCAATTTTATTCGATTGAAGCAAATGTTTGACTACAGGAAAAGAAGCATGTCCAAGACGATCATGCCAGGTAAATAAACTAGCTAGATTAGCAGAACATGGAATAGACTTGGAAGCAGCTAAACACATGGAATAAAGTCCATTGTCACTCCGGCCTTTGAATCGAATCCGTCCCGTTGTCAAATCCTTTATGTAAAAAGAATCAGAGAAAAATTCAACAGAAACCGGGTTAGAATTAGTAAGCGCATAAACAGATAACAAATTATGAGATGAATTAGGGACATGTAAAATATTGCGCAAACTTAACGGAGAAGATCCAATAGAAACACAGGAATTACCCACATGAGACACAGGGAGTTTAGAACCATTACCAATTTGAACTTCATCGGGACCACTATATTCAGAATGGAGCTGGAGATTTCCAAGATCGGATGTTAAATGATGTGTCGCACCCGAATCAACGACCCATGGTTGGTTGCCGCCAGAGCTTGATGCTATGTTGGATTGAGGCTGATAATGATTATCCTTGTTGAATCGAGGAGAGGAACAATTCCTTGAAACATGGTCAATCCCTCTGTAATTATGGCACGTCAAGTGTTCTCTACCATTAGCCGAATGAAGAGGAATATTTGGGAGAGAGGCAGTGGTGGTTGAAGACTGATATTGCTGTCCTCCTTGGCGTGGTTGCCCATTCTGTCCGCGCCCATAACCGCCGCGATTGTGGCGTCCACGACCTCGACCCCGATAGTGAGATTGTCCGGAGTTCTGCCTTGCGGAGTATAAGGCAGTAGATTCGACAAGGGTAGATTTAGGTTTTACACGTGTTAGCTGCCTCTCCTCGTGTAAAAGCAAACCAAATAGATGATCAAATTCAACAGCATGATTTTGGACACGAATCGTACGAATAAAGTGTGAAAAATTTTCATTAAGCCCATTGAATAAAGCATCAGTAAAATCTTCATCTGTCATCACATCTTGATAGGAAGCTAATTGGTCGTAAATACTACGAGCCTTCAAGACATAAGTTGTGATATCATCAGTACCTTGGGTGAGGGAGCGTAGTTCATCTTTAAGATTAACGACTCGGGAGCGAGCACCGGAAGCATAAGCACGAGTCAATTTTGTCCATGCCTCGAAAGCAGAATTAGCGGAAGCAATATGAGGTAGCAGAGAGATAGAAACCGAGCCCAATAACCAGCTCAAGACCTGTTGGTCTTTTTGATACCAAATCGAATAAATCGGATTGACAGACCTGTCAGACAAGTACTCCAACGGTGGCACCATTCGATCATCAAGGTGTTGGGCGAGTCCACTACCGCGAACGGCGGACAATACTTGGGCTCTCCATAGCACATAATTGGTAGAATCAAGTTTTATTGTAATCAAGCTGTGGAGATTAGGAGACTGTGGATATAAAGGTTGTGAGGGATTTGAATTAGAGTTTGGAAGTGATGAGTGGTGAGTGTGGGTAATAGTAGAAGTGGTGGGTAGTGGGTGCTGGAATGGATTAGAAAAAATCCATTGATTTCCCAAGGAACCAGAAGAGAATGATGAACCGGATACGGCGGTGGACGGCTGAGCAGAAAATTCAGGCACAGACACGGAAGCAGGGGAAGCAGTGGTCGCCGGAATAGAGACGGAGGTAGCAAGCGAAGTGGTAGCCATAGAGATCGGATTTGAGTGGTGACTAAGGTTGTGGCTCTGATACCATAAAGAATGTGGAAGCCGTACTTGTATTTCATTAAGAGAGGTATATATATACACAATGAGTTATGTAACCCTAGCTACACAATTTCAATTTAGTACATAAACTATACATGGCTATCAATATTTAATCTGTAAAAAAAAGTTATATGTTGAAACCAACGAATTCAACTGTTTAATTTAGTTTAATTGGTTATTTTTATTCAGTTATGTTCCGCTCGATATGTAGTATTATTATAATTTAGTTTTCGATTTTGTCTGTTCCATTATTAGATTGAAATAATTGCTAATGGTGAATGAGCAAATTCTACTTACTCATTAAGGTGCATGTGATCAAGACTGTTGCTAAACAATCCTAATTAAATAATTATTTTCTTTGTTCTCCTTTAATATTCTTCTCATGGGAGTATTAGTTCATGGGAGTATTAGTTCATCTTCAATAGAATACTCCTTTATTTCACACTCCAAAAAAAATATTCCTTTGAACAAAAATGTTTTATTATTGTTATACTGTATTAATTTTCCAATATCATTTATATTTTTAAATTATTTAACAAGATATATCTATAATTAATTTGTATCATATTTTATTAAAATAAAAATAAAATTATACTTAATGAGTTACTAATTCTAAATTAATTCGCAATAATTAAAATAATAAGTTTTTCGGAATAAAAAATTATAGGCTTAATATATCATTTGCCTCCTGAATTTGTCTAAAAAACTTGATTGGTCCCCTGAACTTCAAAGTGTCCCAATAGCCCTCTGAACTTGTATAAATTATTCAATTAGCCCCCTGAATTTGCGTAAAATGTAATTGATTGATCACTCGATTGCCAAAAAGTAAGTTAAATGCGGAAAATGTATTCCACGTGTCTTTGAAATATTACTCCCTCAATTCTCAAATAAGTGTCGTTTTAGATAATTGTTCTTCATCTTTTTTAAGTGTCGTTTTCGTTTTTCAATAAAATTTAATATAGTTTTTTGGTCTAAGCATTTAAATTTTGTCTTGATTTATGTGTTTTTTAAGCTTTCAAAGTTTCATCTCCAATCATTATAGGAGAGATAATTTTATTTAGTTAATCCATGTAAATTTATGAATTGAAGTGCATATTAATTGTGTTTCTTAATTTGTGTGAAAATTCTAAAACGACACTTATTTGAGAATGGAGGGAGTATTACATAATTCAAAAATAGAGTAAACATGAAGTTATTACTTGCTCAACTATAAACCTTGTATTCTCTAATATGACGACCGAAATACCCCGATCTTGATTGTTTTACTTTTTTTAAGACGCGTGCAATACATTTGACGCATTTAACTACTTTTTTTTTGTAACCGAGTGATCAATTTATTATATTTTACGCAAGTTGAGAGAGATAACTGAACATTTTATACAAGTTCACGGGTCTATCAAGACAATTTAAAAGTTCAAGAAGCTAATCAAGTTTTTTGGACAAGTTCAAGGGGAAAATGATGCATTAACCTAAAATTGTATTGTAAATTTATAATGATTATCAATATATATAAGGAGAAAGAACTCCAAAACATTCTTGAAAATACAAAATGTCATTCATATTGGAATAGTTTTCACTCCCTAAAACGCCTAATATATGGGAAGAGTCAGGCCCGTCCCCGAGCACGGGCAGGAGTGGCTCCTACCCAGGGCCCATGGATGAGAGGGTCCAATTATAATAATGTATAATATTATTATATGCTTTTTAAACTATACTTTGATTAAAAATATTATCATCAAATTCTTTCCAAATTAAAAACATTGGCATTATTATTATAAAAAATGTTGGCATTAGATTAAATTTTAAAAAAATATATACTTGATTAAAAACATGGGCATCAATTATTAAGTAATGTTGCCAAATTCTCTAATTTAGCTCAGATTCTTTCCAAATTTCCTAATAAAAATATTGGACATCAATTCCCTAATTTATCTCAAAGTCTTTCCATAATTATCTCTCCATCAATCCTAACAAAATATCTAATTTATCTCTCCCTTCTTTAGTTACACTACAATCCCAAAGAATATTAAACAGTAATATGATCCTTCATTTTCAATTCATCAGCTATACAATCAATTTTGTTCTCTAATCACCTTAATGTGAAACTTCCAATTGCTAATAGCTTTTTTTTTGTCTTTGAGAAACTCTATCAGATTCTGATTTAGTTGGTCTTCAGATGCAATTTGGGAGAAACGCATGAAAATCTTTCAATTTCAAGAACTTAGCCACTAAAGCCCATTAACTGAGATGATTTTCAGATTTGGTTTTTAAGCAAAAAATGTCATTTTTAAGTAATCTTCTTTTATACAATTGATTTTTCTACTTTATTTTTTACTTGTACTTATTTAATAGGACACCACTTGGTAACTCGCCCCTAGGCCTCTAAAATCCCAGGATCGGCCCTGGGAAGAGTGACTATTATTAAACAAATTATCTAAACTACAATTTGTTTTTTTGAAAGGAAACTACATTTTTTTAATTTAATTAAAATATTATTTACAAAAATATGCATTTGTTTCATATTAACCTATACCTATCAACCCACAAAATGACAACAACATTTCTTTACATTTACCCTCTCATCTCACCTCACATGACTCTGCCTCAACCCAAAGCTTCCCACTTACAGCTGTAAAGCCCACTCCTCAAAATAATCAACCTCATATTAGTTTCCAACTTCCCATAATATCTTCTTCTACTAATATATGTCCAAATATAACAAATACTCCGTCGCTTACTATACCACTTTCCCCTACATCATTTACACCTTCAAATATTATTTTATCTCCTGTTAATTCTAAAAAAATTTCTTCTTCCCAAGATATTTCCTCATCTGCACCTTCATCCATTGTGCTATTAGTTCCACCTATACTCACTTCACAAGATCCTATTATAAGTCAAACTAAGAGTGGTAGAAATATCAAACCACCACAGTGGCTACATGATTTTGTAGCACATAGTTCTTTTAATCTTTCTTCGTGTCATTTTAGATCCTTCGGTTGGATCTGTTTATCCCACACCCGACGAATATCGTCGATTTATCAGTCGTCTACTTTATCTTAATTTTATTCGTCCGGAAATTGATTGGGTTTGCAGTCCAACAACTCAGTCAGTCCATACACACTCCGTGCTCTCATCATATGGACGCAACCCTTCCTCTTATCAAGTATCTTAAAGGTACTATTATGACTTATGGTTTATTTTACAGTTCTCAAAACAATTTATGTCTCACTGGGTACTGCGATGCTGATTGGGGCCAATGCCATGAGACTGGACGATCTGTTAGCAGATATTGCATTTTTCTAGGAAATACATTTATTTCCTGGAAAGCTAAGAAGCAACCTACTGTCAGTCGGTCTTCTACTGAAGTCGAATATCGGAGTATGGCTAGTACTAGTTGTAAGATCAAATGGATCTCCTATTTATTACAGGTTTTCCAAATTCCACTTTCACTTCCTATCACTCTTTAGTGCGATACTGAAGCTGCTATTCATATTGCTTCTAACCCTATTTTTCACGAATGTACTAAACATTTGGACATTGATTGTCACATTGTTCGTGATCATATTAACATGGGTTTTTGTTATCAACTCCACACATTTCCACCAAACTTCAACTAGCCGGCATTTTCACCAAACCATTATCTGCTCCTCATCTTAATATTTTCTTGTCCAATATGGGACTCGTTTCTTCATGAGCTCCATCTTGACGAGGGGTGTTAAGATATTTATTTGATGTAAGCTCACCTACACCCACTCACACTTGATTCCTATATATTTAGGACCTGAAATGTATTTTGTAGTATTACCGCCCCCAATGTGTATAAATAGTTGTCATCCTAATTAATAAAATAAGCATTTTTTACTACTTTATTTTGCAAAAACCATAGAATGATCATCAAATTCAAATCTTTGAAGAAATTTAGTAGTCACCCAATTAAATTACTTCAGGAGCCTATTGCATCTACTTAGGGCACAATCTTATCTTTTGGCATACCAAGAGACAATCGACAATTGCTCGCTCCTTCACTAAAAGTGAGTATAAGACAGTTGCCAATGCCACTGCCGAACTGCTTTGGCTTCTATCTCTACTCTTTGACCTGAGTCAACCTATCCCTTGGCCAATGACTCTTTGGTGTGATAATGTTGGCGCCATATATCTAACTCTCAATCATATGTTTCATGCTCGTACTAAGCACATTGAATTGGATTATCACTTTCAATCTGGATTCATCAACATTCGATTTATCTCAACTGATGACTAGGTGGCTAATATAATGACCAAGCCGCTACCAACAACTCGCTTTCAAGATCTACAGACTAGGCTCTGCCTCTCATCTCGGCATTGGCTTGATGGGAGGCTGTAATTAATAATATTTCATGTACCAACATTATACTCAATTGACTGATTCTCCATTTGACCAATTCTAAAGTCAGTTACTATCCTACAGATATTTACTAGTTAGTTTAATTTTGAATATCCCCTAATTACTCCTCCATATTAGGGAGAGCAATCCCTTCTATTTAAACTTCCCTTGTATCTATAAATTGTATCATTGAGAATATATACAAAATCCATTACTCTCTTAAACTTTCAGTATCGTAACAGATACACCCCTTTGTGCTGAAATCATGGAAAAACCAATGCCCTGAAGCAGGGCCGGCCCTGGGCCTAGGCCAGGGGTGCACTGGCCTAGGGTCCATGGCTGTAAGGGGTCCAAATTTTTTTTTTATTAACGTGTATATATATTTATGCTGTAAATATTTATACCAAAACTAAGAAGTTTTTTTCTAGTGGTTAAACATCACAGTCTCCATTGAAAGGGCCACAACCCCCTCAAACTGCCAAGTTTATTTTTCCCAAAAAAAATATATTCAAATATTTGGGTTTCTAAAAAAAAATATATATTAATATTAAGAAATTTATTTTTTAAAACTTATTTACAATTATATCAAACTAATAAAATTATTATTTTTAATATATTTTAAAGATTAGGGTTTATAAATTAAGGGGCTAGCATATATTTACTAAGGTTTAGAATTTATGAATTAGAGTTTAAATTTTTTTAATTTGAGTATAAAATCATACTTTATTTCTTATATATGAAAATTAATAATATATTGAAAATTAATTTTGATGATATGATTTAATTGTAATTTTATAACCAATTGTGATATTCATGTAAAAAGCCCTAAAAATTATTTAGGTTTTAAAGGGTCAAATAATTAATATTTTAAATTTAAAAAAGGTCAAATTGATAATTTGAATATAAATTGAAGGTTAATTTAAGAATTAAACTCATATTTGGCTTTTGTGGTATGTAAAATTTTGTCATACCATTTTGTAACAGTTTCCGCTTAAAGTATTTCCATAAGTGACATTTAACAAGGATGAAAAATTAATCGATTTTGTGAAAAAAATTTTTTGGCCAAATAACACAATTTTTGACATGTGATATATACATGTGGCAATTGATTTAATTTTGTACCAAATAGATTTAATATGTAGATAAATAAAAAATTAATGAAATACTTTTTTTTTATGAAATATATTTTAAATATTGTTTATGTAAAATATTTTTATTAAAGAAGCCCTTATTTATTATTCTGCCTAGGACCCATGAATTATCAGGAACGACTCTACCCCGAAGGATTACACCAGTATATAACTGATCCCACAGCCCATGCTAAAAAAATTCGCAGAGCTTTGGAAACAACAATGTCGACAAATGCTCTATTGCGTAGGCTCTTTCCTACCTATTGATATGATCTAGACCCGTCCATGGGTCGGGTTGGGCCGAACTTCAGTAGTGCCTATTGGATTTTTAGGTAAAAATATTCAGTCCAAACCCAGCCTAGTCCGTTATTAATTTAGGCGGGCTCGATTTTAAAAATCAAATGCCAAGCACAACCGATATAAGCCCACCTAAAATATATATATATATTTAAGGGTTGTTTACATGAAATTCATAAATATAAGAATATTTATTATTTAATCAATATAAATAATTTAATTAACAATATATCAAAAATATAATTTTTTATATTGCAAATGTCAGATTCTAAAAATGGTTTAGTTGGTGAAATAGCTAAAATAATCGATAACTGCAGCCTTGACATAAATCATAATTCTTTTTCAAAAACTTGTAAATAATTTTTAAAATTTGAATTTCCATGTAAATTCCCCTATATTTAATTATTAAAAATAAATATTATAATAAAAAAAAATATATATATATATATATATGTTTATTTTTTTTTTTTTTTTGAAGTAATATATGTTTATTTATTAATTAATATTAATAGGCAGCCGCCCATGCTATTTTTATTAATTCCAAGCCCGCCCAAGAAATAGGTGAGCTTAAGTGTACTTGAGCCTAGAGGCCAAAGGGACAAGGGTCTGGACAAGCCGGGCGGGTACCCGGGCCATGGAAAGCTCTAATATGATCAACTTCTTTCAAGATCCATTCAGACATTTAACTAGATTTCGAATGAGTTTGCATGGCATGCATTCCCGAAAATAAAACCATACAAGACTTGAAATATTTGAACACACAAATATACTTTTCAAATATATTTTATGCCTTCAATTTCCTTCAACCAAGTACTAAAATTCAGCGAAGCATGGCTATGGAGAAAATTCCAGCAGAAAATAAGAAAAAAGATTGATCAGAAATGTGATGTTGAATAGCCTAGTCAAGGCTCAAATTCATAACCTTCAATCTAGTAACTTTTATTAATATGCAACTAGATTTCAGACAATATGCAACTAGATTCTTACAAATCTCATAAGAGAAAGTTTTCAAGCTCCATTCAGATTTCCAACAACCAAAAAGCTTCAGCAAATTAATTCTCATGGAATGAAAAAGTACACACCATGAGAATAAAATCAAGAAACCAGGAAAACATATCTCATTACTGAAGTTCAAAAGAAAATAAGTGCAAGAATTCACAAATTCAATCAAAAGAATGTGTAATCATGGCAAATTTATCTTATACATTTTTATGCCCTTAAATTCAAGTTGAGTGAGTTGTTTTAATAGTTATGGCCATATATATAAGGGGGGGTTTGGTTCCCAAGGGGTAAAGGGAAGGGAAACTAAAGTAAAGGAAAGGAAATGAATAAACGTTAATTCTCCTATGTATTTGGATATTTGTTTGGCTCTTTCGTGGGAAATTGCGGGCGTGCCAGAAAATTATAGTATTCTCGAACTATGGAATGAAATTGAGTGCACTTTCTAACTTCTAAATATCAAACGATTGTAGGAATTAAAGAGACCAAAAATTCCTAAAGGGTTCAATTATCAAAACGATACTGACCTTATAGAAATGATTAAGAACAAACAAAATAAAATTAAAAGGAAATGATGTGCTTGGATTGAAATTAAATTGAATGTCTACAGACTGAGAAATAAACTTGAAAAAGGAAAAACTGAATCTGAGAATTCTAAATGCTGAAGTCTAGAGATAATTTGGTAGAGTTTTGCTTGGGTGTGTTGAATTGTTGATTTGGTTGATTGGGTTGGGCCTATTTCATCGTGATTCCTTCAATTTATAAATGTTGGAGGTAACTTCCTGCTTGCTTCCACTAATCCACGTTCTCCACCACATTGAGTACCCTCCACTTTAACTTCCATGATGGATTGATACGTACACTTTCTGATTGTTCCTGCTTTTTAATTGGCTCACGAAAACACGTTAAAATATTAGCTGGCACATGATTTCCCCTATGTTTACTTTAAGTCCCCCCTGATGTCCATTATAGAAAGTTGATTTCCCATGAGATACACTATGATTTCCCATGAGGTACACTACATGATTTCCCATATGTTTACTTTAAGTCCCCCCTGATGTCCACTATAGGAAGTTGATTTCCCACGAGGTACACTATGATTTCCCACGAGGTACACTATGATTTCCCATGAGGTAAACCCATAATCTAAAATGGGTAAACGAAATGAGTTTTTTTTTAAACAAACAAGAACAAAGGGAATGAAACCCTAGAGTTGGCGGTGTTCGGAGTATTGGTGTTGGAGGTGGCCAACGTATTTGTCATGGCGGCAGTAGGGGTGGTCGGCAGCGATAGGGTTGGAGGAAGAGGAAAGGAATTTCGGTGGGGGAGAGAGGAAGAGATAGAGTAGGGTTAGGTTTAGGTCTACGATACCATGTAACAATTCTAATTGTTTAGTAATTGTTATTGATGTGTAAAGCAGCATATATCGAGTCCAGTTGAATGACTAATTCTAACTAAATATTATATACAAACAGTAAATGAGTAAATAATTTATATCTCTAATAGCCATTAATTACGTAATGATCGACCGACCATTATGCTCACAGTACGAAAAAAAGGACGAAAATAAGGATCAACTATGACAAGTGGCTTGATTTTTTTTTTAAGAAAATGACGAAGAAAAAAGTTGGCTTTTGGTATAGGGTTGAGATGGCGGACCGGCTATTATACCCTCCTGTAAGCCGATTGGCTATTCAGAGCATATTTTTGTTGATAGAGACATGCAAGTTTATCGAGGCTTTTCTCTATAGTCTACGAACATTACATGAACATCATTTTCATGACAAACTTAAAAAAAAATTCCATACTCACATCAAATATACTTTTACTTGTATCTTAAATATTTTTTAAAGCACTTTAAGTATAGGCTAAAATGTCTCTTAAAACTTTATGCATATTTTTGGTATTTATATAGTGATCTACCACATCCAAATATGCCTAGGATAATTTTAAAAGAGTCAAAGTGCAAATCCTTTGATATCTTAATACAGTACTTATTCAAATGGGGTTATTGTAAATAGAAAAGACTTTTAAACTCATATATATTATTGTGAGCCGCGTATATATTTTATTTTGCAGGCGAGGGATTCGGTCACCGCGTTTTCTATTCATGGCTCACGCGGCTTTTAAAGGACGGTATTTTACGTGACCTTACTTGCTTTTGAGGTTTCGGTTATAAATGGGATAAACATCAACCCTCCAATAATAATAAGAGTTGTCACTAGGTTTCTTCTTCTATTTTACCATAATCCAGAATATCTTAAATATCACTTAATTAGTTCATTTCATGAGATTCTACTTCACTTTCAACACTAGATAATTACTACGATGCCAAAATAATAGATCAATAGTGCTTATTATTTTGAGAAGTACGGATTTTCCGACTTTCGGGTTTCTTCAAACAAGTTGCAATCATAAGAGGACAAATGAAATACAAATCAATATAGACCTTACAATTTGACTCTCCAAACTAAAACATCAAAATCAATTAGGACCCTAAACTATCAAAATCATCAATCTGATCTATAAACTATGTAAAAATCATCAATTGAGTCTCCATCTTACCTTAAAATAAAAAAACTATGACTATTGGATATAGACTGTAATAATTTCTATGTCAGTTCAAAATGAATTTGCAGATAGAGTTTGAAACTATGCAAACCCAACGATTTTCGACGAGTCCTCAATTGATAATTTTTGTTTAGAACATGGATTTAATTGATGACTTTTACTTAGTTCAGGATCAGATTCATAATTTTGATAATTTAAGGTCATAATTAATTTTGAAGTCTTAATTGGGGAAGTCAAATGAGTATTATGCCCATCAATATATTAGGAGCCTAAACTAAAACCTATTAGGAGCCTAAACTATCAAAATCATCAATCAGATCTCTAAACTACGTAAAAATTATTAATGGAGTCCTCATCTTATCTTAAAAATAAAAAACTATGACTATTGGATATAGACTGTAATAAGCTCTATGTCGGTTCAAAATGACTTTGAGGAATAGAGTTTGAAACTGTGCAAACCCAATGATATTCGATGAGTCCTCAATTGATGATACCATCCCATAGCATTCTAGAAAATCTCCTAATTGTTCCAGATTTTTGTTTAGAATATGGACTCAATTGATGATTTTTACTTAGTTCACGATCTGATTCATAATTTAAGGTCATAATTAATTTTGAAGTCTTAATTTTGGGAAGTCAAATGAGTATTATGCCCATCAATATATATAAACTAGTATTTATCCTTAAACTAAAAAAGAATATAAATAAGAAAACACTACTCAACTAATAGACAATAAATAGATAATAATTCATTTTTATTATAAGCATAGAATGGTAATCAAATTCGAAAATAAAGACTTTATTGCAGTATACTTTTATTTTTCTTATGTAAGACAAGATTAGTACACAGTCTAATGTTTATCAATTAACCCTTCCTGGTACCCATTCGAATCTAAACATATCATATATGTGATTTGTGTCATTAAAATTTCTCAAGTAAATGCCATCATCTTTAGCAACCCAAATGCAAGTTTTTAAGTCGTAATGACAATAATGTAATAAGTAATTATCATCATCACGAAACGCATCAAAACTGGCATGGTGGGTGTAGTTGGGAGCTGTATTGCACCAGAAAAGAGTGTTTCCGATGAGGCTGCGCCTGAATTTCCAGTTGAAACTCTCTCTACTTGGAATATAATGGAATCCCAGATCAGTATCCTTTGATTTACAGTGCACCTGCAAATCTTTGTTACCGTTCAGTCCATTCCCCACTCCCACATGCATTATAGCCCACTTATTCACGCTATAAATGGGTTCAACCAAGATGGCTACTGCTACCAAAACCATAAAAAGTTTCAAACTTGTCATTGTAAATCTGGGTTTGAATTTCTATACCTTCAATTCAAGTAGAGTGAGTTGTTTTTAATAGTTGTGGTCATATATATAAATCTATTAATTAGTGTATTTTTGGTAGGAGATCCGAGTTGATTGTGTTGTAATAAATATGACCAAATCAGGAATGTTTATATTGCCAAATTTCTTATGATCACAGGGACACCGTGTAAAAGCTACACACAATAAGATCTAACATTATCTCTAACTTATCACAAAAAGGTTTTTATCAGTATAAAGAGAAACTTTCCTTCAATCCAAAAACTGTAGAGAAAAAAGGGAAAATTTGTCCCTTCACTAATTGCCTTCAATGGGTGAGGATCTATCGCCTCTCCCAGTAATGATTGTCTGTAACACCCTGATCCAATACCATGTAGATATTGTCCGCTCTGGTCCAATTCCAACACATTCGGCCTCACGGCTTTAAAACGCGTCTGCATGTATTGGATTCACATCTTACTAATAAGCCTCAATCACTCTCTCTCCATTTCTGATGTGGGATTCATTTCATTCCTGCCCCATCGCCATCCCTTAGGGCTGCTCCTTGCTCAGGTCTTCTTACCCCGGCGCCACCCACTCCGGACCGGGTCGTTACAGGCCCACCAGCTTCCGCCTGGTTCGTCCCCGAACCACACATCGTACGTGGAGAGTCGGCTCTGATACCAATTGTAACACCCTGATCCAATACCATGTAGATATTGTCCGGGTCCGGAGTGGGTGGCGCCGGGGTAGAAGGCCTGAGCAAGAGCGGCCCTAAGGGATGGCGATGGGGGCACATCGGAAATGGAGAGGGAGTGATTGGGGCTTATTAGTAAGATGTGAATCCAATACATGCAGACGCGTTTTAAAGCCGTGAGGCCCAATATGTTGGAATTGGGCCAGAGCGGACAATATCTACATGGTATTGGATCAGGGTGTTACATTGTCCATCCCTTACGTAATGATGGATTGTTCATTATGCTCACAAATAGGAAAATTCAAAAAAACGACAAAAATAAGTATCAACTATGATTTTTCGCATAGTGGTCATCCAATGATTATAATAGACAAGTGGTTATTAGCTGCTAGATTGAATTATTTTTCTAAAATAACGACAAGAAAAAGGTTGGCTTTTGGTATGGGGCTGCGATGGCCGACCAGCCATTATATCCTCTTGTAATCCGACTGGCCATTTAGAGCATATTTTTATGGATGGAGACATGCAACTTTATCAAGGCTTTCCTCTGTAGAACAGACCACTTTCATCTGAAATGTCAAACAAATCTATGCTCACATCATATATATTAGCACTTTCATCGTAAAAAAAACTGCCTCCGTAGGCAATTTTTGTTGTAGTGTATGTTAGGTATTTTGTGAAGCACTTTAAGTGTTTAATAAAAATGTCTCCTAGAACTTCATAAATATTAATATTTTAAAAGAACAAAGAGATCATTTCAAAAAAAAAAAACAAAGAGATATTTTTGGTATTTATATAGTATTAACGATATCAAGAAATGCTTAGTGCTAATTTAAAAGAGTTACGTGTAAATCCTTTGATATCTTGTTTAATAAAAGGTCTCTTAGAACTTCATACATATTAAAATTTAAAAGAACAAAGAGATATTTTTGGTATTTATATAGTGTTAATGATATCAAGAAATGCTTAGTGCTAATTTAAAAGAATCAAGTGTAAATCTTTTCATATCTTACGCATCATTGATTTGAATAAGTTACAAACTCTAAATATTCAAGTTATACCAAAACATATGCCTATTAGTACTATATTTGACCCAACCACATTATTGGCGATGGTAAGTGTATTTTCTCTGTGTTAATGCATTACTTATTCAAATGGTGTTATTATGTGAAATGTACGCATATGGAAATAACTAATCTATGAGTTCTTATATTAAGCATCCTATTTTTCATACCATTCGGATGACCTTTAATTCACATTTGGACACGTGTAGTGTGACTCCATGTATTAATTAAAATTGCGGGTAATGAGATTATCACACAAATAAGAGAAGAAATGGAAGAAGAAAGGTTTAGTTCATTGGAAGAAGAGGAAGAGAGTGAAAAGTCTTTTGAAATGAAGTACAAATGAAGCCAACAAAAGCCTTCCTTCCAGGTTTCTTAACTTGATCGAATTAGACCTTTTGGACTACCAAGGTTATTTCGGTCATTTCTCACAGCCAGGGGCATTTTTGCTCAATTATCCTTTAGTACATTCCAGAAGCATGGCAGCCTTACTATGGTGCACTGCATTATACACAATCACAACCATCTCAAATCAACACCATCCATCACAAATTCTAAAATCAAAGCACCATATTACTCCAAGTGTCATAGTCCTTTTTGTACTTTAATTCCTTAATGTAGTGGTATTGCTTGGAGAGCAAACTTAAGAAGAAATATAAATATGTAAGCTATAAGCCTTTATGCTTTAATGAGAATCAAATATAGTAAAAGTGATTTATCCTTTTACCTCATTCACCTTTTCAGTGGGGTCTTTTATAATATATGTGGGTCCTGTTACACATGTCAAAATATATGTAAGGGAGGTCATCCATTTGATATGGAGAACCGGATGCTTCTAATAATTTGTCGTAATCTATATATTTACTTTTTATAAAATATTTTTTAAATATATTATAAGCTCAAAATGAAAAAATGACGAATGATAAATTTATGCTCAATGTGTACCTGCTGGAATGGACTTGAAGAGGATAAAATGAACCAAAGCTAAAGTAAACTTTCCTATCCCACATAGGGAAAATGTGAAATTTTCCACTAGTTTATAAGTAAAATGTTTTTAAGCCTTTAACCAATTATTATAGGAAATTCACTCTCACTTGCAAGGGTATTGTCGAAACACCACCGCATTATAGGGGCGCATCCGCACAAAGTGGGCCGACACGAATGCTGCACTGGCCCTTTGGCCAGTCCACTTTTGTTTTGGTGCCCATGACTTCTTTTTTTCCTGAATATTAACAATTTGTGAATGTTTCATACCCTTTCACTTAATTTACAGTATTCCAATTCACTATTATTACATACTCTTGTATCTGTTTTAGTTTCTGATTGATCTTTTGTAACAGATTGTAGATCTAGTTAAAGAAATTTGTACTCAAGTGAACTTCACAACCAATAGTTTGCGTTGGATGGGTTCCCCCATACTTGGGCTGGACTAAAGTCAACACAGACGGCTCTGCATTCGGTGCCCCTGCCATTGCTAGCGCGGGTGGTATTTTCCAGAATTCACGAGGTTTTGCGAAAGTAAGTTTTGCATTCTCGATTCTTAATTCAAATGGACACCTAGCGGAATTACAGGCAATAATATTTGCTGTTGACATTTCCTGGGAGTGTTGTTGGACGAATCTTTGGATTGAGGTGGACTCCGCCTATGTTGTGCATTTGATGACCGCTCGCTCTCATGAGGTCCCCTGGGTAGTCCCACAGGAGTGGCTACGGTGTTTAGTTCAATATGCTTCCATGGAGGTTGTTACGACACATATTTATTGCGAAAGTAATCTTGTTGCTGATGCATTAGCTAATTTTGAAAGTAGATGTAGTAACATAATGTGGTGAAGTTTCAGCTCCTGCTTTTTGTTCTCCTTTTGTTTCTAATGATACTTGTAATTTAGTTCATTTTAGTTTTAGATATCTCTCTTTAAGCTGTAATTTTTTTATTATTTTATTCATTCCGTACTTGCCTCCATCAGTGTTCCGAGGTTCAGATCTAGTTGGGATGTCCGTCCTTGGTTTGTGACATTTCTCTATTTTTATTATATAAAAAAAAAGTGAACTTTACAACCTCAACAAAGGATCAAGTTATGGCATGTTCCGTTATTGGATCTCCTTGACCTTGTCTATAGGATTGTCTTGGGGTCACATATGCCTTAAGTAGCAAAGTTCACAACCAAACCCATTCTAGCAATCTCGAGCATCCATATATGAATCATATACACAGTTTTATTGCAAGACATGATTTGACCTCAATCAAATAAAAAAAAAGAATCCTGTATCCTTGAATAAAGACTTTATTAGGGTATACTTTTAGGCTTTATATAAGACAAGATTAATACAATCTAATGTTTATCATTGAAGCTTCCTGGTACCCATGGGAACCTAAACATATCATATATATGAGTTGTATTAAAATTTCTCAAGTAAATGCCATCATCTTTGGCAACCCAAAGGCAAGCGGCATTATGGTAATCACAATAATGTAATAAGTAATTATCATCATCACGAAACGAAACAAAACTGGCATGGTGGGTGTTGTTCGGAGCTGTATCGCACCAGAAAAGAGTGTTTCCGATGATGCTGCGCTTGAATTTCCAGCTGAAACTCTGATTACTTGGAACAAAATGAACACCCAGATTATCATCCTTTGATTTACAATGCACCATCAAAACTTTGTTATCTTTCAGTCCATTCCCCACTCCCACATGTATTGTAGCCCATAATGTGACCCCATAGATGGGTTCAAACAAGATGGCTACTGCTACCAAAACCAAAAAAAGTTTCGAAGTTGTCATTAGAAATTTGGGTTTGAATTTCTACACCTTCAATTTAACATAGAGTGAGTGGTTTTTAATTGTTGTGGCCATATATATAAATCTATTAATTAATGTAGCTTTTAGTACGAAATCGCAGTGGATTCGTTTGTAATAAATGTGACGAAATCAGGAAAGTTTATATGCCAAATTTCTTATGATAACAGAGACACGGCTTAAAAGTTACACGTAATAAGATCTGGTTTTAGGGGTTAAATACACCATTGATCACTGAATTTATACAGTTGTTTCAAAATGGTTATTCTACTTCAATTTTTCTCAATAAAATCACTTAATTTTGAGTTTTGATTCAATTAGATCACTCTAGCGAATTCAATGATTAAACGGCCCCAGAATTATGACATTTCCGCATATGTCAACTCAAATATCTGACCGAAATGACACATGACATCCACGTATGCTGGCTGACACGCGTAAGTTATTTTTACGGAAAAAGAATTTCATAGAAACAGCCGACATATGGCTGCCACGTATGGTTTCGGTCAGAGATTTGTGTTGACCGACAAGTCTGCCATGGGATCAGAGATTTGTATTGACTCAAATTGGTCGAGTAATCTAATTGAGATAAAAGTCAAAATTAAGTGATTTTACTGAGACAAATTGAAGTCCAGTGATCATTTTAACCACGTCAATTCAGTGACCAGTCGTGCAGTTAATCCACTTTTAAGTGTGAAATTTAGTGAAATTGATTTGACACTGTATTAAACATTGAATATTGTGTGTTAGTAATCGGTTGTAGCTAATTCAATTGAATTTCAGTGGATTTCATTCGCTTTCATTAGTATTTGAAATTAATATAACTCATTTGAAAATTCAATTAATCTGGTTACTAGTGGTTTAAAAATATGTACTCGTGAATATAGAGGATGTTCATTAATTTTTTACATGAGACCTTATGAAAAGATTTTTAATATTATTGTGTAGTTGTTGAATCTTTGTAGTGTTGCTAAATGATGTTTTTATGTACACATGTGTTGTTTCTAGCCTATGGGTGTCGATAAAATGTTAGTGGTGCCTTTTTTCTACTGACATTGGTTGTTGTCTTTCTTGTAGCTGGAATCAATTTCTTCTTTTGTTTGATCGATTTACATGTTATCTTTGGTTGCTTTTGAGAAGTTCGTGCATATGCAGAATCAGAATTTCGATGATATTGTAGTTGATGAATTCATTTTCTTCAGTCGAGATATACTTTCTTATAAATATTGGCATTTCTTCCATTTTCTCCGTCTTTCGAACTTTTTTTGAATTGATTGATTCTAGAAATGTCTTCTATATATTGAATTCAAATCAAGTCAAAGAATACAGATTGTAGTAGAAAGGCAGAGATCAAAATTGAATGTAGAGATCAAAGTTAAAAATGTTATTTCTACTATGTAGAATTTTTATAAAGCTAAAATTACATTATAAGAGGAATATGAGATTTATTTCTTATATAAATTCAGAGTTTCAACTGTAAAATTGACAAACTTATATTAAAGCTAATAGTAACAGCAGTAATAAATTTCTAATATGCATTTGACCAGCCTACTTCCCACCCAATTTTCTTAACATCGGTATTCTGAGGGATATTCTTCAAGTAAACTCCATCATCTCTAGCTTCCCAAATGCAATTAATAGCACCAACTCCATCATCAGCACAGTAAGCTAGCAAACCATCTTGATCTTGTTTAAAAGCATCTATATAAACATGAACATATTCATCACCTGGAATCATATAGCACCAGAAAAGAGTAGTCCCCCATAAATTAGGTTGAAAACTCCAATGAAATTCTTGATTACTGCTCACATTATGAATCCCAAGGTCATCATCTTTTGACTTGCAGTGCAAATACAAATTCTTGCCATGGCTTAATTGATTCACCACATGAATACGATAATGGTGGAATGTCAGACGAGAATGGGTCTCTGTGCTAAACAGGATTAGTGTTGCTAATGCGAATATAATGAAGGTGTTCATAGCTAGATATGTGTTTTAATTTTTTGTGTTTCAAAGTGTACAGAGAACATGTGTATATATATTGTGAATTTAGTTGAGAAATATGAGTTGTGTGTTGAGATGCAAATTGAATTAATTACCTTATTCAGAATTTGTGATTATCCCCTTGGTGAATAAATGGAAAGAACAACCCTATATTATCAGTGTACAGATAACCATCCTAATCTGGTTTATGCAATTTGAACGGTATTAAGATTTTCTTCATAGGTTCATCAAATTCAATGCATTTGAGGTTCATTGCACATGTACCACTTTGTAAAAAAGTTTACCATCTTATTTTTATTCTATTAATTTTTGAAATTTTTGGAATAATACTCTTCATTCAAGAATAACATAAATAATGTTATTTGGATTATTTTATAGAATCAATATATATTCATTATATTATTTGCAACTTTTGAATAAATAAAATTAATATTAGTATTTGATATTTTCTAGAGTTATTTTGGTTATAATTCTAATATAAAATATACTAATATTGTGAATATAATAGGTTTCTAGAATATATATATATTCTCATTTAGATATTTTCTCAAATTAGATGACAGTAACTATTTATCTGTAGTACCATTTCAAATGTTTTTTGGAAGAATTTCAAATGTTTCATTGTCAACGTGTTTATTTATTTAGTTTATTAATGTATTTATTTTTTTGGGAAGAGATTCATGTATTTATTTTATTTTTTTAGACAATTCATGTATTTATTTATTAGTTCTTTTATACATTACATGTATACACATGGGAGGCTATAGGAGGAGGCTGCCTCTCCTAAGAGGGCCTTCGATTAAAAAAAAAAATTAATTTTTTTCTTTATAAATTATCGTCTTTTTTTGTTAGTCATGGTGTTTTAACAACAATAGCATAACTAGAGAATGTGAGACAAGAATGGGTTTGTGTGCTGAACATGATTAGTGTTGCTAATGCGAATATAACGAAGGTATTCATAGCTAGATAGATATGTGTTTTAATTTTTTGTGTTTCAAACGTGTGTATATATATTGTGAATTTTAGTTCAGAAATATGAGTTTTGCGTGTTCTGATGCAAATTGATTTTGATGACCTTATTCAGAATTTGACTTGATTATCCCCTTTGGAGAATAAATGGAAAGAACAACCCTATATTATCAATGTACAGGTCACCATCCTAATCTGGTTTTGTGCTGTTTGACAGTATTAAGTTTTTCCTTGTATGTTTTCACGGGAAAAAAAAAATCTTTATATATAGGCTGATCAAATTAATAGGATTTGAGGTTCAACGGACATGTACAACTTTGTAAAAATTTGACTACCTTAATTTTATTCTATTAATTTTTGAAATATTTGGAATAATACTTTTAATTCCAGAATGTAAACTAACTCCTGAAAATGAAGGTTAACAACCTCAAAATGAAAATATTCAAGAATTAAAGTTGTTTAGAACGATATTTACTATGAAACCACATTTTTTTTTTCCAAAATCACATTTATTGGAGATTTCTCTTTTAACTCTCTCTTCTAACTAAACAACACATAAATATCCTCAAAACGAAAATTTTCAAGGATTAAAGTTTATTAGAATACAATTAACTCTTCGAATTTTGTATTTTGAGACTCTCAACAGTTGTGTGGTCAATGATGTTAAAAAAGTGTAAAGTTCAGTGATCATACTGTTAATAATTGAAGTTGAGTGGCCACAATGTTAAATTGAATAAAGTGCAGTGGCCATGGGTGTAATTTACCCTTATGTTATTTGCAACTTTTCAGAAATATGAGTTTTGTGTGCAGATGTAAATTGATTTAATTATCTTATTCAGAATTTGACTTGATTATCCCTTTTGGTGAATAAATGGAAAGAACAACCCTATACTATCAGTGTGCAGATGACCATCCTAATCTGGTTTTATGCAATTTGACGTTATTAAGATTTTCTAAAATAGGTTGATCAAATTCAATGCATTTGAGGTTCATTACAGATGTACAACTTTGTAAAAAAGTTTACCACCTTATTTTTACTCTATTAATGCTTAATTTTTTTGGAATAATACTTTTAATTCCTATTTTTTAGTATAAGTAATGTTACTTGGAATATTTTATAGAATGAATATATATATTATTTGCAACTTTTGAATAAATAAAATCAATATTATTTTTGGGTGGAGGCTATGCTTACTTTGTTTGACAAAGTAAGTCTTACTTTGTTATAATTCTAATATAAAATAGGGTAAATAATTTATTAGTCCCCTAGTTTTTACCTAACACACTGTTTAGTCCTTCTATTTTAAAAAACACATTATAAGATCCCTAGCTTTTGGCAATATTAACCCTTTAGTTCTTTTGTCTAGTTTTTTAGACTTATAATCGTTATATTTTAGCATAAACAGATATATATAAAATAACAGAGTAACATTGTCAATTTGTATTGTACCGTGGTTGTCCTAAAAGCTAAGATATGTTCGGTTAAAAATCTAAAAAAATAGATAAAAGGACCACAAGGTTAATATTGGCAAAAGATAGGGACCTTAAAATGTGTTTTTCAAAATAGGGGGACTAAACAGTGTGTTAGGTAAAAATTAGGGGACTAATAAATTATTTACCCTATAAAATATACTAAAATTGTGAATATAATAGGTTTTTAGAATATAAAAGTATATTTATTTAATTATATTATTCCTAATAATATGCGTGTTTGAACTTGTGAAAAATAATTTTATTTTATTAAATTGTTTTCCGCCTTTTAATCAAATACAAAAAATTTGGAACCTATTTCTTAATTATGACCCGACTAAGCTTTGAAACTTAGAAATCCCCGTTAAATTATGCAAAATTATTACCTGCTAGGAAAGCCTTTGACACTATCGATTGGAATTTCCTACTTGAGGTCCTTGAATCCTTTGGTTTCTCACTTACTTTCAGGGATTGGATTTTAAACATTATGTCTTCTTTCCGTATTTCTATCATGGTGGATGGCATCCCGAAAGGATATTTTAGATGTTCCCGTGATGTGAGACAAGGTGATCCCATATCTCCCATTCTCTTTCGAATTGCTGAAGATTTCTTCACCCGATGGTTTTTAAAGCTAGAGCATGAGGGGGCTTATTCGACAATACATTATCCTTGTGGGAATCCATTCCCTTCTCATCTGCTATTTGCAGATGACATGTTGGTCTTTAGTGTTGCTTCTATGCGTAATATGCGTACATTTAAGATTCTTTTTCAATTTTACGGGAGCATTTATGGTCAACAGGTCAGTTGGACAAAATCCTCGGTGTTCTTTGGTAAGCATGTGTCTAGTATCAGGGCTAACAGGCTGGCGGGTTGCCTTGGAATCCACATGGCTCAGCTGCCTTTCATATATCTTAGAGTTCCTCTATTTAAGGGAGCACCTTGGGCTCGGTTTCTGTGTTAGTTAACAGACAAATTTCTTGCTCAATTTAGTAATTGGAAAGGAAAGGCACTATCTTTTGCTGGGAAATTGACTCTTATAAAATCAGCAATAACTGGTTCTCTTGTGCATTCTTTTCTTCTTTAACAGATGGCCTATAGAATTACTGAAAAGACTCAACAGAAATGTGCGAAATTTTCTTTGGAGTGGTTGTACCAATACGAAGAAATTAATTACGGTCCCTTGGTGGATTTGTTGCCATGGCATGAAAAATGGAGGACTGGGAGTGAAGGACTTCAAGACCTTTAATCAGGCACTACTGGGTAAGATGTGTTGGGAACTAATCAAAGGGACTAGCATTGCTATCCATTTGCTGCGCTCAAGATTTCTCTCAAAATCAGGTTTACCTAAACTCTCCATTGCTCCATCGTCAATCTGGTCCTCTTGTCGAGCGATTGATGCTCATAAAATATATAGCATTTAATAGGACAAGTGTATCCTATCGCAACAAGTAATATTGTGTTAACCACGAGATCGAACCACGAAGACTATTTGTTATAATTAGTAAATCTACCTAGAGTGATCTAATTGTTTAGAGGGTTGGATAAATGTTTGGGTTTTTAATAACTAATTAAATGAATTGAAAGGAATAGCATAACAAAATGAAGTGGACAATTGACAAGGTAGAAGGTGAATCAATGGATGACACAATCTAGGCTGAGGAATCCTTTGATTAAATCCTATGTATGGGTTTAGGGAGTTCAGATTTATGTTTTACCAGTGATTGACGGTAATTGCCCTAATAAGAAAGACAAATGTGATCAAGATTTATCTAACTTATTCACATGCATTCGGGTGACGGCTTGATTAGGCATATACCTTAGGTCATGCAAAGCATCAGGTTCTTTGGCAACTAAGGCTAAAGCCGTAGCCTAGCCATGAAGCCGCACTCCTAGTGGTCTCTAGCGAGGTCAGATTTACACAAGTTCAGCATAGATAATTCCATGGTCAGGTTCTTATCTATTTATAATCCTATCTTTGTTAGGTTTATAGGCATTAGGCACAGTATATACATAAAGCAGGCTAGTTGATCGTCATCGAGTCTCATTCTAGCAATAATCCTATTCCTAACAATTTCTAGGCATTAAGCATGCATAAAATGATCAATCAAAAGGCCCTAGATCCCTAATCATACATATTCATACAATCAATTTCATCCCCATCCCAAATTGGATGGGGATTAATTCATAGACAAACTAATCATAGCAATAGGAAGTAAAGGAATAATGGAAAAACATCTTCAATTGAATATAAAAGTAAAAGATAAGAGAGAGATACAAATCTAAAACCCGTTTTGTCTGATCCGATTACAAACATAGAAGATCAAGTGCTTCTCCCATCAATTGTTCTTCAATAAGAAATAAAAAATGAAATTAATCTAACCTAGAAAGCTGGAAATCTAATCTAAAAAGCAAAAAAAAACTATTCTGAAATTTAAGTCTACATTATAACGACTCCCCCCGAATAATGAAGATTAGCTCCCTATTTATAGAGTTAGGGAGAAACCCTAATGTCTCCGGGGGCAAAATGGGCAATTCCAATGTGTTTTAGTGGATTCTGGGGCAGATTCGCGTATTTCAGTGCCTCATCTCCTCGAGACGAGGATTGTCTCGTCGAGACACTTATGTGTCTCGTCGAGACATCCCCTATCTAGTCGAGACACTTATGTGTCTCATCGAGACAGGTGCCAGAATGGGGTAGAACCTCCGATTTTTGTCTGTTTTGGTCCCTGTGCTTCCGAAATATGCTCTAATGGTCCATAACGAGCCCCAAAAGTGCTCCGACGGTCCCTGAATAGTCCGGAATTCCTCCAAAAGGCTTGGGTCTGGTTCAAAAATGCTCAAATAGGCCTTAAAACACCTTAAAACACAGAAAATGCCATAAATAACAGAAATTGCTAATTTTAACTAAAAGATAATAAAACGATACTGAAATTAAAAGGAAATAAAGCAAAAACGAACTAAAATGATCCTAAAAACCCTATACAAATGGGAGCTATCAATGACTTATGATTTGATCAGGGATAACTCACACTGGTGGATTGACAGATCATCAACTTTGAATTTTTGGTCAGACAACTGGATCAAACCGACGGTGGCCGACAGCCTTGGTATTCCAGATTGGAATCAACACCAACTGTTTAACTGTGTTGCTGATTTCTGGAATGGGATCGAGTGGTATAATTTAGACCGACTTCCTCTGCATATCCAGAACCGTATTCGATCGATTGGCATAGGGTTGGATCAGTTAGACCTTTGCATTTGGAAGCCGGATATGAAAGGAGAATTTTCGGTAAAGATGTTCTATTCTAATCTGATTTCTGGTATCTATAGAGCTGATTGGCAATCATTCATCTAGGGTCAACATATTCTCCCATCTAGATCAATGCTAATCTGGCGAGTAATTCATGGTAGAGTGGCAACTCAATCAATTCTTCAGAAGACAGGCTTGCAACTGACAAGTTAGTGTGTGCTTTGTTATATGGATATTGAGAATATCGATCATCTTTTTGTTCATTGCAATTTTGCAGGGGCGCTTTAGCGTGAAATTGGGAGGATTTTCAATTGTTTAATTATTGTATTTCTTTCTTTTGTCTCCTTTTTTTATCATCTTTGTGGCAAGTCATTTGGGATGCAGGTTGCTGCTCTTTGGAGCTCAGCTGTCGTCACCTGTGTTTGGCTCATTTGGAAGATCAGAAAGCTTTGTTCACTGATTTATTACCGTCTACTTCAGCTGTAATTCGTTCCATTCAGCTGCTAATTCATGAGGCTCGGTCTGGTAGTTCGGGCTGCTGTCTCTCCTAGTGTGACGCGGTGATCCTGGTTCATCTTCAGGTCTCGATCAGACCCATTCAGACACCTAACATCATCTCGGTAAAATGGATTCCCCCACCGCCTTATTGGCTGAAGGATAATGTTGACGGATCTACGCTGGGCTCCCCAGGGGCTGGTGGCGCCGGTGGAGTATTCCGGTCGTCTAGAGGGTTTTCCAAAGGGTGTTTTGCATTCCCAATTGCTTCCTCTTATGCTTATCTTGCTGAGCTGAAGGCGGTAATGTTTGCAGTTGACCAAGCTTGGGAGAACAACTGGCACAAGCTTTGGATTGAATCAGCCTCCTTGTTAGTGGTCGATAAATTAAAGTCACATTCTGCCAATGTTCATTGGTCTGTCCATCACGACTGGTTAAAATGTCTACAACAGTGCTCGTAGATGTCCGTCATGATTACCCACATTTACAGAGAAGGTAATCGGGTTGCTGATGCTTTAACACACTTCGATGTCTCCTCCTCCTCCTCCGACATTACGTGGTGGCAATCAGCTCTGCACTTCTGTCACTCACTGCTTTTTGAGGATATATGTAATGTTGGTCACTTTAGATTTCTCTGATTTATATGTTTTTTGTTTTTTTGTTATTTTATTTTGTTACTTTGTTTTTCCGTTTCCTAGTTGGGATTCCAGGATTATTACTGCTGTATCGTCTCAGCTTCTATAAAAACATGGGTAGCAAGCCAGCATCCATCTTGTGCCAAATGTAGGACGTAATTTCATTTCTTTTTATAATAGGTCTTTAAGTACTATTTTACTTTTGTTTTAGGCTTCTGTTTTTGTGACCTATAAATACTTTAGTATGTAGCTGAAGGTGATGTAGATACTCATTTTGTCGGTGGTAAATTTTTATTTTTTATAATTTTATCCTTTAGCCAATTTATTTCATAAATATTCACATTGTATGTATTTACTAGATGTACTGATATTTTGCTATATTTAGTATCTATATTTCGTTATAAATTGTTCTTAATTACATTTTACAAAAAGAAAAAATTATATTCGTATAGTTCGGAAAATTAGTTAAATGTTTATATTATAAAGATAAAATCAATTGATTAAGATATTAATTTTTACAAAAATGTAACTATGTTTGAAATAATATTGTATTTTATTTTAGAGTTATATTAAAAATGTAGACATGTGTAGCCTAGTTATAATAATTAATTTTTGGTCGTGAACCCTTGGTTAAGTAATAAAAACATAATTGAGTTTCAAAATAAAATAGAGGAAGAATTTAGGCCTATCGAGCTTTGCAACGTCATTTTTAAGATTATATCCAAGGTTCTGGCTACTAGACTCAAATCTATCCTTCCTTCCTTAATTTCTGATAACCAGTCAGCTTTCATAAAAGGGAGGTCTATTCATGATAATGTCCTGATCGCATTTGAAGTTATCCACAGTATTAATGGGAATTGCAGTAAAAAGAAAGGGGATGTGGCAGTTAAAGTTGATATGAGCAAAGCCTATGACAGGGTGGACTGGAATTACTTACAGGGTATGATGACCACAATGGGTTTTGACAACAAGTGGATTAAATTAATCATGTTATGTGTGACATCAGTGCAGTACATGGTTAAGGTTAATGATGCACTTATTGGCCCTATTATCCCCAAGAGAGGTCTAAGGCAGTGAGACCCCTTATCCCCGTATCTATTCCTTATCTGTGTGGAGGGATTGACGGCTTTGTTACGAAAGGCAGAAATTCGGGGTCATCTTCATGGATATCGGGTTGCTAGGGGCGCTCCAGCTATTACGCACCTTCTGTTTGCCGATGACGCATTCCTTTTTTGTCAGGCCAATATTGCGAAAGCCAGGACTCTGAAGGAGCTCCTCAGTACTTATGAAAAGGCTTCAGGTCAGGCTATCAATCTCTCAAAATCCGGAATCATGTTCAGCCGCAACACTGCACCTGAATTGGCTACTGGGATTTCGGCAATCCTCGGGATTTCACAGACATTGAACACTGGAAGATACCTGGGCCTTCCGTCCTTGGTAGGAAGGACTAAAAAGGCCATTTTTGCTCACTTCAGGGACAGGCTTTGGCAACGTTTACAAAGATGGAGAGGAAAAGGTATGTCTAAAGCAGGTAAGGCTACCCTTATTAGAGCGGCTGGCCAAGCTATCCCTATTTACTTTATGAGTATCTTCCTTCTCCCTGTTTCTACTGCTGATGAACTTCAGAAAATGTTAAACTCCTTTTGGTGGGGGAATAAGAAGTCGGGTGAAAGGGGGATCAATTGGATGTCATGGGACCGCTTATGCGCCCCAAAGCTGTTTGGGGGCCTCAATTTCAAAAATTTCACTGCGTTTAACCTTGCTATGTTGGGAAAACAGGGGTGGCGACTATTCTCCAATCCATCTTCGCTAGTCAGCAGAATTTACAAAGCTAAATATTACCCAAAAGGGGACTTTATGGGAGCCATGTTAGGGCATTCACCCAGTTTCATATGGCGAAGCATTTGGAGTTCTCAGTTAATAGTCAAGGAGGGAGTCAGATGGAAAATTGGAGATGGGAGCAGTGTGAATGTATGGAGGGATCGTTGGCTACAGGATGAGGATTGCGGGTTTGTTCAAACACCGATGATTGAGGGACTAGAAAATCTAAAGGTATGTGATTTATTCATTTCGAATTCACGCGAATGGGACTTTGAACTTTTAGAAGAATTGTTCACTGAAAGAGATATTCGGGAGATGAACAGGCTTCCGGGTCGTAATGCACTCATAAAAGATAGTATTGTATGGTCGGCTTACCCCTCGGGGAGATATTCTGTCAAGAGTGCGTACCGGTTAGCGGGAACGATGGAAGGTTCCGAAAGGCATCATGTAAGTGGTGCGTGGAAGAGGGTCTGGTATGCAGAGGTTCCTCATAAAGTCCGGTATTTCGCATGGCAACTAGCAAGAGGCTGCCTTCCTACCCGCGTTAAACTCCAACAGAGAGGGATTCAAACTATTAGTAATTGCGTGGTCTGTAATGGCCCATGGGAGGATGCGTGGCATGTGTTTATTGAATGCGGCCCCTCGAGACAAGTATGGCAGCTAGCGGGTTTACTAGAGAAGATATCAGCGGCTTCAGAGGAGGCAACTAACCTATCTGTCTGGTTTTGCAGGGTTTTAAATTCGCTATCGCCGAACTTGGGGGCAACCTTCATGTTGCGGCTATGGAGCCTATGGAAAGCCCGAAACAATAGGCTTTGGAACCAGGAGGTAACGGAACCGGTCAAAGTCGATTGGATCGCTGCCTGTACGTTGAGCGATTGGGCGCGGGCTCAATCCCTTAAGCAGACGGTCGACGTAGCAAGTAGAGAAAGGCAAAAGAACCCCCGCAAATGCAGTAGTTGGCACCCGCCAGATCCTGGAGTTTATTCGTGCTGCACAGATGCTGCAAAATTCAGCAACACGGAAATGGCGGGATGTGGAGCTGCTGTCCGCGATTCTGGTGGCAATTTTGTCATGGGGAGGGCGGAAAAATTATCATGCTGTCCAACGGTGCAGGAATGTGAAGCAACTGCTCTCCTTCAAGCAATGCAATGGACAGTAAGCCATAACCTCAAGGAAGTTGTCTTTGAATCGGACGCTAAACAGATTGTCGAAGCGGTCAACGGAAACAAAGCGGATGATTCAGAGCTAGGAGACATCATTGCTCAATGTCGGGCAATCTTAACAGTAAATGACCATTACTCAGTCATTTGGATCAGGCGACAAGCTAACGGATTGGCTCATGCTATTGCACAGTCTTCTCGTTTTATTACTTGTTCCACATTCTTTTATTCTTTACCGAGTTTCGTTTCTATTGATTTGTTGAACACTTGCCAATTAAGGCACATTGATTAATTCATTAATTTTTTGATTCAAAAAAAAATAAAATAGAGGAAAACGAAAAGAATAAAAAGGAAATAGAAAAATAGAAAAATATAATTTTTATTAATAAATTTCAGCAATTACAAATGAAATCCCAACCGTCCCCAAACCCATTCTAATAGGCCCTTAAGATCCAGGATCCATACAACCAATTAATCCATAACAAATAAACAACCTAAATATAATAAAAAAAATACAATAAAATGAATAGATCTTAGTGGGCAGACATGGGCCACACCATGTTGCTTGGCCACTGCTTGGCCACTAAGTAAGTTTTGTTGTAACTAAACAAGCTTTGCTGTACAAATAGAGGGCAACAGACACAGCAAAGGGGAGGAGGCAGCTAGACCCTCCTCTTACTCTTCATCTCCATCTTCACCCTCTTTTAAAACTGCAACCAGGAGCCAACGAAAAAAAAAACAGTCCCATTCTCCTCTTTCCTTCAACTTTCCTATCATTGATTCTCCATCTATGATTCTTCATGCCAGGTTCTGGTTTTGAGGAGGTTTTGATCTTTTGTTCTTCAGGCGATGTTATGGTTTTGGGGAGCAGAGACTCAAGATTACCCAGTCATAGATGAAGTTAGGACACCTTTCTTTTTCCCTCTTCTTAAATACTTTCATCAAAGTTCTTGCTTCACTAAACTTCATCCTGTCAAAGAAAACCATTTTTCAATATCAACAAACAAGTTCAGCAATATAGCAAAACAGAGAAATCCAAGCAGATTCATCAAACAGAAAACAAATAGACAGAACCAAGCAAGGAATATAAGTGGTCGTAGAGTAAAAAAAAACGATACAGACAAAGAATGGAAAAGGAGACTGGAAGTAACATTGTTGTTCTGCCTTTCTTCAAGTAAGATTTTGTCAAAACTTAAAGTTCTGATGTGAGAAAATGAGAATAGAAGAAAATAGAAAAGAAGATAAGAGAGAGGAGAGAATTAGGAGGAAAAGAGAAGGAAATTCTTCATTAAAATTCAGGAATGCGTACCAGGTACATGTGTGACCACTAATATAGGAATGAGGACAAAATGGATTACAAGGGACAACTGCACTTCTGGACAGGTGGATAATTGCCTCACTAGTGTCCAAAATATATGATTCAAGCTACTTTAGCTAATACAACCTTTAGGGAAATAAATGGTGCACAGCAAGAAAAGAAAAGCATAAAGTAAAATATCATAGCAAAATAACAATAACAGAACTAACTAACAAGGCTAATGTTAGACGAGGTGCCGCGGCCTAATCTCCCGGGCGGACCGGGGGGTGGACAACCTCATGGCGACGTAAGCGGTGATTGGCGCCGAAAGCAACCAATCGTGGAATCAAGCTGCTCGGCAGGATCGGAACTCGGAGATATGGAAGAGTCGCCACCCACGAATGGGAAAATGAACACCGATCCCTTGTGGGAGACCGGTGTGGGTTCGGGAAACTTAGGTACGAGCCGAGAAGGCTAGCTCCTTTCCGGAGAAAGGCTACTAGGCACCCCGACATCGCCCGGTTATGAACCACCGGCCTCCTACTCAGCATGTTAGGCGATAACGGACTAATCGTATACTTCTTTAAGTTTAAAATTCATTTGAAACCCTTTTCTTTCTCTTTTTAGAAACCGTTTTGAGCATATGATATTGAAAAGCCACCTCAGTAAAGAATCACCCATTTATGTTTATACATACACAGAGAGGGAGAAGAAAGAAGTGATTTATTTACAACCATATTTAAATGTTATGTTGTGTGTCTATTCTGCGCTAACTTATTTCCCAAAACGAGTTTATTTACATGGTTCGCACTTTAATCGTCGTTGGAACGATTTAGGTGCGTTTTAAAACCCTGTTTGATGAAGTTTACCCGAATCGCCGTTGGAACGACTCGAGTATTTGAAAACGTTTGAGATAAAAACTTTTTGATGAGAAAACGTGGTTAAACATACAAGTCAATTTTACCTTGTACAAATTCTTTAAGAAAACGATTCAAAATCTCTATTATTAACAAAGAAAACGATTTTGATTACAATGTTCGCTTAATCCGTCGTTGGAACGGACTAAGGTTTTAAAACGTGATATTTTGAGAAATGGTTTGAAATGCTAACGAAAACGACTCTATTTATTCACATTAGGAAACTCTAAAAAATCATTAGTTTAAATATTTAAGTTGGAAACCCTCTTTTTATGATTTATTTTTCCCACATACTCAATGGACTCTCTACTTATTATAATTACATTAACAAATCCATTTAAACCACCATTCATACTTAAACAAAGCCCACTTGAAATATGGGCCCATGAATGGGCCAAAAGAATAAAGAAAATAACTTAACATATACATATACCTTTAAATCAAAAGGAGATTATGAGAATAAAAGTTAATAAAAAGGAACTACATAATACATATATGAAAATACTATATATAGTACATTTATACTTTAAAAGTGTTGAAAATAGTAAATGAATCTTATAACTAGGAAAATAACATTTATCCAAAAATAATAATCAATGAAATAACCCAAATATCCCAAAACTACATATATATACATAATTATTATAGTTTTAAACATCAAAAATAATATATACTAATATCTACTAATTATCTCCTAAAATGTCCAAGTAAATAACATTTAAAATAGAATTTAATGTAACTTGAAAGGATAACAATAAAAAGGAAAGTAATATAATATATACATATATATAAAAATAGAGTAAAAATGGAAAAAACCAATCTCCTAAAATAATCATATATGTTAAAGTTCTAAAACAATTTGAAAATCATATATTAACTAACTATATATACATATACTAAGGATTAAAAGCTTAAAAGTTAAGAGAAAGGGACCGAAATGGCATTTTTTACATTTTGGCAGATTTACCGACGGAAAATCCGTCGGTAAACAGCATTTAGTGACAGAAAGGGCAAATTACAGCAGCACTCCAATATTTTCCAGATTTATTCGAAAGCTTTAAATTAAATCTAATTCAATCGTTTTGGATTTCCGAACTACCAAAAATGGATCATAGTTGAGAACGGAGGTTCCTAAACGACGTTTTTTATTTCAACACATTATTTATAAATTCCTTTTAAATTAAGAACTCGTAATTACAACGTTTTCGACACCCGAACTACATTTTTATAGGATCACGGTTCGTATTGGGATATCAAAACGAGGTTTTTATTTTAAAACAAAACCAAATTTTATTTAACACGAAACGAAAATTAAATAAATACACTAATTAAATAAAATGTGACAAAATAAATAAATGACTAAATGAATAAAAACTATATCATGAAAAAAATAAATAAATTAAATAAAATAAAGAGTCTAGTCCTCGGATAATACCTTTAATTCGGTATCTGACCGTCGAAGCCGATTGATTCCACGAACCGCGAGCTTCCGTTTTTAATGAAAATTTAGTAAAAAATTGAACTTAGGAAATTTGGAATTTTTGAGAAAAAAAAATATTTTTCTCAAAAAAATTCACTCTCTCTCTCTAAAAATGTTTAGAGTGAGAAAGTTTATCCAAAAATGCCTCCCTCCTTTCTTCTTTTTGGGATCCGTGCCTTATATAGGCCCACGGATCCCGGAATAATTGGCGACGCCCAAAAAAATTTGGGCGTCGCCCATTGAGGTTGGGCGGCCGCCCAACCATGAGTTGGGCGGCCGCCCAACTTTCGTTGGGCGATCGCCCAACAATCGTTGGTTGATCGCCCAACGGCGTTGGGCGATCGCCCAACGCGAAGTTGGGCGCCCGCGCCCAACCCTCGTCGGGCGTTCGCCCGACGCGTTGGGCGTTCGCCCGACGCGTTGGGCGTTCGCCCGACGTGGTTGGGCGCCATCCCGACGACCCTTGGGGCGTGCCCCGCGCCGTCGGACGCGTGCACCCTGTGGCCGCCGAGCGCGCGTTCCGCGCCGCCGGACGCTCGCACGTCGCGGCCACCGAACGCGCGCCTCGCGCTACCCGGCACGTGCACCCCAACGGCCCATGAGGGCGCGCACCGCCATCGGTGCTAGGCATCGCTCGGACGTCGAGAGCGTGCCATTCGCGGTGCGTCCGACGGACGCCGCGCGCACGTCTCGTGCCGTCGAGCGGGCGTTCGACCATCGTCGTCCGCGTGCGGGATGCCGTTACGCGCCCGCGTCGTGCCGCTATTCTTCCTTCACTTATTATTCCTTATATATTTTTCAAAACTTCCGGAATCAATCGCTTCAACTGTCTCATTTTCAGGTTTTCGTCACAGGTCCTCCGACTCGGTGTCTACAGTTGCCCCTACTTTTCTATTTTGACAGTGATGTGTGTGTTTTGAAAACGTTTTTTGCTAACGCAACACATGCAATGTAAAACATATAAAAGTACAAGACACGTAAAGAATAGGAGGGAGCATACCTGACCTTTGCGCTGCGCGCTCCGGCGTTGTTCTCTGACTTCTTCAGACTCTGCTTTGGGTTGCACCGTGCTGCCTCTGAACCGGCTGCTAGCGAACATCCCTCTCTTCGATTCTGGCCTACGTTGGCTGGCTGCGATGAGAATGGTTCTAACGCGTTTTGGTCTACGGCTGTGGGGATGATGGCTTAATAGCTACCCTAGTCTATGACTGCGGGGATAATGGCTAAGTAGCTACCCTAGTTTACGACTGCGGGGATGATGGCTAAATAGCTACCCTAGTTTACGACTGCGGGGATAATGGCTAAATAGCTACCCTGGTTTACGACTGCGGGGATAATGGCTAAATAGCTACCCTAGTTTGTGATTGCGGGGATAATGGCTAAATAGCTACCCTATTTTAAGATTGCGGGGATAATGGCTAAATAGCTACCCTAGTTTGTGATTGCGGGGATAATGGCTAAATAGCTACCCTATTTTAAGATTGCAGGGATAATGGCTAAATAGCTACCCTGATTTACGACTGCGGGGATAATGGCTAAATAGCTACCCTAGTTTATGATTGCGGGGATAATGGCTAAATAGCTACCCTATTTTAAGATTGCGGGGATAATGGCTAAATAGCTACCCTAGTTTGTGATTGCGGGGATAATGGCTAAATAGCTACCCTATTTTAAGATTGCGGGGATAATGGCTAAATAGCTACCCTGATTTACGACTGCGGTAAATATGGCTAAAAAGCAACTCCGGTCAGCGACCACGAGTCAGATGGCTAAAAAGCAACTCCGGTCTGCGAACGTAAGTCAAATGGCTAAAAAGCAACTCCGGTCTGCGACCGTGAGTGAAAGGGCTCAAAAGCAACTCCGGTCTACGACCATGAGTCAAATGGCTCAAAAGCAACTCCGGTCTGCGACCAGGAGTCAAATGGCTCAAAAGCAACTCCGGTCTGCGACCAGGAGTCAAATGGCTCAAAAGCAACTCCGGTCTGCGACCAGGAGTCAGATGGCTCAAAAGCAACTCTGGTCTGCGACCAGGAGTCAAATGGCTCAAAAGCGGGGGCTGTTTCGGGATTTTCTTACAACACTGTTGTTTGTATTTTCTTACTGGAGCTATCATCTCGAAGGTTCGATGGGCACGTGTCTTAGTCTGAAATGATATAGACTAATGATTGTTTTTCTGTTGACTGTCGTCTGTATTTTGACTGGTGTCACTGTTCTGTAAAAATTGACTGTTGTCTGGAGTTTATGTCTTGACAATGTTGGTCACTGTCTGGGAGAAACGCAGGCTGAAACGGACTGCAAATCGGAGGTCTGTGCACCTGGTAATTAATTATTTACTTTTTACTTTTATGTCAAATCGTACTTTTTTCACTATTTACGGGAATGTCATTCCCTTTTCCTATATAAGGTGGTGGGGTTTCATTTCAACCCCACACCTTCTCTCTCCTCTTTCTCTTACTAGACTTCAATTTGGATTATTCTCGGGATGGATTTAGATGAATGGGATGGCACTAGAGGCATGGACGAGGTTTACGTAAACCTCGATAGAGTGGATACCTTTCACGACCCTACGACGCATTTGAGCAGAACACGCTGCAACGAGGTAAGTAATTTCTCACTTTGATTCGAACTCTAGGCTTTAGCATTCCTATACGAACATGATTTGCATGCTAACCTTTAGACTGCCTTAGAGGACTTTAGCTAGCAAACGTGAATTCCTTTATTTACAAGTAACATCTGTCTATTTTTGCAAGAATGCGCGCTATATGCATGTGAATAGTGACACTACGAATTTATGCATGCTAACAGTAAAAACGACATGAATAGTGAAGACATGAATAGTGAAAACGTGAATAGTGCAAATGAATAGTAAAAACATGAATAGTAAAGACTTAGCTAAGAAACGTGAATAGTGAAAACGCGAATAGTGCACGTGGATAGTGCACGTGAATAGCAAAAACGTGAATAGTAAAACTTAGCTAATGCATGTGAATAGTAAAAACGTGAATAGTGCACATGAATAGTAAAACTTAGCTAATGCACGTGAATAGTAAAAATGTGAATAGTGCACGTGAATAGTAAAAACGTGAATAGTGCACGTGAATAGTGAAAACGTGAATAGTACAAACTTACTAATGCACGTGAATAGTAAAGCCTAATCTATGCTCCTCATCACCGCAGACGAGGGTGGATCAAAGAATTGACTAAACCTTACGTGAATGATCCTACAGGAGAGATTTTTACAGAAAATTGGTCCTAACTGAGCGGATGTCTCTAGGTTAGAAAATGAAAGAATACCTAGTCTTAACGCGTTCTTATCAATTGCATGCTTTAGGAGCTGTATTTAAATTTTTTTTATCTTGTTCCTTTTTAGTTCATTGAGATTTCGGGGACCACTGCCGAGGTTCTCTCATGGTATGATAGGCTAGGTGCCGCGGCGAGAGCCCGTGTGCAGGAGTTGGGCTTTGGACCCTTTATCGTAGCGCTGCCCCGCACCAACCGGGTGTGTGATCCTTTTGGCCTACGGGCCCTGTGTGAGCGGTGGGTTGACTCGACCCACACCTTCCACCTTTCCTTCGGGGAGATGACCATCTCGCCCCGAGATTTTTCGTTATTGACCGGATTACGAGGGAGCAACACTCCCGTCCCTTTTTATTTTGGTATGATGCGACCGCGGGTCGACCCTGCTAGGCTTGCTGCCTTGATTGGACCGGGAGTTCCTCCATGCGCCAAGTCTACTCCGGCGAAGTTTGTTTCCACCGTGAGCCTCTTGAGTAGACGAGATTTTTGCGAGACTGACGATACCGACTTGGCGGTTCGTAGCTTCTTGGTATACGCACTGAGTGAGACGATTTTCCGCACGAAAGGCGGGAAGGTACACGCGGGCCTCATTCAGGCGCTCAGCGATTTGGATGCAGCGGCTTCCTATGATTGGGCGGGGGCAGGCTTAGCCTTTCTTTACAAGTTTTTGGATCTGACTTGCCGGAAGCGCAAGGACATCGATGGTTATACCTTTGCTCTGCTGGTACGTGACGCCTTCTTGACTTATCCGTCTTATCTTCTTCGCATTTTTCACACTCCTAATCCTCGTTTTTACCGCAAGTGTGGGCGTATGAGAGACACATCCTTCCCAACCGGTCTCGATCTCGACCGAGAGTACTGAGGCCGCCTTTCATGACTCAGTGGAGGGATTTTGACTTGAGCGCCGAGAGGAGTCGGACAGTGTCGCGGCTTCTGGATCGGATCGACTCGCTGACCCTCACACAGGTAGATTTTGCCTAATCATGCTTGGTTTTTTGTTTGAATGTTTCTGACTTTCTCTTTGTGCATTTTTTTAGATTAAGTTCCGATGGGACGACCTCGACTTCGGCCCTGGTTATACATATGTATCGATGATCCAGGAGCAGCAGTGTGTGCTCACCGGCCCCTGCGTGCGGGCGTGGTATTTAGGGGATCGAGGAATCACCGGAGTTAGGGACGCTCACTGGACACCGGGCGAGATCCCCGTCTCTATGTTCGCAGTGCGGACCCTGCCACTATCGGTCATTCGTCGGGATCTGACCCGTCGGTATGTTGGCAGAGCAGTGTGGATTCACGCCGGGGGCCGTGAGCCTTACTTGTCTACTTTGCTGAGCGCGAGGGATGCCCCGACGGCGGCGATGGAGGTGGATCCGACGGCGGATGTATTTTCGAGGGAGGCTGTCGCGGCAGTCTTTGGTCAGGAGGAGGTCCCAGTAAGTGATTCCATTCCCTTTTTATTTTACCCCTTTTATTCATGAGATGTTCAGTGGTTTTATGGTGTGTTTTGTTTGCAGGAGGGATCCTGGAGGAGTGCCCACTTATCTGATTTCTTCGACGGCACTCGGGCTCAGACGCCAGTGTGCGAGCAGCCCTACTACGTTGGCGAGTCCTTCAGCGCTGCCCGACCGGAGAGGTCTTCCCTAGGCGTACCTATACCAGACTATGGGAGAGATTATGCTACGATCTACTATGACGAGTCCGGGGCACCTTACGCGGGATTTGAGGCGGCCCCTCCTATCTTCTCCTCGAGGGTCCCGTTTGATCCCTCGGACGCTTCTCTGACCACGAGAGAGACTTGTACGGATTACGTGGGGCTGTCTGGTTATCTCCGAGACCGCCTCAGCTTGCGCTACACCGATCATCTGGTATGTATCATTACTGTACTTTAGTGTAGTGAAATGTATGCATGTATGTATGATTTATGTTTTTGCCTATGCTGCCTTTTATCTGTTCTCTTTTTTTCTTTTTCTGTAGAGTGATCTGCATGCCCACGAGCGGAGACAGAGCGAGCTAGCGCGGGAAGCTGATGCCCGAGTTGGTCATGTGTATCAAGAGAGGAACGACCACTGGTCGGGGGTGATGCGACGGGAGACTGAGGGTCGCCTTGCCGTCGAGGAGAGGGCGCGCGACGAGTCGATCAGATGCCTTGCTGCAGAGGAGAGAGCACGAGCTGCTGATGAGAGAGCACGAGTTTCTGATGAGAGAGCGTGAGTTTCTGATGAGAGAGCGCGTGCTGCCGAGGAGGCACTATCTGCGGAGCGGGCATCACACCTGAGAGATTTTGAGAACTATTGGGACTTCCCTCCGTATTAGGCTCGTTATGTATTGCTTTGTAGCTTTCATTATTGCTTTGTAGCTTTCATTGTTGCTTTGTAGCTTTTATTAGGGTTTCTCCGATGTATAGCTGATGTGTAGGGAGTGGGGTGGATAGTAGGTAGGCTTTTTGTGAAAAGTAGGATAGGAAATGTATAACTCATGATTCATATTACCATGCATTCAGTAGATTATGATGATTCCAATCATTCTCGTCAAATATATTCATGCCTTTATTTATTTACAAACAACAGAAATACTTAGCCTCTTATACATTGTTTTTGTAATTGCTCAAGTTATAACTATTGTTACCAGGACCCGCCTTTCGGTTTTCGGATCCCGGCGATTTTTCTCCTCTCCTTTTACTATCCCGGAATTTTTAAATGAGTGCCCTTTCGGGTTTTCACCCATTGGGATTTCCCTTATTGTTGCATAGGTCGCCCTTTGCGGGTTTTCAACCTATCGGGAATTTTTTCTTTTTCTTTTTTTCTTTCTTTTTTTTTTTTTTTTACGAAAAGTATTTCTTAAGCCTATCCAGGTTGGTAGGCTCGGAGAATTCCATGCCGTCCATTGTAGTTAACTTCACCGCTCCTTTGCTTAGTATCTTCTTCACGACGAACGGCCCTTCCCAGTTAGGCCTAAACTTCCTCCTTGGGTCGGTGTGCGTCACACGGATCTGTTTCAGCACTAAATCTCCTTCTTTGATAGGGCTGGTCTTGACTTTTTTATTGAAAGCCCGAGCCATCCTTCTTTGATATAACTGTACGTGGTAAAGGGCTTCCATCCTTTTCTCATCAACTAGAGCCAACTGCTCACATCGTCTCTTCACCCATTCCATCTCGGGGATTTCTGCTTCCACTGCGATTCTCAACGATCGCTTTTCGATCTCAATCGGCAAGACTGCTTCTGTTCCGTACACCAAAGAGAATGGCGTTGCCCCAGTTGAGGTCCTAATTGTCGTGCGATAAGCCCACAACGCGAGTGGGAGCTGCTCATTCCAATTCCGATGTGATTCCACCGTTTTTACGAGAATCCTCTTAAGATTCTTATTAGCTACTTCTACTGCTCCATTAGCCTGTGGACGGTATGGAGAAGATCTGTGATGTTCAATGCCATATTCTCAGAAAAGATTCCTTACTTCCCCCTGAAACTGGACCCCGTTATCTGTTATCATGTGATGAGGCACTCCGAACCTGGTGATTAAGTGTTTTTCAATGAACTTTCTCATCTGCTTGGATCCCAGTTTGCTAAACGACTCTGCTTCTACCCATTTGGTGAAATAATCGATGGCGACGGCAATAAACTTATGTCCATTTGAAGCGTTAGGCCTTACTTCGCCGACGATGTCAATGCCCCAAGCAGCGAATGGCCAAATAGGTGCTAACACGTGTAGTTCCATTGCCGAAAGATGACTGCAATCGCCGTGGATTTGACAATCATGGCATTTCTTTGCATACTCGTTACAATCTCTTTCCATGGTGAGCCAATAGAAGCCTTGCCTAATAATTTTCTTAGCTAGTACTGCTCCTCCCATATGGGCTCCACAAATTCCCGAATGTACTGATTCCATTGCCTCGCGGGCTTCTCCCGCATCCAAGCATCTTAGTTGTAACCCATCTGTAACCCCCTCATTTGGATCACATGATATGGGATGTTACACCATCAATGTGCCTTTTGTAAAGCAAGTTGTTATGGATGACGAACTGACGAGCTAGCCTTCTAATCACAGCTTGATCCCTAGGTTCTGACTCTACCGGATATGTCCCATCTTTCATGAAGTTCACGATATCGAAATACCATGGTTTTTCATCTGTCCTTAACAGCATTACGTCCTCGTAACATGGTTTGTGAGATCTTCTCAATACCAACGGCTTCGAAGCAAGGTTCCGGGGATTGTCCCAAACTGACACCAAAGTAGCCAAGGCATCCGCCGCCTGGTTCTGTGCTCGAGGAATATGATAGAAACGGCATTCTTTGAATCTTTATGCCAACCCTTCTAGCTGATCGAGGTACGGACGTAGTCTTTCTTCTCTTACCTCCCAGTTTCCTTGTGCCTGTTCGATGATCAACTTTGAGTCACCCCAAATTTCGACATATGATGCTCCCAATGCCGCTAATGACTGTAAACCATAAATGCACGCTTCATACTCGGCCATATTATTGGTGAGAGGGAAGGATAACTTCTTAGCCATCGGGATCCTTTCTCCTTCCGGTGAGGTAAGTAGTACTCCTACTCTGGCTCCATTCGAATTAACTGCTCCGTCGAAGAACATTTTCCACGGTATAACTTCGATTGCGTTCAAGTGCTCATCGGGGAAATCATAGCTTATCTCTTCTTCTTCTGCGCTCAGGGGTTGGTTAGCCAGAAACTCTGCCATGGCCCTTCCTTTGATAACCTTCTTCGTCACATATTCAATGTCAAACTCGGACAAAAGCAACAATCATCTGGCTAACTTCCCCGTCAAGGATGGAGTTCGGTACAAATACTTCATGGGGTCCATCCGAGAAATAATGATCACTTTATACGATTGGAAATAGTGCTGTAGTTTCTTTGTCAACCATACTACTGCCACACATGTCTTTTCGATCATGTTGTACTTGAGCTCGTACTCCAGGAATTTCTTACTCAAATAATACACTGCGTGCTCCACACTGGTGTCTCCCTCTTGAGCCAACATTGCCACAATAGATCGCTCCTCAATTGCTACATAGAGGAGAAGCGGCTTTCCCAGTTTAGGCGGTCTCAGCACTGGCAGATTAGACAAATAGTTCCGGACACTCTCCAAAGCTTGCTGACACTTATCATTCCAAATAGTGGGTTGGCCTTTCCTTAACAACTTAAAGATTGGCTCGCAGATTGCGGTGAGTCTTGCTATGAACCGACTGATATATTGAACCTGCCCCAGAAACCCTCTCACTTCTTTCTCATTTTTCGGCGCCGGCATCTCCTGTATAGCCTTCACTTTATCAGGATCCACCTCGATTCCCTTATTTCCGATTACATAGCCTAAGATTTTCCCAACGAAACGCCGAAAAATCAGTTCTTCGGGTTTAACCTTAGCTTGAATTCTGCAATTCGGGCTAAAAACTTCTCGAGCGCGGCAAAATGCCCTTCTCTGGTCTCTGATTTGACCATCATATCGTCCACGTAGACTTCTATCTCCTTGTGTATCATATCATGGAACAGTGCTGTGGCCATTCGCTGGTAAGTTGCCCCGGCATTTTTCAAACCAAACGGCATTACCCTGTAACAGTATGTCCCCCACTCAGTTGTGAACGAGGTTTTCGCTTTGTGTTTTTCGGCCATCTGAACTTGCATGTAGCCCATGAAACCATCCACATTCGTGTGTAAGACGCTTGACGCTGCACTGTCGATCAATACGTCGATATGAGGCAATGCAAACTCATCCTTGGGGCATGCCTTGTTAAGATCTCTGTAATCAACGCACATCCTTACTTTGCCGTCCTTTTTTTGCGATTGGCACCACATTCGCGACCCAAGGGGGATAGTCGATCACTTCGATGAATCCTGCTTCTAACTGCTTCTTCACCTCCTCTCTGATCTTATCTGCCCATTCTGGTCTCATACGTCGGAGCTTCTGCTTTACGGGCTTTGCTTCGGGATAAGTTGGAATGCGGTGAGTTACGATAGATTGATCAATTCCAGGCATGTCTTCGTATGTCCAAGCGAATACAATTTCGTATTTTTTAATTATTCTCTCAAATTCTTTTCTCTCTTCAATAGTTAATTCTTGAGCAATTTGTATAAGTTTAGGATTTTCATCCGTACCAAGATTGAAAGTTGACATTTCTATCGTATTGATTTCAAATGTAGGCATGTTATATGAATGAGAATGCATGGAATGATCATGATCAACATCAAGCAAGTAAGCAAAATCAGAATTCATTTCATTGATAGCATGGGTGATCACACCATCTGATTCAAACAAAGCAGTAATACAATTTTCATCATCAAGGCCTTCGGACTTCTCGTGAATTTTGGAGGTACTAGGCTCATCTCCCGCTCCCGCAATCGCTTCGATGGTGATGACCTGCTCCTCGGCATTTAAATCCAGCATCATGATCTCCTCGACAAAGTAGCTCGCCTTTCCTTTGCCCCAGTCGGCAACATCATTGAAGATTTCGAACCCCGGTAGAATCTTTCCTTCTGTGCTAGTCCATGATTTGGGGGTCCCTGAATACACCTTCCCATGCCCCTCGCTCACAAAATACTTCCTCAAGCCTACTTTTCCTTCAGCACTCACATTGGACGGACTCCCCTGCTCATATCCTAAACCTCTTCGGGTTTTCTGACTCTTAAAGTCCGGAAATTCTGGCAACCCCTGATGGTGTGCTCCTAGGCCCATTCCTGGTATAAAACCTCCCTTCATCATCTTCACCACGTCGGTGGTCATGCTTGACTCGTAAATCCCGAAAACTTGGAATCCGGAGAAGAGTTGAGGCTCAATTCCCAATGCTGCCACCGAGCTCAGTTTCTCAGCTCTAATTGTCACTATCTCCTCCCCGAAGGGGAATTTAATCATTTGGTGGAGCGTGGAGGGCACACCTCCCAACTTATGGAACCAAGGGCGTCCCAACAGAACGGCAAAGGTTACCGGGATATCCAACACTGTGAACTCAGTTTCTTGCTCGTGCGGCCCTACTTTCAACTTGGCCTTGAAGACCCCTTCAATGTGCCTATGGCTGTCGTCATATGCTCTAATCACAGTTTCAGAGGCCGTCAAGTCTCCTCTTTCCACTCCCAACTTCGACAAGAGTTTCAACGGGCAAACATTAATAGCCGATCCGTCATCGACCATCACACAACTAGTCTTCTTCCCGTTAATTTCCGCTCGGATGTACAAAGGCTTATTGTGAGCCTTCCCTTCTTCTGGGAGATCCTCATCGGTAAACGTGATTTCAGTTTTCTTTCGGGCCATAATCACCCCTACTAGCGATGTCGGTTCAGTATCGGTGGAAATAACCAAATTCTGCAGCTCTTTCATCAAGTTCTCGCGATGGTACTTAGAATGGCACAAAACCTCCCAGACTGTGGACTTAGCCTGCGTCTTCTTCAACTGCTCAAGCACTTGGTCATCGGGCTTAGGAGCCGACCCTTCTCCAATCTCAGTTTCTACCATTGGTGCCTTTCCTTCGGCCACCCGACCTGACCTCGTCATGACGGCGATTTCCGGCTCATCATCAGACTCATCCCAAATGTTAATAGGAATCCTCCGATTAGCATCTTCCTCGTCCGAGGAACTTTCCCAAATATCCACAATCATTAAATCCATGACGTGAGGAACATTCGGATTCAGGAAAAAGGGATCCGCCGATCCATACAAAGCCCAACCTATCAACTCATCATAGTCGCGGATGGACACTCGACTCATCCTTCTTGCGGCCAACGGAATAGCACCTCGTTGTATGCACATAAGCTGCACCTTATCGCTCATTGTCTCATTACACTGCTCATAACGGTGCCTCCACCTTCTAGCATAATCCACAAACGATTCCTCGGGGAATTGCCTAATCCTATCCAGATCGTCCAGGGATCCTGTCCATGGAACATACATCTCATATCTCGCCACAAAAGCATTTCTAAGAGGTATCCAATGACCCATTTCTTCTTCTGATAGGCCCTGGTGCCATAACAAGGCTTCTCCCATTAAAGTTTCCGGGAAATGTTCATGTAATTCACATTGCGGGAATCCGGCGTCATACATATGATTGCGGAATAACCTCGCGTGCTCAACAGGATCCTGGTATCCACCATACCTAGGCATTGCTAACACCGCATCAGGTGTTTGATAAGATGGGGAATCTGGGGTTTGCTCTGCCAGCATCCATACTGTATACTCTTTAATAAACCTCTTCGTCATCGCCGCCCAATCGGTCTTAACATACATCGGAAGTGACATATACCGCATCAACGGCTCACCCATCAACGAATTACAAAACAAGCTAGTGATCTCTTCTTCTTTAAAACCCAAGGGCGACATGGCCGATAAGTAGAAGTGAAGGTGTTCCATCGGATCTTTGTTGCCGTTATACTTACTGACCCTCGGCAACGGACGCTTGATAGGTCCAATCTGCATTGCGAAGCGCTCCGCGGCCCTGTCCTCAGCCCTTTGATACTTTTCTAGAAATAGATCTGACAATTGATCCCAATCATACTTGTAAGAGTCGGGTAATGAGTGAAACCACCCCAAAGGCTCGCCTATCAGAGAATGGTGGAACCACTGAGCAATCTCATCCACTCCGAAGGATTCAACAAACATATCGCGCATATATTCACGCAAGTGCACCTCAGGATTTCCCCCTCCACTAAACAGACCCAAATTAGGCACAATAGTTCGAGACGACCCTTCTCCGGTCTTTTCGGCACTATCTTCATCATACGGTGCTCCACCATCCGAGCCTTCCCCCTTCGGTTCATCCTCTTGTTCTTCACCCAGGAAGGACACATACAGCCCCTTTCCCACATTACTCTTTTCCTCGGAGTCCAACAACTCCTCTACATTCTCCTCGAAGGATTCCATCACTACAATTTCTGTCAAACCAACTCCGATCGTACTCACTCTATGATTAGGCAATGGATTGCGCCTAACGGAAGGGTTTGCTGACGAAGGGTCAGCTATCTTCTTCTCCTCAATCAAATCTTGGATTTCATGTTTCAGCCTCTCACAATTCTCAATTGTATGCCCATAACTGCTATGGAATTCACAATACCCTCTAGCCTGTATCTGCGGAGTAGGTTGAGCTTTGTTATACGGGGTAAGGGCTTTCAACAATCCCTTTTTCTGCAGACGCTCGAAAACTTTCGCGTAGGTCTGATCGAACTTGGCGAACCGCCTCTTTTCAATGGCATTAAGATCAACCACTTTCACTGCTGCGGATTCCGTACTCGCGCTAGGCCCTCCGGCACTATATCCAGACTTCGTCTACTTGGTATAAGCTTTCTTCGGCTCTCCATCCCCTTCGACCGTCAAGGCACAACTATACATCTGATTGAAATCAGTAAACGGCATATACCACAACTCATTCTTGATATATGGCAAAGTGTTGCCAACCACCATTCGGATCTGATCCTGCTCGAGCGGCTTTTGTTTCATCACTGCGGCCTTAGCCCTCCATCTTTTCACAAAATCGGAAAAGGATTCCCCAGCCTGTTGCTTAGTGCTCTCTAACTCTTTCAAAGTGACCTCCAGCATGGTGTTAAAGCTATACTGAGCGATGAATGACTTCGCTAATTCCTTCCAATCCCTTTTTGTTACCATCGGCAATGCATGAAACCATGTGAGGGCAGCCCCCTCTAGGTATGTGTTAAACAGCCCAAGGACCTGATCCTCAGTCAAGATCGTGTGCTTCATGACAGCAACATACTGATTCATATGAGCGGTGGGATCTCCAGTTCCATCGAACTTTTTCATGTCAGGAAGCCAAAATTTCAAAGGCAAAGCTGTTGTCGACAAACAATTCTTCAAGTTATAGAAATCCTGACTTCTGGAGCTTCCTCCGCGCAAGTCCTGCACTTCCTGTGTGATGTGTTGCTTCCACTCATCTTCCTTAGCTTTCTCCTTTTCTAGCTGTTTTCGGATATAATCCTGATAATCCTCCTGATTCCCAAAGCGAGGGCCATCGTTCACCTCATTCTCAGCACGCTTACTACCACTTTTGTTGTCTTTCAGTGCTAGCTCAGCCAGCTGGGCCAAAATCGCGGCCAGCTGATCATTGATATTGTTCACAGAGTTTTCTAATTCAGCCACTTTCTCGTCGGTCGTAGACATACTGACGGAGGACTGAGTATACCCAGACGAAGATGATTCAGAAGCCACAACTACCGATTCGGAACTGTCCACTCGTAGCTGATCAAACTGTCTGACAAGCCGATTACTCTCGCGAACCCACAACCGCTTAATGATGATGTCTGCGCGAACGGTATCCATTAGTATGTATGCATGATTTTATATGCATGATTCATGGTGTGTGCATTTATTTATTTATGGGTATATAAGATAAGAAGAACAAACGTTAGTCTAATTTACACGTATCACAACATCTCTCTTCCGCCCTTATTCCTCCACACACTCGTTGGTCCAGGTCTCTTTCCTAGGATTTTGGTTTTTGGCTCACATTGCGGTCCAGGGGACGCGTGATGCCGTCGATTATTGCGGAAAAGTAGATCAGTCATCAGACAATACAGTTCGTTTTGACGTATCAACGTTCAGTGACTAAGAAGTCGACTAAGTTGGATTGTCCTTTCGGAATAACTCGTCTTTTGTCCTTTCGTGAGACGCATTAATTCGGGTTTTGACTCCCTTTGAGCGCATCTCAGTTTTTAGACGTGGTACGAGTTATTCTTCTAGTCCAATCGTTCGTTATTGTCAATGACCCGTTCCCTTTTTATTCACGTGGATTCGTGTCTCGATTTTTGGATTACAACGGGATCTTTTGGATCTATTGAGAGACGTAACCATGCGTTTATTTAGTGATGGAATCACTTTTGGATTTTATTTTAGGAACAGACTCATTGCGTAACGCATTTGTTCTTAGCGTCGAGGATCCGTTTACTCATCTTAGCTACGTGAAAAGACGGCGAGTCTTACTTTTAGCGCACGGTAACCTTTCGGCTAGTAACAGTTCGTTGTTCTTCCCAATCCACGGGATATATCATCTTAGTGTGGTTATAGAAAATCAACGTTTCGTTGAATCGCATGCTTATTCAAAGCGAGGATATCACCGTTCTCTTTCCTTTGGGCACGATTTAAGCAAACACATACATCGGGCCATATTTCTTGCGATTTTGGTAACGGTCGAAATGATCGAGTCGTTAGTCAAACCCGCAGTCTCGTCCATATGGCGCAATTATATGGTTTGGCTTAATTCGGCTTCGAGATTTTAAACGGGGTATACATTCGTTCGAGGCACGTATTCAACGGCATTGGTTTATTTTCTTTAACTACTCTTGAGATTGACATATACCGTAGACTCGAAATGATTTTGGTTGTTTAGTTCATTTCTCATTTCTTTTATTTTCTTAGTCACCTTTGCGGACACATCCATTTCTCTTAAGAACGACACGAGGCATAACGTAAAAGCTCGTCTTTTATTCGGAAGGGACGGGCTACTTGTGCGAAACTTTTCACGTTACGACAGGGTCATTCAAAACAGAAATGTTCTTCGTTTTCGTTTCGTTATGATCTCGTTTTATCCAATTTATTTAAAGAATGTGAATAACGGCTACCGTTAATATAGTCTTTCGTATCGAAATGTAACTATCCTCAACACCGAACCGATTCATACTAATACGTGCTTACGTCATAACACATTTCCTGAACATGTGCCTTCGTCGGGACACCGAAAGGGACAAGGCGGGTCGCACATGTTCATTCATATGAGATGACTAAGTCGTCTTTAGTTTAAATTGTTTCGATGTTTTGGGGTAATTAGTATGTCGATTCAAGAGTATATATTAACGCATCGTTTCATTTTCTTTACATACTTTAGGATTTAGACACGTATTTGGCGATTTGAAAACACGAACTGATTCATTTATCACACCAAAAATAGTAACGGGTAATCCTATGGAAACTTCTAAGACTATATGCTGACACGGCTGACCGCGGGACCTCACAGGACCGCACAAATTCGCCCCTAACGAATGGATGGGGACCCTTTGGCGCCTTACTGTAAGGGGGAACTTACACTAGCCTCTTTTGAGCGACGAATGGACTCTCGCTAGAGGTTTCGCGGAAATTACCCAAAGGGTTTGCAATAATGCACATGAATGCATACGAAAAGAAGTAAAACGATCCGTCCCCGTTAAGGGCTTAATACACGCCTTCCGGAATCAAATTTCTCGCTTCCCCAGCAGAGTCGCCACTTGTTAGACGAGGTGCCGCGGCCTAATCTCCCGGGCGGACCGGGGGGTGGACAACCTCATGGCGACGTAAGCGGTGATTGGCGCCGAAAGCAACCAATCGTGGAATCAAGCTGCTCGGCAGGACCGGAGCTCGGAGATATGGAAGAGTCGCCACCCACGAATGGGAAAATGAACACCGATCCCTTGCGGGAGACCGATGTGGGTTCGGGAAACTTAGGTACGAGCCGAGAAGGCTAGCTCCTTTCTGGAGAAAGGCTACTAGGCACCCCGACATCGCCCGGTTATGAACCACCGGCCTCCTACTCAGCATGTTAGGCGATAACGGTAATCGTATACTTCTTTAAGTTTAAAATTCATTTGAAACCCTTTTCTTTCTCTTTTTAGAAACCGTTTTGAGCATATGATATTGAAAAGCCACCTCAGTAAAGAATCACCCATTTATGTTTATACATACACAGAGAGGGGGAAGAAAGAAGTGATTTATTTACAACCGTATTTAAATGTTATGTTGTGTGTCTATTCTGCGCTAACTTATTTCCCAAAACGAGTTTATTTACATGGTTCGCACTTTAATCGTCGTTGGAACGATTTAGGTGCGTTTTAAAACCCTGTTTGATGAAGTTTATCCGAATCGCCGTTGGAACGACTCGAGTATTTGAAAACATTTGAGATAAAAGCTTTTTGATGAGAAAACGTGGTTAAACATACAAGTCAATTTTACCTTGTACAAATTCTTTAAGAAAACGATTCAAAATCTCTATTATTAACAAAGAAAACGATTTTGATTACAATGTTCGCTTAATCCGTCGTTGGAACGGACTAAGATTTTAAAACGTGATATTTTGAGAAATGGTTTGAAATGCTAACGAAAACGACTCTATTTATTCACATTAGGAAACTCTAAAAAATCATTAGTTTAAATATTTAAGTTGGAAACCCTCTTTTTATGATTTATTTTTCCCACATACTCAATGGACTCTCTACTTATTATAATTACATTAACAAATCCATTTAAACCACCATTCATACTTAAACAAAGCCCACTTGAAATATGGGCCCATGAATGTGCCAAAAGAGTAAAGAAAATAACTTAACATATACATATACCTTTAAATCAAAAGGAGATTATGAGAATAAAAGTTAATAAAAAGGAACTACATAATACATATATGAAAATACTATATATAGTACATTTATACTTTAAAAGTGTTGAAAATAGTAAATGAATCTTATAACTAGGAAAATAACATTTATCCAAAAATAATAATCAATGAAATAACCCAAATATCCCAAAACTACATATATACATAATTATTATAGTTTTAAACATCAAAAATAATATATACTAATATCTACTAATTATCTCCCAAAATGTCCAAGTAAATAACATTTAAAATAGAATTTAATGTAACTTGAATGGATAACAATAAAAAGGAAAGTAATATAATATATACATATATATAAAAATAGAGTAAAAATGGAAAAAACCAATCTCCTAAAATAATCATATATGTTAAAGTTCTAAAACAATTTGAAAATCATATATTAACTAACTATATATACATATACTAAGGATTAAAAGCTTAAAAGTTAAGAGAACGGGACCGAAATGACATTTTTTACATTTTGGCAGATTTACCGACGGAAAATCCGTCGGTAAACAGCATTTAGTGACAGAAAGGGCAAATTACAGCAGCACTCCAATATTTTCCAGATTTATTCGAAAGCTTTAATCTAATTCAATCGTTTTGGATTTCCGAACTACCAAAAATGGATCATAGTTGAGAACGGAAGTTCCTAAACGATGTTTTTTTATTTCAACACATTATTTATAAATTCCTTTTAAATTAAGAACTCGTAATTACAACGTTTTCGACACCCGAACTACCTTTTTATCGGATCACGGTTCGTATTGGGATATCAAAATGAGGTTTTTATTTTAAAACAAAACCGAATTTTATTTAACACGAAACGAAAATTAAATAAATACACTAATTAAATAAAATGTGACAAAATAAATAAATGACTAAATGAATAAAAACTATATCATGAAAAAAATAAATAAATTAAATAAAATAAAGAGTCTAGTCCTCGGATAATACCTTTAATTCGGTATCTGACCGTCGAAGCCGATTGATTCCACGAACCGCGAGCTCCCGTTTTTAATGAAAATTTAGTAAAAAATTGAACTTAGGAAATTTGGAATTTTTGAGAAAAAAAAATATTTTTCTCAAAAAAATTCACTCTCTCTCTCTAAAAATGTTTAGAGTGAGAAAGTTTATCCAAAATGCCTCCCTCCTTTCTTCTTTTTGGGATCCGTGCCTTATATAGGCCCACGGATCCCGTAACAATGGGCGTCGCCCATTGAGGTTGGGCGGCCGCCCAACCATGCATTGGGCGATCGCCCAACGGCGTTAGGCGAGCGCCCAACGCGAAGTTGGGCGCCCGCGGCCAACCCTCGTCGGGCGTTCGCCCGACGCGTTGGGCGTTCGCCCGACGTGGTTGGGCGCCCGCCCGACGATCCTTGGAGCGTGCCCCGCGCCGTCGGACGCGTGCACCCTGTGGCCTCCGAGCGCGCGTTCCGCGCCGCCGGCGGCTCGCACGTCGCGGCCACCGAACGCGCGCCTCGCGCTACCCGGCACGTGCGCCCCAACGGCCCATGAGGGCGCGCACCGCCATCGGTCCCAGGCATCGCTCGGACGTCGAGAGCGTGCCACTCGCGGTGCGTCCGACGGACGCCGCGCGCACGTCTCGTGCCGTCGAGCGGGCGTTCGACCATCGTCGTCCGCGTGCGGGATGCCGTTACGCGCCCGCGTCGTGCCGCTATTCTTCCTTCACTTATTATTCCTTATATATTTTTCAAAACTTCCAGAATCAATCGCTTCAACTGTCTCGTTTTCAGGTTTTCGTCACAGGTCCTCCGACTCGGTGTCTACAGCTAATATCACAATTAGTCCTTGGGCTTTTTCCCCTTACGCTTATATGTAACAATACCCCTTCCTTCACTGCATTCTTGTCCCCAAGAATGGTAGAACTCTGGAAATTGACCGGCAATGGACTCTGCATATTCCCAAGTGGCATCAATGGAGGACATTCCCTCCCAAAGGATGAGTAACTGTGGAAGAACCTCTCCAGCAATGATAGCATTGCGAGTATTAAGCAGCTTCGTTGGTTGAATAAGAAATTCACCATCAGAAACTGGAGGAAGAGTGGTGAGAGGGGTTGAAAGTGCATCTGGCCTTTTCTTGAGTAGAGAAATGTGAAACACATTATGAACTCAGCAAGTAGGGGGCAACTCTAGTTGATAAGCCACTTTCCCAATGCGAGCTAGGACTTTCAATGGCCCATAATAACGAGCTGAAAGTTTCATAGACTTCCTCATAGCTAGAGTAACTTGTCTATAAGGTTGAAGTTTAAGAAGAACCCAGTCTCCCACTATGAATTCCCTATCTGTCCTCTTCAAGTCAGCATTCTGCTTCATCATGTTTTGAGCAGTAGTCAAACGTTCATGAAGGAATCATGGTCTCCCTTTCTTGAAGCAAATCTGCTACAGCAGCCACCTTAGTAGTTTGAGGAGGTAGAATAGGAAGTTGGGGTGCGACTCCATACAAGGCCTGAAATGGGGACATCTTAATGGCACTATGATAGGTGGAGTTGTACCAATTTTCTGCTAGAATAAGCCACTTAGACCATTGCTTAGGAACCAGAAAACACATGCTTCGGAGGTAATTCTCCAAGCATTGATTAAGCCTTTCAGATTGGCCATCTGTTTGGGGGTGGTAGGCACTACTAAAAAGTAATTGAGTGCCCAACAATATAAGGAGTTCCTTCCAGAATATCCCACTAAAGATCCTATCTTTATCTAAGACAATTGACCTAGGCATGCCATGCAGTTTGAATATATTATCTAAGAACACCTGAGCCACTGTAGAAGCAGAAAATGGATGAGTGAGTCCGATAAAATGACCTCCTTTTGAAAACCTATCCACCACAACTAGAATAGTATCATAGCCACGGGACTTGGGAAGTTTCTCTATGAAGTCCATTGCAATGTCCTTCCAAGCCTCTTGAGGAATGGGTGATAACTTGTGGAAAAATCCTTGATCGGAGCACTTCCCTGTGAGGCGCCGTTGGGATCGGCCGGGGACACTCCGATGCCAAAGTCAGTAATATTTCTGAGAATAAACTGTAAGAACAAAAGTAGAGAATCAGTAAGTGTACCTTTGATCCTAGGAAGCTGGGGTATTTATATAGGTTTTTGTAACCTTCAGCATTAATGGGCAAGCAGGTGAAGAGTCATGTCATTACTCATCTTTAATTGCTATCAATTCTCCATTAATCCCAGCATTTAGCATTGAAACCCTCAGAGTTGAGGTATTCGAACAGTCAAGTCTTTATTCCCCTTTAATGGATATTAATTGCCATTTAATTGTATTTATTCTCATTCATGGATGGTAATAAAGGCGCCTTTTGGTATTCATAGATCCGTCAAGGCGTATGTACGCTCTCCTTGAGAGATATGGCGGGTCTCCGCTACTCGTTCTCATCGGGCGTATCTCATTATGGCGTATCTCGCCATGGTCCACGTGGTATGGCATAATGCTAGAAACTCCTTCCTTTTCTCCATTATTTGCATATTCACCCCTGCATTAATCCTGCAATAATTGTCATTAAATATCTCTTTTAGAAGGAATAATGGTTTGCCAGTATTTTTATTAATTTTCCCTTATTCCTTATTCAAGAATAATTTGGGTTGTTATTAGAAGCTCCCCCTAAAGGTATAAAAAGCTCTTTAGGGCTGTCTAATTGGTGTTTTATTTTTCTATATTGAAGGAAAGTGGACCCGCCCTAGATGGGAGATCACTTTGTCCTATCTTTGAGGAAAGTGGACTCGCCCTAGATTGGATCATATATAGATATGATGCACTTTTAGGGATTTTTTCTTCTTCGTGGATAGGTGGCCAACCGTATCCATTGTTAGCTTCTAGGGGCTTCTTGAGAGTTATATTTCCTTTAGAAAGGAATAACCTGCCCTTTATAGGACCATTTGTTCCTACCGCATAGGATTATGATTCGCCTTAGGGACTTCTTTTCTTCAGTTCTGCCATATTGAGGAGAATGACCCGCACTTAGGGATCAGTAAGAATGACCAGCCATTTAGGGACTTTTGTGCATTTTGTGGAGGCGAGACTTTGTTATTTCTATGATGAAGATGAGGATTCATTACTTTGATGAAAACGAGACTTCATTGTTTGGATAAAGACGAGACTTCATTAATTGGATGAAGACGAGGCTTCATTGATTGGATGAAGACGAGGCTTCATGAATTGGATGAAGACGAGGCTTCATTAATTGGATGAAGACGATGCTTCATGAATTGGATGAAGACGAGGCTTCATTAATTGGATGAAGACGATGCTTCATGAATTGGATGAAGACGAGGCTTCATGAATTGAAAGAAGATGAGGCTTCATTAATTCGATGAAGACGAGGCTTCATTATTTGGAGATGAAGACGAGGCTTCATTGTTTGGAGATGAAGACGAGGCTTCATTACTTGGAGATGAAGACGAGGCTTCATTACTTGGAGATGAAGATGAGGCTTCATTATTTTGATGATGAAGACGAGGCTTCATTAATTGGATGAAGACGAGGCTTCATTATTTGGAGATGAAGACGAGGCTTCATTGTTTGGAGATGAAGACGAGGCTTCATGACTTGGAGATGAAGACGAGGCTTCATTAGTTGGATGAACCCTTTGCTTTCCAGAACTATTTTTACTAATGCATTATATCTTTTAGCAAGTAATTTTTTAGAAGCTGGTTTAGGATTTCTCCGATTGTTTAGGGTAGGTGGCCAGCCGTACCCCAATGTGTGAACCTTTGTGAAGGTTAGAAGCTTTTATTCCTGGTGAGGAAGTTAAGCTGCCTTAGGCGATCGATTTTGCTTCCTATCTTTGAGGTGAATCGATCCGCCGCCAGGTCTTGAGACTCTTCTTTGGGAAGAGTATTTGAGAGTGTAAAGTTCTCACGTCTGAGAAATGTTTTAACTCTGTCTCTGACGGCAATCAATTGTTTCCTATCTTTGAGGTAGATCGATCCGCCGCTGAGATTATTGTCCGATTGTTTGTAAAACTTAAGTACAATTGTTTTAATCCTTATGGTCGCCATTTACTTTTACGTTTGCGTAAGTAAATATATAAGTTTGTAGGATTTAATATGGAGTAGGTGGCCAGCCATACTCTGTTGTGCGAACCTTTGTGAAGGTTTGAAGCTGTTCTATTCCTTCTAGAGGAAGTAAAGCTGCCTAGGGGATCAACTTGCTACCTATCTTTGAGGTGAAGCGATCCGCCCGTAGGACTTGTGAACCCTTCTTTGGGAAGGGAGTGAGAGAGTGTAAAGTCCTTGCGTCCAAGGAATGTTTTAACTCTTTCTCGAATGGTGATCATCTAAAGATGGATCCGCCCATGAGAGTGTTCTCCTATCTTTGAGGAGAAAGTTGAAGGTGTAATGATCTCATGTTTGAGACGATTTTAACCCGCTTTTGATGGTGGTCAATCCTTTTCCTGTCTTTGAGGAGAGAGTTGAGCTCATTTGAAAGCTCCTGAGGGTCTGTGCTTCTTATCTTTATGGAAAGGGGATCCGCCCGTGATGGGATCAATTGTCATATCTTTGAGGTAATTGATCCACCTGTGGAACTTTTCATTCGCCAGCCACTGGGCGTATATCAGCACTAAAAGCTAGGCAAATGAATATAAGAAGTATGGCGAGAAAGAATAAATTATAAAATATAGGATATTATAACAGTTTAATGCATATATAAGAATACGTAAAAATACTGATTTTTAGGCCTATGGTTCCGTCTATTCTGAGCAACTAGAACCGCATCCTCAATGATGTTTAACTTATGAGTAATCACATATGGGCTTACTCCTGTGGGGATCTCATTCTCCTATGTAAATACGCTTTCAGACTCAATGAGAACTTTTTTAACATCCTCTTTGATCTCTAGTTTTAATCCTTTGGCGATCCGCACCCGCTTTCCATCAGCAATAAGGAGCATTTCTGTGTCGCCCAAAGCTGTAGTGACAAGTTAATATTTCTCACCTTCGTCCTCTTTGGATTGTGGGCGGATTGATAGTGACGCCGAGTATAAGTCTCTTTAGCCACCTTTTGGTTCCCGCTAATCATTACTCCTCCTTTGCTGGTGGGAATGTACATTGTCAAACGACGGATGGAAATTAGGGCTGAAACCTCTGGCCCTTGGTCTGGATAGTGTGACCCGTCACTCCAATGATGTCAACAATGGTTGTTTCTATTTGGATCGGATCAACCTTTAGTTTGGCGAATGCACCTTTGGTGATGACATTGCGAGAACTGCCCGTGTCTTTACTCGCTTTATTTTATCTCCCATCCTTGAATCTCCATTGTTACTACCAATGCATCTGCATGTGGAGAGATTACTGGACCTATTTCTGCAAAAGGAGCAATGGAGGGATGTTTTATCCAGAGCGGATATTTTTGCTTTTTCCACGGGTGGCTGATACACTGGTCCATCTGCTATGACATTAATGACACTTTTGAATTTATTTTTGGGATCTGTCTTCTGCTTGTCATCTTGTTATTTGTTATTCTAGACAAAGCTATCTAGTTTGCCAGCTGCCAGCAAGCTTCAGTGTGGTGGCCAACCTGTAGTACGCTTTGGCGTTTCTTCCAACGGTTACATGCTCCCCTCCTTTGGGTTCGGGATATGTAATGTCCCGCTTATATTGATTCTTCTCTTTTATATTGTGGCAAGTTGGAAGCTTTAATCGTTTTTTCCGCCTCGTACCCCATGATCCGCGCTGTGAATGGCGAATTCCTATTAACTGGATGGCGTATCTTTCTGAATTATTCTCTTGTCTATCCAGAGCGGCATGTACTCGCCTTTCAATCTCATCATCCATGTGTTCAATGTTGAATCGTGATGGTGAAGCCGGCTCTTGATCTTGATCTCGATCATGTTGAGGTTATGCTTGGAGCTATGGTTTAACGCGGATGGATGTTATCACAACCGTGGGAGCCGTTTTATCTAGCTTCGAATATCTTGTCTCCGCATCCTTCAACATTTTGCTAACATAATAGATGGAGAACTGCTGACCTTTTTCTTCTTGAATAGCCACGGTGCACATAGCTTTATCCATGACAGATTGATACAAATGCAGGTCTCCCCTTCAGATTGGTCTGCTCATCAAGGGTGGTTCTGCTAGGAATTGTTTTATACCTTGATCTGCTTGTTGACAATCTTTCTAGTATGATGATCCGCTCGTTCAACCTCTGGATCTTTCTCACCCATAGTGGGGCTTTCATTTAGGCGCTCTTTTCACCTTTTTCCTCGCATGGCTTTTATTTAGGCGCTCTTTTCACCTTTTTCCTCACAGGGCTTTTATTTAGGCGCTCTTTTAACATTTTTTGCTAATGACATAGTCAAGGAATTTTTCTGAAGTGACTCTGCATATACACTTCTTTGGATTGAGCTTTATTTTTCATATCAGTCTTTGCACTAGTTGTAGTATTAGCAACTCCCTTGTACTTGTGGGTTAGCACTTGGGGATCAATGGCTTGATCCATGGAACATACTTCATAGCAAAAGAATGTTTGCATTGGCCTTGTTGGCAAATATCATGTATGATGCAATGTCTCTTTATGGAATTTTTAGTTCATCTTGGAATCAACTTAATAATTCCTTCACGTTGGTCACTGCCTCTAGAATGAACTTAGTCAAAGGATAAAACCGAGTAAATATTATATGTCAAACAAATTCATAATAGAATTTTAATCGTGCTTGTTTCAGTAATAATATCACGTATAACGGTCATAACCATAAAGATTGCTACTGCACATGAATATCATAATGAATTCTTAATAAATAACCATAATGAGAATGGTTTAAGAATAATGTCCTTTTGTATTTCAATGCGCATTAATATCCAAGATAGCATATTTATTTTAAACGTCATAAAAGTTATGACATTCTATATTGGGTAAGATACATAGTTGCTATTTACTTGCAATTAATATTGTGCATCCGTACATTAATGGCATTCAGAGATCATTAAAGCCTCATTTGAATGAGGTGTAATTAAAGAAATGTAAGTGATGATTTAATAATATAGGTATATATAAAATTACTCCTAAATCATTTCATTTGTACGAATAAAATAAAATACAAAGGGTAATTTTGGAAGAAAAATACATGTACCATGATTCTCCTCCAATTTAGGGTGTAAGGAAAATTACTCAAAATTCATCATCACCTACCTTCATATACTATCATCCAAACAATCTCTAAGGAACTGTCATGTATATCCTAAGAATTTTGCATAAATTAATGTTCTGATCCGAAACTGACACTTGCACTATTTTGTAGTTAGCCCAGGGTATGAAAGTTTCGTTTATCCAATTTGGTAATTCATCAGTCCATAATGTCTTTAATAGTTAGGGACAATTACACGATAATCACAAATAGATTCAATATGTTCAATTCTCTTACGTTGGTAAAAGAAATTCTAACAATGTCAGATAAATAGTTTTTATTATGAATAAACACATCCTTGTAAAAAAGGGGATGAAATAACTGTTTGACAAAAAAATATTCAAAAATATGAATTTCTGATATTAAAAGTACTATATAGGAGAAAAGCCATATATAGATGGTGAATTGTACAAGGAAAAACCAAATATGATTTTTTTTGTAATTTCTTCTAATAGTTATATGCATGTTCATCCAAAAGACCGACCAGATCTAAATCATATGTAATTACATGAGCCCTTTTATGATATTTTAATATCAAATGACAAAATCACATTGAATTGATGATTTTTTTTGTAAATCCCAAGATTACGGGTCTTATACATGCGTTTGTACTAATTCAATGATAATATCATATTACACTTGTCATGCATAAAAATATGAGGGCATAGTAAGCATGCAAGATTTAATGAAAGATTTGTGTCTATGACTTCATCTTTCACAGTTTATTAGATTTATCATAATAACATGTAATGATATTCATAGCACTTTATAAGAGTGAGGGATCTCAATTTTCTTTAATTAAAAATGGAATAAGAAAGGGGAGGAAACTTATCTTTTTCATCATAAAATTCCAGATTTAATGTAGAAAACTCTTTCCCACCAATATATGGAGAACTGTATCTTTGGATAGATTTGTTGTACTGATTGAGCCAAAGTTTGAGATTGTGATTTCTATTCTGTTGACTCCATTGTTTTGTTCTTTGTGAAACTCTATACAATCAAGATTTTGTGATCTTCTGTTTGTTAGAGATCCACGATCACCGCACCAATTGATAACTTGTGGAAAAATCCTTGATCGGAGCACTTCCCTGTGAGGCGCCGTTGGGATCGGCCGGGGACACTCCGATGCCAAAGTCAGTAATATTTCTGAGAATAAACTGTAAGCACAAAAGTAGAGAATCAGTAAGTGTACCTTTGATCCTAGGAAGCTGGGGTATTTATATAGGTTTTTGTAACCTTCAGCATTAATGGGGAAGCAGGTGAAAAGTCATGTCATTACTCATCTTTAATTGCTATGAATTCTCCATTAATCCCAGCATTTAGCATTGAAACCCTCAGAGTTGAGGTATTCGAACAGTCAAGTCTTTATTCCACTTTAATGGATATTAATTGCCATTTAATTGTATTTATTCCCATTCATGGATGGTAATAAAGGCGCCTTTTGGTATTCATAGATCCGTCAAGGCGTATGTACGCTCTCCTTGAGAGCTATGGCGGGTCTCCGCTACTCGTTCTCATCGGGCGTATCTCGTTATGGCGTATCTCGCCGTGGTCCACGTGGTATGGCATAATGATAGAAACTCCTTCCTTTTCTCCATTATTTGCATATTCACCCTTGCATTAATCCTGCAATAATTGTCATTAAATATCTCTTTTAGAAGGAATAATGGTTTGCCATTATTTCTATTAATTTTTCCTTATTCCTTATTCAAGAATAATTTGGGTTGTTATCAATGGGCAAGGGTTGAAGTAACCCAGGGTAGGCTAAGTGGTCTGCCTTGCACCATTGACAAGTGTCACATTGAGAAACCCAGGAGATCACCGATTGAGAGAGTTTTTAGGCCAAAAGAAATGTTGTTGCACCCTAGAAAGAGTTCCCTTGATTCCTGAATGACCTCCCAATGGAGAGTTGTGACAGCTTCCACGATCTTACTGCGAAGATCAGTAGCAGCTCCAATGTACAACCTGGAATGATACCTTAGCAAGCCATTAGAGTAAGAATAAGGACTAAGGGATGTTGGTTGAATAATCAACTGTGGAATCCACTTAGAGGCCAATTCATCTTGCTCATAGGATCCTCGAATGTCCTCCATCCAACTTGGAACTACCATGGTAAGAGCCTGAATAGTGATCTATGAAATTTCCAGACCTTCCTACTGCCTTGAAAGTGCATCAGCAGCCCTATTCTCACTACCTTTTTTATATTGAATGATGTAATCTAACCCCAAAAGCTTAAAAACACCCTTATGTTGTAAATAGGTATGTAATTTCTGCTCTAATAGATGATTGATACTTTCATGGTCTGTCTTAATTATGAAAGTAGAATTCTCAAGATAGTGTCGCTAAGTAGAGCATGCTTGTAGGATTGCTAGAAGTTCCCTCTCATATGCCGAGAGCCTTTGTTTTGAGGACTGGGGGTCTTTGAAAGATAACAAATGGGTCTCCCATTTTGCATTAGAACTGCCATATGCCAGAGCCACTCGCATCACATTCTAGTGTGAATGGCTGGTCAAAATTAGGAGTGGAGAGTACAGGAGCTTGAGTCATGATCACCTTAAGCATCTCGAAGGCAGATTGAGATTCAGGGGTCTAGTTAATGAAGGAAAATAGGCAAACATTTGGCATCGGAAATATAAAAATTTTAACCTATTTCCATTAACCCAAGATCTGTTAATCGTTATTTCATATAAAGAGGGATAGAAGGAAATACCTTTTGATGTTCTATCTATCGTTGCAATCGAAGTGCCCATAACTCTTACTTCGAGTTTCCGAGCACAAGACAAAAACACAATTCAAAAGCAAGTTAGAACTCAACTGTATAAAACAACCAAAGTAGATTGTCTCTAATTAATCAACACAAGATCAAGGATAAAGAGAAAGAGATGAAATCAATTGAATCGGTAGGAAGCGGTGGATTATTTCGTCCTCGACTAAGGGGTTCGAAATTCTCTCTCTTCGGTTGCACAAGGATTGGCCGAAATTCACTTAGTAGGGGGCTATAAATAACCTCTTGTATCTAAACCCTAGTTAGATAGAATTAGGTTACTTAATAAGAGTTCTATTCGGAATAATACTCTTCTTATTATTATCTATAATTATATCTAAATATAAAGATAATAATAACTTATTTAGTAGGATAATAATTAGAAGTAATATAATCAAAATAAACCTCCTAATTGAATTATCCTATAATTAATTTATTCACAATTATAATCTAATTAAAATTGTTTAAGAATCAAATTAATTATTCATGTAATTTCATACATGAAATTTGCCCCCCTCATTTACTGGGCCTTAGTGGACTCAGCTGGGCTTCCATTAATTAATTAACATCTGTTTCTCTTTTGGGCTCCAAGTCTTATGTGTGACCCATTAGGTTCTTATTGCTTCTAGCCGTATGCAACTATTAAATTAATTTTCTCAGAATTATATTTTAATCTTTGCATAAAGGAATGAGTGCGCGAAATGTGATTAGCAAATCCGAAACATTCCCCCAGAGCTATAAAAAGATAGGTTGATTATGTCGTTGACCTTTCCGCATTAGTTACAGTATAATTCGATCCTTTATCAACTACATCCTTGAACTGAATCTTATGACTATGGATAATGTCAAGTCACATATAGCGAGACGTTCGTTTTACTTGTACAGACCGAGTCAACTCCAATTAGATAGGTTAAGTGAAATCTGTATTTCAAGTCTTAAGCTATCACCTTGCAAGGATTTAGAGTCAAGTCTGCCATAAGCGATCCTTGGACGTATCTCCCATTTATCGGGAGTGACAAATGCTCAATCCAATGTATAACTATCCTGCAATTACTTCCTGTGACACCCAACGTCTGCCGTTCACATCCTAGAGTCATCTCTGTTATGGATCGTGTTACAACAGGATCAAAGCATCACATTCCGTAATCCAGAATCACTAATTAACATTCCTTTGAGTCTTAGGATTACTTATACCTATTAATACCAATAAGATGAACATGTGACAAGGATGAATCTACCCATCCTGTTATCTTAAGTCGGGTCCCCAATCCTAATGAACTCCCTTTCATTGGATCCATGGAACTGTCCAGATTATCTGTATATCTGAAGCTTGTGAGATCAGCTCTCTGTCTTGACAGAAGACATTGTTACATGCAAGTCTCAACAGTGATATGTCAATCTTAAACATATTACTTGACTTGGGGTGGTTTTAAGTTTATTAGTTTATTATAAAGTTTCGTCTCACTTCATGCTTGTATGAACACTTTATAATCACTTTAAACAAACTTAGGGATTTCCTTTTATCAGACTTATTTAGTTCTTTAAAAGAGGTTGCCTTTATACAGTTATGAAACCATATCTTATTAAAACAAATGACATAAAGAACACTTCATTTATATTTAGTTCATATCCTAGAACAATTGTCTATAGGACACTAAACCCCAACATACTCCCACTTGGACTAAAGCCAATTGTTTCTATAACTTATCCCAGTAGAAGTTAGATGACAATCATGTACTTTCTGGGCTAAGGGCTTTGTCAACGGATCTGCAACGTTGTCCTCATTAGGTACTCTTTCTATTCTCACATCTCCTCTTGCCACAATCTCTCTTACAATGTGGTATCGCTTTAGGTAATGCTTGGATGCATTATGAGACCGTGGTTCCTTTGCTTGTGCAATGGCTCCATTGTTATCATAATACAGTGTAATGGGATTTACGATGTCAGGCACCACACCAAGTTCAGTAATGAACTTCTTAATCCAAACCACTTCCTTTGCTGCTTCCGCAGCAGCGATGTACTCTGACTCGGTCGTAGAGAAAGCTACGCTTCCCTGCTTGGAACTCTTCCAACTGACCACGCCCCCATTCAAGATAAACAGGTATCCTGATTGGGATCTAAAATCATTCTCATCTGTTAGATGACTGGCGTATGAAAATCCTTCTATTTTCAGATCCCCTTCTCCGTACACTAGGAACATGTCTTTAGTCCTTCTCAAGTACTTAAGAATGTTCTTGACGGCATTCCAATGCTCATCTCCTGGATTACCTTGATAACGACTCATTATACTTAACGCGAATGCTACGTCAGGTCTAGTGCATAGCATAGCATACATAATCGAACCGATTGCGCTGGCGTATGGGATTACAGCCATTCGTTTCTTATCATCTTCGGTTTTAGGACATTGATGATTGCTTAACTTTAATCCATGTACCATGGGTAAGTTACCTCATTTCGATTCAAGCATGCTAAACCGCTTTAGCACCTTTTCAATGTATGTAGCCTGTGAAAGACCAAGCAGTCTTCTTGATCTATCTCTGTAGATCTTTATACCAAGTATATAAGCTGCTTCACCAAGGTCTTTCATGGAGAAGTTACCTGATAACCATACTTTCACCGACTGTAGCAGAGCTATATCATTTCCCATTAATAATATATTGTCCACATATAGTATTAGAAATGCAACTGAGCTCCCACTTGCTTTCTTGTAAATGCAAGCTTCTTCGCAATTTTGTTCGAAACCAAATTGTTTTATGGTTTCGTCAAAACGCTTGTTCCAGCTTCTAGATGCTTGCTTGAGTCCATAAATGGATCTCTGTAGTTTGCAAACCTTGTTTGCATCCTTTGATATGAAACCTTCAGGCTGCATCATATATACATCCTCAAGCTGGTTTCCATTTAGGAAAGCTGTTTTCACATCCATTTGCCAAATCTCGTAATCGTAGTGAGTGGCAATAGCAAGCATTATTCTGATTGATTTGGACTTAGCCACATGAGAGAAAGTTTCGTCATAATCAATTACTTGCTTCTGACGATATCCTTTCGCTACTAACCTAGCTTTGTAGGTGCTAACCTTTCCATCCATGTCAGTCTTCTTTTTGAAGATCCACCTGCACCCAATGGGTTTTATCACTTCGGGTGGATCAACCAAAGTCCAAACTTGGTTGGTGTACATGGAATCCATTTCAGAATCCATGGCCTCGAGCCATGCTTTAGAATCTGGACTGGTAAGAGCCTCTTCGTAGTTTTCAGGTTCGTCGTCCAACACGGGAACCTCATCATCATCTCCCACTAGAAAACCATATCTAATTGGGAGTTCACGAACTCTTTGTGATCTACGAATGGGTGGCACTTGAGTGTCATCTAATGGGACTGATTCGGGTTCCTCAACCGCCTCTGTTGTTTCAGTCGGTGTTTCTTTTTCTTGAACTTCATCAAGTTCAATCATGCTTCCCTTTTCTGTTTCTTCGAGAAATTCTTTCTCTAAGAAGGTTGCGTGCTTGGATACTATTACTTTCTGATCATCTGGATGATAGAAGCAATATCCCACAGTTTCCTTAGGGTATCCAATGAAGAAACACTTATCAGATTTAGAATCTAGTTTGTCTGACGCTATGCGTTTGACGAATGCTGAACAACCCCATACTCTTATGAATGAGAATGTGGGTTTCCTACCAACGAACAATTCATATGGTGTGGAACTAGCGGATTTAGTTGGTACTCGATTTAGGGTGAAGAGGGCAGTTTCTAAGGCATAGCCCCAGAATGTCTTTGGAAGTAATGCTATGCTCATCATAGATCGTACCATATCTAGTAAGGTATGGTTCCTCCTTTTGGATACACCATTGTGTTGTGGTGTATAGGGAGGTGTCCATTGTGAGCATATCCCACATTCAGTTAGATAATTCAGAAAATCATCTGAAAGATATTCGCCACCTCGATCGGATCAAAGTATCTTTATTTTCTTTCCTAATTGATTTTCTACTTCATTTTTGAAGCATTTGAATTTCTCAAAAGCTTCGGACTTGTGCTTCATCAAGTAAACATAACCATATCTGGAATGGTCGTCTATGAAGCTTATGAAGTATCTGAATCCTCCTCTTGCTTGGACTGACATAGGACCGCATACATCTAAATGTATTAATCCTAGAGTGTCTGATACACGCTCACGTTTATTGCTAAAGGGTGTCTTTGTCATTTTACCTTTTAAACATGCTTCGCATGTTTCCAATGATTCAGAATCAATTGAATCTATAAGCCCATCTTGGTGTAGCTTAAGCATGCGTCTTTTGTTTATATGGCCTAAACGACAATGCCACAAGTAAGTCGAATTATCTAGCTTATGTCTTTTGGTATCAATTGCGAATACAGAAATTTTGTCATCTAGCACATAAATCTCATTTTGTGATATTCCTGAAAAATAGAAAATCCCATCTCTATAAAACTCGCAATGTTTGTCTTATATTGAAATATGAAAATCGTCGTCAACAAGACGGCTAATAGAAATAATGTTTCTGGACATTTCTGGAACATACAAACAGTTCCCTAATTCTATTACAAGCCCAGAGGGCAAACTTAAAGCATAATCTCCAACGGCGATGGCAGCAACTCTTGCTCCATTTCCTACTCGCAAGTTTATGCTTCCTTTCTTCAATTCCTTAGTCCGATTTAGTTCCTGTATATTTGTACAAATATGAGATCCGCATCCAGTATTAAGTACTCAAGATTCAGACTGTGAAATTGTATTTATTTCAATGTAAAACATACCAGATGTTAAAGCACCGTCTTTTCCCTTCTTGAGGGAGGCTAGGTACTCCTTGCAGTTCCTTCTCTAATGCCCGTCTTTACCACAGAAGTGGCACTCTCCTTTGGGCTTCTTCACTTCCTTTCCCTTAGCTCTAGTGGCCATGGCCGTCTTGCCTTTCTTGGGATGTTTAGGATTGGGAAAATTCCCCTTCTTCTTCTTTGATCCCTTTATGACAAGAGCCGGTATTGCCTTATCTTTCTTCATATTGGGCTCAACTGACTTGAGCATATTTGCAAGCTCTTCAAGAGAGGTTTGCAAGTCATTCATCTGGTAGTTCATGATGAACTGTGAATAACTCTCTGGGAGGGATTGAAGAATTAAGTCTATGCTTAGTTCGTTATTCATCGCGAATCCAATACTAGAAAGCTTGGTAATATAGCCAATCATCTTGACACAATGTGTCATCACAGATGTGCCCTCTTGCATCCTGCAACAATATAGCAATTTTGATATCTCGTAGCATTCGCACCCGGTCTGTTTCCCAAACAATTCCTGTAGGTGCATGATGATGGAATAGGCATCCATTTCCTCATGTTGCCTTTTCAATTCCGGTGTCATTGATGCAAGTATGATGTCTCCCGCGTGATTGTCATCAGCCTTATGCTTCAGGTAAGCATAAAATTCTTGGTAGGGAGCACCATCCGTCGGGTAAGGGGTATCGGTGTATCAAGTACATACCATTTCTTATCGAACTTCAAAATGATTTTGAGGTTGCGATACCAGTCGGTGAAGTTTGAACCGTTCAACTTGTTATCGATAAGTATATTTTGCAGATTGGTGTTAGTCATGATTTTAAGAGTGTTTTAATTTAAACCTGAGAGTGAGAAAGAGTAAACGTACGTTATTCATTTGCCTTAAAATACATCAATCTAAAATTATAGGTCTTTTAGTTCATTTTAGATTGCTCCCACTATTTTGCCAAATTAATAGCCCTCCATATTAATTCGAAGAATTTCACAAATCCTTTAGTGAGCTAGGATACTAACTCCTGAGATTTCACCTTGAATTTGCTCAACAAGCTAGTCTCATTTGTTAGGTAGATTCATGTAATCAATCACATCTTTGACGTGATTCCTAGGTTATTGGGTTACTAACCACATTAGTAACTAATATGCTATTCATATTAATCCCAACCATATTGCCCATCAGTTTATGATAACATGAGTTTGCTAATCCAATTATCATAATCTAATTTAAGTATTACCCCATATTCATGAAAAGACGATTTTCAATAATTCAGGTGTTACCATAAGACCCCGAGCTTGAGTTTGCTCAACAACCCAAAGGCCCCCAGTACTGCCGGCTAAATTATAATATTAGGGAGGGGCAACCGATTTTAATAACTTGCTTATTTACTTAACTTTTAATTAGTGAGGGATTTTTATTTTAAGTCTCATAATCTAACTTAGACTTGATTTGCTTTAGCATACATCAGACACATACATTGGTGTTATGGACATATTATCTAAATTATTCCGTCGAGCCAGAGACGGAATAAAAGGCCAAACCTAGGGAAATACTAACTATTATATATTTCTCTTTAGGTCCTCCGTCTTCTCCATGGCGCCTTGAAATTACATATTAATTTCTATACTACTAAAGAAAACTTTAATTAATTTTGAAGGGAATTAGATGAGAGGAGAAATTACAATAGATAGTAGATAGGCAGGACTCACATGCCCTATTTCAAAAATACCAAAAGACTAAATAGAGGGTCCAAATATGTCCATAACTCCAAACATACATAGACTCAATTAAATAAATTTAATTGGTTGATTACATAATATACTTATGTAATATTTAGGTTAATCACATTAACACATCAAATTAACTTTCATTCAATTTTAATTCTATTAGTTTCGTATCTTATATATTAACCTTTTAGATTAATACAACTATACAAAACTATATTCATGCATATCCCAATTATTTTGATTTTAATCCATTTAATACTTTTGATTTACAAATAGGTAAAACAAACTTTTAAATAAATTTTTCATTCGATAATCAAAACAGAAAACTATCAATTTCTGAAAAACACACACACACACACACACACACACACATATATATATATATATATATATATATAAACATATTTAAAACTATTTGAAAAACGATTTTAAAATACGTGGGTTTCGGGACTGGCCTGAGGACGCGGCTGCTGCCGTTTGGCAGCAACCCTTTTGCGCCTGGCCAGCCGCTGCGCGGTTGCTGCCGCGAGGCAGCAACCGCAGGACAGCGGCAGGGTTGCGCCGTGAGGCGCAACCCGAGCTGCTGTCCATTTATTTTTATTTTTTTAAAAAATAATTATATATATATATGTATATCAGTTTTAGAACGGTTTTAAAACGATTTTCAGAAATTAAGAAAACCTATTATAGATTTTCCGTTTTATCTTTAGAATCAATAAAATTAACTTTTATCAATCTAACTATAAAACTAATAGATTTTGTTATAATGATTATCAACCAAAATAATCAGGAACATATGCAGAATCTATTTTAAAACTTATTTATCTTTAGAATTAATCAATCAAAATCAGTTTTGTTAATTAACCTAACTATAAATATTCATTCAATCTGATTGAAAAACTTCTAAATTTTCATATATGAAATAACAGATTTAACGCAGGCTCTGATACCACTGAAGGAAAATAGGCAAACGTTAGTGTAGGTGTCGCGGCCTCACCCGGACGGACCGGGGGGTGGACACCGTTGACGACAGATGCTGTGATTGGCGCCGAAAGCAACCAATCGTGGAATCAAGCTGCTCGGCAGGGCCGAAGCCTGGAGTATGGAAGAGTCGCCACCCACGAATGGGAAAATGAACACTGATCCCTTGCGGGAGACCGGTGAGGGTTCGGGAAACTTAGGTACGAGCTGAGAAGGCTAGCTCCTTTCCGGAGAAAGGCTACTAGGCACCCCGACATCGCCCGATTATGAACCACCGGCCTCCTACTTAGCGTGTTAGGCGATAACGGGCTAATCGTATATTTCTTTAAGTTTAAAATTCATTTGAAATTTTTCTTTCTCGCTTTGAAAACCGTTTTGAGCATGTTATTGAAAGCCATTTTATTAAAGAATCACCCATTTTGCATGAATTTAAAGCGTATAGGAGAGAGGGGGATAGAAGAAAGAATTGATTTATTCACAGTGTGATTTATGCTTCGATTTATAGGTTATTTCTACACTAATCTCATTCCCCAAAAATGAGTTTTTATTTACACGGTTCGTACCTTAATCGCCGTTGGAACGATTTAGGTACGTTTCAAAACCCCGTTAATTTACATGATGTCCACTCGAATCGCCGTTGGAACGACTCGAGCATTTGAAAACGTTTGAACAAGAAATTTTAACAAAAAAAACGTGATTAAGCTACAAGTCCATTTATCTTTGTACAAAGACAGTTTAGTTGGAAAAACGATTCAAAAATCTATTATTTACAATTAAAAGATGATTTTAATTACAAGGTTCGCTTAATCCTTCGTTGGAACGAATTAAGGTTTTAAAACGTGATATTTGAGAAATCGTTTGAAAAACGATAAAGAATTAGAAAGAAACTTTTTAATTAAATTAGGAACCTCTAGAAACCATTAGTTTAAATAATCAAGTTAAAATCTCTTCTTGTGGTTTATTTCCCCTTTTTCACTCAATTTACTCCTCACTTGAACATAATCACAATAATGAACCAATTAAACCAAAATTCACCAAGTAAAACCCATTTAAATATATACCCATAAATATCAAAAGAATAAGAAAAAGAATATATACATATATATATACATTTTTCACTAAAAACAATGATATATCTATAGATTTAAAGAAAAACAAATAAAAGATACTATATTACATTATTAAGTATATGTATAATAATGAAAATAGGAAATACTAAATATAATATCTTCTTTATCCTAGTTAAAGCTATGTAAAAATAATGGACAAAACTCCAAAATAAGAGAATATCATTTATTCCAAAATGGTTTCACCTAATAATAGCTAATATAACCCAAATAACCCAAAAACTATATATATATATATATATATATATATATATATATATATATATATATATATATTACTTTATAAAATTAAATCCAAACGAATTAAATTTCAACATGAAATAAATAGCTATATAATACATAATTAATAGTTATAGGACCCAAAAATAATTTTCATAAATATATTACATAATTATATACTTATATATACAAGAATCAAATGCCAAAAAGTTGAGAAAATGGGTTTAAAAGGATAATTTTCGGATTCCAGCAGATTACCGATGGAAAATCCGTCGCTAATATGCTTTTAGTGACAGAAAAGGTAGAATATCAACAGTAGTCCCTATACTTTCCAGATTTATTCAAACACTTTAGATTAGATCTATTCTATCATTTTGGACCTCCGAACTACCCAAATTGGATCATAGTCTATAACGGAGACTCCTAAAATGATGTTTTATTTTTAAACGTTATTTAGAAATATTTTCAAAACTTATAATTACAATATTTTAATCCCGAACTACCCTTAGATCGGATCACGGTTCGTATTGGGATGTTAAAACGAGGTTTTTTTATTTCAAAACAAAACCAAACGTTTATTTATTACGAGACGAAAATTAAATAAATACGGAATAATAAATAAAACGTGATAAATAAATAACTAACCAAATAAATAAAAACTATAAAGGAAATAAATAAATAAACAAATAAACGAAATAAATAAAAATGAGTCTAGTCCTCGGATAATACCTCAAGATCGGTATTGACAGCTGGTGTCGGTTGATTCCACGAATTATGATTTTTCGGTGTTTTTGATGTTTTGGTAAAATATTTAACTTTTAGGAAATTCGGATTTTTTAGGAAAAAAAATATTTTCTCCCAAAAAATTACTCTCTCTCTAAAAAATGTTTTAGAGTGAGAGAGTCCCCAAAAAATCCCTCCTCTCAAATGCATGGGGATCCGTGCCTTTTATAGGCACGGATCCCAAAACGGTTTGGGCGACGCCCGACGGGAATTGGGCGACGCCCCAAACCACATTGGGCGGACGCCCAACTTCTGTTGGGCGCGCGCCCAACAGCCGTTGGGCGTTCGCCCAACCTCATCGGGCATTCGCCCAACGAATGTTGGGCATTCGCCCGACGTGGTTGGGCGTCCGCCTGACGCCGCGGGGAGTCCGCCCATCAAACGTCGGGCGACGTTGACGTGCCTCGGGCTGCGCCCAATGCTCGACGCGGGCGGGCATTCGACGCGTCGCGCGCCGTTATTTACGTAATGACGATCATCGTCGGGAGCGACATTGGTTACTCGTCGACTAACGTCCGACTTCTGGGGCCCTCTCATACATCGACACGATGATGAATATGCCCGACCTCACTCAGAAGACGCTGCATTTGTTAGCGGGGCTATCACATGCCGGCTCTCCGAGTTTCCTTTTGATTTTTAAATTTCTTAACTAATGGAATCAACCGCTTTAGCCGTTTGTCGTGGGATTTCGTCACAGGTCCTCCGACTCGGTGTCTACAGTTGCCCCTACTTTTCTATCTTGACAGTGATGTGTGTGTTTTGAAAACGTTTTTTGCTAACGCAGCACATGCAATAGAAATATATTAAAGTAAAAGACACATATAGAGTAGGAGGAGGAATACCTGATCTCCGCGCCGCACGCTCCTGCCTTGGCTTCGATTTTCGCCTTGTCTGTCCTGTCCTTGCCTTTGAATCGGGGGCCAGCGGACGCTTCTCCTGGGGACCCTAGTCTAAGTCGACCGCAGGTAAATGGCTCTTTCTAGCAACCCTAGTCATCGACTGCGGGTAAAATGGCTCTCTCTAGCAACCTCGGGCATCGACCGTAGGTAAAATGGCTCTCCCTAGCAACCTCGATCATCGACCGTGGGTAAAATGGCTCTCTATATCAACCTCGGTCATCGACCGTAGGTAAAATGGCTCACTCTAGCAACCCTGGTCATCGACCGTGGGTAAAATGGCTCTCAATAGCAATCTCGGTCATCGATCGTGGTAAAGATGGCTCTCAATAGCAACCTCGATCATCGACCGTAGGTAAAATGGCTCTCTATAGCAACCTCGGTCATCGACCGTAGGTAAAATGGCTCTCTCTAGCAACCCGGGTCATCGACCGTGGGTAAAATGGCTCTCAATAGCAACTTCGATCATCGACCGTAGATAAAATGGCTCTATATAGCAACCTCAGTCATCGACCGTGGTAAAATGGCTCTCAATAGCAACCTCGGTCATCGACCGTGGTAAAAATGGCTCTCAATAGCAACCTCGGTCATCGACCGTAGGTAAAATGGCTCACTATAACAACCTTGGTCATCGACCGTGGTAAAATGGCTCTCAATAGCAACCTCAGTCATCGATCGTGGTAAAAATGGCTCTCGATAGCAACCTCAGTCATCAACCGCGGGTAAAATGGCTCTCTATAGCAACCTCGGTCATCGACCGTAGGTAAAATGGCTCTCTCTAGTAATTCTGAATTTCAAGACATTGACGCCTGCATTTTTTACTGGAGCTACTGTCTCGTGTATTTGAGTTGTTGGTAGGAAGGTCCTTATCCTTTCGTCTGGAACTTTTTAGACTAAAAATTATTTTTCTGTTGACTTTTGTCTGTATTTTGACTGGCACCACTGTTCTGTAAATTTTAGCTATCGTCTGGAGTCACTTCCTTGGGGTATTGGTCATCGCCTGGCAGAAACGCAGGCTGAAACGGACTGCAAATCGGAGGTGTATGCCCCTGGTAATTAATTATTTACTTTTTACCTTTATGTCACGTCGTACCTTTTTCGCTTATTACGAAAATACCATTCCCTTTCCTTATAAAAGGGTGGTGGGGTTCATTTCCAACCCCACACATTCTCTCTCTTCTTTCTCTCTCTTCTTTCTCTCTCTCTCTCTCACACTAACATTAGAGTATTCTCGTGATAGGGTCAAGTAGATACGATGGCACGAAGGGTATGGAGGCGGTTTTCGAGGACTTGGCTAGAGTGGTTCCTTTCCAGAACCCTGATTCTCACCTTAGTCGGACCAACATTAACCGGGTAAGTACCTCCTTATTTCTTACTTGTCAAGACTTCTAGGCTTTAGCAACCCCGTTTGAACGTTATTCGCATGCTAACCCTTAAAATTGGTTATAGGCCTTTTAGTTAGAAAACACGAACTCTTATGCATGTGAGCAATACTTTACGATTTTTGGAAAGAATGTAAACTATATACATGTGAATAGTAAAAACGCGAACAATGCATGCCAACAGTAAGCACGTGAATAGTGAAAATGTGAATAGTGCACGTGACTAGTAAAAAACGCGAACAACGCATGTGAATAGTGCACGTGAATAGTAAAAACGTGAATAGTGCATGTGAATAGTAAAAACGTGAATAATGCACGTGAATAGTAAAAACGTGAATAGTAAAAACGTGAATAATGCACGTGAATAGTAAAAACATGAATAATGCACGTGAATAGTAAAAACATGAATAATGCACATGAACAGTAAAAACGTGAATAATGCACGTGAAAAGTAAAACATGAATAGTAAAAACGTGAATAATGCACGTGAATAGTAAAAATATGAATAGTAAAAACGTGAATAATGATGAATCGAATTAAACCCTAAACGAATGACCCTATGGACGAAACTCTAGAGAATGACTATCTTAACCACGAGAACTTGCTAGGTTAAATTTAGACGAAATTTAAAGAACGACTAGGTAAACTGAATGACTTAGGCTTAGTCCATCTCTCACTTGTACCGTTTCTACTAGACTATTGGTGTTTCTGGATCTACCGAGGGCATCCACTCCTGGTATGCCTTGCTTCCGACGGCGGTCAGAGCCCGCGTGCGAGGGTTGGGTTTCGAGCCTTTTATTCTGGCGTTGCCTCGTGCCAACGGTGTGTGCGATAAGTGTGGCTTGCGCGCCCTTTGTGAGAGGTGGGTGGATTCGACTCACACCTTTCACCTTCCATTTGGAGAGATGACGATCTCGCCCTGTGATTTTTCCCTACTGACCGGATTACGAGGCAGTGGTACTCCGGTCCCTCTTTGCTACGATATGGTGCGTCCCAGGGTCGACCCTAATGAGGTGGCCGCATTGATTGGCCCCGGAGTCTTCACAGGTGCCGGGTCTACACCGGCGAAGTTTATCACCACCTACAGCTTGTTGAGTCGTCGAGACTTTTGTGATCGAGACGATACTGACCGGGCCACTCGTAGTTTTCTCCTGTATGCCTTGGGCGAGACGATTTTCCGCACCAAGAGCGGGACCATACATGCAGGTCTCATTCAGGCCTTCTGTGACTTAGATGTGGTGTCCTCATACGATTGGGCTGGAGCCGGCTTGGCGTACCTTTACCGATTCCTGGATCTGACTTGCCGGAGGCGCAAGGACTTCGGTGGTTATACTTTCGCCCTCCTTGTGCGTTTTCTATCCCTGGCTTGTCCTTTATTCTTTTCATGATTTTCGCTTCTAACTCCGGTTTTTACGGGCAGGTTTGGGCCTATGAGAGGAGGATTCTCCCGAGCGCCGGCAGGAGTAGACCGCGCGAGACTACGCTTCCACTTATGGCGAGGTGGAGGGACTTTGACTTGAGCGCCGAGAGGAGGCGGACGGTGGCACGATTCCTATCATGGATTGACACACGGAGCCTAGGACAGGTGAACGTCTCCTGACTATGCTGGATTTTTGTTTGTTCTTGTCTGACTTTTCTTATGTTTCAGATCTCTTTCAGATGGGACGACCTCGACTTCGGTCCCGATTACGCCTATGTCACCCGTATCCAGGGGCAGCAGTGTGTGCTCACCGGCCCATGCGTGCGAGCGTGGTATTTAGGCGACATGAGTTTTACCGGGGTTGATGCCACACATTGGACTCCAGGCGAGATCCCCGTGTCTATGTTCGCGGTGAGGATCATGCCCCTGCAGGAGATATGTCGTGATTTGACTCGCCGATTTGTGCCTCGGGACGTGTGGGACCACGCAGGGGGTCGCGCCCACTATTTATCGACACTGGTGACTTCGACGGACCCTCCTGAGGTCGCGATAGACGTGGATCCTGCGGAGGACGTGTTTTCGGCAGCGGCCGTCGCTGAGGTCTTCGGCCTAGAGGAGGTTTCGGTGAGTGCTTGACTTATTTATTTGAGATTTACAAGATAGTTAGGGGTATTCATTTTGCCTTTGCTTGCAGGAGGGTTCCTTGAGGAGTGCTCGGACGTCGGATTTTTTTGATGGTACCCGAGCCCGGACATCTGCGAGCGAGCCTTCATATCATGTGGGCAAGTCCTCAGGCGCCGCCCGACCAGAGCAGCTCTACCTTGGCGCACCCTTCCCGACCTCAGGGAGAGAGTATTCGGTGGTTCGTTATGGCGAGGCGGGTGTGGCCTACTCCGGCGTCGAGATAGCCCCTCCGGTTTTCACCTCGATGGTGCCGTTCGATCACCCTGATGCCCTCCATACCTCGAGGGAGACATGCACCGACTTCGTGGGATTATCCGATTATTTTCGAGAGTGGCTCAACCTGCATTGCTCCAACCACCTGGTAAGTATTCTTATTTTGTTATAGTGTAGTGAAATGTATGCATGTGATGCGCCTATGTATGTATAACGTCCGTTGTTGTCTATTTTGGTGTTTTTTTTCTTTTTTTTTACTTGCAGAGCGATCTTCATGCTAATGATCAGCGGTTCAGCGAGTCGCAGAGGGATGCCGATGCTAGGGTCGGATATGTCTACCGAGAGAGAGAGATGCTTATTGGGCGGAGATGATGCGAGTGGAGACCGAGGGGCGTCTTGCCGCTGAGGAGGGTCGTCGGGTTGCCGAGGAGGCCTTAGCCACGGAGCGGGCTTCACATCTGAGGGACTTCGAGGACTTCTGGGATTTTCCTCCTCGATAGGCCTATTATTCGTAGTTTTCTCATTAGTATTACCCCGATGTATAGCTTGTATATAGGGAGAGGGGTGGATAGGATGTAGGCTTTTTATGTGAAAGAGGTAGGAAATGTATAACTCATGATTCATAATACAATGCATTTAGTAGATTATAATGATTCCAATCATCCTCTTCAAATATATTCATGCCTTTATTTATTTACAAACAACAGAAATACTTAGCCGCTTATACATTATTTTTATAATTGCTCAAGATATAACTACTGTTACCAGGACCTGCCTTTTTTCGGTTTTCAGATCCCAGCGATTTTTCAACTCTCCTTTTATTATCCCGGAATTTTCAAATGAGTGCCCTTTCGGGTTTTCACCCATTGGGATGTCCCTTATTGTTGCATAGGTCGCCCTTTGCGGGTTTTCAACCTATCAGAAATTTTTATTTATTTCTTTTTTTTCTTATTTACGAAAAGTATTTCTTAAGCCTATCCAAATTGGTAGGTTCGAAGAACTCCATGCCGCCCATAGTACTTAGCTTCACCGCCCTTTTGCTTAGGATCTTCTTCACGAAAAATGGTCCTTCCCAGTTTGGCCTAAACTTGCCCCTAGGGTCGGTGTGCGTCATTCGGATTTGTTTCAGCACCATATCCCATTCTTTGATAGGATTAACCTTAACCTTTTTGTTGAAGGCTCGGGCCATCCTCCTCTGATACAGCTGCACATGGTAAAGGGCCTCCATTCTTTTCTTGTCGACCAATGCCAACTATTCATACCGCTTCTTCACCTATTCCGCTTTGGGAATTTCTGCTTCTACCGCGATTCTCAATGATCGCTTTTCAATCTCAATCGGCAGGACTGCTTCTGCCCCATACACTAAGGAGAACGGCGTTGCCCCAGTAGATGTTCTAACGGTCGTTCGATAGGCCCACAAAGCAAGCGGAAGCTGTTCGTGCCAATTCCGGTGTAACTCCACTGTCTTAACGAGAATTCTCTTAAGGTTCTTATTAGCCGCCTCCACTGCACCATTAGCTTGCAGACTATATGGAGAGGATCTATGATGCTCAATACCGTATTCCTGGAAGAGACTTTTCACTTCTCCTTGAAACTGAACCCCGTTGTCCGTGATCATATGGTGAGGCACCCCAAACCTGGTGATTAGGTGTTTTTCGATAAACTTCCTCATCTGCTTAGATCCCAACTTGCCAAATGATTATGCCTCTACCCATTTGGTGAAGTAATCAATGGCGACTGCAATGAATTTGTGTCCATTTGACGTATTAGGCCTCACCTCACCGATGATATCAATGCCCCAAGCTGCAAATGGCCAAATGGGTGCCAACACGTGCAGTTCCATAGATGGAAAGTGATTATAATCTCCGTGGATTTGACAATCATGGCATTTCTTCGCATATTCATTGCAATCCCTTTCCATGGTGAGCCAATAGGAGCCTTGCCTTATGATTTTCTTTGCCAACACTGCTCCTCCCATATGGGCTCCGCAAATTCCCGAGTGTACCGACTCCATCGCCTCATGGGCTTCTCCCTCGTCTAAACATCTCAATTGTAACCCATCGGTGTGCCTTTTATAAAGCAGATCGTTGTGGATGACAAATTGTTGAGCTAACCTTCTGATCACAGCCTGATCCCTAAGTTCTGATTCTGTCGGGTACGTCCCACTTTTCATGAAGTTCATGATATCGAAATACCAAGGCTTTTCATCCGCTCCCAACAACATTACGTCTTCATAACACGGTTTGTGGGACCTCCTCAACACCAAAGGCTTCGAGGCAAGGTTCTGAGGATTATCCCATATTGACACTAATGTGGCCAAAGCATCCGCCGCTTGGTTCTGCGCTCGAGGAATATAATAAAAGCGACACTCACCGAACCTCTGTGCTAACCCCCCTAGCTGATCTAGGTACGGGCGCAATCTCTCTCCTCTTACTTCCCAATTTCCTTGGGCTTGCTCGATAATTAACTTTGAGTCGCCCCAAACTTTAACATATGACGCTCCCAGTGCCGCTAGTGAGTCTAACCCATAGATGCATGCTTCGTACTCGGCCATATTATTAGTGAGAGGGAACGACAACTTCTTCGCCATTGGAATCCTTTCCCCTTCTGGTGAGATAAGTAGCACTCCTACCCCAGCTCCATTCGAGTTAACCGCTCCGTCAAAGAACATTTTCCACGGTATAACTTCTATTGCGTTCAAGTGCTCATTGGGAAAATCATAGTTTATCTCCTCCTCTTCCGCATTTAGAGGCTGATTGGCCAGAAACTCTACTATGGCTCTCCCTTTGATAACCTTTTTCGTTACATATTCGATGTCGAATTCTGACAATAACAACAACCATTGGGCTAGCTTCCCTGTTAGAGATGGAGTTCGGTACAGATATTTCACGGGATCCATCCAGGAAATAATGATCACTTTATAAGATTGAAAATAGTGCCGCAACTTCTTTGTTAGCCATACTACTGCCACGCACGTCTTTTCGATCATGTTATACTTAAGCTCATATTCCAGGAACTTCTTACTCAGATAATACATCACATGCTCCACACCGATGTCCCCTTCCTAGGCCAGCATTGCTCCAATTGATCGCTCCTCGATCGCTACATATAGGAGGAGTGGTTTTTCGAGTTTAGGCGGTCTCAAAACCGGTGGATTAGTCAAATAGATCCGGACACTTTCCAACGCTTGCTGGCACTTATCGTTCCAAACCGTGGGTTGATCTTTCCGCAGCAGCTTAAAGATTGGTTCGCAGGTTGTGGTGAGTCGTGCTATGAACCGATTGATATACTGAACCTACCCCAGGAACCCTCTCACTTCTTTCTCATTGCTCGGTGCTGGCATTTCCTATATGGACTTCACTTTATCGGGATTCACCTCAATCCCCTTGTTACTGATTACATAGCCTATAGGATTTTCCCCGATGAAACACCAAAGAAGCACTTCTTCGGGTTCCACCTTAGCTTGAATTCTGCGATTCGGGCCAAAAACTTCTCAAGTGCCGCGAAATGCCCCTCTCTTGTATTCGACTTAACCATCATGTGATCCACATAGACCTCCACCTCTTTGTGTATCATATCGTGGAACAGTGCCGTAGCCATTCGCTGGTAAGTTGCCCCGGCGTTTTTCAAATCAAATGGCATAACTCTATAGCAGTACGTCCCCCACTCAATAATGAACGAGGTTTTTGCTTTGTGCTTCTCGGCCATCTGAACCTGCATGTAGCCCATGAAACCATCCACATTCGTGTGCAAGATGCTTGAAGCTGCACTGTTAATCAATACATCGATGTGAGGCAGTGCAAACTCATCTTTGGGGCAAGCCTTGTTGAGATCTTTGTAATCGATGCACATTCGTACTTTACAGTCCTTTTTTGCGATTGGCACTACATTTTCCACCCACGGAGGATAGTCGATTACTTTGATAAAACCTGCCTCTAACTGTTTCTTCACTTCTTCTCTGATCTTATCTGCCCACTCTGGCCTCATGCATCGGAGCTTTTGCTTTACGGGTTTAGCATCGGGGTACGTTGGAATGCGGTGAGCCACGATGGATTTATCAATTCTTGGCATGTCTTCGTACATCCAAGCAAACACTATTTCGTATTTTTTTTTAATTATTCTCTCAAATTCTTTCCTCTCTTCAGTAGTTAATTCTTGAGCAATTTGTATAAGTTTAGGATTTTCATCCGTGCCAAGATTGAAAGTTGACATTTCTATTGCATTGATTTCAAATGTAGGCATGTTATATGAATGAGAATGCATGGAATGATCAGAATCAACATCAAGCAAGTAAGCAAAATCAGAATTCATTTCATTGATAGTTTTGGCGAGTACATCATCAGATTCAAACAAGATAGTAATACAATTGTCATCATCAGGGTTCTCATAGGCCTTGGAGGTGCTTGGTTCATCCACCGCTCCCACGGTTGCCTATGTAGTGATAACTTGCTCCTCAGCATTCAGGTCAAGCATCATGATTTCCTCTATGAAGTAGCTTGCATTTCCTTTGCCCCAGTCAGTAACATCATTGAAGATCTCAAATCCTGATAGGACCTTTCCCTCGGTGCCTCGGTCTGACCTCGTCATAATAGCAATTTCCGGCTCATCATCGGACTCATCCCAGATATTGATTGGAGCTCTCTGATTGATACCTTCTTCGTCTGAGGAACTTCCCCAAATATCTATGACCATCAGATCCTTCATGTGAGGGACATTCGGATTTACGTAGGAAGGGTCCGATGATCCATACTGAGCCCAGCCTATGAGCTCATCATAATCCCTCAAGAACACCCTGTTCAACCTCTTCGCCATAAGTGGAATAGCACCCTTTCGAATGCACATGAGTTGCTCTTGATCGCTCAAAGTGTCCTGACATGAGGCATACTTGAACCTCCATCTTCTAGCGTAATCCACGAACGCTTCCTCGGGAAACTGCTTGATCCTTTCTAAATCTTCCAAAGACCCTGTCCACGGAATGCATGTCTTATATCTCCATACAAAGGCCTCCATGAGGGATCCCCAATCCCCTTTTATCTTCCCCGAGAGCATTCGGTGCCACATCAAAGCTTCCCTTGTGTGTGTCTTTGGAAAATGTTGAATCAACTCACTACGATAGAGTCATGCGGCATGCATGTGGGCGCGGAAACAGTTTATGTGATCGATGGGGTTCTTATCTCCCTTGTACTTAACCATAGTTAATACCGCCTCAGGTGTCTCCTCATCGGGTGACTCAGACATTTCCTCCGGATGTTCCCATGCGGTGTATTTCTTGATGAATCTCTTAGTCATTTCAGCCCAATTTACCTTAACATTCATCGGAAGAGACATATACCACACCAGTGATTCTCCTGCCAACGAGTTGCAAAACAAACTCGTAATTTCCTCCTCTTCGAAGCCCAGGGGACCCATAGCGGACAAGTAAAAATACAAGTGCACCATGGGGTCTTTGATTTCATTATACTTGCTGACAATTGGCAACGGGCGTTTGATAGGCCCAATTTGCATCGCGCTATGTTTCACCACCTGTTCTTTGGCTTTTCTATACCTCATCAAAAACAAGCTTGACATCAGTGACCAATCATGCTTAGTCGATTCAGATAGCAACTGAAACCACCTCAAAGGTTCGCCCACTAGCGATAGATAAAACCATGGAGCAACATCTTCCACCTCATATGGCTCTCTAAACATAGCGCACACATACCCGGACAAATGGGCTTCGGGATCTTTTGCCCCACTGAATAAACTTAACACAGGCCTGACCCTTTGAGATGACACTTCTTTGGATTTTCCTTCGTCATTTATCACTTCCTCTGTTAGTCCTTATCCTAAGACGGATACATGCAATCCACTTCCCACATTTATCTTTTCATCGGAGTCCAACGGCTCCTCTTCATCCTCCCCGAAGAATCCTACAATCAAGTTTCCTCCTAGCCCAAGTCCAATCATGCTTACCCTATAGTTAGGCAAGGGATTAAGCCTAGTGGAAGGGTTCGCTGATGATGGATCGGCTATCTTCTTCTCCTCAATCAAATCCTGAATCTCGTTCTTCAACCTCTCACAGTTCTCGATATTGTGCCCATAATTACTGTGGAACTCGCAATATCCCCTAGCTTGTATCTACGGAGTAGGTTGTGCCTTGTTCTTGGGAGTAAGAGCTTTTAGTAACTCCTTTTTTCTGCAATCGTTCGAAAACTTTTGCATAAGTCTGATCAAACTGGGTGAACTGCCTTTTCTTGATAGCATTGAGTTCAAGCGCCTTTACTTCGGTAGGTTCTATATTAGTACTTGGCCTTCCGGCACTATACCCCGACTTCGTCCATTTAGTATAAGCTCTTTTCGGCTCTCCATCCCCCTCAACTGTCAAAGCGTAGCTATACATCTGATTAAAATTGGTGAAAGGCATACACCGCAGCTCATTCCTAACATATGGCAAAGTATTGCCAATTACCACCCGGATCTGATCCTGCTTCGATGGCTTTTGTTTCATAACTGCCGCCTTAGCTCTCCACCTACTCACAAAGTCGAACAAGGACTCCCCGACCTGCTGCTTGGTGCTCTCTAGCTCCCTCAAAGTAACCTCAAACATAGCGTTGAAGCTATATTGGATGATGAATGCCTTCGCCAGTTCTTTCCAATCTCTCTTTGTTCCCAGCGGCAATGCCTGAAACCATACGAGGGCAGCTCCTTCCAGATAAACATTGAACAACCTTAGGATCTGTTCCTCAGTCAGAATTATGTGCTTGATTACTGCCACATATTGGTTCATATGGGCGATAGGATCCCCAGTTCCATCAAACTTCTTCATGTCAGGGAGTCCGAACTCCACGCGTGTCGTACACTTCCTGTGTGATGGGTGGCTTCCATTCCTCTCCATTTGATTTCTCTCTCCCAAATTACTTGTTATGCAATCCTGATAGTCACCTCCAAAATGGGAACCGGTGTTCACAATGTTCCTAGCTGGTTTAATACCACTTTTGTTACCCTTCATCGTAAGCTCAGCCAGCTGGACCGACATTGCCGCTAGTTGACCGTTAATGTTGTTCACAGAATTCTCCAATTCAGCCACTTTTTCATTAGTCGCAGACATACTGACCAAAGACTGAGCGGACTCGGACGAAGATGATTCAGAAGCCACAACTGCCGACTGCGATGGTTCGGAACTGACAATCTGTAATTGGTCGAACTGTCTGACTAGCCGACTACTCTCACGGAACCACAACCTCTTAATGATGACGTCTGCATGAACGGTATCCATTAGTATGTATGCATGATTTTATGTGCATGATTCGTGGTGTGTGCGTTTATTTATTTACGGATATATAAGATAAGAAGAACAAACGTCAGTCTAATTACACGTATCACAACATCTCTCTTCCACCCTTTTTCCTCCACACACTCGATGGTCCAAGTCTCTTTCCTAGGATTTTGGTTTGAGGCTCACATTGCAGTCCAGGGGACGCGTGATCTCGTCGATTATTGCGGAAAAGTAAATCATCCACTAGACAATACAATTCGTTCTAACGTATCGACGTTTAGTGACTAAGATATCGACCAAATGGATTGTCCTTTCGAATAACTCGTCTTTTGTTATTCTGCGAGATGCATTAGTTCGGGTTTTGACTCCCTTTTGAGCGTATCTCGGATTTAGACGTGGTATGAGTTATTCTTTTGGTTCAATCGTTCGTTATCGATAATGACTCGTTCCCCGTTATTCGCGTGGGTTTGTGTCTCGATTTTTGGATTACAACGGGATCTTTTGGATCTTTCGAGAGACATAACCACGTGTTTGTTTAGTGATGGTATCACTTTTGGATTTATGTTAGGGAATGGACCCACTGCGTAACGTGTTTGTTTCTAGCGTCAAAATCCGCTTGCTCGTTTTAGCTACATGAAAAGACGGTGAGTCTTATTCGAGCGCACGATAATCTTTCGGCTATTAACAACTTTTCATTTCTTCCAATTTACGGGATATATCATCCTAGCGTGGTTATAGAAAATCAACGTTTTGTTGAATCGCATGCTTATTCGAAGCAGGGATATTAGCGTTCTTTTCACTTTAGCACGAACTGAGCGAACACGTAGATCGGGCCATATTTCTTGTAGTTTTGGTAACGGTCGAAATGATCGAGCCATTAGTCAAACCCACAGTCTCGTCCATATGGTGCGATTATACGGTTTAGCTTAATTCGACTTCATGATTTTAAGCGGCGTATATACTCGTTCGAGGCACATATTCAACGGCATTGGTTCATTTTCTTTAACTACTCTCAGGATTGACATATATCGTAGATACGGAATGATTTTGGTCGGTTTCATTTTTTTTTTATTTTTCTTTTATTTTCTTAGTCACTTTTACGGATACGTCCATTTCTCCTTAGAACAACACAAGGTATAACGTAAGAGCTCGTTTTTTTTTATTCGGAACGAACGGGTTACGTTTGTGAAACTCTTTACGTTACGACAAGGTCGTTCAAAACAGAAACGTTCTTTGTTTTTGTTTTGTCATAATCTCGTTTTATCCCAACATATTTAAAGAATGTGAATAACGGCTACCGCTAATATAGTCTTTTGAATCGAGATATAACTATCCTTAATACCAAAACCGATTCGTACTAATACGTGCTTACGTCACAACGTGTTTCCTGAACATGTGCCTTCTTCGGGACACGGAAAGGGACCAAGCGGGTCGCACAAGTCCATTCATACGAGGTGACTAAGTCGTCTTTAGTTCGAATCATTTTGATGTTTTGGGGTAGTTTATATATCGGTTTAAGAGTATATATTAACGCATCGTTTCATTTCCTTTACATATTTTAGGATTAGACACGTATCATGGCAATTTGAAAACACGAATTGATTCATTTATCACATCAAAAATGGTAACGGGTAATCCTATGGAAACTTCTAAGGCTACTATATACTGACACGGCTGATCGCGGGACCTTATAGGACCGCACAAATTCGCCCCTAACGAATGGATGGGGACCCTTTCGCGCCTTACTGCAAGGGGGAACTTACACTAGCCTCTTTTGAGCGACGAATGGACTCTCGCTAGAGGTTTCGCGGAAATTACCCAAAAGGTTTGCAATAATGCTTATGAATGCATACGAAAAGAAATAATACGATCCATCCGCGTTAAGGGCTTAATACACGCCTTCCGAAATCAAATTTCTCGCTTCCCCAGCAGAGTCACCACTTGTAGGTACCGCGGCCTCACCCGGGCGAACCGGGGGGTGGACACCGTTGACGACAGATGCCGTGATTGGCGCCGAAAGCAACCAATCGCGGAATCAAGCTGCTCGGCAGGGCCGGAGCCTGGAGTATGGAAGAGTCGCCACCCACGAATGGGAAAATGAACACCGATCCCTTACGGGAGATCGGTGAGGGTTCGGGAAACTTATGTACGAGCCGAGAAGGCTAGCTCCTTTCTGGAGAAAGGCTACTAGACACCCCGACATCGCCCGGTTATGAACCACCGGCCTCCTACTTAGCGTGTTAGGCGATAACGGACTAATCGTATATTTCTTTAAGTTTAAAATTCATTTGAAACCTTTTCTTTCTCATTTTGAAAACCGTTTTGAGCATGTTATTGAAAGCCATTTTATTAAAGAATCACCCATTTTGCATGAATTTAAAGCGTATAGGAGAGAGGGGGGATAGAAGAAAGAATTGATTTATTCACAGTGTGATTTATGCTTCGATTTATATGTTATTTCTACGCTAATCTCATTCCCCAAAAATGAGTTTTTATTTACACGGTTCGTACCTTAATCGCCGTTGGAACGATTTAGGTACGTTTCAAAATCCCGTTAATTTACATGATGTCCACTCGAATCGCCGTTGGAACGACTCGAGCATTTGAAAACGTTTGAACAAGAAATTTTAACCAAAAAACGTGATTAAGCATACAAGTCCATTTATCTTTGTACAAAGACCGTTTAGTTGGGAAAACGATTCAAAAATCTATTATTTACAATTAAAAGACGATTTTAATTACAAGGTTCGCTTACTCGTTGGAACGAATTAAGGTTTTAAAACGTGATATTTGAGAAATCGTTTGAAAAACGATAAAGAATTAGAAAGAAACTTTTTAATCACATTAGGAACCTCTAGAAACCATTAGTTTAAATAATCAAGTTAAAATCTCTTTTTGTGGTTTATTTTCCCCTTTTTCACTCAATTTACTCCTCACTTAAACATAATCACAATAATGAACCAATTAAACCAAAATTCACCAAGTAAAACTCATTTAAATATATACCTATAAATGTCAAGAGAATAAGAAAAAGAATATATACATATATATATATATATATACATTCAGGGCCGGCCCTGGGCCTAGGCCAGGAGTGCGCTGGCCTAGGGCCAAGGCCATAAGGGGGCCCAAATATTTTATTACGTATACAGTATATATAATGAAAAAAAAAAAAATTTGAATCAAAATGAAACATGTATCGCAGTGGTAAAACTACCAATTCCTCTCCTAATGCTCTTCTGTTCGATCCATAGCCTCATCATTTTGTTTTTAGACATTCCCACTTTTTACATATGGAGAAATCATTTTTAAAAACTTATTTGTAATTATGTCAAATAAATAAAAAATAAAATTATTTTAATATATTTTAAGACTTAAAATTTATAAATTAAGAGTCCAAAATATATATTAAAGCTTAGAATTTATGAATTTGGCTTTAATTTTTTAAATTAGAGTATAAAATAAAAAATTATTGGTAAAAAATTTAACAAATTAGTTAGTTTTGTTTATTCAAAACAAGTTAAATTTCCTTCATGGAAATACTCCAATGAGCAAATGTTATCAAATAATACCACATTAACCAAATGATAAAATTTTGGATACCACGTGGATTAAATAGGGGTTTATCCATAATTTAAAAAAATTGTGAAACATTTTTTTATTTTGGATAAATAATTGTATCGGTGATCGTAATAATACATACCGTATAATTACTAATAAAATATATTTTATTTATCATGTATTGAAATATATTTTAATTTGTTTACGAAAAATATTTTTATTAAAAGGGCCCTTATTTATTATTCCGCCTAGGGCCCGTAAATTATCAGGACCGGCCCTGTATACATTTTTAACTAAAAATAATGATATATCTATAGATTTAAAGAAAAACAAATAAAAGATACTATATTACATTATTACATTATTAAGTATATGTATAATAATGAAAATAGGAAATACTAAATATAATACTTTCTTTATCCTAGTTAAAGCTATGTAAAAATAATGGGCAAAACTCAAAAATAAGAGAATATCATTTATCCCAAAATGGTTTCACCTAATAATAGCTAATATAACCCAAATAACCCAAAAACTATATACATATACACATATATTAAAACGAATTAAATTTCAACATGAAATAAATAGCTATATAATACATAATTAATAGTTATAGGACCCAAAAATAATTTTCATAAATATATTACATAATTATATACTTATATATACAAGAATCAAATGCCAAAAAGTTGAGAAAATGGGTTTAAAAGGATAATTTTCGGATTCCAGCAGATTACAGACGGAAAATCCGTCGCTAATCTGCTGTTAGAGACAGAAAAGGCAGAATATCAACAGCAGTCCCTATACTTTCTAGATTTATTCAAACACTTTAGATTAGATCTATTCTATCGTTTTGGACCTCCGAACTACCCAAATTGGATCATAGTCTATAACGGAGACTCCTAAAACGATGTTTTATTTTTAAACGTTATTTAGAAATATTTTCAAAACTTATAATTACAACATTTTAATCCCGAACTACCCTTAGATCGGATCACGATTCGTATTGGGATGTTAAAATGAGGTTTTTTTATTTCAAAACAAACCCAAACGTTTATTTATTACGAGACGAAAATTAAATAAATACAGAATAATAAATAAAACGTGATAAATAAATAACTAACCAAATAAATAAAAACTATAAAGGAAATAAATAAATAAACAAATAAACGAAATAAATAAAAACGAGTCTAGTCCTCGGATAATACCTCAAGATCGGTATTGACAGCTGGTATCGGTTGATTCCACGAATTATGATTTTTCGGTGTTTTTGATGTTTTGGTAAAATATTTAACTTTTAGGAAATTTGGATTTTTTAGGAAAAAAAATATTTTTTCCCAAAAAATTACTTTCTCTCTCTAAATAATGTTTTAGAGTGAGAGAGTCCCCAAAAAATCCCTCATCTCAAATGCATGGGGATCCGTGCCTTTTATAGGCACGGATCCCAAAACGGTTTGGGCGTCGCCCGACGGGAATTGGGCGACGCCCCAAACCACATTGGGTGTACGCCCAAAATAGTTGGGCGGACGCCCAACTTCTGTTGGGCGAACGCCCAACTGTTGTTGGGTGCACGCGCCCAACCTCGTCGGGCGTTCGCCCAACGAATGTTGGACGTTCGCCCGACGTTGTTGGGCGTCCGCCCAACGAGCGTTGGACGTCCGCCCGACGCCGTGGGGAGTCCGCCCATCGAACGTCGGGCGACGTCGACGTGCCTCGGGCTGCGCCCAACGCTCGACGAGCGACGCCCGTCGTCCGATGGGCGACGTTCGACACCCGGCCCGTCGGGCGGGCATTCGACGTATCGCGCGCCGTTATTTACGTAACGATGATTATCGCGGGGAGCGACACTGGTCACTCGTCGGCTAACGTTCGACTTCCGGGGCCCTCTCATACATCGACACGATGATGAACATGCCCGACCTCACTCAGGAGATGCTGCATTTGTTAGCGGGGCTATCACATGCCGTCTCTCCGAGTTTCCCTTTGATTTTTAAATTTCTTAACTAATGGAATCAATAGCTTTAGCCGTTTGTCGTGAGTTTTCGTCACAGGTCCTCCGACTCGGTGTCCACAGTTAGGCAGCGAAAATATAAAAATACCTTTTGATGTCTGATGCGCCTCACAGCGTTCGGTACCGCAAGGCTCACTAAGGGATAAGTGTACCCCGTCGTTATCAAGTAATAAAATTCTGGAAAAGTCCAGGTATCGTCCACAGGATTTATTTCTGCGAGTATCGAGCTACTTAGTCTCAGGTGTTATCTAGGCTTTGGGGGTTTTGAGTTTGGTTTTTCTTAAGTTAATCTACTCCTAGGTTGAATTATACTATTCCTAGCTAAGTTAGCTAATTCTAACTAAGTTATTCTACGCCTAATTAAGTTACTCTACCCCTAATTAAGTTAAACTACTCCTAAGTGATCTTTTACCAATGTAATTATCCGAAGGAACATGAAGGGATACGATGATAATGAAAATAGATTGTTTAAGCAATTGAATTAAAACCTAATCTAAGTCACTTGTGTCCGAGGCGATCAACTCTACCTATCCTCTTGAGGTCCCTAGTTCGTGATTCCCTTGTAAGGTCGAAACTAGCTCTAAGGCTCAGCAATTTGGGCTTAATCTTCTATAGGGTCGTCAATCCTATAGGCACTGACTAGGTCAGATTCAGCTCGCAATATGTGCCAACTTAATTTTGGGATTATCGAATGAGTTAAACCAATCAGACAAAGCGTAAGACAAAGATTAAAGCAATTAAACAATTGAATAAACCAAAACTATAATATATATCAAAGATGAAAGTATTGTCACGAAGATACAATGAGCCTAGGATTCATAACATGGATCAGAGGCTAGACAGAATATAAAAGAAGAAAAATCCCTTTCAGGGAACCTGTCTACCAATGCAGGCGTCTTCCTAGGACTTAAGGATGGAGCTTGAGCAATCCTCGGTGAACGGAGCTTCGGAGGTCTCTTCAATGGAGGTTTGAAGGATATGGAGGAGGTGGAGAGGATTTCTTAAGGTGAAAGCTAAGGAAATTACAAAGATAAAAGATATCTAATTTACATTGGAAAATTCCTATTTATAGGCGCGGCTCGGGCCATTTTCTTGACCTATTTTGTGTCCTTATGCATGTAGGAAGTCGTGGGGCCGGTCGTGGAGTCGTGGGGGCGGAATTGGTCTTTTTGACCAATTCCCACAGGTCTGCTCGTCGAGCAGGGCGAGCTGCTCAGCGAGCAGGCTCCCTGCTCGCCCGAGCAGGCCTCTGAGGGCCTGCTCGGTGAGCTAGCATATGAAGGCCAGCTCACCGCGAGCTGGCCTAAATAGGCCAGTTCGTCGAGCAGTCTTGCCCGGCACGCCTCTGCGCGGTCGCTGAATGCCAAAAGTGTGTTTTTCGCCCGAACTTATCCCTACACATGCACAAAAACTCCAGATAGCATTAGTCCAAAGGCTAAATTGACCCGCCAATCGCTTATTTTGAGCAAACGCTTCGTTTGGTGCGACTTTTGACGGATCAATTAGCTTCAAAAGATAACGGAATTATAATATGCATGCCATTTTGGCCGTATTTGCCTAAATTGATCATAAAACGAGCCTAAACAATGAAAAATAAATAAAACATTTCCAATTTCTAACTAACTCACACAAAAGCATTTAAATGCGAGAATTGCTCGCTTATTAACCAAATAACTCTAAAAACCGTCCTAAAACCGTACCCAAAGATAGGGGTTTTTGACCCCTATCAATGTCCATTAACCCAAGATCTGTTAATCGTTATTTCATATAAAGAGGGATAGAAGGAAATACCTTTTGATGTTCTATCTACCGTTGCAATCGAAGTGCCCACAACTCTTACTTCGAGTTTCCGAGCACAAGACAAAAACACAATTCAAAAGCAAGTTAGAACTCAACCGTATAAAACAACCAAAGTAGATTGTCTCTAATTAATCAATACAAGATCAAGGATAAATAGAAAGAGATGAAATCAATTGAATCGGTAGGAAGCGGTGGATTATTTCGTCCTCGACTAAGGGGTTCGAAATTCTCTCTCTTCGGTTGCACAAGGGTTGGCCGAAATTCACTTAGTAGGGGGGTATAAATAACCTCTTGTATCTAAACCCTAGTTAGATAGAATTAGGTTACTTAATAAGAGTTCTATTCGGAATAATACTCTTCTTATTATTATCTATAATTATATCTAAATATAAAGATAATAATAACTTATTTAGTAGGATAATAATTAGAAGTAATATAATCAAAATAAACCTCCTAATTGAATTATCCTATAATTAATTTAATTCACAATTATAATCTAATTAAAATTGTTTAAGAATCAAATTAATTATTCATGTAATTTCATACATGAAATTCGCCCCCCTCATTTACTGGGCCTTAGTGGACTCAGCTGGGCTTCCATTAATTAATTAACATCTGTTTCTTTTGGGCTCCAAGTCTTATGTGTGACCCATTAGGTTCTTATTGCTTCTAGCCGTATGCAACTATTAAATTAATTTTCTCAGAATTATATTTTAATCTTTGCATAACGGAATGAGTGCGGAAATGTGATTAGCAAATCCGAAACATTCCCCTAGAGCTATAAGAAGATAGGTTGATTATGTCGTTGACCTTTCCGCATTAGTTACCATATAATTCGATCCTTTATCAACTACATCCTTGAACTGAATTTTATGACTATGGATAATGTCAAGTCACATATAGCGAGACGTTCGTTTTACTTGTACAGGCCGAGTCAACTCCAATTAGATAGGTTAAGTGAAATCTGTATTTCAAGTCTTAAGCAATCACCTTGCAAGGATTTAGAGTCAAGTCTTCCACAAGCGATCCTTGGACGTATCTCCCATTTATCGGGAGTGACAAATGCTCAATCCAATGTATAACTATCCTGCAATTACTTTATGTGACACCCAACGTCTGCCGTTCACATCCTAGAGTCATCTCTGTTATGGACCGTGTTACAACAGGATCAAAGCATCACATTCCGTAATCCAGAATCACTAATTAACATTCCTTTGAGTCTTAGGATTACTTATACCTATTAATACCAATGAGATGAACAAGTGACAAGGATGAATCTACCCATCCTGTTATCTCAATTCGGGTCCCCAATCCTAATGAACTCCCTTTTATTGGATCCATGCAACTGTCCAGATTATCTGTATATCTGAAGCTTGTGAGATCAGCTCTCTGTCTTGACAGAAGACATTGTTACATGCAAGTCTCAACAGTGATATGTCAATCCTAAACATATTACTTGACTTGAGGTGGTTTTAAGTTTATTAGTTTATTATAAAGTTTCGTCTCACTTCATGCTTGTATGAACACTTTATAATTACTTTAAACAAACTTAGGGATTTCCTTTTATCAGACTTATTTAGTTCTTTAAAAGAGGTTGCCTTTATACAGTTATGAAACCATATCTTATTAAAATAAATGACATAAAGAACACTTCATTTATATTTAGTTCATATCCTAGAACAATTGTCTATAGGACAGTAAACCCCAACAGTTAAAACTATCCTTCTTCAACAAATCTGTGAGTGGTTTGCTAATAGACCCATAACCCTGTATAAATCTCCTGTAGTAGCCTGTAAGACCTAAGAATCCCCATAATCCCTTCAAATTGATAGGAATAGGCCAATTTTGCATGGCAGCAATCTTTCCTGGATCAGTGGCTACCCCTGCTGTAGATATAATGTGTCCCAAATAGGAAACACTTGTCATTCCAAACTCACACTTGGATGCCTTAGCACAGAGTTGGTGATAAACTAGTAGTTGAAAAACTAGTTCAAGATGAGCCAAGTGCTCTTCATCAGATTTATTGTATATAAGGATGTCATCAAAAAAGACTAACACAAATTTCCTTAAATAAGGCTCAAACACCGTATTCATTAGGGACTGGAAGGTTGCAGGTGCATTAGTGAGACCAAAAGGCATCACTAGGAATTCGTAGTGGCCTGTGTGGGTTCTGAAAGCAGTCTCAGGAACATCTTCATGTTTCATTCTTATTTGATGAAATCCGGCTAAAAGATCAATCTTAGAAAAGACTTTAGCTCCCCTCAATTCATCAATAAGTTCCTGAATTACAGGAATGGGAAACTTATTTTTAACTGTGGCCTTATTTAACTCTCTGTAATCCACACAAAATCTCCAAGTTCCCTCATTCTTCTGAACTATAAAAACAGGGGAGGCAAAAGGACTAGTGCTAGGTTGTATTACCCCATTAGCTAACATTTCTGCTACTAGCCTCTCAATCTCATTCTTTTGATGGTGGGAATACCTGTAGGGTCTAACGTTGATGGGATCTGTGGCATTTTTAAGTGGAATAGCATGGTCATGTGACCTGGCAGGAGGTAAGGTAGTAGGTGGTAGGAAAACAGTGTGATATTTGTTGATAAGTGGCTGGTATGTAGGTGAAACTTGGGGTATATGTTTGGCTAATTCTGAATTTTTAGGAACCTTAGAAACAGACATTAAAAAGAGCCTAGCAGTAACTCCCTTCCATCCCTTAGACACTAAGTGATTTACACTTTTAAGAGACATAATATTAAGCTTACTGCTCTCAGACATTCATTGTAACTCTAGAGGCTTGTTATCCTTATGAATAATCAACTTATTTAACTCAAAATCAAAAGTAATAGGTGTATGAATCCTCATCTTGTCTGAACCCAATATAAGATCATAATCCCCTAGTTCTAAAACTCTCACATGAAATTGGAATTTAGAGTTATGCATAGACCAGGAAAACTCATCGCATTTTGAACTTACAATTAGTTGCCTGCCATCTGCTACTGTAACAACTGCTGGTTTGACTTGTAAAAGGGGCAATTTGGTCTCCATAGCTATCTTCAGATCTATGAAGCTATGGGTACTTCCACTGTCAATGAGAATCATGATGGCTCTCTTATTCAGAACCCCCTTCAATCGCAGGGTATTTTGAGTAACCCTTCCATGAAGTTAGTGGCTATATTTTTAATATAGCTGGCGGTGGTATTTCATGGAAGTCCCAGAAACAAACTATTCTAGCTCAATCAACTATGGAATCACTTATTGAACTAGCCACAATTAGTGAAGAAGAAAGTTGGTCGAGAAGTCTATTATCTGAGATTCCCTTATGGAAAAACCCGATTCCAGCAATATTGATCCACTGTGATAGTACCGCGACTATTGCTAAGATTCAGAACCGTGATTATAACAATAAGAAACGACAGATACGTCGTAAGCAGATCACTATTAGAAAGCTACTCTCTAAAGGAGCTGTGAGAGTGGATCACATACGCTCAAAAGAACATTTAGCCGATCCTTTGATGAAAGGATTTGATAGAGAGAAAGTCCAAAATACTGCGAAGAGTATGGGCCTTATACCCCTATAGTGATGAGTTACACATAATGGTAACCCAACCTATAGACTAGAGATCCCAAGAAATAGGTTCAATTGGTAACAAAAAGTTGTGAGGTGATGCGCGTTTTACGTATACGTGCATGTAAAGGCAAGTGTACATTAGTCGTGTATTAAGTATTAAAGTGAAAGTAGAGTATCGTTCCCACGAGGATGGTGATTATAAGTACTGATCTCTTTGTTTACTATCTATTATTTAAACAATCAAAATGTAGAGTTTGTTGGACAACCAAGCTAAGACTTAAGCAAGAAATGAAATGAAAATTATACGAATTTGGTGAGATATTACTTATATTGAAAGAAACTAAGGCTTCTAGCTTCACTTAACCTCTTTGCTTGGTAATAAAACTTAACCCCTTTTAAATTATTTTACTCTTTTTAAGATGACGATTTTTCTTATTGACTAATAGATTCTCGAGATTGGCTCTAAACTCTCGATTAATTACTTTCCCTTGGTCTGACAAAAGTAATTAATCTAGAGAAGCATTAAGGTTTATTAATCTAAACCTTTTTAACCTCATTTCCCTTGGTCCGACTAAAGTGAATACTTAAGATTCAAGAAAAACCGCTCGAGTAAGTTCTAAACTTTCGATTAATTACTTTCCTTTGGTCCGACTCAAGTAATTAATCTAAAGAAGTATTAAGTTTTCTTAGTTCCAAACCTTCGATTTATTACTTTCCATTGGTCCGGCTTAAGTAATAAATCTAAAATTTGTAATAAGATTCATGAAAAACCTTGGAAAACCAATAAACGACACTAAATGGTCATTAGGTCCAACTTATGAATTTCGATTAATCAATTTGATCATGGTCAATATAATCGATTAATTATATTCAAGTGGGAATTGGGCCCATCACCTACAAGCATTAAGAATCATAAGTTAGTTCTGAAAAAGGATAAACATAACTTAAATAGGTTAAATGTAATTACTACATAATTAAGGTTAAGATCCGCTTTTAGCCTTAGCTAAGGGGGTTTTAGCCCATGATTAGATTAAAACACATCTTAGAAAGATAGATAATGGAGTTCATAGTAATAAAAGAGATTAAAGTTTAGAAGAAACCGTAATGACGATTGCCGAACGAACTTCTTCGGTAACTTGAAACTTACTTTTATTGGATGAACTTTTATACAAACAACACTTTGAGAACAATAAAAACAATTACAATAACAAAAACAACTGATTCTTAAAGAGAAGAATCAGCAAAATAACATTATAGAGGGAAGAATTAAGCCTAAGCTTGGTGTGTCTTCAAATGGCTTCCAATGTCTCATTTTATAGTAAAATGACACACATAATTCCAAAGACCAAGTCTCATTATGGCCTCCCACACCCCAATCTTCTGAATTCATCCTTTAAGAGAGGGTGGTGGAAGACTTTGACAATTTAGGAGTTGAAATGTGTAAAGGTGGGAAAGGAATCATAAGCTTCAACATGTACATCAACTTTGGATAATTTTATGGGCCTGATACACTTCGAATTTGGAGATGATCAATGTCAGTCATTTTTACATATTTCTCTTAGCTTTCCAACTCATTTTGAATCACCTCAATCCAAGTCCGTATGAGGGAGATAAATTGAAAATACGAAAATGTGTCAAATCTATCCTAGTGTGAACAATTGGACTTTTATCTTACAGCACCCATCCGCGATGAGGTGCACGCTGGGTGTCACTAAAACTCCTTTTCGTTGGTCCCCTTTACTCCGAAGTTGTCGCCTTAAGCCCCGATTTGGTTATTTGTGCCGAAAACCTTGCGAAAGTGCCTAGAAAATACACAAAGTGGCTTAGATACATAAAATGAAGAAAATAAACAAAAACCATTATTAAAATTTATTAAAATGGTACAAAATAACTAGTAATTAAATACTAAAAATGCTATAAGTTACGATGATAACATGAGGTATAATATGAGTTATATATACATATTGAAGCATGAATTTCCTGAAGCGATGTTAGCTTGAGATAATAGAAACTCTTAACAAAATCTATACTCCATTTAGAGTGAAGTACATAGCTACACGAGTACTTTTGATATACTCACCTATATGAATGTGGAAGTGAGGCTGCTTTATATGAGTTCAAAACTCTAGAGCATTCACTATACCGGGATTCACATGCATGACCATAAACGCATGGGCTATTAGAACTACACTCTGAAAAGGTTATGGCATGGTATAATGTCGGAGATAGAGGTCAAAACTACGAGTCACTGTAGTAAAATCTAAATTACACTCCTGCATAAGGTTTCAAATCGAAAGATACATCTGTTTAAGCTTGACCTTATATAGCTACTCAATAAAGTTTTTTTTTTAATTCTAGTGGCGGATTTTTGGGCTAGGCCTCTAGTCCCAAGTAGAATTATGAAAAAAAGGCCTCAAATGTAGTGATATTACTTTGTAGTGATATTTATAAAGAGGGTCCTTACACACTTGGGCGTGCCCCATGGGGTGCCCCACTTTTGTGAAATGGTGAGGACCTAGTTAACGCTTGACCATCACGTGCGTGCGTATGTCGCTGTAACCGTTCATCCGATCTGAGTCGGGCTGGGCCGGGTTAGTGTTGTGTTGTGTAAACTCTATACTTTTTATTGAAAAATAATAATATTTTTTTTTATCTTATTATTATTTTATTTTCAGAATTAAATTGTTAATTAATTAAAAATCTTATTTATTTTATGTTTCTTTGGGTCTGGTCTTTCTGAACCAGTCATTCCAGTTCTCCACTTCCCTGATTTCTCTCCCTCTTTCTTCTCCACTAAATCCTAGCATAACATTTTTTTTCTGTATAAATACATGTTATGATTGTCATTTTAAACATACTGGACACAATACTTTCTCTGTACGTAAATTCAAACTGAGCAATTAAAGAGTGAAGACAAAACTGAGTTCGTACTGTGCAATATAAACTCGTATTACGAGTGGCTGGTTTATCATGGACGCGACTTGAATTTCATCTGCTTGCACTTTTCTGGCAGTTCAGCGAACGTCTTAAAGAAAGCGATATAGTTCGCGACTCTGCCCATTTTTTGTTCAGAAATTCTTATGGTTTTCTATTTCCTGTTCCAACAGAAGCTACATCAAACCTTTGGGATCTCACGTTTGTCCTAAAATCTTGGGCGATTTCTCGGACCAGCCATTGGAATGAAAGTTTTCTTATTAGAAGATTTACTTTTTTGGTACTTTTGGATTTCATAAAGAAAGACAGTTTTGGGACGAAAGTTGCGAGGTTTCTTTACTCCACCTATTGCTAGAGTAGGTATTCCGGCTGCTTTGGTTGCGAGATGCTTCCTCGGTACCTTTCCATTGATGGATTTCTGGGCAGGTTGCTTAGTTTAGGCCATATCGATGAGAATTTCCGTATTATGGAAATCCAAATTTAGGGGATTTGATATAGAAAAACAGAGTTTGTTTATAGGAAAAACATGATAGATCGTACGCATTGTTTATTTAGGATCTATGATGGATATTGAATGAGACATGGATTGATGACGTGGTAATGTAACATGCATTAGTAGAAAATGCTTGATTACTGCCAGAAGTTTTTAACGAAACTGATTCGGTCAAATTTGATGGAATTCCGTCAGAAAGCACTCCATCAATAGTTTTGATAGATTTTCTAACGAAAATCTCTTTTCCATCAGGATATTATGGCGGGAACATTCCCGCCATTATTTCTGAAGTTAGAGTTGACGTACTATTCGGTCAACACGTTCTGAAGAAATTACTGATGAAATTCTGTCAAAAAAAATTGAAGTCCTTAATGTGTAAACAAATTATATGTTTTAATATTTTTATTCTGTTCAATAACTTTTTATTTTTCAAAATTAAATTAAATAAAAAAAATTGCCAGTTATGTTTAACTTTTTTTCATGTGAATTTCAAATTCATGTATTCTTCCATTGCTTTATTTTCTTGTTATATTTTTTTATCAATTATAATTAGATATTTATTTTACTTATGTTATTTAATTATTATTATTTTTTATCAAAATTACATCAAATATGTAGAAAATACATATAAAATATATATATACCTATTTTTTATTTCAGGTAGGAGTCCTCAACATTAAAAGAGGTCTTATTTCAGAATCTGTTCGTTCAGGCTAAAAATTATTCCGCCAATTCCTCTTCAAATAGTGACATGACAAGAAGTACGCATTTAGATAGTAGGTGTACCTCTGAGTATATAACATAGACTTACATTATTTAACCATAATTAAACACATTCTAATTATAGAAACTTTAATTCCTCACAAGCCTCCTAAAGTTGGGCAAAAAACTTGATTGACCCCTTAAACTTACAAAGTATCTCGTGAGAGGTCAATTTGTTTTTTCAGTTTCAGGGCCCCTTAATATATTAAGCCAAATAAATATTCTTACATTTATCAAAATATAATTATAAAATTATCATGAAATTTTTTATATTTATCGAGGTAATTCATATAAAATTAAAGAAATTATATTATTTAATAGAAATAAATTAAATAATTCATATTAAAAACTATTCGATTTATTTCATATATAACATATAATACGAATTTTTATTTGTATACAAATTTGTAATCGTAACATATATATCATTTACGTAATGATCATTATTTATAATGAGATACATAATTAATATACACAATTATGATATTTACATATAAATATGATCATATAAGAATTTAATTAAATTAAGGAAATAAGAGAGGAAGAATGGATAATATAGCATTTTCCTAATTAATCGATCTTTCCTAAGCTCTACATAAGATCAAAACCGTCGATCACATTTTGATCAATGGTAGAGATTAAAACCCTAGCGTCTTCGTATAAAGTGCCAACTTTCTATCTTTCTCCTCAATGTGTGTCTGCGCAACTCTTTTAGTTTGGTCGACCTCTTTCAAAAGTTTCAGCCCCCTTCTAAAAAAACTCTACAAACTTAAACCTAGAATTTTTTCTCTCTGGCGGTGAATTTTTTGGCTAGTGTTTTCTGTTCTCAACTATCATTGGCGACCTACACATGGTAACTCGTCTCTTCTCTTTTCATTATTTCCTTTCATTCCTTATTCTGGTCTTTCGTTTTTTATCTCTTGGTATATGACCTCGTATTTTTTTTGCAGGTTCCGATCAGAGAACTAATCCGTTCCACATTCAATCTTTGTGCTCTAAACATTGAACTTAAGCATATTAGTGAATTGAGTAAGGATATGCTCAAGAAAAAAATCATTTTATTTACATATGTTTATTTTGATGTTTTGGATGATTGGAATGAAGAGATGTTACATTGAAGATTCCATCTACCTCTCACCATAAACTATATCAAAGCTAGTGGATCCAAGGTTGAATTGTTACCATAAACCATAATTCGTTTTATTGGATGGTTTAATATGCTCTTAACTTCTCTTGAATGGTTTAATATATATCTCTATAATGTTGGACCTGAGGTTGAATGCTTTTTCCACTTGTTAATTTGATGTTTTGGGAGTGAGTTTAATTTTTTTATTTATTTAAACTTTATTGTTAATCGATTATTAATAGGTTATGGTAGTAAATGTGTACTTTTTTATATGGCATTCGGAGACGTCTGGGTAGTTTAGATATAATTTTAAATTTGTTGGGTCAGATTCGAATACATCGACCTTTAATTGGGTTCCTCTAGAACGGGTAGACCACTTTTCATTAGTACCTTAAACGAGTTCAACACAAAATTGAGTTTTCGCTTTAGGTAATTATTGTTAGGCAATAATATTCTCCACTTCACTAGCTACCATTTCAAATATATTTGTTAGTATAATTGGTAAGCTACTAATGTTAGCTCAAACTTTTCATCTCTCCTCAAATAATATAATATAAAAAAACTTTTTATATTACAACTCTAATAAAAACTTGTAATTTTTTAATTATTTTTAGAAGTTATATTTATTTCAAATGGTAAAGTATCTAAAAATACCATAGATATAATATAATTATTCATTTGTCAGTACAGAAAATTTTCTTATTTAACTCATTTTTAAAATTACATTAAAAATACATTAAAATTTAAAAATTACCTAATATTGAAATAATTATTTTATTGAATAAATATTTTTTATGGAATTTATAGGAAGTATTGAATAAATAATCTTGTTGGGTAAAAATTATTATATTGGGTAAACATTATATTTTGTATATTAATTAAGTGAATATTTAACTAAAAATAATTAATTGAGTGAATATATATTATTTTATGACAAATGGGTCCTACAAAAATTTGAAAATAAGAGATGATTATACTAGTATGTTATTTGTATTTGTTATTTATGTATATGTGGCAAGTGGAAATGACAAAAGTTTGTTACTTCAACTAGACATGCTCTAAGAGCAACCCTAAAGCTTCACTACAAAAAAAAAGTCCTTTACCTACAAAATATTTCTGCTTTAGCAACGGTTTAAACCGTCGGTAAAAACGGTAGCGACGTTTTTAAAACCGTTGAAATGTGTTGTTAAAGCTGTCGTTGCTACTGTTACCGACGGTTTTACTGGGGCAGCGGGGTAGGGTTTTTTTAATAGCGACGCTTTTCTACCCGCGGTTTAAACCGCCATTACAACAGGTTTACACACTCACAAGAAAGCATTTACCCACGACAAAATCAATTTGTAATCCGTCTTAATTCGTCGGTAAATCGTCAGTAAAAGATTTATACCAGTTTTACAATTTTATGGCAAATATTTTCTGTCAGTAAATTTCTGATTAGTATTTTAATTTCATTTATTTTGCAGCAAAAAGAAGATAGAAGCTTACATCATTTCATTAAAAAAATATCAGTACAATTATCCTCATCTTGGCACTAATGTTGTCATAATTAAAACTAAAATTAAAAAAATCCAAAATAACATTATCATCAACATAATCATGAATCAACCTTATATTGTTTGTTTACCACAAGCAACGGTGTCTCCCATTAGCTTCAAAGAGCTTACTTTGATCTTTCACGGACCCTTTCAGCAAACAAACAAGGGATTCCCACATACTCCTATTCAGAGAATCTCCCACAATTACAAGTCGCTTTCCTCTCAACATATTTAACATATTTACAGGATCAAGCCTACGTTAAAAATGCATTCAATTCAATATGCTTTGCCCTTGAAAATCAAGTCACGATCAAACAAAAAAGGTGAAAAAAACAATATATGAATATTTTCAATTTATCACCATGTTAGACGAAAACGAATTGAGTTTCAGACAGAGAATGCACCTTCAAATATGTTGAATTCTTCATCGATGACAGTATCAACAACCCTAAATCCATGAATTGAAAAACCCAAATGCTATCGCAGTAACCAAAATCCCTAAGTTGTGAAGACGTACCCTAGTACCAACAACTCAATCAAAATACAGACACAAACAAACACCTCTAGAACAATCAAACAAAAAAATAATCAAATTTGAAAGATGAGAACATCATTGACGATTGAAAAATCAGAAAAATTGAGATAATAAAAAGAATGGTAAACCTCAGTAGAGCACTATCGCAGTGCCTATACTCCATACAGCCGGCCTATTTTGGACGATAGAAGGGAGAGGGGGGAAAGATGGGAAAAGGCAGGGCAAACCTAGAACAGGCGCGAGGGGGGGGGGGGGGGGGGGGGGGGGGGGGGGGGGGAAGAAAGGAGACTATGGGACCTAGAACGCGAAGCTATAGGAGATAAGAACAAATACTTCTCTATATTTGATTTTCCTTTTCTATTGGGCTTTTTTTTATTAAGCCTATGGACACTTTATAAAAGTGTTGGTAAAAAAGTCTCTAGTGTTACTAGAATTGATGAGTTACTAGAATTGGTAACAAAAGTTTTCCATCCATCTCTCTTTAAGTTTTTCGTTTATCATAATTTATGTTTTTGGTTCTATATTATAACCGCAATATTGATTTTATTTAACTTGTGTTTATATATATTTTTTAATTTTTAAATATTTATGTTTTTGGTTCTATACTCAAAAGGTAATATTGGATTTATTTAATTTGTTGAATACCTTAATTTACAAAAAAAAAAAAATATATCTGAAATTAAAAATTACATAAATAAATTAAACAATTAAAAACACATTATTTTATTTTTTGGTGAATAAAACAAATTATTTTCAAAACAATTATTTAAAAATATATTAAAATTTGAATTAATTATTTTATTGTATAAATATTTTTTTATAAAAGTAATAATAAATAATTAATTAATTATTTTGTTAGGTAAAAATTATTAATTGTATAAATAAATTCTTACTTCATTCTAATCGATTTCATTTACACAAAAAAAGTTATACACATATAAACATTATAAATTAAAACTGTCATTTCACAACTAAGAGAGAGAGAATGAATCGAACATGTTATTTACAGCAATTATAATGGAAGTAACAAAGCTTTGTTACTTCCACTTGCCACCTAAGAAAAAATATATAGCATCCTACTATAATCTTAAATAACATGTTAGATTCGTTTCTCTCTCTTAATTGTGAAATGACAGTTACAATTTATAATTTAAATATTTGTATAATTTTTTGGCTAAATGAAATCGATGAGAATGAAGTAAGTATTCTCTTTTAAGTTTTTCTTATCATAGCTAATAATGTAATTGTACTACCAATAAATTTGATATTAGTTAGTTGATGTAGTCGAATTGAGATGTTTCTTAATGATTTATGTTGATAAAAACTCTTTATGGAGATGCCCATATCTTTTGTCTAATTTATGTAGTTAGATTGGATTTGAATATTAGGTTTGTGTTTAATTGATATGCTTTTTAGTGATTTCTGTGTATGTTTTCAGTTTAATATGTAACCCTGTTAAACTTGTAGCACATCTCTTATGTAGTTCATTTTTCTGGACAAAGTCACTTTTAGTGGTTGAAAGCTCTATTTTTAAAATGCTCTGTTTCAGGAATTGTTGAAAGCTTAAGCCTTTAGAAACTACTTTGCAAGAGCGGGAGGTGCAAGTTTAATTTGTGGAGAAAGATATTTTATTGTAACTACATTTACATAGAGTGTGGGTTTGAGACACAAGGAGGTGAATTGGGGAACCAATATTAACACTCTTTTATTTTTTATAAAATAAGAAAAAAATAATAATCTAAATTGAAAATTACTAAAAAAATTAATAAAATAATAATAATTTGGAGAATAAAATAATTAGAAAAAGGACACAATAGATAATGGTTTAAGAAAATGCTACACAAGTTGTTTTGATAACTCTCAATGACACGATGTTGTTTTGATAACCTTTTTTTGAAGTGACGTCGTGTTGATTGGAGTTAAGTACAATTTTTTCAGTTATAATATATAATTGATTGTCAACTCTTGTCCTATTTTTTAAATCCATGCAACGTCACCTCTAATTGTCGTTTTATTTCACATTATGATGATGATGGTTAAGGCATTCAATAAGGCCAATTTCTTTAACATGTGTCGTTATCTGTCATCGCACACCAAGTCCCGCCGTTTTTATATATTTTTTTATTTTTTTTATATTTCATAGATTTCAAGGGATGATCTAGTTTCGGAACATACTAAATCCCTTATAAAATGCATGAATGTCGATGGCTTAAAATATTGGGTGGGAAGAGTTTCCATTCCAAAAAATAGGGGGATTAGGATAGACGCGTCTATTGTGAATGGAAAGGGAGGTGTTGGAGTGGTTATTATTGACCATTTAGGAATGTTACATGCTGAGGCACATTGTTTAGGCAATATGGAGCTGGAAAGATTGAACTTTGTGAGACAGAAGGAATTTATCAAAAGGGTACGCATTGCCAATAGAATGTCTCTTAAATCTTATTCTCAATTTGAACTTAGGAATGATTGCAAGGTTGTTATATATCGTATTCAAAATGCTACATTTAAACCACCCCCAAATTGTGGTCAATTGATGGATCAAATTGGGGACCAAAAGGTGACTACAATTAGCTATTGTAAGAGAGTGTTGGATATTACAACTGATGAGTTGGCAATATATGCAGTTGATTTGGATGTAGGACGGCATGTTCATTACACCTCATTCAAGTCATTACCAAATTCAGTTCAGAAAGCTCTTAAATGTCATTTTTTTCCATTTTTGCATTTTCCCGCCTTTAGTTTTTCCTTTCGTTAACTCCTTAGTCCTTATGTTTGAGTCAATGGTCAAACTATACTAAATAAATTTTAAAATAGCAAAATCACCCTTTATTTTATATTGTAATAATAAAAATCTATTTTTCATATTTTATATTTTTTCTCTTTTTTCCTACATAATCATAATATCTCCAAAATTAAGTAATTAATTTTTATATAATTATAGAAAATTAATTTAGTAGCGTAAAATTTATTCTGTGCCTGCCTCTCCCTCCTTCTGTGCCACCCACTCACTTTGTTTTTAACATCCACTTTAGTTCTTATATCCACCATTTTAATCTGAGAACTAATATCTACATGGTTGATTCGTGATCGGTAACACGAGATCATGGTAGATCTGACTTTTACTATAAAAAAATGGAATACAGAAAACCATCACTTTTAAAAGTCCACTTCCAATCATTAAAAGTTTTCATAAAAAGTTTTTAATAAGCGGAATTTTTGCTCATTTTTTTTGGTAGGAAATGAAAGAAAAACAAACAAACAAAGAAAACGCTCAACCCGGGATCAGTCTAGGAAAACTGACCCCCACCACATCCTCCAAAATGAAAGAAGAGATGAAGACCGGAGGAGAAGAAAAGGTAGAAAGACCCAACAAAACAGAGTGCCCTCCCAACGCCAGACGGTCCGCAACGCGGTTCTGCTCCCTATAAATATGAGTAAATCTAATCGAATCAAAGGAGGAACTGATCCTTTTAATGCTTTTAATAATGTTTAGGTTAATCCTGCAAACAACATTGCCCTCAAAAATCATTTTAACCGCTTCCTGGTTATCTGATTCCACCAGAAGCTTCTTCACCCCAAGACTCTTAGCAAGCTGCAGGCCAGAGAGAATCCCCCAAAGCTCTGCAGAAAAGGAAGAACCAATCCCCAAGTTCTGAGAGAAGCCAGAAATCCACCTGCCTCCATCGTCTCGAAGGACCCCTCCTGCAGCAATTCTCCCGTCTCTTAGACAAGAACCGTCAGTGTTGAGCTTAATCACACCTTCACTAGGCCTATACCAGCCTATAAGATTGACCTCCTTCCTCTGAACCTCCCTAGCTAAGAGGTCTTCAGAAAAACTCTCAATCATAGTATTAATCTTCTTAGAAAGGAAATCAAGGACATTTGGCTAATAGATCGCACCTCCTCCAAAGATATCCTCGTTCCGCCATCTCCAAATCTGATGGCAAGCTACCACAAAAAGAAGAACACATTGATCCCCAGGCAGAAGACTCCCTTTAATACCATCAACAAATCAATCCTCTTCAGAATGGGCTAAAAAAGAAGGAAGCACATCCCTAGGGATAATTTTCCTCCAAACCTCCTTACTCTTCTCACAATCCCTGAGAGCATGGCACAAGGTCTCCTCAAACCCTCTGCATCTGCTAGAGATCCCAGAATCCACCAGGTGCCTCCTCTTCCTGTCTGAATTAGTAAGCAACCTATTCCTAGCCCCAAGCCACAGGAAGCTCCTAATGCGGAACGGGACTTTCAAGGCCCAAATCGTCTTCCACACCCCAGAGGAGGAAGAATCCAAATCCTGATAGAAAGCCTGATAAGCAGATTTACACGAATAGGTCTCATCATTAAAGGTCCTATTAGTAATAGTTTTAATATCAAGAACTATTTATAATGATTAAAACTCCGCTTATTAAACCAACATTAGCGATATAGTAATGATTGAAAATACATTAATTAAATTATGAAATAACCTTTGTTAAAAACTATTACTAATGATGGACAGTGCTATGCTCAAGTAGATTGATAAGCTTTATATTGAACTAAAATTCTAACTTGATTGATAATTTCTCCAAAAAAATTGTTCTGTCATGTAGCTTCCAAGAAATAACAAGAAAGAATCATTATTATGAAGCCAAATAGCAATAGAGTGAATTTGAACATATATCCTTGAAACATATCAATTAAATTTTGACCTAGAACTTGATGAACCAAACAAATCAGTTAAATTTCATTGAACCGAAAATTGCAGAAGCACGATTAATGTGATCATAACGATGTCTTGTAGCAGCTTATATTAAAACAAAAATTGCACATAAGCATGAATGTGATCAGGGGCGGAATCAAGATTGGACCGATTGAACTAAAAGATCGAGCTTATAGTTAAGGTCCAATCACATATCTTATATTAATCTCCGACAACAGCTATGCAGTACAGTACCAACAAGAGAAGGAAGAAATAGGTGACAGTTGCAAAAAGGATAGAAATAGAGAGCTATGAGAGGATGATCATGTAGACCATAATTTTTTATTTTTTTTAAATGAATGCGGGCGGTTGGCAAGGAGGAACGCAAGACATCCCAACTAGGTCGGCACCCCTTGCAGAGCCCCCGAGCCAAGGCCGATATTATTAAAGGAAAATAAAAATAGTAAAGCGAACAAAGTTATGTGAAACGGTAAATATGCCGTCCCGCAAGGTTGCTAAAGAAAGCAGACGAGCAAAAATTGGGGAGCTCATCCCACCAGACAGGAGCATTGACCGTTCTACCAAAGCTAGCTAATGAGTCTGCTACCTGATTACCTTCCCTGTAGATGTGTGAAGCTGCCAGGTTCAAGGGGCTAAGCTGCTGTAAACAAAATTTCCAATCCTGTTTGATTGACCAAGGGACATCCTCTGAACGACTTCCCTGTAGATCATGTAGACCATAATTATTTTTCATTAAATTTGACAAAAAAGTTAATGTTGAAAACTTTTGTCAGAAACACTAAGAGCTACATTATTTTGAAAAATAACCATATATATTATTTTCCTTTCAACAACAACAATAACAAAGTCTTAATTCCGAAATGATACGGGGTCGGCTAACATGAACCGTGAAATCAAGTGGTGTAATAGACATAATAACAAATCATGATATAACAAATCACTAATTACCACATATAATAACACATATATTATTTTCCTTTATTGCAATATTTTCTTTTCCTCTATCATATATCATCAGTGATTAGCACAAACAAATCTATAATCATTTTTTATGGAAATATATTCTTTTTCTCTAATTGCAATATGTGATAGCACTAATCACCATATGTAACAAAATGAATAAAATGTGCAATTATTTATAAAATATTAAACCGATCAGTTGGTTTTTTTGATAAGAAATCAAACCAACTAAAATTTTGTAAAATGTATAACCTAAACCGAACCATATATCGAAAAACCAAACTTCATGGAATTGGATCATAAATAATCATAATAGATCATGGTTGATCTGAATTATTAATAATAGATGTGTGAAACATTACTAAGATAGGATATGATAAAAAGAAAATACAACTTATAATCTATTACGCATTAAAACCCAACCTTCCAGGAACCCAATTGTATTTCAATTCTTCAAAGCTGTTTTTGCTGAAATCTCTCAAATAAATTCCATCATCTTTAGCAATCCAAAAGCAAGTAACATATCCAGCAGTTTTCTCACATCGATCTGTGAAAGACTGTCTGTCTTTAAATGCATCGAAACTGGCATGAGAGTTGTCGTCTGGAGCAGTATAGCACCAGAAAAGGGTATTTCCAATGAAATTAGGAACGAATTTCCAGTTAAAATCTTGACCATTTGAAAGATAATGAATACCCAAATCATCATCTTTTGATTTGCAATGCACCAGCAATACTTTTCCAGGACTTAATCCATTGACTACCACCACACGATTATCATCAACGAATTTCCCATTTATGGGTTCAATCCAGACAGTCAAAATGGCTAATGCCAAAGCTAGATTTTGAAATTTCAAACCTGTCATTGTAATAATATATGAGATAGGCTTCAATTTGATTTCTGGCATCAGTATATATAGATAGAGGTTTTAATCTGGCTGAGTTTATTCCTCTTTGTAAATGTGATAAGGTCAGAATAAATTTTTTGCCAAATTTGTAATGATATGGTTGTTGGAAAAAATTAATAAAATTATGAAATTAATTTAAATACCAACATACATCTCCCTTTATAAATATTCGTGTCCGTTTGTAAACAATTGTGTTCGTTCGTGAATAGTTATATTTATCCGCGAACACTCGTATTTGTTCGTTAATAGACATGTTTGTCCGTGAACACTCGTATTGGTTCGTTAATAGACATGAATAGCAACAAAATCTGTATACATTACAAAAAAATTTGTCTAATTCTATTCTTTTTGATAATTTAATCATTAACATATCAAAAGTGTTAATTTTTATCTTGTAAATGTCATATTAATCTTTTAAAAAGGTTAATTGGTGAATGGGCAGCTGAAGTTATACTTTCAAATGTCAGTATTTTTTAGCATGATATAAATAAAATTAGTGATTGACAAAACTGTAGATAAGTTTTAAAATTTGAATTTTCATGTAAATCTCCTTTTTTTTTGAATAAAGGTTGGGTGATATCCAATATTATTAAAAGCAAAATCAAAAAATTAACAATAGAGTATCCAGAAAACAACAACTAAACAAAATGGAAAGAATCCCTACCTAAAACATTATCGCGAAGGAGAAAAAAATAAAAATCCGGAATTCCATCCCACCAACAAAAATCCGAACTAACTCTACCAAAATCAGCCAACTTATTCGCAACTTGATTACCTCCCCTGAATACATGAGAAAAAACTTCTTCCATCTATAACATATGCTCCAAACAGTTATGCCAATCCACCCTCATAGTCCACGGAACCATCAATCGAGAACAAAACAGATGCACAACATAAGAAGAATCACTCTCAACACAAAGCTTGCACCACCCACGCAAAAAAGCATAAGAAATTGCAAATAAAACCGCCTGGAGTTCAGCCATGTGCACTAACGTACAATCTAGCGGAAAAGCATAAGACCCCAAAGAACCACCCATGTGATCCCTAAATACCCCACCACAACCCGTCAAGCCAGCCATAACGGAAGCATCGGTGTTTACCTTAACCCACAACGGCGGCGACGGTTGCCAACGAACCGCAATAATCTGAGGAGCACGATTGTACCTAGGCAGCAGACCCAAATTCAACAAAATATTCCTCTCCACCACGGAATTCCAAATGGTGCCAAAACCAAGAGAATCCGCACCTCTAATAGCCGCCCAAAGAGAGCACAAACACAAATGAATATTAGGAAAATGCTCCCCAAAAATACAGTCATTCCTGGTTTTCCAAATCACCCAAACTGCATTTACAATTGCACAATACCACAAACATCTTATTTGAGAGCTAAAGCGATGAGAAAAATCATGCTGAATAAAACCTGACAAAGAAAGCGTTAGAACCAACCGACGACCAAAAAGTAAAGAAACGCTGGCCCAAACCTGCTTAGCAAACGAACAATGAACCAATAAATGATCCAAAGACTCGCAATTACAATAGCACAGCGGACAACGAGAAACTATTTGCAAACTCCTAGCCCGGAGAGCATCTTGCGTTGGAAGATAACCAAAAAATGCACGCCAACACACCATTGAATGAGAAGGTTGTGTAAAAGGCCGCCAAATCCCCGAAAAAACCGAATTTACTGCAGAAGGAGGACGAAGCCAAAGATAAAAGAGCCTAGCAGAAAAAACGCCACTGCTGGCAGGCCGCCAAAAACAAGTATCATCAGACTGACCGGTGCCCTGAATATTATTAATTTGGTGAGCAAGAGCATTCGGGAGGTCAGGAAGGTCATGCCAAACCTCATTAGAAAAGAAATCAGAAACTTTAGCCGAAAGGTTCGATGACAGTAAGATGCCCAAACGATCCACAAGTGGAGGAAGAATCCATTCCGAAGTCCAAAAGAACAAATCAGACGAATTACCCGGAATCCAAAAAGAATGATCACGAAGGACCCTATACGCAGACCTAATAGAAGCCCAAACCGTGGACGGAAGAACCCGAGAACGAAGCAAGCCAGAGCCCCCAAAAAAGCGCGACCTAAGAGTCTTAAAGCAAAGCGTATTAGAAGAGATCAAACCACAAGCCATCTTTCCTGAAAGTGCAAGATTCAAAGTTTTCAAATGCTTAAGCCCAAGACCCCCCTCCTTTAAAGGCTTGAAACAAGATTGCCAAGGGACCGTAACTAACTTCTTTTCAGAAGAAGACCCTGTCCAAATAAAATTCCGCATACCCCTACTAATCCTCAACAACAAACTAACTGGCCACTTGTAAACAATCAGCGAATGCACCATAGCACGCGTAACAACAGAATTAACCAAAGCAAGCCTCCCCGCCATGGAAAGAGATTTACCAGCCCATCGAGAAAAACAATTCAATACCTTATCAGTCATTCCCGCCAAGTACCAAGCACGCGGAGCACCATAGAAAATAGGAACACCAAGATATTTAAAAGGAAGATAACCAATTTTAACACCGATCAAACCAGCAAGCCGCAAACGACGTCTGTTGGTAACCGAATCTCTAAAAAACACCTCCGACTTTTTCCAACTAACCACCTATCCCGAAAGAGTCCCATAAGTAGAAAAAATCTGATTTAAAACCCTCACATTAGCCATGCTAGCATGACAAAAAATGAGAATATCATCCGCATATAATAAATGAGATGGCAACAATGAAGAAACCTAATAACGCATTGAGGATAAGTAACCATCAGAAACTCTACTCAAAGTTAGCCTACTCAAAAAATCTTCTGCCAAACCAAAAAGAATAGGCGAAAGCGGATCTCCTTGGCGCACACCCCTATAACAAGCAAAATACCCGTTACTGCCCGAAGCAGACAGAATTGAAATACGAGCAGACGAGAGAATATTAAGTATCCAGTCTCGAAATGTCAGAGAAAACCCAAAAGCCTGAAGAACCTCCAATAAGAAATTCCAATCCAAAGTATCAAATGCTTTCCGAATATCCACTTTCAAACTCATATTCCCCCCAAAACACCTCTTATTAAGCGAATTAACACCCTCAGAAGCCAAAGCAATACATTGGTGAATTTTCCGACCTTGGATAAAACCAAACTGATTATCCGTGACAATTCTCCCAGCAATCACAGCCAACCTGTCAGCTAAAATTTTGGAAATAATCTTGAAAACAAAATTACTCATAACAATCGGCCTATACTACTCAACCGAAGAAGCCACAGCCCCTTTTGGAATGAGTGCCATCAGACTAGAATTAATTCTGATAACATTAGGATATTATCATAAGGACCAAAAGGGGTAATTACCTTAAGATATGCCACGTAGCAAAGGAAGCCGTCTGGCGGATCATCCTAGATCAGCTCTAAGAGATCCGTCGGCGGATCTCTTAGGCGAATCTTTCCATTTACCTAGATAACGGCTGGCCGCCGTCTCGGCCATAAATGATTATTAAATGAATCATTAAATAGTCTCAAACAGCCAAATTAAGAGTAACTTGTAACCGCCATTAAATGAGCATTAATGGAGGCTTTCTAGTTACCTAGGGGTTACGAATTCCTCAACTATATATAGCCTACCTTTCCATGCTATCAAGGTACACTTACTTTTATATTCTCTAAGCTTCGTCAATATAGTTTATTCTCCCTATATTCTACTGACTTTGGCATCGGAGGGTCCCCGGCCGATCCCAACGGCGCCTCACAGGGACGTGATCCGATCAGAAGTTTCTCTTGTGTTATCAATTGGTGCGGTGATCGTGGAATCCTTGATCAAATAAAGGATTTTTTCGTTCACAGTGAAACATCATGACCGATGAAGGACCAAATCCCTCCTCTGGGATTGAATCACCGATAATTACACCATCTAGTGCTGGACGCATAAACACAACTGCTCCTACAATAAATATTGATGGAAATATGCCCACTGCCTCTTTCATCGATATGTGTGTTCAGGATATTGAGGCACGATATGGGCTTGAGATAGGGAACCGCCTACGGGCATCAATGACTATCCCTCCGCGTTGGAGTACAATATCTACGACATCTGTCTCATCCTTACCTCCTTTAAACTTTGGTCTAGGACCGGGTGCCCATGGCTCTTCATTCCTTCAAGCTCATAATATTGATTCCATAATAACCACTACGGCACCAGGTGACGGACGACAGGTTAACAGGGAGTTATTTCCTGGCGAGGGAAGTCGAAGGAATGATGCGGTCCCACCTGGCGGATCGGGGGTTCTAAGGTTTAGCCTCAATGGACCAAATGTACCCAGGCGTCCGCGGACAAATTCGTCTCTTGGCGGATTCAAGGAGCCCATGCGTAAAAAGCATAAAAAGAATAAAAATAAGCGAGCAGGATCCCCACGCCGTGGTAGATCTCCTCCATCTACTGGTCGTAGAAGAAGTAAAAGGCCAGAAATAACATCTCATATAGGTGGACCATCGCCGCATCCATCTTCGGGAACTGTTGGACACACCTCGTCAGGAGGCCAGCAAGGAGGAAATGGTCCAACTCCACCAGGCAGAGGGGGTAGTGGAGGAGATGGGGGAGGAAGGGGAGGGAACGGACGTGGTAATATAGGAAGACATTCGCCATCAGATCCATCGTCTGAGTCAAGTTCTTCTTCTTCTTCTTCTCCAAGTAGATCGCCACGAAGGGGTCGCCCCAGGGCGGATCCGAAGAATTTTGATGATAGGGTGAGGGCCCTAGTACTCCAAATGAACGAAGAAAATGCTAGGCATAATCCATTCGCCAATAGGGATTCGCCTTTTGCAGCCTGGATCGAGGCAGAGGAAACCGACAGAGCTTTCAAGATTCCCAACCTTGCGATATACACAGGCAAAGATAATCCGGAGGCTCATATTCGAAAATATCGAATCTTAGCCAGACTCAATAGAGCTACTGAACCCGTGCTTTGTAAAATGTTTGTCACCACACTAGGAGGTCCAGCTTATTTGTGGTTTCAATCTTTACCTCCAGGCTCAATAAACAGCTTTGATCAGTTGAGCAGGGAATTTTGTGCAAAATTTGCTGGATGCATCCCTGCAGTGGTGAAATCCGGAAAGCTTTTCGAATTAAAGCAAAAGGCGAATGAGCCCCTCCGAGATTATGTGGACACTTGCAACCAGTTGTGTATACAAATAGTTGATGTCGATATCTCCATAGCTGTGGAATGTTTCGTGAGAAACACTACATGTAAAAGTTTACAGGAGGACCTCATCCGCAAAAAGCCTACCAGCATGGCAGAGTTGATGGAGCGTTGCAAAGACTTTATAGAGGTTGACGATATTCGCCGAGGTTCTCCATCATCGCCAAAAAAAAGACAAAGGCGAATCTCGTCCCCGAGATCGGGACAGAGACAAACGTCAAGATTCTTCTTCTCAGAGCAAACGAAAGGATTCTAGGAACAAATCGACGTTTGTCACTTCCTTCACACCTCTCAATGCTTCTAAGAGCGAGGTTCTTATGTGGATCGAGAATAGTCAACACAAACGGAGCATTTCATACCCCGAGCCAAAAGGAGGGGAGTACACCAATAAAGGAAAGAATCCTAAAAATTATTGCAAGTATCACAGGAAAAATGGCCATGATACAGACGCTTGCTGGGAGTTAGCTCGAGAAATTGAGCGACTCATTGAAAGAGGAAAGTTGGATCGGTTCATCCAAACAGAAGGAAAGGAAGATGATAGATCCAAGGAGGACCCAAAGAAGAAAGGAAAGGGTACCATCAATGTCATAGCAGGCGGACCTGGCTATCAGCCAGCATTGAAAAAGGCGAAGACAACCACCCTTGATAGGACATCGCTAAACCGCCCCTTCTCGGACGCGGGTCCTGAGATTTGACCCCATGCGGACGCACTAGTCGTCACTATGACGGTCGAAGGTTGGGAGATGAAGAGGGTAATGATCGATACGGGAAGTTCATGTAATGTCATTACCCGAGGAGCATTCGCCAGACTCCAGATTGATCCCGTCCAGGTGGAGCCAATGGTGGTTGACATTTTGGGAGTGACAGGTCATACCATTCAGACGAAAGGCCAAGTAACTTTGGATTGTGAGCTTGCTGATAATGATCAAGTTTGGAGAGGAGATTTGGAGTTCTCGATCTTGGATGGACAATTAGCTTATAACATTATCCTTGGACGACCTTTTATCTCCGAAGTTGCAACTCTTATCTCTATTCGCCATTTGACACTTTATATTCCCACGGTCAAGGGAGGTGTGATGGTCAAAGGTTGTCAAAAGGTAGCCCAAGAAACATATACGACATCCTTAACGATTCGCCCTCAATCTAAAGAAGAAGATGAGGAAGAGCGTGTCACAATGGCCCTAGGTGAAACCGAAATGTACTTTGTGGCAGAAGAGAAGCAGGTGCGAATAGCTAAGGGGCTACAGGGCAAGATCCGGGATGCGATCACCAAAGTACTTTGTGAAGCTGAAGATGTCTTTGCATGGAAGGACGAAGTTCTCCCGGGAATCAGCCCAGATGTGATCACCCACAAGCTTAACATCGATAAAAATGCAGTTCCTGTGGCTCAGAAGAGGAGAAATCATGGTCTAGAAAGGCAAAAAGCGATAGAAGAAGAAATCGCCAAGCTCCAAAAGGCGGATGCCATTGAGGAAGTACTTTACACTCAGTGGTTGGCGAACGTAGTGCTAGTCAAGAAAGCTGTCGGATCTTACCGCATGTGCATTGACTTTACGGATCTCAATAAAGCTTGCCCTAAAGATAATTATCCTTTGCCATGCATAGACATGCTTGTAGATGGAACGGCTGGTCACGCAATGTATTCATTTACTGACGTAAAGTCAAGTTATCATCAAATCCCGATGGAGCCCTCAGATAGGATCAATACCTCATTCGTAACTCATCAAGCGACTTATTGTTTTAAAGTCATACCCTTCGGGCTCAAAAATGCAGGAGCTACCTATCAGAGGATGATGAACAAGATATTTGCAGACAGTAAGACTGATAATTATTCTGTCTATGTAGATGACATGATCATTAAAAGTACAACTGTGGAGAAGCATGCAGAGGATATAAAGGGGGTACTGGACGTACTTCGCCACCACAACATCAAGTTGAATCCAGAGAAATGCACTTTCGGGGCAACATATGGCAAATTTCTAGGGTTCATGATTAGCGAAAGAGGAATTAGCCCAAATCTTGACAAAGTCAAAGCAGTCCTAGAAATGCAACCTCCTAGGAATATCAGAGAAGTACAATGCCTCAATGGGCGTATCATAGCCTTGGGCGGGTTTATCTCTTGCTCAGCTCGTAGATGTCAGCCATTTTTTGAAGTTATCAAGGGACAAAAGGCGTTTGAGTGGAATGAAGATTGCCAAAATGCATTCGAAGGAATCAAGCGGTTCCTTACAGAGCCACCCATGATGAGTCGACCTTTGAAGGGGGAGGATCTATACATGTACGTGTCAGTTACGGATAAAGCCATATGCACAGTCATGGTGCGAGAAGAAGATGGCCAACAATTCCCCATTTATTACGTCAGTAAGGTTTTGAAAGATGCTGAAACCAGATATTCGAAGTTGGACAAAATGGCACTGGCTGTCGTAACCACGGCAATTCGCCTTAGGCCATACTTTCAGGCGCACACCGTGATAGTTCGAACCCATATACCGATGAGAAAGGTATTACAGAAGCCGGACACTTCGGGAAGGTTGATGGAATGGGCGATTCGCCTGGGCGAATTCGATGTAAGGTATGAAAGCAGGTCATCTTTGAAAAGTCAGGTCCTGGCGGACTTCGTGAATGAATTCACTGACGAGGGGATATCTCATCCCAAGCCTCCATTAGAAGAGTGGTCGATGTATACCGATGGAGCTTCCTCTGCAGATGGAGCTGGTGTAGGAGTTGTGATCAAAGGTCCCCACTATATAAGATTGCGATACGCAGCAAAGTTAAATTTCCATGCTACTAATAACGCTGCTGAGTACGAGGCTCTAATATTGGGCTTACGCCTACTTCAAGAAATCACCCCGGAACAGATCGTGATATACAGCGATTCTAAACTAATGGTCAACCAGGTGATCAAGAATTACGAAGTGAAGGACGAGGTTCTAGCCAAGTATGTAGCAGAAGTCAAAAAGATTCTAGATAACCTTGAAGCTAAAGAAACTAAGTGGGAATTGGTTCACATACCAAGGGAATCCAATACAGAGGCTGATCAATTGGCCAAAATGGCTTCTTGTGAAGTAAACTGGGCGGATCCAGATTGTCCTTTCGAGGTAAAAATGGCTCCGGCATTCGCTATTAAAGAAGTGTCCGTACTCACAACGGTGGAAGATGATTGGAGGACAGTCATCCGCCAATATCTACTAAATGGAACATTACCTGAAGACAAGGAAGAGGCGAAGAGGATTGTCAGGAGATCAGCTTACTTCTCCTTGATCAATGATGGTCTTTACAGAAAATCCTTTAGTCATCCTTGGCTAAAATGCATTCTACCAGAAGAAGGGCAGCAGATCCTCAAGGAGCTGCATGAAGGATCTTGTGGGTCGCATGAAGCATCCGCCACGATTTTGAGGAAATCCAGGATAGCAGGTTTCTACTGGCCCACAGCTGAGTTAGATGCCCAAAGTTTGGTGGAATCTTGTCACAGTTGTCAGATTTATGCGAGTGAGTCACACACTATCAAGCACATTCAGAGACCAATTATTGAAGGTCGTCCGTTCTCCCTTTGGGGAATAGACATCGTTGGCCCGTTTCCTCCAACTCGTCGGCAAAAGAGGTATATAATAGTAGCAGTGGACCATTTCACCAAATGGGTAGAAGCCGAGGCCGTTTCCTCCATTACAGCAGAACAGATAGTGGAGTTTGTCAAGGATAACATCGTAGGAAGATATGGCATTCCACATACCATCATCACTGACAACGGGAGACAGTTTAACTGTGGCAAATTCAAAGCTTTTTGTGAGGGATTGGGCATCCTGAACAGATTCGCCTCCGTTTATTATCCCCAGTCCAATGGAATGACCGAAGTGACCAATCGAACGATTGTAAAAGGGATAAAAAAGAGGTTGGGTGAACACGACAAAAAATGGGCGGACCAGCTTACAAGTGTTTTGTGGGCCTATCGCACCACCCCAAGAACTGCTACGGGAGAAACGCCATTCGCCCTTTCTCATGGAGTGGAAGCCGTAATCCCCGTTGAAATACAAGTCCCCAGTGATCGAGTGGCCTGTTACTGTGAAAAAGACAACGATAAGCGATTAAGGGAGCGTCTGGATCAGGTTGAGGATCGCAGGAATCAATCCTATGTACACATGGCAGCATATAAACAGCGGATCGCATCCTATCATGATAAAAATGCCAAGCTTGTGGATCTAGAGATAGGAGATCTTGTGCTTCGCAAGGCTGATAAAGTCCAATCTCGAGAAGGCGAGGGCAAGTTGGGGATCAATTGGATAGGTCCATACCAGATAGTGGAGAAGGTGGGACCAGCCACATTCAAAATACAAGATACGGAGGGCAACACCTTGCCACGCACCTGGAACCTCCAAAATCTCCGCAAATACTTTGTTAGAAAATAAAGTGTGGTCTTGAGTACTCTTTTTCCTTTAACAAGCTTTTTCCCATGGGGTTTTTCTTGTTAAAGGTTTTGACGAGGCTCATCTATAAAAGACCTGTCCGCTGTAATAAGGTGTTCATCCCATTAATAAATATCATTGGTTTTATTATTCATGTTCTTTTTATAATTTACTGCTGCAATATCAATATTCCAGTCTTAAAAAGAAAGGGGAGGCACCCAACGTTCTCCACATTCGCAATATATCGCTATCTTAAAGCACATAAGAGGATCAATCTTATGGGCGGATCCGTCTCAGGGAGGATCCCAATCTTCAATAAGAGTTAAAACGATCCTTGGACGCAAGGTCTTTACACTCTCTTATCCTTTTCAAAAAGGAATTCACAAGTCCTACGGGCGGCTCACTTCACCTCAAAGATAGGTAGCAAGTTGAACCCCTGTGCAGCTTTACTTCCTCTAAAGAAGGAATAGAACAGCTCCAAACCTTCACAAAGGTTCATATAATGAAGTATGGCTGGCCACCTACTTCAAACAAAAATCCTAAACATACTCACATTAAAAAAAACACTGTCCTGCGCAAGGATAGAAGTAGCATAACGTTTATACATAACAATGTTTGGAATTATGCTTGAAAAGTTTTTACAAAAACTTGTTAACTAAATGATAATAGGGGCATCTTCTTTTGTGCTTCCTTCGCCCCCAACGCTCACTTGAGGGTCTTTCTTCTCCACAGTCAGAGATCCGCCTTCAAGAGATACTTCCTTATCCCCTTTTTGTTCAGAATCAGCTTTGGACGGCATCTCCTGGAGGTCATCCAGCGCAACTGTGGTAGAAGGTTTGACGTCCGGCAGGGTTCCCTTCATCCATTTTCGCACATAGTTGCGAAGGTACTCCTTGGCATTGGGCATCTTCTTGAACCTTGCCACATCTTCCGGTTCAGGGACAGCGAACTCAGGATCTGTGAAATCAACTTCAGGATGGGATAAAGAGAAGTACGCCATAAGCATCTCTCCATAAAAGAAGGCTTGTTCGCCCGCTGTGTATTCCGCCTCCCCAAGAGCATCTTCATGGCTTTTAGCATCAGAAGCTATTTTTGCCTTTAGGTTTTGTATCTCCTCGTCTCGGAGGACTAAAGCAGCGGTAGCGGAGGCTAGGTTCGCGTTGGCAGTGGCAATAGTGGAATTGGCATTTGCTATCTCTTTCTCTAGCTTTTCAATAGTTGCCCTATTCGCCACATTCTGAAGAACCCCAGTTTCCAGAGTGCGCAAACGAGCATACAGCTGAGAAAAAACAAAAGGATTTAGCCTAAGAACGAAACAAATCATCACATTCTTTTAAAAAACTCACCGAAAGAAGCTCAGACTTTCCCTTATGGACGTGGATCGATTCAGGAATTTGGTCATAATCCTTTTGTACTTCTCCCACCTGTCCTAAAGCTTCGTCCAGGTCATTTAAGAGAGATTCATTCTCAAAAGTTCCTTGAACCCCAAACTTGGCGGACCAATATCCGCCGATATCAGGCTTCGCCATCTGCTTAAACAGGAAAAATCATACGCCGCTTTAAAATCAGATGAGCAGGAAACAAAATCAAGAGACTAATTACCTGAGCCACTTTCTCAGTAGGTTTGGCGGATTTAATCGCGTCCGCCATTATCTTGGTACTCCCAACATTATTGGGCCGCCTCTTCTTCAGCGGCGGATCGATAGCCATCTCCATAGGGCGTTTGCCCGTATCAGGTTGAGGGTTAGCCGCCTAATTTTTCTTGCGGGCTTCCTCTTCTTGAAACATCCTGCGCGTCTCTGCAAGAGCACGATTTGCCTTAGACACACCCCTGTCAAAGAAGATATCAGAATAATTAAAGCTCCTGAATTATATAAAGTACCTTGATCAAACTGAGTAATTTTTGAATAAATGAATTGATCCTCCACTCGGCGGATCAGAGGAATGTCACTCATCATGAAGGCTAAGGCATCCGCATACGTCCATGCATCCGCCTTAATTTGCTTCATGAGATCCGCCACCTTTTCATCACTGTGTGTTAAGATTCGCATATCGCCCGCCATGTGTAGCGGACGAGAATTCCAGACAGAAGGAAAACCTAACGGGTCATCCTCCTTTATCTTCACGTAGAAAAACTCTCGTCCCGACTATGAACGTTGGACATTTTGTCGTAAAAGGGCGAATAAACACCAAATTTAGCAAATGTAAGATAAGACTCCGACTTCCTCCTGGAGGGTTTGTGAAAAGCTCTAAAGATTCGACCATTATACACTACACCTAAATTTGACGCAAGATAACAATCTAACGCCATGTCAAGCCAGCCGTTGGGGTGTAGCTGGCTAACGGTGATGTCAAAATACGAAAGGATATCCGCCAACATCTGAGGAAGAGGAAGGCGAAACCCTCTCTTAATATGACTACAAAATACAGTAAAGAAGCCCACCGGCGGATTGGAGGGGCGTTGATGAGGAGCTGGGAGTTGGGTTTCGTAATTTTTGATCCGCGGAAAGCGATTCGATAGACTCGCCAAATCCGTGGCACTCATACGAGACGAAGTGGACTCCGCTCGAGGATTCTTTTTTCTAACATGAACAGAAGAAGAGGCCATTAAACCCAGAAACCGGTTACGGGCACCGGCCGGGGTAAAACCGGAAAAGAAAGATGGGTTTCCGGTGGAACGAGTCTGGTAAGGGTTACGCGCTGAGTTATTGAACTCAGTTGAACCAGAATTAATCTCGCCGACAGAAGATTGGGAGTTTTCCGACGAGGATGTGGTCCAACTAAAATCTAGTTCAATCTTGGGAGAAGGCGTCGAATTAAAGATCTCGGAAGTTGACCCAAAGGATGAAGATGAACTTCTAAACATTCAGAGTAAAAGAAAAAGCACTTACATGGAAATGTAGAAGCTTGAGTAGGATCTTTGAAGTTTCTGAGGAAAAGCTTCGAAAACGGGAGGAGATGGAAAATGAGAAAGGAAGAGAAACTCCGGAAGATGAAAGATGGTTTTTGAAACGTTCCTAGGGCCGTGTGCTATTACACGTGTCGATCATCAAAGGACGTTGAACAGAGTGCATATTAAATGCGGAAGCATAAGACGGCGCGCAGAAGTCCAAAAGCCCTAAAGGACTTTAAAGGCATTTTTGGGGGGGGGCTTCTGATAACATTAGGATAGTATCATAAGGACCAAAAGGGGTAATTACCTTAAGATATGCCACGTAGCAAAGGAAGCCGTCTGGCGGATCATCCTAGATCAGCTCTAAGAGATCCGTCGGCGGATATCTTAGGCGAATCTCTCCATTTACCTAGATAACGGCTGGCCGCCGTCTCGGCCATAAATGATTATTAAATGAATCATTAAATAGTCTCAAACCGCCAAATTAAGAGTAACTTGTAACCGCCATTAAATGAGCATTAATGGAGGCTTTCTAGTTACCTAGGGGTTACGAATTCCTCAACTATATATAGCCTACCTTTCCATGCTATCAAGGTACACTTACTTTTATATTCTCTAAGCTTCGTCAATATAGTTTATTCTCCCTATATTCTACTGACTTTGGCATCGGAGGGTCCCCGGCCGATCCCAATGGCGCCTCACAGGGACGTGATCTGATCAGAAGTTTCTCTTGTGTTATCAAATTCCAGTTGTAATTACCCCATTTTGAAAAAACCACCGAACCATGTTGCACACATCCTTACCCACAATATCCCAAAATGATTGAAAAAACTGACTCGTAAAACCATCCAGACCAGGAGAACTAGAAGGATCCATACTAAACACAATATGTCTAATCAGGGAATCCTCCGGACAAGCAGTTAATGAATCATTCTCCAAATCAGACAGCATCCTTGGCACCATCTCAGAAACTAATGATAAGTCCACGGGAGCTTGAGTCGAAGCACCAAACAAAGAGGCAAAATATTCAGTAACATGATTAGAAATTACCATAGGATCCGTGGTAATTCCATCATCAATATTCAAAGCCGAAATCCCAGCATTAGCTTTGCGAATAGAAACAACCCTGTGATAGTAACCAGTGTTGCGATCCCCTTCCGCAAGCCACCTCACACGACTCTTCTCCCTCAAGAAAACCTTCTTCTGAAGTAAGTGCATATCCAAACGCGAATGAGCTTCCAACTCACGAGAATGAAGATCAGACGACCATCCAGACAACTCAATCTCATGTTGAATATTATCCAAATCTGTGCGAGCAGAATCAATATTAACGTTAAAATTCCCAAATACATCTCTGTTCCAACAGCGTAAAACTTGCCTGAGCCCCCGAAGCTTATAGCAAATCAGAGGCATAGGAGCCAATGGCGGAGATACGCCAGCCCAATAATTACTAATAACCGAACGAAGATCCAGATGACCAATCCACATCTTCTGGAACCGAAACCTAGCAAAAACACGGGTTGCAATCGCGTAAGAAAACAACAATGGATGATGATCAGAATGATGTTTCATAAGACCCACACAATTATAATCCCATGCCTCCACAAAATCCGAAGAAATAATCGCCCTATCCAAGCGACTACTCACCCGTGCAACACCCTGCCTCCCATTGCACCAAGTGTAAAAACAACCAGAGGTCGGGACATCCAACCAATCTCTCACATCCAAAAAACTTCTAAATTCACGACACGGCCTCAAATTAGAAGGCCTACCAGTCTTTTCATGAGCCCCAAGCACATCATTAAAATCCCCAATTGATATCCATTGTCCCCCAACCTCGGACTTTAAAGCATTGAGAGTCGGAAAAAAACCAGCATGACGATTAGCCCAAATACTGCCATAAACAAAGCAAATGCATTGCTGAGTACCCTGAAAATCCAAACTCACAGCCACAAATTGCTCATGTTGGCGAAGAACAGAAATCGAAAAATCTAAGCTAACACTTCGGAAAATCCATAAAGAAGGCATATCTCGAAGGTTAGAAGAAACCAAAACCATATCAATAATGGTCCAAAACCTTGGACTAATAGAAACAAAATCCACCATAGGTTCAGCTAAACACAAAAAATCAGGATTGTGACAATTACATAAATCCCTAACATACATCTGAGTATTAGGGTCGAGGAGGCCCCTACAATTCCAATAAATCACCTTCATTTAAATCGAGCAGGTGGCTTGTTGACCCGTTTAGCCCGAGTGGAAAAAGTCTCAGAAACCGTACACACCTTCTTACCAGGCCGAGATGCACAAACAGTATGCCATGGTTCCCCATCCAATTCTACTAAGTCCGCCCATAACAAAGAATTAGATGGCAAGATATTCACATTACCCGGGGAATCAGCCCGCTCAATCATCTCAACTGAATCACTAACACCCGTAGGACTTCCTGCAAACAAACTATTTCCTTGATCCACCAAACCAGGAATAACAGCTTCAACTGTGGCATTTGCATCTTCAACAACTTCAGAGGAACGCAAAGTAGTAACAACTGTGGCAATTGCATTAGAAACAGGCGCAAGCTCACAATTTCCTTGATTCCAATCCTTCACAGGCGAAGGAGAGTTCCTTCGAGAATGCACAACAGGCCGATGCTCCACCAGTTTTTTGTTCTTTTTACACTCATATGCCATATGCCCGATATTGGAGCAAACCTTACACAAACTTGGCAATTTTTCATACACCACATCAATCCAAAAATTCTTACCTGTCCTTTCAATCCCCAATAGAGTTGGCAAGTCCCCGGCCATATCCACATCCAAAAGCATTCTTGCAAGTGACCAAAATCCCCTTCCAAGGTAGCCCTATCATATCTGAAAAGCCCTCCAATTCCTTTAGCAATATCCGCAAGAATCTGTGAATCCCAATATTCCCACGGGAGTGAGTAAAGTCGAACCCAAACTTGTGCATTGGTTGATTTCATCGCAAACGGATCAAAATTCGGAACCCATGGTTGCAAACGGAATGTACCCGGCTGAACATTAATAACCCCTCGATCAACCACCAAATCATGCACTTCCCTTGTTGGCAAAACAACCTGAAAATAACCTCTACCTATTGCAATAAGTCTCCATTGCACATCAAGTCCCCAAATCTTTAAGAGACATATCTTTAGATCCGCAACCTTCCATAGAGAATCCCCCTTTCAAAGGATGAGCCTACCAATCAAAGAATGCGCACAAAGCACCAAACGCCTCTCATACACAGCTTGTGAAATCCGAATCGACTTTAATCCCCCGATATCAGAGATTTTAGCCGACAAAGAAGGAGCAATCGATAAATTCGCAGTGAGAACCGCAGAGAACGATGGCTTGGAAACATTAGAAAGAGTAGGAAGCACAGGACTAGATAATCTTCTGATTGCACAACCATTGATAACAAATCAATCAACTAAGAACAATTTAACCAAATAACAGCAGAAAACCACAAAGGAATCGGCGCATCTCACACAAAAATTTCAATAACCAACACACAAAGAGAAACCAGCACATAATTCCAATAACCAAGAATAGCACAACACAGCACAGCAGGCAACATTAGTGGAAAGAAAATATAAAAACTAACCAGCGAGATGAACAATGCCTCCTCCTCAAAAAACAGTAGACCGCAGCGGCAGACCAGAGAAGAAGCTAGGTCATGATTTTTCCAAAAAAATCGATCAAAGTAGGCGGAGGCAGAGAAACAGATCGGCAATAGACGACGGCGCTTCGTCAAAAGCAGATCTGCGATTTCCTCATTTCTGAACAATCGAGAGGAAGAGACAGGAATGAAGTGAAACAGATTCCGAGGAAACAACCACGACTGCAAACGGCGAATGAAGGAAAGGAGAAAGGCGGCTCTCCTGGTGAGGATGAACGGATAGGGCGGCGGCGGTTTCTTCGACTCCCCAGGACTTTGAATTTTATTGTTCAAATATTTTATTTCGTTGATTTTTTTTTTGGCTTATTCGCTTATAACCATGATAACAGTTAGTTCATAATGAAAAATTGTGACAATAAAATAATTTATTTGGAAACAAAGCAGAATTTACTTTATTCCTTTTAATTGTTAATTTTTATTGATTAGCTTGGCAAATTTGTTAAGATATCCTCTTAATCATTGACCCAAAATCGGAGTTAGATTATCCAATTAAAGTCTCGTTTGTTTGTTGAAAAATATTATGTAAGAAAATATCATTTTCTGATGTTTATTTGTTTAGAAAAATAAAATGAATTCTGAGGGTCGTGATCTTTATTTTTTAGTTAGTTAAATCATTGATTTTTTATTTGGACATATTAAACGGTTGATCAATTTTTTTAACATATTAATTATCCTTTGTATGCCAAATTAATTACTTGTGAACATCTAATTCATTAGTAAGTGAAATGAATAACATTCCCTTAATTGAATTTTAAATTCAAAATTAATTTTTTGCATCATGGGGGCTTAATGTGGTAAAATAATGAAATATCAAGGGCTTAATGTATGTAAATAAAAGATCAAGGGTTTAATGAACTAAAAATTTAAAGATTAGAGGTTTCAAAATGATTTTTGCCAATTATAAATGTTGACACGGTGTTTGTTAGAAATGATATAGGAGGTAGGATAGGGAAAGTTAATTTTAATATGTGGGGATAAGCATATATTCACAACATATATATTTATCCGAATAAGTAAACGGGTTACCTCTTGTAGCGCAGTTCCCGTTCTTGATTTGCAGCGGAAGGATTTCGGATCAATCACCCAATCTAGTAACACCGGTCAAGCCTTCAACCACGCCAATAGAATTGGGAGAGGAAGACAATTGGTTCACGAACTAAGCGACGACGAATCCCAAAAATAGAGAGAGGGGCGGTGGCTTAGGAAAAAAGAGGAGAGAAAAAATTCTTTGGAGATCCTGTATCTCAAAACCTAATTTCTAACTCTCTTCTAATTCTCTTAGAATTATGATAGATTAAGGTTTCTATTTATACTGAATAAATAGATCACCTAATCCTAATTCTTATTGGGTTTGGGCCCGTTCCATTTCGGGTGGGCCTAATTGGATCCATATCCAATTAATTCCAACATCTCCCACTCGCACGCAATGGAACTTATTCCAAACTTTCTCAATCTCGGTCTCTATCATACTCTTGCAAATAGTTCGTGTGACCGGTATACTAACGAGATCTCTAGTACAATATACTCGTTAGAACATATAGCTGCTCGATTTTCATGTAACAAACTTGGAACTATGTACTCGTTAGAGATATATAGATCTTAGATTTGAACATGGATCGTCGGTGGTGTATGCTTTTATCCTAGACTCCATATCATATCCACTGTAGTCTTCGGATCTCTACAGTACATCTATTTTTCACAAATATGCACATATGCATAAGTGTCCAGACAGTGAAGAATAGAAACACTTAGATATGATTCAAATGGATGTCTTTCCCTCTTAACATTATTCTGTCCATTATAATTTGATTTGCTTATCCAGTCAGGGTCTCTTTGGTTGGTATTATCTCATCAACCTCGAGGTATCTCTTTCCAAGGTAGCTACATCAGACTAAACTTCTTAGAATAAGTCTACGGTCTATAAGGATAAACAATAGTCAAGAAGCGCATCTTTATGACGTGAGTCTCACATTAGGAAAAGGCGAGATCAATATACTTTTCCATCTCGTGGTCGCTAAAGCACACATGGTATGGGTCATGTGTTATGGTGTTCAATTCTTTTCTGAAGAAGAGCATGTTATTAACACCATACAGAAGCATAGGTCTAGATGTGCCTGAACATCTAACTTTAGTTCATCACTTATGATTATCACTTCTGGCTATGACAGAAGGCTATAAGTTATCGCAAACTTGCCCTTTTAGATTACTTGTTAATCTTTTTCATGTATTTGTAACATATGTTATCTTGCACCGTAATGGAAACACTTTTCCATGTCTATAGCAAGACAGCTTCTATCATTGAACAAGCTCTCGAAATTGCTCAAAGACAGCCTCATCCTTCATTTATCATCACATTGACGAAATGGGGGAAACTGCTCATGTGAGTGAGCTACATTCTGTCTAAACATGCATTTTGAGTTCATAACAGCAAATATTTACAATTAAATACTCGCACTCGTGTATTGATGAAAATTCATAAAACCTTTATTAATAATTCATGTCTTACAAATAAAACCATGAAGAATGAGAAGTATACTTAGATCCTAAACAATCCTTGGGATCTAACATGTTTAACATAAACATCTCTCTTGACTGGTTTGGTGAGGGGATCTGCCACCATGTCATTAGTAGATATATACTTCACATTAACTTCTTTGCGTGCAATTAAGTCCCTGACAAAATGATACTTAATCTCTATGTGCTTTTATTTGTTGTGGAACCTCTGGTCCTTAGCGAAAGCTATAGCAGATTGACTGTCACTGTTAACTATGACTTGGGTTTGACAATTGGTTACATTCAAGTTGTTTAGGAACCGATTCAGCCAAACAGCCTCTTGAACTGCTGATGAATACGATACGTATTCAACTTCCATGGTGGACAGGGCTACACAAGTTTGTTTCTTGCTACTCCAGGAAATCGCGCCATTTCCTAGCAAGAACACATAGCCTGACGTGGACTTTCTTTCGTCCAAGTCTCCTGCCCAATCAACATCTGTGTATCCTCTCAGATTTAGGTCTTTACCTTGATAGCATAGAGAATAATCTGTTGTTCCTTTGAGGTACCTCAGTATCCTCTTCACAGCTGCCCAATGTGCTAGTCCTGGGTTGGACTGAGATTTACTCACCATCCCAACGGCATGACAGATATCAGGTCTTGTACACTACATGCGTACATTAGACTACCTACGGCACTTGCATATGGAACTTTTTCCATCCTTTTCTTTTCGCTTGGATTCTTTGGACACATTTTGGTACTTAGGGTGATGTCCTTAGTCATCAGGCTATCTACAGGCCTACTTCCACGCATACCGAAATGATCAATGACTTTGTTAACATAAGTCTCTTGAGACAGTGCTAATAGTTTCTTTGATCGATCCCTTGAAATCTTAACCCAAAGTATGTATGCGGCTTCGCCCATATCTTTCATTTCAAAACTTGAGTTTAGCCAAGCTTTAATTTGCTTTACAAATTCTATGTCATTTCCTGCTATCCGTATGTCATCTACATACAGAGATAAAATGACAAAATTTCTACCCGACCGTTTCGTGTAGACACAATGGTCCTCTTCAAGCATCTTGAAGCCATTCGAAATCATTTGATTGTGAAAACGAAGGTACCATTGCCTAGAGGACTGTTTAAGGCCATAAATTGACTTTTTCAATTTGCAGACCTTATGCTCGGAGCCTTTTACCACGAAGCCCTCTGGCTGTGACATATATAGATCTCTTCGCTCAATTCTCTATTGAGAAAAGCAGTCTTAACATCCATCTGATGTAGCTCTAGGTCTAAACTTGCTACAATAGCTAAGCTTAGTCTAATAGATATAAACCTTACAACAGGTGAGAATGTCTCCTCGAAGTCTATTCCTTCCTGTTGTGTATAGCCTTTAGCGATAAGGCGAGCTTTGTACCTTTCAATACTATTGTCAGCCCTTCGCTTCACTTTGAGAACCCATCTGCTTCCAACAGCTTTTCTACCATTTGGCAGATCCACCAGTTCCCAAACATGGTTGGATCTCATAGAATCTAGTTCCTCTTGCATTGTTATAGTCCATTTGTCTTTTTCCGGAGAAGTGAAAGCTTCTTTAGCATTTCTAGGTTCCACGTCATCATTTGGAGTTACTAAAAAAGCTGTGCCTTCGATACCAAATCGTCGGCTATCAACTCTTTTCCTTTTAGTACGACGCGGTTCCAAGTTTTGATAAACTTCTCTCCTGTATTCATCATAACCCGGAATCCTATCTCCTAGACTTTGTCCCAAATTCTCACAAGAATCAGGAATCAAACTCCGACTTAAATAAGGATCTGTCACATTCGAAATGTTTTGAGGTTCGGAACTTTGACCTTGTTCTTGTTCCTGGTAGTGATCGGTATCATTACCTTGATCCTCAAAATTCCTCCCACTCGAATGGAGAGGTCCATTTGAATCTATTTCCTCAAACAGAGTGAGATCAGTGCCAACTTCTCCTAGCTTAAGAAACTCATTCTCTAAGAAGACGACGTCTCGTGATTCAAATTTTGTCACTCGACCTTCACTATTTTCTCCCACTAGGACATATCCCTTTGATACGTCAGGGTATCTTATAAAGACACACTTTCCACCTCTTGGGCCTAATTTCCAAATTTGCTAGAGGTATCATGGGCAAAAACAGTACAACCCCAAGGTCTGAGCATACTCAAATCGGGTTTTCTACTAGTCCACAGCTCATAAGGAGTGGAAGTGACAGTCTTGGAGGGCACTCGGTTTAGAACATATGTAGCTGTTAGCAAAGCATCTTCCCAATAGGAAATAGGCAAGTTTGCTTCAGCCATCATAGATCGAACCATATCAAGGAGAGTTCTATTTCTCCTCTCGGCAACACCATTTTGCTGCGGAGTGTATGAGATAGACAACTGATGCTATATCTCTTTCTCATCACATAAAGCTTTGAATTCATCTGAAAGATATTCTTGACATCGGTCAGTACTCAAAACTTTGATCTTCTTATCTAGTTGATTTTCAACAAGGTTCATAAACTTTCTGAAACAACTCAAAGCTTCAGACTTGTGAGACATCAAGTAGATGTGACCATACCTTGTATAGTCATCTATAAAGGTGATGAAGTAGTAGGCCCCATGCCTAGCCCTCACATTCATTGGACCAGAGATATCAGAATGAATTAATTGCAGAGGAAATTCTGCCCTAGTACCCTTCCCGAATGGTTTTCTATGCATTTTTCCTTTAAGACATGGTTTGCATGGAGGTAATTCAACTTTTCTTAAACTACCTAGTAAGCCCTCTTTGGCTAAACGATTCATGCGATCTTGGCCAATGTGATTTAACCTAGCATGCCATAAACTAACATCTTTATTCACAGAAGAAGAAGTAGTAATAGAAAAATTATTGGAGTCATATAATTCAACATCCAAAATAGTCAAACCATTCAGTACATATCCTGAACCATAGAATTCATTATCCAAACTTAAATGCAAACTGTTATTAGCAAAAAGAAAGGCAAATCCAATTCTTAACAAAGAGTTCATAGAAATAAGGTTTCTCCGAATATTCGGAGCATAGAGAACATCTTGTAGGAGGAGAGTTTGACCACCACGTAGACTCAATCTACATGTGCCAATCCCTTCGACTGCAACTCTCGAGTTGTCTCCCACATAGATCCATCTTGAACCGATTAGAATTCATCGGAACTCGATAAAGGTCTCTCTTTCCTTCGTCACATGGTCTGTTGCACCTGAATCAATAACCCACAAAGGATCATGTTCAGCTATAAAAACAGTGCTAGATACATTTATTTCACTCACACATGAGTTAGTGTAGTGTACCTTAGGAACTTTGCAATCATTCGCATAGTGTCCTTTTTCTTGGCAGTTGAAACATTTCACACGTGAAAGCTTCGGTTTCTTTCTGTTCTTTGTTCTCTTTCCCTTTCTATTTTCTGTATTCACATGCTCTTATGCTTTTTCCTTGGAGGATTGGAACGCTTCCCACTTGAGTGGGCTCACACATAATGGGCTTCAGCATTGATCTTAATCTATGCCAGGCGATCCTCCTCTAGCTCAAGATGGCGACAAACAGAATCGAAGGTTTGAATTGCTTCGGTGTGGGTTAGGTGCACCTTCATGTGCTCCCAACTGTTTGGCAAAGAGCGGATAACAGCTTGCACTTTCTGCTCATTGGTCAACTGATGACCTGCTTCATTCAGCTCACTGATTATGTTGGACATTTCTCTTAAATGCTTTTTCATTGTATGATCATGCCTCTTCTTGTAAGTGTCAAACTTAATTGTCAATGAGCGGAGCCTAGTCAGAGACACACCTCCGAATTTCTCCTTCAAGGCATCCCATAGTCCCTTTGCTGACTCAATCTTACGGAATTGCCTAGTGAACTCATCATCCATGACACTCAGCATGATGATGCGAGAAGTGGAATCCTTTTTCTTCCATGCCGTATAATCTCAGCGAAGCTGAGCATTTGCACCATCCTCAGGTTCGGCCATAACCGTATCCAAGTGAGCAAGCACATACTTTATTTTTATTGACCAAACCTCATAGTTATCCCCATTTAATTTCAGGTCTTTGTTGAGTTCAGCAACTATAGACTTTCTAGCTGCTGTCATTGATGACTGATCTACAATGGTATTGCATGACTTAGTAAGAAGTTATTAAAGGTTCAATACACGCATTAATTCTCTAGACAACTTATATCTAATCAATCAAATTTTCATTCTAAATTTCGATTAAAAAATGAGACCGAAGTGGCTCAAATTACCCTTTACACTTTAGTATTAGATCCAACTAATTAGATACATTAATGCTTAGAGAATTTTGTTACTCACAAGTAACGATTTTGCAACTTATTACAAAAATATGGTTGTTGTAAGGAATTAAGATAATCATTAAATCAATAATAACTAATCACTGATTTAATAAATCGCAATTAAATGCTCACATAAAATTATTCAAGCTTATCAATTTCAATCCAACATACCAAAAATTATCCAATCAAAATCAAATAATAATTAAATTAGGATCCCAATGGTTATCCAAACATATTTGAATAATCACACCATAAATAAAAAAAAATTATCCAAACATATTTGAAAAAAATTTTTTTATTAAAAAATCCATTAGAAAACAAAAATTCCAAAAGAAATCCTAACAAAAATTATAACACTGGAATAATAAACCCCAAAAAAAAAAATTTGTTCCAAAAATTAAATCCACAACCACACCAAAAACAAAAATGGTTCATTTAACCAACATAAAAATCTTCCATCTCTTCCATGTAGGGAATTTCTCCTACACGGAACGGGTGAGGGAAGGAACGAATCACAGATCTCCTTAACATTTCAGGCATCTCCCCGAAAACCCTCTTGTATTGGACAGACCTAAGTTGTCTCCCGGACCTCAGTCTCACTCCATCGTGACTTACAGGTAAGGTGACATTCAGCTCATCTAACTCATTTAAGAACAATAACACGGAATGTTCATAATTCAAGCCAGAACTGTTAAAGCTATGTAAATATAGCCTATGGAGTCTTGGAGAGGACTTTAGGGTTTCAAGAAGGCCGTAGAATAATATTATTTGATCATGACCTCCGTCAAAATCTCCCATAAGGATGAGGCACTGCATAAGGTCCTGTACCTCGATCAGGTGACGCACAATAGCATCTGCATCATCCCATCGCACTTCTTTAGACTTTCTGCATTTCAAAAGTCTAATGTGAAATATCTCCCTGATAGTCACTTGATTGTCCGTTACAGGATCCACTGGGGTGAATCTAATGATTGCCATGACTATCCAAAAATAAAAAAACACCAGAAAAGGTTAGTGCCACATGCATAGACCTTTTCCCAATCAAAACATTCGATTGTCATAGTGGTAGGGACCTCCTTAAATCTGATTTAAAATCATTTATAAAATTGTTTAACACATTTAAAATATTTAATATACCCTAATTAAAAGAGATTGTATAAATTGCTCATCCAAAAATTTTAAAAAAAATACCCCAAAAAATCAGAAAAAATTCAGAAACGCGTTTCTGTAATAAACGGGAAAAATTGGTCAAAGGAAGAGGCCCCACGCGCCCACACGCGTCTGGCGCGTGTGGAGGGGCCTCTAACACGTGGCGCGTGCTAGTTGGTCCAACTGGCGCCAGCGCGGCATTAACTGGCCAACCAGCGCCTGTCGCGTGGCAGGCTGGGGGGCGACACGCGTTTTCTCCCCCCAAGTGGCGTGTGAAGGCCACGCGCCGCCTTCCCGGCCGATTCCGGCGATGAAAAATATATGGAACCTAGGGGTTTCGGTGTCTCTGGACTCGAGGTGTGGTCGGTTTTCCGATTTGACGAGCGGAACGAAAAATCAGAAGGTAACAGAAACCTAAAACGGGTTTAATTGAGTAAAAAACGTTTAAATCGAATCCTAATTCAATTTAACGCAATCAATCAATTCTAGTGTATAATCATAAAAAGTACTAACAATGAATTATTATTATTTTTTTTTTGATGAAAAACAATGAATTAATTTTAATCTTTCAAAAAAGATTCAAACGTAAACGGATTCGCGGTAAAGACGGAATACTAGATCCAATGGCTCTGATACCAATGTTGGGATAAACATATATTCACAACATATATATTTATCCGAATAAGTAAACGGGTTTATGGGTTACCTCTTGTAGCGCAGATCCCGTTCTTAATTTGCAGCAGAAGGATTTCGGATCAATCACCCGATCTAGTATCACCGGTCAAGCCTTCAACCATGCCAATAGAATTGGGAGAGGAAGACAATTGGTTCACGAACTAAAGCGACGACGAATCCCAAAAACAGAGAGAGGGGCGTCGGCTTAGGGAAAAAGAGGAGAGGAAAAATTCTCTAGAGATCCTGTATCTCAAAACCTAATTTCTGACTCGCTTCTAATTCTCTTAGAATAATGATAGATTAGGGTTTCTATTTATACTGAATAAATAGATCACTTAACCCTAATTCTTATTGGGTTTGGGCCCGTTCCATTTCGGGCGGGCCTAATTGGATCCATATCCAATTAATTCCAACATAATCTTTCAACTTTTAAAAACCTAAGTTTTCATATATTATTATAGTATCAATGTCGAATAAAATTAATTAAATTTAATCTATCATCTTAAATATATTAGTTATTCTATTTTTTATATTTTAAAAATTTAATACAGTATTCCAAGTATTTTCCAAGTTATAAGTAACGGTACTTTGTAAAAAACAAAGTAACCATAGCGGACACCCAATAATATATACTTTTTATTTAAATTTGAACTTGGAAAATATAGTAAAATGAATCATATTATTCATATCTCTATCATACATATCAAACATGTGATAATAATCCTATTATCTTATTTTTATCCCTATCCAACTCTTTTATCTTTATCCATATCCCAACCTTTATCCATATCCCTATCCCATAGAATACCAAACGCTCCATGAAAGTATTCAATGGTATAACTTTTTTATAAATATTAAAAATTGAGTGTTGAATTTAAAAATATGAAGGGTTATTTACAAGTAAATGTCATGTGGTTACACGGATTTGCAAATGCGTACTTGTGGTAACATCTAAGTGACTTCAAACCTAAAAAGTTGAAGAATTAAACGCGCGTTTTCTTTAGATAACAGACTTACAATCAGACGATACGAAAATAAATATCTGTCATGTATCTTGTATCATATGAAAGAGAAAATGACATGGTGTCATATATTAATTGATTCTGATATCGGGAACGGTATAAGAAACCCTATATTAGTGCAAGGAGAGCTCCTCCCATATTAGTTAAGTCTAATCATCAAGCATAACAGAACCAAATAAATCGGAAACTAAATTATCGAAAAACTGCATCGAGCCGAACGTAACCAAATTAAGAGAAATAACCAAACCAATAAGCAAAATTAAACAGTTGGGTTCTTTCTTTTCAACCTATAACTTTTTTACAGATTAAATGGAGCAAAAATAGTAGTTGATTAACCATATATAACAAATCACCATATATATATTGTTTTCCTTTAATTACAATATTTTCTTTCCCTTTAATCATGATATAGCAAATCACTAATACTACATATAACACATATATATTATTTTCCTTTATTGCAATATTTCCTTTTGCTCTATCATATATGATATAACATATCATCACTAATTAGCACAAACAAATCTATATTCATTTTTTATGGAAATAAATTCTTTTCCTTTAATTACAATATTTGATAGCACTAATCACCATATGTAACAAAGTGAATAAAATGTTAAATTATTTATAAAATGTTTTTTTTTGATGGAAATAGTTGTATTTTCAATAGATGAACAAACAACAAGTACAACAAACAAACATAAGGAATAAAAACCTTACAAGATCCATAAAGGCACTAAAATGACTACAAAGAGCAGAAATAACAATAAAAGGTATTAAAAACATAAAAGAACAAGAAAAAATATACTTCTCATAAATCCAAATCCGTAGAATAGCATCTGCAATCTACTCATCATCATTTAAGCCATTCTGAACAATCGGATGTAAATCATTTCTTTTGTTGCAACCACGTAGATCCATTGATCCACGAACAAGATAAGTCGTTTCCGCTCGTGCTAAATTCAAAAAAGGTATAAACAAAAGAATAATAGAAAACTGATACAATTCAAGCGAATAAAGAGATCAGATGAAGTATATGGACACAAACAAAAAAACAACAATAAAAAAAACAGTAAATCTAACCGAGCGGGAGGAGGAAGAAGGAAGACAAACTTCCCTCTTCCTCTTCAAAGTAGATTCACAAAATAAGAAAAATTGTGTAAAATGTATAACCTAAACGGAACCATATAGATTGAAAAAACCAAACTTCATCGAATTCGATCATAGATAATCATAATAGATCATGGTTGATGTGAATTATTAATAATAGATGTGTGAAACATTATTAAGATAGGATATGATAAAAAGAAAATACAACTTATAATCTATTACGCATTAAAACCCAACCTTCCAGGAACCCAATTGTATTTCAATTCATCAAAAATGTTTTTGCGGAAATTTCTGAAATAAATCCCATCATCTTTAGCAATCCAAACGCAAGAAACAAGTTCCTCAAGTTTCTCGCAACGATCTGTAAGAGTATGTCTGTCTTTAAATGCATCGAAACTGGCATGAGAGTTGTCGTCTGGAGCAGTATAGCACCAGAAAAGGGTATTTCCAATGAAATTAGGAATGAATTTCCAGTTAAAATCTTGACCATTTGAAAGATAATGAATACCCAAATCATCATCTTTTGATTTGCAATGAACCAGTAATACTTTTCCAGGACTTAATCCATTGGCTACCTCCACACGAACAGGATCAACTATAAACCCATTGATGGGTTCAATCCAGACAGTTGAAATAGCTAATGCCAAAGCTAAATATTGAAATTTCAAACTTGTCATTGTAATTTTATATGAGATAGGCTTCAATGTCATTTCTGGCATCAGTATATATAGAGGTTTTAAGTCTGGCTGAGTTTATTCTTCTTTGTAAATGTGATAAGATCAGAATAATTTTCTTGCCAAATTTGTAATGATATGATTGTTGAAAAAAAAAATGTGAAATTAATTTAAATACCAACAAACAGCCCCTTTATGAATAGTCGTCTCCATTCGTAAACAATGGTGTTTGTTCATTAACAGTTGTGTCTGTCCTTGAATACTCGTGTTCGTTTGTTAATTGTCATAATGCCGTATAACACACGGGGTTTCGCTTTAATGCAATTAAAGAGAAGATTAATGGATGATGAAATTCTTCTTTGTAACTTCTTAACTTTAAACACAATTAAAGAGGGTATTAAGGAGACATTAAGTAGCGTATCTCTCACTTGATAATTTAAAGCTTTAATACATTATTAAATAGTCATAATATTCATAGGTTATTTTGAGTACTATAAATACTATATTATGTAAACCTAATTTGTATTCAGTTCTTCTGCCTCCTAATAAAATACTATTCTTCTTCTGTCAGTGGATTAGCCAACACAACGTTGGTGAACCACGTAAATCTGTGTTTCGATTGATTATTTGTTCTTTTATATTTATCTTTCGTTAAATTCCGCACAACAGTAATTGTCAAAATTCACGACTCGCCAAACTAAAAATATTCTCTCAAATTTTCTGTTATTTATATGTTTACATTGTTCTTATTTTCTTGTTCGGGTAAGAATTCGCTTGCGTAATCTATTATATTATGAGACATGATCGTCAATACCGATAAAATCTATTTACATAACTGAAATTTATCTAACTCAATTCTTTAATATTTAATTTTTAATTTTCAATTTTATTGTTCTGATTTTATTCTTTTGGTTTACTCACTTATACCCACTGATCATTTTTTTCTCATATTAATTAGCCTTTGCATGCCAAATTAATTAGTTGTAAGCATCTAATTCAGTAAGTTTTTCGAGTTTTCCTATAGCTGCATTAGACATATCAAAAACTGCTCTCAAACCGTGAAAAATATAAATTTTTAATAAACGTGAAATGAATAACATTCACTTAACCGAATTTTAAATTCAAAGTTGACTTTTTGCAAATATAAGGGGCTTAATGTGGTAAAAAAATGAAAGGTTAATGGTTTAATGTATCTAAATAAAAGATCAAGTCTTAATGAACCAAAAATTTAAAGATTAGGGATATCAAAATGCTTTTTATCAATTATAAGTGTTGAAAGTATTAAATAGTTTAACTGTTACATAAATATTAAAAATTAAGGTGCCCGCTATGGTTACTTTGTTTTTTACAAAGTACCGTTACTTGATGTGTTTTCACCATTGGATGATGGAGCATAAAATTAATCCAATGGTGAATATGAGCACCAAGTAACGGTACTTTGTAAAAAACAAAGTAACTATAGCGGACACCAATTTACTAGATAATAAATATATAATTTTTCAATCAAAATAAAAAACATGTGTTTACAATACCAAATATTAATTTCAATCTAAATAAAATAATTGGTAAACTGAAATTCCAAAGAACAAAATCTAAAATCAGTTAACTTGAGATTTAAAACCATTTACTTCCTCCAAATGTTGTTTTATATTAAAATGAACTCAATAATCCAATTGAAATATGAATACAATGCTGCAATTTTATGATCTGAACTAATTTCTACATAATCAAATAACAATCATTTAGTTAACATGCTATATATAAAACAAATTTATATTCATAAATATTCAAATAATTTGTGGTTCTTAATTTGAACCAATTAAAATTGTAATTGTTTTTATAAATTTTATAGATCTAATTCCTTACTGAGCATATGTATAGATTTATTAATTTTAGAGAAACTGAAACAAAAACGAAAAAGTTAATTGATATCGATATAGTTAATAGTTTTTCATTCCGAAAAGGGAAAAGTACAAAAATAAACCTTGTGGTTACACCTGTTTTCGAACAACATTCATGTGGTTTAAAAGTTTGCAAAATGGTACCTTGAGGTTCATTCCGTTAGTAAACACATATCAAATTGACTAACGGTGTTAAAAGTAAAAGGAAAAAAAGTTCATTTAGTCCTTATATTTATTTATTTTATAAATTAACCATCCTTATTATCTAATTATCACCAACAAACCACAAAGTAAAAAATAAAAATCAATTACACTATCTCTTTCCTCTTTCTCTCTTTTATTTTTTTTTTCTTCTTTCTACTCTTTGTTAATTTCTATCTCTAAAATCAATTACATTATCTCTCTCCTCTTTGTTAATTAACAAAGGAAAGTTTTTCAAATATAAGCCAATATAAAATCAATTACCTGTGTTTGCATCAATCAGATTGAATTGTATTCAATTTGATTTTCCATTATTGTTTCAGATGATCGACTAGGTAGATTTATAACCCATTCTACAAGAGACGGACTTCTTGCTGTTGCTTTACTTCTTCCCGAATCATGCCTATCCAAAAAACTACTTCTCCGTGTTAGACGTGTTTGAATAAAAGTCTATTAGTAAGAAGTGTTTGAATAAAAGTCTGTTAGTTAGAAGTGTTATTGTTTAGGACTGTTTTTTTTTTTTTTTTTTTGACTGATTCTTTGGTTGTTACCACAATATCAGCTCAGTCTGTTAAGAGCTGATTTCTCTTATTTCTGTTTATTGTATGGCTATATAAAGCCTTTTTTAGTCTTCATTAATATATACGTTTCTTCCAGTCATTCATCCAGGTTCTTTATTTCACTTTAACATTTGGTATCAGAGCCTCAGGCGTCTGACTGGAAATTCAAGTGTGAGGTTAGGAACCGCAGTATCCTAACATAAGTGTGAGAGTGAAACACACATGAGTTAAGCACCGAGTGAGGTTGAGAGATGGAAGCAGAAGGAAGTAGTTTTGTCCAGGCTAACATTCCAAAATTCGATGGAGATTATGATCACTGGAGTATGTTGATGGAAAACTTTTTGAGATGGAAGGAGTATTGGAATCTTATTGAAACAGGTTATCCTGAACCTGTAGATGGAGAAGGGACAACTGCTGCACAAAAAAAGACATTAGAAGAGCTCAAACTGAAAGATTTGAAGGTTAAAAATTATCTCTTTCAGTCCATTGACAAAACAATCTTGAAGACCATCCTTCAAAAGGATACATCCAAACAAATATGGGAATCAATGAAGAAAAAGTTTCAAGGAAACGCAAGAGTTCAGTGTGCACAACTTCAGGCACTTCGCCGAAATTTTGAAGTTCTGGAAATGAAGGTTGGAGAATCAATTTCTGATTATTTTTCACGAGTGATGATAATTGCTAATAATATGAGAAACTATGGAGAAAATATGCCTGATGTTAAAGTAGTGGAAAAGATCCTACGCTCTTTGACAGAACAATTTAACTACGTTGTTTGTTCCATTGAAGAGTCTAAGGATATTGATTCCCTCACAGTTGATGAGTTGCAAAGCTCCTTAATTGTGCATGAGCAGAAGTTTCGAAAGAAAAATGGTGAAGAACATGCTTTGAAAGTAAGTTCAGATGCAAGACCAGTCACACAAGGGAGAGCCAGAAGCAACTTCAGAGGACGAGGTAGAGGAAGGGGACGATAACATAACTTCAACCAAGCCACAATTGAGTGTTACAAATGTCATAATTTTGGGCATTTTCAGTATGAGTGTCCCTCTTGGGACAAGGAGGCGAATTATGCAGAATTTGATGAGCAAGAAGAGATTTTGCTCATGTCATTTGTTGAAATGTGCAACAAAACAAGAGAAGAAGCATGGTTCTTCGACTCAGGATGCTCAAATCATATGTGTGGAAATAAATTTATGTTCAGCAAGATGGATGAGTCTTTCAGACATGTGGTAAAGCTTGGGAACAACACTCAAATGAACGTGATTGGAAAGGGGGGATGTGAAATTGATGGTAAATGGAGTAGTTCATGTGATCACTGAAGTGTTCTATATACCTGAACTTAAGAATAATCTCTTAAGTTTAGGCCAACTACAAGAACGAGGTCTGACTATTCAAATTCAATCAGGGATGTGTCGAATATATCATTCTCATAAAGGTTTGATTATTCAAACCAAGATGACAGTAAACAGGATGTTTATGTTGTTTGCCCAGGCTCAAGCTCAAAATGCTTCATGCTTCAATGCTACTGCACTAGATATTACTCAACTATGGCATCGCAGGTATGCTCATCTTAGCCACAAAGGTCTAAAGACCCTGCAGTCAAAAGAAATGGTGCGAGATCTCCCTGAAATTACAAATTCAGCAGCAGTGTGTATTGATTGTATGAAAGGAAAACAACATCGAGATCCTATTCCAAAGACAAGCAAATGGAGAGCAACAGAGAAGTTACAACTGGTTCATGCTGACATATGTGGTCCCATTACGCCAGCTTCCAATAGTAACAAGAGGTACATACTATGCTTCATAGATGATTATTCTAGGAAAGCATGGATATATTTCTTGTCAGAAAAATCACAAGCATTATATTTCTTTAAATGTTTTAAAGCTTTTGTGGAAAAAGAAACTAGTTTGCCTGTTAAGTGTTTGCGTACAGACAGAGGAGGAGAATTTAATTCAACAGAATTCAATGAGTTTTGCCAGCGGAATGGGATCAAAAGGCAGCTGACCACGGCTTACACTCCACAACAGAATGGGGTGGCTGAGCGCAAAAATAGAACCGTGATGAATCTTGTTAGATCGATGCTGTCAGAAAAAGGAATGCCAAAAACGTTTTGGCCCGAAGCAGTAAGATGGGCAATTTATGTTTTAAATCGCTCACCTACAATAGCTGTCAAAGACAAAACTCCAGAAGAGGCATGGACGGGTGAAAAGCCCTCAGTGAAGCATTTCAGAGTTTTCGGATGTGTGGGACATGTCCATACACCAGATGCAAAAAGAACAAAACTTGATGACAAAAGTACTACTTGTGTACTTCTTGGCTTGAGTACAGAGTCTAAAGGGTACAAGTTGGTTGATCCCATTACCAAAAAAATTGTAATTAGCTAGAATGTTGTTTTTGAAGAAGATAAACGATGGAATTGGGATGCAAGCCATGAGGAGGAGGAGCTGCTGATGGACAAAGAATGGAATGAAAGTGAGCATGTAGAAGAATGTGAAGAAATTGCAGCAGAAGAGGAAGCATCAACAAGCGAAACTGAAGGGGAAGAAGAAATCACAGTTGAACATGTCTCTCCTATAACCACCAATGAAGAAGGTATAAGGGATAGGGAGGGAAGAAATAAGCAGGCTCCCTTATGGATGACAGATTATGTTTCAGGTGAAGGTCTATCAGAAGAAGAAGAAGAAGAAGAAGAAGAGATAAATATGGCATTCAACATAACTTCAGATCCATCAACCTTTGAAGAAGCAGGAAAAAGCTCCAAATGGCGCCTTGCTATGGATGAAGAAATTAGATCCATTGAGAAGAATCGAACTTGGGAGTTAACAGATTTACCAAATGGAGCAAAGAAAATTGGAGTGAAATGGGTTTTTAAGACAAAATTGAATGAACTTGGAAAGGTTGATAAATACAAAGCAAGGTTAGTAGTTAAGGGCTACTCACAACAACATAGAGTGGATTACATAGAGATTTTTGCACCTGTGGCCAGAATGGATACTGTGAGACTGATCATAGCGCTTGCTGCAAATAAAGGTTGGAAATTGTATCAACTTGATGTCAAATCTGCCTTTTTACATGGAGAGTTAAGTGAAGAAGTTTATGTGGAGCAGCCTTTAGGATATGAGCAGAAAGGAAGAGAGCACAAGGTGTATAGGCTGCGAAAAGCACTTTACGGACTGAAACAAGCTCCAAGAGCTTGGTTTAGTCGGATTGAATCTTATTTTCTTAAAGAGGGATTTCAAAAAAGTTACAGTGAACAGACTCTATTCATCAAAAGGAGTAAAAAAGGTACAACTCTCATTGTGAGCATTTACGTTGACGATTTAATGTTTACTAGTGATGATGAAGATATGATGTCTGAGTTTAAATGCTCTATGAAAAAGGAGTTTGATATGACTGATCTAGGAATGATGAAGTTTTTCCTTAGAATTGAAGTTCTACAAAGATCAGATGGAATTTTCATATGTCAAAGAAAATATGCTGTTGAGGTTTTAAGCCGATTTGGGATGAAGGAGTGCAATTCAGTTTGTAATCCCATAGTTCCAGGATGCAAATTGAACAAGGATAAGGAGGGAATCAAAGTTGATGCAACTTATTTTAAACAAATTGTCGGGAGTCTAATGTATATCACAGCAACTCGTCCTGATCTTATGTTTATTGTGAGTCTCCTTAGTCGTTTTATGTCTATTCCAACTGAATTGCATCTCCAGGCAGCAAAAAGAGTTTTGAGGTATCTTAGAGGAACCATGAATTATGGAATTCTATACAAAAAGGGTGGAGATGTTAATTTGTTAGCCTTCACAGATAGTGATTATGCAGGTAATACGGAAGATCGAAGAAGCACTTCTGGATATGCGTTTATGATAAATGAAAGTGCAGTGGCCTGGTCGTCAAAGAAACAACCCATTGTTACCCTTTCAACAATTGAGGCTGAGTATGTAGCAGCAGCAGCTTGCGCATGCCAAGCTATCTGGATGAGAAGAGTATTGAAAGAGCTTGGTCATCCACAAGATGGAAGTACTATAATAAGATGTGATAACAGTTCTGCTATCAAGCTCTCCAAAGATGCAGTGTTACATGGTCAGGCCAAACACATAGATGTGAGATTCCATTTTCTCAGGGATCTCACCAAAGAAGGAACCATTAAACTGGTTCATTATGGAACACGAAGTCAAATTGCAGACCCGATGACAAAGCCATTAAAGTTAGAAGATTTTCGGAAATTCCGTGAAAAGCTTGGAGTTTGTACAGTCTCAGAAATTAACTAATTGTTTTTCACAAACAATAAGTTTAAGGGAGGGATTGTTAGACGTGTTTGAATAAAAGTCTATTAGTAAGAAGTGTTTGAATAAAAGTCTGTTAGTTAGAAGTGTTATTGTTTAGGACTGTTTTTTTTTTATTTTTGACTGATTCTTTGGTTGTTACCACAATATCAGCTCAGTCTGTTAAGAGCTGATTTCTCTTATTTCTGTTTATTGTATGGCTATATAAAGCCTTTTTTAGTCTTCATTAATATATACGTTTCTTCCAGTCATTCATCCAGGTTCTTTATTTCACTTTAACACTCCGACGAAGCGGCCAACCGAGATTCGATTCAGGCTGAAGCTCTCTTCTGATTACAGAAATTGATTTCAGACGTCTCTTCTCCTTGTATCCATTCCCATCTTCTAATCTACCAGATTTTGAATCATAACAGAGCTTTGAATCTTATCGTCGAGAGAAAGTTTTGGCGTAGAATTCAACTTGAAACCTGCAAAAAAACTTGACTAAATTCATAATTTTCTCTTTCGACTTTTCACAAACACCTAGAAGAATGAGTCGAATAGAGCTCCTTTTGTAGATTATTTTTCCTTCATCCAAAGCACGAAGAATGATTGCTTCCGGTAATTCATCAGCAATTTTCCTCGCCCGAGCTAGCTGATTCCTGAAATTTTTTTTAATTATATTTAGGAAGAAATCCATGAACTAAATCAAAAACTTATAATCTGAAATCTGAACTCACCTTGGAGAGTTTTTCTTATTTGTTTCCATGGTTGGACAGTGAAATCTAAAATCAGAATTTGAAAGAGTTTTTTTTAATTCAATTGATTTTAGAGAGAGAAAGAAAAAAAAATAAAAGAGAGAAGAGACGAGAGAGATAGTGTAATTGATTTTTATTTTTTATTTTGAGGTTTGTTTATAATAATTAGACAATAAGAATGGTTAATTTATAAAATAAATAAATATAAGGACTAAATTAACTCTTTTTCCTTTGATTTTTATTTGGTGTGTGTTTGCTAACGGAATGAACCTCAAGGTACCATTTTGCAAACTTTTAAACCACATGGATGTTGTTCGAAAACAGATGTAACCACAAAGTTTATTTTTATACTTTTCCCTTCCGAAAAATAGTAGTTAATCAAAACTGAAATAGTAATCAATGAAATGGTATTCAAAGAAACCTGTTCGAGAAGTCGGGAAGTTTGGAGCGCAACGTGGGAGGAGTTGGAATGTGAACTATTTGAATAAAGGGAAGAATTGGGCTCCTGTGTTGCGGATCCAGGGCCCTGGAAATTTGCATGGGTGATAGATGTCCACTCCTCTACCTCTCCATCGTTTTAATTGACGATAACCAAATGTTACTCTAACGATTTTCAAAGAATTGCAGATTTGATCCAAATATATCAATTCGTACAAATTTAATTGTAATGTTTTCGACCAAGATGATTTTACCTCTAGTTTACCCAAAATATTAAATTTAACAAATATTTAGTGTGTAACTAATATATTAATACATATAAAAAAAATGTAAAAATTAATGCTAACCACTAAGTCACAGTGAGAGAGCGCTCTTCTCTTGCGCCACTCCACTGACTGCCAGTTGCCTTCACCGCCGGCGCCGCTCCCTCCACCGCCGCAACCTTCTCTTTTCTTCGACAGAAACGGAAATCATCTCCGGCGGTCAGGCAGGTTTTTCTCGACAGCGTCAATGGAACCATCCAAATCTAGGTTTTTCTCTGCAGCGTGAAACACTCACTAAAATCAGCGCCTTCATCTTCTCCGGCCATCCTTCGATGCTGGTCTCCAGTCGCCATCTATTCGAATCTGTAATCTGAGACTCTGCATTTTTTCCGATTCGGTTTGGCTTGACGATGGACGATCATGTTGGCCACGCTGAGCTTTTCTCCTTCGCTGCGCCATGTAAACCTCCGACTGCGGCTATTCCGATTTTACAATCATCCTATGCAGACACTGTGGTGAAAACCATTAATAACAACAGCCATTCGGTAAACCCTAGTCCTTCACCCCCTTTGATTCAGGACATCGGAGGCCTAAAGGCCATCAAAATATCCCAACAGGTATACAATTGCAGAGTTGCAGCATGCAAATATTCCGTTATTGGCCGAATTACACTTGCAAAGGGCGAATTACCTTGGAAACACTCTGATTTGAAGGCCAGACTGAGTTTAATTTGGGGAATCAATACGAGTTGGAAGCTAATATCGTTGGGAAAGGGGTTCTTTCACATTATTTTTCCATCTGAGGAAAATCTAAATACTGTTTGGAGTTGGGGATCGCTTGCCCTAAAACCTGGTATTCTTCGTTTATCCTCTTGGACTCTAGGGTTTGATCCGTCAAATCATAAAACAACCACTGCTCAGGTGTGGGTACGATTATACAACCTTTCATGGGAGTTTTGGGACCGATCAATTATTGCCAATATCGCTAGAATTGTTGGAGTTCCCCTACGTTTTGATCGGAAAACTCTTGATGGGGAATTTGGCCATTATGCTCGTATTTTAGTGGACTTGGATCTTTCTAAAAAATTACAAACTGGAATTAGGGTGGACACTGATGACCTAATGGTTTGGGTAAACTTGTTCTACGAGAATTTACCAGGGTTTTGTTGCGATTGTAAATCAGTAGGGCATATCACCGCGAATTGTCGCAGAAATAAACCGGATAAAGGACGACCTGAAAAGATAGTGAATAATCCGATTGAGAATGGGAAAAACTCTGAAAAACCAGCACTGCCTCCAAAACAGTTTTGGCATCAGCGCACTAATGGTATGGATCCTTTGAAACCCGCATCCACTGAAAAGACGAATTTAGAAAAGAAAAACTTGGGACAAGAGGAAAACATCATGACAACTGTAAACACGCCAGAAGTTATAGTGGAAACGGATGTTAGTGAATGTGAGGCTGGAAAATCTTGCCAAGCAGAGATCAATGAAAAACGATTGATAGTTTATGACAGGAGACAAACGGTTAAAAACATATCCTCCTTACTTACTATTGAGGCTAATACCAATGTTTCTTCGTCTAGCAAAACCTCTTGGGCAGATGAATGTGATGAAGATGAAGAATATGAGCAACAGGAGGATATTGAGGCTCATGTTGGTGCTGAAACTAATGAACATAATACGAAAAAAGAAAAGAAAGATGACGAAGGGGAATGGACCTCGGTGACTTCCAAGTTGAAGAAACGAAATAGAAAAAATAAGAAATCTCCTGAGGGCTCGGCTAGGATGTCACAAACGACACCCCAGCTTCCACCCCGTTTCCGATGTTAGTTCTTTATTGGAACTGCAGAGGAATTGGTAACGCCTCTACCCAAAAAAGGTTATCTAATTTCTGTCAGACTCATAAACCTGACATGTTATGCCTTTCTGAACCAATGGTACATTTTCAAAACATAGCTAATTCCTTTTGGATACGGTTGAATTTAACTATTGTTTGCACTAATTCACACTTGTTGCCAACCCTTTGGCTCCTTGTGAACCCGAATTTGTCTATGAATATAATGGATATACATAGTCAACAAATAACGGTGGAGATTCTCCTCAACTCTATGCCTCATCGCTATAGCTTTATCTATGGCAGCGTTTCCTACATTGAGAGACGTAATCTCTGGTCTTCTCTTTCGAATGTTTCTAGTAATTTTGCAGGAGCTTGGTGTTTGATCGGGGATTTTAATGCGATGAGAGGAGCTCGTGAGAAGAGTGGGTCCCCTCCAAGTAATACTTCCTGCCGTGAATTTAATAATTTTATTGATTCTTGGGATTTATCTGAAGTTAGCACCCGCGGGGCTAGTTACACCTGGTCCAATGGCAGAAGAGGACTTAATAGAGTGGAGTGTAAATTGGATAGGGCTATGGGAAACTTGGTTTTCTTTCAGTCCTGGAGTTCTATTAGTTGTGTCGCCCTCCCGCGACATTCTTCTGATCATTCCCCTTTATTACTCAATGTAGCGGTTGCTTCTCCAGCTCCGGCTCGTTTTAGATTCCAATCTATGTGGCTTACCCACCAAGGGCTGCGAGAAATTATTGAAAATTCTTGGTGCATCCCAATGCCAAATCTCACTCCCATGCAACGTTTCAGTTTCAAGCTTCGCAGATTGAAAATTGTGCTTAAACGATGGAATGTGGACACATTTGGTTGGCTTCAAGCCCGAATTAATCAAGCCTCCACGACCCTTGACATCATTGAACAACGTATTAGTGATGAAGGCTTTTCAGATGCTCTTCATCAGGAAGAATTAGAGGCGCACTCGAATCTGGATCTTGCTTTAACACAAAACGAAATCCATCTTAAAGAGAAATGCAGAAACAAGTGGCTTGCGGCGGGTGATAGGAATTCGGGTTTCTTCCATCAACAGTTCACTAGACAGAACTCTAAATTTGGCATAAAGGAGCTGAACATTGGGGGGCAGGTTGTTACGGATCTCCCACAAATTGAGACACATATAATTAATTATTTTACAACTCTTTTTGCCGCAAACAATAGTGTCCTAGTTAATTTGCAAGAGGTGCACAATATCATCCCTAGCTTGGTGAATACCGAGGATAATGATTTGTTAACTACAGTTCCTTCTGACGATGAAATTCGTAAGACGATTTTACATATGAATGGCAGTAGTGCACCTGGACCAGATGGCGTCATAGGTAATTTTTATAAAAGCTTTTGGAACATTATTCGGACTGATATCTGCCTTGCTGTGAAAAGCTTCTTTTCCTCTGGCTCCGTGTCTACGGGGTGGAACTCTAGCACTATGGTTTTAATACCCAAAACTAAAGATGCATTTTCAATAGATCAATTTCGTCCGATAGTTTTAAGCAATTTTTGCTTAAAGATTATCACAAAGATATTAGCGGCGTGCCTTGCTCCGGTTGCTAATAAAATCATTTCAAAATAGCAGTTTGGTTTTGTTCAAGGTAGGCGAATCTCTGATTGTATCTCTGGCGCGTCAGAGGGTGTTAATCTTTTGAATAGAAGTCGACACGGTGCTAACATGGCTATCAAAGTGGATATACAGAAAGCTTTTGATACCATGGATTGGAATTTCTTACTTGAGGTACTCACTGCCTTTGGGTTTTCTATCAAATTCCGAGATTGGATTCTTGCTCTTTTCTCTTCTGCTCGGATTTCGATTAATATTAATGGTCATGATCGAGGCTATTTCTCTTGTTCCCGTGGTGTTAGACAGGGTGACCCTTTATCCCCTTTGTTGTTTTGCATTGCGGAAGATTTCCTCAGTCGTTTGATATCAAATCGTTCTATGGCGGGTCGGTTGCAGCCTTGCTATTACTCTAAATGGGTGGATTTTCCAATTCATTTTTTGTATGCACATGATGTCTTACTTTTCCTTCGAGCTACAAAAAGAAATATCAGGGAAATTAGAAGAATTTTGGATTTGTATGGGACTTTGTCGGGTCAGATGGTTAATCTGTAAAAATCAAGTTTCTACCTTAATCCTACCACGCCTGCTAGAAGGGTTTCTGAGCTCATGAACTCTCTGAAAATGAGTCACGGTCATCTTCCCTTCAATTATCTGGGTGTCCCCTTGTTCATTGGTGCTCCCCGCCGAGCGAATTTGCAATCTCTTGCTGATAAAATTATCAACAAATTTAGTAATTGGAAAGGTAGCTCCTTGTCAATGGCGGGTCGTTTGACTCTAATCACTTCTGTAATCAGCAGCTCTCTGCTCCATTCTTTTGCAATTTATCGCTGGCCTTTATCTTTAATTGTTAAACTTCATTGAGCAATGAGAAACTTTCTTTGGTCGGGTAACATCTAGTCTAAAAAGCTAATCTTTGTTTCATGGGACACTTTTTGTTTGCCAAAAAAAGAAGGCGGTCTGGGCATAAATAATTTGGAGACTTTAAATGCTGCTATGCTTCTTAAGCAAGGCTGGTTTATATATCAATCTCATGATTATATCCCTTCGCTGCTTCGGAACAGATTCTGTAAAACGGGGAGGGTGATTCGCGGCTCACAATTTACTTCCGCAATTTGGCATTCGGTGAAACAATCATTGTCTCAAATTCATGAAAACAGTTACTGGCTTTTTGGAACTCAATCGCTTTTGAATTTTTGGAGTGATAATTGGTTACGAGTCTCTCAATAGCTGAACAACGTCGTCGCAGCTCTACTATTAGCGAGTTTCGCAACGAAAATGGCTGGAATACTTTACCAATTTTACCTTCGACAATGGAAGTGGAGGTACGACGAGTTTCTGTTGCAGACACGAAGGTGGATATTTGTTGTTGGGTGCGCTCAAACAACGGTGTTTTCACTGTCAAATCAGCTTTTAATTGGATTCGTCGGAAGAATTATAAAGTAGATTGGCATTCTTTCATTTGGAAAGAGTTTTTACCTCCTTCAAGATCTTTGACGGCTTGGAAGGCTATTCATGGCAAGCTCTCCACGGCTGGAAAATTGCAGCAACGCGGGCTCTGCCTGGTCTCATATTGTTTTCTCTGCAAAAACGATGTTGAGACTCATGATCATGTTCTGGTTCAGTGCCCATTCTCTAAACAAATTTGGATTTCTATTGGGAGGATCTTCGGTGCAAGGTTGGACTGCTCATCCAATGTTCATAATCTAGTTTTAAAGGCAATGCTTGTACCTTTTAGCTCCCAAATTGCTAATCTTTGGTGTGGAGCTATTGTTAGCGCAATTTGGATCATTTGGCGTACTAGGAACGATGTAATTTTTAATAGCATCAATCCTAATATTTCCACGGCGCTACGTTTGGTTTGGAAGTCTATTAAAGAAATCAACTTCTTTCGGAAAGGTTGCATTGGAAGTTCTTTTTCGGACAGAGAAATCCTAGGAAAATTCAACATTACTGAAATTCCTCGTCCAATGAGCAGAGTAATTTCATTTTTTTGGCAGCCCCCACCGACTTCCTGGACCAAGGTTAACACCGATGGTGCTGCTACTTTGACAACGGCTGGTTGTGGAGGAGTGTTTCGCACCTGTAGAGGTTTTCCTAGAGCTTGTTTTGCTATTCCTCTAGGGAATAAAGAAGCCTGGTTTTCAGAATTGAAGGGAGTGATTTTCGCAATTAAAAAAGCAGCAATTTCTAATTGGTTTCCTCTTTGGGTGGAATGCGATTCGATCTATGTAGTGAATCTTTTTGCTTCACGGTCCACTGATGTGCATTGGGAAATTAGAAAGGATTGGCTATATTGTTTGCAGCTTTGTCACCAGCAAATCATACGAATTTCTCATGTTTACAGAGAGGCAAACACGGTTGCTGACTGCCTTTCTAAACATGCGCTATCACTTTTGGAGCCCCGTTGGTGGAACTCTTTTCCGGACTTTTGTGCTCCTTTTGCCTATAAGGACGCCAATAGAACAAAATACTTTAGAATATGTTAAACTTTGTTATCTTTTCTCTTTTAGCTCTGGCTTGTTTTGATTGTAACTTGTACCTTTTTTCTTCTCTTTCTTTTTAATATATTTGGTTCGGGTTGTTTTGTGTTTGTCAGCCGATTTGCTGCTCTCACTTTTCATCTCGGTAACCAACCTTTTAATTAAAAAAAAACCACTAAGTCACATATAATACCTTAATCACATTTTTTTTTGTCAAAAGTGTGTAAAAATGTTTGGTAACATATCGAAACAAATAGCTAAGAAAAAATATACAAAAATGATTTAATTTTCCCTCCTTTTTAGCTTTAATTTCTCTTTTATTAATTTATTTTTATTTTATTTGTTTAATTTAATTACAAACTTAGGTTTAATTGTTTTGAAATTTTACATTTTGACATTTTTCTTTGTATTTTGTTAATTTTATGTATTTTGAGGTAGTTTTACCATTAAGTTAGAGGGTATAATTAGGATTGAAATCGTTCATTTGGAGAGAAATTAGGATTCATATCCTACTTTATTTTAGGGTTTTCAACCCATACAATTCTAACTTGTGAATCTTCTTTATTGATTTAAGAATAAAATGAACACTAAATTCCTATCAACTTAGTTGTTATTTCCAAGGGCCTTGGTTTCTGTTTTAGCAAGAGTGGTGTCTGATCATTCTCCTATTCTTATTGATTCGGATGGGATTCAAAGTTATAAGCAACGTCCATTCAGATTTGAAAAGATGTGGATTAGGGATCCAGGTTGTCGTTCTGTCATTCAAACAGTTTGGAATTCAGGAACAGGTTCGGATTTGCAGGTTTGTGATAAGTTAAAGCAATGTGGTATTTCTCTGAAGCAATGGAATAAGGATTGTTTTGGCCATGTTGGTGTGAAGTTGAAGAATTTGTTTAGTGATTTGCAAGTTTTAGAGTCTAGTCCAATGGCTGATGAGAAGGCAGAGGTTATGGCTAGTATTGAGAACGAAATTACAAAAGTTCAGGAGGATGAAGAAGTGATGTGGAAACAGCGGTCTCGGGTGTATTGGCTTCGAGAGGGGGATAGGAATACACATTTTTTTCATTCTAAGGCAAATGTTAGGAGAAGGGTGAATTGTGTCAAAAGATTACAAGGTTCTGACGGGGTTTGGCATGATGATGAAGCTGAAATTGAACAAATTGTTGTTTCCTATTTTTCTGACTTATTTACTTCAACAGTTCCTTCTCATTGTGATGTTGTTCTAAATTCGCTGGATCGTTTCCTATCTCTTGATGAAGTTGCACACTTACAGGCTCCTTTTGTGGTTGAGGAGGTGCTCGAGGCATTAAAACAGACTGATGGGTCTAAGGCTCCTGCACCAGATGGTATGTCTGCACTATTTTTTAAAACATATTGGGATGTGGTTGGGGAACATGTTATTGCTCTTGTGTTGAATGTGCTTAATGGTGCCCATTTTCCAGTGTCTTTAAATCATACTTTTATTACCCTCATTCCAAAAATTAAAAACCCAAGTACGTTAAAAGATCTTTGTCCAATTAGCCTTTGTAATGTGGTTTATAAGCTTATTTCAAAGACATTGGCAAATAGGCTCAAGTCTTGTTTACACTCTATTATTCACCCGTCTCAAAGTGCATTTGTTCCTAATCGTTTAATTACTGATAATGCATTAATTGCTTTTGAGTTGTTCCATTCAATGAAGCATAGAATTCATAGTAAAAAAGGGGTTTGTGCTTTAAAATTGGATATGAGTAAAGCCTATGATAGGGTTGAGTGGGGGTTTGTTAAAGATATGATGTCAGTTATGGGGTTTCCGAGTTGTTAGGTTGAATTGATTCAAAATTGTTTGTCTTCAGTTTCCTTTTCTTTCCTTATAAATGGGGTGCCTAAAGGTTTTGTTAAACCTAGTAGAGGTCTTCGTCAAGGGGATCCATTATCACCTTATTTGTTTCTAATTTGTGCGGAAGGGCTATCAGCATTGATTAGGAAATCTCAAAGAGACAGAGTTTTGCATGGTATTCGAGTTAGCAATTCAGGGCCTGTTATTTCCCATTTGTTTTTTGCGGATGATTCAGTTTTAGTTTTTAGAGCATCTTCATCCGAGTGTTCTATGGTTCGGGAGTTATTGTCAATTTATGAGAAAGCTTCGGGGCAACGTATTAATTACAAAAAAACTGATATCACTTTTAGTAAATGTGTGGGTGCTGATAATCAGTCTAGGTGTGCGAGTTTGCTTGGGGTACGAAAGGTGGCTTCTTTTGAAAAATATTTGGGTTTACCATCGATTATTGGCAGATTAAAAAAGGCTGTGTTTAAGTTTCTTAAGGATAGGTTATGGAAGAGGGTTAGTGGGTGGCAAGAGAAGTGTTTATCTCGTGGTGGGAAAGAAATGTTGATTAAGGCAGTGGCCCAGTCTATTCCTCAATATATAATGTGTTGTTTTTTATTACCAAAGTCCTTTTGTGATGAATTGCAACAAATGATGGCTAGATTCTGGTGGAATCATGATTCTGTACATAAGCGCATTCATTGGGTGAGTTGGGATAAATTATGTTATCCTAAAGAGGAGGGTGGTTTGGGTTTTCGAAATATGTATGCTTTTAATCTTGCGCTTTTAGCTAAGCAAGTTTGGAGGTTAGTTGAATTTCCTGAATCACTTTGTTCTCAGGTTTTTAAACATAAATATTTTCCACAGAATGGTGTTTTGGATGCAAATGTTGGGTTCTGTGCTAGTCATGTTTGGAGGAGTTTAATAAAAGCTCGACAGGTTATTATTGATGGTAGTTGCTGGAGAGTGGGAAATGGTAGGACAATTGATTTGATGACTGCAAAGTGGATTCCTGATGTGCCGTGTAATAGACCGTTGTATGTTTTGAATCCAACCCCAACAAATTTTGTTTCATGTCTGATAGATTTTGATAATTTTTGTTGGAAAAGAGATTTGGTCTATTTTTGTTTTTCATCAGATGTGGCAGATGCAATTTTGAAAATTCCTTTAAGTCAAAGGCTTTCTAGTGATTCTTTATTTTGGGTCCATTCTAAAAATGGAAAATATTTAGTGAAGTCTGGGTATAGAGTTGCTTTTGATGCGTTAAGAGTCTTATCAAGGGTTGCAACTTCATCTCTGGGTTTTGATCTGTTTTGGGGGAATTTATGGAAGATTAATTCTCCTTCAAAATTCATTCATACTGTATAAAGTTGCAGGTTTGTCTTGTCTGCAGTGGTTTTCTGCTGTTTTAAAGTTGCTGCCGATGAGGGAGTTTGTCATTTTTTGTGGGTTAATTCACTATATTTGGTTCGAGAGGAATCAATTAACTAATGGAAAGAGGCCACTTGGTGAAATTAGATGTTTGGCGGCTATAATAGATTCTGTTAATTTTTTTAGAGCTGGTATGATTAATGGTGGAGGCTTAAATGGTACTTATCCTGGGGAATTTGGAGTTTTGGATGGTGGCTTGACGCATGAGAGGCGGCGATTTAATGAGGAATTAGGTTTAAATTGCAATTTGACTATTTTTGGTGCTGGTGAGGAGAGTATAGTTGCTGCTTATTTTCCTGATGTAGTTGATGTGGTGGGATCAAGGCAAATTGCTGATGTTGGTGGTGGTTTGCATGGAGCAGATAATTTTAATTTTTTTTTTGTGGATGCAGGTGTGGTCGAATTTGGAACAATGAGTAATTTGGCATGTTTGAATGGTGGTAGGCGAGTTGCTGTTGATGATCGATGGCCACTACCCGAGTTACATGGATTCCTCCAAATGCAAATTTGTTTAAATTAAATTGTGATGCTGCCTTTTCAATACGTTCTTGTCATGCTTCTTTTGGCATGGTTGTGAGAGACTGTCATGGGAATGTAATGCTATCTGGTAGTGGGCCTATTGGATCCACAATTTCGGTGTTGCATGCTCAGCTCTTAGCGATTCTCAATTCATTACGTGTGGTTCGTGATTGTGGATTTCAGAATATTTTGGTGGCATCTGACTCAATTTCAGCTATTAATTTGCTTAAAGGAGATCAAAGATTGACAAATTGGTTGGGTGTTATTCTAGTAGACATTCTCGATCTTATTCATTCTTTTCTTTCAATCGAGTTTGTGTTTGAGAGACGACAAGCGAATTCTGTTGCACATGCTGCTTGGGCTCGATCTCTGTCTGATTTGGAAATTCTTATTGAAGATTTTACTGATTCTGTTGCTTTTTGTATTGAGAACGATTTGGTCGTTTAATATAAGTTTGTGTTATCAAAAAAAAAAAAAAAAAAAAAAAACTTTCCTTTCTACTGAACAATAAATTAGACAGAGATAATATCAATTGATAGATACAAAACTTGTAAACGTCATATGTATATGATAAACAATGATTTTAAAAAGCCATCTTTCATATAATGTGATAACAAACAACACTTAACATTATTTAATAAGATACGATCATGTGATAATAAGTTACAACTTATAATCTTCCAGCTTGCCATTTGAAAGCCAATTCATCATAGCTTTCATTTGCGAAATGCCTAAAGTGAATTCCATCATCTTTAGCAATCCAAACGCAAGTAGAAAACCCCGAATCAATATTACAACGTAGGTAAAAGCCATCGTTCTCATCATAGGCATCGAAACGGGCATGAGAGTTACCGTCAGGAGCAGCATAGCACCAGAAAAGGGTATTTCCTATGATACTAGGTTTGAATTTCCAGGTGAAATTCTGATTGCTTGCAAGATTATGAATCCCCAAATCGTTATCCTTTGATTTGCAATGCACCAGCAATTTTTTATTAGGGCTTAATCCATTCACGACCACGATACGAACCTTGTCCTAGAATGGTTCACTAAGACCATTGATGGGTTTAACCAAGAGACTTGAAATGAAATTTCAACCAAGAGACTTGTCCTAGAATGGTTCACTAATGCTAAAACCAAATGAAATTTCAAACTGGCCATTGTATTTCTATATAAGATTATATAGCTTGAATTCAATTTCATGCTAATATGTTACTAGTATATATAGGTTAATTTCTAGTCATGAGCAAATCTGATCGAGTTCATTCATCATAATAAATGCGATTATATTTGGGAATTTGAATGGTTACCGTTTTATTTTCTATGTAAACTCTTATTGGAATATCAATTGGCACTTTAACATATAGGATGTATCTGTTTGCAATCAGGGAAGGAAGGAGGTATTTGGATTTTTGTCATAAATTATGAGTATTTCTATTCTGATTCCGATTTAATAAGTTTGTAAGGTAAATTAGACTTTGTTCTAAAACCCACTCGCCCGGCAAATCTGTCTAGGCCCGCTCTTCAAACACTGGGTTTGGTGTATGTATTTCTTAATAGGCTCGACCCGGCCCGACCCGACCCGCTTAGGCCTGAAAATAGAATGAGTTGGATCTGGAATTTATCTCAAAACCCAAGTCTGGTCTGACCGGCACTACGCTGAATACCCTTTCAGATGATGGTTCAAAAACCGTCGTCCCGCAAGATATAGAATTGTTACGGGATTTGCTGCCGTCTGATTGTGCATTAGATGACGGTCTCAGCCATGAAGCCTTTGGGCATCCTTAGTTCATTTCTGATCCCGGCTCTGATTCTTACTCTCCTCTGACTCAAACGGGATTGGATCTTTTCCGATGTTTTTCTTTGGAGGCATTCTTCATAGGGCTGGGCGCGGATCCTGGAGATACTGGACCGGACCGAATATCCGAGAAAAAAACTCCGGAATTGGACCGGACCGTTGACTTTTTTTGGAGAACCGAACTGGATTGGACCGTTGACTTTTTGTCAAAGAACTGGACCGAACTGGACCAAAATTTATCCAGGACCGGACCGATAACCGGATTGAATTGGATTGGATTGGACCGAACTGAAATAACCGAAAGTTTAGCAATAATAAATTTATATTTCATACATTAACTTTATATAAAGAGAAATATTATATAATATATAGTTATATATTTTGTAAGGTTTGGTAAACTAATTACAATAACATAAATTTATAATTTATTAATAAGGTATAACATTATTATATAGTCATAAAAATTATCCCGATTAATTCCCGTTTATAAAATGAAATAAAAAATATTTACCTAAAATGCTCAACTGTGGCTTCTGAATCTACGTTTAGCACAAGTGGTAGAACTTTGGATCAATTTAGGAGTTCTTTAACTCCTGCTACAGCTTGATTTGTTGTCAAGGTTGGTTGAAAACTTCAACTCAAGCTTTCAAGCATGAAGAAGAAGTTGAAGATCTTGATGCTATTAAAGAAGGTAATATTTACTTACCAATTATATTTCATAGTTTTATTTTAATTAAATGTTTATGAATACTAACTATATAAATATTATTTAATTTGTAGAAATTAGTTCTGATCCTGAAATTGCATCATCTCTTTTATCCATATTTCAATTGGATATCTAAGGTTTTTTTAACCGAATCAAATGCACTTTGGTAAGCATATTTTTTTTTCCTTTTACTTTTTGTTAGTGTGTTGATTAATTTTATTGAAGTAAAAGCTAATTAATTTAACATTTGTTGATTCACTAATATGGTAAATTTTATATGTTTAGGTTGATGTTTGGCTTTTACTGCTTTTGCTTTGGAAAACAAGGAATTTGTTGTGTTAAGAAGATTCAATTATAAATTGGGATGATGATTAGAGACATTTTGCTACTGAAGTGTTGTCTTTTTTGAATTAAAGGTTGTTTGTTTTTATGGATTTGTTATTTTGTAACTTTGATTTTGTGGGTTTTTTTAGCCTTGTTGTCTACCGTAACTTTTAATACTTTGATTTTGTGGGTTTTTTTTAAGCCTTGTTGTCTATTGTAACTTTTAATGAATGTTGTTTACTTCCTAAAAAATATCATTTATTTCAAGCAATGTAAGATAATAAAATTTTGTAAATTAAATTTTTAATTTATTTTTTAGGACTTAAACTATTAGATATTTATCCGAATCACCGAAAAATTATATTGGATTGGACCGGAACCGAATCTCCGAATCCCCGAACTGGACTGGACCGAAATTTTGGGGCAATTCAATTCTGGAGATTTATTCTTTCAATCCAATCCTGGAGATTTCCTTTTATTAATCTCCGAATTTCAATCCAATACTGGAGATTCATGAATCCCCGACTTGGACCGAACTGTGCCCAGCCCTAATTCTTCATGAGTAGTGATAGGTAAAAATAATTAAATTGAATTAGTAAGTGAGATTTAAGTAAGAAAGTAAATAAATAAATACTTATTAATGCAATAATAAAGTAAGGAATGAATACAAAGCTCAATTGAACATATTCACAAGTTTACCATCATGCAATTCTTGACTAAAAAATAACATAAACAAGGAGTGCGTGAAAGAACTTATAAACATGAAAACGAATTTAGACACAATTTTGTAACTCAATAAAAACAAAAATTCGACTGGACGTGCCAAAAATTGTTAGCGGTATTTTACGAATATGCTAATTTTCAACCTTGTCACAGGGTGCATGCATGCTAGACAAATTATTTCTCAATTAATTAGACGGTTAAGTTTATGGATTGCGCGTGAAAAACTTGAAATCTAAATGAAGCGATTGACGAGGGACACAATGACTGAAAAAGTCCATCTTGGGTCTCTATAGGACCGTTACAAATTTTGCTAGATAGTTAATGTTTTCTAGGCTATTGCGGATAAATGAAGAACGAACGAGTATGATAAAATAAAGGTACGAAATTGACACGATATTTGGTGAAAAAATGGATATTTATTGATATAAATATGAGTCTAAGTACATGGGTTCAAAGTAAATAATTTAAATGATTACAATTGAAATAATTCTATATTAATATATAGCTAAATCAATTGAATTGAATATAAAACAAATTAATACTATGAATATAAATTGAAATGGAATAATTACAACAAGGAAATGAAATAGAAAATTCAACAGACAAATTCGGAGCCACATTTGGCTATCTCGGTGAGGAGTTGAATTGATGTTGGCCCGGGATTCACGAACACCGCAGTCGGTTGGCAAGTGATTTTTTTTTATTATAGATAGTATTGATTTGGAAACGGGACAAGTGTTTCAAGTCAGGGGAAGATTTGAACCGAACTTTGGAGGACTCATATGAGAGCTTACGAACACATAATTGAGTGAAATAAAAGGCTAATCAAGTACAGGGAATTGAGAATGATTTTATATGAAAATCGGGGAAATAAACGAATTTTAGATGTTCGGGAACATGCAAGTGAAAAATAAAGGGCAAATTATATGAAAACCTTAGAAACAAAATATGTAAAATGTTTGAGGTGCAAAGATTAGCTCATAAAATGGTCTTCCGGACACGTAATCGTGCAAAATGAAAGGCTAAATTAGGAACAACTATTTAGAAGAAAGTAAGAGTAAAAACAGACAATAAAAGGTTGGAAAAAAAGTGAATGTAATGGGATTCTAGCTAAGGAGTAAGTTGCTAAAATACTTAAAAACAAGCTTGAAAGATGAAATGGAAATGAACTAAAGCTATGAAGAACACACTTTAAGAAGCTAAGAACTTCATATTTGTGAGAGTATTTTTGAGATTTTTTTTTTTTTTTTTTTTTTTTTGTTATTTGGAATGAAGGCTTATGATGCTATTTATAGTTTTTTGAGAAGGTTGGTTGGTTGTGTTAGTTGCCCACTACCCTTATTTTTCTCTCAGAATTTTGCCAACTAATTTGCCTTCCTTAACTTCCTCTTATTCTCACTCCACTACCTTGTCACATCAACCCACTAACTCCTACTTCATAGTTTAGCCATGGTTTATGGCTATGCATAGGTGTGAGTAAGGAGTCAGACTTCAAATGTGAGCTCCTGGTTTGGTTCGGTGTCTATTGATGCGTGCCAAACATCCCGTATATCATTGAGCCAATACGTGAAACTTTTGCTTGAATTCTAAGCCACGCGACATGTAGCTTGCTTTCGTGCATGCCTTAGGCTTTAATCAAAATTCACGCGGCGTCTAGGCTAGCCACACGTTGCGTGAATTAAATATTTTTTTGGTAGAGACTCGTCATGCTAACCACATATTGTGTGGCTATTCCACACGCGGTGCATGTGATAAGCTTGGTATGTAGGCTGGAAGACGTGGTTTTTCTTCCAAACGGCGTGTGGAAGCTTATTTTTTCTTTCTTTTTTATACTATATTTTAAAAATAACTGCATGCTTTTTTATTTACATAAAAAATAAATTTTTATTTTGAGAACAAACAGTCAATAAAACCATTATCTTCTGGTTTGATACAAAACAATCATTTACATCTTATTATGTTATGGCTAGACGATTGAAATACATGTGTAAATTTGGATTTTCTCAAACTTGAATGACCACCAAGTCTTCAAACTCCAATAGAATGTTAATAAAGCAATCAATCCAAATGTTTAAGCTTATAGGTAAACAACAAAATACTTATTATTATCTTTTAACTATTAGGGAAAATTACAAAAATGGGTCAAAGGGAAATCCATTTATATATTTAACCTATTTACTCAACCTACTACATATTTAAACTGTTTTTGTGTGACTTTCCCATAATACCCCTAACCTTTCCACTTCCCCCTTACGCGAACGGTCTCTCCCCCCTTCTCATTGGTTACGCGAAACGGTTGGCTCCTCCATTATTGATTTCCAGACTTTTGGTCTTTCTATCTTCCTTTAAATTGCACGAAATCTGCACCATTTCTCCAAATCACAATGTTTTTCTCTTCTTCCTCTTTTCATCTCTTGATTCTTCATCTTCCTAATGCTAGATAACGAAGCCATGGTTCTTCACCTTCCTGTTCCTGGTCGTTACTTGGTTTCTTTCTTTTTGTTACCATCAAAGAAATGGTTATTCTACGTTGTTTCCATCATTTTTCCCACTTTATCATATTGTTATTGTCGCTTTTAAGGGTGAAAGACGCGAAAAATGTAAGTATCTACTTTTTCTCTGCATTTTCCATGAAATCACTTCGCGTAGTCGATGATTTCGCGAAGATCTGCGATGAGAAAGAGCCTGGAACGTGACGATCTGCTTAGCGAATCGATTATTTCGTGAAGTCTGCGAGTAGAAAAGTTCATAATTTCACTCGTAGACTTCGCGAAAGCATCGATTCACTAAGTAGATCGTCACGTTTCAGACCTCACGAACTTCACGAAAGCATCGATTCGCTAAGTAAAATCATCCTCTCTTCCCTACACATTTACATTCGCATGCTTCGCTAAGCCTAATTTTGCGAAGCCAAATCGTCCTTTTTCCTGCTTAACACGATTAATTTTTTCTGAAGGTGATTGAATACATAACATCCATTTCTGGAAGGCGGTGTATTGGGCTGCAGAGGAGATGACTTTCCTTCCTATATAGAGATAAATTTCCCTCAAGATTGACACATTCACTTTGAAATGATTGGTTAGGAGAGATTGTGCCAATCTTGGTATGCACCATGGGACACGTCCATCTCAAAAGGTATGGACTTCCATTTCTCATCCCAAAAAGTCCGGACTTCATGTAGAGGGAGAAATTTCCGTCCAGATTAGTTAGGTTCATTTTGAAGTGATTTGTTAGGAGTTTATTGTGACAATCTTGTTGTAAATTTTGATAATGTTATGATTTTAATGTTGTTATTGTGGCAATCTTGTTGTAAATTTTGATAATGTTATGATTTTAATGTTAGAATCCGTTGTCGTTTGGCATTTTTTGTTATATACCACTTAGTGAATTTTGTTAAAAACACAACCAGACTTCGCATATGCTAATTAAAATCATTAACTAAACCAAACATTAGCTTCGCATATGCTAGAATCTACGAAGTCAGGCGGGAGGGAGATAGTCGCTGGGTATTATGGAAAAATCACACAAAAACAGTCTAGATATGTATTAGGTTGAGTAAATGGGTTAAATATGTAAATGAGCATTCCATTTAACCCATTTTTATAATTTTTCCTTGTTATTATTATTTAAATGGAAGGAAGAAGCGCATGTTTCCTTTGTTTTTTTTTTCAAAATAAGATTTCGGATTCTATCTTGATTGTTGTTATTAGAAAATGTGAAACTTTAAGATCTAGTCGAAAGCCCGTGCCATGCATTGGTTTTTTTAATAAAGGTTGGGACGGTACAGATACCTTAATCAACATCCCAGCTAGGCTGGCACCTCGACTCAAGGCCTGTAAAACCTGATTGTATATATAAAAAATAGAAAATCAAGAAGAATCATACCAGAGTATAAAAAGAAAGCTTAAACAAAACCAACATGACTGATATTACAAATATCATAAAAAATAAAGTCAGGAGCCGAAGGCCACCAAATGATATCTGCCGAAGTAACTCCGTGACGTGCTAAGGCATTCATGACTCGATTTCCTTCTGTATAAATATGAGTAATGTGGACATGCATCACTGAACCTTAGCGAAGCCATGATTGCTGCACCGACCAAGGCACCAATGTTGATCTCGATCTTAGCAGATTGACCGTACAGAGTGAATCTGATTCAATCCACAACTGGTTATGAGATCATGTTATCATTTAAAAAAATTTAGATAAATTTTATAGTTTAATTAGACTAATGCATTGTGCAGTATATATAATACTTTATATATATATATATATATATATATATTAGTTTTAATTAATAAATTTTTTAGTTTTAATTAATAAATTTTTTAGTTTTTTAAGAAAAAGACATAATAGGCAAGAAAGGTAACGTCATTATACACTACTCTCTAACCAAAATGGAATCGAGAAAGAAGTAAAATAATTAGCATTGGAACAAATTTGTCTCACAACAACATGCAGAGCCTGGTTCGCTAATTGGGAAATAGAATCAACCTTAAAGCTTGGTCTATTAACAATAAGAATTCCTCAATCTTTGATAATGACTATAAAATGAGAAATATCAGTTTTCTTAAAATCAAACTCTTACTTCGTGTATCGAATGATCACTAGAAAACTGTGAAATAAGATAAATCAGTTGGTCATGATTTTTTTTAGAATGATTTAGGTTAAATAATTTTCTTTTAGGGTTTTAAGAGAAAATGAGTTTTGTCTGACAATTCATACTCCTGTAAGAAGACAAATCCCATAATACAAAAGTAACCAATATATGATATTCTCATTTATGTATGGGTAATCCTAAAAATATAAAAACAAGACTTTATTACAACATTAATTATTATGATGTGAAAATAAGATACAAATTACTCCAACCTTCCAGGTACCCATGGATATTTAAATTCATCATGCGTAATGCCACACCAACGTAAGGGAAATACTCAAAGTAAATTCCATCATCTTTAGCAACCCAAACACAAGTCATTAAATCTTTACCGTAATCACAATTATTGTACAAGCCATTGCCCTCTTTATACGAATCGAAACTCAGCATGAGATTTTTCATCAGGAGCAGTGTAGTGTTAGGAACTAATGTAATTACGATAAACCAAATACAAACAAACACATAGAAATTGTTTATCCAGTTCGCCACTCAATTTGAATGACTATATTGGGGACACTACCAAGCCATGATATTTTACTATATTTTTCAAGATGCTGATTACAAAAAAATAGACTATATTTTTACTCCTCAAGAAACCCTAATCGCCCAAAAAAATATTTTTCGAGTTGGATCGTTGAAGTTGGGCCTATCTATTAGTCTCCAAAGACCAGCATGTAGCACCAGAAAAGCTTATTTCCAAACAAACTAGGATTGAATGCCCAGCTAAATTCCTGATTATTTGTAAGATTATGAATCCCCAAATCATCATTCTTTGATTTGCAATGGACCAGCAGAATTTTGTTAGGGCTTAATCCATTCACTACTACGACACGAACCCGCAGAGGGAATATTTGCCCTTTGATGGGTTCGATCAAGAGACTCAAAAGCACTATTGCCAAAATTAAATGAAACTTCAAACTCCTCATTATATTTCTATATATGATATCTTCTTTTTAAAGTTGCTGATTTTCGATTTCTGTTGTGAGAATATATATATATATATAGGATTTAAGTGAGTAAATATGAGTCTATTCTTTTTGTAAGGCCTAATACACAAATAACCCTCTAAACTTGTTCAAATGTTGTAACTGCCCCTTCAACTTTCAATTGTAACAACTTACCTTTTAAACTTGTCCAATTGTAAAACGTAACTTCAAATTGGAAATTTTTTTACCTCGTACTTGGAGCAACCGTAAAAACGTTTCCCTGGATTCGTATCACGTCAAAGATCTGATTATCACACTCCACGAACGTTGCAGCTTTTGTATTTTACGTGTTTCTTCAATGGCAGTCCATGTCAGCAATTTGGGATTGTGTTTCACAATTGGACAAGTTTGAGGGGTTATGTTTTACAATTGGACAAGTTTAAAAGGTAAGTTGTTACAATTGAAAGTTGAAGGAGGCAGTTGCAACATTTAGACAAGTTCAGAGGGTTATTTGTGTAATTTTTGTAATAAATATGATTATCAATGAGAAATTTGTAACCATTACCGTTTTCTTTTCTATGTACAATGGAAACATTAATTGGTCTTTTAACTTGTTATGTTAAGCCACCTAATCCGAATTACTATGCTTGTTTGGATGGATTAATGTATTCATTCACATTTATTCATTTTCACATCCATATCTTTTCTATTAATAAGACTATAAACGTAAACATGATTAAGAACAGCAAGAATAATGAAGAAAGCTTAAGCTTTGTATTTCTGTGAAGAATATTTTCGATAGATAGAGGAAGAAGGAATAAGAAGATAGATGAAGAGACTTCTTGGTAAAGGGGGTGTTTGGTTGCTCATTTTCATGCTCCTGTTTGCCTTTTCACTTCAAAATGCAGAATTTTAGGTGTTTGGTTAGTGACCTCCTTACCTTTTACATCTGAAAAGCAACATTAGGTGTTTGGTTAGTGACATTAGGTGTTTGGTTAGTGACCTGCAAACAGCAATAGCAACCAGCAAACCGTAACAGCAAACAGCAACAGCAAACAGTAGGTAAAACAAATGGGCCCAAAGCTAAATAACAACTCCCAACAGACTTTATCTTCTCGATACAAAACGTTTGGTCTTCTAAGGATAACTCAGTAATTTAACACAAACCAGGGGCTTTTTTGTCTCCTTTTATTTCGGTACATCCCATAAGATGTGCACACAACCAATGGTGCACCATAATCCACTCAAGCATATTCCTCTTTGATCAAGCACCATTGATTGTATGCCTTAGCATCAAGGGTCCAGCTCATTCCAAGTGTCATTCTCTTGTTAGTCATTTGATTATTACTTAGATAAAAATGTAATAGTTAGGTCTTTTATTTTTAATGAGAATTATTAGAATTAATTTCTTACCTCATTCATTTTCTCATCCATCCCTCGGTCTTCCAAAATAAGTTTCTCCTCCGATCATTCACATTTATTCATTTAATTTAGGCCTAATGCTCCCTTAGCCCCCTTAACTTATCTAAATTGGTCATTTTATCCATTCAACTATTAGAATGTCCTATTTGCCCCTTAACTCGATGAAAATGGTATTTTTCACCCCCTCAACTTGTCCATTTACCCCCACCCCAAACTCATAGAATGTCCTATTTACCCCCTTAACTCCATAAAAATGGTATTTCTCACCCCTTACAACCCATTATCGAGGCCTACACTGATACATTTTTTAAACGTTAAACCTATATTGGTGCTATTTTATATGTGGAACCTAAATTGATACTTCCCCAAAAACCATAGGCCTATTTTGGTACTTTATCCCTACATATAATGTCTTTAACTTATTTATATTAATGATCTTGTTATTTGTATCTTTTATGCATTTCAACTTTTTTGACTAGTTAAATTTTGATTATCTAATTATTGTAATACAATATTATTATAATAAACACACGAAGGATCAATATAATTATCAAATTCAAACAAAATAAAAAAGTTGATATTAAAAAAATATTTGCAAACTCATTTGAATAAGCCCTATTAAGTTTGCACTATAAAGGGGTATGAAATACCACTTTTATGGAGTTGAGGGGGTAAATAGGATCATAAGAGGTGAGAAATACCACTTTTATGAAGCTAAGGAGGTAAATATGACATTCGATGAGTTGTTGAGTGGTAAAATGACCAATTTGGACAAGTTAAGGGGTGAGAAATATCATTTTTATGGAGATAAAGGGGTAAATAGGACATTTGATGAGTTTGAGGGGTAAAATGACCAATTTTGACAAGTTAAGAGGTCTAGAGGAGCATTAGAGCTTTAATTTATTGTTCCACTTTACTCTCACAACAAGAAAATAACCACACTGATGGAATGTTTTAGTTTGAGATTTAATGCATAAGGTTAATCTAGGAGTATAAATACTCTCATTTGAGATTTATTTTCTAGTGATTAAGTTGCAGAGAAACTCAAAATGGAAATTAAAGACATGGTAACAACTATAATGAAATGTGATTAAGTAATAGTGACGGGGACCAAATGAAGAAAATCACACTATGCTATTTTCCCTTTCACATGACACAGACATTTTTCCGATTTTTGCCCCGCGGATTTTTTTTGGTGTTTGCCGGTAGGGTTCCTAGTGGCCTTTCTTGTTGCTGACGGTTCAGATGGGCTACTTGGCGACTAAGATCCCTGCAAAACACCTCGCTATCAGAAAGATGAGTTAATATATCCTTCAACAAAGACGTGACCGATTGGCCATGTACATTGTCGGGAGGTGGAGCGTTCCGATTACCGGGCATGGCTTGTGATTGCCTGAGCCCGTTTTCCCGATATTCTTGCTCAAAGCCGGATGGGGACCTCAACACGTTATTATTATTGCCATATGACAAGTTCGGGTGTTGGTACCGAGGCCGTCAAACGCTGTTATTATTATTGTGGTGGAGATAGGAGTTCGGATTAGGATTATACCTTGGATTTCCTCCTACGTAACTTACACTCTCGATGTCGCCGGCGAAAGGGCTACCGACTTGGCAATTGAGTCCGTCGTGGTCTCCACCACAGTGGTTGCACATTAGGACCTATGCACTTTTGTTGAGGCTAAGCTGGGCAATTAACGAGTCAAGTTTCTTATGCATCTCTGCTATGGAGCTTTTCGGAGCCTCTTTCACCACAGCGAACATTTGATGTCGCGATGGGCCAGCAAGCCGATCCTCTTGCCATTGCACGCTTTTCCTCGCGAGCTCATGAATGAGCTCGTAGGCCTCACTAGCTGACTTTCGAAATAGATCCCCACCTGCAGCGGAATCAACAGTCGCACGGTTAGTGGGGGTTAACCCGTGGTAGAAAGTGCTTACCAAGTCGTGCTTCGGGATGTCATGGTGGGGGCAGTTTCGGAGCAACTTCCAGAACCTAGCCCAAGCTGCATGAAGGGCCTCGCATTCCAACTGCCTAAAGGACGTGATATCGGTCTGTAACTTGACTGTTTTGGACGGCGGAAAATAGTAGGAAAGGAACTCCTTTTCGAGCTCCTCCCATGACGTGATGGATCCCGCCTCCAAAGAGTGTAGCCACTCCAACGCTTGCCCTGTCAAAGAAAAAGGAAACAGCTTTAGTCTAACAGCCTCAACGAGAACACCATTTTGCCGAGAGGTGTCGGCACACATAAGGAATTTATCGAGATGTTCGTTAGGGTTCTCGTGGAGTTCCCCTCAGAATTGACCGCATTGTTGTATCAGCTGGATCATACCGGTCTTTATCCCGTACGTGTTGGCCGGTATCGTGGGGGTGACAATTCCGTTACGGTTTTGGGGACGGTGCGGAGTAAGGATCTCCATCATCGAACGTGTGTCGTTGCCCCCGCGAATGTTGTTCACATGTGGCCTTTGGTTTCCTTCGGGTTGGTTGACCTCAGCGTTGGGGTTTGCCATTTTCTCTTTTCGAATCCTACAAAGAGTACGTTCAATTTCAAGATCAATAGTAATAAGAGAATCACTCCGAGATCGGGTGTGCATGAAAAGAATTAAATAATGAAATTATAAACAAGAAAGAATGATGTTAGTAAAAGTATATATAAACAATTTATACAAAAAGAATGCTTAAACTAACAATAAAACGTTTTTGTCTAATATTGCAAGAAATTATAAATCCCCGGCAACGGCGCCAAAAACTTGATAGCGCGAAGTCTAGCGTAGTGTTTCCTACGACAAAATGTATATTACGATAAGTGCGTTACGACTATGGATGTGATCTTTCTAAATGCTCTATATTTACTAGACGTCACTACTTAGGGCAAGTGTACGCCGTCGTACCAAGTAATAATCCGGTTAAGACCGGGTATCGAATCCGCGGGATTTATAAATGCAAGTATTAAACGACTCGGTTTTATACGTTATTTAAGCGGTGAATACTTTGAGGTTGATGGGGGAACCAACTACAAACTACTCCTAATTACAAGTGAGGCAAATTTATATAGCGAAACTCTAAGAAATGATATGGATGGTGATAAGTTATAACTATGACAAATAACGACTCCTAATGCATATACGGTTGATGTTTTGCTCTTGCAAAGACGACTACGTGTAGTGTAACCGACCCGTGAGGTACTTAGACTACGTGGTTCCTAGTCAAGGCATGTCTAATGCTTGGGACCAGAAATTAGGGCCCGTAAGTTCCGTGGCTTGTCAATTCCTACGGTTTCCGGAGCGTCACTTACGGTAAGTCAACACCTATATGAATCCCTAAAGATAGCCCGAATGGCGTCGGAAATCGCGTTCTCCTACACAATAATCAATTATGAATATCAAAACAAGTAACAAACATCAACACATATATATAGAAAAGAAGATTATAAATCATAAATTATAAATATGGGGAGTGTAAATATGAATTACAACCAAGCCTAGTACATAGGATGAGATCAAGCTAATTAGCAAGTGTAAAGGGAAGAATCCACCCTCGGAACTAGCTAACCGGACTCAAAAGCCGTCTCTTAGGACTTGGATGGTGGAGCTCTCGAGCTTGGTGTGCGGAGATGGAGCGGAACTTCGATGGAATGCCGGGATCAACGAACAAGCTCTCAAGATGGAAGAGTTTAGTTACACAAAGCCTAAAAACAAATCTAAAACTACAAGAGTTTAAGCAAAAGATGTATACAAGGTCTAGAGATGTCTAAATGAGTGCTAGTCACTCTTATTTATAGATCAAGCTAGGGGAAAGATTGTAATTCCACAAGGTGCAAGCATGGAGGAACATAATTTTGTGCAGAAATCCCATAATACGCCCCGCGTATGGTGGTGTACGCCCTGCGTGTATGCCCATTCCGTCAGAAATCTTATGCATGTGGACCAATTCCAGATCTTGTTGTCTCAAACACGCCCCGCGTAGAATGGCATGCGCCTTGCGTGTTTGAGACTCTGACTCTTTATTGCTTGATTTGGCCTTTTACGTCGTGCGTAGCTTGAGGCACGCCCTGCGTAAATGAGTCTCTGAACTTTTATGTTGAAGAATTCCCTTACACGCCCCGTGTGTAAGGTAGTACGCCCTACGTAGAGATGGTTGACTCAGGGAGACCATGTAGTCTGACTTTCAGGATTAGGCTAATCATTACTGACATGTGTCATACGCCTCGTGTAGGTTGGCATACGCCTCGCGTATGCTGACTAGATTCCGCGTGGTGCCTGTGAATAGGGCAATTATTTCTGACTCCATGTTTCACGCCCCGCGTAAGGGATGAGGCGCCTCGCGTATTTGAGTGGATTTTCACTCATTGCTTGTACCTAAAATACAAATCTCGGGCCCGAGTTAGCTTGACGTTTTTATTTCCTAAATTACTAAAAAACAAGGGAAATTAACTGAAAGCACGGAATTTATTTTTATTCCGTTATTTTATTAAAACACTCTATTTTTGTAATTAAACTTATTTATTTCTTGTAAAATTAACCCGTAAATCACGCCAAAAGATAGGGGAAAATACCCCTATCAACTTCCATGGCCGGAATGCAGTATCAGGTCTAATACGCTCAGCCGGGATAGGCTTGAAGGAAAATAGGCTAACGTTTGGCAGCGAAAATATAAAAATTTTAACCTTTTTCCATTAACCAAGATCTGTTAATCGTTATTTCATATAAAGAGGGATGGAAGGAAATATCTTTTGAAGATTTATCTACCGTTGCAATCGTAGTGCCCACAACTCTTACTCCAAGTTCCCGAGCACAAGACAAAAACATAATTCAAAATATGATTAGAACTCAACCGTATAAAAGCAACCAAAGTAGATTGCCTCTAATAAATCAACACAAGATCAAGGATAAGAGAAAAAGATTAATAATCAATTGAAACGGGAGGAAGCGGTGGATTATTTCGTCCTCAACTGGGGGTGTCGAAATTCTCTCTCTTCGGTTATCTAGGGTTGGCCGAAATTCTCATGTAAGGGGTGTATATATACTCTCTTATATCTAAACTCTAGTTAGATAGAATTAGGTTACTGAATAAAAATTTAATTCGGAGTAAAATTCTTATTAGTTATTATCTATAATTATATCTAAATATAAAGATAATAATAATAACTTGACAGGATAATAATAGAAGCAATTTAATCTCATTAAACCTCCTAACTTATTTATCCTTTAATTAATTTAATTCACAATCATAATCTAATTAGAATTGTTAAAAATCAAATTAATTATTTATGTATTTTATATACATAAAATCGCCCCCCTATGTACTGGGCCTTAGTGGACTCAGTTGGGCTTCCATCATTTAATTAACATCTGTTTCTCTTTTGGGCTCCAAGTCTTATGTGTGACCCATTAGGTTCTTATTGCTTCTAGCCGTATGCAACCATTAAATTAATTTTCTCAGAATTATATTTAATCTTTGCATAACAGAATGAGTACGCGAAATGTGATTGGCAGATCTGAAACATTCCCCCAGAGCTATAAGAAGACAGGTTGATTCTATCGTTAACATTTCCGTATTAGTTACAGTATAATTCAATCCTTTATCAACTACATCCTTGAACAGAATCTTATGATTATGGATAATGTCAAGTCACATATAGCGAGACGTTCGTTTTACTTGCAAGGATTTAGAGTCAAGTCTTCCGCAAGCGATCCTTGGACGTATCTCCCATTTATCAGGAGTGACAAATGCTCAATCCAATGTATAACTATCCTGCAATTACTTCCTGTGATACCCAACGTCTGCCGTTCACACCCCAGAGTCATCTCTGTTATGGATCGTGTTACAACAGGATCAAAGCATCACATTCCATAATCCAGAATCACTAATTAACATTCCTTTGAGTCTTAAGATTACTTATACCTATTAATACCAATGAGATGAACAGGTGATAAGGATAAATCTACTCATCATGTTTTCTCAAGTTGGGTCCCCAATCCTAATGAATTCCCTTTCATCGGATCAATGTAACTGTCCATATATCTGCATATCTGAAGCTTGTGAGATCAGCTTTCTATCTCAACAGAAGACATTGTTACATGCAAGTCTCAGCAGTGATATGTCAATCCTATTTCTAAACATATTATTTGACTTGGGGTGGTTTTAAGTTTATTAGTTTATTATAAAGTTTTGTCTCACTTCATGCTTGTATGAACACTTTATAATCACTTTAAACAAACTTAGGGATTTCCTTTTATTAAACTTATTTAGTTCTTAAAAGAGGTTGCCTTTATATAGTTATGAAACCATATCTTATTAAAACAAATGATATAAAGAACACTTCATTTACATTAAGTTTATATCCTAGAACAATTGTCTATAGGACACTAAACCCCAACATACTCCCACTTGGACTAAAGCCAATTGTTTCTACAACTTATCCCAGTAGAACTTAGATGACGATCATGTACTTTCTGGGCTAAGGGCTTTGTCAACGGATCTGCAACGTTGTCCTCAGTAGGTACTCTTTCTATTCTCACGTCTCCTCTTGCAACAATCTCTCTTACACGGTGGTATCGCTTTAGGTAATGCTTGGATGCATTATGAGACCGTGGTTCCTTTGCTTGTGCAATGGCTCCATTGTTATCACAATACAGAGTAATGGGATTTACAATTTCAGGCACCACACCAAGTTCTATAATGAACTTCTTAATCCAAACTGCTTCCTTTGCTGCTTCCGCAGCAGCGATGTACTCTGACTCGGTCGTAGAGAAAGCTACGCTTCCCTGCTTGGAACTCTTCCAATTGACCGCGCCCCCATTCAAGATAAACAGGTATCCTGATTGGGATCTAAAATCATTCTCATCTGTGAGATGACTGGCATCTGAAAATCCTTCTATTTTCAGATCCCCTTCTCCGTACACTAGGAACATGTCTTTAGTCCTTCTCAAGTACTTAAGAATGTTCTTGACGGCATTCCAATGCTCGTCTCCCGGATTACCTTGATAACGACTCGTTATACGTAACACGAACGCTACGTCAGGTCTAGTGCAAAGCATAGCATACATAATCGAACCGATTGCACTGGCGTACGGGATTACAGCCATGCGTTTCTTATCATCTTCGGTTTTAGGACATTGATGATTGCTTAACTTTACTACATGTACCATGGGTAAGTTACCTCGTTTCGATTCAAGCATGCTAAACCGCTTTAGCACCTTTTCAATGTATGTAGCCTGTGAAAGACCAAGCAGTCTTCTTGATCTATCTCTGTAGATCTTTATACCAAGTATATAAGCTGCTTCACCAAGGTCTTTCATGGAGAAGTTACCTGATAACCATACTTTCACCAACTGTAGTAGAGTTATATCATTTCCCATTAGTAATATATCGTCCACATATAATATGAGAAATGCAACTGAGCTCCAACTTGCTTTCTTGTAAATGCAAGCTTCTTCGCAATTTTGTTCGAAACCAAACTGTTTTATGGTTTCGTCAAAACGCTTGTTGCAGCTTCTCGATGCTTGCTTGAGTCCATAAATGGATCTCTGTAGTTTGCAAACCTTATTTGCATCCTTTGATGTGAAACCTTCAGGCTGCATCATATATGCATCCTCAAGCAGGTTTCCGTTTATGAAAGCTGTTTTCACATCCATTTGCCAAATCTCGTAATCATAGTGAGCGGCAATAGCGAGCATTATTCTGATTGATTTGGACATAGCCACAGGAGAGAAAGTTTCGTCATAATCAATTCCTTGTTTCTGACGATATCCTTTCGCTGCTAACCTAGCTTTGTAGGTGCTAACCTTTCCATCCATGTCAGTCTTCTTCTTGAAGATCCACCTGCACCCAATGGGTTTTATCCCTTCGGGTGGATCAACCAAAGTCCACACTTGGTTGGTGTACATGGAATCCATTTCAGAATCCATGGCCTTGAGCCATGCTTTAGAATCTGGACTAGTTAGAGTCTTTTCGTAGTTTTCGGGTTCATCGTCTAACACGGGAACCTCATCATCATCTCCCACTAGAAAACCATATCTAACTGGGAGTTCACGGACTCTTTGTGATCTACGAGTAGGTGGCACTTGAGTCTCATTCAATGAGACTGCTTCGGGTTCCTTAACCGCCTCTGTTGTTTCAGTCGGTGTTTCTTCTTCTTGAACTTCATCAAGTTCAATCATGCTTCCCTTTTTTGTTTCTTCGAGAAACTCTTTCTCTAAGAAGGTTGCATGCTTGGATACTATTACTTTCTGATCATCTGGATGATAGAAGTAATACCCCATAGTTTCCTTAGGGTACGTGTTTGACAAATGCTGAACAACCCCATACTCTCATGAATAAGAACACGGGTTTCCTACCAACGAACAATTCATATGGTGTGGAACTGGCGAATTTAGTTTGTACTCGATTTAGGGTGAAGAGGGCAGTTTCTAAGGCATAGCCCCAGAATGTCTTTGGAAGTAATGTTATGCTCATCATAGATCGTACCATATCTAGTAAGGTACGGTTCCTCCTCTCGGATACACCATTGTGTTGTGGTGTATAGGGAGGTGTCCATTATGAGCAAATCCCACATTCAGTTAGATAATTCAGAAAATCATCTGAAAGATATTCACCACCTCGATCGGATCGAAGTATCTTTATTTTCTTTCCTAATTGATTTTCTACTTCATTCTTGAAGCATTTGAATTTCTCAAAAGCTCCGGACTTGTGCTTTATCAAGTAAACATAACCATATCTGGTATGGTCGTCTTTGAAGCTTATGAAGTATCTGAATCCTCCTCTTGCTTGGACTGACATAGGGTCGCATACATCTGAATGTATTAATCCTAGAGTGTCTGATACACGCTCACCTTTATTACTAAAGGGTGTCTTTGTCATTTTACCTTTTAAACAGGCTTCGCACGTTTCTAATGATTCAGAATCAATTGAATCTATAAGTCCATCTTGATGTAGCTTAAGCATGCGTCTTTTGTTTATATAGCCTAAACACCAATGCCACAAGTAAGTCGAATTATCTAGCTTATGTCTTTTAGTATCAATCGCGAATACAAAAATTTTGTCATCTAGCACATAAATCCCATTTTGTGATATTCCTGAAAAATAGAAAATTTCATCTCTATAAAACTCGCAATGTTTGTTCTTTATTGAAATATGAAAACCGTCATCAACAAGACAACTAATAGAAATAATGTTTCTAGACATTTCTGGAATATACAAACAGTTCCTTAATTCTATTACAAGCCCAGAGGGCAAACTCAAAGCATAATCTCCAACAGCGAGGGCGGCAACTCTTGCTCCATTTCCTACTCGCAAGTTTATGCTTCCTTTCTTCAATTCCTTAGTCCGTCTGAGTCCCTGAATATTCATACAAATATGAGATCCACATCCGGTATCTAATACCCAAGATTCAGATTGTGAAATTGTATTTATTTCAATATAGAACATACCTGATGTTGAAGTCCCGGCTTTTCCCTTCTTGAGGGTAGCTAGGTACACCAAACAGTTTCTTTTCCAATGCCCGTCTTCACCATAAAAGTGGCACTCTCCTTTGGGCTTCTTCACTTCCATCCCCTTTGTTTCGGTGAGCATGGCCCCCTTGCCCTTCTTAGGATAGTTAGGATTGGGAAGGTTCCCTTTCCTCTTCTTTGATCCTTCAATAGAAAGGGCTGGTATTCCCTCGTTTTTTTTCATATTGGGCTCGACTGTGTCGAGCATATTTGCAAGCTCTTCAAGAGAGGTTTGCAAGCCATTCACCTGGTAGTTTATGATGAACTGTGAATAACTCTCGGGGAGGGATTGAAGAAGTAAGTCTACACTTAGTTCATGATCCATCGCATCTCCAATACTAGAAAACTTGGTAATAAGGCCAATCATCTTGACACAATGTGTCATTACAGATGTGCCCTCCTGCATCTTGCATCTATATAACTGCTTCGTTATCTCGTAGCGTTCGCACCGACTTTGATTCCCAAACAACTCTTTCAGGTGCGCGACCATGGAATAGGCATCCATCTGCTCATGTTGCCTTTTCAATTTTGGTGTCATCGATGCAAGTATGATGCATCCTGCGTGATCGTCATCAGCCTTATGCTTCCGGTAAGCATTGATCTCTTCGATGGGAGCATCACAAGCCGGGGTAGGGGGTATCGATGTATCAAGTACATACCCTATCTTATCGAACTTCAAAACGATTTTGAGGTTACGATACCAGTCGGTGAAGTTTGAACCGTTCAACTTGTTATCGGTAAGTATATTTTGCAGATTGGTTTTAGTCATGATTTTAGGAGTGTTTTAATTTAACCTGAGAGTGAGAAAGAGTAAACGTATGTTATTCATTTGCTTTAAAGTACATCAATCTAAAATTATAGGTCTTTTAATTTATTTTAAATTGCTCCCACTATTTTGCCAAATTAATAGCCCTCCATATTAATTCGAAGAATTTCACAAATCCCACTACAAGAAATTTGTTTTACAACGACCAAATTTAACGACAGGTTCTTTGAAACCCTCGTAAAAAAGACCTTTTAACATAGGTAAAAAATTACCCTTGTTAAAAATTAAATTATTAACGACCGTTAATAAAAATTGTTGTTATTGACATATATCACTCTCGTTATTTATCTATCATTTACTAACCATAAAAAATTACAGTCGTTAGATTAATCTCCCCTTGTTAATTGATAGTAAATATTTTAGAATAATTATTTTAGTTCCAACATTTCCCTCCAAAAAGCAAATAAAAATAACTTCCCACTCATGGACTCTTTTCCACACGTCAGTCCTCTCACCATGAAACCTAAACTTTATGGGTTTGTGCGGTAACCGTTTGGATGGTGCACATCTCAAACCTGAGTAAATCACACCAGCCGCTCAAGCTTCTTCTCTTCTCTCATCTGTGGTGGCTCATCTTCTCGCTCTACTCTTCGGGCGAACTCTATTCAAGAATATCGTTAGTCGACTTCTTTCTTCATCACGTTTTTTCGATTGTTATTGTTTTTTTCCCTTTTCAAATATGTTCGATCAGCTTTCATTATCTGGGATTGGCCATTCGGGATCAACGATTTGCCCATTTCTAGCTTCTTCAATTGTATAACTTATTCAAAAACACAAAAAAAATTTACAGAAGCGGACTAAGAAAACGAGTTTTTAAATGTGTTACAGAAAGGAACTGTTCAAATGTGCCGTATTGCCGCAAAAACTTGGCATATTCCTTATGAAATTTCTACTTTGATTCCAGTTCAAGAAATTAAAACAAATTGGTGAAGAGTTCAGTTTTATTGTTTTCTGGAACACTTTCTGATAATATGTTTCTAATTTGTTCTTATTATGTTGTTGACATCTCCTTATATTACGTAGTTTTAAGTTTCTAGCTACTTACACTTAATATTATATTTTTTATGCTTTATAGGTTAAATGGATACTAAATGCCTCTTCAAGGTATGAACTTCTAAATTTTTGCATTTTCCATAAGTCTTTTGTAGTTTAAGTTAAACCATGTGTTTAATGCTCCTAGCTGATCTTAATCTCTAATAATAAGTTTTTCATTCATAATCTTGTTGTTATGATATTTTATGTCTGTGTTTGGGGTTTCAATTATGATAGTTTTTTTTATTATATCCTTTTACATTAATTGATTCTCAATTGCAGAATTTTCACCTCCCTGATTAGTTTTCATTATTGTTCATGTCCTATATACTGTTGTCATTTCTTTAAGCATACTTCATTATGTATTTAATTCTGTCCAAACATTTTAAAGCTTTCATTGACATATTACAGTGACCCTTTCCAAAAGCAGCTTTTTTTATGCTATTGCTTTCAGCTGGAAACTATATATGTGGCACTTTATGCTATTTTTTTTCTAGTTTTGCAGAATCTGTCCTGTTTTTGCTAGTGCTTCTAAATCAGTCGATGTTTTGCAGGTTATTGTGAGGAAGATATTTGATGTTGGATTGCTCAGCTAGATTGTTCTTTTAGATGGGATTTGCAATTTTTTTATTTAAATAGTTGTTTTCAGACCTCATGGTGATTGATTATGCCTTTGAGTCTATAACATGTTATGACATTAGATATTCGAACAAGTTAATTTGTTTTGCTATGTTTGAAGAATAATTATTTAGCTACTTAATTTATTCACAATTTTGAGACAGATTAATTTTTGTGCAAATTGGATTTCTTTATTTATTGAATTTAGTTGCTCAGAAGATGATGACAAAATTTCTTAATACCAAATACAATCTTTATTGCTAGTACATTCCATAGAATAACAATCAGATTCTTATTAGTAAATATCATTAGATTATATGTACGAAAATAACTTATCATATTCTCATATTAAAATTCAACTATAATGGTGGTAGAAAATGAAAATAACGACCGTCTCATTAAAGTGTTATAATAACAACGGTTAAATATGGAAATAGTGATCGTCTATTCACTCATTAAAATGTAATAATAATGATGGTGAATTATGGAAATAGCGACTGTTTATTCAATCATTAAAATTTAATAATAACGACGGTGAAGAACAGAAAAAACGACCGTTTATTCACTCATTTAAATGTCATAGTAATGACGGTGAATTATGTAAATAATGACCGTTTATTCACTCATTTAAATGTCTCAATAACGACAGTGAAATCAGTTAATAATGACGTTCATTACTGTCCTAATTATTGAGTTGTAATGAGAGGCTGCATACAGTTGTTGTTTATTTTTAACGACGGGACATATTATACCGTCGTTAATACCTTTAACGTCAAAGGTTTTAACGAGGGTGGACGACGGTATATACGGTCGTTATAAGTTAATAGCGACGGTATTTATATAAATAATGACGGGATTAACTCTCGTTATAGACCGAATTTCTTGTAGTGTCCTCTAGTGAGCTAGGATCCTAACTCCTGAGATTTCACCTTGAGTTTACTCAACAAGCTAGTCTCATTTGTTAGGTAGATTCATGCAATCAATCACATCAATAATGTGATTCCTAGGTTATTGGGTTACTAACCACATTAGTAACTAATATGTTATTCATATTAATCCTAACCATATTGCCCATTAGTTTATGATAACATGAGTTTACCCATCTAATTATCATAATCTAATTTAAGTATTACCCCATATTCATGAAAAACGATTTTTTGATAATTCAGGTGTTACCATAAGACCCCGAGCTTGAGTTTACTCAACAACCCAAAGGCCCCCAGTACTGCCGGCTGAATTATAATATTAGGGAGGGGCAACCGATTTTAATAACTTGCTTATTTACTTAACTTTTAATTAGTGAGGGATTTTTATTTTAAGTCTCATAATCTAACCTAGTCTTGATTTGCTTTAGCATACATCAGACACATACATTGGTGTTATGGACATATTATCTAAATTATTCCGTTGAGCCAGAAACGGAATAAAAGGCCAAACCTAGGGAAATACTAACTATTACATATTTCTCTTTAGGTCCTCCGTCTTCTCCATGGCGCCTTGAAATTACATATTAATTTCTATACTACTAAAGAAAACTTCAATTATCTTGAAGGGAATTAGATGAGAGGAGAAATTACAATAGATAGTAGATAGGCAGGACACGCAGGTCCTATTTCAAAAATACCAAAAGACTAAATAGAGGGTCCAAATATGTCCATAACTCCAAACATACATAGACTCAATTAAATAAATTTAATTGGTTGATTACATAAAATATTTATGTAATATTTAGGTTAATCGCATTAACTTATCAAATTAACTTTCATCCAATCTTAATTCTATCAGTTTCGTATCTTCTATATTTAATCTAATTAAATGTAGCAATTACATATTAGATTAATACAACTATACAAAACCTTATATATGCATATCCCGGTTATTTTGATTTTAATTCATTTAATACTTTTGATTTACAAATAGGTAAAACAAACTTTTAAATAAATTCTTTTATCCGATAATCAAAAACAGAAAACTATTAATTTCTGAAACATTTATGTATATAAATATATTTAAAAAAACTATTTTAAAACGATTTAAAAATATGTAGGTTTCGGGCCGGGCCCGAACACGTGGCTGCTGCCGTTTGGCAGCAGCCATTGCGTCTGGTCCGCCACTGTACGGTTGCTGCCGCGAGGCGACAACCGCAGGACAGCGGTCGGGTTGCGCCGAGCTGCTGTCCAAATTTTTTTTAAATAATATATATATATATATATATCAGTTTTAAAACGGTTTTAAAACGATTTTCAGAAAATAAGAAAAAAACCTATTAAAGATTTTTCGTTTTATCTTTAGAATAATAAAACTAACTTTTATCAATCTAACTATAAAACTAATAGATTTTGTTATCATGATTATCAACCAAAATAATTAGGAACATATGCATAATCTATTTTAATTAACAATTAATTAAAACTTATTTATCTTTAGAATTAATTAATCAAAACAGTTTCGTTAATTAACCTAACTATAAATATTCATTCAATCTGATTGAAAAACTTCTTAATTTTCATATATGAAATAACGGATTTAACGCAGGCTCTGATACCACTGAAGGAAAATAGGCTAACGTTTGGCAGCGGAAATATAAAAATTTTAACCTTTTTCCATTAACCAAGATCTGTTAATCGTTATTTCATATAAAGAGGGATAGAAGGAAATATCTTTTGAAGATCTATCTACCGTTGCAATCGTAGTGCCCACAACTCTTACTCCGAGTTCCCGAGCACAAGACAAAAACACAATTCAAAATATGATTAGAACTCAACCGTATAAAAGCAACCAAAGTAGATTGCCTCTAATAAATCAACACAAGATCAAGGATAAGAGAAAGAGATTAATAATCAATTGAAACGGGAGGAAGCGATGGATTATTTTGTCCTCAAGTGGGGGTGTCAAAATTCTCTCTCTTCAGTAAGCTAGGGTTGGCCGAAATTCTCATGTAAGGGGTGTATATATACTCTCTTGTATCTAAACCCTGGTTAGATAGAATTAGGTTACTGAATAAGAATTTAATTCGGAATAAAATTCTTATTAGTTATTATCTATAATTATATCTAAATATAAAGATAATAATAATAACTTGACAGGGTAATAATAGAAGAAATTTAATCTCATTAAACCTCCTAACTTATTTATCCTTTAATTAATTTAATTCACAATCATAATCTAATTAGAATTGTTAAAAATCAAATTAATTATTTATGTATTTTATATACATAAAATCTCCCCCCTATGTACTGGGCCTTAGTGGACTCAGTTGGGCTTCCATCAATTAATTAACATCTGTTTCTCTTTTGGGCTCCAAGTCTTATGTGTGACCCATTAGGTTCTTATTGCTTCTAGCCGTATGCAACCATTAAATTAATTTTCTCAGAGTTATATTTAATCTTTGCATAACGGAATGAGTACACGAAATGTGATTGGCAGATCCGAAACATTCCCCCAGAGCTATAAGAAGACAGGTTGATTCTATCGTTGACCTTTCTGTATTAGTTACAGTATAATTCGATCATTTATCAACTACATCCTTGAACAGAATCTTATGACTATGGATAATGTCAAGTCACATATAGCGAGACGTTCGTCTTACTTGTACAGGCCGAGTTAACTCCAATTAGATAGGTTAAGTGAAATCTGCATTTCAAGTCTTAAGCTATCACCTTGTAAGGATTTAGAGTCAAATCTTCCACAAGCGATCCTTGGACGTATCTCCCATTTATCAGGAGTGACAAATGCTCATTCCAATGTATAACTATCCTGCAATTACTTCCTGTGATACCCAACGTCTGCCATTCACACCCCAGAGTCATCTTTGTTATGGATCGTGTTACAACAGGATCAAAGCATCACATTCCATAATCCAGAATCACTAATTAACATTCCTTTGAGTCTTAAGATTACTTATACCTATTAATACCAATGAGATGAACATGTGACAAGGATAAATCTACCCATCCTGTTATCTCAAGTCGGGTCCCCAATCCTAATGAACTCCCTTTCATCGGATCCATGTAACTGTCCAGATATCTGCATATCTGAAGCTTGTGAGATCAGCTCTCTGTCTCGACAGAAGACATTGTTACATGCAAGTCTCAGCAGTGATATGTCAATCCTATTTCTAAACATATTACTTGACTTGTGGTGGTTTTAAGTTTATTAGTTTATTATAAAGTTTCGTCTCACTTCATGCTTGTATGAACACTTTATAATCACTTTAAACAAACTTAGGGATTTCCTTTTATTAGACTTATTTAGTTCTTAAAAGAGGTTGCCTTTATATAGTTATGAAACCATATCTTATTAAAACAAATGATATAAAGAATACTTCATTTACATCAAGGATGAACAAATCTGACCCGACGTAGGACTCGATCAGGCATATACGGCTCAACAATGTCTCTACACCGTATCCAACCGGCGTAGGACACTCGTAGCGGATCGTCCTCGGTGACTGGACCATAAGGCACCACGTCACCTGTAAAAACTAATACTCAATTATAAATAATAATATACTATAAATAATAGTACAATTTTAAATAAAACTATAAATAATACTAAAATTTTAAATAATACCTCGGCTGCCGTCATGTGGTCCAACTGTGCACGTATGGTCTCGAGTCGGCCGGTCTTACTGTCTGGAACCCCGAGCTCCCATCTGCACGCCCGGGGAGAATCAGCTGGGATCTGGAGTGGTAGTCGATGGGGCCGGAACACCAGAAAATGAAGGAAAATAGGCAAACATTTTGCAGTGGAAATATAAAAAATTTAACCTATTTCCTTTTCCCAAGATTCGTTAATCGTTATTTCATACAAAGAAGGATAGAAGGAAATACCTTTTAGAATAACTATCTACTGTTGCTAGCGAAGTGCCCTCAACTCTAGTTTCGAGTTCACGAGCACAAACCAAAAGATAAGATCAAACAAGTTAGAATTCAGCCGATGAATAGCACCCAAAATAGATTGCCTCTAATTAATCAACACAAGATCAATGATAAAGAGAAAGAGATGAAAATCAATTGAATGGAAGCAAGCGGTGGAAAATCGATCCTCTATGGTAGGGGTCAAATTTCTCTCTCCTCGGGATGGTGAAGGTTGGCCGAATTATGTAGTGGGAGGGGGTATTTATAACCTCTTGAATCTAAACCCTAGTTAGATAGAATTAGATTACTAATTAAGAGTTGTATCCGAAATAAAACTCTTATTTATTATTATCTATAATTATATCTAAATATTAATTATAAGATAGTATTAACTTATTTAATAGGATAATAATTAGAAGTAATTTAATCACAATAAACCTTCTAATTAAATTATCCTATAATTAATTTAATCCACAATTATAATCTAATTAAAATTGTCAAAATTAAATTAATTCCCCATGTGTCCAATACATATTAAATTCGCCACCCTCCTTCAATTGGGCCTTAGTGGACTTAGTTGGGCTTCCATCAATTAATTAACATCCATTTCTCTTTTTGGTTCCAAGTCTTATGTGTGACCCATTAGGTTCTTATTACTACTAGCCGTATAGAACCATTAAATTAATTTCCCCAAATTACATTTAATCTTTGTATAACAGAATAAGTGCGATGACTGTGATAGGCAGAACCGTAAACATTCCCCCAGAGTTATAAGAAGACAGGTAGATTCCGTTGTTGACCTTTCCGTATTAGTTACAGTATAATTTGATCCTTTATCAACTACATCCTTGAACAGAATCTTATGACTATGGATTATGTCAAGTCACATATAGCGAGACGTTCGTTTTACTTGTACAGGCCGAGTTAACTCCGAATAGATAGGTTAAGTGAAATCTCTATTTCAAGTCTTAAGCTATCACCTTGCAAGGATTTAGAGTTAAGTCTTCCATAAGCGATCCTTGGACGTATCTCCCATTTATCAGGAGTGACAAATACTCAATCCAATGTTAACTAGCCTGCAATTACTTCTTGTGATACCCAACGCCTGCCCGCACACACCCTAGAGTCATCTCTGTTATGGATCGCGTTTGAACAGAGTCAAAGCATCACATTTCATAATCCAGAATCACTAATTATCATTCATTTGAGTCTGGGGATTACTTATACCTATTAATACCAATGTGATGAACATGTGACAAAGATAAATCCATCCATCCTGTTATCTCAAGTCGGGTCCCCGATCCTAATGAACTCCTTCACTGGATCCATGTAACTGTCCAGATATCTGCATATCTGAAGCTTGTGAGATCAGCTCTCTGTCTCGACAGAAAATATTATTACATGCAAGTCTCTACAGTATTATGTCAATCCCTATTCAAAACATATTACTTGACTTGGGGTGGTTTTAAGTTTATTAGTTTATTATAATGTTTTGTCTCACTTCATACTTGTATGAACACTTTATAATCACTTTAAATAATCTTAGGGATTTTCTTTTATTAGACTTATTTAGTTCTTAAAAGTAATTGCCTTTATACAGTTTGAAAACCATATCTTATTAAAACAAATGACATAAAGAACAATTCATTTCCAGCTGGTTTATATCCTAGAAAAATTGACTATAGGACACTAAACCCCAATAGAAAATACTCATATATCCACGCCTGGAGGAGGGTCAAACATCTGCAAATACCCGAGCACTCTCCTCTGCTCGCTATCCCCAGCTGCCGATATAACGTGGCAAGTGTAGCAGACCCCCAAGAAAGTCCAGTTGCCCCTCCGACACCGCCGTGAACCTCAAAGAGATGGGACGGCCTGATCCTATCGCCACTCTTGTCGATAAACAAGGTGGATCCGAACATAAGCCACATCCACGCCGTGGCTCGAGTCTCGTCATCCCGACCCTTCCCCTTGTGGGTAAGTCTCTCCACAGCATCAGCAAAAACACCTCCACCATTCTAGTAATGTCTGGCTGGCGATAGCAACTCCTCCTGAGTGACCCCAAACATCATCATACACATGGCATGCAGCCTCTCAACACTGCATGAATCGGAGACCATCTGACCTTGGACCGGGATACGCAGAATCTGCCATACATTATGCAGTAGAATAGTCATCTCCTCGAACGACATGTGGAAGGAGTTAGTATCGGGCTGTCATCGCTCCACGAACGCATATATCAGCGGCGTGTCCAAGTTCTTGAACATGGTGGATGGGAGGTGAGACAACACAGTCCTCCCGACCATATCGTGCAGCTGTAAACATGACATATATACAATTACTGAATGTTTTTGAGGTTTAGGGTTAAAAATAATAAGTAAAATAATTTATCGACCAAATTATTCTTACCTCGAGTGTCGCACCGCGTAACCATCCCACCAATGATTGACATGCTAATGATCTGTTGTAGCCTGTCAGATACGATCGAAGATCCTCTCCCAGCATCCGTGAGGCAACATGTCCTAGAAAATTAGGAATCACGAAACCATCAATGGGGCCACCATCCACCGGCCTAGAAACAATCCAGCTACGGTACTCATTAGCTTTGGGACGTTTGCTGGTCCCTGAATTATACATAATAATTATAAATAATACTAAAATTACAAATAATACTAAAATTATAAATAATACTATACTATAAATAATACTAAATTATTTATAATACTATACTAAATAATGCTAAAATTATAAATAATACTAAAACTATAAATAATACATGTACTACCAAAGCGACCACCTCTGCGCTGTCTGCTCGAGCCTTGGGTCGACTGCACACCATCACCATCACCATCACCATCACCATCACCATCAGATCCTTGCTGTCGATGTGCCTCGGCTCTCTCCTGGAAATACTCATCCACAATATCAAGACCAGGATCTCAGTCTTCAGAATAATCCGCCTCCGCTCCCCCAAACTCGGATTGATCCAACACAACCTGCTCTATCGAAGCCCATGGCACCTGCTGCATCCCAGCCCCTCACCGTCTACAGCCTGATACATCAATACCACGTAGTCTCGTATGATGTGGTGTATCCTCCTCCTCATCCATATTTAGACGCCGAGCTGATGACGGGATATATTTCCCCGCAACAATCTCCCGCTCCGTCTACACATAAAAATTTAAACAAAATTAAATTAAACAAAAATATAATTTACAACAACTAAATTTACCTATAATTAACTGATAACATCGGGATGTTATCCACGGGATCAAAGAGGATATTTACCAAAACGACAGCGTATTCGGGCGGTCTGGGAAGCAGTGGCGTATCAAGCAAGACATCCGCGTGGCGAATCACCTAGATTCCACCACACGTCATCCGTAGTCAAACCTACGAGAGACCCGCCATCATACCTCGATATGCCCAATAAACAGTTTAGCCGATTCCCAATGAAGGCACTTAATAACCCATTAATGAGCTAACGGTCATACTTGAATAAGATCAGTAACCGCTATTAATGAGGCATTAATGGAGACTTTCTAGTTACTAGGAGTTATGATGCTCGTAAAGTATATAGCAGTTAATAGGACAAGTGTATCCTATCGCAACAAGTAATATTGTGCTAAGCACGAGATCGAACCACAAGGACTATTCGTTATAACTAGCAAATCTACCTAGAATGATCTAATTGTTTAGAGGGTTGGATAAATGTTGGGTTTTTTAATAACTAACTAATTGAATTAAAAGCAATAAACATAACAAAATAAAGTGAACAATTGAATGGGTAGAAGGTGAATTCATGGATGACACAACCTAGGCTGAGGAATCCTTTGATTAAATCCTATGTATGGGTTTAGGGAGTTCAGATTTGTGTTTTACCAATGATTGAAGGTAATTGCCCTAAGTGAAAGACTAATATGATCAGTATTGTCCTTCCTATTCACATGCATTCGGGTGACGGCTTGATTAGGCATATACCCTAGGTCATGCAAAGCATTAGGTTTATTGACAATTAAGGCTAAAGCCGTAGCCCAGCCACAAAGCCTCATTCCTAGTGGTCTCTAGCGAAGTCAGATTTACACAAGTTCGGTATAGACGATTCCGTGGTCAGGTTCTCATCTATCTATAATCCTATTTAATGTCAGGGTAACAGGTATTAGGCAGATTATATACATAAACAGGCTAGTTTGATCATTATCAATGTTCATTCTAGCATAAATCCCGTTCCTAACAATATCTAGGCATTAAGCATGCATAAACTGATCAATCAAAGGTCCTAGATCCCTAATCATACATATTCATACAATCAATTTCATCCCCATCCCAAATTGGATGGAGATCAGTTCATAGACAAACTAATCACAATAGGAGGAAATCAAGAATAACGGAAAACATCCACAATAAATTATAAAAGCAAAAGATAAAGGAGAGAGATAGAAATCTAAAACCCGCTTTGTCTGATTCGATTATAAAAATAGAAGATGAAGAGCTTCTCCCATCAATCGTTCTTGAAAGAAAAGACAAAACAGAAAATAAACCTAACCTAGAAAGCAGGAAATCTAATCTAAAACCTAAAAATCTACATAATGGAGGAGAGAAAGCCCTAGCGGCTCTCTGATTTATTAAATGGCTAATCCCCCCCTGAAAGATTAGGATTAGCTCCCTATTTATAGAGTTGGGAAGGAAACCCTAATGCCTCAAGGGTAAAAAAAGGAAAATTACAAAGTGTTTTTGGTGGGCTTCAGGCCCAAATCCCCGCATTCCATCAAGGGGGAAGGCGCTGGTGCGCCTTTCCCCGCCTCGTCTCGTCGAGACAAGGCATGTCTCGACGAGACGAGGGCCTGTCTCGATGAGACAAGTGATGTCTCGCCGAGACAGGTCCTATTCAAGGAACTGTGGCTCCGGCTTTTATCTGTTTAGGTCCATGGGCTTCCGAAAAGTGCTCTAATGGTCCCTGATGAATCCCAAAAGTGCTCTGATGGTCCCTGAAGAATCCGGAAATGCTCCAATAGGCTTGGGTCTGGTTCGAAAATGCTCAAATAGGCCCAAAAACACCTGAAAACACAGAAAATGCCAAAAATAAGAGAAATTACTAATTCTAACTAAAAGATAACAAAACAATAATAAAACTGAAAGGAAATAAAGCAAAAGGAAGCTAAAAGGGGCCTAAAAACCCTATACAAATGGGAGCTATCAACCTCCCCACACTTGAATCTTGCTTGTCCTCAAGCAAGACAGAATCTAAAGCAGAGAAAAATCAACAAATAGCTCCCTTACAAAAACAAGAATCTACTACACTTTATTATTCACAACAGTTCAGACTACTCATTTTGCAATTAAAAACATAATGAACCTCAGATGAGTCTCCAAAACTGATTAATTGGTTTTATCAATCAACACTTCATGAAAACGAAAGAAGATAACTAAAATTGATAGCTCACAAGTGGTCACTCTAACGCTCAAGTGTTTGGGTAAAATTTTTTTGTAAACGCTCTACATGTTATTGCACAAAGTGGTCACGTTGGGATTGCATCATCCATCCGGTCAAAATTAATGTATTAAAATTAAACAAAATCATAGGTCTTTAAGGGTTGTAACATTGGCTAAAGGTTGGGGTAGGAAAAAGGGAATTTATAGGCAAAAAGTTTAAATGACTCAAATAGTTAAAATTTTTGCAAAAAGGACACATTTTTCGCATTAGGGAGCTATAAACCACCTCCCCACACTTAAAATTTTGCTTGTCCTCAAGCAATTCAGAATCCAAAAGGGACACTGTTTCCGCTATGTATATGAAGGTTGAAGCTCAAGGTTGTATTTATGAGGCAATGAAGTATTCGGGAAGCAACTAAAAATATAAACACGTCTTTTATCCTTTCCTCTATTTTATTGTTTTTTTTTTTGATTTGGTTTTTAACCATTTTTTTTTCTTTGAATAGAGGGGAAAAAGAGTGAAATTCAATTGGGTAAAGGTTGCTTCTTCTATTAAAATTACAACCTTTTAATGATTGCTAGCGAGAATTTGAAGGATAAGTGTGTCTAAGGATTTATGAAAACTAAATTGAGTCAATTAACTTGGGTGAGAAAGGATATTTAAGAAGGCTAAGGTTTGTAACATGGTTGATCAAAGAAAGGGGTAAAAGGCTCAAAGGGGCTTATCTAGTGGAATTGTTAAGGGATTTTGGCTAAACAAAGAATAGGCTAAATTCACAAAGGGCTATACCTAGGTTGCCTAATCATTTCAAGCTTAATAAAAACACAAAACTCAACCAGTATTGGATGCAATTCCTATGAGCACAAAGACAATAAATGTAATCCCACACCTAAGAGATCAATTGTTCCTAATCATGAGTCTAAAATATTGATCTTTATGGCTCTAACTCACAATTAAAGGGTTATTTGTATCAATTCTAGCCTCAACTAACGTTCCGTTCCATGTCAATTTTAGGCAAATAATACTCTTTGGAGACTCAAACGTTGTTCAAGATTTTTCGCATGCATAAATTTCATTTAGAATGTGCAATTTTTTAAGCGCATTTTCAACTGTATTGTCGGGTTAGCTAAATGTATCAAATTCAACTGCATAGGATTTTTTTTATTCCTAGAATTAAAAAGCAAACGAAAACAAAAGGCATTAAATCCTAAAATTAAAACAAAAACATGCAACCTAATATAAAAACAAAAAGAAATTAAAAACATGCAAATGGCAGAATCAAAAATCATCATATCCTAGTATCTCCTCCTCACACTTACAACATGCATTTACTTCCATCATTACATAAAAGTAAAACATAAAGTGTAGAAAAGAAATAGGATAGAAAAACTCCCTCAGGGGTGGCTTGTCAATCCAACCCCGACTTTCCGATGCTAAATTTTCAATTCCAAGCTGCAGTCCTGAAAATCAATCCGGCGTCGGTGAGTATTCCGATTAGAGGGTTCTGCCAATAGAAAAAAAAGAAAACAAACATAAGAATAGAAAAAAAAAAACAAAAGAATAAGAGTAGAAAAAGCAAAAAAAAAGAAAAAAAAACGTTAATTCATAATTTTTTTTTGGTGTGTCTCGCCGAGATGAACAGTGTCTCGGCGAGACGACATGCGAATTTTTTTTTTTTTTTAATAAAAAATAAAATTTTTTTTTTATGTCTCGCCGAGATGAACAGTGTCTCGGCGAGACGACACGAGAAATTTTTTTTTTTTTTTTTGAAAAACCCAAATTTTTTTTATATATATATATACATATCTAAAGAATTATCTCAACCTATTCAATTTACATAGATTATAATCGAAATAGTCCCCGGCAACGGTGCCAAAAACTTGATGGTGGTGTTGTCGGGTATTTCGAAAATTAAATCTAGTTATAAACAAATTAGTTCCCGGCAACGGCGCCAAAAACTTGATGCTCGTAAAGTATATAGCAGTTAATAGGACAAGTGTATCCTATCGCAACAAGTAATATTGTGCTAAGCACGAGATCGAACCACAAGGACTATTCGTTATAACTAGCAAATCTACCTAGAATGATCTAATTGTTTAGAGGGTTGGATAAATGTTGGATTTTTGAAGAACTAACTAATTGAATTAAAAGCAATAAACATAACAAAATAAAGTGAACAATTGAATGGGTAGAAGGTGAATTCATGGATGACACAACCTAGGCTGAGGAATCCTTTGATTAAATCCTATGTATGGGTTTAGGGAGTTCAGATTTGTGTTTTACCAATGATTGAAGGTAATTGCCTTAAGTGAAAGACTAATATGATCAGTATTGTCCTTCCTATTCACATGCATTCGGGTGACGGCTTGATTAGGCATATACCCTAGGTCATGCACAGCATTAGGTTTATTGACAATTAAGGCTAAAGCCGTAGCCCAGCCACAAAACCTCATTCCTAGTGGTCTCTAGCGAAGTCAGATTTACACAAGTTCGGTATAGACGATTCCGTGGTCAGGTTCTCATATATCTATAATCCTATTTAATGTCAGGGTAACAGGTATTAGGCACATTATATACATAAACAGGCTAGTTGATCATTATCAATGTTCATTCTAGCATAAATCCTGTTCCTAACAATATCTAGGCATTAAGCATGCATAAACTGATCAATCAAAGGTCCTAGATCCCTAATCATACATATTCATACAATCAATTTCATCCCCATCCCAAATTGGATGGAGATCAGTTCATAGACAAACTAATCACAATAGGAGGAAATCAAGAATAACGGAAAACATCCACAATAAATTATAAAAGCAAAAGATAAAAGAGAGAGATAGAAATCTAAAACCCGCTTTGTCTGATTCGATTATAAAAATAGAAGATGAAGAGCTTCTCCCATCAATCGTTCTTGAAAGAAAAGACAAAACAGAAAATAAACCTAACCTAGAAAGCAGGAAATCTAATCTAAAACCTAAAAATCTACATAATGGAGGAGAGAAAGCCCTAGCGGCTCTCTGATTTATTAAATGGTTAATCCCCCCCTGAAAGATTAGGATTAGCTCCCTATTTATAGAGTTAGGAAGGAAACCCTAATGCTTCATGGGTAAAAAAGGAAAATTACAAAGTGTTTTTGGTGGGCTTCAGGCCCAAATCCGTGCATTCCAGCAAGGGGGAAGGCGCTGGTGCGCCTTTCCCCGCCTCGTCTCGTCGAGACAAGGCATGTCTCGACGAGACGAGGGCCTGTCTCGACGAGACAAGTGATGTCTCGCCGAGACAGGTCCTATTCAAGGAACTGTGGCTCCGGCTTTTATCTGTTTAGATCACTGGGCTTCCGAAAAGTGCTCTAATGGTCCCTGATGAATCCCAAAAGTGCTCTGATGGTCCCTGAAGAATCCGGAAATGCTCCAATAGGCTTGGGTCTGGTTCGGAAATGCTCAAATAGGCCCAAAAACACCTGAAAACACAGAAAATGCCAAAAATAAGAGAAATTACTAATTCTAACTAAAAGATAACAAAACAATAATAAAACCGAAAGGAAATAAAGCAAAAGGAAGCTAAAAGGGGCCTAAAAACCCTATACAAATGGGAGCTATCAAGTTACGACTTCATGACTATATATAGCTTGCATCACAAGCTATTGAGGTACACACATTCTAGCCTTAGACCCTACTTCGTCAATACAGTTTATTCACTATTCCTATACTAACTTTGGCATCGGAGCTTCCCCCCGTCGAACCCAACGACGCCCCCCGCAGGGAAGGAATCCGGTCGAAAGTTCATCACTTATTATCAATTGGTGCGGTGAGCGTGGAAGTTCTAAACTAAAAAGGACTTAGTTCACGAGTTAAACATGGCAAGTGGGGAGTCTAACCCCTCAACAGGAACTTCGGTACCACCCATACCACCATCAATTAATCCCACTACAAGCGCTTGTCGCGTTAATCCCACTACAGACGCTGGTCCCGTTGATCCCAATGCACCAACCATCCATGATGAAAGGGACATGTCGCCATAATCCTTCTGGGACATTTGTGCGGGTACCATAGGGAGAAAACATGGACCCGTTATGGAAGGTCGCCTAAGAGCCTATCTATTAAACCAAGATGTGGGCGGACCCACGACATGAGCTGTTAACCCGCCGAATCGCCGTCAACCGCCAAGACCGACCCTGTCACAATGGAAAAATGCCCATGTTGATCCTAATGCTTGCCGTAATTCGTCATTTTTTCTCTCTCAACCCTTGGATTCAACGGTTGTTAACCCGGAGCTCGCTAGTAATCTGCCACTGAACCGATAGTTATTTCCTGATGTACCAGAAGGAAGTCGCAGGAACGACCAACCTCCCTTGGGGAACACAATGAATCTAGGGATCACAATTGGCGGACCTCGAACTCCGCCAGCGCAAGCGGATCAGGGACGGAATAACACAACGATAGATCCGTCGGAAGGCAGACGTGATGGTCATAGGTATAAGAAATGGACTCGATCACATAGGAAGGGACGGTCCAGATCCCGGTCTCATCGCAGACGCAAAATCGGATCCCCCCGGTGAGGAAGGTCGCCTCCACCCCCCGAGCAAAGAGGAAACGAACGCCGAGCTGGATCACCTCGCTAGATTGTGCAACATCCGCCACCAAATCGAGGTAATGGGGGACGATCTCCACCAAGGGGGCGTAACGGTGGTGGAAGAAGGTCACTTTCAGAACCTTCGTCAGGATCTAGCTCCTCCTCCTCATAGTGGAGTAGATCACATAGTAGAGGACGTCCAAGGAGGAATCAAGGTTCTATTGCGGTTCAGATCAGGGAAGAGATACGCAGACAGAACGAAGAGCATGCCAGGCACAATCCGTTCGCCAATCGAGAATCGCCCTTCACTGCATGGATTGAAGCCGAAGAAACAGATAGGCATTTTAAGATCCCGAACATACCCGCCTACTCTGGCGAGAATAATCCTGAAGCCCATGCGAGGAAGTATCGCATGCTACTTGGACTTAATCGTGCGAGCGAGGCAGTGCTATGTCGAATGTTTATCACCATGTTAAAAGGTCCAGCCTACGACTGGTTCCAATCCCTTCCCCCGGGATCGATTGACAGCTGTGATCAGTTAAGTAGGGAATTCTATGCAAAATTCGCAGGATGCATTCCGCTAGTGGTTAAGTCGCGAAAGCTCTTCGAGCTGAAGCAAAAAGAAAATGAAACTCTCCGGGAGTATGTCGACAACTTCAATAAGTTATGTATCCGCATTGTTGATGTGGATCTCTCCATGGCAGTGGAAGCACTAGTAAAGAATACCACATACAAGAGCCTATAGGTGGATTTAATCAGAAACAAACCAAAAAATATGGCGGAACTGATAGAAAGATATAAGGACTTCATGGAGGTCGATGATATCGGAAGGGAGTCGGCATCTCCACCCAAGAGAGGAAAAGGCGAATCCCGGAGGCGAGATAAGGAAAAAGAAAAGCTCCCTGACTCATCCTCCCGAAATAGGCGAAGAGGCTCTAGGAACAAACCAGCATATACGCCATCGTTTACGCCGTTGAACGCCTCCAAAAGAGAAGTGCTAATGTGGATAGAGAACAACCAACACAAGCGGAGCATTTCATACCCCAAACCAAAAGGGGGAGAGTACACCATGAAGGAAATTAAGGCTAAGGTATAGCAGCGGAAATATAAAAATTTTAGCCTACTTCCTTTTAACCATAGGATCTGTTAATCGTTATTTCATATAAAGAGGGATAAGAAGGAATACCTTTCGATGAACAATCTACCGTTGTTAAAGAAGCGCCCACAAATCTTCTCCGAGATTCCAACCACAAAGTATAATACGGTGAGGTTAAGATGGAATCAACCCTTATGAGATGCAACCAAATTAGATTGCCTCTAATTAACCAACACAAGATCAAAGAGAAAAAAAGATGGATGAGATTAATCAATTGACGGAAGCCGTATGAATTCTTGTCCACGAACTAGGGGATGTGAATTCACTCTATCTTACTTAATGTAGGTTTCGAAAATCACAATAAGGGGAGGGGATTAGCTTGGTCGAAATTCTCATAGGGAGGGGGTATATATAGTCGCTTGTATCTAAACCCTAGTTAGATAGGAATAGGTTACTTAATAGGAATTCCATTCGGAATAGGATTCCTAATTATTATCTTATAATATATCAAATACATTTAGGATAATAATAAATAACCTAATTGGATGATAATAGGAGTATATTAATCTAATTAAAACTCCTAAGTTAATTATCTCTTAATTAATTTAATTCACAAACCTAATCAAATTAGGATTAATGGAATTAAAATAATTCCTTATTTACTATATATATAAATTTCGGCCCCCTCTATATAAATGGGCCTTACTGGGCTCAATTGGGCTTCCATCTATTAATCATATCCATCTCTCTTTTGGTTCCAAGTCTGATGTGTGATCCATTAGGTTCTTACTACTTCTGGCCGTATGCAACTATTAAATTAATTTCTTCAAGAATCATATTTAATCCTTGCATAACGGAATGATGTACTGAGTATGTTATAGGCAAGTCTGTAATCATTCCCCCAGAGTCCGTTAAGAAGACAGGTTGATTCTGTCGTTAACCCTTCCGTATTAGTTACAGTATAATTCGATCCTTTATCAACTATATCCTTGAACTGAATCTTATGACTATGGGTGATGTCAAGTCACATATAGCGAGACGTTCGTTTTACTTGTACAGGCCGAGTCAACTCAAATAGATAGGTTAAGTGAAATCTGTATTTCTACTCTTAAGCTATCACCTTGCAAGGATTTAGAGTCGAGTCTTCCACAAGCGATCCTTGGATATATCTCCCATTAATCGGGAGTGATAAATGCTCAATCCAATGTATAACTACCCTGACATTACTTCCTGTGACACCCAACCTTTGCAGTTCACACCCCAGAGTCATCTCTGTTAAGGATCGTGGGACCACAGGATCAAAGTCTCACATTCAGTAATTCAGGATGACCAATTAACATTCCTTTGAGTCTGAGGATTACTTATACCTATTAATACCAATGAGATGAACAGGTGACAAGGATGAATCTACCCATCCTGTTATCTCAAATCGGATCCCCAATCCTAATGAACGACGTTTCATCGGATCTATGTAACTGTCCAGATATCTATATATATGAAGCTTGTGAGATCAGCTTTCTATCGGACAGAAGACATTGTTACATACAAGTCTCAACAGTGATATATCAATCCTAAACATATCACTTGAGTTGGGGTGGTTTTAAGTTTATTAGTTTATTATAAAGTTTTGTCTCACTTCATGCTTGTATGAACACTTTATAATCACTTTAAACAAACTTACGGATTTCCTTTTATTAGACTTTATATAGTGCTTAAAAGGGATTGCCTTTATATAGTTATAAAACATATATCTCATTAAAACAAATGATATAAAGAACAATTCATTTACATTAAGTTTGTATCCTGCAACAATTGACTATAGGACACCAAACCCCAACATACTCCCACTTGGACTAAAGCCAATTGTTTCTAAAACTTATCCCAGTAGAAGTTAAATGACGATCATGTACTTTCTGGGTTAAAGGTTTTGTCAACGGATCTGCAACGTTGTCCTCTGTAGGTACTCTTTCTATTCTCACATCTCCTCTAGCCACAATCTCTCTAATGATGTGGTATCGCTTTAGGTAGTGCTTGGATGCATTATGAGACCATGGTTCCTTTGCTTGTGCAATGGCTCCATTGTTATCACAGTACAGAGTAATGGGACTGACAATGTCAGGCACCACTCCTAGTTCTGTAATGAACTTTCTAATCCAAACTGCTTCCTTTGCTGCTTCCGCAGCAGCGATGTACTCTGACTCGGTCGTAGAGAAAGCTACGCTTCCCTGCTTGGAACTTTTCCAACTGACCGCGCCCCCATTCAAGATAAACAGGTATCCTGATTGGGATTTAAAATCATTCTCATCTGTGAGATGACTAGCGTCTGAAAATCCTTCAATTTTCAGATCTCCTTCTCCGTACACTAGGAACATATCTTTAGTCCTTCTCAAGTACTTAAGAATGTTCTTGACGGCAATCCAATGCTCGTGTCCCGGATTCCCTTGGTAACGACTCGTTACAGATAACGCGAACGCTATGTCAGGTCTAGTGCATAGCATAGCATACATAATCGAACCGATCGCGCTGGCATATGGGACTACAGCCATGCGTCGTTTGTCATCATCAGTTTTAGGACATTGATGATTGTTTAACTTTACTCCATGTACCATGGGTAAGTTACCTCGTTTCGATTCAAGCATGCTAAACCGATTTAGCACCTTTTCAATGTATGTAGCCTGTGAAAGACCAAGCAGTCTACGCGATCTATCCTTGTAGATCTTTATACCAAGTATATAGGCTGCTTCACCAAGGTCTTTCATTGAGAAGTTACCGGATAACCATACTTTCACCGATTGTAATAGAGCAATGTCATTTACCATTAACAGTATATCGTCCACATATAGTATGAGAAATGCTATAGAGCTCCCACTTGCTTTCTTGTAAATGCAAGCTTCTTCGCAATTTTGTTCGAAACCAAATTGTTTTATGGTTTCGTCAAAACGCTTGTTCTAGCTTCTAGATGCTTGCTTGAGTCCATAAATGGATCTCTGAAGTTTGCAAACTTTATTTGCATCCTTTGATATGAAACCTTCAGGCTGCATCATGTATACATCCTCAAGCAGATTTCCATTTAGGAAAGCTGTTTTCGCATCCATTTGCCAAATCTCATAATCAAAATGAGCGGCAATTGCAAGCATGATTCTGATTGATTTGGACATAGCAATAGGAGAGAAGGTTTCGTCATAATAAACACATTGTTTCTGACGATATCCTTTCGCTACCAACCTAGCCTTGTAGGTGCTAACCTTTCCATCCATGTCAGTCTTCTTTTTGAAGATCCACCTGCACCCAATGGGAATTATCCCTTCGGGTGGATCAACCAAAGTCCACACTTGGTTAGTATACATGGAATCCATTTCAGAATCCATGGCCTCAAGCCATGCTTTAGAATCTGGACTAGTAAGAGCCTCTTCGTAGTTTTCGGGTTCGTCGTCTAATACGGGAACCTCGTTATCATCTCCCACTAGAAAACCATATCTAACTGGGAGTTCACGAACTCTTCGTGATCTACGAATAGGTGCCACTAGAGTCTCATCTAATGGGACTTCTTCGGGTACCTCAACCGCCTCTGTTGTTTCAGTCGGTGTTTCTTCCTCTTGAACTTCGTCGAGTTCAATCATGCTTCCCTTTTGTGTTTCTTCGAGAAACTCTTTCTCTAAGAAGGTTGCGTTCTTGGATACTATTACTTTCTGATCATCTGGATGATAGAAGTAATACCCTACGGTTTCCCTGGGATATCCAATGAAGAAACATTTATCAGATTTAGAATCTAATTTGTCGGACGCAATGCGTTTGACATACGCTGAACAACCCCATACTCTCATAAACGAGAACACGGGTTTCCTACCAACGAACAATTCATATGGTGTGGAACTAACAGATTTAGTTGGTACTCGGTTCAGGGTGAAGAGGGCAGTTTCTAAGGCATAGCCCCAGAACGTCTTTGGAAGTAAGGCCATGCTCATCATGGATCGTACCATATCTAATAGGGTACGGTTTCTCCTCTCGGATACACCATTGTGTTGTGGTGTATAGGGAGGTGTCCATTGTGAGCATGTCCCACATTCAGTTAGATAATTCAGAAAATCATCAAAAAGATATTCGCCGCCTCGATCAGATCGAAGCGTCTTTATTTTCTTTCCTAATTGATTTTCCACTTCATTCTTGAAGCATTTGAACTTGTCAAAGGCTTCTGATTTGTGCCTCATCAAGTAGATATAGCCACATCGAGTATGGTCATCTATGAAGCTAATGAAGTATCTAAATCCTCCTCTTGCTTGGACTGACATAAGACCCCATACATCTGAATGAATGAGTCCTAGAGTGTCTGATACACGCTCACCTTTATTGCTAAAGGGTGTCTTTGTCATTTTACCTTTTAAACATGATTTGCATGTTTCCAATGATTCGGAATCGATTGGATCTATAAGCCCATCTGAATGTAGCTTTAGCATGCGTCTCTTGTTTATATGGCCTAAACGACAATGCCACAAGTAAGTTGAATTATCTATCTTATGTCTTTTGGTATCAATTGCAAAAACAGGAGTTTTATCATCTAACACATAAATCCCATTTTGTGATATTCCTGAGAAATAAAAGATCGAATCTTTATAAAAATTGCAACTATTGTTCTTTATTGAAATATGAAAACCGTCGTCAACAAGACGGCTAATAGAAATAATGTTACGAGACATCTCAGGAACGTATAAACAATTCCTTAATTCTATTACAAGCCCAGAGGGCAAAGGTAAAGCATAATCTCCAATTGCGAGAGCGGAAACTCTTGCTCCATTTCCAACTCGCAAGTTTATGCTTCCTTTCTTTAGTTCCTTAGTCTGATTTAGTTCCTGCATATTTGTACAAATATGAGATCCACATCCGGTATCAAGTACCCAAGATTCAGACAGTGAAACTGTATTTATTTCAATATAAAACATACCAGATGTAGAAGCACCGCCTTTTCCCTTCTTGAGGGTGGCTAGATACTCCTTGCAGTTTCTCTTCCAATGCCCGTCTTTACCACAGAAGTGGCATTCTCCTTTGGGCTTCTTCACTTCCTTTCCCTTGGACACAGCTTTCTTACCTTTCTTGGGATGTTTAGGATTGGGAAAATTCCCTTTCCTTTTCTTCGATCCCTCAATTACAAGAGCCGGTATGGTCTTGTCTTTCTTCATATTGGGCTCAACTGACTTGAGCATGTTTGCAAGCTCTTCAAGAGAGGTTTGCAAGTCATTCATCTGATAGTTCATAATGAACTGTGAATAACTTTCTGGGAGGGATTGAAGAATTAAGTCAACACTTAATTCGTTATCCATCGCAAATCCAATACTAGAAAGTTTGGTAATGTAGCCAATCATCTTGACACAATGTGTCATGACTGATGTGCCCTCTTGCATCCTACAACGATATAACAGCTTGGATATCTCGTAGCGTTCGCACCTGGTTTGTTTCCCAAACAATTCCTTTAGGTGCATGATGATGGAATAGGCATTCATTTCTTCATGTTGCCTTTGTAATTCCGATGTCATCGATGCAAGTATGATGCATCCGGCATGATCGTCATCAGCCTTGTGCTTCTGATAAGCATCAATTTCCTCGATGGGAGCATCATCTTCAGGGACAGGGGGTATCGATGTATCAAGTACATACCCAATTTTCTCGAACTTCAAAATAATTTTGAGGTTGCGAAACCGGTCGGTGAAGTTTGAACCATTCAGTTTGTTATCGGTAAGAATGTTTTGCAGATTAGTTTTAGTCATGATTTGAAGAGTGTGTTTAAACAAAACCTGAGAGTGAGAAAGAGTAGACGTATGTCATTCATTTGCTTTAAAGTATAACAATCTAAAATTATAGGCCTTTTAATTTATTTCAGATTGCTCCCACTATTTTGCCAAATTAATAGCCCTCCATATTAATTCGAAGAATTTCACAAATCCTTTAGTGAGCTAGGATCCTAACTCCTGAGATTTCGCCTTGAGTTTGCTCAACAAGCTAGTCTCATTTGTTAGGTAGATTCATGTAATCAATCACATCTCGAATGTGACTCCTAGGTTATTGGGTTACTAACCACATTAGTAACTAACATGTTATTCACATTAATCCCAACCATATTGCCCATTAGTTTATGACAACATGAGTTTGCTCATCCAATTATCATAATCTAATTTAAGTATTACCCCATATTCATGAAAGAATAACTTTCGATAATTCAGGTGTTACCATAAGACCTCGAGCTTGAGTTTGCTCAACAACCCAAAGGCCCCCAGTACTGCCGGCTGAATTATAATATTAGGGAGGGGCAACCGATTTTAATAACTTGCTTATTTACTTAACTCTTTAACGAGGGATTTTATTTAGGTCTCATAATCTAACTTAGTCTTGATTTGCTTTAGCATACATCAGACATACATACATTCACATACATTGACGTTATGGACATATCATCTAAATTATTCCGTCGAGCCAGAGACGGAATAAAAGGCCAAACCTAAGGAAATACTAACTATTACATATTTCTCTTTAGGTCATCCGTCTTCTCCATGGCGCCTTGAAATTACATATTAATTTCTATACTACTATAAGAAAACTTCAATTGAATTGAAGGGAATCAGATGAGAGGAGAAATTACAATAGATAGTAGAAAGGCAGGACGCGCAAGACCTATTTCAAAAATACCAAAAGACTAAAAGAGGGTACAAATATGTCCATAACTCCAAACATGCATAGACTCAATTAAATAAATTTAATTGGTTGATTACATAACCGACTTATGTAATATTTAAGTTAATCACATTAACTCGTCAAATTAACTTTCATCCAATTTTACTTCTAATCGTTTTGTATCTTTATATTAATCCTTAGATTAATATAACCATATAAAACGTCGATTATGCATGTCCCAATTATTTTGATTTCAATTCATTTAACACTTTGATTTACAACTTGGTAAAAACAAACTTTTAAACGAATTTTTCATCCGATAATCAAAACAGAAAACTATTAATTTCCGAAACATATATATATATATATAAATTATATTCAAGCCAATTTTAACAATTAAAATCAAGTGGGATTCGGGCCGGGGCCCGAAACTGGGCTGTTGCCGTTTGGCAGCAGCCCCGCGGCTGCGCACGCGAGGCAGCAGCCGCGCGACAGCGGCTGGTCGCGCCGTGAGGCGCGACCCGAGCCGCTGTCGTATTTTTTTTTTTATATAAAATATATATATATCAGATTTTAAACGGTTTTAAAAAACGATTTTCAGAAATAGGAAAAACTACAATAGATTTCTGTTTTATCATTTAGAATTAATAAAACTAATTTTATTAACCTAACTATAAAACTAATAGATTTTGTTACAATGATTCTCAACCGAAATAATTAGGAACATACGCATAATCGATTTTAATTAACAATTAACTAAAATTTATTTATCTTTAGAATTAATTAATCAAACAATTTGTTAATTAATCCTAACCATAAATATTTATTCAATCCTATTGAAAACTTCTAAATTTTCATATATGAAATAACGGATTTAACGATGGCTCTGATACCACTGAAGGAAATTAAGGCTAAGGTATAGCAGCGGAAATATAAAAAATTTAGCCTACTTCCTTTTAACCATAGGATCCGTTAATCGTTATTTCATATAAAGAGGGATAAGAAGGAATACCTTTCGATGAACAATCTACCGTTGTTAAAGAAGCGCCCACAAATCTTCTCCGAGATTCCAACCACAAAGTATAATACGGTGAGGTTAAGATGGAATCAACCCTTATGAGATGCAACCAAATTAGATAGCCTCTAATTAACCAACACAAGATCAAAGAGAAAAAGAGATGGATGAGATTAATCAATTGACGGAAGCCGTATGAATTCTTATCCACGAACTAGGGGATGCGAATTCACTCTCTCTTACTTAATGTAGGTTTCAAAAATCACAATAAGGGGAGGGGATTAGCTTGGTCGAAATTCTCATAGGGAGGGGGTATATATAGTCGCTTGTATCTAAACCCTAGTTAGATAGGAATAGGTTACTTAATAGGAATTCCATTCGGAATAGGATTCCTAATTATTATCTTATAATATATCAAATACATTTAGGATAATAATAAATAGCCTAATTGGATAATAATAGGAGTATATTAATCTAATTAAAACTCCTAAGTTAATTATCTCTTAATTAATTTAATTCACAAACCTAATCAAATTAGGATTAATGGAATTAAAATAATTCCTTATTTACTATATATATAAATTTCGGCCCCCTCTATATAAATGGGCCTTACTGGGCTCAATTGGGCTTCCATCTATTAATCATATCCATCTCTCTTTTGGTTCCAAGTCTTATGTGTGATCCATTAGGTTCTTACTACTTCTGGCCGTATGCAACTATTAAATTAATTTCTTCAAGAATCATATTTAATCCTTGCATAACGGAATGATGTACTGAGTATGTTATAGGCAAGTCTGTAATCATTCCCCCAAAGTCCGTTAAGAAGACAGGTTGATTCTGTCATTAACCCTTCCGTATTAGTTACAGTATAATTCGATCCTTTATCAACTATATCCTTGAACTGAATCTTATGACTATGGGTGATGTCAAGTCACATATAGCGAGACGTTCGTTTTACTTGTACAGGCCGAGTCAACTCAAATAGATAGGTTAAGTGAAATTTGTATTTCTACTCTTAAGCTATCACCTTGCAAGGATTTAGAGTCGAGTCTTCCACAAGCGATCCTTGGATATATCTCCCATTAATCGGGAGTGATAAATGCTCAATCCAATGTATAACTACCCTGACATTACTTCCTGTGACACCCAACATTTGCAGTTCACACCCCAGAGTCATCTGTATTAAGGATCGTAGGACCACAGGATCAAAGTCTCACATTCAGTAATTCAGGATGACCAATTAACATTCTTTTGAGTCTGAGGATTACTTATACCTATTAATACCAATGAGATGAACAGGTGACAAGGATGAATCTACCCATCATGTTATCTCAAATCGGATCCCCAATCCTAATGAACGACGTTTCATCGGATCTATGTAACTGTCCAGATATCTATATATATGAAGCTTGTGAGATCAGCTTTCTGTCGAACAGACGACATTGTTACATACAAGTCTCAACAGTGATATATCAATCCTAAACATATCACTTGACTTGGGGTGGTTTTAAGTTTATTAGTTTATTATAAAGTTTTGTCTCACTTCATGCTTGTATGAACACTTTATAATCACTTTAAACAAACTTACGGATTTCCTTTTATTAGACTTTATATAGTGCTTAAAAGGGATTGCCTTTATATAGTTATAAAACATATATCTCATTAAAACAAATGATATAAAGAACAATTCATTTACATTAAGTTTGTATCCTGCAACAATTGACTATAGGACACCAAACCCCAACACACCAACACGGGGAGAAACCCCAAAAATTATTGCAAGTACTATAGGAGGAACGGTCACGAAACAGATGTATGCTGGGAGTTGGCTAGGGAGATTGAAAGACATATTGAAAGAGGAAAGTTGGACAGGTTCGTCCAGAATGACAAGAAGGGAGATGGCGATAAACCCAGAGATGAGCTGAAGAAAAAGGCTAAAGGGGTCATCAATGTTATTGCAGGCGGACCAGGGTACCAGCCTATAGTGAAGAAAGAAAAAACTATCGCTCTAGATAGAGCATCGCTTAACCGCCCCTTTGCAGATGTTAGTCCGGCGATTCCCCCCCATGCAGACGCCCTCGTCATCACTATGATGGTGGAAGGATAGGAGATGAAGAGAGTGATGATAGACACTGGCAGTTCTTGTAATGTCATTACCAGGGGAGCATTCGCCAAGCTCAAAGTCGACCCTATTCAGATTGAGACCACCATCGTGGATATTCTGGGAGTGACAGGTCACACGATCCAGACAAAGGCCCAAGTGACACTGGAATGCGAGTTAGCAGATGAAGATCAGGTGTGGATGGGAGATCTAGAGTTCTCCATCATGGACGGTCAATTGGCATACAACATCATCCTAGGGAGGCCTTTCATCTCAGAAGTGGCGGCTCTCATATCAATACGCCATTTGACGATGTACATCCCTACTGTCAAAGGAGGTGTAATGATCAAGGGGAACCAGAAAGTTGCCCAGGAGACGTATTCGGCATCCCTATCGATTCGCCCGCAGTCTAATGATGACGAAGAAGAAGAACTCGTTACGACGGCCCTAGGAGATACGGAAATGTTTCTTATGGTGAAGGGTAAGCAGGTACGAATCGCCAAAGGGTTAAAAAAAGAGGTTAAGGAAGACATTACAAAGGTTCTTCTCGAATCCGAGGAGGTGTTCGTATGGAAAGATGAGATCCTCACGGGGATCAGTCCGGATGTGATCACTCATAAACTCAATATCGCCGAAGATGCAATCCCTGTAGCACAAAAGCGGAGGAACCATGGTCCAGAGAGACAGAAAGTAATTGAGGAAGAGGTTTCTTGTTAGGCATGAAATTGACTTAGTTTAACATAGTATTTATAAGGGAATTGGGTGTGTTATTATGTCATTTGGTAAGAAATAAGGACTAATTACTATCCTTGTGCAGATAAGCAAAGAGAAATGCTAAACTCGCTAGAAACAACTTGTTTTGCTAAAGCCAAGAGGAGTGGAGCTTTACTTGTTTCCAGCGGTCAAACGTCGGATTTTTCCAATGACGGACAGCGACAGATCATGGTGACAGTGGCAGGGAAAGCGGCAGGTGAAAGTGTGTGGCGATGGGATTGCCTAAAGGAGCAAGATGACTTGAAGTTTCACCCCCTTGAGTGTTCAAGGGTTAATCTAAAGTTAATCATTTTAGTTTATTTTAATTGTAGTTGGTAGTTGACTTATTTTGTAGAAAAGGTACGAAATGCTGTACCTATTTTGGCTCTGTCTTTCCCTTTAAATAGGTAAAACAAAGATTTTTTAAAAGGAGAGGGATTTCTTTTAGTTTTGGGAAGAAAGATAGGATAGAAAAAGAAGAGAACTCCCATGGAGTCTCAAGCTGTATCAAGAATCATCTTCTGCTCACTGCTCGATATGAGTGAGTAGTCCTTTTGAACGGGCACGGCCTGGCCGGCCCAGTGATGTAAGTGTTACAATGTTTTTATGAATATTTAGTATTTTGCCAATGTTGTGGTCAATGAGGGTTTAACTTTCTTGCTCAAGCATGTATGTATGTGTTAGATGAATGATAGGACACTGCTTTCATCTTCACTGATATCTCTATTGATCTCCCAACTTCGAAGCTGACAAGTTAGAAGGTTGTGTCAAGGGTTTTCTCATCTAGAAATGCAGTTTTGTTCTTAATGCTAGAAAGAACATATCTTTAGGACGCTAAAGGTGTTAGTAAATCTTAGGAGTTTGAGAACACACGATAGTTGACTCAAACTCACTTCAAAACTGAAACTTTGGCTTCATTGGCATTATCTTGTATTCATGGAATGTTGTAAGACGTAGCACACCGTGTTCAGCTATGTCGAGCCTGTTCTATTTTCTAAAATCTTTACAAAGTTATTTCATTTTCTTGTTTCATCAGTCTGCCTAAAATATTAAGTATCCAACATCAAACAATCAACCATAAAGGAAGACACTGTTGTGACACACACTGTTTAGCAACGATTTCTAATATAGATTTGAATCACAATCCCTGTGGAGACGATACTCACTTATCACTTTATTACTTGTGTCTAGTGCACTTGCTAGAGTCTAATCTGAAGACAACAAGTTTTTGGCGCCGTTGTCGGGGATTGAGAGCAACAAATTTATAGCTGAAATTTCTGTAAAACAGGGTGTTTTTAATCTGTGTGTTAAGGGGTGCAGGAACAAAGAAGTTATTTACTTGTTTATGCGTAGAGCTGCACCTCCTGTTTTTCCTATCGATCTCGAATTAGAGAGAACGTGTAGACGAAACAGAGCGGGAGCTCGACGTGCTAGACAGAGAGAAAGGCAAAGAGAAAGAAGAATGGCTGGAAGGGAAGGCCCAGAACAGCCAGTTCCACCCCCAAACCAAGACGAAGAAGGAGAAAACAATAACCCTCCTGTTATGAGAATCAGAGACTACTCTAGACCAACTACCGAGGGACACTCATCGTGCATCGTGTTGCCCAACGAGGGGAACAATATGTTCGAAGTGAAAGGGTCCATGATACAGATGATCCAGGCCTCAGTGCAATTTAATGGGTTTCAATCTGAAGATCCAAACGTGCATCTTCAAGAATTCATCACATTGTGCAACACATTCAGGTCGAACAGGGGTGTCTCTGACGACGTGATCAGATTGAAGTTGTTTCCTTTTTCCCTAAGGGATAAAGCGAAAACCTAGTTGCGAAATTTGCAGCCGGGAACGATCACGAGTTGGGAAGAGATGGCAAGAGCTTTTCTGATGAAGTATTTTCCACCTCGACAAGCCATCAAGCTACGAAATGAAGTGTCACGCTTCATACAAGACGAAGATGAGTCGCTGGCTGAAGCATGGGAAAGGTACAAGGAGCTGCTCAAAAGGGTGCCAAACCATGGTATCCCTATGTGGATGCAAATGCAGAACTTTTACAATGGCGCGACCAACGTTTACAAAATCCAGATTGAATCTATCGCGAATGGTAATCCCGAAGATCTAGAGCCACAAGCTTTATACGACCTAATAGAGAAAGTGGTCAGCACGAGTTACAACTGGCACTCGTCCAGAAGTGAAGGGAAAAGGACAGAAAACGAGGATGTCGTGTCAAAATTGACAAGCCAAGTAGAACAGCTCACTCGACAGTTGGGAAAGATAAATGTCTCGTCCATTCACAATGAACCGCCATTCAATGAACCGCCATTTAATGACAGTTGTGGTTTTTGCGGAGGAGCTCATCTCAATATCAACTGTCCCGGAGTTAAGCAAGGAAAAGGCACACGGGCTGAATGCGACTACGCAGGGTACAATCAGAGGAACCAACCAAACCGTTATTCTAACACGTACAACTCTGAAACCAGGAACCATCCAAATTTTGGATGGACAGGCCAACCGGACCAGCTAGGACCACCACCGTATCAGGATCAGCCTAGGTATCAACAACAGCAAGGAGGACATTACCAAAGACAACCTCAGCAGCACTATAAACAACCTGCGCCACAAAAAGAAGATATCGAACCAGATATGAAAACAATGATGATGCAGTTCATGAAATAGACGCAGGCATCGATCAAGAGTCTAGAAACACAAGTTCACAAGATAGCTGCGTCTACATCAAAAGGAAAGGGGATAATGCCAAGTAATACAGAGCCAAACCCTAAAGGCGACGTTATGGCAATCACACTAAGGTCAGGTAAGGAAACTCAACATGTGGTCGTATCTGATAAAAACGCTGAGTGTGCAGGAACGTCAAAAGAAGCTGAAGGAGAACAAGAACAGGCTGTTCCTAGAAATGAAGAAACAAGGAAGGCAGACCAAGCAAGTAAGCCAGATCAAGGGGAGGAGGAAAGAGCATATAAACCACCACCACCGTATGTCCCACCTGTGCCATATCTAACGCGTCTAATCAACAAGAAGTTGGAAGAGAAGAATTCGAAGGTGCTGGATACCTTGAGGAAGTTACATATAAACATTCCTTTCGTGGAAGCACAGGCACAGATGCCGACATATGCCAAGTTCCTCAAGGACATCTTATCGAACAAGAAGAAGCTGGAAAATATTTCCATGATACAACTCAACAGAGATTGTTCGTCAATTCTCCAAAACAAGCAGCAGCTGCCCAAGAAGCTAAAAGATCTAGGGAGTTTTTCGATACCTTGTTCAATTGGAAAACTGAATATTGAAAATGCACTGTGTGATTTAGGGGCTAGCATAAATATCATGCCATATTCTGTGTATGCAAAACTTGGACTAGGAGAACCCCAACCCACTCATATGTCTATTCAGTTAGCTGATCGTTCCGTATGCTACCCTAGGGGGATTGTGGAAGACGTGCTAGTAAAAGTAGGAAAATTCATTTTTCCCGTTGATTTCATTATAATGGACATAGATGAAGACTTGCATGTTCCTATCATCCTAGGAAGACCATTCTTAGCAACAAGGAAGGCATTGATAGACGTAGGTGAGGGGCGTTTATTTTTAAGAATTAATGGGGAAGAAGTTATCTTTAAGATGAACGAGGCTATGAGGCATGCGAATAATAATGATGACACATGCTCTTTCTTAGATGATTTTCAAAGTCTTTCTACTTTGCAGGAACAGGACCATTTAGAAACTTTACTGGGAGAAGAGGTGAACATATGTGCGGGGCCAGGCTGTTCTATTGAGTCCAACCTTCCGGCACCGCCGTTCGACCCTACTGTTCCAACCCATCAAGAACCACCAGAAGTACCAACTGTGCCTGTGTCTAAACTAGAATTGAAGCCACTGCCTGATCATCTCGAGTACGCATTCCTTGAACCACCCAGCGGGAGCCCTGTCATAATCTCCTCAAAGTTGACTCCAGATCAAAAGACGCAACTCTTGGCAGTTTTGCGAAGAAACAAGGCTGCAATCGCATGGAAAATCGATGACATAAAAGGAATTAGCCCGGCAGTCTGTGTTCACAGAATCTTGATGGAGAAGGAGCATAGACCAACAGTCCAGCCGCAACGCAGATTAAATCCCCATATGAAGGAGGTTGTGCGTAAAGAAGTAATCAAGCTTCTCGATGATGGAATTATCTATCCAATATCCGATAGCGTTTGGACAAGCCCTGTTCATGTTGTGCCAAAGAAGGGAGGAACGACAGTAGTCCTCAATGAGAAAGATGAGTTAGTGCCCACAAGAACAATCACAGGATGGAGAGTTTGTGTTGATTACAGGAAGCTCAATGAGGCGACAAGGAAGGATCATTTTCCGCTGCCCTTCATTGATCAGATGCTAGAGCGTTTAGCGGGCTATGCATTCTACTGTTTTCTTGACGGATATTCAGGATACAACCAAATCACAATTCATTGTGAGGACTAAGAGAAAACAACATTCACATGTCCATATGGGACTTATGTTTACAGAAGAATGTCGTTCGGCCTGTGCAATGCTCCTGCCACTTTTCAGCGATGCATGATGTCCATTTTTCATGACATGGTGGAGCGAACAGTAGAAATATTCATGGATGACTTCTCGGTGTATGGAAACTGCTTTGACAGCTATTTGAACAACCTCGAAGCGGTGCTCAGGCGATGCAAGGAAACTAACTTGGTCTTAAATTGGGAGAAATGCCACTTCATGGTCACAGGAGGAATTGTCCTTGGGCATAAAATTTCAGAAAAAGGGATAGAAGTGGACAAAGCTAAAGTAGAGGTGATAGAAAAGCTGGCTGTGCCCACCAATGTAAAGGATGTGCGAAGTTTTCTAGGGCATGCAGGGTTCTATCGCCGGTTTATTAAAGATTTTTCAAAGATTGCGCTACCCTTGTCTGCCCTACTTCATAAGGAAGCTGAATTTGTATTCACTACAAGCTGTGTATAGGCATTTGAACTCTTAAAGAGCAAATTGATTAATTCACCAATACTAGCTGGACCTGACTGGGAGAAACCGTTTGAAATAATGTGCGACACAAGCGATAATTGTGTGGGAGCTGTTCTTGGACAGAGGATTGAAAAGAAGTTTCGGCCCATCTACTATGCAAGCAAGACATTGAATGAGGCCCAGCAGAACTACACAACTACCGAGAAGGAACTTCTTGCGGTTGTGTATGCTTTCGAAAAATTCAGGCCATACCTGGTGTTATCCAGGGTGATTGTTCACATAGACCACGCAGCGTTGAGATACTTGTTCGCGAAGAAAGATGCTAAGCCAAGGTTGATCTGATGGTTGCTATTACTCCAGGAGTTCGATCTGGAAATTAAAGATAAAAAGGGAACGGAGAATGTTGCAGCAGATCATTTGTCAAGGATAGATCACAAGGGCAGCTTTGAACAAGCAGAAATCGTTGAAAGGTTTCCTGACAAGCATCTATATGCGGCATAGTCTGCGCCATGGTTCGCCGATATAGCTAATTACCTTGCAACTTCGCTCAAACCACACAACCTATCCACGAATCAAAAAAGGAAGTTTTTCTCCGAAGTCAAATATTACTTTTGGGATGACCCTTACCTTTTCAGGTTGTGCGCGGACCAAATCATTCGAAGATGTATATCGCAAGAAGGACATGATATTCTAAGCCACTGTCATAACCGTGAAGCCGGAGGACACCATAGCGCAAGCCGAACCGCAGCCAAGGTTCTCCAATCAGGTTTTACTGGCCCACTCTTTTCAAGGATGCTCATGCATTCGTTAGCACTTGCAATGAGTGCCAACGAACTGGAAACATTTCGGCTCGAAATGCTATGCCCCTCAACAACATAGTTGTGTGCGAAATTTTTGACATTTGGGGCATAGATTTTATGGGACCATTCCCAACTTCCTTAGGAAATAAATACATCTTAGTGGCTGTGGATTACGTGAGCAAGTGGGTCGAAGCAATGGCTAGTCCCACCAATGACGCCCGTGTGGTAGTAAAATTTCTGAAAAGGCTGTTTGCCAGATTCGGGGTCCCGCGAGCGATCATCGGTGATCAAGGGACCCACTTCTATAATGCGAAATTTGATAATAGGGAAACTTGGAGTCTCACACAGGGTTGCCACACCTTACCATCCACAAACCAGTGGACAGGTGGAGATCTCCAATAGAGAAATAAAAAGAATTTTAGAGAAAACTGTTGGCAACTCTCGGAGGGATTGGGCAAACAAGCTCGATGATGCTCTATGGGCATATCGTACAGCTTATAAAACACCAATTGGAATGTCTCCGTTTCGGTTGTTATACGGGAAATCTTGTCACCTGCCAGTGGAAATGGAACACCGCGCATTTTGGGCGTTAACATTTTTAAATTTTGAGACACAGGCTGTTGGTGAACAGAGAAGTTTACAACTGAGCGAAATGGAGGAATTCAGACTGTTCTCGTATGAAAATATGGTGAATTACAAAGCCAGGACCAAGCAGTGGCACGACAAAAAGCTAATGAACAAGGTGTTTCATGAGGGACAAAACGTCCTTTTTTACAATTCACGATTGAGGCTCTTTCCAGGAAAGCTCAAGTCAAGATGGTCAGGACCATTCATTGTGAACCGTGTATTTGCACATGGAGCTGTTGAAATTTTCAAATATGGGGGTGATCCTTTTAAGGTGAACGGGCAAAGATTAAAACCATATTTAGAAAACGATCACACAAGGAAGATCGATACTGTTCATTTCCAGGATCCCCCAAGTCAGTAAAAGCACAAGAACAGGGTGTCCGCTACAAACACCAATTGTAGCACAAGTAACTTTGCATTTTATTGATTTTTATTTATACTTTTATTTTTATTTTTATTCTTGTGTCAAATGCGTTTGAGTTTTACTTCATCGTGAGTATCTTCTGCCCAGGCACAATTGTAAAACCTAAAAATCCTTCCAAGGGTGAGGTAGTACAATTGTACCTGTTTTGTAGGGAAGGGAATATCGTAGAAATTAGGGCGGTAAAAATTTGTTTTATTAAAAGCTAGGTAAAGTGGAACGTCCACTCCTATACCAAATAGGCAATCATACCGCCTGTTTTTTTTTCTCCTCGATAAGATTGAACGGTTGGGGGGATATAAATGCTAAAATCAAATCTTGACCGTTCATCTACCCTCATTCTAATTCAAAAATACGCGCCTTTCTGCCAATTTTTCCAGGTGGCCGACTTTGATTCGACCTCATAACGACAGATTGGCGAAAAGACGCATCGTTTCCCCTACTTAAAGAAGATGTATCTCAGTTCAGTCCGTCTTTCACCATATTTCTTTCTTTTCTTTGAGATTTCTTTTCACAAAGGCAGTTCATGATCTGTGCCCTATACCACTGGAAAACCCTACTTAAACTAGAAAGCGAAATGAGAACCCGAGGCTCGGGCAAAAACGTGAAAATAGAGGGATCTTCCAAGAAAGAAAAAGCAAAGGCAAAAATGGCGGAACCAAGCACTGTGGCTTTTGTCCCAGATGAGAAGCTGGTCAAGAAACTCTCCCAGTTTAAAGACGCCTCTGTACAAGCGTACTATGATGAGTTAGCAAAACTTCAGTTCGGACCCATCCGAACAGTTTGCTGGGAAACCCTAAAGAAGCTAAAGCTCGAGGATCGTGTGCGCACCCTCATGAAGGCCGGTCATTTTGAATGTTTCTTTGAAATGACGGAACCTGCCTATCGGGAACTAACACTCGAGTTCTTGGCCACCTTTAAGCACAACGCTGAGATAACTGAACCTGTCGAAGAGGGAAAATTTAGCTTCAGGCTCATGGGTCACTCCTAGAGGCCTTCGCTTAACCTGTTCAACCAGATGCTTGGTGCTGCCGACGATGACGATCTAGACTCCGAGAGCTATAAAGAGGCATTCACCACCACGCCTGATGTTTTCGACCATGTGGCCTTCTGGGAATCACTCTCAGGATAGAAACATTATGACGGCAGTTCGTCCAAGGAGTCCAATATCGATGATTACGCTGTTCGGTATTTGCACAAGTTGATCTCCGGTACAATCTTCGCCTGGGAAAACCAAGCCACCATGCCATATGCAGATCTCACCGCGTTGTGGAGTATGGCAGTTGGACCGAGAATGAATTTGGGATTGTAGTTCGGAGAGTACATCAGCGCTTTTTCCAAGAAAAACTCGTCGATCATCTGTTGTGGAAGCATTGTCACTAGGATTGCGGAGTCAATCGGGGTTTTTAAACCTGAAGACCACTCTCGTCTCACGATTGTGAATCACCCTGACCCGATTGATCTCAAGAGCCTCCAAAAGATGTTATTTGGAAAAATTATGAATGGGAAGTGGGTCTGGATGTCTGACTTTGTTACATCTCGGCAGACTGAGAGCCGAAAAAGGAAAAGCGAGCCTACTGTATCAGTGTCGTCAGATTCCGAGCAAGTCGAGAAGCCGAAGGACTTGGAGTTTTACAAGAAATGTGCAAAGCTGACATGCGAGGATGTAATGGATCGATTCAACGCCCTGTTTGCCCAGAATCTGGCAAACCGCGAAATGATATTCGCCATGGAGCAAAAGTACGCGTCACAACAAGGCGAGATCGATATGCTCAAGAGCCTTTGCATTGAGGAGCATGCCAAGGAAAGTCCCTCTGGTTTCTCTGTAAAATGCCCGGTAAGACAAGTGCCCGAAACACCTGCCAGTGCTAATGTTAAGCCTAATGTTGCTGCCTCCTCGAAAGAGGAGGGTATTCCTGCCCCTGTGGATAGAGAGGTTAACTCCTCTCTTTCCCATCACGCCTGATCTGTACCAATAGTCGCTGTCCTAGCATCTGGTAACCTCTAACACCCTCACTCTATCATGTTATGGTCTGCCTATTTTATTAACACTCTGCTGCCGTGATTCATAACATTGAGGACAATGTTTTATTGTTTTTTTGGGGTGGGGATTGTATGTGTCACAATTTATTGCAGAGATAACATGATAAATGCTTTCAATTTGTTTGCTTAAATTAGTAATTTGATGTAGAACAAATATCCCTTGAGAATTTTTGCACATGTCCTTGGTAATTATTGTTTGTTTCCATATTCTTTTCTTCTCTCCGCTTGTGCTTGTTCCATCATGGGAATTGTTTGGTGTTCTGTTGGAATCAAAGAACAGACTGTGCATACTTTGGTGTAATGGTTGTGTTACTTGCTTGATTGCACCTCGTGTCCCTAAATTTCAGGAAGTTCCAAGAATTTTGAAATTTTTAATTCCTCTTTCAAAATTAGTAACCATTGACTTACTGCTTTTCCCCAAAAAATAGTGAAAACTTGAGCCTTAAAATGCATCTTTGCTATGCATTAATTTTTATGAGTGGGCCAGCGCTCACTATCTTTAGGGAGAATTTGCCTTGGTGCCCTGTTGAAATGGTAATTTGTTCTGACTTTCATAGGAGGATAGAGGCACTTAGTTACCCTCTCCGCTACACAAAAGGCACATGTGCTTTGCACCCCAATGATTAGGATACCAAGTCGAGCCATGACCTGCTCTTTTTGAAAAACCGCGAATGATTGCCATCTCTTTTCACTTATAAGTCAAAAATGCCCTGAGTTCTGTCTTTTGCTTTGAAAAGCCAATTGTTTAAAATAAAAATCATGTGCTTAAGTTTTGCGAAAAGAAACAATTGAGCAAAACAATGCTTAAGGAAAAAGTTTAGAACTGGGGAATATAACAAGAGGAGGAAGGAACCTTAATGAATATTCAAAAGAGTACTAGATTATGAGTAAACAAGTTGTGTAGATAAAAAAGTGTGTAAATAGCAATCATTTTAGGCTGCATATGTTAAAGAGCAAAAAGACAGAATTCATACACTTAAATATCCTTTCACTGTCAAACCAGAGCCTAAACAGAACATTACGACCTATATAAGCCCTTTGGACTGTGTCAGGAGGAACTTTGATCCATGGATACGGGACCAATAGGCAAACTCGCACCCTAAGGGTGTGGTGTTTGAGCTGAGGAGTGAAATCGCATGCTTAGTCCTATGGCAAGAAAATGCCATGCGAGAGTGAGTGAATTGTTCCATTCCTTAGTGAGGCATGTCTGGCAGTTGGTGACTCCTAGTGAAAGAGGACGTCTAAATTTTAAGATTTAAGGAATTTCTTGAGCAAAAAGGGCACGATTTCTAAAATGAGTTTTAGCTCTTCGATGAAACCTTAGCGTGCATATGTTCAATTCCTCTTTATGCCAAGCGTTCTGTGTTTTTATTTTCTTCTGTCTTGTTCCTTGAAACTAATTTCATTCCTAACTTTCTTTTTCTGATTCCTTCTTACAATTTGTTGCTTGAGGACAAGCAAAGGTTCAAATTGGGGGTATTTGTTAGGCATGAAATTGACTTAGTTTAACATAGTATTTATAAGGGAATTGGGTGTGTTATTATGTCATTTGGTAAGAAATAAGGACTAATTACTGTCCTTGTGCAGATAAGCAAAGAGAAATGCTAAACTCGTTGGAAACAGCTTGTTTTGATAAAGCCAAGAGGAGTGGAGCTTTACTTGTTTCCAGTGGTCAAACGCCGGATTTTTCCAATGACGGACAGCGACAGATCATGGTGACAGTGGCAGGGAAAGCGGCAGGTGAAAGTGTGTGGCGATGGGATTGCCTAAAGGAGCAAGATGACTTGAAGTTTCACCCCCTTGAGTGTTCAAGGGTTAATCTAAAGTTAATCATTTTAGTTTATTTTAATTGTAGTTGGTAGTTGACTTATTTTGTAGAAAAGGTACGAAATGTTGTACCTATTTTGGCTCTGTCTTTCCCTTTAAATAGGTAAAACAGAGATTTGTTAAAAGGAGAGGGATTTCTTTTAGTTTTGGGAAGAAAGATAGGATAGAAAAAGAAGAGAACTCCCATGGAGTCTCAAGCTGTATCAAGAATCATCTTCTGCTCACTGCTCGATATGAGTGAGTAGTCCTTTTGAACGGGCACGACCTGGCCGGCCCAGTGATGTAAGTGTTACAATGTTTTTATGAATATTTAGTATTTTGCCAATGTTGTGGTCAATGAGGGTTTAACTTTCTTGCTCAAGCATGTATGTATGTGTTAGATGAATGATAGGACACTGCTTTCATCTTCACTGATATCTCTATTGATCTCCCAACTTCGAAGCTGACAAGTTAGAAGGTTGTGTCAAGGGTTTTCTCATCTAGAAATGCAGTTTTGTTCTTAATGCTAGAAAGAACGTATCTTTAGGACGCTAAAGGTGTTAGTAAATCTTAGGAGTTTGAGAACACACGACAGTTGACTCAACCTCACTTCAAAACTGAAACTTTGGCTTCATTGGCATTATCTTGTATTCATGGAATGTTGTAAGACATAGCACACCATGTTCAGCTATGTCGAGCCTGTTCTATTTTCTAAAATCTTTACAAAGTTATTTCATTTTCTTGTTTCATCAGTCTGCCTAAAATATTAAGTATCCAACATCAAACAATCAACCATAAAGGAAGACACTGTTGTGACACACACTGTTTAGCAACGATTTCTAATATAGATTTGAATCACAATCCCTGTGGAGACGATACTCACTTATCACTTTATTACTTGTGTCTAGTGCACTTGCTAGAGTCTAATCTGAAGACAACATTTCTAAACTAAGAAAGGCAGACGCCATTGAAGAAGTTATTTATACACAGACGCCATCGACTTCACGGATCTTAACAAAGCTTGTCCCAAAGACAACTACCCTCTGCCTTGTATTGATATCCTAGTTGATGGAACCGCTGGGCACGCAATGTATTCCTTCACAGATGTGAAGTCTAGCTATCACCAGATCCCGATGGAACCGTTTGATAGGATCAAGACCTCCTTCGTAACACACCAGGCGACCTATTGCTTTAAGGTCATGCCCTTCGGGCTCAAGAACGCTGGAGCTACTTACCAGCGAATGATGAATAAAATATTAGAAGGAAGAAAAGGTGACAACTTCTCAGTCTATGTGGATGACATGATCATTAAAAGCACCACCATAGAGAAACATGCAGAGGACATAAGGGAGGTCTTAGGAGTCCTTCGTCATCACAACATCAAGCTAAGTCCTGAGAAATGCACTCTTGGGGCAACTTATGGAAAATTCCTGGGATATATGATTAGCCATAAAGGAATAGGTCCCAATCCGGATAAAATCAAAGTTGTACTGGATATGAAGGCACCACAAAATGTCAGAGAGGTGTAGCGCCTTAATGGGTGGATCATAGCACTTGGTCGATTCATCTCCTGCTCTGCTCGTAGATGCCAGCCCTTCTATGAAGTGATAAAAAAACAGAAAGCATTCGAGTGGAATGAGGATTGCAAGCAAGCCTTCGAAGGGATCAAACACTTCCTCACAAAACCACCTTTAATGAGCAGACCATTAGAAGGTGAGAATTTATACATGTACGTTTCTATCACTGATAAAGCGGTTTGTACTATCATGATAAGGGAAGAAGATGGCCAGAAGTATCTGATCTATTATGTAAGCAAAGTTCTGAAAGATGCCGAAACTCGGTATTCAAGATTGGATAAGATGGCACTGGCCGTGGTCACCATATCAATACCCCTCAGACCCTACTTCCAGGCTCATACAGTCATTGTCCGCACCAACATACCCATGAGAAAAGTGCTACAAAGGCTAGAAACTTCAGGGAGATTGGTGGAGTGGGCAATCTGCCTGGGCGAATTCGATATCCGTTATGAAGGTAGATCCGCCCTGAAGAGCCAAGTCTTGGCAGACTTTGTGAACGAATTCACTGAGGAAGGCATAAATCTCCCTAAACCAAAGGTAGAGGAGTGGACGATGTACACTGATGGCGCTTCCTCAGTAGAAGGTGCAGGAATAGGCGTAGTAATCAAGGGACCACACTACATCAAGCTACATTATGCTGCAAAGCTAGACTTTCCCACGACAAATAATGCTGCAGAATATGAGGCCCTACTATTGGGACTACGCCTGTTGAAGGAGATTACACCGGAACGGGTCGTGATCTATAGCGACTCCAAACTGATGGTCAACTAGGTAATCAAAAACTTTGAGGTGAAAGATGAAACCTTGACCAAATATGTAGAGGAGGTCAAGAAGCTATTAAACTACCTCGAGACTAAGGAAACCAAATAGGAGCTATTCCATGTGCTTCAGGGATCAAACATGGAAGCAGATCACCTGGCTAAACTGGCTTCTAGCAAGGATCGGTGAGCGGACCTACAATGCTCATTCGAGGTGAAAACGAGGCCGGCATTCCCCTCAGTAATCATTGCAGTTCTTACACCCGCCGTGGGAGATTGGAGATCACTGATCCGCCAGTACATTGCAGATGGAACTTTGCCTGAAGACAAAGAAGAAGCTCGGCGGACGGTTAAAAAGGCAGCATACTTCTCCATAATAAATGATTGCCTGTATAGAAAATCTTTTGGACAGCCTTGGTTGAAGTGCATGACGACAGAAGAGGGACAACATATACTCAAGGAATTACATGAAGGTGCTTGCGGAGCCCATGAAGCATCTGCCTCCATCTTGAAAAAGTCCAGATTAGCGGGATTTTATTGGTCCACAGCGGAACTTGATGCTCAAAAGCTAGTAGAGTCCTGTCATAATTGCCAGGTTCATACAAATGAATCTCACACGGCTAAGCACCTGCAAAAGCCCATTATCGAAGGACGACCCTTTGCCATCTGGGGGATTGACATTGTTGGTCCTTTTCCTCCTACCAAAAGACAAAGGAAGTATGTTGTAGTAGCCGTGGACCACTTTACGAAGTGGGTAGAAGCTGAAGTTGTCTCTTCCATAAACGCAGAGCGGATGGTCGAGTTTGTCAGGGACAATATCGTCGGAAGATTTGGAGTCCCCCACACGATTATCATTGACAATGGAACGCAGTTCAATTGTGGGGAGTTTAGAGCATTCTGCGAAAGTCAAGGTATCCAGAACAGGTTCGCCTCTGTTTACTACCCCCAATCCAACGGGATGACTGAAGTTACCAATCGGACGATCGTTAAAGGCATGAAAAAGAGGCTAGGGGAGCATAATAAGAAGTGGGCGGATCACCTAATGAATGTCCTATGGGCATACAGAACCACTCCTCGAACCGCTACAGGTGAATCACCGTTCGCACTCACCTATGGCGTAGAAGCTGTGATCCCCATTGAGATCCAGGTCCCTAGTGACAGAGTCTTATTCTACTACGAAGACAGGAATGACCAAAGGTTGAGGGAAAGTCTTGACCAATTGGAAGCAAAAAGGGAGAAGGCGTATGTGCGAATGGCCGCCTATAAACAGAGGATCGCAGCCTATCACGACAAACACGCCAAGCTCGTGGATCTGAACCCAGGAGACCAAGTGCTCCGAAAGGCGGACAAAATTCAATCCTTGGAAGGCAAAGGAAAGTTGGGAATCACATGGACGGGGCCATACAAAATAGTCACCAAAATTGGACCTGCCACTTTCAAAATCCAAGATATGGAGGGGAACACTCTGCCACGGACGTGGAATATTCAAAACCTCCACAAATATTTCGCCAGAGAGTAAAATGTAATCAAGGTCTTGAGTACTCTTTTTCCTTTAGTAAGGTTTTATCCCATGTGGTTTTTCTTATTAAAGGTTTTAACGAGGCTCACACATAAGACCTATTTGTTGTAATAAGGCGAATCGCCATTCAATAAAAAGAAATTTTCATCTTGCCAATTCTTTCTTAAGTATTTTCTTGCAGCAATATAAATATTTCAGATTCCAAAAGGGGGAAGCAACAAACGCATTCCCATAGTAGAATAATGCTATCATGGCATAACTACTTTCTCCTCAAAGATAGGAGAATAATCTCAGCGGCGGATCAATTCACCTCAAAGATAGAAAATAATTGATCACCGCCAGAGACAGAGTTAAAACATTTCTCAGACGTGAGATCTTTACACTCTCAAACACTCTTTCCAAAAAAGAGCTCAAGTCCTAGTGGCGGATCGATTCACCTCAAAGATAGGAAGCAAATCGATCGCCTAAGGCAGCTTAACTTCCTCAAAAGGAATAAAAGCTTTAAAGCCTTCAAAAAGGCTCACATTCCAGGGTACGGCTGGCCACCTATCTTGAACCAACAAAACAAGTCCTAAAACCTAGAAATTTACTTGCTGAAAGATATAAAGCGTAAAGTAAAATATAATGGTTGAAAAGGATTAAATTGTACTTAAGTTACATTTAAAAAACTAAACATTTACAGGAGTATCCTCCTTAGCATCTTTCTCTAAAGATGCGCCCACTGGGGGAACCACATTCTCCGCAACAATAGTTCCCTCCTGAGGAACCATACAATCAATTATCAGATCATTGTTCTTGTCACTTGCCCCTTGTGATGCTTCGCCGAGGTCATCTGATTCAAGATCAACAACATGCTTGCTCTCTTTGGCTGATCCGCTCAGCTCCTTCTGAATTTGATCGCAGATGAAATCCTTAACGTTCGGGATTTTGCGATATTTAAGGCAATCCTCAACCTCGGGGACCACGTACTCCGGGTCCACAAAATCAATTTCAGGATATGAAAGCTTAACATATGCCATAATCCATTCGCCATAGTAATAAGCACGTTCTCCCGCCAGGATCTCCGCGTTTAACAAGGCAGCTTTGTGATTCTTAGCATCCTCCTCCATCTTCCCCTTCAGGCTGCGGATCTCTGCGTCTTTACTCTCATTAAGGGCAACAGCGGAAGCAACATTTGCATTGGCGACGGCGACCTCTTTCTCCAGCCTTTTTATGGTCGCTTTATCCGCCAACCCTTGGAGTAGATCCGCCTCCATAGCGCGCATATGTGTATACGCCTATCAAAGCAAAGGATGATGTAAGAAACAAAAGTCACCCTAAAGGAGATCACTCTTTCATCCAAAAATGTAAAATAAGTAAAACTCACCAAGAGGAGATCCCTTTTTCCCATCTTAGCATTGGCTGATCCGGAGAATTTGTTTTGGCTCTCCTACACCTCACCAAGTTGACCGAGGGCCTCGGCAAGATCATTAATAACCGACTTATTCCTCAAGGACCCTTTATCACCATACTTGGCGAGCCAATACCCTCCCAAATCGGGCTTAACCACCTATGTAAGAATTAGGAAGCCACAATGAAGATCCATGGTAGGAGAAGGAAAAACGGTAAAGTAAACATACATGCTTTAGCTCCGTCCTAGGCTTCTCAGTTCTCATGGCATCCGCCATCAACTTTTCTCCACCAGCAGCGGCGGATCTCTTCTTCTTAAGAGGGGGATCCGCGACGCCTTCCAAAGGACGCTTTCCGAAGCTCTTACAGGGATCCGCCACCTGCGTATCTTTTTGGGCCTCCAACTCCTTCTGTTTTTTACGCATCTCTACAAGGGCGCGACTGGCCTCAAACAAACCCCTGACAAGGGAACAATGAAATAATCAAAGTTCAAGGAAGAAACAAAGTTACCTTCATCAAGTTGAGTAAATTTCCCGTAAGTAATCACATCCCCCTCACGGCGGACCAGGGGAATGTCATTCATCATGAATTCCAAAGCATCGGCGTATGTCCAAGCATCCGTCATGATGCTTTTCATGAGATCCGCCACCTTCTCATCGCTTTCTATCAGTATACGCAAATCTCCAGCCATGTGCAGAGGTTTGGCATTCCAAACCGATGGGAATCCCAGGGGTTCGTCCTTTTTCACCTTAACAAAGAAATTTTTTTCGTCCCAGAGATGGACGTTCGACATCTTACCGCAGCAGGGCGAATAAGTTTGGAATTTGGCAAAGGTATAGAAGGACTCGGATTTACGCTTCGTAGGTTTGTGAAGAGACCGGAAGACACGGGGATTACAGACTATCCCCAGGTTCGACGCTAAGTAACAATCGAGAGCAATATCCAACTAGCCATTTGGATGCAGCTGGCAGACTGTAACATCCCCAAAACCCTAACATATGAGTCTTCCCACATTCATATATGTTTTCATGATTGAATACATGCATTTTAGATTCATCTCATTGTCATTAGAAGTTTCGTATTCATAATGCGATTACCGTGCGATTAGGAGGCGATTAGTGTGTCGTTAAGATGTAACGATTGGTTAATTGAGTTTGGACTTAAATGAATGAATGCACATGTCCTTAATTGATTAAATTAGACTTATGGAGGGCTGAAAATGAAGTTTAGTAAGTAGCACCTCACAAAGCATGATGTCACTCAATAGTAAGACAAAGTATGCCTCTTCACTTTTAAAAAGATGTACACAACTCATTCTTTATCTATTCCAGCCACAATTTCGACCAAAACTTCAGAAAACCTTCCTCTTACATAACCTAAACCTTTCCAAAGAAAACTCTTCCAATTTCTTCCATTTTCAAGCCAAACAAGTCAAGTTAGGAATCATTCTAGGTGATTGACACAAGTTGAAGGTTAGTATGTTGTTTTAGCTTCTTTTCTATGGGTTTGAAATTCTGAAATACCTAGGTATGATCATAGGATTTGTTAGTTTGTTGAGTTTTGATGTTGTTTAAAGTGGTTATAGGTTGTCCAAATGAAAGATATGTATCAAGTGCCCTAAACAGAAATATAGGGTACTGCTTTCAGTCATTTTGGAGCATATTTTTCATATTGATATTGTTCGAATTTGAAGATACATAAAGAATAAACTATGTTCCTATATGTGTTATGAAACCCTCTGTAAAATATGGGACTTTAATTCCATATATAGATGAAGAAAACCTAGATGGAACATGACTGCCTCGAAATTGAATGTCATGTGAGGCATCCATGTTGATGTAGCATTTTGAGGACCTTAGAGTCATAATTTGAGAAAGTTTATCTATACAAAGGTGTTCCTAACTACTTGAAGTATATGTCTGTAAAAGGATTTGGAAATCCATTGTATTTATTATGAGCTAGGTTGAGTGCATTATGGTAGATGCAAAGCTGGGTAGTCTGTTTCTTGGCTGGAAACAGGACAGACCACTTACCTTGGAAATTAAGAACACAATCTCTCATCATATCCTCTAAGGTCTGAATAGTTCTTTCTGATTGTCCATCTGTTTGTGGATGAAAAGCTGTACTAAAATGCAATTTTGTTCCCAATGAGTGCTGTAAACTGCCCCAAAATCTAGATGTAAATCTAGGATCACGATCTGAAACAATAGATATAGGTACTCCATGAAACCTCACAATTTATTCCACATAAAGTCTAGCCAATTTATTCATCGAGTTTGTCTGTTGAACCGGTAGAAAGTGAGCAGATTTTGTAAGTCTATCCACTATCACCCATTTACTATCGTGTCTACGCCTTGTTCTTGGTAATCCCATCACAAAATCCATAGTGATCCTCTCCCATTTCCACTCTGGTATGGTTAAAGGTTTTAGTTTTCAGAAAGTGATATTTTAAGGTTATGCAGGAATTTTGTAAAATTGGGATTTTTCATGATCTTGCTTTTATTGTGAAATTATGGTTCAAATGAAGCTATTGACTATGCTTCTATGTGATTTTCAGATTTTACTTAATTATGTTGATTTAAGGCTTAATTTGGTTGATTTACATATATACATATATGTTTTTGGTTTCAATGTATATATATATTGAATAAAATGAATTTGATGATTTCTTACGAATTGGTTTTGGATTGAGAAATCTGTTGCGGTTATTGTTGTTATTATTTTGGATTGAAATCCATATATGATTTTTATGAGTTGTGATATTTCGAAAGATAAAATGGTTTTGTCCATCTAGGATTGCCCGGGGTAGGAGTTGTAAGTTGTAAGACCATATCTAATGGCGGTATGGCCAGAGTGCACGGCTGGTAGTCCTAACGTTAGGCAAGGAACGAGATATAAATGAGATATCTCGATTATTTATATGATTGATGTTATGATAAGCTACACGGGTGGGATTCGAGGATGGATACATATACACAACTTTTATTTTATGAATTTAAGTTTTGAGTATATTTTATAAGGTTTTGATTAAATCCCTTTATAAATGTATATATGTAGCTATGTTAAGTAAAATTGGTTTTTATAGCTGATAGTTTCTTATTGAGATTTTCGTCTCACATTTTTAAATGTTTTAATGTTTTTAGGCGAAAGAGCAAGGTATAGGAGAAGTCACTGGTTGATAAACAAGGTCCAAGTCATCTGGTTTGTCTTTAGTCAGGACATTTGCATTTGTAGTAATTTGGAGATTTGGTTATGTTGGGTAGGATTTGACACTTAAATGTAATAGAAATATGGATATAGTCTAAAGGTATTTGAGAGGAATTCTTGAAAAGTATGCTAGTTATGATATGTGGATAAATTGGAGACTCCTAAGTGTTGATTATGATCCTTCTATTTCACGCCCGATGCCGATTTAGGTCGTCTAGGGGCGGGTGTGATGCTTATATATGTGTATGAATGTATTGTACCTTGTAACTTGTTGAGTGTGAGATGTGGTTGAATCTGATGTGAATGATGTGAATAATGTTTGAGTGTTTGTGATACGTTGTGATAGCTAAGAAAGTGATATGATTGAGTATGTTGCAGTGTTATGAGACAATGTGGCATGTTGAGCCTTGTGCAGATACTGGAACTGGATAATGGTTGGATTATAAATGAATATGAGCTTGCTTAGATGGGTATGTGAAATGGCCCAAGATGAGAGTGCTATCCGAATATTGTGAGCCGGAAGCACATGTGTTGAGATATATGAGTACGTGAGTTGAGTGTAACTCCTCCGTAGCACAGATGATTGTATTCCGAATTTAGTGAGTCGGGATACAGATTGGGCCCAAGGACCATTTTATATATATTGTCTAAGTACAGCAAGGCCTTTCTAAAATAAGTATTAATATACTAAGTGAAACAAGTGAATATCTTTCTATTGAAAATTCTAACTTGGTACTGATGATATATTTTGATCTGTGTTCTTTACATTACTTTTGTATACATATATGCGTAATATGATTATTGAGTAGGCAGCTCACCCCTTGCCAACAGATTTTACAGGTTAGGTGGAGTTCTTCTTGTTTAAGATCGCACCGGCAGTGTCAGTCCATTCTCATCTAGGCATTTTGGAGTCTTGTGATGTACTCTTGTTTTGTAAATCCTCTATGTAGGATAATGACTTAAACGTGGTATTGTAAATTGTAAATGCTTTCTCTTATGTATAATATGTAAAGTTTATATGAGATTGAAGTTTATATGAATAAAGTTTATATGAGATTATTTATATGATTGAGAATTGAAAGCATGTCTGTAACTGATATTGTGTGAGATATCATGTGATCCTCGTGAGGGGGGTTACACAGACAGTGATCCCAAAAAACTCCAGGATATTCGCCATCATCTGAGGAAGAGGGAGACAGAATCCCCTCTCCACATGACTACTATATACAGATAGATACCCTACAGGCGGACAGGCGGGTCGCTGATGAGCAGTCGCCAACTCGGTCTCATAGTCTTTAATCCACGGATAACGATCCGCCAAATCAGCCAGATCCGTGGCGCCCATACGAGATGGAGTAGTCTCTGCACGAGGCACCTTTTTCCTAATCGGAGTCGAAGGAGAAGCCTCCATTCCAGAAAAGCTCCTAGAATCTATCACCGGAGCAGTTTGGGTCACAGCGGCGGAAAGGGTTCGGGCTCTAGTTAAACAAAGACGACGATTCCTTCTCTCCCTCACCGTGTTGTTTAACTCCGACAAATCACAACTAGGGGTACTCTCGGACGAACTCGAGTCCTCAGAAGAAGACCAGTTAAAAGAGGGCTCAGAGGGAGAAGTCAAATTAAATAGCTCAATAGTAGACCCAGAAGAAGAACTCATAAAAGACCCAGAAAACAAGACGAGAAAGTTTCACTTACATGGAAAATAGGAAGTTTTTGAAGCTTCTTGACGCCGGAAAAACTCTGAGAAAACGCAACCAGGAAATAGTAAATGAAGCGGAAAGAGAAAAAGAGAGGTTGAAGAAGGTATCACCACTTACCTCGAGCAGCGCGCCTAGGACACCTGTCGCTCGGTGAATGGCCTAGAACAGAGCAACAATAAATGCGATTCATCATGACGGCGTGCGGGGAAGTGCAAAAGCCCTAAAGGACTTTAACGGAATTTAGGGGGGGCTTCTGATAACATCGGGATAATATCCACGGGATCAAAGAGGATATTTAACAAAACGGCAGCGTATTCGGGCGGTTTGGGAAGCAGTGGCGTATCAAGCAAGACATCCGCGTGGCGAATCACCTACATTCCACCACACGTCATCCGTAGTCAAACCTACGAGAGACCCGCCATCATACCTCGATCCGCCTGATAAACAGTTTAGCCGATTCCCAATGAAGGCACTTAATAAGCCATTAATGAGCTAACGGTCATACTTGAATAAGATCAGTAACCGCCATTAATGAGGCATTAATGGAGACTTTCTAGTTACTAGGAGTTACGACTGCATGACTTTATATAGCTTGCATCACAAGCTATTGAGGTACACACATTCTAGCCTTAAACCCTACTTCGTCAATACAGTTTATTCACTATTCCTATACTGACTTTGGCATCGAGCTTCCCCCCGTCGAACCCAACGACGCCCCCCGCAGGGAAGGAATCCGGTCGAAAGTTCATCACCTATTATCATTAACATTATACAATTTACAACATAAAAATTTAAACTAAATTAAATTAAACAAAAATATAATTTACAACAACTAAATTTACCTATAATTAACATTATACAATTTACAACATAAAAATTTAAACTAAATTAAATTAAACAAAATAAAATTTACAACAACTAAATTTAACTATAATTAAACAAAATAAAATTTATAATCAAATTAATTTAAACAAATAACAATAATTAAAATTTAAACAATATAATATTTATTTAAAAAAATTTCCCAAAAAAGGGACGGGCGTGAGCCTATCACGCCCTCACATGGGCGTGAGTCTATTACGCCCGCACCTATGGTGCGGCGTATGAATATCACGCCGCTCCATATGTGCGGGCATGAGGCTATCACGTCCGCACCTATGGTGCGGCGTGATATTCATACGCCGCACCATAGGTGCGGGCGTGATAGCCTCACGCCCCACCTCCGATTCCGTTTTTTCCCAAATCTTGAACAGATGCAAAAATCAACCAAAAATCGACAAAAAAAATCCGGATTTCGTACCATTAGTGCTTTGCCTCTTCCGCCCCTCCTACGATCCATGTTTTCGTTGAGAAATTAGTCCGGATTTGATCGAAGAGAATTTACGGTGTTTGAGAGGTTTTGAGATTTTTCAAATTTATCCAAAGGGCATTTCGGTCTATTTCCGAAGCTATGTGTGGGAATCAATGACTAGGTATAGTAATTCACTAATTTAAAGTAACCAAACTTATTAAATGCGAATCAGAATAGAAATACTCATAAAAGATAATTAGGCAATTACTTACAATACAACATCCAAAATATAAAATGTGTTATAAAGTTTTACTTGAACACTTTTGACTTATGACTGACCTTCATCGCTCATGCATTTTGCATCTACTCATAATTTATGACAAAATCCACTACCTCCTTCCTTCCTTCCCTAATTGCAAACAGATGCATCCTATATGGAACGTCACAATTCACAATTAAAATCCCAATTAATATTCCAATAAGAGTTTACATAGAAAATAGAACGCTAACCATTCAAATTCCCAAGTAAATCATTCTCAAAAAAATTGCATTTATTATGATGAATAAACTCAGATTTGCTCATGACTAGAAATTATCCTATATATACTACTAACATATTAGCCTGAACTTGAATTGAAGCTATCTTATACAGAAATATAATGGCAAGTTTGAAATTTCAATTGGTTTTAGCATTAGCCATTTCGAGTCTCTTGGCTAAACCCATCAATGGTATTGATGAACAATACTATGACAAGGTTCGTATCTTCGTCGCTAACGGATTAAGCCCTAACAAAATATTGCTGGTGCATTGCAAATCAAAGGATGATGATTTGGGGATTCATAATCTTCAAAGCAATCAGAATTTCACCTGGAAATTCAAACCTAGTATCTTCGGAAATACCCTTTTCTGGTGCTATACTGCTCCTGACAACAACTTTCATGCCAGTTTCGATGCCTATGATGAGAATGATGGCTTTTTTGAACGTTGTTATTTTGATTCTAGGTTAGCTACTTGCGTTTGGATTGCTAAAGATGATGGAATTCACTTCAGGGATTTCACAAACGAAAGCTATGATGAATTGGCATTCAAATGGCAAGCTGGAAGGTTTGATTTTAACCGTTATAAATTATAAGTTGTACCTTATTCTCACATGATCGTATCTTATTAAGTAATGTTGTAATAAAGTGTTGGTACCACATCATATCAATCATGGCTTTTTTAAATCATTGTTTATCATATGCAGATGAAGTTTGTAAGCTTTGCATCTATCAATTGATAATATCTCTGTTTAATTTCCTGCTGAGTAGAAAGAAAAGTTGGTGCAGAGTATGAAGATTTGGAGATTTTCATTTTATTTTCCACAAATTAGAATTTGTATGGATAATAATAAGCCTTAGTACCCCTCCAACTTTTTATTCGGAACAAATACCCTCTCTGTTAGCTATATGTTTTGAATATGCTAATTTTCAACCTTGTCACATGTGTTTAGAGTGCGGATGTGTCAGAGAAATTATTTCTCAATTAAAATGGATGGATAAGTTTATAGAATTATACGCTAAAACTTGAAATCTAACGAAGCGATTGGCGAGGGATTTGCAAAAATTGAAAAAGTCTTTCTTGAGTCTCTAGTGCCATTATAAATTTTTTGCTAAATAATCTAATTTTATATAATTTAATGCCAATAAATTAGAAACGTGTAAAAATAAATGAATTAAAAATGGGAGATTGACACGAGATTTGGTGAAAAATAAATTTAAGTTTGTGTACATGAATTAAAAAGAAAAATGAAGTTGATTACAATTGAAATATTTCTCTACTAAACATATATTGAATTGGAGAAAACAAATCAATAGATAATGCATTTTAATGCAATAACAATAAATTGGAATTCATCGATAAACTCGGAGCCACAATAGTTATCTCGGCTAGGCGTTGAATTTTGATATCGGCTTGAGATCCACGAGCACCACAGTCGGTTTGCAAGGATGAAAATGATCTAGCACATTTCAGATTGTAGTAGGCAAATATGGGGTAGATTTGATCTCGACTTCGGAGGGGCCGTATGAGTGCTTACGGACATGGAATCGAGCAAAGTAAAATTCTAAATTTAACTTAAGGAAGTCAAGAACAAATGTTTAGAAGGGATTGCAGTATAAAATTGACTTTAAATGGTCTAACACTGGCAGATTATGCTAAAAGCTGGAAACCGAATGTTTAAAAAGATTTGAGGTGCAAAGACTGGCTTGTAAATTTAGTTTCCGAATACGGAATCAGGCAAAACGAAAGACTAAATTTAACTTTAGAAAGTCAGGAACAAATGTTTAGAAGGGATCAAAGACAAAAACAGAAAAGTAGATGAAATTGGATTTGGAAAATAAGTGGATGAATTTTAACAAGAGCTGTCAAAATTAATTTCGAATGCGATTGTAACTAAGGAATTGAGAACGTTAGCCTTAGGAATACTAAGTTAAATCGAAATAATTTGAAAATGAGCTATTAAAAACTTGAATTGAAGCTAAAGAAAGCTAGAAAAAGAAATTAGAATTAAGAACTTGAAAGAATAAAGCTAATAACTTAAGAACTAAGAACTCAAGGAGAGAGTTGGAAGAGATGCGATTGTAACTAAGGAATTGAGAACTTTAGCCTTAGGAATGCTAAGTTAAATCGAAAGAACTTAAAAATGAGCTTTTAAAAACTTGAATTGACGCTAAAGCAAGCTAGAAAAAGGAATTAGAACTAAGCACTTGAAAGAACAAAGCTAAGAACTTAAGAACTCAAGGAGAGACTTGGAAGAGACTTGGAAGAGACTTGGGGTTTTGATGTGTTGAATGAGTGTTTTTCTATAAAGGATTGGAGGTCTATTTATATCATTTTATGGTGGCATTTGAGAAAAATAATTCAACCTAATTTCCTTAATTTTCTCTCAGAAATTGCTCATCAAGTGTTTAATCTCCATAACTTCCACTAACTATCACTAACCTCTCTTCCTAACTTCCTTTAACTTCCCTAACTTCCTTGCCACCTTATTCAACTGATTTGTGGTTAGAGATAGCTTGGGGTTAGGCATATGTGTAACTAGGGTGTTAGATTTCGTAGGTTAGCCTTTGGTGTAGTTCGGTGAGCGTTTGGAGAAGTCTGGTGCACCGAAACGAACTCCTAGAACTGTTCGAAACGAATGCCACTTGGACCGCCTAGGTGCTCAAAATCGAGAATATGTCCTGATATTCTATGATTAGTCCCTCTAGGCGTTTTATTGACTCATAGGCGATTTTCAGCCGTTTGGGTTCCGCCTAGGCCGCCTCGACACCGCCTAGATCGCATAGGTACCGCCTAAGACAATGAATAAAAGTATTTTTAATTAATTTATTTTTTTGCTTTATTATAATTCACTTTTAAATTGTTTCAATGATATTGTTGTTGAAATGTTGATGTTTGCACAATTTTATAGATATATGTTACAAATATACGTGTTTTCTATATTAAATAATTTTATATTATTATTTTTATATATTATAATACATATTTTAATTGAATTTATATAATAATTTGTAGATTAATAAATTAAAAATATAAAAATACAAATCCGATTAGTCTCCGACTAATACCCGATTAATCCTCGAGGGCCCTGTCCGCCCGACTAGCCTATCGTTTTTTTACAATCTTGCCTGAAACTAAATTCGAAGGGTAGGTCTCAGTGAGACGGGTGCAGGTCTTGCTGAGACCTACATGAAATTAATTTTCTTTTTTTTATTCTTTTAATTATTCTTTTATTTATTTAATTGAAACTTTACTTTAAAATTGAATATAAGCTATTATTTAAATAAATAAATAAAAATTATTTATTAGGTCAACACTATCAAATAAGTCTAAATCTATTAATCTAGAAAATTAGTTAGATGTAGCACTAGGTATTTTGAAAATCTTTTAATTCTGCTATAATTTTATGTTGAATTTTTTTTTGTTGGTTTTAAGGTATTTCAAATAAGCAATTTGAAAGATTATTTTTTCCAAATAAACAAGTTAAGAATGTTAGTTGTAGGTTTTGAAGTTCAAGAGTTGGTTGTAGTTTTTGGACAACTTCGAGGGATTGTGAATATATTAGGCCTTTATTTAACTATAATATTAATAATACATTTTATTCTTACTATTTTATCCGAATAATTAACCCTAAAATTTTGCTTACCGCCGAACAATCCCTCTAAAATTTCTGCCCCAAATCTTAAACCTCAAATTCCAAATTCGAAATTCATTCCAAAGCTGAAACACCCACTAAAAACCTTCATTTCAAGTCCCACCAAATTGGTAGGATTTAGAGGTTAAGTGTTTAAACCTCACCCCTCCCCTTCCCTCACCCCACCTCACCTCCTCTTCCATTATTTAATATTCTCTAACCTCATTCAAGCATATCCTTAGAGTCTTTGTTTCCTCGTTATTATTAAGAGTAGAATCTCTTATCTTATTATTTCATTTTTTATTGCTCATTTTGTTCCATAATATTTGTCTTTCTAGAAAAAAAAATTTATTCTATAATGTTTGACGTTTTGATTCAATCAATTTACTAATTGATGTTTTACTAAATATATCTCTATTTGAGTGATCTTTTTATTATAGAAATAGATAAAAATTATGAATGCAATTAATACAAAAGTAACAAAGTATTTTAGTTAACATTAATTACATTTTTTAATTCTTGTGGCTTAACTTTGAAAAACAAATATTATGGAACAGATTGAGTATTTATTACTAAGAGAGCCCCTCACATCCATTATTTTGTTTTTTTATTAATAATTTATTATTAAAAAGCATGTGTCCTCTCATCATTGGAAAATATAACAATAGAAAATAAATTTAATAATAACAAATACATGAGTATGAAAAGTATTATTGGAGATGAGACTTCGTCTTAAATGGCTAAAAGTTATTTGCTTATATCATTTTTCGAGAATGGATTAAATAACACAAGATCATTTATGTAAGAAAGTGTAAGCAACCAATTAAATGAAAACCTTAAACTTATAAACAGAGCCAAATTAGAACAGCTTTCATTTTTTTTTGACGATAACAAATTAGAAGAGCTTTTATTATTATTATTATTATTATTATTATTATTATTATTATTATGGTGCCTTCTATGGTTAGTTTGTTTTTGACAAAGTAAATCTTACTTGGTTATTTTCACCATTGGATGATAGAGTATAAAATTCATCCAATAGTGAAAATACACAAAGTGAGAATTACTTTGTAAAATACAAAGTAACCATAGCCTTTACCTATTATTATTATTATTATTATTATTATTATTATTATTATTATTATTATTATTATTATTATTATCATCATCATCATCTCGGCACAACTCATCACATAAAACATAGTCTCATCTTGCTATAATTATTAATAAATTGAGTTGCTAGGAATCTTTGAACACCAAATCTAAAAACTGTAATAACATGTTAATACAGTAATCAATCCAAATGTTTTACCTTTACCTAAACGTGCCTTCTATGGTTACTTTGTTTTTGACAAAGTACCATTACTTAATGTGTTTTCACCATTGGATGATGGATTAGAAAATTAATTCAATGGTGAAAACACACAAAGTAAGGCTTACTTTATTAAAAACAAAGTAAGCATAGCCTTTACTTAAACTTATAAATAAAAAACAAAAATACTTCTTATTATCTTTTTTTAGAAGATTGTTATTATTATTTAAAAGGAAGGAAGCGCGTGTTTCCTATTTTTTTGTTTTTTTTTTGAAAAATGCTTGTAATTTCATTAGATAAAAAATGAAGAAGTACAACAAGGATAATGTAAGGAATAAAACCTCACATGATTACAGACTAAAGCAAATACAATATCCACGAAGGGATGAAAATGACTATAAAGACCAAAAAGAACCCATAAAAGGCACAAAAAACACAAAAAAACAATATATTCCTCGTTAATCCAAATCTGTAGAAAGACATTTGCAATCCAAACTTTATCCTTTACACCATTCCGAATATTTGGATCTGAGTCCTTTTTTTATTGCAACCACGTAGATTTATTGATCTACGGATAAGATAAACCATTTCTGCTCTTACTAAATCCGGAAAAAGCATAAACGACAGAATAATAGAGAGCAGATACAATCAGACGGATAAAGAGTTTCGAAGAAATATATGAACACAGACTAAAAACAATAAAAAAAAATTACAGAAATCTAACCCGGTGTGAGGAGGAGGAAGGAAGATCCTTCATCCTCCTCAAAGTAGATCAACAAAATAGGAAGATTGATAGAAAAAAGAGAATGAGAAAGAAAGAAGAAAGGAGTTTTTTTTCAGTTTCTGTAGGAGTTTTTTTTTTCATTTTAGTTTCTAGCTTGGTTGTTGTTATTAGGAAAAGTGAAACTTTAAGATCTAATCGAAAGCCAATGTCATGCACCGGTTATGAGATCATACCATCATTTAAAAAAATTAGATAAATTTTAAAGTTTAATTAGACTAGTGCATTGTGCAATATATATAATACTTTATATTCATTTTAGTTTTAATTAATAAATTTTTTATTTTTTAAGAAAAACACATATTAGGCAAGAAAATTAACACACACTACATTCCAACTAAAAATAGAATCGAGAAAGAAGTAAAATAATTAGCATTAGAACAAACTTGCCTCGCAACAACATGCACGGTCCGGTTAGCTAATTAGAAAATAGAAACACCTTAAAGCTTGGTCTATTAACAATAAGAATTCTTCAATCTTGGACAATAACTACAAAATCAGAAATATCAGCTTTCTTAAAGTCAAACTCGTACCACGTGTATCAAAATGATCACTAGAAAACCATGAAATAAGATAAAAGAATCAAAACAAAAGTTTTGAGAGCTTAACAAAATATGATGGAGCCGAAGATTTTCAGATGTATTGTCTGTTTCGAACGAGCACAAATCGCTCTTCTATGTAGACTATTTCAATATTTTATTCCTAAATTAATTCAGAAATTAATTCACTTAGTGAAAATTAATTGTAAATTAATTCACGTTAATAAGAATTAAAACTAGCGTAATAGCATCTTAAAATTTCAATGGTTCATACAGACAACCACTCAGTATGCATGACACATCATCTATTTAATAAACTTCATTTTATTAAACTATCTAACTACAATGGTTAAACTCTATAATCGCCTAAGCATAATGGATCCACCAATCACAAGAGATCTACCAATTAATTCAACTTATCATATTATTTTAAAAATTAAAAATATATACATAAAAATAAAACTTAATCAACAACTCAATATCTATTGAGTGGTTGATAAGTGTTCAATATATTTAAACTCACTCCAATGAGAGATAGTTTAATAAAAGAGTATAATGAGTTGTACATGATATTCTAAGCACTAAAACGTTACAGAATTAATAATAAACAATAATTTTATTTCAATTCATTAATTAATGAAATTTAATTCTCTACTAACTATCATTCAGTTTTTATATTTCTTAAAGAAAATCATTAACTTTTATATATTATTAATGGATTACGAATTTTTAGTTTTTTTTTTTAGGGATAAGGTACCAAAATAGGCCAATGGTATTAATTTAGGTTTCACGTACAAAATAGCACCAATATATGTTAACGTTTGATATATGCAGCCCTTAAGACCGCATATAAGCATTAAATACAATAAAATATTCTTTTATATTTTCAAGATGTATATTTCTTATGCATTGAATTTCTAAATACATCAAAATTCATTTAATGCAATAATAAATTCTTTTATATTTTCTATATCTGCATTAATTTTTTATTTTTTGAAAAGATATCTGCATTTATCATACATTGAACTTTTAACGTTTTTTAAACAGTGCAGATCTACACGTAACTATGAATTTGTGCAATTTTACCCCTAACAGTGTTAAGTATGTTCGATTTTATCCTTACACAACAGAAAATTTGAACTTACTGATTTGACAGTTATTTGACTATCACATCAGATATTCCAAAGAAGTTCGTCGATAAAATAAAGCAGTTAATTGTATTTTGATGGGTTGTATGCAGTTTTTTGTGTGTAATTTTATCCATCAGACAAACATTATCATTTCGACAGGCTATTTGTACTGTGTTATTTCGACGAGTTATTTTATTGTATCTAATGCTTATATGCAGCCCTAAGGGCTGCATATATCAAAACTCATACTAGAATTTAGGAATAATTTTTTGTTTTAGCATTTTAAGAGAAAATTGGTTTTTGTTTGACGATTAATACTCTTATAAGAAGACACAGACATTAGAAAACACAAAACAAATCCCATTATACAAAAGGAACCAATATATGATATTAGCATTTATGTGTCTGGATAATCCTAAAAATATAAAAACAAGACATTATTACAACATTAACTATTATGATGTGAAAATAAGATACAAATTACTCCAACCTTCCAGCTACCCATGGATATTTAAATTCATCAAAGTTAACGCCACCAGACACAGCGAAATACTTAAAGTAAATTCCATTATCTTTAGCAATCCAAACGCAAGTCACTAGATCTTTACCGTAACCACAATTTTCGAACAAGCCACTACGCTCTTTATACGAATCGAAACTCGCATGAGATATTCCATCGGGAGCAGTATAGCACCAGAAAAGGGTATTTCTAAAATAACTAGGCTCGAATGCCCAGCTAAATTGCTGATTATTTGTAAGATTATGAATCCCCAGATCATCATCCTTTGATTTGCAATGGACCAGCAGAATTTTGTTAGGGCTTAATCCATTCACTACTACCACACGAACCCGCGTCGGGAAGTGCCCTTTGATGGGTTCGATCAAGAGACTCGAGAGCGCTATTGCCAAAATCAAATGAAACTTCAAACTTGTCATTATATTCCTCTATATGATATCTTATTTTAAAGTTGCTGATTTTCGATTTCTGTTGTGAGAATATATATAGGATTTGAGTGAGGATATATGAGTCTATTCTTTGTAATAAATATGTTTATTAATGAGGAATTTGTATCCATTGCCCTTTTTTTTTCTATGTAACTCTTACAATGTATTGGAAAATCTTATCAATACCTTTTCTATATTGGAAATTCTTTTCTGAATCTGTTTCTCTGTCCAATATTTTGCTTGCTGCCTAAATTCATTTTCGACTATCTATATATATATATATAGCTTTTATTCATTAGTAGACATAGTAAGAGTTGTTATTAGAATTGAAGTGTACACAATATATGTTTATCTTAGTACGCCCTTAAAATTTAATTAACAAATAAGATTGTCGAAATTTAAACCCTTCTTAAATTTGGTCTAAGTGGCTTTTATACTGTGTCAAGTAACCAACTGAACTAAAAGGTTGAGTTGATATTAAGGGTCTAAAATAACTTTTATTATCACTAACACACATCCATTCAAGTGAATGCCCTTATGCTCAAAGAGTGTACAACATAGACACATTTTAACATGGGTTAAAATTTCATCAATAAATGAAATTAGCAAGATGCAACAAGGTGTGGATGGTCGATATTTTGGTAAATAAAGTTGACCACATTTTTGCTCAAGTTTATATGCATAGAAGATCTTCCAAAAACGTATATAGCTCCATTTGATTATAATATAGTAATGATGTAATAGGTGAAGTGATGTAGATAAAATTGAATGGGAAAGTGCTTTAACATAATACCACCTACACTGCAGTGTTTGACCCAGCATCTCAATAAAGACCATTCTAAGAAATCTTTCATACCGGGTCGAACAAATAGTTCGTCCGGCACTACTTTTAATTCTCGTGGTTTAAATTCGTGCCTAAGAGTATCAAATTTTTTACCTCTAACATAAGTGTCAAGGGTACGCTCCTTACTGATCCAAGGAGAAATCGCAATCTTCCTTTAAGTATACATAGTATACACCGTGTGAATGTTTTAATCTTAAACCAACAAAAAGTGCAATCTTTTTCTAGCTAAAACTAAAAGGATGAATAATCTCAATCACTACTAGAACAAAGGATTTAATGATGGGAAAAACAATCACTAAAGTCATAGTTCCTAGAGCAGAGAGAGAGAGAGGCGAGAGAGATGGAGAGAGATAGTTTCCTAGAGCACAGAGGTGGATTGCAATATTTTGTTTTCTTTTCCTTTTTAAATTTTGAATTTCTTTCTAAATTAACTTAAGTTTTGTTTTGGTGGGAATGTATCCCGCTCAAAAATTTAGCACCTATAACGAGCCTAATATTAGAAAATTGAGTAAGGTTAAGTTTTTTCAAAAATAATAGTTACCAGTTTTTATTTCCACTCATTAAAAGTTTTAAAACTATGCTTCTAATGAGTGGTTTTCTCCCTTGTCACTATTTTTCCTTACTATTGTTTTTTTTTTCTTGTAGTGAATTTGGATAAACCAAAGCTCTCAAATGAGGCTAATTGTTTGAATATCAAAAAGTTGTCATTCATTATAAATTAAGGCGCATATATACCCCTTCTTAAAAGACCAAAATGTCTTATTAGGACTATACGCATATGCATAAGTAATAGGGATAAGATAGGAAAGGTAAATGTTAAAGATAGTGGTGTAAATAGGATGAATGGCACAATGGTAATAAATAGAATGGCAAAACAGTAAATAGTTGGTGGCAGTTCATGTCTCCCCTTTGGTAAACTTGGTGGCAAAGGCAACTACAAGAGACTCACTCACCGAGCCATATATCCCACAAGGTGAGTGAGTGTTCTTGGCTAGTCAACCACACGCCGAGCTTCCTTCAATGGCATGCTGAGCTCACTGGTTCGTCTTGTGGCACACCGAGTGAGAGGTGACTCGCCAAGCCAGGTTGTTCCTAGGCTTTACTCGTATTGACTCCTTTTGCGACTCGTCGAGTGGTATGTCACTCGCTGAGTGGCATGACTTCTGACCCTTTCTTCTTTTCGGCTCTCTTGGTGTACATGGTGGTAGAGATGTCCTCCTCATAAATAGTCTATTCGGTCAGTTACCTGCCTTGCAAATTATAGGGTAAATTACATATTTGGTGTATAATCTTTACCCGTAATCACACTTTGGTGTACAACCAAAATTTTGTCACACTAAACTGCACAATATTTTAGTGACCTTCCATTAAAGTGTACAGCAGGTAAAAATGAGCGGTCAATGCTCAGTCAACGCATCACCTTAGCTTTGACTGGTCAAAAAATCAAAAAAATACAACCACTTAATATAAAATTACTTCTATACCCCTATCTCTCCATATCTTCATCTTCTTCTCTCTATTTCTTTCTCTCTCTAACCTTTCTCTTCAAATTTCTTTCTCTCTCTTCAAATTTCTTTCTCTCTCTAACCTCTCTCTTTGAATTTCTTTCTCTCTCTAACCTCTCTCTCCATAAAATCAATATCATAAATCTAGGAAACTTCAAATTAGATCTATTTTGTTTTCAGTGTCATAAAACATAACAACTGAGAGTTCTGATAAGATTCATTCACGCTATCGCTTCAGATTTATCGATTTCTGATGTTTTGTCTCTGACTTATGTTCCTTTAATTGTTCAATCTTTTTTTGACCACGATCGAGCTCTGAATCACGACGGCCATGTCAAATCTCTGTTGACAATTCAAGTTACGGAACTAATTGACGGAATCTTCATCGGTTGTTCCATGAATCACGAGATTGGCGACGGTAACTCTTTCTGGCATTTCTTCAACACATTTTCTGAGATTTTCCAATCACAACAGAGAGAAGAAGAGAATCATACCGATTTTCAAATCTCGCGTCCGCCGATCCTCAATCGGTGGATTCCTGAAGGTTATGATAAAATCGTCAATCTCCCGTTCACAGATCTCGACCAGTTCTTATCTCCATTCGAATCGCCATTGTTGAAAGAGAGAATGTTCATTTTCTCCTCAGACGCCATAGCCACACTCAAACAAAAAGCTAATTCAGAACTCAACACTCTCAAGATCTCATCTCTGCAAGCCTTATCAGCGTTTCTCTAGCGGTGCATAACCCGAATCCGCCGTCTACCGGAGAATCAAGTAACGAGTTGCAGAGTTGCTTGCAACGACAGATCGAGATTAAATCCTTCGTTATCGCAGAACTATTTCGGGAACTGTATTCATCCGCTTAGAGCATTCACGACAGCCGGAGAATTGCTGAAGCAGAATCTGGGATGGGCGGCGTGGAAGGTACATGAGGCGGTGATTGATCTTCCTCCTGATTTAATGACTGCTCTTAAGTTTAGTGGTAAAGTGACGCCGTATCCTGGAAGAGAAGGTGGAGGAAGTATGGAGTTGGAGATTTGTCTTCCTCCTGATTTAATGACTGCTCTTGAATCTGATCATGAATTCATGCAAGTCTTCTCACATATTTGAACTCAAATTCTATTATACAAGTTACTAATCCATTTTAGTGTTATTTGTATAACTTTTATTTTAAATACCAATAAATTCAAGTTGAGATGTATGTTACGTGTAAATTATGTTATTTGTATAATTTTTTTTTATGATATTGATTTTACGGAGATAGGTTAGAGAGAGAAAGAAATTCAAAGAGAGAGGTTAGAGAGAGAAAGAAATTTGAAGAGAGAGAAAGAAATAGAGGGAAGAAGATGAAGATATGGAGAGATAGGGGTATAGAAGTAATTTTATATTAAGTGGTTGTATTTTTTTTACTTTTTGACCGGTCAAAACTGAGGTGGCGCGTTGACTGAGCATTGACCGGTCATTTTTACCTGCTGTACACTTTAGTGGGAGGTCACTAAAAGGTTGTACAGTTTAGTGTGACAAAATTTTGGTTGTACACCAAAGTGTGATTACGGGTAAAGGTTGTACACCACGTATGTAATCTACCCCAAATTATACGATAGTAGAATATTTCCTTCATCGTATCACAGCACATCAGCGATCGTCAAATCATGGTATCATGTGTTTGTTGAAGCTTTGGAAGCACGTATTGAATAATGGGGTTAGTCTTGTCAGAGGTTATTTTTTTCAAACCAAATTTCATATACAAACTTATATATATATAGTATATTTAGTTTTTAGCCTTTTTAAAGAATTTTTATAATATTATTAGTAGCATACTAAATATCTTAAAGAGTGTTTAGCTAGGTCAAAAAGTATAAAAGAATGAGAATGAGAATAAGTTATTCTCATTTATAGTCATTCCGTTTTTTAATCCATGTTAGCCAAATTTGATTTTATGAACAATCAAATTGAAACATAGTTTTTTTTCCTCATCTCACCTCGAGGTTGATATGAACATTGATCTCGAGATTGATATGAACACTGATAAGTTTTTTTTTCTTTTTCTTTTTCTTTCTATAATTTAATTTATTTCCTTCCTTTCATTTCATATACTATTGTTTCCTACATGGTATACTTCTAAGTTATGCTAATACATTGAGAAGGATTATTCTATTGATAATATATCCTTTTAATAGAAAATGGTTTTTATCTTTTATTTACCTTATTAAATATATTATTATCTAATTAATTTTAATTTTCTCGTATTCTCATTCTGATTCAGAAATTTGAACTAAACACTTCCAAAAGCAGTTCAATTCCGATACGAGATTAAACCAAATAAAAGAAATAAATAGGTATTCCGATTCTGGTTCTGATTAAAATTCTGATTCTGGATTTTGAACCAAACACCCTCTGACATAATTGATATTTGGAGGGTGTGACAGTTCAATACCAGTCAAACTAGCTTTTTAATTTTTTAATAACGTAAGCCTAAAACTGATCTTATTTAGAAACGTGAAGGTTAAATTTATACAATTCATATATTAAGCTAAATACCATGGTTATAAGAAATCAGATAGTAAAAAAAAACCAGATGAACAAGAGCGATAAGAGCTTAAGGCTCAACCATGATTAAACCAGGATTCTTTTTTTTTGGTAGAAACAGGAAAGGAAAACGAACAAACAAAGAAAACTAACCCGGGATTAGCCTAGGAAGGCTAACCCAATCCTATCCTCTAAAAGAAGAGACGAAAGAAAGATGGGAGGATCAGAAAGGGTAGAAACACCTAACATCCCCTCATGCCCAGCTGTCGCCAAGCGATCCGCAACTCGGTTCTGTTCCCTGTAAATGTGGCTGAACTTTAAGAACTCAAAGGAAGGGTGAAGCCTTAAAATAGCTTTGATAAGATTTTGGCTGTTAAGAAAAATAGCCTGGTTATCAGAAAACCTGTTGATTGCCTCTATGTTATCAGATTCCATAGATAACCTCTTAACACCCAGGCTAATGGCAAGCTTGATATCCGAGAGAATACCCCAAAGTTCCACCGAAAAGGAAGAACCAATCCCCAGGTTTTGGGTAAACCCAGCCAGCCAGGCGCCACCCGCATCATGAAGAACTCCTCCGGCAGCAATCTTGCCATTGTTAAGGCAGGAGTCATCCGTATTCAGCTTCACTACCCCTTCTCTCGGCTTGCTCCAACCAACGAGGTGGACCTCTCTTTTTTGGGTAGACCTGACAAGGGGATCCCCTTTGAAGCTCTCAGTAATAATAGAGAGTTTTTTCGAGAAGAAATCAAGTAAGTCAGGAATAAGGACAATTTTATCAGCAAAAATCTCCTCGTTCCTCCACTTCCAAATTTGGTGACAGATGATAGCAAAGAAAATGTCACCATGCTCCATGTTAGCCATTAATTTCCCACTAGCACCATCAGAGAACCAGTCATACTCAGAATGGGCCATGAAGGAAGGAAGAATGTGGTGAGGGAGAATCTTCTTCCAAACCTCTTTACTCTTAGGGAAATCCCTCAGAGCATGGCACAAAGTTTCATCATGGCCTCTACATCTACTGCAAGCTCCTGAATCCGCCAAGTGCCGTTTGTGCCTATCCGAGTTAGTAAGCAACCTGTTCTTGACTCCCAGCCACAGGAAACTCCTAATACGGTAAGGGATTTTAAGGGCCCAAATGGATTTCCAAATATCCGAGAGAGGATCGGCCATGTTAGGGGTAAAAGCTTCAAAGGCTGACTTACAAGAATAAGCAACATTGTTAGTCAGGGCCCAGCAATGTCTGTCCTTGTCTTCCTCATGATTACTAATCTTAACTCCTCTAATTCTAAGGAGGGTCTCCAGGCTAAAGAAGGTATCAAACTTTGACCAGATCCAGTTGTAGACACCGAGTAGAGGACCTGTGACGAAAACCCATAACAAGACAGTTGAAAAGGTTGGTTCCGATAAGTTAAAAAAATAATAATAAAATAAAAATCACGAGGGGATCCGTGGGGGTTGCGAGTGCTCAGCGATGTTGGACGAGCGCCTAGCGGCAGCCGGCGCGCGTCCGACGACAGTTAGACGCGCGCCCAACCTACGTTGGGCGTACGCCCAACATCCATTGGGCGGACGCCCAACGACGCTGGGCGAACGCCCAACGTCTGTTGGGCGCGTGCCCAACAGAGGTTGGGCGTCCGCCCAACCATTTTGGGCGTAGCCCAAAATTTTTTGGGCGTAGCCCAAAATTTTTTGGGCGTAGCCCAACGCCCGTCGGGCTACGCCCAAAATATTTTGGGATCCGTGCCTATAAAAGGCATGGATCCCCATGCAAAAGAGAGAGGACTTTTTGGAGAGCTTCTCACTCTAAGAAAATTTTTAAAGAGAGAAAGTAAATTTTTTGGGAAAAATATTTTTTTTCCTAAAAAAATCCAAATTTTCCAAAGTTAAATATTTTACCAAAAACACCGAAAAATCACGATTCGTGTAATCAACCGACTTCAGCTGTCAATACCGATCTTGAGATATTATCCGAGGACTAGACTCGTTTTATTTATTTCCTTTATTTATTTATTTATTCAGTTTATTTATTTATTCTATTTATTTAGGTGATAGTTTTATTTATTTAGTTAGTTATTTATTTATCACATTTATTTATTTTCCCGTATTTATTTAAATTACGTCACGTCCCAAATAAACGTTTGGTTTTGTTTTGAAATAAAAACCTCGTTTTAACATCCCAATACGAACCGTGATCCGATTCAAAGGTAGTTCGGGATTAAAAACGTTGTAATTATAAGTTTTGAAAATATTTCTAAATAACGTTTTGAAATAAAACATCGTTTTGGGAGTCTCCGTTATAGACTATGATCCAATTTTGGTAGTTCGGAGACCCAAAATGATAGAATAGACCTAATCTAAAGCTTTTGAATAAATCTGGAAACTGTGGGACTAATTCTGTAATTCTGCCTTTTCTGTCACTAACAGCAGATTAGCGACGGATTTTCTGTCGGTAATCTGCTGGAATCCGAAAATCCCTCTTTTAACCCTCTTTTCTCAACTTTTTGATATTTCTACTTGTATATATATGTATATAACTATGTAATATATTTATAAAAATTATTTTTGGGCCCTATAACTATTAATTATGTATTATATAGCTATTTATTTCATATTTGGGACTTAATTCGTTTTGACTTAGTTTTGTAAAGTATTATATTTATATATATATATATATATAGTTTTGGCATATTTAAGTTATATTAGCTCTTATTTAGCGTGAAAGTTTTGTTCTATATATTTAATACTTAAAACTATTTAGAACTAAATGTTATTCTTTACATTTATGAACTTTGTTCATTGTTTTCACATGTTTTGAATTAGAGTAAAAAGGTATTATATTTAGTATTCTTTTCATTTTCTTTATTATATCATATAGTATTTCATACTTGTTTTTATCTATAGATATATCCTTATTTTTAGATAAAACTATGTATATATATGTATTTTTATTCTATTTTTGCATATATGTATATATTTCAAACATATTTGGTTGGGTAAATTTGGTCTTGATTTGTTAATTATTGTAATTATGTTCAAGTAAGGGCTAATTGAGTGAAAAAGAAAAAAAATAAATTACAAAAAGAGATTTCAAGTTGTTTGTTTAGATTAAAGCTTTTCTAGATATTCCTAAAGTGTAAATAATGTTTTTGTTTTTGTCATTTTTAAACCGTTTCCAAAAATATCACGTGTTGAAACCTTAATCCGTTCCAACGACGGATTAAGCGAACCTTGTAATTAAAACCGTTTCTTAAATTGTAAATAATAGAGTTTTGAATCGTTTTCCTATTTAAATGATTTTGTACAAAAATAAATGGACTTGTATGCTTAATCACGTTTTCTTGTTAAACTTTTTATATCACACTTTCAAACACTCGAATCGTTCCAACGACGATTCGAGTCGATATCATGTTAATTAACGGAGTTTTGAAACGTACCTAAATCGCTCCAACGGCGATTAAGGTACGAACCATGTAAATAAACTCGTTTTTTTGGAAGTGAGCTTAGTTTAAAGTTAGTGTAAAGCATAAATCACACTGTGAATAAATCAACTCTTTCTTCTCCCCCTCTCTCTCTCTCTTATGTATTTTAAATTCATGCAAAATGGGTGATTCTTTACTAAAATGGCTTTTACTAACATGCTCAAAACGGTTTTCAAAGCGAGAAAGAAAATGTTCCAAATGAATTTTAAACTTAAAGAAATATACGATTAGTCCGTTATCGCCTAACACGCTAAGTAGGAGGCCGGTGGTTCATAACCGGGCGATGTGGGGGTGCCTAGTAGCCTTTCTCCGGAAAGGAGCTAGCCTTCTCGGCTCGTACCTAAGTTTCCCGAACCCTCATCGGTCTCCTGCAAGGGATCGGTGTTCATTTTCCCATTCGTGGGTGGCGACTCTTCCATACTTCAGGCTCCGGTCCTGCCGAGCAGCTTGATTCCGCGATTGGTTGCTTTCGTCGCCAATCACAGCATCTGTCGTCAATGGTGTCCACCCCTCGGTCCGCCCGGGCGAGGCCGCGGCACCTACAAGTGGCGACTCTGCTAGGGAAGCGAGAAATTTGATTCCGGAAGGCGTGTATTAAGCCCTTAATAGGGACGGATCGTATTATTTCTTTTCGTATGCATTCATATGCATTATTGCAAACCTTTTGGGTAATTTCCGCGAAACCTCTAGCAAGAGTCCATTCGTCGCTCGAAAGAGGCTAGTGTAAGTTCCCCCTTACAGTAAGGCGCCAAAGGGTCCCCATCCATTCATTAGGGGTGAATTTGTGCGGTCCTGTGAGGTCCCACGATCAGCCGTGTCAGCATATAGTAGCCTTAGAAGTTGCCATAGGATTACCTGTTACTATTTTTGATGTGATAAATGAATCAGTTTGTGTTTTCAAATTGCCATGATACGTGTCTAATCCTAAAATATGTAAAGAAAATGAAGCGGTGCGTTAATATATACTCTTAAATCGACATACAAACTACCCCAAAACATCGAAACAATGCGAACTAAAGACGACTTAGTCATCTCGTATGAATGGACTTATGCGACCCGCCTGGTCCCTTTCCGTGTCCCGAAGAAGGCACATGTTCAGGAAATACGTTATGACGTAAGCACGTATTAGTACAAATCGTTTTAATATTAAGGATAGTTATATCTCGATTCAAAAGATTATATTAACAATAGCCGTTATTCACATTCTTTAAATACGTTGGGATAAAGCGAAATTATGACAAAACGAAAACAAAGAACATTTCTGTTTTGAACGACCCCGTTGTAACGTAAAGAGTTTTGCAAACATAGCCCGTCCCTTCCAAATAAAAGATGAGCTCTTACGTTATGCCTGGCGTTGTTCTAAAGAGAAATGGATGTATCCGCAAAAATGACTAAGAAAAATAAAAATAAACAAACGACCAAAATCATTCCGTATCTACAATATATGTCAATCCCGAGAGTAGTTAAAGAAAATGAACCAATGCTGTTAAATATGTGCCTCGAACTGGTATATACGCCATTTGAAATCACGAAGCCGAATTAAGCTAAGAAACCTCGTGATTGCACCATATGGACGAGACTGTGGGTTTGACTAATGGCTCGATCATTTCGACCGTTACCAAAACTACAAGAAGTATGGCCCGATCTGCGTGTTTGCTTGACTCGTGCCTAAATGAAAAAAGAACGGTAATATCTCTGCTTCGAATAAGCATGTGATTCAACGAAACGTTGATTTTCTATAACCACGCTAGGGTGATATATCCCGTATATGGGAAGAAATGAAAACTTGTTGCTAGCCGAAAGATTACCGTGCGCTCAAATAAGACTCGCCGTCTTCTCACGTCGCCAAAACGAGCAAACGGATTCTTGACGCTAAAACTAAACACGTTACGCGATGAGTTCGTTCCTTAAAATAAAAAGTGATTTCATCACTAAATAAACATGTGGTTACGTCTCTCGATAGATCCAAAGATCCCGTCGTAATCCAAAAATCGAGACACGAACCCGCGCGAATAAAAGGGAACGAGTCATTGTCAATAACGAACAATTGAACCAGAAGAATAACTTGTACCACGTCTAAAATCCGAGATGCGTTCAAAGGGTGTCAAAACCGGAACTGATGCATCTCGCAAAATAACGAGGGATGAGTTATTCGAAAGGACAATCCATTTGGTCGATATCTTAGTCACTGGATGTTGATACGTCAAAACGAACCGTATTGTCTGATGGATGATTTACTTTTTTCGCAATAATCGACGGCACCACGCGTCCCCTGGACCGCAATGTGAGCCCCAAACCAAAATCCTAGGAAAGAGACTCGGACCATCGAGTGTGTGGAGGGATAAGGGTGGAAGAGAGATGTTGTGATACGTGTAATTAGACTGACGTTTGTTCTTCTTATCTTATATATCCGTAAATAAATAAATGCACACACCACGAATCATGCATATAAAATCATGCATACATACTAATGGATGCCGTTCGCGCAGACTTCATCATTAAGCGGTTGTGGCTTCGCGAGAGTAACCGGCTAGTCAGACAGTTTGATCAGCTACAGATTGACAGTTCCGAATCAGCAGTTGTGGCTTCTGAATGATCTTCGTCCGAGTATACTCAGTCTTCTGCCAGTATGTCTGCGACCGACGAAAAAGTGGCCGAATTAGAGAATTCTGTGAACAACATTAATGATCAGTTGGCCGCAATTTTGGCCCAGCTAGCTGAGCTGGCGTTGAAGGATTACAAGAGTGGTAGTAAGCGCGCTGAGAATGAGGTAAACACTGGTCCCCGCTTCGAGAACGAGGATGACTATCAGGATTACATCCAGAAACATCTTGAGAAGGAGAAAGCTAAGGAAGAGGAATGGAAGCAACACATTACTCAGGAGGTGCATGATCTGCGTGGGGGAAGCTCCGGAAGTCAGGACTTTTATAATTTGAAGAATTGTTTGTCGGCAACTGCTTTTCCTTTGAAGTTTCGGCTCCCCGACATGAAGAAGTTCGATGGAACTGGGGATCCTACTGCCCACATGAATCAGTATGTTGCTATGATGAAACACATGATCTTACCTGAAAAACAAGTTCTTGGACTATTCAATACTTACCTGGAGGGGGCTGCCCTCGTGTGGTTTCACGCGTTGCCGTTGGTGACGAAGAGAGATTGGAAAGAGTTGGCGAAGTCATTCATCGCTCAATATAGTTTCAACACTATGCTTGAGGTTACGCTGAAAGAGCTGGAGAGCACTAAGCAGCAAACTGGTGAGTCTTTGTCCGATTTTGTAAGGAGGTGGAGAGCCAAGGCAGCAGTTATGAAGCATAAGCCACTTGAGCAGGATCAAATCCGAATGGTAATTGGCAACACCTTGCCGTATATTAAGAATGAGCTGCGGTATACCCTTTACCGATTTCAACCAGATGTATAGTTGCGCCTTGACAGTTGAAGGGGATGGTGAGCCGAAGAAAGCTTATACCAAGTGGACGAAGTCGGGATATAGTGCCGGAGGGCCAAGCGCGAGTACATAATCTGCTGCGGTGAAAGTGCTTGAACTGAATGCTATCGAAAAGAGGCAGTTCGCCAAATTTGATCAAACCTACGCAAAAGTTTTCAAACTGTTGCAGAAGAAGGGATTGTTGAAAGCCCTCACTCCTTATAACAGAGCACTGCCCACTCCGTAGATACAGGCTAGGGGTACTGTGAGTTCCACAGTAATTATGGGCACAATATTGAGAACTGTGAGAGGTTGAAGCATGAGATCCAAGATTTGATTGAGGAGAAGAAGATAGATGATCCTTCATCAGCGAACCCTTCCACTAGGCGTAATCCATTTCCTAATCATAGGGTGAGTATGATCGGGTCTGGGCTCGAAGAGAGTTTGGTGATGGAATCCTTCGGGGCAAGCGAAGAAGAGTTGTTGGACTCCGAGGAGCAGAGTAATGTGGGAAATGGTTTATATGTATCCTTTCTGGGCGAGGATCGGGAGGATGAACCGATGGATGAAGGAACAGACGGCGGTGCACCGTATGATGAAGATAATGCCGAAGAGACCGGGGAAGGGTCGTCTCGAACCATTGTGCCAGAGTTGAGTTTATTCAGTGGAGTGGAGAATCCTGATGTGCACTTGCACGAGTACATGCATGATATGTTTGTTGAATCCTTTGGGGTGGACAAGGTGGCTCAGTGGTTCCACCATTCGTTAATAGGCGAGCCTTTGAGTTGGTTCCACTCATTGCCCGACTCCTGCAAGCATGATTGGGAACAGTTGTCCGATCTATTCCTAGAGAAGTACAAGAAAGCTAAAGATAGGACTGCGGAGTGTTTTGCGCTCCAAATTGGGCCTATTAAGCATCTGTTGCCAGCTGTTAGACGAGGTGCCGCGGCCTAATCTCCCGGGTGGACCGGGGGGTGGACAACCTCATGTCGACGTAAGCGGTGATTGGCGCCGAAAGCAACCAATCATGGAATCAAGCTGCTCGGCAGGACCGGAGCTCGGAGATATGGAAGAGTCGCCACCCACGAATGGGAAAATGAACACCGATCCCTTGCGGGAGACCGGTGTGGGTTCGGGAAACTTAGGTATGAGTCGAGAAGGCTAGCTCCTTTCCGGAGAAAGGCTACTAGGCACCCCGACTCGCCCGGTTATGAACCACCGGCCTCCTACTCAGCATGTTAGGCGATAACGGACTAATCGTATACTTCTTTAAGTTTAAAATTCATTTGAAACCTTTTCTTTCTCTTTTTGGAAACCGTTTTGAGCATATATTATTGAAAAGCCACATTAGTAAAGAATCACCCATTTATATTATACATACACAGAGAGGGGGGAAGAAAGAAGTGATTTATTTACAACTTTATTTAAATGTCATGCTGTGTGTTTATTCTATGCTAACTTATTTCCCCCCAAAACGAGTTTATTTACGTGGTTCGCACCTTAATCGCCGTTGGAACGATTTAGGTGCGTTTTAAAACCCCGATTGGTGAAGTTTACTCGAATCGCCGTTGGAACGACTCAAGTGTTTGAAAACGTTTGAGATAAAAACCTTTAGTAAGAAAACGTGGTTAAACATACAAGTCCATTTTATTTTGTACAAATTCTTTTGAGAAAATGGTTCAAAATATTCGATTATTCACAATGAAAATGATTTTAATTACAAGGTTCACTTAATCCGCCTTTGGAACGGATTAAGGTTTTAAAACGTGGTGTTTTGAAAACGATTTGAAATATTAACAAAACAACTATATTTATTTACATTAGGAACCTCTAAAAATTCATTAGTTTAAATAATTAAATTGAAAACTCTCTTTTTGTGATTTATTTTCTCCTTTTATTTAATGGACTCTTTACCTATTATAATTACAATAATAAACCCATTTAAACCAAGATTCACTCCCAAATAAAGCCCATTTGAAACATGGACCCATAAATGGTCCAAAAGAATAAAGAAAATAATTTAATCATATATATATACATTCAAATCAAAAAGAGAATATGAAAATAAAAGTTAATAAAAAGAAACTATATAATACATATATGAAAATACTAGATATAATACATTTATACTTTAAAGAGGTGGAAATAGTAAATAAATCTCATTAGATAAGAAAATAACATTTATCCAAAATAGTTTCATATAATAAACAATAACATAACACAAATATCCCAAAACTATATATATACATAACTAATATAGTTTTAAATACCAAAAATAACATATATCCATATACTAATACTTACTAATTAGTTCCCAAAATACCCAAATAAATAACCTTTTAAAATAGAATCTAATATAACTCAAATGAATAAAAAAGGAGAATATATATATACATATACCTATGCTTAAAAAATTGAATAAAAAATGATAACAAACCAAATTATTCTTGAATAAAGAATAAGGGAAAATTAATAGAAATAATGGCAAACCATTATTCCTTCTAAAAGAGATATTTATACATGATTAATGTGGTATTAATGATAATTAATGCAGGGGAGAATATGCAAATAATAAGGAAAATGAAGGAGTCTCTAGCATTATGCCACGCCACGTGGACCATGGTGAGATACGCCATAACGAGATACGCCCGATGAGAGCAAGTAGCGGAGACCCGCCATAGCTCTCAAGGAGAGCGTACATACGCCTTGACGGGTCAAAGAATATTATCCCAATGACCAAAAGGGATATTCACCTTGAGAACGCCGCAAGAAGAACCGGATGGCGGATCTCCACGGTTCAGCTCAGTGAGATCCGCTGGCGAACCTATGAGGCGAATCTCCTCTTTCACCTGATTCATCACAGTAACGGCTAACCGCCGACTCGGCCATAAAGACCATTAATGAGCTATCAATTAGCTAACCGCCAGGTTAAAGGTAACCAGTAACCGCCAGCTTAAAGGTAACCAGTAACCGCCATTAATGGAGCATTAATGGAGACCTTCTAGTTGCTGAAGGTTACGACTTCCTAGCTATATATAGCCTACATCCCTAGGCTATCAAGGTACACATTCACTTACTCTTCGTCAATTCAGTTTGCTCTCTTGATCTTCCTTACTGACTTTGGCATCGGAGTGTCCCCGGCCGATCCCAACGGCGCCTCACAGGGACGTGCTCCGATCAAGGATTTTTCCCCGAGTTATCAATTGGTGCGGTGAAGGTGGATCTCTAACAAACAGAAGATCACAAAATCTTGATTGTATAGAGTTTCACAAAGAACAAAACAATGAAGTCAACAGAATAGAAATCACAATCTCCAACTTTGGCTCAATCAGTACAACAAATCTATCCAAAGATACGGTTCTCCATATATTGGTGGGAAAGAGTTTTCTACATTAAATCTGGAATTTTATGATGAAAAAGATAAGTTTCCTCCCATTTCTTATTCCATTTTTTATTAAAGAAAATTGAGATCCCTCACTCTTATAAAGTGCTATGAATATCGTTACATGTTATTATGATAAATCTAATAAATTGTAAAAGATGAAGTCATAGACGCAAATCTTTCATTAAACCTTGCATGCTTACTATGCCCTCATATTTTTATGCATGACAAGTGTAATATGATATTATCATTGAACCAGTACAAACGCATGTATAAGACCCGTGATCTTGGGATTTACAAAAGGAAAAAATCATCCATTCGATGTGATTTTGTCATTTGATATTAAAATATCATAAAATTGCTCTAATGTAATTGCAAAGGATTTAGATCTAGTCGGTCTTTTGGGTGAACAAGCATATAACTATTAGAAGAAATTGCAAAAAATCATATTTGGTTTTCCTTGTACAATTCACCATCTATATATGGCTTTTCTCCTATTTAGTACTTTTAATATCAAAAATTCATATTTTTGAATATTGTTTTGTCAAACAGTTATTTCATTCCCTTTTTTACAAGGATGTGTTTATTCATATAAAAACTGTTTATCTGACATTATTAGAATTTCTTTTACCGATGTAAGAGAATTGAACATATTAAATCAATTTGTGATCATCATGTAACTGTCCCTAACTATTAAGGCCATTATGGGTTGATGAATTGCCAAATTGGATAAACAAAACTTTCATGTCTTGAGCTAACTACAAAACTGTGCAAATGTCAGTTTCGAATGAGAAGCATCGTAAAACATCTTCGCCACGAAGACAGGGCTCTTCTCGCAGAGGTAGGTCACCTCCCTCTCCAATACGCTGACGTAGTAAGAGGCCTATTGATACACCCCGGAGTACCGGCCCACCACCATCATCCTCCCGACCAGGAGACATTGGTCATGTCCCCGTAGGAAACCAAGGAGGTCATGACCGATTACATATAGGCGGTTCAGGCGGCGGTGGATCAGCTGCAGAAGCATTGGCCAAAAATACAACATGTAAAAGCTTACAGGAGGATCTGATCCGGAGAAAACCCCGCAATATGGCGAATCTAATTGAACGATGCAAAAGCATTCAGGGAGGTAGATGACATACGCCGTGAATCGTTATCTCCATCACATAAAACCAAAGGAGAATCTCACAATCGAGATCGTGAGAAAGACAAAAATCGGGGTTCTTCCTCCATAAACAGGACTTTAGTACAAGTAATATAAATATTCCAGTGGTCAAATTTGAGGGGGTACCCAATCTAAGATTATTACCACCCTTTGGTTGGCCACCACACTGAAGCTTGCTGGGAGCTGGCAAACTAGATAGCTTTGTCCAGAATAACAAATAACAAGATGACAAGCAGAAGACAGATCCCAAAAATAAATTCAAAAGTGTCATTAATGTCATGGCGGATGGACCAGGGTATCAGCCACCCGTGGAAAAAGCAAAAATATCCGCTCTAGATAAAACATCCCTCCATTGCTCCTTTTGCAGAAACAGGTCCAGTAATCTCTCCACATACAGATGCGTTGACAATTGAAGGATGGAAGATGAAATGAGGCGGATAATGGTAGACACGGGCAGTTCTTGCAATATCATCACCATAGGTACATTCTCACCAACAAAGGAGGAGTAATGATTAGCGGGAACCAAAAGACGGTTCAAGAGACCTACTCAGCGTCACTATCAATTCGCCCACAATCCAAAGAGGACGAAGGTGAGAAATATTAACTTGTCACTACAGCTTTGGGCGACACAGAAACGCTCCTTATTGCTGATGGAAAGCGGGTACGAATCGCCAAAGGATTAAACATCAATGAGTCTGAAAGCCTATTTGCATAGGAGAATGAGATCCGTACAGGAATAAGCCCAGATGTGATCACTCATAAGTTAAACATCATTGAGGATGTGGTTCTAGTTGCTCAGAAAAGACGGAACCATGGGCCTAAAAATCAGTATTTTTACATATTCTTATATGTGCATTAAACTGTTATAGTATCCTATATTTTATAATTTATTCTTTCTCGCCATACTTCTTATATTCATTTGCCTAGCTTTTAGTGCTGATATACGCCCAGTGGCTGGCGAATGAAAAGTTCCACAGGCGGATCAATTACCTCAAAGATAGGACAATTGATCCCATCACGGGCGGATCCCCTTTCCACAAAGATAAGAAGCACAGACCCTCAGGAGCTTTCAAATGAGCTCAACTCTCTCCTCAAAGACAGGAAAAGGATTGACCACCATCAAAAGCGGGTTAAAATCGTCTCAAACATGAGATCATTACACTCTCAACTTTCTCCTCAAAGATAGGAGAACACTCTCATGGGCGGATCCATCTTTAGATGATCACCATTCGAGAAAGAGTTAAAACATTCCTTGGACGCAAGGACTTTACACTCTCTCACTCCCTTCCCAAAGAAGGGTTCACAAGTCCTACGGGCGGATCGCTTCACCTCAAAGATAGGTAGCAAGTTGATCCCCTAGGCAGCTTTACTTCCTCTAGAAGGAATAGAACAGCTTCTAAACCTTCACAAAGGTTCACACATTGGGGTACGGCTGGCCACCTACCCTAAACAATCGGAGAAATCCTAAACCAGATTCTAGAAAATTACTTGCTAAAAGATATAATGCATTAGTAAAAATAGTTCTGGAAAGCAAAGGGTTCATCCAACTAATGAAGCCTTGTCTTCATCTCCAAATAATGAAGCCTCGTCTTCATCTCCAAGTAATGAAGCCTCGTCTTCATCTCCAAATAATGAAGCCTCGTCTTCATCTCCAAATGATGAAGCCTCGTCTTCATCTCCAAATAATGAAGCCTCGTCTTCATCTCCAAGTAATGAAGCCTCGTCTTCATCTCCAAGTAATGAAGCCTCGTCTTCATCTCCAAGTAATGAAGCCTCGTCTTCATCTCCAAATGATGAAGCCTCGTCTTCATCTCAAAATAATGAAGCCTCGTCTTCATCTCCAAGTAATGAAGCCTCGTCTTCATCTCCAAATGATGAAGCCTCGTCTTCATCTCCAAATAATGAAGCCTCGTCTTCATCTCCAAGTAATGAAGCCTCGTCTTCATCTCCAAATAATGAAGCCTCGTCTTCATCTCCAAATAATGAAGCCTCGTCTTCATCTCCAAGTAATGAAGCCTCGTCTTCATCTCCAAACAATGAAGCCTCGTCTTCATCCAATCAATGAAGCCTCGTCTTTATCCAATCAATGAAGCCTCGTTTTCATCAAAATTAATCCGCATCTTCATCATAGAAATAACAAAGTCTCGCCTCCACAAAATGCACAAAAGTCCCTAAATGGCTGATCATTCTCACTGATCCCTAAGGGCGGGTCATTCTCCTCAATATGGCAGAACTGAAGAAAAGAAGTCCCTAAGGTGAATCATAATCCTATGCGGTAGGAACAAATGGCCCCATCTAGGGCGGGTCCACTTTCCTCTAAGATAGAAAAATAAAACACGGCGGATCAAGCCCTGATCACCGCCAGGATTAAAACATTTCTCAGACGTGAGATCTTTACATCCTTCAAAACTTCTCTCAAAAAGAGGAGTTTTCTACACCTATGGCAGATTGATCCACCTCAAAGAGAGGAAGCAGATCAAACGCTTACGGTAGCTTGATTCCCTCAAAAGGAATACCAAGCACACAAACCTTCACCAAGGTTCAAGCCTTCAAAAAGGTTTTCATACAAGGGTATGGCTGGCCACCTACTCTAAGTTGCCTTGGACAGAACACTCAAAGATAGGTAGCAAGTTGATCATCAAGACTAAGCCATATGAGATCCACGGGCGGATCTCTAAGGCGAATCTCCTTATAAACGGTCAGAGTTCACAGACAACGTAAAAATCTCCATATATTGGATCCTAGGGAAAGAAATCCATGAAGCTTATCATAAGCATCTAGGGATATGGTTGGCCACCTACCTCGAGACATAACAAGTTTGAAACCTTCGGAAAATTCATAACAAGATTGAAACCTTCGGAAAATTCATGACAAGTTTGAACACTTAAAAGATCAATAGCATGGAATACGATTAGACAGCCCTAAAGAGCTTTTTATACCTTTAGGGGGGCTTCTGATAACAAACCAAATTATTCTTGAATAAAGAATAAGGGAAAATTAATAGAAATAATGGCAAACCATTATTCCTTCTAAAAGAGATATTTATACATGATTAATGTGGCATTAATGATAATTAATGCAGGGGAGAATATGCAAATAATAAGGAAAATGAAGGAGTCTCTAGCATTATGCCACGCCACGTGGACCATGGTGAGATACGTCATAACGAGATACGCCCGATGAGAGCAAGTAGCAGAGACCCGCCATAGCTCTCAAGGAGAGCGTACATACGCCTTGACGGGTCAAAGAATATTATCCCAAGGACCAAAAGGGATATTCACCTTGAGAACGCCGCAAGAAGAACCGGATGGCGGATCTCCACGGTTCAGCTCAGTGAGATCCGCTGGCGAACCTATGAGGCGAATCTCCTCTTTCACCTGATTCATCACAGTAACGGCTAACCGCCGACTCGGCCATAAAGACCATTAATGAGCTATCAATTAGCTAACCGCCAGGTTAAAGGTAACCAGTAACCGCCAGCTTAAAGGTAACCAGTAACCGCCATTAATGGAGCATTAATGGAGACCTTCTAGTTGCTGAAGGTTACGACTTCCTAGCTATATATAGCCTACATCCCTAGGCTATCAAGGTACACATTCACTTACTCTTCGTCAATTCAGTTTGCTCTCTTGATCTTCCTTACTGACTTTGGCATCGGAGTGTCCCCGGCCGATCCCAACGGCGCCTCACAGGGACGTGCTCCGATCAAGGATTTTTTCCCGAGTTATCAACAAACATCCTAAATGATTATATACACTAAATATCTAAAATGGTTTGAAAATATATATTACATAACTATACATATATATATTAAGGATTAAAAGCTTAAAAGTTAAGAAAAATGGACTGAAATGGCATTTTTTACGTTTTGGCAGATTTACCGATGAAAAATCCGTCGGTAAACAGCAATTAGTGACAGAAATGGAAAATTACAGCAGCACTCCAATTGTTTCCAGATTTATTCAAAATCTTTAAATTAAGTCTAATTCAATCGTTTTGGATTTACGAACTACCAAAAATGGATCATAGTCAATAACGGAAATTCCTAAAACAACATTTTTATTTTAAAACATTATTCGGAAATTGTTTTAAATTAAAACTTATAATTATAACGTTTCTAACACCCGAACTACCTTTTTATCGGATCACGGTTCGTATTGGGATATCAAAACGAGGTTTTTTATTTTAAAGCAAAACCCAATTTTATTCAACACGAGACGGGAATTAAATAAATACGAAAAATTAAATAAAACGTGATAAATAAATAAATGACAAAATAAATAAAATTATAACATAAAAATAAATAAAGGAAAAGAAATAAATTAAATAAAATAAAACGAGTCTAGTCCTCGGATAATACCTCAAGTTCGGTATCTGACAGTCGAAGCCGATTCATTCCACAAGTCGTGATTTTCCGGTTTTTTGTGTTTTTTTGGTAAAAATTTAACTTTGGGAAATTCGGAATTTTTGAGAAAAAAAAATATTTTTCTCAAAAAAAATCACTTTCTCTCTCTAAAAATGTCTAGAGTGAGAAAGGCTCCAAAAATCACCTCCTCCTTTTTCCCAAATGCATGGGGATCCGTGCCTTTTATAGGCAAACGAGTTCCCGGACCAATGGGCGACGCCCGAGTAAAATCGGGCGTCGCCCAAAGGGTTGGGCGGCCGCCCAAAGCATGTTGGGCGGCCGCCCAACCTTGCGTTGGGCTACCGCCCAAAATTGTTGGGCGGCCGCCCAACGATTGTTGGGCGGTCGCCCAACGTGAGGTTGGGCGTCCGCCTGACGCGGTTGGGCGCTCGCCCAACGGCCGCCGGGGCGCATCTCGCACCGTCGGACGTGCATGCCCCGCGGCCGTCGAGCTCATGTTCCGCGCCGTCGGGCGTCCACGTGTCGTGACCGCCGGACTTGCGTTCCGCGCCATCGGGCGCCCACGCGTTGTGACCGCCGAACGTGTGTTTCGCGCTCCTGGGCGCACACGCCCCATGGTCGATGAGCGCGTGCCCCGCGTTGCCAAGCTCGTCAAGCGCGTGCTATTCGTGGTTGGACACGTGCGTCCGACGAGCGTCGAGCGTGCGCTTTGCATCGTCGAGCGGGTGTCCGACTGTCGTCGAACGCGCGTCGGCTGCCGCTGAGCACTCGCACTACGCACATCACAACAGCGACCCACTGTAACTTATTTATTTTATTTTTTTCGAAACTTCCGAAATCAATCGCTTCAACCGTCTTGTTTTTAGGTTTTCGTCACAGGTCCTCCGACTCGGTGTCTACAGTTGCCCCTACTTTTCTATTTTGACAGTGATGTGTGTGTTTTGAAAACGTTTTTTGCTAACATAACACATGCAATGTAAAACATATAAAAGTAAAAGACACGTAAAGAGTAGGAGGGAGCATACCTGACCTTCGCGCCGCGCGTTCCGGTGTCGTTCTCCGATTCTTTCCATCTTCGCCTCTGAATCGGCCGTCGGTGGATGTTTTTCTCTCGGAATCTAGCGTACGTTGACTATGGGTAAGAATGGCTCAAAAGCAACCTTGGTCGTGGACCGTAGGTAAGATGGCTAAAAAGCTACCTCGGTCGTGAACCGTAGGTAAGATGGCTAAAAAGCTACCTCGGTCGTGAACCGTAGGTAAGATGGCTAAAGAGCTACCTCGGTCGTGAACCGTAGGTAAGATGGCTAAAGAGCTACCTCGGTCGTGAACCGTAGGTAAGATGGCTAAAGAGCTACCTCGGTCGTGAACCGTAGGTAAGATGGCTAAAGAGCTACCTCAATCGTGAACCGTAGGTAAGATGGCTAAAAAGCTACCTCGGTCGTGAACCGTAGGTAAGATGGCTAAAATGCTACCTCGGTCGTGAACCGTAGGTAAGATGGCTAAAAAGCTACCTCGGTCGTGAACCGTAGGTAAGATGGCTAAAAAGCTACCTCGGTTGTGAACCGTAGGTAAGATGGCTAAAAAGCTACCTCGGTCGTGAACCGTAGGTAAGATGGCTCAAGGGCAGAAAAGTTCTTTCTAACGATTCTGAATTCTTTTAAAACACCATTGTCTAGAGCTAGTGTCTCGGAGGTTTAATGGGAACGTGTTTTGGTCTGGAATGATATAGACTAATGATTATTTTTCTGTTGACTGTTGTCTGTATTTTGACTGGTGTCACTATTCTGTAAAAATTGGCTGTTGTCTAGAGTTCATATCTTGACAGTATTGGTTGCTGTCTGGGAGAAATGCAGGCTGAAACGGACTGCAAATCAGAGGTCTGTGCACCTGGTAATTAATTATTTACTTTTTACCTTTATGTCACATCGTACTTTTTTCACTATTTACGGGAATGTCATTCCCTCTTCATATATAAGGTGGTGGGGTTTCATTTCAACCCCACACCTTCTCTCTCTTCTTTCTCTCTCTAGACTTTGATTTGGATTATCCTCGGGATGGATTTGGATGAATGCGATGGCACGAGAGGCATGGATGAGGTTTACGTGAACCTGGATAGAGTGGACCCTTTCCACGACCCTGAGACGCATCTGAGCCGGACACGCTGCAACGAGGTAAGTGATTTCTTACTTTTGTTTGATTCAAATGCTAGGCTTTAGTATTCCTATCCGAACATGATTTGCATGCTAACTTTTAGATTGCCTTAGAGGACTTTAGCTAGAAAACATGAATTTCTTCACTTACAAGTAACACTTGTTTACTTTTGTGTAAGAATGTGCGCTATATGCATCGTGAATAGTAAAACTACGACTTTGGTGTAAGAGACTGCCTCAGCTTGCGTTGTGCCGACCACCTGGTATGTATCCTTGCCTTATTTTAGTGTAGTGGAATGCATGTATGTATGTATGATTTCTGTTCTTGCCTATGCTGCTTCTTTTTCTTTTCTTTTCTTTTTTTTTCACATCTGTTTTTCTTCTTTTTTTTTTAGAGCGATCTTCACGCCCATGAGCGGAGACGGAGTGAGTCGGTGCGGGAGGCCGATGCCAGGGTTGGCCAGGTGTACCAAGAGCGGAACGACCACTGGTCGGAGGTGATGCGGAGGGAGATCGAGGGTTGCCTTGCCGTTGAGGAGAGAGCACGTGATGAGACGATTGAACGCCTAGCTGCCGAGGAGAGAGCACGAGTTGCCGAGGAGAGAGCACGAGTTGCCGATGAGAGACTCCGAGCTACCGAGGAGACACTATCTGCGGAGCGGGCATCGCACTTGAGAGAGTTTGAGGCCTACTGGGACTTCCCTCCATATTAGGCTCATTATGTATTGCTTCGTGGTTTTCGTTAGAGTTACCCCGATGTATAGCTGACGTATAGGGAGTGGGGTGGATAGTAGGTAGGTTTTTTTTGTGAACAGTAAGATAGGAAATGTATAACTCATGATTCATATTACCATACATTCAGTAGATTGTGATGATTCCAATCATTCTCGTCAAATATATTCATGCCTTCATTTATTTACAAACAACAGAAATACTTAGCCTCTTATACATTGTTTTTGTAACTGCTCAAGTTATAACTATTGTTACCAGGACCCGCCTTTCGGTTTTCGGATCCCGGCGATTTTTCTCCTCTCCTTTTACTATCCCGAAATTTTTAAATGAGTGCCCTTTCGGGTTTTCACCCATTGGGATTTCCCTTATTGTTGCATAGGTCGCCCTTTGCGGGTTTTCAACCTATCGGGAATTTTTCTTTCTTTTTCTCTTTTTTATTACGAAAAGTATTTCTTAAGCCTATCCAGGTTGGTAGGTTCGAAGAATTCCATGCCGTCCATGGTAGTTAACTTCACCGCTCCTTTGCTTAGTATCTTCTTCACGATGAATGGCCCTTCGCAGTTAGGTTTAAACTTGCCCCTAGGGTCGGTGTGCGTCACACGAATCTGTTTCAGCACCAAATCTCCGTCTTTGATAGGACTGGTCTTGACTTTTTTATTGAAAGCCTGAGCCATTCTTCTCTGGTATCACTGTACATGGTAAAGCGCTTCCATCCTTTTTTCGTCAACTAGAGCCAACTGCTCACATCGCCTCTTCACCCATTCCGCCTCGGGAATTTCTGCCTCCACTGCGATTCTCAATGATCGCTTTTCGATCTCAATCGGCAAGACTTCTTCTGTTCCATACACCAAAGAGAATGGCGTTGCCCCAGTTGAGGTTCTAATTGTCGTGCGATAAGCCCACAACGCGAGTGGGAGGTGCTCATGCCAATTCCGATGTGATTCCACCGTTTTTATGAGAATCCTCTTAAGGTTCTTATTAGCTGCTTCTACTGCTCCATTAGCCTGTGGACGGTACGGAGAAGACCTGTGATGTTCAATGCCATATTCTCGGAAAAGATTTCTTACTTCCCCCTGAAACTGGACCCCGTTATCCGTAATCATGTGATGAGGCATTCCAAACCTGGTGATCAAGTGTTTTTCAATGAACTTTCTCATCTGCTTGGATCCCAGTTTGCTAAACGACTCTGCTTCTACCCACTTGGTGAAATAATCGATGGCGACAGCAATAAACTTATGTCCATTTGAAGCGTTAGGCCTTACTTCGCCGATGATGTCAATGCCCCAAGCAGCGAATGGCCAAATAGGTGCTAGCGCATGTAGCTCCATGGCCGGAAGATGACTGCAATCGCCGTGGATTTGACAATCATGGCATTTCTTTGCATACTCGTTACAATCTCTTTCCATGGTGAGCCAATAGAAGCCTTGCCTAATAATTTTCTTAGCTAGTACTGCTCCCCCCATATGGGCTCCACAAATTCCTGAATGTACTGATTCCATTGCCTCGCGGGCTTCTCCCGCATCCAAGCATCTTAATTGTAATCCGTCAATGTGCCTTTTGTAAAGCAAGTCGTTATGGATGACGAACTGACGAGCTAGCCTTCTAACCACAGCTTGATCCCTAGGTTCTGACTCTGCCGGATATGTTCCATCTTTCATGAAGTTCACGATATCGAAATACCACGGTTTTTCATCTGTCCCTAATAGCATTACGTCCTCGTACCATGGTTTGTGAGATCTCCTCAATACCAACGGTTTCGAGGCAAGGTTCCGGGGGTTGTCCCAAACTGACACCAAAGTGGCCAAGGCATCCGCCGCCTGGTTCTGTGCTTGAGGAATATGATAGAAACGGCATTCTTTGAATCTTTGTGCCAACCCTTCTAGCTGATCGAGGTACGGACGTAGTCTTTCTTCTCTTACCTCCCAGTTTCCTTGTGCCTGTTCGATGATCAACTTTGAGTCACCCCAAATTTCGACATATGACGCTCCCAGTGCCGCTAATGACTCTAAACCATAAATGCACGCTTCATACTCGGCCATATTATTGGTGAGAGGGAAGGATAACTTCTTGGCCATCGGGATCCTTTCTCCTTCTGGTGAGGTAAGTAGTACTCCTACTCCGGCTCCATTCGAATTAACTGCTCCGTCGAAGAACATTTTCCACGGTATAACTTCGATTGCGTTCAAGTGCTCATCGGGGAAATCATAGCTTATCTCTTCTTCCTCTGCATTCAGGGGTTGGTTGGCCAGAAATTCTGCCACGGCCCTCCCTTTGATAACCTTCTTCGTCGCATATTCAATGTCAAACTCGGACAAAAGCAACAACCATCTGGCTAACTTCCCCGTTAAGGATGGGGTTCGGTATAGATACTTCACGGGGTCCATCCGAGAAATAATGATCACTTTATACGATTGGAAATAGTGCCGCAGTTTCTTTGTCAACCATACTACTGCCACAATAGGAATTTCTTACTCAAATAATACACCGCGTGCTCCATACCGGTGTCTCCCTCTTGAGCCAACATTGCCCCAATAGATCGCTCCTCAATTGCTACATAGAGGAGAAGCGGCTTTCCTAGTTTAGGCGGTCTCAGCACTGGCGGATTAGACAAATAGTTCTGAACGCTCTCCAGAGCTTGCTGACACTTATCATTCCAAGTAGCGGGTTGGTCTTTCCTTAGAAACTTAAAGATTGGCTCGCAGATTGCAGTGAGTCTCGTTATGAACCGACTGATATATTGAACCTGCCCCAGAAACCCTCTCACTTCCTTCTCATTTCTCGGCGCCGGCATCTCCTGTATAGCCTTCACTTTATCAAGATCCACCTCGATTCCCTTATTTCCGATTACATAGCCTAAGATTTTCCCCGACGAAACGTCGAAAAAGCACTTCTTCGGGTTTAACCTTAGCTTGAATTCTGCAATTCGGGCCAAAAACTTCTCGAGCGCGGCAAAATGCCCTTCTCTTGTCTCTGATTTGACCATCATATCGTCCACGTAGACTTCTACCTCCTTGTGTATCATATCATGGAACAGTGCTGTGGCCATTCGCTGGTAAGTTGCCCCGGCATTTTTCAAACCAAACGGCATTACTCTGTAACAGTATGTCCCCCACTCGGTTGTGAACGAGGTTTTTGCTTTGTGCTTTTCGGCCATCTGAACTTGCATGTAGCCCATGAAACCATCCACATTCGTGTGTAAGACGCTTGACGTTGCACTGTCGATCAATACGTCGATATGAGGCAATGCGAACTCATCCTTGGGGCATGCCTTGTTAAGATCTCTGTAATCGACGCACATCCTCACTTTGCCGTCCTTCTTCGCAATTGGTACCACATTTGCGACCCAAGGGGGATAGTCGATTACTTCAATGAATCCTGCTTCTAACTGCTTCTTCACCTCCTCTCTGATCTTATCTGCCCATTCTGGTCTCATACGTCGGAGCTTCTGCTTTACGGGCTTTGCTTCGGGGTAAGTTGGAATGCGGTGAGTTACGATAGATTGATCAATTCCAGGCATGTCTTCGTATGTCCATGCGAATACAATTTTGTATTTTTTAATTATTCTCTCGAATTCTTTTCTCTCTTCAATAGTTAATTCTTGACCAATTTGTATAAGTTTAGGATTTTCATCCGTACCAAGATTGAAAGTTGACATTTCTATTGCATTGATTTCAAATGTAGGCATGTTATATGAATGAGAATGCATGGAATGATCATGATCAACATCAAGCAAGTAAGCAAAATCAGAATTCATTTCATTGATAGCATGGGTGATTACATCATCTGATTCAAACAAAGCAGTAATACAATTTTCATCATCAGGGTCTTCGGACTTCTCATGAATTTTGGAGGTACTAGGCTCATCTCCCGCTCCTGCAGTTGCTTCAATGGTGATGACTTGCTCCTCGGCATTCAAGTCTAACATCATAATCTCCTCGACAAAGCAGCTCGCTTTTCCACTACCCCAGTCGGCAACATCATCAAAGATCTCAAATCCTGGCAGAATCTTCCCCTTCGGCGCTAACAGCCACTTCCGACTCATCATCAGACTCATCCCAGATGTTGATCGGAACCCTCTGATTGATACCTTCCTCGTCGAAGGAACTTCCCCAAACGTCCATGACCATCAGATCCACTATGTGAGGGACATTCGGATTTATGTAGGAAGGGTCCGACGATCCATACCGAGCCCAGCCTATCAGTTCTTCATAGTCCTCGAGGAACACTCCATTCATTCTTCTAGGCACGAGTGGAATAGCACCCTTCCGGATGCACATGAGTTGCTCCTGATTACTCAAGGTGACCCGACACGAGGCATACTTGAACCTCCATCTTCTAGCATAATCCACAAATGGTTCCTCGGGGAATTGCCTGATCCTTTCTAAATCTTCCAATGACCCTGTCCACGGAATGTACCTCTCATACCTCTGCACAAAGGCCTCCATGAGGGATCCCCAGTCCCCTTTTGTCTTTGCCGCGAGCATTCGGTGCCACATCAAACTTCTCCTATGAGTGTCTTTGGAAAATGCTGGACTAACTCACTTCGGTAGAGTCCCGCGTCAAACATGTAGGCACGGAAACGGTTTATGTGATCAATGGGGTTCTCATCTCCCTTATACTTAGACATGGCTGTTACTGCTTCAGGTGTCTCCTCTTCGGGTAATGCAGGCATTTCCTCTGGACATTCCCATGCGGCGTATTTCTTGATGAATCTCTTAGTCATTTTTGCCCAATCTGCTTTAACGTGCATTGGAAGAGACATGTACCACACTAGTGACTCTCCTGCCAGTGAGTTGCAAAACAAGCTCGTGATCTCCCCCTCTTGGAAACCTAGAGGACCCATAGCCGACAGATAAAAATGCAAGTGCTCCATGGGGTCCTTCCCTTCATTATACTTGCTGACAGTCGGAAACGGACGTTTGATAGGCCCAATTTGCATCGCGCTATATTCCCCTGCCTGTGTTTTGTCTCTTCGATACTTCATCAAAAACAAGCTTGACATCAGTGACCAATCATGCTTAGTCGAGTCAGGTAGCGATTGAAACCACCTCAAAGGTTCGCCCACCAGCGAAAGATAGAACCATGGAGCGACTTTTTCCACTTTGTATGACTCTCCAAACATAGCACACGCGTATCCATACAAATGAGCTTCGGGGTCTTCTACCCCACTAAACAATTTCAACACAGGCATGATCCTCCGAGATGAGACTTCCTCGGTCTCCTCAGTTTTAGTTCTATCATCCATCACTCCTTCCGTTGGCTCCTCTTCCAAAGCCGACACATACAAACCATTTCCCACATTATTCTTCTCATCGGAGTCCAACAACTCCTCTACGTTCTCTTCGAAGGATTCCATCACTACACGTTCTGTCAGACCAATTCCGATCATGCTTACCCTATGATTAGGCAATGGATTACGCCTAGTGGAAGGGTTCGCTGACGAAGGATCAGCTATCTTTTTCTCGTCGATTAAATCCTGGATTTCGTGTTTCAGCCTCTCACAATTCTTAATTGTATGCCCATAATTGTTGTGGAACTCACAATACCCTCTAGCCTGTATCTGCGGAGTAGGTGGAGCTTTGTTATAAGGGGTAAGGGCTTTCAATAGTCCTTTCTTCTGCAAACGTTCGAAAACCTTTGCGTAAGTCTGATCAAATTTGGCGAACCGCCTCTTTTCGATAGCATTAAGATCAAGCACTTTCACTGCTGCAGATTCCGTACTCGCGCTAGGCCCTCCGGCACTATATCCAGACTTCGTCCACTTGGTATAAGCTTTCTTCGGCTCTCCATCCCCTTCAACAGTCAAGGCACAACTATACATCTGATTGAAATCCGTAAATGGCATATACCGCAACTCATCTGATCCTGCTCGAGCGGCTTTTGTTTCATCACTGCGGCCTTAGCCCTCCATCTTTTCACAAAATCGGAAAAGGATTCCCCAGCCTGTTGCTTAGTGCTCTCTAACTCTTTCAAAGTGACCTCCAGCATGGTGTTAAAGCTATACTGAGCGATGAATGACTTCGCTAATTCCTTCCAATCCTTCTTTATCACCATTGGTAACGCATGAAACCATGTGAGGGCAGCCCCCTCTAAGTAGGTGTTAAACAACCCTAGGACTTGATCCTCAGTCAGGATCGTGTGCTTCATTACAGCGACATACTGATTCATGTGGGCAGTGGGATCCCCAGTTCCATCGAACTTTTTCATGTCAGGGAGCCGGAATTTCAAAGGCAAAGCCGTTGCCGATAAACAATTCTTCAAGTTATAAAAGTCCTGACTCCCGGAACTTCCCCCATGTAGATCCTGCACCTCCTGAGTGATGTGTTGCTTCCACTCCTCTTCCTTAGCTTTCTCTTTCTCAAGCTGCTTCCGGATATAATCTTGATAGTCATCCTCATTCCCAAATCGAGGTCCATCGTTCACCTCCTTCTCAGCGTGTTTACTGCCACTTTTGTCGTCTTTCATCGCCAGCTTAGCTATCTGGGCCGCTATCACCGCTAACTGCTCATTAATGTTGTTCACAGAGTTTTCCAATCCGGCCACTTTTTCGTCGGTCGCAGACATACTGGCTGAAGACTGAGTATACTCGGACGAAGATGATTCCGAAGCCACAATTGCCGATTCAGAACTGTCTACTCGTAGCTGATCAAACTGTTTGACAAGCCGATTACTCTTGCGAAACCACAACCGCTTAATGATGACGTCTGCGCGAACGGTATCCATTAGTATGTATGCATGATTTTATATGCATGATTCGTGGTGTGTGCGTTTATTTATTTACGGATATATAAGATAAGAAGAACAAACGTTAGTCTAATTACACGTATCACAACATCTCTCTTCCACCCTTATTCCTCCACACACTCGTCGGTCCAGGTCTCTTTCCTAGGATTTTGGTTTTTGGCTCACATTGCGGTCCAGGGGACGCGTGATGCCGTCGATTATTGCGGAAAAGTAGATCATTCATCAGACAATACAGTTCGTTTTGACGTATCAACGTTCAGTGACTAAGAAATCGACCAAGTTGGATTGTCCTTTCGGAATAACTCATCTTTTGTCTTTTCGTGAGACGCATTAGTTCGGGTTTTGACTCCCTTTGAGCGCATCTCAGTTTTTAGACGTGGTACGAGTTATTCTTCTAGTCCAATCGTTCGTTATTGTCAATGACTCGTTCCCTTTTGTTCACGCGGGTTCGTGTCTCGATTTTTGGATTACAACAGGATCTTTTGGATCTATCGAGAGACGTAACCACGTGTTTATTTAGTGATGGAATCACTTTTGGATTTTATTTTAGGGAACGGACTCATCGCGTAACGCGTTTGTTCTTAGCGTCGAGGATCCGTTTGCTCATTTTAGCTACGTGAAAAGACGACGAGTCTTATTTTGAGCGCACGGTAATCTTTCGGCCAACAACAATCTCTTATTCTTTCCGATCTACGGGATATATCACCTTAGTGTGGTTATAGAAAATCAACGTTTCGTTGAATCGCATGTTTATTCGAGGCGAGGATATCACCGTTCTCTTTCCTTTAGGCGCGAATTAAGCAAACACGTATATCAGGCCATATTTCTTGCAGTTTTGGTAACGGTTGAAATAATCGAGTCGTTAGTCAAAACCCGCAGTCTCGTCCATATGGCGCAATTATATGGTTTGGCTTAATTCGGCTTCAAAGTTTTAAACGGGGTATATACTTGTTCGAGACACGTATTCAACGGCATTGGTTTATTTTCTTTAAGTACTCTCGGGATTGAAATATATCGTAGACTCAGAATGATTTTGGTCGTTTATTTTTTTCTTTTCTTTTATTTTCTTAATCACCTTTGCGGACACATCCATTTCTCTTAAGAACGACACGAGGCATAACGTAAAAAGCTCGTCTTTTATTCGGAAGGGACGGGCTACTTGTGCGAAACTTTTCACGTTACGACAGAGTTATTCAAGACAGAAATGTTCTTCGTTTTCGTTTTGTCATGATCTCGTTTTATCCCAACTTATTTAAAGAATATGAATAACGGCTACTGTTAATATAGTCTTTTGTATCGAGATGTAACTATCCTTAACACCGAACCGATTCATACTAATACGTGCTTACGTCATAACGTATCTTCTGAACATGTGCCTTCATCGGGACACCGAAAAGGGACAAGGCGGGTCGCACATGTTCATTCATATGAGATGACTAAGTCGTCTTTAGTTCAAATCGTTTCGATGTTTTAGGGTAATTAGTATGTCGATTCACGAGTATATATTAACGCATCGTCTCATTTTCTTTACATACTTTAGGATTAGACACGTATCATGGCGGTTTGAAAACACGAACTGATTCATTTATCACATCAAAAATAGTAATGGGATCCTATGGAAACTTCTAAGGCTACTATATGCTGACACGGCTGACCGCGAGACCTCACAGGACCGCACAAATTCGCCCCTAACGAATGGATGGGGACCCTTTGGCGCCTTACTGTAAGGGGGAACTTACACTAGCCTCTTTCGAGCGACGAATGGACTCTCGCTAGAGGTTTCACGGAAATTACCCAAAGGGTTTGCAATAATGCACATGAATGCATATGAAAAGAAGTAAAACGATCCGTCCCCGTTAAGGGCTTAATACACGCCTTCCGGAATCAAATTTCTCGCTTCCCCAGCAGAGTCGCCACTTGTTAGACGAGGTGCCGCGGCCTAATCTCCCGGGCGGACCGGGGGTGGACAACCTCATGGCGACGTAAGCGGTGATTGGCGCCGAAAGCAACCAATCGTGGAATCAAGCTGCTCGGCAGGACCGGAGCTCGGAGATATGGAAGAGTCGCCACCCACGAATGGGAAAATGAACACCGATCCCTTGCGGGAGACCGGTGTGGGTTCGGGAAACTTAGGTACGAGCCGAGAAGGCTAGCTCCTTTCCGGAGAAAGGCTACTAGGCACCCCGACATTGCCCGGTTATGAACCACCGGCCTCCTACTCAGCATGTTAGGCGATAACGGACTAATCGTATACTTCTTTAAGTTTAAAATTCATTTGAAACCTTTTCTTTCTCTTTTTGGAAACCGTTTTGAGCATATATTATTGAAAAGCCACATTAGTAAAGAATCACCCATTTATATTATACATACACAGAGAGGGGGGAAGAAAGAAGTGATTTATTTACAACTTTATTTAAATGTCATGCTGTGTGTTTATTCTATGCTAACTTATTTCCCCCCAAAACGAGTTTATTTACGTGGTTCGCACCTTAATCGCCGTTGGAACGATTTAGGTGCGTTTTAAAACCCCGATTGGTGAAGTTTACTCGAATCGCCGTTGGAACGACTCAAGTGTTTGAAAACGTTTGAGATAAAAACCTTTAGTAAGAAAACGTGGTTAAACATACAAGTCCATTTTATTTTGTACAAATTCTTTTGAGAAAATGGTTCAAAATATTCGATTATTCACAATGAAAATGATTTTAATTACAAGGTTCACTTAATCCGCCTTTGGAACGGATTAAGGTTTTAAAACGTGGTGTTTTGAAAACGATTTGAAATATTAACAAAACAACTATATTTATTTACATTAGGAACCTCTAAAAATTCATTAGTTTAAATAATTAAATTGAAAACTCTCTTTTTGTGATTTATTTTCTCCTTTTACTTAATGGACTCTTTACCTATTATAATTACAATAATAAACCCGTTTAAACCAAGATTCACTCCCAAATAAAGCCCATTTGAAACATGGACCCATAAATGGTCCAAAAGAATAAAGAAAATAATTTAAGCATATATATATACATTCAAATCAAAAAGAGAATATGAAAATAAAAGTTAATAAAAAGAAACTATATAATACATATATGAAAATACTAGATATAATACATTTATACTTTAAAGAGGTGGAAATAATAAATAAATCTCATTAGATAAGAAAATAATATTTATCCAAAATAGTTTCATATAATAAACAATAACATAACCCAAATATCCCAAAACTATATATATACATAACTAATATAGTTTTAAATACCAAAAATAACATATATCCATATACTAATACTTACTAATTAGTTCCCAAAATGCCCAAATAAATAACCTTTTAAAATAGAATCTAATATAACTCAAATGAATAAAAAAGGAGAATATATATATACATATACCTATGCTTAAAAAATTGAATAAAAAATGATATACAAACATCCTAAATGATTATATACACTAAATATCTAAAATGGTTTGAAAATATATATTACATAACTATACATATATATATTAAGGATTAAAAGCTTAAAAGTTAAGAAAAATGGACTGAAATGGCATTTTTTACGTTTTGGCAGATTTACCGACGAAAAATCCGTCGGTAAACAGCAATTAGTGACAGAAACGGAAAATTACAGCAGCACTCCAATTGTTTCCAGATTTATTCAAAAGCTTTAAATTAAGTCTAATTCAATCGTTTTGGATTTCCGAACTACCAAAAATGGATCATAGTCAATAACGGAAATTCCTAAAACAACGTTTTTATTTTAAAACATTATTCGGAAATTCTTTTAAATTAAAACTTATAATTACAACGTTTCTAACACCCGAACTACCTTTTTATCGGATCACGGTTCGTATTGGGATATCAAAACGAGGTTTTTTATTTTAAAGCAAAACCGAATTTTATTCAACACGAGACGGGAATTAAATAAATACGAAAAATTAAATAAAACGTGATAAATAAATAAATGACAAAATAAATAAAATTATAACATAAAAATAAATAAAGGAAAAGAAATAAATTAAATAAAATAAAACGAGTCTAGTCCTCGGATAATACCTCAAGTTCGGTATCTGACAGTCGAAGCCGATTCATTCCACAAGTCGTGATTTTCCGGTTTTTTGTGTTTTTTTGGTAAAAATTTAACTTTGGAAAACACGGAATTTTTGAGAAAAAAAAATATTTTTCTCAAAAAAAATCACTTTCTCTCTCTAAAAATGTCTAGAGTGAGAAAGGCTCCAAAAAGCCCCTCCTCCTTTTTCCCAAATGCATGGGGATCTGTGCCTTTTATAGGCAAACGGGTTCCCGGACCAATGGGCGACGCCCGAGTAAAATCGGGCGTCGCCCAAAGGGTTGGGCGGCCGCCCAACCTCGCGTTGGGCTACCGCCCAACGATGGTTGGGCGATCGCCCAACGATTGTTGGGCGGTCGCCCAACAGCGTTGGGCGAGCGCCCAATGCGAGGTTGGGCGCGTGCGCCCAACTGTCGTTGGGCGTCCGCCCGACGCGGTTGGGCGCTAGCCCAACTGCCGCCGGGGCGCGTCTCGCACCGTCGGGCGTGCATGTCCTGCGGCCATCGAGCTCATGTTCCGCGCCGTCGGGCGTCCACGTGTCGTGACCGCCGGGCTTGCGTTCCGCACCGTCGGGCGCCCACGCGTTGTGACCGCCGAACGTGTGTTTCACGCTGCCAGGCGCACACGCCCCATGGTCGATGAGCGCGCGCCCCGTGTTGCCAAGCTCGTCAAGCACGTGCTATTCGTGGTTGGACCCGTGCGTCCGACGAGCGTCGAGCGCGTGCTTTGCATCATCGAGCGGGTGTCCGACTGTCGTCGAACGCGCGTCGGCTGCCGCTGAGCACTCGCACTACGCACATCGCAACAGCGACCCACTGTAACTTATTTATTTTATTTTTTTCGAAACTTCCGGAATCAATCGCTTCAACCGTCTTGTTTTCAGGTTTTCGTCACAGGTCCTCCGACTCGGTGTCTACACCAGCTGTCAGTAAGTATAACGACAATAAGGATCCGATGGAACATCTTCACTTCTACTTGTCGGCCATGGGGCCTTTGGGTTTTAACGAAGAAGAAATCACCAGTCTGTTTTGCAATTCACTGATGGGGGAGCCGCTAATGTGGTATATGTCTCTCCCGATGCGTATCAAGTGCGATTGGGCTGCAATGACCAAGAGGTTCATTAAGGAATATACGGTGTGGATGCTTGCGGAGCAAACACCCGACTCGTCCTCTTACGAGACGCCTGAAGCAGTATTAGCAATGCCCAAGTATGGTGGATACCGGGATCTTGCTGAACACACAAAGTTATTCCACAACCATATGTACGATGCTTGGTTCCCTCAATGTGAGTTACAGGAACACTACCCGGAAACTCTCATGGGAGAAGCCTTGTTGTGGCACCAAGGCCTATTAGAGGAAGAAATGGGTCACTGGATACCTCTTCGGGATGTGTTTGTGTCGAGGTATGAGATGTATGTTCCATGGACGGGATCCCTGGACGATCTGGATAGGATCAGGCAATTCCCCGAGGAACTGTTTGTAGATTACGCTAAGAGGTGGAGGTACCACTATGAGCAGTGTCAAGAAACGATGAGTGATAAGGTGCAGCTCATGTGTATACAGAGAGGCGCTATTCCGATGGCGGCAAGAAGGATGAACAGAGTGTCCCTCAGGGACTATGAGGAGTTGATAGGCTGGGCCATGTATGGATCAGCGGATCCCTTTTATTTGAACTCAAACGTCCCTCACGTTATGGATCTAATGGTTGTGGACATTTGGGGAAGTTCCTCGGAGGAGGAGGAGGCCGATCAGAGAATTCCTATCAATATTTAGGATGAATCGGATGATGAGCCGGAGATTGCCGTTATGACAAGATCAGGTCAAGTGGCCGAGGGAAAGGCACCAATGGTGGAAACAGAGGCAGGAGAAGGATCGGCTCCCAAGACCGATGATCAAGTCCTCGAGCAGTTGAAAACACAAGCCAGGTCTACTGTGTGGGAGGTCTTGTGCCATTCTAAGTACCACCGTGAGAATTTGATGAAAGAGTTACAGAATTTGGTCAGCTCTACCGATACTGAGCCGACGGCTGTTAGACAAGGTGCCGAACGGCCTCGCCCGGACGGACCGGGGGGTGGACACCTCATGGCGATGTAAGCGGTGATTGGCGCCGAAAGCAACCAATCGTGGAATCAAGCTGCTCGGCAGGACCGGAGCTCGGAGTATGGAAGAGTCGCCACCCACGAATGGGAAAATGAACACCGATCCCTTGCGGGAGACCGGTGAGGGTTCGGGAAACTTAGGTACGAGCCGAGAAGGCTAGCTCCTTTCCGGAGAAAGGCTACTAGGCACCCCGACATCGCCCGGTTATGAACCACCGGCCTCCTACTCAGCGTGTTAGGCGATAACGGACTAATCGCATATTTCTTTAAGTTTAAAATTCATTTGAAACCTTTTCTTTCTTGCTTTGAAAACCGTTTTGAGCATGTCATTAAAAGCCATTTTAGTAAAGAATCACCCATTCTGCATAAATTTAAAATACATAGGAGAGAGAGGGGGAGAAGAAAGAATTAATTTATTCATAGTGTGATTTTATGCTTTAGACTATACACTAATTCTACGCTAATCTCATTCCTCAAAAACGAGTTTATTTACATGATTCGTACCTTAACCGCCGTTGGAACGATTTAGGTACGTTTCAAAACCCCATTAATTTACATGATATCGACTCGAATTGCCGTTGGAACGATTCGAGTGTTTGAAAGTGTGAGATAAAAAGCTTTAACAAGAAAACGTGATTAAGCATACAAGTCCATTTATTTTTGTACAAAACCATTTGGATAAGAAAACGATTCAAAACTCCATTATGTACAATTTAAGAAACGATTTTAATTACAAGGTTCACTTAATCCGTCGTTGGAACGAATTAAGGTTTTAAAACATGATGTTTTAGGAAATCGTTTGAAATGATGAAAAACCTTTTATTTACACTTTAAGAATATCTAGAAAAACTTTAGTTTGAATAACCAAATTGAAATCTCTTTTTGTGGTTTATTTTCCCCTTTTTTCACTCAATTGAATCTTTACTTATCATAATCACAACAAATTAAATCACAATTACCAAACAAAACCCATTTAAAATATACATATAAATGTCTAAAGAATAAAAAAGGAATATATACATATATATACCTTTTTAGTAAAAGATGGTGATTACACCTATAGATTAAAAATAAGGTAAAAACATAATAGGTACTATAGTTATTGATATATGCTAATAAAAAGGAAAATAACACTAAGTATAGTATACTTTTTATCCTAATTCAAAATATGTAAAAATAATGAATAAAGTTCATAAATGATAAAATAACATTTAACTCCAAATTAGTTTTTACACAATAGCTATATGGAAATTAACCCACCTAAAAGTACATCCCAATATCAATACCCAAAATAATATCTAATAACCCAAAAGCATTTATAAATCATCCCAAATGGGCCAAGCAAATGATCCACAAAAATAATAATTAGATATAGCTTAAATGGGCTTAAAGAAAACCTATATATACATATATATATATATTTACAAAGTTAGATTAATATAAATAATACCCAAACACAAAATGAGTAAATATATAATAGATAATTATTAGTTATATACCCAAAATGATTTTAATAAAATAATTACATAATTATATATACATATATTAGGGACCAAATATCAAAAAGTTAAGAAAAAAGGGTTAAAAAGGCATTTTTTCCGAATTCCAGCAGCTTTACCGACGGAAAATCCATCGGTAAACCGCCTTTACCGACAGAAAAAGTGAAATTACAGAAACAGCTCTTAACAGTTTCCAGATTTATTCAAAAGCTTTAGATCTAATCTATTCTATCATTTTTGGCCTCCGAACTACCCGAATCGGGTCATAGTCTATAACGGAAACTCCCAAAACGATGTTTTATTTTAAAACGTTAATTAAAACATTTTCTAAATCTAGATCTACAACGTTTTAGTCCCGAACTACCCCTAAATGGGGTCACGGTTCGTATTGGGACATAAAACGAGGTTTTTATTTTAGATCCAAACTCAAGTGTTTGTAGAATGAAAGAAGAAAATTAATTTGACAAGTTTAAGCAATAAAAGTGCAAATAAAAGAGTAAAGGAGTAGATCTAAACAATAAAAACGTAATAAAGAATGAAATGAAAGAGTAAACGGGTCTAGTTCCTCGGATTATTACCTCTCAATCGGTAATGGAGATGCCAAATCAAGTCGATTGATAGTGTTTTGAGTCGGTTTTTTGGGTTTTTGGGCGAATTCGGATCTCGTCGAATTTCTCCAGGGGTTCGGGTTTTTTCTTCCTCCAAATGCATTGGGCTCCATCCTATTTATAGGCAAATGGAGCCCCAAAATTAAGGTTTTTTTTTTGACTTGGAGCCTAAGGGTAGGCTCCAAGCAAAACTAAATTAGCTTACTCTTGACTTGGAGCCAAGGGTAAGCTAATTTGGCTTAATGACTCATTATTATAATTATTATACTTATTATAATTATTTGATTTTAATTTTTTTTTTTTTTTTATAAATTGTAAACTAAAATTGCACTTGGCATTTGGCCAAGTGCAGCAAAATGCACTTGGCCGAATGCCAAGTGCAAGGGGCTAGGCCTGGGTGGCCCAACCCCATCACGGGCCGTCCAACGGCCCGTGACGTAAATACAGGCCCCCGACGGGGCCGCGTTTATATATACTAAAAAAATAAAAAAGTTTAACTAAATAAAATACATCTAAAAATAACCAAAACTAAAAAATGATTTTTATCGAAAATGATTTTCGTCAAAACCGATTTTATAAAATTAGCTTTTATAAAATCGATCTTTTTACAAAACCATATATATTTTTTGGATTGCTCGGATACCAAAATAAAACCCTCTATCGTCCCGAGATTTTATTAATAATAAAATTAATAAGAAAAGGGCGAGACGATTTAAGATTTCACTGGCGGAACCGATTCGCCCGTCATCTCGATTCGATTTCCGAATTCGATCAAACCGGTCTCCACGGTTCCTTCGAACAACGTTTATTTATTTATTATTTTTTATTGACTCATCATTTATTTCAATCGACTGATTTGGATCCCTTTTTATAATTTTTCTTCATCGGTCCTCCGACCCCGGTGTCTACAGTTGCCCCTACTTTCTATTTTTGGCAGTGACGTGTGTGCTTTTTCGAAAACCTCTTTTCGTGAATTCAACACATGCAATGCGAAATATATTAAAGTAAAAGACACCTATAGAGTGGGAGGAGAAATACCTGATCTCCATGTCGCAAGTTTCTATCTTGTCTTCAATCTTCACTTTGGCTGTCCCGTCCTTGCCTCTGAATCGGCTGCCGGCGAACGCTCCTTCTGGGGCCCCTAGTCTCTAAATCAACCACAGGTAAAATGGCTCTTTCTAGCGACCCTAGTCTAAATCGACCGCAGGTAAATGGCTTTTTCTAGCGACCCTAGTCTAAATCGACCGCAGGTAAATAGCTTTTTCTAGCGACCCTAGTCTAAATCGACCGCAGGTAAATGGCTTTTTCTAACGACCCTAGTCTTCCCATCGACCGCAGGTAAAGTTGCTTTTTCTAGCGACCCTAGTCTTTATCTCGACCGCAGGTAAAGTTGCTTTTTCTAGCGACCCTAGTCTTTATCTCAACCGCAGGTAAAGTTGGTTTTTCTAGCGACCCTAGTCTTTATCTCGACCGCAGGTAAAGTTGCTTTTTCTAGCAACCCTAGTCTAAATCGACCACAGGTAAAATGGCTCTTTCTAGCGACCCTAGTCTAAATCGACCGCAGGTAAATGGCTTTTTCTAGCGACCCTAGTCTAAATCGACCGCAGGTAAATAGCTTTTTCTAGCGACCCTAGTCTAAATCGACCGCAGGTAAATGGCTTTTTCTAGCGACCCTAGTCTTCCCATCGACCGCAGGTAAAGTTGCTTTTTCTAGCGACCCTAGTCTTTATCTCGACCGCAGGTAAAGTTGCTTTTTCTAGCGACCCTAGTCTTTATCTCGACCGCAGGTAAAGTTGGTTTTTCTAGCGACCCTAGTCTTTATCTCGACCGCAGGTAAAGTTGCTTTTTCTAGCGACCCTAGTCTAAATCGACCACAGGTAAAATGGCTCTTTCTAGCGACCCTAGTCTAAATCGACCGCAGGTAAATGGCTTTTTCTAGCGACCCTAGTCTAAATCGACCGCAGGTAAATAGCTTTTTCTAGCGACCCTAGTCTAAATCGACCGCAGGTAAATGGCTTTTTCTAGCGACCCTAGTCTTCCCATCGACCGCAGGTAAAGTTGCTTTTTCTAGCGACCCTAGTCTAAATCGACCGCAGGTAAATGGCTTTTTCTAGCGACCCTAGTCTTCCCATCGACCGCAGGTAAAGTTGCTTTTTCTAGCGACCCTAGTCTTTATCTCGACCGCAGGTAAAGTTGCTTTTTCTAGCGACCCTAGTCTTTATCTCGACCGCAGGTAAAGTTGGTTTTTCTAGCGACCCTAGTCTTTATCTCGACCGCAGGTAAAGTTGCTTTTTCTAGCGACCCTAGTCTAAATCGACCACAGGTAAAATGGCTCTTTCTAGCGACCCTAGTCTAAATCGACCGCAGGTAAATGGCTTTTTCTAGCGACCCTAGTCTAAATCGACCGCAGGTAAATAGCTTTTTCTAGCGACCCTAGTCTAAATCGACCGCAGGTAAATGGCTTTTTCTAGCGACCCTAGTCTTCCCATCGACCGCAGGTAAAGTTGCTTTTTCTAGCGACCCTAGTCTTTATCTCGACCGCAGGTAAAGTTGCTTTTTCTAGCGACCCTAGTCTTTATCTCGACCGCAGGTAAAGTTGGTTTTTCTAGCGACCCTAGTCTTTATCTCGACCGCAGGTAAAGTTGCTTTTTCTAGCGACCCTAGTCTTTATCTCGACCGCAGGTAAAGTTGCTTTTTCTAGAGACCCTAGTCTTTATCTCGACCGCAGGTAAAGTTGGTTTTTCTAGCGACCCTAGTCTTTATCTCGACCACAGGTAAAGTTGCTTTTTCTAGCGACCCTAGTCTAAATCGACCGCAGGTAAATGGCTTTTTCTAGCGACCCTAGTCTAAATCGACCGCAGGTAAATAGCTTTTTCTAGCGACCCTAGGCTAAATCGACCGCAGGTAAATGGCTTTTTCTAGCGACCCTAGTCTTCCCATCGACCGCAGGTAAAGTTGCTTTTTCTAGCGACCCTAGTCTTTATCTCGACCGCAGGTAAAGTTGCTTTTTCTAGCGACCCTAGTCTTTATCTCGACCGCAGGTAAAGTTGGTTTTTCTAGCGACCCTAGTCTTTATCTCGACCGCAGGTAAAGTTGCTTTTTCTAGCGACCCTAGTCTTTATCTCGACCGCAGGTAAAGTTGCTTTTTCTAGCGACCCTAGTCTTTATCTCGACCGCAGGTAAAGTTGCTTTTTCTAGCGACCCTAGTCTTTATCTCGACCGCAGGTACTCTTTTGTTTTGAAATTAATCATTCAACCCTAATCTCCACATCGATCGCAGGCGTCCTTTTGTTTGCGTATCTCCATATCCATCGTTCGACCCCAATCTCTACATCGATCGCAGGCGTTTTCATGTATTGCAGACCTCCAAATCGAACATCCGACCCTAATCTATACATCGGTCGCAGGCGTCCTTTCGTTTTGCATATCTCCAAATCCATCGTTCGACCCTAATCTCTACATCAATCGCAGGCGTTTTCTTGTATTGCAGATCTCCAAATCGAACATCTGACCCTAATCTATACATCGATCGCAGGCGTTTGCTTGTTTCGCATATCTCCAAATCAACCGTTCGACCTTAATCTCTACATCGATCGCAGGTGCTCTTCGTTGATGATAGCTGGGCTTTATCACTCGTCCGAGAGTTGGAAATGAGACCTCGTCCAAGAGGTTTTGACCGCAGTCACTTTGATATTTTTGCTTTATCACTCGTCCGAGAGTTTGTGACTGCAGTCGCTTCATGCCGTAGACTGGAGTCCATAGCGGGGCCTGTGCCCATTGATAATGCTGTAGACCGCAGTCCGTAGCGGGGCTTGTGCCCATTGATAATGCCATAGACCGCAGTCCGTAGCGGGGCCTGTGCCCATTGATAATGCCGTAGACCGTAGTCTGTAGTAGGGCCTGTGCCCATTGATGATGCCATAGACCGCAGTCCGTAGCGGGGCCTGTGCCCATTGATAATGTCGTAGACCGCAGTCCGTAGCGGGGCCTATGCCCATAGATCGAATCCTAATTTGCCTATCGAAGCCTGCCTAGACTTGCACAAATTTCGTGGAGCTATCCAAGTATTTCTGCGTGCGGCTTGACTTAAGTCACGCCCATCATCTGGTGAGTATTGTATAACCTAGTGTAGTGATATGTATGCACATGATTATGAATGAATGTATATATATTTTCTTTTTTTTTCTTTCTCCTTTTTTACATTGCTTCCCTCCTATTTTTCTTTACAGGGAGGCCTCCATTCTATGGGCCGAAGAGTACAAGAGGGCGTGGCGGCCGGGCGAGGAGAGTCACTACGGAATGATGATGCTCAGATCATACATCATTATCGAGAGATGGAGGATGAGTGCTCCAGCTGGGAGGAGCGAGGCCGGGCAACCGAGGAGAGGAGCCGTGTGGATATAGAGGTCCAGCGAGCTACTGAGGAGAGTTTGCGGATTGCGGTAAAGGGTCATCGGGTTGCCGAGGAGGCCTTAGCCGAGGAGTGGGCACCTTACTTCAGAGGCTTTGATTCGCTTGAGGGCTTTTGGGACTTTGGGGTTCCTCCTCCTTGATAGTCCCGTCATTGTTTTGGGTTTACGACTTTATTAGTACTACCGTGATGTATAGTGGGTATATGTGAAAAAGATGTTTGTGTAGGCTTTTTATTTGGTGGTGGGGAAAAGAAATGTATAACTCATGACTTGTAATACCATGCATTCAGTCGATCATAATCATTTCAAACATTCTCTTCGAATACATTCATGCCTTTATTTATTTACAAGCAACAGAAATACTTAGCCACTTACACATTATTTCCATAATTGCTCAAGATATAACTACTGTTACCAGGACCCGCCTTTTTTCGGTTTTCAGGTCCCAGCGATTTTTCAACTCTCCTTTTATTATCCCGGAATTTTCAAATGAGCGCCCTCTTGGGTTTTCACTCATTGGGATGTCCCTTATTGTTGCATAGATCTCCCTTTGCGGGTTTTCAACCTATCGGGAATTTTTATTTCTTTTTTTCTTTTTTTTTTTTACGAAAAGTATTTCTTAAACCTATCCAGATTGGTAGGTTCGGAGAACTCCATGCCGTCCATAGTAGCAAGCTTCACCGCCCCCTTGCTCAGGATCTTCTTCACGAAGAACGATCCTTCCCAGTTTGGCCTAAACTTGCCCCTAGGGTTAGTGTGCGTCATTCGGATCTGTTTCAGCACCATATCCCCTTCTTTGATAGGGCTGGCCTTGACCTTTTTGTTGAAGTCCTGGGCCATCCTTCTTTGATATAACTGCACATGGTAAAGAGCCTCCATCCTTTTCTCGTCCACCAACGCCAACTGTTCATATCGGTTCTTCACCCATTCTGTCTCGGGAATCTCTGCTTCTACTGCGATTCTCAGCGATCGCTTCTCAATCTCAACGGGCAGAACTGCTTCTGCCCCATACACTAAGGAGAACGGCGTTGCCCCAGTTGACGTTCTAACCATCGTGCGATAAACCCATAAAGCGAGCGGAAGCTGCTCGTGCCAATTCCGATGCGATGCTACTGTCTTTACGAGAATCCTCTTAAGGTTCTTATTGGCCGTTTCTACTGCCCCGTTAGCTTGTGGGCGATATGGAGATGATCTATGATGCTCAATACCGTACTCTTGGAAGAGACTTTTCACTTCCCCTTGAAACTGGATCCCATTATCCGTGATCATATGGTGAGGCACCCCAAACCTGGTGATTAGATGCTTTTCAATAAACTTCCTCATCTGCTTCGATCCCAGCTTACTAAATGATTCTGCCTCTACCCACTTGGTGAAGTAATCAATGGCAACTGCGATGAACTTGTGTCCATTAGATGCATTAATCCTCACCTCGCTGACGATATCGATGCCCCAAGCTGCAAACGGCCAAATGGGTGCCAACATGTGTAGTTCCATAGCTGGCAGGTGGTTATAATCCCCGTTGATTTGACAACCATGGCATTTCTTCATATATTCGTTTCAATCTCTTTCCATGGTGAGCCAATAGAAGCATTGCCTTACGATTTTCTTTGCTAATACTGCTCCTCCCATATTGGCTCCACAAATTCCTGAGTGTACCGACTCCATTGCCTCACGAGCTTCTCCCTCGTCCAAGCATCTCAATTGTAATCCATCGGTGTGCCTTTTGTAAAGCAAATCATTATGGATGACGAACTGATGAGCTAACCTCCTGATCACAGCCTGATCCCTAAGTTCTGATTCTGCTGGATAAGTCCCGTTTTTCATGAAATTCACAATGTCGAAGTACCAAGGCTTCTCGTCTACTCCTAACAACATTACATCTTCATAGCATGGTTTGTGGGACCTTTTTAGCACCAAAGTCTTTGAGGCAAGATTCCGTGGATTATCCCACACCGACACCAAGGTGGCCAAAGCATCCGCTGCTTGGTTCTGTGCTCGGGGAATGTGATAAAAGCGGCACTCGCTGAATCTCTGTGCCAACCCCTCCAGCTGGTCTAGGTATGGGCGCAACCTTTCTTCCCTTACGTCCCAGTTTCCTTGTGCTTGTTTGATAATCAGCTTTGAGTCGCCCCAGATTTCAACGTACGATGCTCCCAATGCTGCTAAAGACTCTAACCCGTAGACGCACGCTTCATACTCGGCCGTATTATTAGTGAGAGGGAACGATAACTTCTTTGCCATTGGGATCCTTTCTCCTTCTGGCGAGATAAGTAACACTCATACCCTTGCTCCACTTAAATTAACTGCGACGTCGAAGAACATTTTCCACGGTATAACCTCTATGGCGCTCAAATGCTCGTCGGGGAAATCATAGTTCGTCTCCTCTTCTTCCGCACTTAGGGGCTGATTGGCCAGAAATTCTGCTACGGCTCTCCCCTTGATAACCTTCTTCGTTACATATTCGATGTCGAATTCTGACAGAAGCAACAACCATCGGGCCAGCTTTCCGATTAAGGATGGAGTTCGGTACAGATACTTCACGGGATCCATCCGGGAAATAATGATCACTTTGTAAGACTGAAAATAGTGTCGCAGCTTCTTCGTTAGGCATACTACTGCCACGCATGTCTTTTCGATCATATTATACTTAAGCTCGTATTCCAGGAACTTCTTACTCAGATAATACACCGCATGCTCCACACCGGTGTCCCCTTCCTAGGCCAACATTGCTCCAATGGATCGCTCCTCGATCGCTACAAAGAGGAGAAGTGGTTTTCCGAGTTTAGGCGGCCTCAAAACCGGTGGATTAGTCAAATAGGTCCGGACACTTTCCAACGCTTGCTAGCACTTATCGTTCCAAACCGTGGGTTGATATTTCCGTAGCAGCTTAAAGATTGGTTCGCAGATTGTGGTGAGTCATGTTATGAATCGACTGATATACTGAACCTGCCCCAGGAATCCTCTCACTTCTTTCTCATTCTTCGGTGCCGGCATTTCCTGTATGGCTTTCACTTTATCGGGATCCACCTCAATCCCCTTGTTACTGATTACGTAGCCTAGGATTTTCCCCGACGAAACGCCAAAGAAGCACTTCTTCGGGTTCAACCTTAGCTTGAATTCTCCGATTCGGGCCAAAAACTTCTCAAGTGCTACGAAGTGCCCTTCTCTTATATCCGAATTGACCATCATGTCATCCACATAGACCTCCACCTCTTTGTGTATTATATCGTGGAACAGTGCCGTAGCCATTTGCTGATAAGTTGCCCCGTCATTTTTTTTAACCAAATGGCACTACTCTATAGCAACATGTCCCCCACTCAGTAGTGAACGAGGTCTTTGCTTTGTGCTTCTCGGCCATCTGAACCTGCATGTAGCCTATGAAGCCGTCTACATTTGTGTGCAAGACGCTCGATGCTGCGCTGTCGATTAATACGTCGATGTGAGGTAATGCAAGTTCATCTTTGGGGCAAGCCTTGTTGAGATCTCTATAATCGACGCACATTCTTACTTTGCCGTCCTTCTTCGCAATTGGCACTACATTTGCGACCCAAAGGGGGATAGTCGATTACTTCGATGAACCCTGCTTCTAACTGTTTCTTCACTTCCTCTCTGATCTTATCCGCCCATTCCGGCCTCATGCGTCGAAGTTTCTGTTTCACGGGCTTAGCATCGGGGTATGTTGAAATACGGTGAGTTACGATTGATCGATCGATTCCTGGCATGTCTTCGTACGTTCAAGCAAACACTATTTCGTATTTTTTTTATTATTCTCTCAAATTCTTTTCTCTCTTCAATAATTAATTCTTGAGCAATTTGTATAAGTTCAGGATTTTCATCCGTGCCAAGATTTAAAGTTGACATTTCTATTGCATTGATTTCAAATATAGGCATGTTATATGAATGAGAATGCATGGAATGATCAGAATCAACATCAAGGAAGTAAGCAAAATCAGAATTCATTTCATTGATAGTTTTGGCGAGTACATCATCGGATTCAAACAAAGTAGTAACATAGTTGTCATCATCGGGGTTCTCGGGGTTTTCATGGGCCTTGGAGGTGTTTGGTTCATCCACCGCCCCCACAGTGGTCTATGCAGTGATAACTTACTCCTCAACATTCAGGTCAAGCATCATGATCCCCTCTATGAAGCAGCTTGCCTTTCCTTTGCCCCAGTCAGTAACATCGTTGAAGATCTTAAATCCGGGCAGATTCTTTCCCTCGGTGCCTCGGCCCGACTCTACCATTACGGCAATTTCCGGCTCGTCATCAGACTCATCCCAGATATGGATTGGAGCTTTCTGATTGATACCTTCCTCTTCCGAGGAACTTCCCCAGATATCCACAACAATCAGATCCATTACGTGAGGGACGTTCGGATTTACGTAGGAAGGGTCCGACGATCCATACCGAGCCCATCCTATAAGCTCATCATAATCCTTCAAGAACACCCTGCTCAACCTCTTTGCCACAAGTGGAATAGCACCCTTTCGGATGCACATGAGTTGCTCCTGATCGCTCAAGGTGACCTGACGTGAAGCATACTTGAACCTCCACCTTCTTGCGTAATCCACAAATGTTTCTTCGGGAAATTGCTTGATCCTTTCTAAATCTTCCAACGACCCCGTCCACGGAATGTACATCTCATACTTTGCACAAACGCCTCCATGAGGGACCCCCAGTCCCCTTTTGTCTTCCCCGAGAGCATTCGATGCCACATCAAAGCTTCCCCCGTGAGTGTCTTTGGGAAATGCTGAATCAACTTACTTCGATATAGTCCTGCATCATACATATGAGCACGGAAACGGTTTATATGATTAATGGGGTTCTTATTTCCCTTGTACTTAGCCATAGTTAATACCGCCTCAGGTGTCTCCTCCTCGGGTGACTCAGGCACTTCCTCTGGATGTCCCCATGCGGTGTATTTCTTGATGAACCTCTTAGTCATTTCAGCCCAATTCACCTTAACATTCATCGGAAGAGACATATACCACACCAGTGACCCTCCTGCCAACGAGTTGCAAAACAAACTCGTAATTTCTTCCTCTTTGAAGCCGAGGGGACCTATAGCGGACAGATAAAAACGTAGGTGCTCCATTGGGTCCTTATCTTCACTATACTTGCTGACAGCTGGAAACAGGCGTTTGATAGGCCCAATTTGCATCGCGCTATGTTTCACCACCTGTGCTTTGGTCTTTCTATACTTCATCAAAAACAAGCTTGCCATCAGCGACCAATCATGCTTAGTCGATTCAGGTAGCAACTGAAACCACCTCCAAGGTTCACCCACTAGCGATAGATAGAACCACGGAGCGACATCTTCCACCTCATATGGCTCTCTAAACATAGCACACACATACCCAAACAAATGGGCTTCGGGATCTTCTACCCCACTGAACAAAATCAACACGGGCCTGGCCCTCTGAGATGACACCTCTTCGGATTTTCCTTTGTCATTGATCACTTCCTCTGTTATTCCCTCTCCTAAGATGAATATATGCAATCCATTTCCCATATTTAACTTGTCTTCGGAACTCAAAAGCTCTTCCTTAAATTCACAGAATGATTCCACCACAAAGCTCTCCTCCATCCCAGATCCGATTGCGCTCACCCCATGACTAGGCGATGGATTGCGCTTAGGGGGAGGGCTTGCTAATGATGGGTCGACTATTTTCTTTTTATCAATCAGATCCTGGATCTCATGCTTTAGCCTCTCACAATTTTCAATGGTGTGCCCATAGTTACTATGGAACTCGCAATACCCCCTGGTTATCATCCGTGGTGTGGGTCCTGTCTTGTTCTTGGGAGTAAGGGCTTTCAGCAACTCCTTTTTCTGCAATCATTCGAAAACTTTTGCATAGGTCAGATCAAATTGGGCGAACTGCCTTTTCCCGATAGCGTTAAGTTCAAGCACTTTCACTGCGGTAGGTTCTATATTAGTACTTGGCCCTCCGGCACTATACCCCGACTTCGTCCATTTAGTATAAGCTCTTTTCGACTCTCCATCCCCCTCAACTGTCAAAGCGTAGCCATACATCTGATTAAAATCGGTGAAAGGCATACACCGCAGCTCATTCCTAACATACGGCAAAGTATTACCGATTACCACCCGGATCTGATCCTGCTCCGACGGCTTCTGTTTCATAATTGTCGCCTTAGCTCTCCACTACTCACAAAGTCGGACAAAGACTCCCCAGCCTACTGCTTGGTGCTCTATAGCTCCCTCAAAGTAACCTCAAACATAGTGTTGAAGCTATATTGGGCGATGAATGACTTCGCTAACTCCTTTCAATCCCTCTTTGTCACCAGCGGCAACGCATGAAACCACACGAGGGCACCCCCCTCCAGATAAGCACTGAACAGCCCTAAGATCTGTTCCTCTGTCAGAATTGTGTACTTCATTGCTGCCACATATTGGTTCACATGGGCGGTAGGATCCCCAATTCCATCAAACTTCTTCATGTCAGGAAGCCGAAACTTCAAAGGCAAAGCAGTTGCCAACGAATAGTTCTTCAGATTATAAAAGTCTTGACCTCCAGAGCTTACCCCACGTAGATCATGCACTTCCTGAGTGATGTGCTGCTTCCATTCCTCTTCCCTTTGCTTTCTCTTCCCCAAACTGCTTGTTACGCAATCCTGATAGTTATCTCCAAAACGGGGACCCGTGCTCACCCTATTCTCGGCTGGTTTACTGCCACTCTTGTTACTCTCAATTGCAAGCTCATCCAGATGGACTAAAATTGCGGTTAACTGATCATTGATGTTGTTTACCACTCTTTCTAACCCTGATATTCTCTCATCTGGCGTAGACATACTGACCAAAGACTGAGCTGATTCGGACAACGATGATTCGAACGCCACAACTGCTGATTCGGGACTGACGATCTGTAACTGATCAAACTGCCTAATTAGCCGGCTACTCTCGAAGTACCAAGACTTCTTAATGGTGACGTCTGCGTAAGCAACACTCATTTCAGTATGTATGCATGATTTATATGCATGAGTCGTGGTGTGTGCGTTTATTATTTTCGGATATATAAGATAAGAAGAACAAACGTCAGTCTAATTACACGTATCACAACATCTCTCTTCCACCCTTATTCCTCCACACACTCGATGGTCCAAGTCTCTTTCCTAGGATTTTGCTTTGGGGCTCACATTGCGGTCCAAGGGACGCGTGATGTCGTCGATTATTGTGGAAAAAGTAAATCATCCACCAGACAATACAGTTCGTTTTGATATATCAACGTTTAGTGACTAAGATATCGACCAAATGGATTGTTCTTCCGAATAACTCGTCCCTCGTTACTTTGTGAGATGCTTCGATTCCGGTTTTGACACCCTTTGAATGCATCTCAGCTTTTAGACGTGGTACGAGTTATTTTTCTGGTTCAATCATTCGTTATTGACAATGACTCGTTCCCTTTTATTCGCGTGGGTTTGTGTCTCGATTTTTGGATTACGACGGGATCTTTTGGATCTATCGAGAGACGCAACCACGTGTTTGTTTAGTGATGAAATCACTTTTCGGATTTTTTCCTTAGGGAACGGACTCATCGCGTAACGCGTTTGTTTTTAGCATTAAGGATCCGCTCGCTCGTTTTGGCTACGTGAAAAAGACGGTGAGTCTTATTCGAGCGCACAATAATCCTTCGGCTATTAACAACTCTTTATTTCTTCCAATTTACGGGATATACTATCCTAGCGTGGTTATAGAAAATCAACGTTTCGTTGAATCGCATGCTTATTCGAAGCAGGGATATTACCGCTCTCCTCATTTAGACACGAATTGAGCAAACACGCCAATCGGGCCATATTTCTTGTGGTTTTGGTAACGGTCGAAATGATCGAGCCATTAGTCAAACCCACAGTCTCGTCCATATGGTGCGATAATGCGGTTTTTTAGCTTAATTCGGCTTCGTGATTTTAAACGGCGTATATACCAGTTTGAGGCACGTATTTAACGACATTGGTTCATTTTCTTTAACTACTCTCAGGATTGATATACATCGTAGATACGGAATGATTTTGGTCGTTTGTTAATTTTGCTTTTATTTTCTTAGTCACCTTCGCGGATACACCCATTTCTCTTAAGAACAACATAAGGCGTAACGTAAGAGTTCATTTTTTATTCAGAAGGGACGGGCCACGTTTATGAAACTCTTTACGTTATAACGGGGTCATTCGAAACAGAAATGTTCTTTGTTTTTGTTTTGTCATAATTTCGTTTTATCCCAACGTATCTAAAGAATGTAAATAACGGTTATCGTTAATATAGTCTTTTGAATCGAGATATAACTATCCTTAATACCAAAACCGATTCGTATTAATACGTGCTTACGTCACAACGTATTTCCTGAACATGTGCCTTCTTCGGGACACGGAAAGGGACCAGGCGGGTCGCACAAGTTCATTCATACGAGATGACTAAGTCGTCTTTAGTTCGAATCGTTTCGATGTTTTGGGGTAGTTTGTATATCGGTTTAAGAGTATATATTAACGTATCGTTTTATTTTCTTTATATATTTTAGGATTTAGACACGTATCATGGCAATTTGAAAACACGAACTGATTCATTCATCACACCAAAAATAGTAACGGGTAATCCTATGGCAACTTCTAAGGCTACTATATGCTTACACGGCTGATCGCGGGACCTCACAGGACCGCACAAATTCGCCCCTAACGAATGGATGGGGACCCTTTGGCGCCTTACTGTAAGGGGGAACTTACGCTAGCCTCTTTCGAGCGACGAATGGACTCTCGCTAGAGGTTTCGCAGAAATTACCCAAAAGGTTTGCAATAATGCTTATGAATGCATATGAAAAGAAATAATACGATCCGTCCCCGTTAAGGGCTTAATACACGCCTTCCAGAATCAAATTTCTCGCTTCCCTAGCAGAGTCGCCACTTGTTAGACAATGTGCCGAACGGCCTCGCCCGGGCGCACCGGGGGGTGGACACCTCATGGCAACGTAAGCGGTGATTGGCGCCGAAAGCAACCAATCGTGGAATCAAGCTGCTCGGCAAGACCGGAGCTCAGAGTATGGAAGAGTCGCCACCCACGAATGGGAAATGAACACCGATCCCTTGCGGGAGAAGGCTAGCTCCTTTCCGGAGAAAGGCTACTAGGCACCCCGTCATCGCCCGGTTATGAACCACCGGCCTCCTACTCAGCGTGTTAGGCGATAACGGACTAATCGCATATTTCTTTAAGTTTAAAATTCATTTGAAACCTTTTCTTTCTTGCTTTGAATACCATTTTGAGCATGTCATTAAAAGTCATTTTAGTAAAGAATCACCCATTCTGCATAAATTTAAAATACATAGGAGAGAGAGGGGGAGAAGAAAGAATTAATTTATTCACAGTGTGATTTTATGCTTTAGACTATACACTAATTCTACGCTAATCTCATTCCTCAAAAACGAGTTTATTTACATGATTCGTACTTTAACCGCCGTTGGAACGATTTAGGTACGTTTCAAAACCCCATTAATTTACATGATATCGACTCGAATTGCCGTTGGAACGATTCGAGTGTTTGAAAGTGTGAGATAAAAAGCTTTAACAAGAAAACGTGATTAAGCATACAAGTCCATTTATTTTTGTACAAAACCATTTGGATAAGAAAACGATTCAAAACTCCATTATGTACAATTTAAGAAACGATTTTAATTACAAGGTTCACTTAATCCATCGTTGGAACGAATTAAGGTTTTAAAACGTGATATTTTAGGAAATCGTTTGAAATGATGAAAAACCTTTTATTTACACTTTAAGAATATCTAGAAAAACTTTAGTTTGAATAACCAAATTGAAATCTCTTTTTGTGGTTTATTTTCCCCTTTTTTCACTCAATTGAATCTTTACTTATCATAATCACAACAAATTAAATCACAATTACCAAACAAAACCCATTTAAAATATACATATAAATGTCTAAAGAATAAAAAAGGAATATATACATATATATACCTTTTTAGTAAAAGATGGTGATTACACCCCTATAGATTAAAAATAAGGTAAAAACATAATAGGTACTATAGTTATTGATATATGCTAATAAAAAGGAAAATAACACTAAGTATAGTATACTTTTTATCCTAATTCAAAATATGTAAAAATAATGAATAAAGTTCATGAATGAGAAAATAACATTTAACTCCAAATTAGTTTTTACACAATAGCTATATGGAAATTAACCCACCTAAAAGTACATCCCAATATCAATACCCAAAATAATATCTAATAACCCAAAAGCATTTATAAATCATCCCAAATGGGCCAAGCAAATGATCTACAAAAATAATAATTAGATATAGCTTAAATGGGCTTAAAGAAAACCTATATATACATATATATATTTTTACAAAAGTTAGATTAATATAAATAATACCCAAACACAAAATGAGTAAATATATAATAGATAATTATTAGTTATATACCCAAAATGATTTTCATAAAATAATTATATAATTATATATACATATATTAGGGACCAAATATCAAAAAGTTAAGAAAAAAGGGTTAAAAAGGCATTTTTTCCGAATTCCATCAGCTTTACCGACGGAAAATCCGTCGGTAAACCGCCTTTACCGACAGAAAAAGTGAAATTACAGAAACAGCTCTTAACAGTTTCCAGATTTATTCAAAAGCTTTAGATCTAATCTATTCTATCATTTTTGACCTCCGAACTACCCGAATCGGGTCATAGTCTATAACGGAAACTCCCAAAACGATGTTTTATTTTAAAACGTTAATTAAAACATTTTCTAAATCTAGATCTACAACGTTTTAGTCCCGAACTACCCCTAAATGGGGTCACGGTTCGTATTGGGACATAAAACGAGGTTTTTATTTTAGATCCAAACTCAAGTGTTTGTAGAATGAAAGAAGAAAATTAATTTGACAAGTTTAAGCAATAAAAGTGCAAATAAAAGAGTAAAGGAGTAGATCTAAACAATAAAAACGTAATAAAGAATGAAATGAAAGAGTAAACGGGTCTAGTTCCTCGGATTATTACCTCTCAATCGGTAATGGAGATGCCAAATCAAGTGGATTGATAGTGTTTTGAGTCGGTTTTTTGGGTTTTTGGGCGAATTCAGATCTCGTCGAATTTCTCCAGGGGTTCGGGTTTTTTCTTCCTCCAAATGCATTGGGCTCCATCCTATTTATAGGCAAATGGAGCCCCAAAATTAAGGTTTTTTTTTTTTGACTTGGAGCCTAAGGGTAGGCTCCAAGCAAAGCTAAATTAGCTTACTCTTGACTTGGAGCCAAGGGTAAGCTAATTTGGCTTAATGACTCATTATTATAATTATTATACTTATTATAATTATTTGATTTTAATTTTTTTTTTTTTTTTATAAATTGTAAACTAAAATTGCACTTGGCATTTGGCCAAGTGCAGCAAAATGCACTTGGCCGAATGCCAAGTGCAGAGGGCTGGGCCTGGGTGGCCCAGCCCCGTCACGGGCCGTCCAACGGCCCATGACGTAAATACAGGCCCCCGACGGGGCCGCGTTTATATATACTAAAAAAATAAAAAAGTTTAACTAAATAAAATACATCTAAAAATAACCAAAACTAAAAAATGATTTTTATCGAAAATGATTTTCGTCAAAACCGATTTTATAGAATTAGCTTTTATAAAATCGATCTTTTTACAAAACCATATATATTTTTTGGATTGCTCGGATACCAAAATAAAACCCTCTATCGTCCCGAGATTTTATTAATAATAAAATTAATAAGAAAAGGGCGTGAAATACCCCGAACTCGGCGAGACGATTTAAGATCTCACTCGCGGAACCGATTCGTCCGTCATCTCGATTCGATTTCCGAATTCGATCAAACCGGTCTCCACGGTTCCTTCGAACAACGTTTTTTTATTTATTATTTTTTATTGACTGATCATTTATTTCAATTGACTGATTTGGATCCCTTTTTATAATTTTTCTTCATCGGTCCTCCGACCCCGGTGTCTACAACGGTACTAGTAGGGGCAATCATGGCCCGAAAGAGAACTAAAATCACCTTCACCGACGAAGATCTCCCGGAAGAGGGGAAGGCTCACAACAAGCCTTTATACATCCGAGCTGCAATTAATGGGAAGAAAACCAGCTGTGTAATGGTTGATGATGGATCGGCTATTAATGTTTGCCCGCTGAAACTCTTGTCCAAATTGGGAGTAGAAAGAGGAGATTTGACTGCCTCGAAAATCGTGATCAGGGCTTATAATGATAGCCGTAGGCACATTGAAGGAGTCTTTAAGGCCAAGCTGAAAGTAGGGCCGCATGAGGAAGAAACTGAGTTCACTGTGCTGGATATACCAGTGACCTTTGCTGTGTTGTTGGGACGCCCATGGTTCCATAAGCTAGGAGGTGTGCCCTCCACGCTCCACCAAATGATCAAATTCCCCTTCGGGGAGGAGATAGTGACGATTAGAGCTGAGAAGTTGAGTTCAGTGGCTGCATTGGGAATTGAGCCTCAGCTTTTCTCTGGATTCCAGGTTTCTGGGATCTACAAGTCTAGCATGACCACCGATGTGGTGAAGATGATGAAAGGGGGTTTCATCCCCGGTATGGGCTTGGGAGCACACCATCAAGGGTTGCCAGAATCTCCGGACTTCAAGAGTCAGAAAACCCGGAGGGGTTTGGGATATGAGCTAGGAGGTCCGTCCAACACAGGCAGTAAAGAAAGGGTGGGCCTAAAGAAGTATTTTGTGAATGAGGGTCACGGGAAGGTTTATTCTGGGACTCCCGAGTCATGGACTAGCACCGAAGGAAAGATTCTACCGGGCTTTGAGATCTTCAACGATGTCACCAGCTGGGGCAAAGGAGAAGCAAGTTGCTTCGTCGAGGAGATCATGATGTTAGATCTGAATGCTCAGGAGCAGGTCATCACAATGGAAGCCACTGTGGGAGCGGTGGACGAGCCCGGTACCTCCAAGGCCTATGAGAAACCCGAGAACCTCGATGATGAAAATTGTATTACTGCTTTATTTGAATCTGACGATGTACTCACCAATGCTATCAATGAAATGAATTCTAATTTTGCTTACTTGCTTGATGTTGATTCTGATCATTCCATGCATTCTCATTCATATAACATGCCTACATTTGAAATCAATGCAATAGAAATGTCAACTTTCAATCTTGGCACGGATGAAAATCCTAAACTTATACAAATTGCTCAAGAATTAACTACTGAAGAGAGGAAAGAATTTGAGAGAATAATTAAAAAATACGAAATAGTGTTTGCTTGGACGTACGAAGACATGCCATGAATCGATCAATCAATCGTAACTCACCGTATTCCAACATATCCCGATGCTAAGCCCGTGAAACAGAAACTCCGACGCATGAGGCCGAAATGGGTGGATAAGATCAGAGAGGAATTGAAGAAACAGTTAGAAGCAGGGTTCATCGAAGTAATTGACTATCCCCCTTGGGTTGCAAATGTAGTACCAATCGCGAAGAAGGACGGTAAAGTGAGAATGTGCGTCGATTATAGAGATCTCAAGAAGGCTTGCCCCAAATATGAATTCGCATTGCCTCACATCGACGTATTAATCGACAATGCAGCATCGAGCATCTTGCACACAAATGTTGACGGCTTCATGGGCTACATGCAAGTTCAGATGGCAGAAAAGCACAAGGCAAAGACCTCGTTCACAACTGAGTGGGGAACGTACTGCTATAGAGTAATGCCGTTTGGTTTGAAAAATGTCGGGGCAACTTATCAACGGATGGCTACGGCACTGTTCCATGATATGATACACAAAGAGGTGGAAGTTTATGTGGACGACATGATGGTCAAGTCGGAGACGAGAGAGGGGCATTTCCCTGCACTTGAGAAGTTTTTGGCCCGAATCACAGAATTCAAGCTAAGGTTGAACCCGAAGAAGTGCTTCTTTGGCATTTCATCGGGGAAGATCTTAGGCTATGTGATCAGTAACAAGGGGATTGAGGTGGATCCCGACAAGGTAAAGGCCATACAGGAAATGCCAGCACCCAAAAATGAGAAAGAAGTGAGAGGATTTCTGGGACAGGTTCAGTATATCAGTCGGTTCATAGCACGACTCACTGCGATCTGCGAGCCAATCTTTAAGTTGCTACGGAAAGATCAACCCACGGTTTGGAATGATAAGTGCCAGCAAGCATTGGAGAGTGTCCGTAACTATTTGTCTAATCTGCCGGTTTTAAGACCGCCTAAACTTGGAAAACCGCTTCTCCTCTATGTAGCAATCGAGGAGCGATCTATTGGGGCAATGCTGGCCTAAGAAGGGGACACCGGTGTGGATCACGTGGTGTATTATCTGAGTAAGAAGTTCCTGGAATACGAGCTTAAGTATAACATGATCGAAAATACGTGCGTGGCAGTAGTATGGCTAACAAAGAAACTGCGGCACTATTTTCAATCTTACAAAGTGATCATTATTTCCCGAATGGATCCCGTGAAGTATCTGTACCGAATTCCATCTCTAACAGGGAAGCTAGCCCGATGGTTGTTGCTTTTGTCCGAATTTGACATCGAATATATAACGAAAAAGGTTATTAAGGGGAGAGCCGTAGCGGAATTTCTGGCCAATCAGCCTCTAAATACGGAAGGGGAAGAGATAAACTATGATTTCCCCGATGAGCACTTGAACGCAATAGAAGTTATGCCGTGGAAAATGTTCTTCGATGGAGCGGTTAACTCAAATGGAGCCGGGGTAGGAGTGCTACTTATCTCACCACAAGGAGAAAGGGTCCCAATGGCAAAGAAGTTATCCTTCCCTCCCACCAATAATATGGCCAAGTATGAAGCGTGCATCTACGGGTTAGAGTCATTAGCAGCGCTGGGAGCATCATATGTGGAAATTTGGGGCGACTCAAAACTGATTATCGAACAAGCACAGGGAAACTGGGAAGTAAGGGAAGAAAGGTTGCGTCCATACCTAGACCAGTTGGAGGGATTGGCGCAGAGATTCATCGAGTGTCGTTTTTATCACATTCCTCGAGCACAGAACCAAGCAGCGGACGCTTTGGCCACTTTGGTGTCAGTATGGGATAACCCTCGGAATCTTGCCTCGAAGCCTTTGGTTCTGAGGAGGTTCCACAAACCGTGCTATGAAGACATAATGCTGTTGGGAGCAGATGGAAAGCCTTGGTATTTCGATATCGTAAACTTTATAAAAAGTGGAACGTATCCGGCAGAATCAGAACTTAGGGATCAGGCTGTGATCAGAAGGTTAGCTCAGTAATTTGTCATCCACAATGACTTGCTTTACAAAAGACATGCCGATGGTTTACAAATGAGGTGCTTGGATGAGGGAGAAGCCCGCGAGGCAATGGAGTCAGTACACTCGGGAATTTGTGGAGCCCATATGAGAGGAGCAGTATTGGCAAAGAAAATCATAAGGCAAGGCTTCTATTGGCTCACCATGGAAAGAGATTGTAACGAATATGCGAAGAAATGCCATGATTGTCAAATCCATGGAGATTATAATCACTTGCCAGCTATGGAACTGCACGTATTAGCACCCATTTGGCCGTTTGCGGCTTGGGGCATTGATATCATCGGGGAGGTGAGGCCTAATGCGTCGAACGGACACAAATTCATCGCAGTCGCCAGTGATTACTTCACCAAGTGGGTAGAGGCAGAGTCGTTTAGCAAGTTGGGATCTAAGCAGATGAGGAAGTTCATTGAAAAGCACCTAATCACCAGGTTCGGAGTGCCTCATCACATGATCACGGATAATGGGGTCCAGTTTCAAGGGGAAGTGAAAAGTCTCTTCCAAAAGTACGGTATTGAGCATCATAGATCTTCTCCATATCGCCCGCAAGCTAACGGTGCAGTGGAGGCCGCAAATAAAAACCTTAAGAGGATTCTTGTAAAGACGGTAGAATCGCACCGGAATTGGCACGAGCAGCTTCCGCTCGCTTTATGGGCTTATCGCACGACGGTTAGAACGTCAACTGGGGCAACGCCGTTCTCCTTGGTATATGGGGCCGAAGCCGTCCTCCCGATTGAGATTGAAAAGCGATCGTTGAGAATCGCAGTAGTCTGGTTTTTAACCGCTAACCTTCTCAGACTCCCTAGCCCGTTTAACAGAATCGGACATGGACAGTTAATCCAATAATGGCATTGAATGCAAGTAGAGATTCCCGAGACGGAATGGGTGAAGAAGCGATATGAGCAGTTAGCATTGGTGGACGAGAAAAGGATGGATGCTCTTTACCATGTGCAGTTATATCAAAGAAGGATGGCCTGAGCCTTCAACAAAAAGGTCAAGGCCAGCCCTATCAAAGAAGGGGACATGGTGCTGAAACAGATCCGAATGACGCACACCGACCCTAGGGGCAAGTTCAGGCCAAACTGGGAAGGACCATTCCTCGTAAAGAAGATCCTAAGCAAAGGCACGGTGAAGCTAACTACTATAGACGACATGGAGTTCTCCGAACCTACCAATCTGGATAGGCTTAAGAAATACTTTTCGTAAAAAAAAAAAGAAATGAAAATTCCCGATAGGTTGAAAACCCGCAAAGGGCGACCTATGCAACAATAAGGGACATCCCAATGGCTGAAAACCTGGAAGGGCACTCATTTGAAAATTCCGGGATAATAAAAGGAGAGTTGAAAAATCGCTGGGATCTGAAAACCGAAAAAAGGCGGGTCCTGGTAACAGTCGTTATATCTTGAGCAATTATGAAAATAATGTATAAGCGGCTAAGTATTTCTGTTGTTTGTAAATAAATAAAGGCATGAATATATTTGAAGAGGACGATTGGAATCGTTATAATCTACTGAATGCATCGTATTATGAATCATGAGTTATACATTTCCTACCTCTTTCACATAAAAAGCCTACGTCCTATCCACCCCTCTCCCTATATACAAGCTATACATCGGGGTAATACTAATGAGAAAACTACAAATAATGAGCCTAATAAGGAGGAAGATCCCAGAAGTCCTCAAAGTCCCTCAGACGAGAAGCCCGCTCCGTAGATAAGGCCTCCTCGGCAACCCGACGACCCTCCTCGGCGGCAAGGTGCCCCGCGGTCTCCACTCGCGTCATCTCCTCTGCGGCTAGACGCCCCTCGGTCTCCACTCGCATCATCTACGACCAGTGAGCATTTCTCTCTCGATAGACATGCCCGACCCTAGCATCGGCATCCCGCTGCGACTCACTGAAATGCTGCTCGTTCGCATGAAGAGCGCTCTGCAAAAAAAAAAGAAAAAAAATCAAAACAGACAACAACAGAAGTCATACATACATATTTGCATCACACGCATACATTTCACTACACTAAAACAGAATAAGAATACTCACCAGGTGGCCGGCACAGTGCAGGTTGAGCTGCTCTCTGAAATAACCAGACAATCCCATGTAATCGGTACACGTCTCCCTCGAAGTATGGAGGGCATCAGGAGGATCGAACGGCATCCTCGAGGTAAAAAACTGAAGGGGCTGTCTCAACGCCGGAGTAAGCTACGCCCGCCTCGCCATAATGAACCGTCGAAAAATCTCTCTTTGGGATCGGCAAGGGTGTGCCAAGGCGGAGCTGCTCTGGTCTAGCAGTGCCGGAGGACTCGCCCGCATGATAAGAAGCCTCGCTCACGGATGTCCGGGCTCAGGTGCCATCGAAAAAGTCCGACGTCCGAGCGCTCCTCAAGGAACCCTCCTGCAAATAAAGGCAAAATGAATACACCTAACTATCTCATAAACAAAGAAAAAATAAGTCAGGCACTCACCGGAACCTCCTCTGATCCAAAGACTCCAGCAACGGCCGCCGCCGAGAACACGTTATCCGCAGGGTCCACATCCATCGCAACCTCGGGAGGATCCAACAGAGTCAACAATGTCGATAAATAATGGGCACGACCCCCCGTGTGGTCCCACACGTCCCGAGCCGCAAATCGACGAGTCAGCTCACTGCGTATCTCCTGCAGGGACATGACCCTCACCGCAAACATGGACACAGGAATCTCGCCGGGTGTCCAATGTGTGGCGCTAACCCCGGTAAAACTCCGGTCGCCCAAATACCATGCTCGCACGCACGGGCCAGTGAGCACACACTGCTGCCCCTGAATGCGGGTGACATAAGCATAATCGGGACCAAAGTCGAGGTCGTCCCATCTGAATGAAATCTGAAAAACGAAAGAAAAGTCAGACGAGATCAAACGAAAATCCAGCATAGTTAGGAGACGTTCACCTGTCCCAAGCTCCGCGTGTCGATCCATGATAGGAGTCGTGCCACCGTCCGGCTCTTCTCGTCGTGCATATTAAAGTCACTCCACCTTGCCATGAGTGGAAGCCTAACCGCGCGCGGCCTACTCCTTCGGGCGCTCGGAAGAATCCGCCTCTCATAGGCCCAAACCTGCTCGTAGAAACTGATGTCAGAAGTAGAAATCGTGAAAAGAATAAAGAGACAAGCCAATGATAGAGGACGTACCAGTAGGGCAAAGGTGTAACCGCCGAAATCCTTGCACTTCCGGCAAGTTAAGTCCAAGAACTTGTATAGAAAGGCCAAGCCAGCTCCCGCCCAATCGTAGGATGACACTACGTTCAAATCACGGAAAGCCTGGATGAGACCCGCATGTATGGTTCCGCTCTTGGTGCGGAAGATCATCTCGCCTAAAGCATACAGAAGGAAGCTGCGAGTGGCCCGATCTGTGTCATCTCGGTCACAAAAATCCCTGCGGCTCAATAGCCCGAAGGTAGTAACAAACTTCACCGGGGTGGCCTTGACACCCGTGTAGACTCCGGGTCCGATCAGATCAGATATCTCGGCACGGTCAACCCGAGGACGCACCATGTCAAAGCAAAGAGAGACCGGGGTGCCGCTACCCCGCAATTCGGTCAGCAGTGAGAAGTCGCGGGGCGAGATCATCATCTCCCCAAACGAGAAGTGGAAGGTGTGGGTCGAGTCTACCCATCTCTCATATAAGGTGCGCAAGCCAAACCGGTCGCACACTCCGTTGGCGCGAGGCAACGCCAGGATGAAGGGCTCGAAGCCCAACTCTCGTACTCGGGCTTTAGCCGCCGGGCTAAGCATGGCATGCCAAATATGAATGTCTACGGTAGTCCCGCTAATGCCAATAACCTAGAAGGAACAGTACGGGTAAGGCAAGAGGCCAAACTAAAGTCATTACTCCTCGAGAGCCTCACTTCTATACGTATGTCTAATAAGAATTTTGTTAACCTAGTTATTCTTTCGGTTATGTTTAAATCTAACATGGAAGTTCCTTTCGATTTGGATCGTTACTCTTTGAGATTTCATTCGTAGGATCATTTGTACAGGATTTGATTAATTCATTATTCTTTGGTGTTCCACTCTCCTGCGTGCTTGCGAGGGGCTTAATCCAATTCTAACTTGGGTTAAAAGCGTTTAATTTAATTATTTACGTTTTTTACTATTCACGTGCACTATTCACGTTTTTACTATTCACGTGCATTATTCACGTTTTTACTATTCACGTGCACTATTCACGTTTTTACTATTCACGTGCACTATTCATGTTTTTTTTACGATTAGCATGCATTATTCATGTTTTCTACTATTCACGTGCACTATTCACGTTTTTACTATGGGCATGCATTGTTCGTATTTTTACTATTCACATGCATATAGTTTATATTCTTTAAACAAACAAAAAGCATAAAGCATTGCTCACGTAGATAAAAATTCGCGTTTTCTAACTAAAAGTCTTCTAAGCAGCTTAAAGGTTAACATGAAATGACGTTCAAAATGGGGCTGCTAAAGCCTAGAAGTCTTGTCAAAGGATAAAGAATAATGGGGTACTTACCGGATTGATGTTGGTCCGGCTCAGATGAGAAGCAGGATTCTGAAAAGGAGCCACTCTAGTCAAGTCCTCAAAACCCGCCTCCATACCCTTCGTGCCATCGTATCTATCCGAACCCATCACGAGAATGCTCTAAGTTTAGTGCCAGAGAGAGAGAGAAGAGAGAGAATGTGTGGGGTTGAAATGAAACCCCACCACCTTATATAGAAGAAGGGAATGGTATTCACGTAAATAGCGAAAAAGGTACGACGTGACATCAAGGTAAAAAGTAAATAATTAATTACCAGGTGCACAGACCTCCGATTTGCAGTCCGTTTCAGCCTGCGTTTCCGCCAGGTGGTGACCAATACCCTAAGGATATGACTCCAGACAACAGCCGAAATTTCACAGAACAGTGGCGCCAGTCAAAATACAGACAACAGTCAACGGAAAAATAATTTTTATTCTAAAATGTTCCCAACGAAGAGATAAGGACGTTCCTATCAACAAATCAAATACCCGAGACGATAGCTCCAGTAAAAAATGCAGACAACGATGTTAAAATCCAAAATTGCTAAAGAGAGCCCTTTTGTTTTTGAGCCATCTTACCTACGGACGATGACCGATGTTGCTTTTGAGCCATCTTGCCTACGGTCGATGACCGAGGTTGCTTTTGAGCCCTCTTGCCTACGGTCGATGACCGGGGTTGATTTTGAGCCATCTTACCTACGGTCAATGACCAAGGTTGCTTTTGAGCCATCTTACCTACGGTCGATGACCAAGGTTGCTTTTGAGCCATCTTGCCTACGGTCGATGACCGGGGTTGCTTTTGAGCCGTCTTGCCTACGGTCGATGACCGGGGTTGCTTTTGAGCCATCTTACCTACGGTCGATGATCGATGTTGCTTTTGAGCCATCTTACCTACGGTCGATGACCGAGGTTGCTTTTGAGCCATCTTGCCTACGGTCGATGACCGGGGTTGCTTTTGAGCCATCTTACTTACGGTCGATGACCGAGGTTGCTTTTGAGCCATCTTGCCTACGGTCGATGACCGGGGTTGCTGTTGAGCCATCTTACCTACGGTCGATGACCGAGGTTGCTATTGAGCCATCTTACCTACGGTCGATGATCGAGGTTGCTATTGAGAGCCATTTTTACCCGCGGTCGATGACTAGGGTCGCTAGAAAGAGTTGTTTACCCACGGTCAGTTTAGACAAGGGTCCCCAAGGAAAGCATCCACCGGCAGCCGATTTAAAGGCAAGGGCGGGATAGCCAAAGGTGAAGACTGAAGACAAGGCCGGAGCGTGCGGTGTAGAGATTAGGTATTTTCCCTCCTACTCTATATGTGTCTTTTACTTTAATATATTTCCATTGCATGTGCTGCGTTAGCGAAAAAACGTTTTCAAAACACACACATCACTGTCAAAATAGAAAAGTAGGGGCAACTGTAGACACAGAGTCGAAGGACCTGTGACGAAAACCCATAACAAGACTGTTGAAACGGTTGGTTCCGATAAGTTAAAAAAATAATAATAAAATAAAAATCATGAGGGGGTCCGTGGGGGTTGCGAGTGCTCAGCGACGTTGGGCGAGCGCCTAGCGGCAGCCGGCGGGCATCCGACGGCAGTTGGACGCGCGCCCAGCAGCGCGGGGCGCACGCCTCGCGGTAGCTGGGCGCGCGCGCCCAACCTACGTTGGGCGTAACCCGACGCCCGTCGGGCTACGCCCAAAATATTTTAGGATCCGTGCCTATAAAAGGCACAGATCCCCATGCAAAAGAGAGAGGACTTTTTGGAGAGCTTCTCACTCTAAGGAAATTTTTAGAGAGAGAAAGTGAATTTTTTGGGAAAAATATTTTTTTTCCTAAAAAATTCTAAATTTTCCAAAGTTAAATATTTTACCAAAAACACCGAAAAATCACGATTCGTGGAATCAACCGACTTCAGCTGTCAATACCGATCTTGAGGTATTATCCGAGGACTAGACTCGTTTTATTTATTTTCTTTATTTATTTATTTATTCATTTTATTTATTTATTCTATTTATTTAGGTGATAGTTTTATTTATTTAGTTAGTTATTTATTTATCACATTTATTTATTTTTCCGTATTTATTTAAATTTCGTCACGCCCCAAATAAACGTTTGGTTTTGTTTTGAAATAATAACCTCGTTTAACATCCCAATACGAACCGTGATCCGATTCAAAGGTAGTTCGGGATTAAAAACGTTGTAATTATAAGTTTTGAAAATATTTCTAAATAACGTTTTGAAATAAAACATCGTTTTAGGAGTCTCCGTTATAGACTATGATCCAATTTTGGTAGTTCGGAGACCCAAAATGATAGAATAGACCTAATCTAAAGCTTTTGAATAAATCTGGATACTGTGGGACTAATTCTGTAATTCTGCCTTTTCTGTCACTAACAGCAGATTAGCGACGGATTTTCTGTCGGTAATCTGCTGGAATCCGAAAATCCCTCTTTTAACCCTCTTTTCTCAACTTTTTGATATTTCTACTTGTATATATATGTATATAACTATGTAATATATTTATAAAAATTATTTTTGGGCCCTATAACTATTAATTATGTATTATATAGCTATTTATTTCATATTTGGGACTTAATTCGTTTTGACTTAGTTTTGTAAAGTATTATATTTGTATATATATATAGTTTTGGCATATTTAAGTTATATTAGCTCTTATTTAGGATGAAAGTTATGTTCTATATATTTAATACTTAAAACTATTTAGAACTAAATGTTATTCTTTACATTTATGAACTTTGTTCATTGTTTTCACATGTTTTGAATTAGAGTAAAAAGGTATTATATTTAGTATTCTTTTCATTTTCTTTATTATATCATATAGTATTTCATACTTGTTTTTATCTATAGATATATCCTTATTTTTAGATAAAACTATATATATATATGTATTTTTATTCTATTTTTGCATATATGTATATATTTCAAATATATTTGGTTGGGTAAATTTGATCTTGATTTGTTAATTATTGTAATTATGTTCAAGTAAGGGCTAATTGAGTGAAAAGGAAAAAAAATAAACTACAAAAAGAGATTTCAAGTTGTTTGTTTAGATTAAAGCTTTTCTAGATATTCCTAAAGTGTAAATAATGTTTTTGTTTTTGTCATTTTTAAACCGTTTCCAAAAATATCACGTGTTGAAACCTTAATCCGTTCCAACGACGGATTAAGCGAACCTTGTAATTAAAACCGTTTCTTAAATTGTAAATAATAGAGTTTTGAATCGTTTTCCTATTTAAATGATTTTGTAAAAAAATAAATGGACTTGTATGCTTAATCACATTTTCTTGTTAAAGCTTTTTATATCACACTTTCAAACACTCGAATCGTTCCAACGGCGATTCGAGTCGATATCATGTTAATTAACGGGGTTTTGAAACGTACCTAAATCGCTCCAACAGCGATTAAGGTACGAACCATGTAAATAAACTCGTTTTTTTTGGAAGTGAGCTTAGTTTAAAGTTAGTGTAAAGCATAAATCACACTGTGAATAAATCAACTCTTTCTTCTCCCCCTCCCTCTCCTATGTATTTTAAATTCATGCAAAATGGGTGATTCTTTACTAAAATGGCTTTTAATAACATGCTCAAAACGGTTTTCAAAGCGAGAAAGAAAAGGTTACAAATGAATTTTAAACTTAAAGAAATATACGATTAGTCCGTTATCGCCTAACACGCTAAGTAGGAGGCCGGTGGTTCATAACCGGGCAATGTCGGGGTGCCTAGTAGCCTTTCTCCGGAAAGGAGCTAGCCTTCTCGGCTCGTACCTAAGTTTTCCGAACCCTCACCGGTCTCCCGCAAGGGATCGGTGTTCATTTTCCCATTCGTGGGTGGCGACTCTTCCATACTCCAGGCTCCGGACCTGCCGAGCAGCTTGATTCCACGATTGGTTGCTTTCGGCGCCAATCACAGCATCTGTCGTCAATGGTGTCCACCCCCCGGTCCTCCCGGGCGAGGCCGCGGCACCTACACCAGTCTCCCTCTGAGTCCACCACATCGGCAACTTTCCAGTTATGGATGTTACTAGGCGGGGGGAGCTACACACTTCTATAAGCGGTTTGTCACCAATCCATGTATCATACCAGAAACGGATGGACTTACCATTACCCACCTCCAGGCCAACCCCTGAGCAGAACTCAGCAAACACAGCGCTAAGCCTTGTCCAGAGGAAGGAACAACTGACAAATCTCTCCTTAGGGCCACCAAAGATTTTGTCTTTCCGATACTTGCCACAGAGAAGACGAACCCAAAGAGATGATGGGCATTGCCACATTCTCCAGAGTAGCTTAATTAAAAGGACTTTGTTATTGTCCTTAGCTTGTCTGATGCCAAGACCCCCCCTGCTTTTCGGCTGGTAGACCTCCTTCCAAGGGACCAGGTGAATCTTTTTCCCTTCTCCAGACTCACCCCAAAGGAAACGCCGGTTAATCTTGTCAAGCTCGTTGAGGACCGGCTCAGGGAGTCTACAGGCTTGCATGATATGGTTAGGAGCCGCGCAATTGACAGACTGGATTAAAGTAAGACGGCCTGCTAGGGAAAGAGAATTAGCTTTCCAACTAGCACACAAACCGTTAGTTTTGTCCAAAGTATCTTTAAAAGAGGCTTTGGAGACTCTGTCGCTGTGAAGAGGGACCCCAAGATACTTCCCCAAAGAGTGAGTCAGGGGAATGCCGGAAAGATCACTCAGCCTTCTGCACATACCTTTGTCCATGTTCTTAGAGCAAAGCATCCGAGATTTTTGGATATTAATCTTCTGGCCAGAAGCAGCACAGAAGCAATTAAGGATATCCATCACCACACTAATTTTCTCCTCATTCCCTTCCACGAAGAGCATCACATCATCAGCGAAGAAAAAATGGGTAATAGAAGGGCAATGTTTGTTGATGGATACAGGGTGGAGAATCCCCTTGCTCACAGCCTCTTGGATCAGGTGCGACAATCTTTCCATAGCAATAACAAAAAGAAAGGGGCTCATAGGATCTCCTTGACGAATTCCCCTAGAGGGAGAGAGCTCATCAGACATATCTCCATTGATCATAACCTGGAAAATAGGAGAGGAAATGCAATCCTCAATCAATTTCCTCCAGCTCTCCGGGATACCAGCTTTCATCAAACTATCCAGAAGAAAGCTCCAGTTTAATCGATCATAAGCTTTCTCCAGATCCAGTTTGAGAGCCACGATCCCTTTCCTACCTTTCTTCATCTTCATGGAATGGACCACCTCCTGGGCAATAACAACATTATCCATCATTTTCCTGCCAGGAACAAAACTCCCTTGATTCTGGCTTATAATCTCCGGATTCTATTAGCCACAATCTTAGTGATAGCTTTATATAACACATTGCAAAGACTGATTGGCCTCATCTGAAGAAAGGAGGAAGGCTTATCAACTTTTGGGATCAGAACCAGGAGGGTTTTATTAACCAGCCTAATATCGTTGGAACCACCAAAAACACCTAAAACAAAAATGTAAATGCCCTCCTTCATAGTATCCCAGTGTTTATGGTAGAAACTAGCAGGAATACCATCGATCCCTGGAGCCTTAGTAGCTCCGATACTGGAGAAAACCAGATCAATTTCTTTCTGGTCAATAGGATGGAAAGCTTCCTTAATAGCATCCTCCCCCAACCTAGGAAAGGAGATCCCAGAGTGGGCACTATTCAAGTCCACCGCTTTCTCTTTAAAAAGGTCTTTATAGAAATCAAGGGCAAGGCGTCGAATATCTTCCTCCTCAAAGGCCCAATCACCATTGGAGTCTTTGATAGCATCGATCCTATTCCTCTGTCTCCTAATAATCGTTGAAAGGTGGAAAAACCTGGTGTTTTGGTCCCCGTCCTTAATCCAAGCCTTCCTAGATTTCTGGAATAAAAGAAGCTCTTCCTGTCTAAGCACTGCTTCCAACTCATTTTGGAGAGATCTAAGATGACAATTCAGACTATGGTCGAAGCGGATCTCCAAACAACGTTGAATGCCTTCCATCCTTCTTAAAAGTTTGTTTTTCCTTCTGATAATGTGGCCAAAGATGTTTTTATTCCATCCCACCACATTCCTCCTGAACCCTTCAGCGGCAAGGAGAACATCAGAGTGAGGTTGCCAATTGTTTTTAACAAAATTCTTAAACTCAGGATGTGAGTCCCAAGCAACAAGATACCTAAAAGGTCTATTCCCTTTAAGTCGATTACATTTAACCAGCTTAATGAGGATAGGGCAATGGTCAGAATGACGGAAAGGGAGATTAAGCACATTGACCTCGAGAAATCTATAAATTGCAGCAACATTAGCGTAAACTTTGTCTAACCGAACAAACACACTATTCCTTTTCCAGGTAAACTTGTGTCAACGGCTCCCAGGTCCGACAGCTCGCATAAATCCATACTCTGCTTGTGATTAAGGCACCGGTTCACATAATGATTACCCCCTCCTCTCTGATCACTCATAAGGGCAATGTCATTAAAGTCCCCAGCCACCAACCAAGCATCCACCATGCTAGTACTAATAGAGTACAGGATCTCCCACAGCCTTCTCTGGTTAGTCAAAACAGGATCGACATAAACAAAGGTGACAAAGAAAGGTTTATTACCAGGGTAACACACCTTACTATGGATGAATTGACTGTCCATACTAATAATGTCAATATTAACTTGACCTGGCTTCCAAAAGAGCCAAATCCCCCCTGCCCGACCAGTAGCCTCCGATCTGACACAACTCCAATTCTTAAACTTTCTAACCACTTCATCTGCTTTGGAACCACTAACCTTGGTCTCCAGAAGAGCAAAATAAGAAGGATTAAATTGCTTAATAAGATCATTAACATGGATGCGGGTTGCCTTTCTCGCCGCACCTCTAACACTCCAAACAAAAAAGTCCATCAGAAAGGAAGACTACTGACACAAGCCCATACCCTAGATCAGGTATTTATTCGGGGCTCCGGAGAGCCTAGAAGAGGTGCCAGAAGGCCCCCTTTTATCCCAATAATCCAACACACTATGGTTCTTTTTAGGGTTAGCTTTGGGTTTCTTCATATTCAACTTATTAACTTCCATAGATTTTCCAGTTGGAACATCAACAAGAGGATTCAAATTACTAACCGCATTATTCAACACTTTTCCTATTGAGAGAAAGGTCTGGGAACTCCCTTTGGCATCAGCTTTAGAGACAAAAAGAGGATTAATAGATTCACTTAGGATGGAGGCTGGCTCGACCAATTCAAGGCCTGGCATGCTTAACTCCATATGCTCATTAGAAGGATCCGAGTCCTGTCCCTCTTCAATAGACAAGACACCGAACCTTGACCCCGAACCGGATGCTGAGTCGACACCAGCATCACCACCCCTCTTGATGTCAGGGGGCCTAACCTTGATCTCAGGAGCAATATGGAGAGAGGTCATCTTTTTACTGATATCTGGAGAATGACTCCTAGCAGCATTAGCTCGTGGCTTCCTTCTAACCGACCTTTTGGCAAGCATCCATGGGCCAAAATTCCTTCCTTCACCTTGACTCTCCTCAGCTCTACCTATGATAGGTGCCACCATCTCCTCCATCACCTTCCTCTTTTTAGGACATCCATCATAGGTATGGCCAAACATGCCACACTCATAGCAGATATTGTGTATACCTTCATATTCAATATGAAAGACCTTATTCTGAACACAGAATTTGGACAGAAGAGGCTTAGCGAGATCAATGTCAATACAAACCCTGGCAAACTTGCCCCTCACTTCCCCAATGGTAGTCTTATCAACATGGCGAACTTTCCCAATAAGGCCACCAATCTTATTCAAGAATCTTTCACTGTAGTATTCAATAGGTAGACCTGAGAATCTAACCCAAGTAAGGATCCTGTTTACAGAGCAATCATGAGGATTGAAATTTGGGACCCATGGTCTCAGCGCCAAAACATGATTGGAGATAATATAAGGTCCACCATTAATAACAGCATTGAAATCTTCAGCCCTTGTAAATTTAATGACATAATAGTCATTTTCAAGGTCTGTAATGGTAACCTTTCCTTTCTTCGCCCATTGTGCCTGGATCCTCTGGGCAAAGTAATTGAAGCTAATCCTTTTCCCAAGAACAATGACAATTAAAGCCAATTTCCACTTGGATCTTAGGACACGCTTGTCTTTAGAGGAAAGACGGATCTTAGGACATAGCGGGTCCTCTGGCTCTCCATCCTCAATATCGGAGTCAGAAAAGAAATCCTCAGACTCATCCTTGATAGTGTCCTCCTCCATCATGGGTTCCACCTCAACCACACCCAACACCTTATCTCTCCAGGAAGAATTCCCCCAGTCATTCTTAAAAACACGATTATAAATTGTATCCGTAATTTTCTTCGGTCCCGGGATAGCACTAGGGCTAGGGGCCATAGCCCGATCCCTTACGTGGCCTTCCATTGTTACTGCCGGTATCCCTGTGGCAACAAATCCCTCATTCGCACCATCACCCGAGCTCAGAATGCCCAAATTCCCAGAAGCAGGGCCCGAAGCCGGCCTTCCCACGTCCTGCGCGGTATGCACGTCCTGCGCGGCTTGCGCTGCCTGCGTAGCGAATGTGGCTTGCACGTCCTGCGAGTCCCGTATGGTTTGCGCGGCCTACGCGGCCTGCACGGCAAACGCGGCTTATGCGGCCTGCGCGATCTGCATCGCTGGTGTGTCTTACACGGTCTGCATAGCTTGTACGGCTAGCTCGGCCTGCGTGGATCTTCCCCAATCCATACGGACTCCCTATCTCCATCGCCGCTGATCCCACCTGTCGGATCCGGCCCCTCACCCCCTGGTGCACCGGCTGCCCCCTCTCCCTGGACCGATCTCTCAGCCGCTCCTTGCTCCCCCGCCTCTTCCTAGGAGACCCGCCCAATCCCTCATCCCCTTCTCCTTCCGGCGCAAGATCCGATGCCCTAGCCATTCCAACCGCTCGATCCGTCCTTCCCTACGACGAACGGCCGTCCAGCCCTGCCGTCGTTTTCGCCATCGCTCTATCCCGCTCCTTCGTCGTTTTCACCATCGCTCCTTCGTCGTTTTTTTTAAATATGGGTAAGTTTTTAAACCAGGATTCAAATAATCCAGAACAATGATAATTTTAATTTTATTTAACCTTCAAATATATTTTATTCCTCAATTAACTTATTTAATAAAAATTAATTTTAAATTAATTCATGTTAATGATAATTAGACGCAGTGTAATCACTAAAACGTTACATAATTAATATGAAACAATAAATTTCATTTAATTTCATTATAATGACACTACAAAAAAAACACTTTCAGAGATGAAAAAAGTCATCCCCAAAAACCTAAAATTTTGTCCCCTATACTTATAGGGACAATTTTCTCGTCCTTATTTTTTGTCCTTGTTTCCTCCGTCCTTGATTCTATTGGGGACAAAAAAATTAATGTCGTCCCAATTTAGAAGCATGACTGTCGTCCCCACTCTTAAGGACGACTGTCGTCCCCGTTCCTAGGGACGACTGTCGTCCCCCGTACCTAGGGACGACTGTCGCCCCGATTGCTAGGGACAACATTTCGTCTCCGCTGATAAGGACGACTATCGTCCCCGTTAATAGGGACATCATTTTGTCCCCGTTCTTTGGGACGACTGTTGTCCTCATTTATAGGGACAACTATCGCGTCCGCTTCTAGGGACAATATTTCATCTCCGTTCATAAAGACGACTGTCGTCCCCATTACTACTAGGACATCATTTGTCCCTGTTTTTTAGGACGACGATCGTCCTCGTTCACAGGGGCAACATGTCCCCTTGAGAGTGCTACTATATCCCTATCAGACAAACCCATTCTGTAAAAGATATCTCTGAAATTTGAATGACCTTACAAGAAAAAAAAATGAAAGAAAAGAAAATGTAAGTTTTAGATCCTGTATAATCTATCAACAAAGAAAACATATTTAAATGTCCATATTGATGAGAACGATGAACTCACAAACCCAAGAAGAAGAAGATCTGAAACCTGAGGAAGAAGGCCAATCTCGACTTAATTTCTTGTGGAAGACATAAAATCAAAAAACATCAAAAGCAAGAAGAAATATTAATATCTAATTAGGAGATTCTGGAATTGAATAAACCAAAAAAGAGGAACAGATTGAAATTGATAATGATTTCGAGAAAACCATAGCCAACAAAACCCAAAGACCAGCCTAAATTTTTTTACCTGACGCCATCAAGGAGCTGAACTGAGTCGGAACTATAGATACAATGAAGCACTAACTTGCGACTGACGCGGCCAAATCGGCAGTGATTCGGGAGTAACGATTTCAATGGAGAAGGAGACGAAATCACTTGCATCCTCTGTAATTGTTTGCTGGAAATAAGGAAGAAGAAAAGGAAGAAATAAGAGAGAGAGGTTTTCATTTCACCATTAAAATCGCAAAAGACACTCGCCAAACGCTACCGGAAACCCTAGTGCAGGAAGAAACTTCATACGTTGTCGTTTAGAATGGACTGTTAGGCTGAAATAATACTAAAAACATGAGGGTATAATTGGAAGCTGAAAATTTTGAAATTGAACTCGATTGATTTCAGTTTCAGGGGTAAATTTCACCAATGGTGTACAACCTTTGCCTCATTTCACACTTTGGTATACAACCTTCGTTTTGTCACACTAAAATGTATGACCTTATGGGTGACCTCCCACTATGGTATACAGCAGGTAAAAATGACCGGTCAACGCTTGGTCAACGCGCCACCTCAGCAGTTTTCATTTAATTCATTAATAAAGAGGACCCACCTAATGTGCAATGACCAAAATACCCTTTATGGGTTTCCTTCCTAAATACTACTCTCTCTTTCTCCTTCATTTATTTCTTGTAAATAATTTCTCTCTCTACCTTTTTTTTCTCTCTCTAACTCCTCTCTCTCATTTATTTCCAAACAAGAGAAAAAGATATACATTCAGCCTCCGGCCCCTTGGTAGTTGCTTCCTCCTAATTTTTTTAGTTCATTGGATTCAATTGATTATATTGTATCTGATTATGCTTATGATTATCATTGAATGTTGAGCAGGTAGGATGCAAATTATACAAGAAGAAGAAAAGAGAAGATTGGTTAACTTCGCTGCTGAATTGCAAATTCTTTGATTCCTATATTATTCATCAATAGTTGAGAAAAAATGAGAAGAATGTATTTGTATGGACTGCAATCTCGAGTTTTGCAGACATTGCGTAAAGTCTCATTTTCTTTATGGGAAACTTCAGATCTGCAAATATGTTTATCAGGATGTTGTTTGTCTCCAGGATATTCAGAAACATCTCGACTGTTCTAAAATCAGGTTTCTTTCCAAATCAAATATCTCTATTCCTATGATTCCATTGATGTGAATCGGTTTTAATTAATTGAAATTTTATATCTGATATGGAATTGCAGACATACAACATCAATGGAGAAAAGGCAGTGCACTTGAATCCACGGCCTCAATCTAAGGATTCAAAACCATCGACCAAAGTGATTGATTTCTCAATTGAAGAGTTCCAAAAAAAAATCATGGGAAGAAAATTTCAATCAAGAAAGACAATCGACTGAGAACAAATCGACGCTTTCTTTGAGTGATTAATGAGAGAGAAAGAAGAGTTAGAGAGAGAAAAGGAAAGGAAAAGGTAGAGAGAGAAATTATTTAGAGGAAATATGTGAAGGAGAGAAAATAGTATTTAGGAAGGAAACCCATAAAGGGTATTTTGGTCATTGCACATTAGGTGGGTCCATCTTTATTAATGAATTAAATGAAAACTGCTGAGGTGGCGCGTTGACCAAGCGTTGACCGGTCATTTTTACCTGCTGTATACCATAGTGGGAGGTCACCCATAAGGTCGTACATTTTAGTGTGACAAAACGAATGTTGTACACCAAAGTGTGAAATTGGGTAAAAGTTGTACACCATTGATGAAATTTACCCCAGTTTCAGCGTTCCTTTTGCCACTCAGAATAATATATTCTATTTTCAGATTGTCCCCAATTGTATTATTAATTAGTATTAGAGACAATATAAATTTTTGTCTCCTTTACTAATTTAATAATGTTAATAGAGGACAATACAATATAATTGTCTCCAAGGATTTGTACTTTGAGACTCTCATTTTTTGTAGTGTGACTATCATTCCATTTTTACATTTCTTAAAAAATTATTCAACTTTTATATATTATTAAAATGTGTCACTCTTATAAATGATTAACATATATATATATATATATATATTAGAATTCTAGTATTTAGGAATAATTATTTCTTGGCTTAATACATCATTTGCCCTTGAACTTGTCCAAAATGGTTGATTGGCCCCCTAAACTTTCAAAGTATCTCGATAGCCCCCTGAACTTGCATAAAATATTCAGTTAGCCCCCTGAACTTGCATAAAATATAATTAATTAATCACTCGGTTGTAAAAAAGGTAAGTTAAATGCGGAAGATATGTTGCACGGATCTCAAAAAAGGAAATGACCAAAATCGGGGTATGCGATTATAATATTAGAGAAGAAAATGTTTTATAGTTAAATAAGTAAGAAATTCTTTTTTAACATGTTTTAATCTATTTTGTGAAGTATGGCATTCTAAGGCACGTGTAACATATCTTCCGCATTTGACTTCAAGTTCAGGGGGCTATCGGGACACTTTAAAAGTTCAGGAGGCCAATCAACCATTTTGGACAAGTTCAGAGGTAAATTATGTATTAAGCCTTAATTCTTTTAGCATTAGAAATTGGTTTTTGGGTGACAAGTAATACTCATAGGAAGACATTAAAAAAACACAAAACGAAATCCCACAATAAAAAAAGGGAACATATAAAATATAAAAACAAGACTTTATCAACATTAATTATTATGATGTGAAAATAAGATACAAAATTACACCAATCTTCCAGGTGCCCATGGATATTTAAATTCATCATGGGTATTGCCACTAGAGTAAGAGAAATACTTAAAGTAAATTCCATCATCTTTAGCGACCCAAACACAAGTCACTACACCTTTACCAAAATCACAATTACCGAACAAGTCATCATGCCCTTTATACGAATCGAAACTCGCATGAGATATTCCATCAGGAGCAGTATAGCACCAGAAAAGCGTATTTCGAAACACACTAGGGTTGAATGCCCAGCTAAATTGCTGATTATTTGTAAGATTATGAATCCCCAAATCATCATTCTTTAATTTGCAATGGACCAGCAGGATTTTGTTAGGGCTTAATCCATTCACCACTATGACACGAACCCGAGTCGGAATTATTTGCCCTTTGATGGGGTCGATCAAGATACTCGAAAGGGCTATTGCCAAAATCAAACGAAACTTCAAACTTGTCATTATATTTCTATATATGATATCTTCTTTTAAAGTTGCTGATTTTCGATTTCTGTTGTGAATATATATATAGGATTTGAGTGAGGAAATATGAGTCTATTCCTATTCCTTGTAATAAATATAATTATTAATGAGGAATTTGTAAGCATTACCGTTTTCTTTTTCTATGTAACTCTTACAACTCTTATTAAAATGGAAACATTAATTGGCTCTTAACTTGTAGACAAAGTAAGGTAAATTCAATGTAAATTCTATCCCAATAATTTCTATCCAAATTATATTGCCGGCTGCCTAAATACATATCCCCTTCCATTACTGTATTTAGTAAAATAGAAATAAATTCTCTCTCAAAACAAGGAATTATTCTATGGATCTGTGTTTCACTATAAATTCCTTTCTGAATCTGTTTCTCTATCCAGTATTCTGCTTGCTGCCTAAATACATACCCCTTCCATTATGTAAGTAGTCCTGATTTAGGAAAAAATCGAACTTGTCCACTTCCCATCCTCAGAAAGTAATGTCTTCAAGATATAGAAAAGTAATTAAGTCATTAATAAATAAGGTTTCCTTCACAAGAAAACTAAAAGACAAACACACGTATCTATATATATATATATATATATATATATATTCCAACTTAAATCAAAGTAATCACACATTGAAATCAAAAAAACCCAAATTTACAATGAGAAATTTGAAATATCTTTGTCTTATTGGAGTAGCCATATTATGGAGTTCTCTCTTGATTGAACCCATCAATGGCATTGTATTCTACAGTGATTTACGGGTAGCAGTGGTGAATGGATTGAGCCATCAAAAAGTTTTGCTTTTGCACTGCAAATCAAAGGATGATGATCTGGGGATCCGTCATATTTCAAGTAATCGGAATTTCACCTGGAAATTCACTCCTAGTGTCTTTGCAAATACACTTTTCTTTTGCTATGCTGCTCCTGACAGAAAATCTCATGCCAGATTCGATGCCTTTAATGATAAAGAAGGTTTTTTGTTTAATTGTGATCCTGATACTAAAACCTGTGTTTGGGTTGCTAAAGATGATGGAATTCATTTAAGGGATTACTCCAACAATAGCTATGATCCATTGAAATATAAATGGGAAGCTGGAAGGTTGTCTTTTAATCGTTTTAGATTATAAGTTGTATCTTCATATTATATCTTATTGATGTTACACAAAGTTATATACAAATAAACGGGATATCAATATCAATTATGGGATTTATTTGTTTGTTTTTTATTTTTTATTAAACTATTGGTTATCAAGACACAAATGAGTTCCTTTTCAAGTTTTAACTATTCTTTTCAACATTATTATGATTTGGATAGAAGAGAAGAGGTTTCATAATTTTATTAGGTGTTTCTTTGTGAAAATTAACTATAATTTGAGGTTTCTCATGGTTATAAAATAAACGAGTTCAGGTGTGTAAAAAGTTCAAATGAAAGTACAAGATGTCAAACAGTAATTTATGCCCAGTTGAAGGGTGAGTTTTATACATTAAATCTAACAAATTAAGTTTTATATTATTTTTTTATCATATTTATAAATCATAAATATTATTAACATTGTGAAAAAAATAGAATTTTATGGTTTTTTTAATTAACATGGAAAGCACAAGGCCCAGAAAAAAGGCCCAGAAAAAAAGAGGGGAAGTAGAAAAGAGAAATAATTAAGTCTTAAGCACGGATAACTCTACTGTAAGCCGAACCCTGACAATCTTCATTGAGAGTTCCCTGAAGGCCTGCATGGGGTATATCAAATTCATGAAAACCCAATTGACAAGAACCTGCGAAGTTCGCCAACCAGTTAGCTGTCACACCCGACCCTAAATGGTACCGGGTATGAACGGAAGATAAAATAACGAGTGTTATCAGGTCTAAAAGGCGAACTTATTTTCTAATAGATGAAAATTTATTTAGACTACCTAAAGTTTATTTATTTATTTGGCTTGGACTCGATAATTTTATCAAGCTTCCTACGTATCCCGAACGTATTTTAATCTCTAAATCGGGAATCAAAGCCACGTGGTTCTATCTATTTTAGGTAGTTCTCTTAACTTATGAACTCATTGATTGACACGTTAACAATTTCATTGTATATTTCACTTTTGTACTATATAGTTTTATTTTATCACTACTACTATTCAGTATTATTGATCATGTCGTAAACCAATGTTTAGTATCTCAAATTTATTTAATAATTCGTATAAAATAATCTTCCTTAAACTATAAATATATTTTTATAAAATATATACACAATTATTTTATCAAAACCAATGATATAAACTTTTAAGCGTACAAATCACATATATTATCAAATCAACTTGTATCACAAATAAATATTGATATTTTCATAATCAATTAAACCAGCTCTCATAATCAAATAAATACTTTATCAAACGAACTCGTAATCAATTCAATGCTTTATCAAACCAATTCAAAATCTGTTATCATCAAAGATCAAAAGAATCATCACAAGTAAAAAGATGAAATCATGAAGAGTTAAAGAAGAAAATATGGATTGACAGTGTAATACCTTCGATGGCCAGAAGCCACCATAGATTCTCCAGGTACAATCGACATAGGTCTAACAAGACCTTTTCCTGAACACTTGCAAGGTTAACCATTATACAATTTAAGTTTTCTGGGTTGAATGTATGGATTGACAGTGTATGGAACTGAACGATTGAAAAACTTATTATTTATACTGATATGATAGTGGCTAAGTGAAAGGTCTTGAAAGGGGAAAGGTCATTAGTGTGTTTAGGGTTTTGTGTAATGATGTTAGTGTATTAATGACTTGTTTTTGGTTTTGCAGATATCAAGACTTGGGGATTATAGGCCTAATAATGACTTCAAGATATGTAGATACATCAAGATCGATTTGTTTCAGAAATTGGATATGTATTGCTTATTTTTTTCAGTTTTAATTCAGAAATTAATTATGTGTACAAATGTAAACAGATTATCAGCATTGATCTCCGATAAAATTAAAACCATTGATAAACAGAATTTCATGTTCATTTGAGTATGTTTCATTATTCAGGTAAAAACCAGAAATTCATTCGAAGAAGAAGACAAAAAGTGATATTTTATTTTAAAAAATGTCATCTAAACAACCATAAGAGACATTAAAATATACGAATCTGTCATGTGAAAATAAATCCATTGACATGATTGATTAAGACCTATGTCATCTGAAACAAGCTAGAACGACAGAAATTATTATACAAACTGTCATCATAAGTACCAATATGCCAATTTCTCATATATATGCTTGATGTTTTTAATTATTAGGATGGCATGCGATGATATTAAAGGTGACGGTAATAATAAATAAGTTGTCATCGTAACATGAGTAATACAACATCACACAAATATGCTAATGTCATATGACGTGCCTTCACGTGACATAACCTAATCGTCGTCTGAAGGTGCATCAGACGGCAGCGAGCCCCGTGACAGTTTTTTCTCTTGCGGGACGACAGTTTCTGACCATCATCTGAGCGGCTATTTGGCATAGTGAAATTATGTTTAGTTGAAAGATAAAATGGATCCCCAAATCATTATTCGTTGAGTTGTAGTGCACCAATAAAACCTTATGATGGCTCAATCCATCCACCATTGCCACATGTGAATCATAGTAAAATCTGATGACATTGATGGGTTCAATCAAGAGATAACTCGACAAAATGGCTACTTCAAAAAGAAAAAGAAATTTGAAATTACTCATTCTAAATATGGGTTTGGATTTCAATGTGTGATTGCTTCAATTTAAGTAGGGAGAGTGATCACACATGAGTGTTTGTTTTTTTAGTTTCCTTATGAAGGTAAACCTGGTGATTAGTTAACTAATGACTAAATCAGTTTGATCTTTTTAAGTTTATGTTGGATTAATTTCCTATCTTGGCCTTTGACATTTATTTGTGAGAATGTGAAGGTGGAGAAGTTTGAATTTTGCCATAAAACACAACTACTTACGCAATGGATGAGAGTATGTATTTAGGCCAATAATAATTAAATCCAGATTTTTACATATTAGAAAGAAACAAAAAAAAAAAAAGTGATATGTTTGGCCAAAACAAATTACAAAAAAAAAAGAGTAGAATTTCTGAGTATGAAAAAACACGGCAAAATGTTAGAGAGAGGGACAAGATAGGAAATTACCTACAATGCAATGAACATTCTTAAATATTTAAAAATGTAATGTAATGAACATTCTTAAAATATGGTGTCTTGATATTTCTAAATTACCTACAATGCATACAACACCATTAAAAAAGGAAAAGACAAATCACTTTCAAATCTTTAATTATTGCTTTCTGACATTTTAAAAACCATTAATATATATATATATATATATATAATGAAAAAAGCAAATTAATTCGAAATCTAGTGTAGGAGTTTCACTACAGTTTTATCAACACTAATTTTGATATACATATTCACGAAAGGTTTTATTAGAGTTTGAATAAAGTTTTATTACTAGTAATTATGAAAAGCTGCTTACAGGAGCTTCACAAAGAGTTTCGAAGGAGTTTAATATATTTTCCTAAAAGTTTCACGTGTCGTTTTTTTTTCACTACACGTTTATTTAACTCTATAGGTTCTTGTGCGTACTAAGTTCTTCTAATATTTTTCTATTATGGGTACGAGAGTCTCCAATTCTCTTCCATTGAGTAATCAACAATATAATTATTAAAAGACAAGAATATGAGAATTCAATAATGGATAAGTAGAGAACTTCTAATTCATATTAGTATCATTTTTGCTTTAGAGTTTGACATTTATCATAGTTTTTCTTTTATCCTATCAACAATACTAATGATAACAGCGAGAAATGAAAAAAAAAAAAACAAGCACGCAAATAAATCCCATAATTGATATAAAAGGAACCAATATATGATAACCCATTTATTAATAGTCATAATATGTAACATCAATAAGATATAATATGATGTTTGATATGACAATAAGATACAACTTAATTATATTCTAAATGTAGGTTTTAGTAGCAGGATCATAATAATTATACAAAAAACCATTTTTATCATTAAATGCATCGAATATGGGATGCCATTTTCTGTCAAGAGCTTTATAACATTAGAAAAGTGTATTTCCAAAGAGAGTAGTAGAGACTTTCCAGGTGAAATTCTGTTTAGTTGAAAGATAAACTGGATCCTCAAATCTTCATCTGTTGAGTTGTAGTGCACCGAGAAAACATTGCGATGGCTCAACCCATCCACCACCGCAACATGTAAGTCACTGTAGAATTGGATGCCATTGATGGGTTCAATCAAGAGATAACTCGACAAATGGCTACTCCAAAAAAAAAAGAAATTTCAAATTACTCATTGTAAATATAGGTTTGGATTTCTTGTGTATTGCTTCAATTTAAGTTGGGAGAGTGGTTTATGTTGGGGATATATATATACACGCACATGTGTGTTCGTCATTTTAGTTTCCTTGTGAAGGAAAACATGATAATTTATTAATTAATTACTAAATTAGTTGGTTCTTTTTATGTGCAATATTATTATGTTGTTAATTTCCTATCTTGGCGTTTGGCATTCATTTGTGAGGATGGGAAGGTGGAGAAATTTGATTTTTGCCCTCAATCACGACTACTTACACAACGTAAGGGAGTATGTATTTAGGCCAATAATAATTAAATCCAGACTTTTTGTTTTAGAAAGAAACATGATAATTTATTAATTAATTACTAAATTAGTTGGTTCTTTTTATGTGCAATATTATTATGTTGTTAATTTCCTATTTTGGCGTTTGGCATTCATTTGTGAGGATGGGAAGGTGGAGAAATTTGATTTTTGCCCTCAATCACGACTACTTACACAACGTAAGGGAGTATGTATTTAGGCCAATAATAATTAAATCCAGACTTTTTGTTTTAGAAAGAAACATGATAATTTATTAATTAATTACTAAATTAGTTGGTTCTTTTTATGTGCAATATTATTATGTTGTTAATTTCCTATTTTGGCGTTTGGCATTCCTTTGTGAAGATGGGAAGGTGGAGAAATTTGATTTTTGCCCTCAATCACGACTACTTACACAACGTAAGGGAGTATGTATTTAGGCCAATAATAATTAAATCCAGACTTTTTGTTTTAGAAAGAAACAAAAACAAACAAAAAAACCGTTTAAAAAACAAAAATAAAAAATAAATGATATGTTTGGCCAAAACAAATTGCAAATAAAGTAGAATTTCGCAGTATGAAAAAGCAAGCAAAACGTTGGGGAGAGAGAGAGATTCATAAAGGGCTTTATAGTAAAACATAGATATAATAAGATGTAATGTAATGTCATGAACATTCTTAAAATATTTAAAAATGTAATGTAATGTCATGAACATTCTTAAAATAGGCATATTTAGAAAAATCCTGAATTCTGACGGAATCTTCTGACGGAAAAGTTTCCGTCGCAAATGTCTGACGGAATTCCGTCAGAACACCCATCCGTCAGCAGCTCTGACGGAACTCTTAGACGGAATAAAAATTCCGTCAGATATTTATGGCGGGAATGTTCCCGCTGAAGGAATTTATTGACGGAATATTTCTCCGTCAAAGTACTGACGGAATATCTGACGGAAGTTTATACCGTCAGTTATTTCAGACGGAAATTCTAACGGATTCCCGTCAGAATGGGTTTTTCTCATATTTCACATTATAACTAAAAACATACTAAACTTTTTTTGTTATGGATAAATCTATCAAATAAATATCTAATCCGTTAGGTATTTAATTGTTTTTTAGTTGTCAAATTTACATTGAATATAAAGAAAATTGAAAAGGAACACATTAATTTAGATTAGGATTAATTTTTTTCTTATTTGAGTTTCAAACATTTGTACATACTTTATATTAGAAAATATAAATATTATATTACATAAAAAGAAAATGAGAATATAAATTCAAAATAACAAATAATATAGTTTAGGGTAAATTCCAAAAAAAACCCTTGTGGTTTGGCCGATTTCCAAAAAAACTCTTGTGATTTGTTAATACAAAAAAAAAAAGACTGTGGTTTGCGCCGTTACCCGAAAAATGGAAAATGGCTTAACGGTGTTAAAAGTGCTGACGTGGCAAGGGGTAAGGTTGGAAATTCGATTTTTTTTTATTTTTTCCCTCTCTCTCTCCTCTTCTCCTTTTTCCTTCCTCCTTCTTCTTCCTCCTTCTCTTCTTCTTCTTCTTCTTCCTCATTCTTCTTCATTCTTCCTTCTTTCTTCTTCTTTTTTCTTTTTTTTCCTCTATTCTTTTTTTTTTAATTTCGGACACTCTGAAATTTTCCAGAAATCTAGAAAATTTCCGGATTTCTGGAAATTTCCAGATTTCCGAAAATTTTCCAAAAATCTAGAAAATTTCCAGATTTCTAGAAAATTTTCGGAAAACTGGAAATTTCCAGATTTCTGGAAAATCCAGAAATCTAGAAAATTTTCGGATTTCTGGAAATTTCCAGATTTCCGAAAATTTTCCAAAAATCTGGAAAATTTCCATATTTCTGGAAATTTTCCAGATTTCCGGAAACTTAAAAAAAAGAAAAAAAAGAAGGTAGAATAAGGAGGAAGAAAAAGGAAAAAGAAAAAAAAGAAGAAGAAGAAGAAGAAGAAGAAGGAGGAGAGAAGAAGAAGAAGGAAGAAGAAGAAGGAGAAGAAGGATGAGAGAAGAAGAAGAAGGAGGAGAGAGAGAGGGAAAAAAATAAAAAAAAAATTCGAATTTCCAACCTTACCCCTGTGCCACGTCAGCACTTTAACGGTGTTAAGCCATTTTCCGTTTTTCGGGTAACGCCGCAAACCACAGTCCTTTTTTTGTATTAACAAACCACAAGGGTTTTTTTTTGGAAATCGGTCAAACCACAGGGGTTTTTTTTTTGGAATTTACCCTATAGTTTACAATCATCGAGAGAATATCTTTTTATTTTAGGGATATTCATTGAGTTTCGAGGCTATGATTATAGCATAACCGGAGCAATGAACCTGGATATGATGAGCCGAAAAAGATTGGAGCTTACGTAAACAGAAATCCAATCTCATACATTACTTCATAGAATATATTAATGTTTCCTTAAACAGTTTCTTGATGATAACCATACATATGGTTATAGCATAACCTTATATATCATGTTTAATATTATTTGTGAAGGATTAATTAAATTAAAGCAGGTTAGTGGAATTATTTTAAAATAAGGACTAAGCCTAACTAAACTATTTTTAGCAATTGGAATTGGTTAGTTAAAGAGGAAATTACGTGTGCCCCCTGCTCGTTCTCTTTGGTTGGAAGTTGGCGCTATTTTTCAGGCACCGATGGTTTTTGCTGATTATTTTCTCACCTTCTTCTTTGATCTCCATGCTATCCTCTTTGGGGCGCAAGTTTCTTCCTTATGGAGTTCTGCTGTGGTAAGCTGTGTCTGGCTTCTATAGAAATCCCGGAATGGGGTTATTTTTTATTCAAAGCTATCTTCAATCCAAACTTCTATTGCAAGACTCAATTTTTTTATTCAAAACTATCTTCAATCCTTAATCGTCAGCACTAGTCCTTGTAACGTCCCAGTTTCCATTAAAAAAGGAGGAAATTACGTGTAAAATTAGGTTTGAGTTTTTTTTACAATTAATAAAGATGGTTTTCTATCCTCTATCAAAAAAATTATTTTAGTTTTATCAAATTAGACAGTTAAGGAGAGATTTGTTAATTATCTAGATATTAGACATGCCAATTTCTTAGAAAGTTATTCCAATTTTGGAAAGTTGAGTGACCAAGGAGATTAGAGAAATTTATTTAATAAAGTTAGTAAAATTTATATCATAACCATCCCATTAAGGAGGTCCATAGAATCTCTGTAAAGTAAGTTCAGGGGCGGAAACAGCCCGGAGCTTGGGGGGGCTGAAGGCCTCCAGCTCCGGCGGAACCCTTGGGTAGGGTACTGTTCCCCTCCCAAAAAACCAGAAGAGTTGCGCTGCCTCCTGTATTTCCATCTTCTTCCGAAGAAGATGGAAATGTCTCAATTGTGTCCTGCCCAGTCAATGGGTTGGGCGCAATTTTTTTTTTTTAAATTGGGCCCAGCCAAAACGACGCCGTTTTGTCTGGGTCCCAGTTAAAAAAAATTGTTGTCTATAATATAGACAGTATTAAAGAAAAAAATGTAATTTATTAAGCGGGCCTCTTGCTCAAATGATTTGTTTTGTTGGGCTAACTAACTCAATTTAAAAAATTGGACTTGGTTGGACAGATTATAAAACTAAAAACCCATTTTACTTATTCTTTCTTCTTTCTCAAAAATTTAAGATAATTAACACATTTTTTTTAATTATAGAACTACAAAACGATGGACAAATTTGTTATCAAAATAAAGAGAAATCCAACTCCCGAGTCATCCTCCTCAATGGATAATGTAAAATCTATTGAGTAAGAAGGTAATAAAAGAGCTCGTGTCGATGTCGAAATTTCAGATGAACTTATTGGTGATCCGAGAAAACGTGTTCCACTTGATTTATACCTTGTTAATTTGAGAGATTCAATGAGGAGACAATATTTGAGAGATTCAGAATTTTTGGTCTCGGAGAACACTATTGCCAACTATCAGTAGATCATATGTAAAAATTATTTTTTGATTATTTTGCAATAGAATTAAATTTTTATATAGTTTTATTTTTAATTTTTATATGTACATTGAGAATTTTTTTTTTTTTACAATGTTGGGCTAAAATTAGCCCCCCTAATCTCAAATTCTGGCTCCGCCACTGAGTAAGTTGAGCCATCACTCTTAATAATTTGCTTTTTCTTATTTAAAAATAAAAAAATAAAAAACCAATGTTGTAATGTTGCTTAATGTTTTCATTTTTATATTTTTGATGTTTTCAAGTTTAAATTTATATGAATTTGACATTTTAACAAATTTATTTTAGATTATGGCACGTATGTAAATAATTAATCCAATGATTGGATTATTATGTAACTTACTCTTAATTAAAGAGGATGGGCTGGATTCTGGCCCAAGTTAATGAGCCCAATCTACTTTACAGGGATAATTTAGAAATATGGGGATGAAATTAAAATAATTTAAACAAGTGGGGGACTGATGTGAAAATAACAGAGGGATTAAAAAGAATATGGGGTCAATTTGCAGTGTTTAAAAAGTGTTAAGGTCAATTTGGAATAATAAAAGAAATGGAAGTATAAAAGCCTCATTAGGGTTACATCCTAAACCATTTAGGCAGCCTCCATCTTTTTGTTTCTCTTTTCTCTCAATCAACGCCAATAAAAAAAAAAAAAACAGCCCAGTCGCACTACGCGTCCCCGCTGAGCGAGGGTCCGGGAAGGGTTCCCACCACAAGGGTGTACTGGGGCAAGCCTTTCCCTACCAATTTATTTGGCAAGAGGCCGCTTCTAAGACTCGAACCCGTGACTTCTTGGTCACACGACAACAACGTTTACCGTTGCGCCAAGGCTCGCCCTCTCTCAATCAACGCAAATAAGAACCCAAAAACACCATGGCCGGACACCTTTGCTCGAGGTCAACTTCGTCTCCGTCAATAGCGGTTCTTGCTTTTTTTGTTTTCTTCTCATCTCCTTCTTAGATTCGACGTTTCCTGCGGACTGTAGTATGAGTTCAGGTGACGGCGAATGGGAATGGTTTTTGGTGGAGAGGTTGAATGGAAATAACAGTCGGTTGGTCGGATGGGTAATGAACTGACTAGATCGGTGAGGCTTTCGCTTTCTTCTCGAGCTGATTCTGATATTTGTTTACTTATTTTCCTTAAAGCTAATGTTTTTTTATTTGCTTTATTTTCAGTCGTGCGAAAACAATCCCGTGACCGGAATGCATGGCATAGGCGGAGGAGCTGAACGGCTTCTGGTGGCCAGTTTATTGAAGGTCAGAATTCGATTAAATCGAAAGTTCAGTGGACGTCTTTTGGTATTTCTCAGACGAACTATTGATTTCTGATGTTCTTTCTTCCTTTTGTCGACTATTATCTGAGATGAAATGTGACTATATAACGTGATTGAAATATTGTGAATTATTTATGAGTGGATCTAGATTGTGAACCTATAGACTGTGAGCTGGTTTAGTGAATTGTTAGTTAAGATCTATCAAATGGATTTGCTTGACAGATGTCCTAAGACATCTCTAATGCGCTCTTTTTTAACAAAACTATAACAATACCTCTTAAATTGAGAATTTAAAAACTTAAAGTGCTTGATTTTTAATTTCAAACAGATTGAAGATGTCAAATGAATTTGTAAACAGTCCTGATTTCCTTTGTTCATGTTCAGTTTGAATAAAAACTGTGTTCGCTCGGTTCCAAAATTGAACACCGAATAGGTTGTATATAGTAATTGGATAAAAAAAAACTTCTACTCAATATTATTATCTACTTGTAAATTGAACTTTATCATATAAACAGGTTTGAAAGAGGATTTATAGATGGAGATAGCAAAGTTCTTGGATAGGAGATCTTTGGTGAAGCTCGCACCAACATATTGATGTTTCCCTAGTGTCATGATGCACGATAACATATGGAGGTTACCCTGCTTGCGTGACCTTCACGAGTTGGTAACTGCACTACCTTTTATAATTTGTTCTTTAGCATGACATTAGTGGCATAGTCTGTTTCTAAATGAGGTCACAAATGGAGGTTACCCTGCTTACGTGACATTAGAAAATAACTTTTTGCTGCTAAATTTATTGAAAGAGGCCACAAAGTCTGTAGTGTTCTTTAACATATGGAGGTTACCTCTGCTTGCGTGACATTAGAAAATAGCTTTTTGCTGCTAAGTTTATTGAAAGAGGTCATAAAGTCTGTAGTGTTATTTAATATCCTTACTTGTTTGTGGAAAATTTTCTGAGATTCATTTTGTTGTTTAATTTTGTTCTGCAATTTGGTATTCATCATTTGGTTTTGTGTTTGCAGATTGATGAACATGTTCAAAGGGAAATAATGAACCATCGGTCACTTAAGTATCCCCAATATAGTAGGTCTGTTTCTGAATTCTTTTGCTCTTTTCTTTATTTCTAGTCATTGATGTATGCTGCAGTAGCCAAGCTACTACTTTGCTCTGCTAAAATAGACTTCCATGAATATTACATATTGTACAAAAACAAATTTGATCATCTTTCCTTAGTCTTCCCCCATTTTATTGACAAGCAAACTAGTATATGTCCACTAATTATGTCGGCTGACTAGGTGCTTATGTTTAACTTCCTTGCATTAAGCACTCTAATTAGAGCTAAGTAATTTCTAGTGTTTCGGTTGTTGAGTTTAACACAATTCGAGATGTTATAATTTCAGGTCCTGTTAACACCTATCCATCTAGCCATTGTAATTGAGTATGCTGCAGGTGGAGAACTCTTCAAGAGGATCTGTAATTCTGGCAGATTTAGAGAAGATGAGGTAAATCATAGGACACAGAATTTAACTCCCATTCGTGTTGGGTTAATTTTTAAGTAGTAATGTAATCTTATAAATGTTTTAGGAAGCTATGGTTTTCTGTCTAGGCAAGGTTTTTCTTGTAGATGTTGGATTTAATAAATACATCAATGTCTTTTCCACCATCTTTACCTAAATTCATTTAATAAGTTCATAGGTGCAAAGTTCTGTGTTGAGATTGCAACTCATCGATAAGGATTTTGTCTCCTGATTTTGTTTTGCTTATCCCTGGTTATGTAATATATCTCATATTTCTAGTAGTTAATTTGGTGGCCTATATTATGTTGCCCTATTGGTGGATTATGCCTTACATTTGGTCAACCTCATTCTCTTTGTTGGTCTAAAATCTAGAGGTTGAGGTGCAATTATTTTAGTGAGACATTCTTGCATACAGAACTTAATAGTTATTATTCTCTCTATTAGAATCATGCAATTGACATTGAAATGGAAAATTTTGTCATTGCTTTAGTTTTGTTTGGTCCCTGCTTTATGTTTGTTTTATATATTGTCTTGCTCTTGTTCTTGGTTTGTATTTTCTCTGTACCACTTTTCAACGAATTCTTTTTTTACATGTTCGAGTGGTTATGAGTCTTGAAGGTGCATCATCAAATGGTTTTTGGTATGCATGGTGCATTTTTTGATATGATTTTGTATAGGATTCAAGTACTTTTTTAAATTATTACTACTTAATTAATTAGGCCAATTTTGTGGCATCATATTTTGATAGTTGTATATGGATGATGCATTTTTGGACATGTTTTTGTAAAGGAATGGTGCATTTTTGCACCTGCTTTTATAAAGGATCTAATAACTTTAGTACAGAAATGGTCACTTGTGTCGCACCTCTTGTGTCGCGCTTGAAGATAAAGCGACACAACAGAGTAACTAGTGTCGCGCGTTCTGTAAACGCGACACAACTAAGTATTTTGTGTCATCACTTGTGTCATGCTTGAAGAGCGTGCGTCACAAACGAGTTACTTCTTGTATCGCCTGTCTTATAGTGTGACACAAGAGCAAGCTTGTGACGCGCCTTTACCAAAGCGACACAAGGAGTGTGTTATCTTTGTGACACGCGTTTATAAAAGCGACACAAGAAGTGTGTTATTTTTGTGTCGCTCCTTTTTAAAAGTGCGACACAACTAATACAAACTACTATTTGAATATAATTATTTTTTCTTCATATTTCTTAAAATACTAAAGAATTAAAAAAAATGATGAAAATCAAATAGCATGTACATATATATAAACTTAAAAACTTATCCCATATAGATTAATTAAAAATAAAAAATAATTTTGTCGCAACCGGATTTTCTGGGCGCGGACGCCGGGTGTTAAATAATTTATTTACAAAACATTTGTTACCTTTATAACATCACATTAATTATCTATATTTAGAATTAAAATATTAACTTGATTCTTAATTAGTATGAAGTTTTATTTTTGGTAAATTTTAGTTTTATTAATTAATTTTGATAGATAAATAAAAAAACATAAAAAAGAAGAGGAATATGTATAAGTAAATTCGGACTCAGTATGATTAAAGCCCAATCAACTAAACTTAACCCATCCATTTTCCTAATTTTCCCCTAACCCTTACATCTTGTTCGCTTTTTCCGATTCTAACCTTATCTCTGCCTCCTTTTCCTCTCTCGAATAAAAAGAAGCCTTAGGGTTCCTTCCCCCTTTCCAGCCACTTGACTCAATGGCGATTTGTTCTCGATGGAGACGAGTCTCTCGACGGCGGTTAGATCATTTTCTCTTGTTATCGACATATTTCTATTCCGATGACCCCTCTCTCTTCTAGACTATCGATTCGGCTATAACTATAATGGGACGACGACGTCAAATCCGGAATGAGGAAAGGAGATAGCCGTGCCGGAACTCAAAAGTAATAATAAAGCGAAAGGATGGACAAGGTGACGGTTCACCGGAGTTCGGTCAAAAACCGAAACACGCCGGATTTCCATCAGGTATATCTCGATCTGTTCATATGATTTTTCTTAGTTTTTCTAATTCTCCAATTTTGTTTGATAAATCAATTGCATATCCTGAATTGTGACAAAAGTTTCACCTATTTGAGTTTCTTTGGTTTTACGGGTTGATTTATTGCTAGCTTTGTTAATGTTAGGGAATTAACCAGTTGATGTGGTTCACTAAATTTGATTGGGTTTTATTTTAGGTTTATGAATTTGGGAAATTTGAGCTCTTGTTTGTTTGCTAAAGCAAATTGACAGCAATATGAAACTTAAACAGAAAAATTTGTGCTTATCATTATTATAGTTTTTCAGGCTTGTGATCTATGAATAAGTAATCTTAATTTTTCTAGATTATTTATTAGCTGATCCATAAGTAAATTATCCTAATGATTAATTATGTATGAGCAGGTTTTAAAGATGGAGTGAATGCTTGTTGTGGAAGTGGAGCATATAGAGGTACACCAGAACACCATCTGTATTATCTCTGCTAGTATACTTAATTACAATGATAATTAAGCATGTCTTACTTGGTTTATTGTTTTCTGGATCCATTTAAGAGATATCTCTTTATCCCTTGCTTATTTTCCCTCTATGCTTTTTGACAGGGGAATTTTGTGGCTATATCAACAGAAAACTGGAAACGGTAAGAAATCCATTTTTTCCTCATTTCAAATGATGGTGATTTTTCATTTACCAATTTGATTCTCTTATATATCTTAATGGAGCCACTTCATGGGAGAACTTGTCATATTGACATTATGACTGGCCGTGAATTTAGACGTAATTCTTTTTAAGGTGCCTTGCCATTTTCTACAACTATGTATGTTGGATTTTTGCACTCTAAGGTGTGTTTTTCTTCATATTTCTTGTTTTGCAGACTGGTAAATCACCTTATCAATATAGAGGAATGTTCCACGCTCTATCAACAATGCTTTGGGAAGAAGATCCCCGGGCTTTATATAAGGGCTGGCTTCCTTCTGTCATTGGAGTTGTAAGTCATTCTTAAGTTATACAATCTGTTTCTGTTAAATTTGAAAAATCATTATCACTCTGTATTATGTACTAAAAAACAAATTTGACAAACTATCTGTATTGAGTGACAATAGAAACCGTGGGAGTTAAATTAGATAGGGCCACATGCAAATCCCAAGTGGGTCAAATGTTGGACAAGTGCCAAAATGTGAATGGAGCAACAAAGATAACCCAACCCTGCAAAATTTAGATACATTGATTCTTGATGGAGATATTAGATATGAGTGGCCTTTCCTTGGATTTTGGATCATATAATACTTGTTTTGATCTCATAATTTCTGAATTGTCTGTCATACAACACAACTCTAATTTATCTGCTACCTTTTTCCTTTTAATTGGTATGTATATGTTCTGTACTTTCTCCTCTTTCTTCCCTTTTTTGCTATTTTAAGTTTCTGGGTTTTTCTCTATGTTCTTATCATGTGTGAAACTCTAATTTCATTCATATATATGTTACAACTTTTGACCCTATAACTTAGATATATAAACATATAAAACATATATGTAATCATGAAATTAATAAGAACACAAAATGATTGATTGGAATGATTCTCATAATAACCTTTAGTTTATATTATCAGGTCTAATTTGGATGGCTGTAGTTCCAGTATGCTATAAATTGCCCTACAAAGATCATGTCTTTCCTCTCAATTCTGTAAGACACCAGACGACAGCAGATGGAATTTATGCCCCTAAAAGACCTGCAATTTTGAATCAAGGAACTTTCCATTTCCAGAATCTGATTCTGACCCAAGCATCTTCTCTGCATAGACTCTGGAACATAAAAGGGGAAAATTTAGGCATGGAATTACAGACAACGAAGCAACTGAGGTTGCTAAATTCTTATTTTGGACAACTCCATGGCAATGGAGATAACCCCTCTTCAGAATCTTCTCATGAGGTGGTTTTGGAGAAGTACAATGGAGGAACTGAAATCCCTCAATTCTTATCTTGGAAAACTCAATAAAGGTTAGAAATTCAGTTAATCATGTCTTATATCATTAATCATCTCACTTGTAAATTAAGCTTGATTTAGATTTTTCCTGTGTCTTCAGGTACAAAATCAGAAAATTATGAGTTGTATAATTTAGAAGACCAAAGTGAAGAAGAAAAGTCAATTTCAATGTATGATGATTTTACAGTGAAAAGTTTCATCAAGTTGGGAAAAGAGAATGTAAATGGCAGTTCAAGTAGTTCACAGACCTTGGATCAAAACGAAGAAACTTCTGATCTCTACTTAATGTGAGCTCTAATCTTATTTTTGGTCATGAATTTTGAAATGAAGTTATGTTTAACTCTGAGTGTCCCAATTTTGGTTGCAGAGGTGTTTTGGTGTCTATAAACATTGCTGTATTCCTGTTTGAAATAGCCAGTCCAGTAAGAAAATAATAAATATTATTGTTTTTTTCCTTAATATACCCTTGGTGAAGTGATGTAATAAATATTGCATTTTAATTAATCTAAATTTAGTGATTTTACACTATTTATACATAGATATATGTGATTTTAAACTATTTCATTCATATAAGTTGTGATTATATTTTGAATATGTATGTATTTATGCAATGTGGTATTTGTAGTTTTATGTGTATGTTCTATAATATCATGTAGAATCAAATAAATTTTGATTATAAAATTTTTTGCTAGATGCTGGAAAATTTTGTAATTTTTTTTAAAAAAATATCAATATTTTGCGTCGCGCGTGAGGAATGAGCGACACAAAGTGTACCAGATTAATTGGGGACCTTGTGTCGCACACCCTTGGAGTGCGTCACAAGAATTATCATATGTTGTGTCGCGCACTCTAGAAGCGCGTCACAAGAGTTATCGCTCTATTGTATCGCGCGCGTGACAAGTGCGACACAACACATGAGTAGTTTGTGTCGCTCTCAAGAGCGATGCAAAATTCTTGTGTCGCACCCCTGTTGTGTCGCACAAAAGTGCGACACAACAACATGAAAAAGTGCGACACAAGTAAGCATTTCTGTACTAGATTACTAATATCATGTAATGATTGATTTGATTAATTTTGTAATTATTTCTACGGTTTTGAATTTATTTTAATTTTAATAATATATATACTAAAATTAAAATAGATTAATATATATCCTACCAAAATAAATAGATTAATATATATATTGAATATATATAGCCTGAATTGTTTTTTGTTTTTTGATGAAATTTCTGTCTGAAATTTGATCTTTTGACGGAATAAAACTTTCTGGGGTTTTCAATTCGTCTACATATTCCGTCAAACAGTTTGGAAAAACGTCACTGGGAAACGTTGGATAATGTGATGTAAAATTTCGTTGAATATCCGTCGATGATTCGACGGTTTTCTCACACAACCGTCAGAAAGTTCCTTCATGAAAAATGTCTGCGAATTTTGCGTTGGCCATTTTTCCCACGTTTCCGTTCCATTAGTCATTCCGTCTGTAAATCCAATTTGTGGACGGAAATTGACCAATTTCTGACGGTTTTTTCCATCAGAAATCCGGATTTTTCTAGTAGTGATGGTATGTTGACATTTCTAAATTACCAACAACGCATACACCACTAATGAAAAAAACAAATCACTTTCAATTTTTTAGTTATTACTTTTTGACATTTTAAAATTACCATTAACATATATAAAATAAAAAAAGAAAATTAATTTGAAATCTATTGTAGGAGTTTCACTGCAATATTGTCAATGGCGGCAGCCTAAATAACTCGGACTTGCGCGCTAAATCGCTGAGACGCATCCACCAAAATTAGCTGTTGAACTGACTCAAGCACAACTGATCTCCCAAAAAGCGAACCAACACCATGCCAAACTTTCCTAGTGAATGCACATTTTACAAAAATGTGATCCAGAGTTTTAGAATCAGCAGCACAAAGGGAGCAGCAGGATGTAATATAGATACCCCGGGCCCGAAGCAAGTCATGTGATGGTAATGAACCGAGAAAAGCTCTCCAACAAACAAAAGAGTGTGATGCTAGAATGGAGGGTCCCCAAATAAATCGAGTCCAAGGCGGATCCTCTAGTGCCGAAAAATTCCATACATAGAATTGTTTCAAGGTGAATAATCCACTGAGCGACGGTTCCCACACACAATAGTCCTCCTTTTCAAATCCCTTACACCAAGCCCACCCTCCTTAACCGGGCGACAACACATACCCCAAGAGACAGTAATCAACTTTCTATGAATTGTTGAGCCAGTCCAGACGAAGTTAAACATGCAACGCTTTATATAAGAGAGTACAAAAGACATCCATTTATACAGGATAAAAGAGTGAATAAATGCCCTAGTTATAACTGATTTAACAAGAGCTAACTTGCCAGCCATTGAAAGGCAGCTTCCATTCCATCGACAAATGTGGCGACAACCTTATACATCAAGTCACGCAATGAACGGGAATGGAGACTACCCCAGAACAGCAGAACCCCCAGGTATTTAAAAGGAACTGAACCAATAGTAACACCAAGAATACCTGCCAATGATGACGCCCGTCGATCCCCAATCATAGTACTGAAATAAATTTCTGACTTCTGCCAATTAATATGCTGATCAATATAAAGGCAAGTAGATTAAGAATTCAATAACGTACAAGTTGAGAACTTCTAATTCATATTAGTATTGTTTTGGCTGTAGAGTTAGACATTTATCATAGTTTTTCTTTTATCCTACCACAAATACTCCTATGATAACAGCGAGAAATGAAAAAAAAACAAGCACAAAAAAATCCCATAATTGATATGAAAGGAACCAATATATGATATCACATTTATTAATAGTCATAAATCTTTGTAATATCAATAAATATGATTAACGATTTGTGTATCATTAGTAGAAAGTGCATCATTAATCATCATAGCCGAAATGTTGTTCAAAGCTTTACGGTGAGCAGCCATTTGATGGAAAATGCACTATTTCTATCTCCAGAAGTGAGCCAAGTCATTCTGCTTTTCTCTTTTAGGTATGTTTCCTTCTGTTAGAGGTGAAAATCAAGTCGAGCGTGGGCGAAACTCCTGATTATGAAGCGTAGAGGTAAAACCATTGTTAGCAATCTCAAGCTGAATCTCATTCAATTTCTGTTCACTGGCCATGATATACTGCCAATATGGCCAAAAATTTCCTTGTTCCATAAGCACATAATCAGCCTAAGACCACAAAGTTTGTGGTATAAGAGGTACATCCGACCAATTTGAGGGTGAGTTCCATCCCAGTAATCCCGAATAACATCCTTCAGACCTAGATGAGAAACCCACATGGTTTGAAAATGGAAATAATTAATATTCTGGTAATATCAAAATAACAAAGGATATTGATCAGAATGGCGCCTCATCAGCGTCGTGCAAATATGCAACCATAAATCAGTGAAATCTCCAGATACCAGTATCATGTCAAGCCTGCAATCCACTCTAGCCTGAGCCTACCGTCCATTAGACTAGGTAAATAAGGAACCTGCTATATTTACCTTCCACCATTCCCCAGAATCAATGAATTCATGAAACTCTCGACATGGCCTTTGCGCACAAGGACTACCAAACTTCTAATGAGCGCCTAAAACAACATTAGAATCGCAACCAACCAACCAATTCCTCGGAGCTGTCGAATGAAAAGACAATATCTCTTTGTATATGGTTTTCCACCGATTAGCCTAGATGCTCCTGTAAACAAAGAAAAAATTATGATCTTTACCACACAGCTGGCAATTGATTAAAATAAATTGCTCCTGACTAGGAGTAACCAGACCAGGACAGTTTAGACGGCCTAATTTGTACAACAAGAGAGTCTTACAGTCCTTTTGATTATGAGCAAGAAACTACATATTTAGTCGATCCAAAAACCGATGATCAATGGAGTTTAAATCAACCATGGGTTCCGCAATGCAAAGAAAATCAGGCTTATGGCTAGGTATAACTATAAAGATAGCTTTGTGTATCCATGTTCAGGATAACCCTGCAATTTTAGTAAAGAATTATCATTTAAAGCGAGAAAGTAATTTAGTGACCGGTTTGGTCTGAGTTGGAGTACTGTCAGTCTTAGTAACTCAAGGTTGCCTCTTCCGAGCTTTTAATGTCACGGTTTCCCATTCCGCCTGATTCTCAAATTCAACTTAATATGCCCAACTAACTGAAGGAGAGGTGCAGTTCATGCTCCTTCAAATAGCAGTTGGCGAGGCATTCGTAGCAACAACGATGTTTGAGTTTCCAGGTGACAGTGGTCTGTCGCAGGGATCCTCTCATAGTTGCACATCCTCAACTGAACCATTACTAGAAGTAGACTGAATGCCTCCCACTTCCGCATCCAAGCTCGATACTAATCTGATTATTAATCTCCAAAGCATTTATTATTTTTTATATCACAGCCAAAACTGGCACTAAGGCTATTTCCGGATCAGTCCTGGCATTCCTTCTGTCACTCCTATTACTCACTAGTAAGCTGGGTCGAGCATTCAATGTCACCCGACTCATATTCTCCATTCGCTTGTGTTTCTGCTATTCTGGTTTCAAGTTCTTCCGACACTCATAAGCTATATGGCTAATATTGGAGCATACTTTGCAAAAACTGGGTAAGTTTTCATAAACCACGTCAATCCAAAGTTGTTTACTCTTATCCATGAGATCGACATCAGTCAGTAATCATGGAAAGTGACCAAAATCTCATTCTAGGATGGCTCTATCAAATCGAATTAGGCCTCCTAAGCCTTTTGCAATATCCAAGAGTATCTGAGTATCCCAATATTCCCAAGGTAAATCATATAGACATACCCAAATCTGTGCGTGTGTGGATTTTTTCAGCAAAGCTCTTTTGAAGATGGAAGGTTCTTAGTTTCACATTCAAAACTCCTTTGCTAAGAAAACTTGGAAGAATCCCCTTTCTATAGATATCAATCGCCATGGTTCCTGTAAATCCCACTCCGAGTTGAGCTTCTGTTTTAGGTTTGCCACTTTCCAAGGACTTTCTCCTTTCGATATTATCAATCGGTCGATTAAGGACTGCTTGCACATAGTAAGCCTTTTGTCATATGCCACCTGCGAGATTCTAATGGATCGAATTCCCAAATTTCAAAGACCATGGCTATTGATTCCGGGTTAACAGGTATGTTCTGTTGAAGCACCGATGAGAAGGAAGGTGAGTTTGATTTAGTGGCTTACTCCAGTGTGGCTCCATAGTGAAGCTTTGGGTTGAAGAGAACTCTGATGTCTAGGTGATCTGCGGAAGATAAGTCCTCTTGAACTCGTATGATTTCAGATTGGAGTTGCCGGAGGTAAAAGGGGAAGCGACAGTGCGGCGACTGCGTTAGCTTCGGTCATCGTTACCAAAAAGTCATATTAATGATTTACTGTCTATTGATTGGTACTTGAATTTCAGAGAATGTAAAAAGGTTTTGGGGTGAAACACGGGGACTTCCCAAGACGTCACCTATCTTAGTACTACTCTCACCCAAACATGTTTAACTTCGGAGTTCTGATGGGATCTGATGCATTAGTGCTTGTAAAAGGTTTTGGGGTGCAACACGAGGACTTCCTAAGAGGTCACTCATCTTAGTGCTACTCTCGCCCAAGCACATTTAACTTCGAAGTTCTGATGGGATCCGGTGCATTAGTGTTAGTATGATCACACCCTTCTAATTTTTATGCAAGATTATTTTCGAATTCAGCCACTTTAGTGGAAGATTTATCCGGAATTCGAGAGATTATACATCATCTAATGATGCAACAAATGAACGAAAGATCCTACATTGTCCATCTGCCATGGAGATCCGAAAAACTATAATGTCCATGAGTGCAGATACTGCGTCTAGCCCAAATGGCTTCATGGGTAAATTTTTCTAATTCTTTTAGGATATTGTGGGTCTAAATGTCTGTAGTATGGTTCATTGGTTCTTTGAAACAGGCATGGCTAGCACGGGACTGAACTCAAACTTAATGGCACTTATACCAAGGTTGACAATGCTCTACAAATTGAGCAATTTCGGTTTTAAGATCATATCCAAAATTGTGGCGGTCAAGTTGGCTGAAGTGGTGAGCTCGGTGATCTCTCCTAATCAATTTGGTTTCATTAAAGACTGACACATTCATCAGTGCATTGCATTAGCGTCAAAGGAAGTTAATACGCTTCAGGAAAAGTGTTTTGGAGGTAATATGGGTTTGAAGATAGACATCACAAAGGCTTCTGATACCCTTGAATGGAACTTTCTCTTGTCGGTTCTTAAGGCATTCAGGTTTTCATTGCAGTTTCACAACTGGATCCTGAACATCTTATATTCATCTCACATCTCTATAATGACATCAGCCGGAATAAATGGGTATTTTGCTTACTCTAGAGGGGTGAGACAAGGAGATCCGTTGTCCTCAATAATGTTTAGCCTTGCGGAGGATTTTTTTAGCAGATTTCCAATGCAGCTAGTGGAGAAAGGCCATCTTAACCCATCCACTTATTCCAGCTCATTCATGATGCCGACTCACCTATTATATGCGGATGACATTATGATCTTATGTAAAGCATCTGCTGCTAATGTAAATACCATAGCCCCGACTTTTGCTTTTTATGGTAGCATTTCTGGACAATAAGTAAGTTGGGAGAAATCTGAGATTTTCTTTGGGAAGCATATCACGACATATCTGTGGGGTAGATTAGTGGCGATTACTAGGATTTGGCTCGGCCAGATACTGTTTTCATACCTTGGGTACTGTTGTTTGTTGGTGCTCCTAGAGCTTTATACCTCTAGGGGATTGCGGGTAAAATTGCAGGGACCTTTGTTGTCCTCAGATTAGACTCTAGCAAGTGCACTAGATACAAGTAATAAAGTGATAAGTGAGTATCGTCTCCACAGGGATTGTGATTCAAATCAATATTAGAAATCGTTGCTAAACAGTGTGTGTCACAACAGTGTCTTCTTTTATCGTTGATTGTTTGATGTTGGTTACTTAACAATTCAGGCAGACTGATGAAACAAGAAAATGAAATAACTTTGCAAAGATTTTAGAGAATAGAACAGGCTCGACATAGCCGAACACGGTGTGCTACGTCTTACAACATTCCATGAATACAAGACAATGCCAATGAAGCCAAAGTTTCAGTTTTGAAGTGAGTTTGAGTCAACTTTCGTGTGTTCTCAAACTCCTAAGATTTACTAACACCTTTAGCGTCCTAAAGATACGTTCTTTCTAGCATTAAGAACAAAAATGCATTTCTAGATGAGAAAACCCTTGACACAACCTTCTAACTTGTCAGCTTCGAAGTTGGGAGATCAATAGAGATATCGGTGAAGATGAAAGCAGTGTCCTATCATTCATCTAACACATACATACATGCTTAAGCAAGAAAGTTAAACCCTCATTGACCACAACATTGGCAAAATACGAAATATTCATAAAAACATTGTAACACTTACATCACCGGGTCGGCCAGGCCGTGCCCGTTCAAAAGGACTACTCACTCATATCGAGCAGTGAGCAGACGATGGTTCTTGATACAGCTTGAGACTCCATGGGAGCTCTCTTCTTTCTTCTATTCTATGTTACTAAAAAAATACTAAAAATCTGAAGTACTAAACTTTTCTCTGCTTCACCTATTTAAAGGGAAAGACAGAGGCCAAAATAGGTACAACTTTCGTACCCTTTCTACAAAATAAGTCAACTACCAACTACAATTAAAATAAACTAAAATGATTAAATTTCGATTAACCCTTGAACACTCAAGGCGGTGATACTTCAAGTCATCTTGCTTCTTTAGGTAATCCCATCGCCACACACTTTCACCTGCCGCTCTGCCGCTTTCTCTGCCACTGCCACCATGATCTGTCGCTGTCCGTCATTGGATAATCCGACGTTTGACCGCTGGATACAAGTAAAGCTCCACTCCTCTTGGCTTTAGCAAAACAAGCTGTTTCCAGCGAGTTTAGCATTTCATATAGAAAATCAGGGTTTAATAAATTGAATCACGAATTAGACCTTTATTTTTTTATGTTTTATTTGTTTTTACAGATTTAGATAAATTGAAATATATATCACTTCAATAAATTCAAGTGGCAAATATACTATTTTAAGCAAGTTGGGGGTTAAAGAGACATTTTGTAAGTTTAGAAAAAATTTATTCCTTTGAAATTGAAAGGTGCTAATTATGGAGTAAAATTAAAAAAATAAACTCATTACAAAAAAAACATTTGTAGAAATATATATGAATTATAGTTACTTGCATGCAGGGCTGGCCCTAGGTCTAGGCCTGGGGTGCGCTGGCCTAAGACCCATAAATTGTCAGGACTGACCCTGCTTGCATCTACAGGTATTATTAATAGTAAAAAGATCGGGGGGCCTCCCTAATGCATGTGTATTATTAATAGTAAAAATAATTGGAGGCCCCCATATAGGGAGGCCCTAGCCGGGTGCCTTGGGCAATCGCCCTTGGAGCTGGTCTTGACCACATGATTGTTAGGTATAGGCAAGCCTCGCTCGGAAGACTCGAGGGGATGAAATCGTTAGTCGATTGTGTGTTATCGAAGCGAATTCAATGTGGGAATCGAACAACTCGATAGGACCGAAGTTCAAAGATAAGTAGATTCGCCACCCAGTTTAAACGGGAAAAAGTAACCGGATTCCTTACGAGAGATCGATTAAGTTCGGAAAATTGGGTACGTTATGAGATTGCTAGCATTTTCACAAAGAAATGTGGTCAGGCACTCCATTACCGCTTGGTGACTCATCGGCCTCCTACTTAACATTAATATGCACTAAATGGCCTAATCACATATTGCTTTAAGTTTAAAATTCATTTGAAACCTTTTCTTTCTCGTTTTTGGTTGTATAAATTTATTGAGTATTTATATTGAAATTTTTAAAAACTAGCCGTTTTATACTCCCGTTATATATATATATATATATATATATAATTACTTTTTTTATTCACAATTAGAGCCGTTGCTCTCATCACATGTAGATGTTGAGTTTTAATTGGCTTTCTCATCCGTTGTTACCAATATTCAATATTCAAATTTTTTTTGGCTTTACCCACCCACCGCTTTTCGTTTTTTTTAAAAAAAATAAAATAATGTGGATTAAGTCCACAATTGCGGCTGAGACACGCCTCAGCGCGTGTGTATTACACGCGCTAGCTGAGGCGCGATCTCAGCCGCCATACCCGCGTGATTTTCAATTTCAGTCCCTACCTTTTTATCACCTATTTCTTCTCTCCCTATATCACAAAAGTGATACAAAATTTCTCTCACCTCACTTAATGCTCTCTAGTCCAATGGGGTGATACAGTTTTTTGTATTACTTTGGGGAAGTAATTCACCCCACTGCAGATGCTCTGACAATTGCAAATAAATTGTGCCTTGAAGTCACCTCAAAGAGCTCCTAAACTTTTGCCTACCAAAAAAAAGATTTTGTTACAGGGGTCAGCATTTGAAACTTAGGCACCTCTAGATGGGAAAATACTCAGGCAACCAGATATTATATCCAATCTTACTTACTAGTACACCTGTTCATGGGCCGGACTAAGGTCGGGCTCAGCGGGTTTTTATATAAAAATACTCGATCCAAACCCATTCTAGCCTATTGTTTATTTAGGCGGGCTCGGGCTGGACTGGGCTCGTATTCAAAAATCAAATCCCAAGCCGAGTCTATATAAAACAATCTAAATATATATGTATAATTTTTACTAATAAAGAAATAAAATTTGTACTAAAAAATAAATATTAATATATAAATATTTAATTTATTAATTAATAATAATAGACGGGCCGGACTGAACCGGCCCGTGCTACTTTTATAAATCCAAACCCGCCCAAAATATACGGTCTAAGGACAATTTTGCTTGTCCAAGCCCGGCTCATTGAACACGAGCCTGAGCGGGTACCCGGACCTGTAAACAGGTATACTTACGAGTAAACCCAACAAAGACCTTTAAAGAAAGAAAGAAGGAATTCAGAATAATCACATAACTTACTCGTTTGTATTTCAATTCATAATAGGGTATTCTTCATTAATTATTAAAACAATACTTACAAGATTAACTATTAATTTAGATGATATGATTAAAACCCAACCTTCCAGGTAGCCATTTGTATTTGAATACATCAGAGCTATTGCTGAAGATATCCCTAAAGTAAATTCCATCATTTTTAGCAATCCAAACACAAGTTGTACGATCTGCATATATATTACATCGATTAAAAAGGCGATCACCCTGTTTATACGAATTGAAACTTGCATGAGATTTGGCGTCAGGAGCAGTATAGCACCAGAAAAGTGTATTTCCAAAGATACTTGGATCGAAGGTCCAGCTGAAATTCTGATTGTTTGGAAGATTATGAATCCCTAAATCATTATCCTTTGATTTGCAATGCACCAGTAGATTTTTGTTAGGGCTTAATCCATTCACTACTGCCACACGAACTGGATCCGGGAATATTTGCCCATTCATGACTTCAACCAGGAGACTCAAAATGGCTACTGCCAAAACATATTTCAGATTTCTCATTAGAAATTTGGCTTTGAATTTCTATGTAGCTAGGTAGAGAAGTAGTTTCTGTTGTGGATATATATTCTTTTTTTAGTTTCCTTGTGAAGGAAATCTGAGTTGATTCTTTTATTAAATGTGATCAGATATGGATTTTTTTAGTCAAATTTATTAATGATTGAAGTTTGTTTTTTTACGGGGTAAATTACACCCATGGTCCCTGAAATTTAGACTAATTTTTATTATGACTTTTAAACTTCAAAATGGAATTTTATAACCAATGAACTTTAGGTTTTAGTAAAATAACGAGGTTTCAATTTTTTTCAATTGAAGACCTACTGGTTTTAAGAGCTGATCGCGGAGTTGAGCATTTCGATCTTTCAATTCAGAGATGTGGATATTTCGACATTATGAATGGAGATATTTCCAAAACTGTCAATTTGCCATTGGCCAAGATCACCTCTTTGATTAGTATAATTGTTGGAAATACATTGTAATCAACTTTAATTTTTAGTGATTTTGTTTTTGAGATCATATAGATATTATTTGATAATAGAGAAAGTGGTTGGTTAGAAACAATCTAAAGTGATTTATAAAATAAAAAATGGTAGTTCTTGCGAAATGTGGTTTTAAACCGTTTTAAGTCTTGAATTTTTTTTTATTTTGAAGTCATCATTAACCATTTTAGTTTCATCAATAATAAAATGGGTCGTTATATTAATAAAATGTAAAATTCATGAGTCATAATGTTCTATTTTAAAGTATTGAGTCCATAATAAAATTAAGTTTAAAGCTCATGGGCTATTATTGTAATTACCTTTTCTGGTGATGTTTACATTGAATTAGTTTCTTATATTTGACTTTGACATCAATATATATTCTATTTTCATCATAATTGTCTACTTAATTTATTGATTAATTAGCGTATACACAAATTCGTTTTATTTTGGAGAGAAAAACGTGTACAAATATTAAGTTTAAACAAATATGTTAAAATTGTTAATATAACAGTAATCAATTAACATAAATAGTTGTAACCAAATTTTTTTTTAATATAAATAGTTCCTCGTAAAAAAAATAAGTATAAATAGTTTTAACGTGTCCCAAAATTAATTGGAATATCCATATGGAGACGTATCCAAAACTTGGTAGGATTATGTTTAAATTTAATTAGGAAGTTGTCCTACGCCAAAGACAACAAAAACTTCAACAGAATGAATCTTGAAATAATTAAAAAAAAAATTAATAAATTGAAAAATCAAAACTTATAAGAACAAATTTTCATTTATGAGTTCAACCAGGAGACTCAAAATGGCTACTGCCAAAAGCATGATCGGCCCTGGTCTAGGATAGGAGTGTACAGGCTTAGCACCCAAGATGGTAGAGGGCTCAAATTTTTTTATTAGGCGTATTTGAATATAAAGGCCTAAAAACAACTAATATCAAAGTTATTAAAGTGTTTTGGTGGTAAAGCTTATTATTCCCATACAAATCTCATGTGTTCGAAGGGGGATCCGATTCCGATGTACTGATTAAAACCTACGATCCAATGGCCATTGTGATCCCGAATAACTCCCCCCGAATATATACCACTCGTCGAGGCCTTCACATTTGTGAGCTATTAGCTTAGGGTACAAATATTAAAATTAAGGAATTTAAACAGAAATTTAATTTTAAAAACTTATTTACAATTATATCTAAATTGTATCAAATAAATAAAATTATTTTTTTAATATATTATTATTTAGATTCTAAAGGATCCAAATAATTAGTATTTTAAATTCAAAAAGATCCAATTGATTTTTTTTAATATAGATTGAGGGTTAATTTAAGAATTACATTCATTTGGCTTTTGTGATATCCAAAATTTCGTCATATCATTTGATAAAATTTCTTGTTGAAGTATTTCAATAAATGACATTTAACCAATTTTGGATGAAAAATTAATCGATTTGTTAAATTTTTTTTTTTTTTTGCTATATGACACAATTTTTGACACGCGATATATACACGCATCAATTGATTTAATTTTGTACCATTTAGATTTAATAGGTAGATAAATAAGGAATTAATTTTTTTTTACTTATTTATCCATATATTAAGTCTATATAGAAAAATAAAATAAAATAAAATATTGGGAAATTTTTTAATAAATTTGTTAGTTTTTTTTTATATCTAAAATGAGTTTAATATCCCTTATAGAAATACTCCAATGGACAAATGTTATCAAATTATACCACATTAGCTAAATAATAAAATTTCTATTACGGATATATATTTATGTCAGTTTTTTTTTTTTAATTTCCTTGTGAAGGAAATCTGAGTTGATTGTTTTAGTAAGGGAGTGTTTGATTTATAAAAAATATACTTTGGAATGGGAATGAAAATGAATTGATTCCCTTTTATAATGTTTGATTCACTAAAATTAGTGTAGGAATCGGAACCCAATTCTCCAAACCCATGATCAGTTTCATATGTATATAATAAAAAATAGTAAAATAATATATTATATTGTATTTTAGTAAATTATATTTATCAAAATTATTATTATTCAAATTAATTTAATAAATAAATAATATATTACTCTTGAATATACTAAAATAGAGGAAGCCATTATTGTAATTACCTTTTTTTATTATAGAGGAAGCAGTTGTTTAGAGAAAATGTAAATTGATTTATAACCAACAAATTTGCTCTCCTTTATGACAGGCCCTTATGCAAGTTAAAGATGAAGTCCTTGTAGGCACTATATTACCCGAATTATATACCCTTCAAATGGCTTCTGGTCGGATGCTTGGACAGGAGATTTAGTCCCTCTGAAATTTCTCTCTACAAGTATTCTCATTGATTCTGATCTAAGGTTAAAGGTGAAGGAGATGGTGGATGACAATGGAAATTGGAAGTGCGATGAGTTTGCTACTATATTACCCGAATTATATACCCTTCAAATGGCTTCCATTCTCCCTCCATGGGATGATCGCAGGACTGATAGTTGCTTCTGGATTGGCACTTCAAATGGCAGGTTCAGTGCTAGCTCGGCTTACGCTGTTCAAGAGGCTTCTCTTGGTTCTACCCTCTCCTTTGATTGGAGATGGATCTGGGACTGGCCAAGCCCTCAACGGATCCGATGCTTCCTATGGCTTGCACACAAGGGCAAACTGCTTACTAAAGAAGTCGAAGACACCTATCCCTTACCAGCTCTTGCTCGATTTGTAATTTTGGGGATGAAACTTTAATCCACGTTTTACGGGATTGCCCTATGGCTCGTATGGTCTGACTTCATATCCTACAAACCTGCAATTTTGACGCCTTTATACAGGAACCGCCTGACTCTTGGCTCTTGAAAAATCTACAGAGATCGTCGCACGAGCTAGGTTCCAATGGGCGTGTTTTATTTGGAGTCGCCTGCTGGTTTCTTTGGAAGAATAGAAACACTGCAATTTTTTAGCTCAAGTCCAAGACATGGTTTGAACTCTGTCAGAATATCAGGGCCTTCTGTAATGAGGTTAAACAGGTAAACGATTTATTGTTAAGTGATTCACATCGACATCAACATCCCAAAGTCGAAAAGTTAATTTCTTGGAAACAACCAACTCCGCACTGGGTTAAGCTTAACATTGATGGTGCCTTCAAAGGTCACTCCCTCCGCGCTTCTGCTGGCGGATTAATTCGGGACCAAAATGGCAATTAGATCATTGGCTTTGCAAGGAATATCGATCACTGATCCATTACCAAGGCGGAGCTTTTGGGTCTTTTTGAGGGTCTCTCACTGGCTTGGACCAAGGGGTTGCGTTTTGTTGAGGTGGAAACGGATAGCCGAACCGCGATCAGTATGATTCAGGACCGAGAGCAATGCCCCAACGACTTTCATAATTTGGTAAATGCCATTGAGGATCTGCTGAGTCGTGAATGGATGGTAGCTGTCTCCCACATCTACCATGAAGGAAACAGAAGTGCGGACGGGTTAGCGAACCTTGCCTACGATCTTCCTTTGGGCTTGCATATCTTTGACCAACCCCCTAGAGAAATTAAAGACCTTCTTTTTCAGGACTTCCTGGGTGTCTCCTTTCCCAGGTTGTGTTTCCTGTAGCCCCTAGGCTATTCTATCTAATAAAAAAATGGTGGTTTTTGCGAAATGTGATTTTAAACCGTTTTAATTTTTGAAATTTTTTTATTTTGAAGTCATCATTAGCCATTTTAGCTCCATCAATAATAAAACGGGTCATTATATTAATAAAATATAAAATTCATGAGTAATAATGTTCTATTTTAAAGTTTTGAGTCCATAATAAAATAAGTTTAAAGCTCATGGGTTATTATTCTAGTGATGTTTTGTTACATTGAATTAGTACTTGAGATCAATATATATATATTCTAGTTAGTATATACAGTAATTAGGGAATGTCCTACAGTGATTCGGGTTGCCTTCGAGGATCCTCACGTTCCCTAGTTCTCATCTCTGCGCGGGGAGCGGTCCCTGTGAACACTCCGACGATCAAGACAGTCAGATGTTCGAGAAGATTACTAAAGCAAAATAATCGAGGAGCTTAGAGATTACCCGATTTAGTAGTGATTGAAAGAGAGTCTCTCCTTTTACCTTCCCATGGTCAGGGTATTTATAGTGAGCTGGGGTGGCTTTATGGGCCTAGCTTCTTGGGCCTTTGGGCCCTGTTTGGGCCTTATGATATTCCGAATCAAGTAGTCCCCCCCCCCCCGCGAACAGGTATGGCGAGTATTTCATGCGAGTGGTAAAGTGAGTGCCCTAAATCAACGTGATCGACTAGAGAAATGGAAGCAGCGGAAAGCCGTCCGTTTTGAATTTGAAAAGGCACCTCAACTTTCACGCCTGTTACTTTAGGGGCTACTGTTGTAGCATTAAATGCAATATTAATTTCCTTCTGCACGCGCCGCCAGATGTGTTGGAGGGAGTGCTTTGCCGGCTTCTTTATTTTATGCCTTATTATAAATATTGGAGAGTTGATTTCTTCTTCTCCCTTGTTTGCGATTTTTCTTAGTGACTTCTCTTGCATCTGGAACTTCATCTCTGTGAAAGTTGGTTTGCCGTGTTGTGGAGTTCGTCCGTTTGTAATTTGAGGTGTCCGGTAGCTTAGTGCTTCTCGTGCCGTTTGGTGGAGCTCGTTCTAGCCGTGTCTTCTTTTGCTTTTCTCGAAGGTCAGTTATACCTCGCTATTTCTGCGTTTTTGCTTTTTAATTTCTTTGGGGAGAGGGAGTATGTCAGAGGGTTCTTCCCGGGGAGCCTTTAGACGTTTGTCTCCTGTTACTCCGGGTGACTTTACGCTTCATGACGCGTTGCGGACCCATTCGTCGAAGCGGAAGAGGCGGAACGAATCGGAAGGGGAAAGTAGTTCCCCTGTTGTAAAGGCGAAAAAGAAGAAGTTGGTTATGGTGAGGGTTGTCCCGAGTACGGAGAGACCTGTTGGTGGCGTATGCCCTGGTGTGCTTGAGGTTGTGGTGGTTGTGCCGGACGATTTAATAACGCCGACTCACCATTTGGGTACATTATACGAAGATATGAGGGCCAAGTTATGAACGAGGTAGGCGGGTGCCGCGGGGACCGATGGTAGGCGTTTCGAGCAAGCGGAGCGTCCGAGGAGGCCTGAGTCGTTTGCTATTGAGGACGCCCATGGTATAATTGTGTCCGCAGACTTAGGCTCGATCTCCGCGGTGTATCAAATAGGTCAGCCGTACGAACTGGCTGCATTGTACAAGGATGATCGCGCTCATCATGCTGGTGGGGCTAATGAACTGATGGTTTACGAGGAGCAGTTTGAATCGGGCATGCAGCCCCCCTTCTTCCTTTCTTTATGGAGGTCCTAAAGGAATATGACCTTTGTCCTGGTCAGATTCACCCAAATGGATGGCGGATGATAGTCGGGTTTTACTCGTTGTGTCGGTTCGCGGGATTCCAAGCGACTGGTCTTGTATTCCGCCAGTTCTTTCGGTCGAATAAAGGACTGAGATCACAACATGTCACCTTCTCCGACCAAAAAATTAAAGTCATCGGGGGGCTCAGAGACAAAGTCAACGAGTTTAGGCATCGATTTTTGCTTGTTCGGAAACTGGACGTGGATTTTCCATTTCGAGTGGTATGGAATGATGACCTTATGGATTCTGGTCGGTGGTTGAGGCCGCAGGAGATGTTGGAATCAGAGATTCAGTTGGTGAAGTACTTAAAGAAATTACCGGCGAGAAAAGATCAGAAGCAGGACGTGGACGAACTCATCGGGCACTTTCTTGCTTCTGGTTATTATATTTGGAATCAGTGGCGGATGGCTCAACTGCGGGGATGGGTGGCATCGGACTTTGAGAAGTGGAAGAGAGGGTACAATTTTTCAGCCGGCGAGCTTGCCGAACTGGAGGCTATAACTGTGAACATTGCTGTAGTAGGTGAGGAGTGTGAGGGGTCTAGTCGTGAATGTGATTTTGTTCTTTGTTTGAAATTGTGTTAAGTCCTTGATCGTTTTGTTGTATTTGCAGGTGCTGGGAATCCTCAGGTTAGCATGGATTTCGATCCAGATGAGTTCGGTGTTGGTATCGAGAATACCGAGGAAGCTTTTGCTGGTGCTTCGGCCTCCCTGGCTTCATTCTTATCTCTCGAGGATGCGAATCAAGTGATTCAAAGTATGGGTGGGGTACTCTCCGCAGCTGATGACGGTGAAATGGGGGTAGAGGTCCCCGATGGGCTTCTTGTGAAAGAAAACAAGCTGGTCAATGCGGGAGAGCAACGCAAGGTCGTGCTCGACGATAGTGTGGCAGATGAGGGTCAGATTGAGGCTGCGGCGTCTCGGAAATGAAAAATGAGCAAGGGGAAAGAAGTAATGGGGAGTGAAAAGGAAGATTTGGCTGCTCCCGACGGTGCTGGTGGTGCTAGCGAGAGTTCAAAGTGGACACGTGCCGAGGAGGAGGCCGAATTGATGGCAGACCTGGTCGACAGGGTGGGCGATCATCCGGAGATGGTGAAGAGGGTGGATGTGAAGCTGGCAAAGTTTCACGAGTTCGTCATGGGCTTATCGATGCATGCCGATATGATGTCATCGGATTTACCGCGGGCGATGGCCCGTTTTGCCCGGGTGCCAAGGGAGGTATTTCGGATGGATGGGGTCTCGAAGATGAATCTGGGGATAGAGACTTTGTCGGCGCTTGGTGTGGTAAGTTCTTAATATGTCGATTTATTTTTTTTTTTAAAAATCAGAGTCCCACTATTTTGTTGTGTTTGCAGGCCAGCGCGAATGCTAACATGGTATTCGACATGTGCGTAAATGATGAAAAAGTGTTTCGGGAGATGGAGCAGGGTCTGCGAGGTGCTGTGGCCGAGTTAGAGACGGCGAAGGTGAAGTTGGCTAGTGATGGCGAGTTGCTCGAGCGTCGTGAAGCCAAGATTGCCAGCCTGTCTGGCCAGCTGGCGGAGGAAAAGAAGAACAATGCCGAGCTACTGCAGGGGCTGTCGCGCGATGCCGAAGAGTTGCACCGTCGTAAGTTGTTGTTGAGGTTGGTCATGCTCTGGACTCACCGGCTTAAAGAGAATTTGGCGAATAAGACCCGTCAGCTTGCTACGTCAGCCGAGGAGAAGATGGGTGCTCAAATGGAGAACGAGAGACTCCGTCGGGAACTTGAGTTCGCGTGGAAAAAGGCAGCTGATCTGATGGACCGGATGATGCTGATTGCTACCTCTCATACTGCTGGATATGTGATTACTCCCGAGGTGATATTCTCGCCGGATGTCTTCGACAAGGAGGCCCAGGCCAAAGCTGTTGAATTTTGCGGGCGTTTTAAGAAGAAAAAATAAACAAAGATAGTTTATCCCTTTATTGTTTCCCTTTTGCAATGATGTAATCGTACTCTTTTGGATCTTGGAAGATCTTTTTGAATTCTATCATTACATTTCTGCAATTGATCTGATGTTTACTTTCATTGAACTGTCTTTCATGTCTTATCTTCCTGGGCTATAAATGGGAGCCGAATTTGCGTTTAGTTGGGGGTGCTTCTTTCTGCTGGAATTTAGTCTTGGATATTTTGTGACTTATCCTTCTTTCCTCATGTCTTTTCGGGATATCGTCGATCCTTCTAGAGTGCTTGAAGTGCAAAAGGCGATATCATTGATCCTGCTAGAGTGCTTGAAGTGCAAAAGGCGATATCGGCGATGCCACACCCCTATGTGTACTATCCGCCGAATGACGAACATGATGTGGAACGAAAAGCCCGATATGCCTCTCCGGTGTGGATGAAGCGAGGTGCTAACTCCCAAAAAAGAAATATGGAGACTGAGAGTTCTGCGCCCTATACTGGGTCGGTGACGGATTCCTGCGAAGTGGCTGTTAGTGCGTTTTCTTCGACGGAGAAGAAGATTTGGTCGCAAGATGGTATTGGCTTTCTTAACCCTGATGAGACAGTTGCTCCTGTGTTGAATCCTCATCCTTCCTGGATTAAGAAGCTCCTTACCGATGAGTTGGAGAGGGTAATGAACCTTCCTTGCGAGACGGAGTATCGTCGAGTGGGACGTCATGCTTCACCATCTCGCCCGTATGGCCCAATGTTTGTCGATCCTTTGAAGCCTCGAAGCGTAGTTTTTCTTGAGTTTACCAGGCAAGGTTACCTTGGACCCGTTCCGGCGAACCCAAATCACTGCGTGACTCACGTTGGTAAGGCATGTTTGTACCACAGGCAAAATGGTCATAACACTGATGAGTGTGTGGATTGGCGAGCAGTGCATCAAGATTTGATGGATAATGAGGCTATCCCTAACCCCGATCGTGCCAACGTGCAGCCTTAGTGAATGTTTGCTAAATTTCTGTTTAAGGGCCTTTGATGTATGTGTAATGTATCATCCTTTGTTTAATGGACTTTGTGGCGCTTTTATCGTTCTTCAAAATTTGTATTCTGGTTAATGGTTTGTCATTCGAGGATTTTTGAAAAAACATTTCGGCGTTTTTTTTTTAGCGAGGACCTCAGCGGGTAGCTCGCGATTTGGTCAGTCGACAACAACATGGGGTCGTTGACGCGATTGGTAAGAGGCGTTCGAGATGCTCGAGAAGCCTTGGAATAACGTTCGGAGTTATTTGAGCGAGGACCTCATCGGGTAGCTCACGGTTTGGCAATCGATAATAACATGGGGTTGTTTACGCGATTGTTATGAGGCGTTCGAGATGCTCGAGAAGCCTTGGAATAACATTCGGAGTTATTTGAGCGAGGACCTCATCGGGTAGCTCGCAGTTTGGGCAATCGGTAACAACATGGGGTTGTTTACGCGATTGTTAAGAGGCGTTCGAGATGCTCGAGAAGCCTTAGAATAACATTCGGAGTTATTTGAGCGAGGACCTCATCGGGTAGCTCGCGGTTTGGGCAATCGGTAACAACATGGGGTTGTTATTAATAAGCAATCGATTTGATTTATCACTAATAGGTTACATGAGCTATTGATAATATTTCTTCAATGTTTGAATGTTCCAACTGTTGTCGAACACCATCCCGTCTAAGGAGGCAATTATGTAGGCCCCGTTGTGTAGGACCGTGTCAACCTTGTAAGGCCCTTCCCATATTTGCCCAAGCTTTCCCTTGGCGAGCGGGGATTGAGCCGCGGCCGCATCCCGGAGCACAAGGTCCCATACTTAGAACGTGCGGGGTCGTACCCGTTTGTTGTGATATCGTGCCAAGCTTTGTTTATAGGCCGTGATGTGGAGCAGGGCATTAAGGCGTTCCTCCTCCAGCCGCTTGCCGGCCTCAGCAAGTTCCTCGTTGTTACTGGCCTGCTCGAAAGTGATTTGGCGAGGAGAACGAAGGATGACTTCGGAGGGTGCCATTGCTTCTACTCCATAGGTTAGGAAGAAAAGAGTTCGTCCCGTGCCGGAGTGCGGGGTTGTGCGATATGACCATAATACCGCTGGGATGTGGTTGGGCCATGCTTGTCCTTTGTCAAAAAGGCGTGCTTTTATTCCTCACAGGATCGTTCGGTTGCTTACTTCAGTTAGTCCGTTACTTTGAGGATGTGCAACTGAGGTGTAGCGACCTCTGATGCCCCATTCGGAGCAGAATTCGCGGAATTGATTGCAGCAAACTGTCGCCCGTTATCTGTGATGAAAGAATGAGGGACTCCGAATCGGTATATTATTGTTCATTTGAGGAAGCTTATAACATTGTCGGCGGTTATCTTGGCGATAGCTTCTGCCTCAATCCATTTTATGAAGTGATCGACTACGACTACCACGAAACGCTTCTGTGCTAAGGCTATCGGAAAGGGGCCGAGCAGATCAACTCCCCATACGGCGAAAGTCCAGGGTGTAATGATGCTTTTGAGAGGAGCCACCGGGGTGTGATGAGTATTTGCGTGTACTTGACATGCCTGGCTGTTGCGCACCATTCGGATTGCATCGGAGTCCATGGTCTGCCAGTAAAGTCCCTGAAGTCGGGCCTTTTTCGCAATCGACCGAGCACCTTGATGAGAGCTGCATACACCCTGGTGTATTTCTTTTAGACAGTGATCTCCCTCTTCCTCGGATATACAACGTAACCAAGGCTGGCCGAACGACTTCCAATAAAGGATGTCGTCATGCATTGCGTATCGCCAAGATCGCCGAACCACGAGGGATGCTTGAGTCATGTCTTCTGGCAGGGCTCCATCTTCTAGGTACCTGATTATATGACTTCTCCAGCCGTTTGTTGCTGCATCAACCTTGTCGATCTGCAATGAGCTTTGCGTGCTGATGGCTGGGGCCGCCGCAGTTTCTATAAGGGTATGCGGGTCACTAGACTGCTCGTCTGCTGCGAGAGCGGCAATGGCATCTGCCTCTTCGTTTTCCTCTCACGGTACAAGTTTTAGGGTGAAAGTTATCCCCTTTCTTTTAAGATCCTCAAGCAGGGACTTGGCAAGCTCCAAGTATTGGCACATTGTTGGGTCTTTTGCCTTATAAGTGCCACTAACGTAGCTGACGACGAGTTTGAAGTTTGAGTATATCATCAGGTGCCCAGTTACCATTGTTTTGGCTAGTCGGAGGGCCGCGATCAGGGCCTCGTACTCTGCTTGGTTGTTTTAGGTTGGAAAATCAAGTCGAACGGCGTATCGTAATCGGAGGTTGTTAGGTCCCTGTATGGCGATACCCGCGCCCGCCCGCCCCGGGCCGCATGACCCGTCCACTCTCATAGTCCACTGGTCGTTGTGATTAGCTTTATCTTGGGAAAGGTCTTCGGTTGATGATTCGGTGAATTCGACAAGAAAATCGGAAAGTACTTGAGCTTTGATCGTGGTGCGGGGCTCAAAGTGCACATCATACTGCGAGAGTCGGACCGACCAGTTGGTAAGGCGACCGGAGACCTCGGGTTTCTGGACTACCTTTTTGAGAGGGTAATTGGTCTTGACGACAACCGTATGCGCCTGGAAATATGGTCGTAGGCGTTCGGACGCTTGTGTAATGGCGAAAAGAGCCTTCTCAACCTCTGAGTACTGGATTTTTGCTCCTTTGAGCACCTTACTTAAGAAGTATATCGGATAGAGCTCCGTGCCTTCGGCCTGAGTGAGAACCACTGCCACGGTTTCATCGGCAATGGTGAAGTATAGCTGGATATCTCGGCCCTGCTTCGGTACTGACAGTAGGGGTGGCGTGGTGAGGAAAGTCTTAATAGCGTTGAACGCCGCCTGACAGTCCGTAGACCATTTAAAGGGATGCTCTTTTTTGATTGCTTTGTAAAAAGGGAGGCAACGCTGTGCCGAGCAGGAGATGAAACGCCCCAAGGCGATGACCCTTCCGTTGAGTCTCTGAACGCCTTGTAGATTGTGTAGTGCTTTCATTTCTAAAATTGCCTCGATCTTCGCGGGATTAGGCTCAATACCCTTCTCCGAAACCACACAGCCAAGGAACTTGCCACTACGAATCCCGAAGAAGCATTTCTCCGAGTTGAGTTTGAGGTTGTAATCCTTGAAAATTTTAAACACCTTTGCCAAGTCACGCGGGTGATCTCTTTCATCAGGGCTCAGGACGACCATGTCGTTAATGTATACTTGTACCGACTTGCTGATGAGGTGAGAAAACATCTTGTCTATCAGCCGCTGATATGTGGCCCCTGCGTTCTTTAAGCCGAAAGGCATTACGTTGTAGCAATATGTGCCTTCATGCGTTATGAAGGAGGTCTTTTCAACATCGACTGGGTCTAGAGGTATTTGCTGAAAGCCGGCTATGGCATCAAACTGGGATTGGATCTTGAGACCTGCTGTCTGGTCGAGAAGCTGATCTATGTTAGGCAGCGGGTAAGAATCTTTGGGGCACGCTTTATTAACATCGGTAAAGTCTACACACATGCGGTACTTTCCACTGGCTTTCTTTACAAGTACAACATTAGAAAGCCAATCCGGATAGTGAACCTCGCGAATAAATTTTACAGCTAAAAGCTTCTCGATCTCCGCTTTGACGTCTGCCTGCTTGTCCTTCGCTTGCACTCGCTTCTTCTACTTTAGAGGCTCGACAGAAGGATCGATATTCAACTTGTGAGTTGCCTGCTCGGGTGAAACGCCCGTGATATCCTCGGTGCACCAAGCGAACACGTCTGAATGTTCGGCGAGAACGGCCTTTATTTCATCGGCCAGCTGAGGCTATAGCTTGGTCCCGATCTTCAGTGTCTTGCTCTCCCCGATCGGGCAGTCTTCGACTGGCTCAATTGGCGTGGGATTGTACCCCCTCATATCCATCAGGCCATTCTCAAGATAGAGTGACGTCCGAGGTTGAGTTGCCTCCCATTGCAGTTTCTTGGCCAAGATGCGGTCTCCATGGACGGTGATTTTGCCGCTTCGATGTGGTAGGGTCAGGCATAGGTCGGAGATGTCAATCACAGCTTTGAGGCTAGCCAGCAGAGGTCTTCCAATGATGGTGTTGTAGGCTAAGGGGATGTCCACCACTACCCATTTGGTGGTGTCTTCTGTCTCCTCACCGCCCTCACTGAGGATCGTCGGGAGAGAGATGACTCCTTTTACGGGGACTTCTATCTCTGACAATCCAACCAGGGGAAAGGTGTAAGTGTGGTATGCCCTAGGCCATTCCTGTTGTATGTTATACAGTGTCAATTTTGTATCCAAATGACAGTTAATAAAATATGTATTCATGTGTAATTATTTTTATTGTTTAATTACTTAATGAATATACATATTAGTCCAAAGATTATTTACAAAGAGATAATATTATTAAGAGTTAATAATAATGAGATATATTTCTTTGGTAAAATAATAATCTTAAATGTTCATAGTCGGTGGATAATGAATTGGACACTCATGTATCCTTAGACTATCACCTCTGTTTATTTTCTTGATTAGTATGAGATATTAATCAGAAACAGAAAATCTCATTTTGTTTGATATGTTGATATCAGAATAAATATGTGGACATTCAAAGAGGTGAATGATTCGAACTGTGACGTTAGATAATAATTGCACAAAGGTTTACTCCTAGTCAACATCATTATTATCTAGGTCATAATAGTGCATATAGTCCTTAGACTTGAGAAAACTTAGTTGTTCTTGCGCAGGTAATTATAGTTTGTTCCTGCTTTGTACTGGGATCTTAATTCTGGTAATCCGGCAGTGAATCGCTATAGTTAGTTGTGTAGTGTAACAAGAGTTTGCTAATAGAGGATTCATTACTCTAAGTAAATAGAGATAAATCCTAAGATAGTTATTGATTGGTTTTTTTGATGGAATGAGTTCCTGGCCAGGACAATAAGACTCATCTGATGAGATTAGTATCAAGAAATGGTTCCTTGATGAGAGTCTTATTTTATCGAAGACTTAATCAATATTTCTTAGTATCTTGACGGTTAGAGTTTGACATTTTGTGACTCTAGTCAAGATCGGGATTTTTAATGAAAGGACTTTAGTGCATGGAAATTATGATCGATGGTTCATAATTAGTTTAATTATAAGTTTACTTCGAGTAACTCCATTCTTTAATTGGGACGTCATGACGCAGTGTGTTAGCTGGAGATCATGACCTTTAGAGGACTATAAGTAAATATAAGTTAAGCTTATATAGGATACACTTATAGTACAAGGAATTGGATTCCTGACATACTTACTAAGAGTTAGTATTATTCCTCTAATGCCAGTTAAAGATGAACCTAAAAAGTCACACACATACAAGTTGTTTGTATCAAGCTTTTGTTAAATTGATTAATTAAAAGTGTTTTAATTAATTAATTGACACAATTGAATATGTCAATGGGATTGACAAAATATTCTAACACTGTTTGATATTCAATTGAAATGAGGAAATTATAAATAATAATTCTTGCTCGATAAAATGCAACAGTCAAGTGTTGACTATTGGAATTTAGAGGTGTCTTAAGTTAGCTCCTCTAAAATTAATCGAAAGATATAATAGTAATTAATTAATTATTATTATATATATTTTATAATAATAAATAATATAATGAATTATTATATATATAATACTAATATTTATTTTATTATTATTATATTTATTATTTAATATTATATTATTATTATTAAAAAAAATTATATATCATTGCATGCAGTAGGACACGTAATATGTCATACTGCACACAATACATATCAATCCAAATGGATTGATACGTTGACATATATATATATATATATATATATGTCATTTGAAAAAGTCAAGTGGATATATATATATGTATGGAAAAACTTGATATATGGTTTTGGTGATTGATTTTCGGTTTTGATAAAAAAAAATTGAGCAAGAGTTTTTGTTCCTTTGAGGCTTGATCTAATCGACTTAGTGGACTGACTAGAGGCTTCACCACTAGAGAAGTTTTAATACCCGATTGGAATCTACAAGAGGTATTTTTCCAATCTCGTAGTATAAATATCAATTTGATTATTAAAGAACTTAATGATCTTGGTTAAGGATTGGATGTCAGACATCGGATGTTTGACTGTTTATCAGAGTGATTGGATCACACTGATTGTTTGTTTAGGGAAATTTTTTGAAATTCGTTCCTAAATACCAACATGCTTCCGCTTCAAATCCTTCAAGTGGTATCAGAGCCATCTAAGTTCTTTTATAATTAATTGATGTTGTGTTCTCTTGATTTATATAATTATGGATTGTTGGGGCTTTGCTTTTATTATTTTGCTCTTGTTGTAATTTTGGAGCAAAATTGAAAAAACGGCAAAATTGGCAGATTGCAGAATTTATGGCGTGGGCATGCTTTAGACAATTTTTAGTTGTCTAGTTTATATATTGTCTGCTGTTATAAAATTGAAATGTGATTAAAATTATATATTGGCCTTAAATGTAAGTGTTACATTTAGGAACAATTGAGGGTCAATTGTACGAAAAGGGCCAATTATGTAATAAAATCAATTTTGATTTTACTACATAAAGATATGTAATTTTATTAATTACATGTTCAATTTTATCCAATCCATAATTATACCAATAAGATTAGATAAATGCTAAGATTGATCACCACAAGGCATGTTATTGGATAATGTGCAAACATTAACTAATAAATTGAATTAAGTGTTAATTCAAGATAAATTTCTTTTTATGCAAAATTGCATGTTAGAAATTGAAATTGGTTAATGTGCAAAGTGAGACCTTAAGTTAAATTTAATTTAACTGTAAGACCAGAAATCTTCCAAATAAATATTAAATCCGATAAAAATACAAGAATTGTATCGAGGCTCTCCACTGGTGCATTAATACACAAATGGTTTGTGTGATTAGTGTGAAAGTTAATTCCCATTGAATTAATTTGTGGTTTATGTTAGGCAATTAACATTGTAATAATGCCAATGTGAAGCTGAACAATGTTGATTCGGGCTTAATATAATCTGCTGATCTAGTGGGTTGGATTTATCTAGTGTGGAAATCCAATAATGTCAAAGGGAAACTGAGGATTAAAACACTAGGAGCTAGAAAAGTATTAAATTGAATTTCACAGCATAATGCAAGGTGATTGACAAGTGTTGTCAACTTATGAATTTATTAGTTGTCCCAATAATACCAATGTGAAGTTGAGGGATAAGCTAATAGAATTTATAAGAATTCGATTTACCCACTAGTAATTCATTCCAAAGAATTATCGTTTCCTATTTGGAAGTATAGGATTCACCAAATTAGTGGGAAACCATTATGATATAAGTCCATGTCATATTGGTTCGTTTAATTCACCTTAAATATATAACTGACTATCAATCTTTATTTTCTGCAGTTACTCTTTGATTCCAAACATGTTATCAACACCTCTCCAATCGATATTAGACCGTAATAGGCTCACAGGGCCAAATTATGTGGACTAGCTGAGAAACCTTAAGGTTGTGTTAACTCAGCAACGCTTGTTATATGTAATTCTAAAGTCTAAGCCTGAATCCCCTAAAAAGGACGCAGAAAAGGCTTTACATGATGCATATGACAAATGGGTAGATGATGATACCCAGGCCAAATGCTATATTATTGCTTCTATGGATAATGAATTACAGAAGCATTATGAGAATATAGCAACATCTTCTGAAATCTTATCTGGCTTAAAAGACTTGTATGGTGAGACCAGCAGGACTATGAGATATAAGATATCAAGTAAGCTCTTTAGGATGAAGATGAAAGAAAGCCAGAATGCTTCAGATCATGTTGGAGAAATGATCCATTTAATCCAATTTGTAAAAAATTTGGATTTTGCAATGGCTCACGAACTCCAAATTGATCTCGTGTTTTCTTTGCTCCCACGTTCATATGGAGGTTTTGTTTCAAACTTCCAGTTAAACAAAGTGGAGTGTACTTTTGCTCAGTTGATGCAGAATCTGGTTGTTCACCAACAGAATGTGGTGGACCAAGATAAAAAGAAAGATGATGTTGTAGTAGTGGCTGAATCTTCTTTTAAAAGGAAGAATAAGGCCCAACCTAAAAAGAAGAAAAAGAAAGTTCTAAAGACCACTAATACAAGTCCATCATTTGTGAGGCCAAAAGCCTCAACACAACTTAAGGGTGCTGCTAAGCAGGGATGTTTCCAATGTGGAATGGAAGGTCACTTTAAGAGAAATTACCCAATCTTTCTGAAAAGTTTAGAGAAGGGTAAGGGTGTAGCTTGTGCATAAGGTATTTCTCTTAATAATTATTTAAATGTTGATTTAAATAATGATCTTTCTTATAACTCATCTAATGCCTGGATTTTAGACACTGGAGCAACTTCTCATATTTGTTCCTATGTTCAGGATCTGGCAAATAGAAGGTTGTTGGAAGATGGTGAAGTGGAACTCACACTGGGAGATGGTGCAAGGGTTGCAGCCAGGGCAGTGGGAGATATTTCACTTATGTTAGACCATCATGTTTTGTTATTGAAAGATGTATTGTATATACCAGGAGCATATAAAAATGTAATATCTGTATCTAGTTTGACAAAAAGGAATTATGAATTCTGATTTTGTAATAAAGCTTGTACAGTATATTTTGATAATGTGATTATCGGTTCTGGTGTTTTACATCGTGGTTTATTTTATGTTGATAAAAATATACCTAATAACAAAAATGAAAATAAGCAAGTTTTTCTTGGCAACCTAAAAGAGATGAATAATAATTCCACTGATAAACAATCAGAATTTAATTCAAAATATTTATGGCATCTCCGTCTCGGACATATTTCTAGTAATAGACTCACTAAGTTGGATAAGATGGGAATTTTGAAAAATCTAAATTCACAATCTGATTATTCAACATGTGAATCATGTTTACAAGGAAAAATGACTAGAAAACCATTTGTGGGACAAATGAAGAGAGCCAATGAAATATTAGAATTAATACATTCTGATGTTTGCGGGCCATTTAGTGAAATAGCTCGTGGAGGTTATCACTACTTCGTAACCTTTATTGATGATAAATCAAGATATGGTTATTTGTATTTAATGAAATACAAATATGAAGTTTTTGAAAAATTCAAAGAATTCAAAGCCGAAGTAGAAAATCAAATTGGGAAAAATATTAAATCACTAAGGTCAGACCGAGGTGGTGAATATATGAGTACTGAATTTGATGATTTCCTCAAAGAAAATGGAATTATCTCTGAACTCACTCCTCCTTACACACCATAACTAAATGGAGTATCTGAAAGGAGGAATCGGACTTTGTTGGACATGGTTCGATCGATGATGAGTTACACTGATTTGCCTATCTCATTCTGGGGATATGCAATTGAGACAACACTTTACATTCTCAACCGTGTTCCTTCTAAATCTGTTTCTACCACACCATATGAAATATGGGCTGGAAGGGCACCAAATTTAAATCATGTTAAAATTTGGGGTTGCCCTGCTTATATTAAAAAGCAGAAAACAGAAAAATTAGAGGAACGGTCTACTAAAGGCCGATTTATTGGATACCCTAAATCAAAAGGATCTATGGGTTATTATTTCTATCTCCCTGATGAACCAATTGTTACTATCAGTAGGGATGCCATTTTTCTTGAGAAACAGTTTCTGCAAGAAGATGGTGAAGGTAGAAAGATTTTATTGGATGAGGAATCATCTAATAAAGAAATCCAACATGCTGAACCAATGCAAAATGATCAGCCAGTTGAGCCTACCAAAACAACAGATATCATCACTCCAACTCTTAGGAGGTCTGAAAGGGTTTCACATCCTCCTGATAGGTATGGTTTAATTGCTGACCACGAACAAGAGTTATTTGTTTTTGGTAGTACTGACCATCCTGATGATCCAATTACTTATGAAGAAGCAGTATGTGATACTGACTCTTCTAAGTGGTTAGAAGCAATGCAAAGTGAGATTGATTCCATGTATAAGAATGAAGTTTGGGAACTTGTTACTCCACCTGAAGGAATTGTTCCTATAGGTTGTAAGTGGGTATTCAAACGCAAACTGAATTCTGAAGGAATTGTGGATACTTATAAAGCAAGGCTTTTGGAAAAAGGTTATCGCCAACGGGAGGGAATTGATTTTGAAGAAACATTCTCTCCTGTAGCTATGTTTAAAAGTATTCGAATAATCTTATCTATTGCAACACACTTTGATTTTGAGATTTGGCAAATGGATGTTAAAACTTCATTTCTCAATGGATTTCTTGAAGAGGAAATCTATATGGAACAATCGAAGGGTTTTATATCCAAGGAAAGTTCTCAAGTGTGTAAGCTTAAGAGATCCATTTATGGACTTAAGCAAGCTTCAAGGAGTTGGAATAAGAGATTTGATGAAGCCATACAGGGTTATGAGTTTGTCAAAAATCTTGATGAGCCATGTGTTTAAAAGAAGGTTAGTGGGAGAGCTATCACTTTCCTTGTCTTGTATGTTGATGATATTCTGTTAATTGGGAATGACATTGGTATGTTAACTAACGTTAAGGTCTGGTTATCATCTACCTTCTCTATGAAAGATTTGGGAGAAGCCGCCTATATTCTTGGAATTAAGCTTTATAGAAATAGAGCTAAAAGAATATTAGGGCTATCTCAAAAACTCTATTTGGAGAAAATTCTAAAGAGATTTAGAATGGAAGACTCCAAAAGAGGATTGATACCTGTTAGACATGGTTTGCAACTCTCCACGGAGCAATCACCTAAGACTCCAGCAGAGAGAGCAGTAATGGCTAAGATTCCTTATTGCTCTGCTATAGGAAGTCTAATGTATGCTATGTTGTGTACAAGGCCAGATATTGCATTTGCTGTTAGTCTAACAAGCAGATATCAATCTAATCCAGGTATGGCTCACTGGATTGCTGTTAAGGCTATCTTTAAGTACTTAAGAAGAACTAAAGATATGATCTTAACATATGGAGGAGGTGATCTGTTAATTGAAGGCTTTACAGATTCTAGCTTTCAATCAGATAAGGAGAAACTTATATCCACTTCAGGATATGTGTTTACATGTAATAAAGCTACAGTTGTTTGGAAGAGTTCTAAACAAGATACTGTAGCTGATTCCACTACTGAGGCTGAATATATTGCTGCCTCAAGTGCTGCTAAAGAAGCAGTGTGGTTGAAGAACTTTATCACCGAACTTGGTGTGGTTCCTTCTATTGTTAGTCCAATCCCTTTGTATTGTGATAACAATGGAGAGATTGCACAATCCAAGGAATCAAGGTCTCACAAGAACTTCAAACACGTGCTTAGGCGGTATCACTTAATCAGAGAGATTGTTGGACGAGGAGATATCTTAGTGCAGAAAATAGCATCAGCTGATAATCCAGCTGATCCATTTACTAAGCCAATGACTCAGTCACAGTTAGACCATCATCTTGAGAAGATAGGTCTTAAATATTGTACTGAATGGCTCTAGTGCTAGTGGGAGATTGTAAGTGTGGTATGCCCTAGGCCATTCCTGTTGTATGTTATACAGTGTGAATTTTGTATCCAAATGGCAGTTAATAAAATATGTATTCATGTGTAATTATTTTTATTGTTTAATTACTTAATGAATATACATATTAGTCCAAAGATTATTTACAAAGAGATAATATTATTAAGAGTTAATAATAATGAGATATATTTCTTTGGTAAAATAATAATCTTAAATGTTCATAGTCGGTGGATAATGAATTGGACACTCATGTATCCTTAGACTATCACCTCTGTTTATTTTCTTGATTAGAATGAGATATTAATCAGAAACAGAAAATCTCATTTTGTTTGATATGTTGATATCAGAATAAATATGTGGACATTCAAAGAGGTGAATGGTTCGAACTGTGACGTTAGATAATAATTGCACAAAGGTTTACTCCTAGTCAACATCATTATTATCTATGTCATAATAGTGCATATAGTCCTTGGACTTGAGGAAACTTAGTTGTTCTTGCGCAGGTAATTATAGTCTGTTCATGCTTTGTACTGGGATCTTAATTCTGGTAATCCGACACTACAAGAAAAACATCTTTTTATGGGGAAATTATTTGCCACAAAAGGCTAGAAATTCGCCACTAATGCCTTTTGTGGCAGAAAAAAATTTAGCCACTAGAAACGCAACACTAAAACATTTAGTGGCCAAGAAAATTGATTGCCACAATTTAATATTATATAGTGAGGAAATATTTTACGCCATCAACGATAGTTTGTAGTGGCATCATTTTTCCGCCACTATACAAGTTATTTTGTTGTGAAAAATATCGCCACAAATATAGAAGTATTGTGGCAATACCTCTCGCCTCAAAAGCATGTTGGTTGTGGCGTAATTGTTCGCCATAAAAGCATGTAGTTTTGTGGCATTATTTTACACCACAAAAACATGTATTTTGTGGCGTAATTTTACACCACAAAAGCATGTATTTTGTGACGCAATAGTACGCCACAAAAGCATATATTTTTGTGGCATAATTGTACTCCACAAAAGCATGCATTTTGTGGCGCAGTATTACGCCACAAAAGCATATATTTTGTGGCGCAAAAGAACATCACAAAAACATATATTTTGTGGCAAATTTACACACTTCAAAGCATATATTTTGTGGCATGCAATGTTGCCACAAAAGTATGTAATTTTGTGGCAGAAAACAATTATGCCACATTGGAGTACGTGTTGTGGCAAATTATTTGTCATTGTATTTGTTTTCATTTTTTTTTTGAAAATACACAATTTAGTGAAAAATGAAATTATAAGTAATTATTGTTATAGAAATTAAGCTATAAGATTAAATATAACTTCGGAAAAATACATAACAAGAAATAAGTTATAAAGATAAATATAACTTTGAAATTAAACTATAATGTTATTAGTTATAATTTATATCAATTACAACCAAGCTACAACAACAACAACAACAACAAAGCCTTAGTCCCGAAATGATTCGGGGTCGGCTAACATGAACCATCATATAAAACCGTGAAAATCAAGTCGTGTCAGCGACACAGATTCGCTCCCTCCACTCCGTCCTATCCACTACCATATTTTCCTCAATTCCCAATAAACTCATATCACTCTCGATCACCCTCCTCCAAGTTTGCTTAGGTCTTCCCCTACCCCTCACCACTACATCCCTTTGCCACTCTTCGGTTCTCCTAACCGGCGCATCAAGCGCTCTACGTCTCACATGGCCAAACCACCTTAGTCGGTTTTCTCTCATTTTATTCTCAATAGATGTGACCTCTACTTTTGTCCTAATTATTTCATTACGCACCCGGTCCTTTCTCGTGTGACCACACATCCATCTCAACATACGCATCTCCGCCACTGACATCTTATGGATGTGGCAGTGTTTCACTGCCCAACACTCCGTACCATATAACAATGCTGGTCTAATTGCCGTCCGGTAGAATTTTCCCTTCAATCTATTAGGCATGCCGGGATCACAAAGGAAACCCGTAGCACTCTTCCACTTCGACCAACCAGCTTTAATCCTATGAGCAACATCTCCATCTACTTCTCCATCTGTTTGGATAATAGATCCTAAATACCGGAAGCAATCCGAGGCCTGAACAACTCTCCCATCTAGGATGATTGTCCCTGCCTCCCTACTCCTACGGCTGCTAAACTTACACTCCAAATATTCTGTATTACTTCGACTCAACTTAAAGCCTCTAGATTCTAGAGTTTGCCTCCATAGTTCCAACTTCATCTCCACTCCTTCTTTCGTCTCCTCAACCAACACAATATCATCTGCAAACAGTATGCACCATGGTATACCATCTTGAAGTGAACTTGTTAGTTCATCCATAACGATGGCAAAAAGAAATGGGCTTAGTGCGGAACCTTGATGCACTCCAATCGTAATAGGAAACTCTTCAGTCTTCCCAACACTAGTACGTACACTCGTGCATACTCCCTCATACATGTCCTTTATGATGTCAATATATTTCCGCGAAATGCCTTTCCTTATCAAGGCCCACCAAAGTACTTCCCTTGGTACCTTATCATATGCTTTCTCCAAGTCAATGAAAACCATATGCAAGTCTTTCTTCTTATTTCGATAGTGCTCCATTAATTGTCTCATTAGATGGATGGCTTCCATAGTTGATCTTCCCGGCATAAAGCCAAACTGGTTTTCCGAGATCTTCACCGTCCTCCTTAGCCTTTGTTCAATCACTCGCTCCCAAAGTTTCATAGTGTGACTCATTAATTTGATTCCCCGATAGTTGGCACAATCTTGGACATCGCCTTTGTTCTTATACAAAGGGATTAAGGTACTTTTCCTCCATTCTGATGGCATCTTATTGTTTCTCCAAATTTTGTTGAAGAACGTCGTCAACCATTCGATTCCTCTTTCTCCCAAACATCTCCAAATCTCAATAGGGATGCCATCAGGTCCTACTGCTTTCTTCAACTTCATCTTACTTAATGCCATTTTGACTTCACCCTTTTGAATTCTCCGCAGGCATTCATGATTTATCATATCGTGATGGATACTTATATCTCCAACATCTTGTTGGCGATCTCCATTAAATAAGTCATCAAAATAGGACCTCCATCGTTCCTTGATATCCTTATCTCCAACTAGGACTTTCTGGTCCACATCCTTCACACATTTAACTTTTCCGAGATCTCGCGTCTTCCTATCTCTCATCCGAGCAATTCTATATATGTCTCTTTCCCCTTCTTTCGTATCCAATCTTGTATACAGATCCCGATTCACCTTTGCTCTAGCATCTCGTATGACCTTCTTTACTTCCCTTTTAGCCTCTTTGTATTTTTCGTAGTTCTCGTCACTCCTACATTTCCCCAATAGTTTATAGGATTCTCTCTTACTCTTTACTGCTTGTCGTACTTCTTCTGTCCACCAAGATGTGTCCTTACCCGGTGGCATGCTACCTTTAGATTCCCCTAGAACTTCCTTCGCTACTTCCCTTATACTATGATCCATCTTATTCCATATCGAATCTATATCTGAATCCATATTGCAAGTCCAAATATCTTTTTTGGTCATCTCATCCACAAATTTTTGTTGATTCTCCCCTTGCAATTTCCACCACTTAATCTTAGTCTCTACTTGAGGTGTTTGTTTTCTTATACATTTCCTACTTCGAAAATCTAGCACCACTACTCTATGTTGGGTTGTCGTACTCTCACCAGGGATCACCTTACAATCAATATAACTCTTTCTCCAAGCACTCCTTACTAAGAAGAAGTCAATTTGGCTCGCATTACCGCCACTCCGATAAGTCACTAAGTGGGATGTTCTCTTCATAAACCATGTGTTCATGATACTCAAGTCATAGGCTGATGCGAATTCCAAAATATCATTTCCTGCTTCATTCTTATCTCCAAAACCATACCCTCCATGAACACTCTCAAACCCATCTCGCCTAGAACCCACGTGTCCATTGAGATCACCCCCTAGTACTATTTTTTCATCCCTAGGGACCTGTCGCACCACTTCCTCTAAGTCATCCCAAAAAGCTTGTCTTATAGACACATCTAATCCTATTTGTGGCGCATATGCACTAATGACATTCACAACCTCATCCCCTATCACTAGCTTAACACTCATAATTCTATCGCTCTTCCTAGACACCGCTACTACCTCATCAATATACTCCCTATCAATAAGAATACCTACTCCATTTCTACCCTTATCCTTTCCTGAGTACCAAAGCTTATAACCCCAAGGAGCTATCTCTCTAGCCTTAGCTCCAACCCACTTGGTTTCTTGTAGGCATAATATATTTATTCTCCTCCTCTTCATAACATCTACAATTTCAGCTAATCTTCCTGTCAAAGAACCTATGTTCCATGTCCCAAAGCGTAACCTACTACCCTTACCCCTACCCCTACCATTACCGTGGACTAGCTTATTTACCCGCAACCCTTGCATATTTGACACCACCCCCGGGTCCTAGGGTGGCGCGCCGCTTCGGGGCGACGACCTAGCAACCCTTGCACATTTATCACTACACCCGGGTCTAGGAAGTGCAGCGCGTCGCTGAGTAGGGAATGCCCTAACGGTATTTATATTATGGTTCATGTCATAAGATGTGACTAAGTTTTACGCTGGCCGCCACAAACCTACTGCAACCCTCCTCCTTTGTCCGGGCTTGGGACCGGCTGTAAAGGCCACCAAGTGACCCTCACAGGCGGAGTTAATTACAACCAAGCTACATAATAAGAAATTGTGTCATCCAAAATATTGAGATACTAACTAAATTAAAATAGTATATTGTAATTAACATGTAAAATTCAATTCCTCAAAACTTGGTCTTGTTTAGATAACCTGAAAAAATAATAAAATAATTAAAAATTGAAGAATAAAATTGTTAAATTGAATGTAAAAGTTTATGGTTTATAATAAGAAATAATATATTACCTTAGTAATAATCAAAATAGCTAGCTTCCTTGTCAAGAGTTGTCTATATCCTGAACTTGTATAGGCAGACTCCTTTAGAGGAATTGACAAAAGATCCCTAGAATGTACAATTGAAATAATGCACTTAGTCACATATATTTAAATACTAATATTATTAGAAGCAATAGCACACCACTTTGGGTAATGTAAGTTATGCAATTATCATCAAACAAAACAAAAGATTTAGAACATTACTACAACAAATTGTATTCTTCTTATTGTGTACTAAATTTTGAGAAGATTCTTAAGAAAATATCCATAAAGGAACTTTAACAAATACCTGTTTGAGAAATCCTGCACCAAATGCTCTTATAATCTTCAAAGGCCCTTTAACTCTATAATGAACAATACATTGACTGTCATCTGGGTGTTCATTCTTGATTGTTAAAACTTCCTGCATGAGGTGAACATATACTTAAATTACTCAACAAGCACAAGCTTAGTAGAACAGCTACAAAGTTGAATAAGAGTAAGAATTTTCACATAAAAATCCCAATATTTATGGGGATAAAATAGAAAAATTCAATTCAAGAACATATATTTGGCATTATCTATATAGACCAAAAACTGAAAAAAAGGTCTTAGAGAATCATAAGAACAAAAATAAGAAAAGAAGAAAAAAAATTCAACAGAGCACAGAGTGAGTTTCAAAGGAATGCTTAGAAATATCTAAGTGCTTCCTCTTCATAGATGATCAAAGAAATTAAATTAACAAGCGACGGGGCTTTGCAAAAATGGGGTTAACAACATGCAATAATCATAAGGGAATGATAAAAAAAATAAAGTGAAATTGAGAGTGAGAAAGCAACAAGGAAAATAAATTATATGTTATTCAATTCAATAATTACATGTACGAGGTACCCATTTATTTTAGTGGGGGGAAATGTGATTTTTTCATTTTAACTAAAAATCATTGGCTTAAAATGGGAAAAGAAATTAGTTTCTGATATAAATACTTGAAGACCTAGAGAAAGTTTAGAACATTACTTTAAAGTTTAGAACTAAAGATAATTTGCAAAGCTAGCCATTAGTTTTATAATTCAGAAGAGAACTCTCTTAATAATGTTTGAAATTGGCTCAGATTACCAATTTTAAACCCCTCAATTGTACCATTTGTTGTGTTAACAATTAATATTACTCTTGATAATGGTATTTTTGTACATTATTCTAATTTTATATGCTAATTAACGACTAAACTAGGTTCGAAAAAATAGAGAATTTTATTGCTAAAATACAGAAGGGCAAAACAAAATGTATAGAGGGATGAAAAGCACAAAAATGAAAGGCATGATAGGGAAATATATTATAGATATGGATAGAGGAGATTGGGTGGATACAAATTTTAACACTATACCTTTTACAAATCACAACAGAAAGCTTCAAAACTGACCAGCTCGAATGTCCCTATCTAGACGATCTGCATTTAGGGTCCCCAGAAGCTCTCTGAAGTCTTCATTGAAGATTGAATACGCACTGCATTTAGACAAAAAAAAAATATTCAAAAAATGCAGGCAAATTATGCTCATTACTGAGCTTACTAGTGTTTCAAGCATTGTTAGAAAGATATGACAGACATTCAACACTTTATCAAAACATCATTACGGAAAATCATGATCAGCTGCCAAGATTTCGGTGATAAGAAACAAAACAAAACCCCAATAAAATTAGGAATAATAGCAACAAAATAAATTTATTCCATGTGACAGGCAATGGTTTTTGAATCAAATTAGATCTTCGTTTCAACAGTAATGACAATGGATAGAATTCATGTACTAGACTCAATTTCCGTGCTTCAACCCTTGAAAGGAGGAAAAAGAATATAAGTAATAAAGAAATTCATTTTGATAACGCACTAATTAATTTATGTCTTATCTTACAAAATATAATTTTTCTTCAATGATAAGGTGTGTCAATTTAAACAAGTATTAGCACAGTCAATTAAAAATAGTATAATACATGGCATCACCAGCTTGACGCCGTCCAAGATTAAAGAAGATTAGTGAGAATCCTGTAGCCAGTATCTGTATATGACATGGTAAGAGGAAATTAAGAAACATGGATGTAAGTAAATTTTTGACACACAAGTTGTAAGTGATGCAGTAGATAATGCAACCCAACAATATAACAGATTTGGTCTGCTGAGCATGATAACTAGATAATGTTATGTCTCGTAATTTAAAATACAAATCAACCACAATTGTTACTCGATACATAAATGATAGTTCTTTTATAGGTTGGAGAAATTGAACAAATAAAATTTTGAAGGAAAACAAAAAGAAAAGAAACAAACCAAAGACAATAGAAACAAATAACAAAGCAACTTACATATAAAGGTCCAAGGTCCCATCTATGTGCAACAGGTGCCAAAATGAACCACATAATAATAACAATCCATGCCTTTAGACTAAGAGAGAAAAGTGCCACCAAAAGGAAATCTACATTGAATTAAAAGGATTAATTGATAAGCAGATCGTAGTTTTAGAATGTCACAACATATCCACTAAACGCTTACCATGAAGTTTCAATTTATCATGCAGGAAAAAGTAAAATCTCCTCTTCCACCTACTTGTTGAGTGTGGCAGCTGAAACTTCTGAGACTCAAAAACAAAATTGCTTGAGAAGAAATATTCAATATCTATAACACATTTAAAACAAACAGCAGATTATTCATTCAACTATACCAGTTCATCATCATCGAATTCAAATCCATCCCGCAGATGTTTAGCTGGTGGCTTTGGTTTGACAGCAACAAGGAACACATCTAGAAACTAGAGAAAGTATAAGAACTTAGGCAGTGAAATGATTGAAGTTGCTAAACAAAACTAGAGAAAACTTAGGCTAACATGGACACTAATTTGTGCAGAAGGTTATTCTAATGAACAAATGAAAATACAGTGGAATACATACAAATCAAACAAATGTTGACAATGGAAGCATCCATTAAATTCAAGCATACTCAACATAAAAGGGACTTCAAGGAATTTCTATTGCTGCCTCTGATCTCACGAATATCATGCCTGTAATAGGAAATGATTATGTCATTTCAATTAATACAAGCAATCAAATGGAGTGATTTTCAATTAATTGAAACATCAACAAAAATGCAGGAAAGAATTGGAGTGTCAAATCCCAGTCACATATTACAATCGGACTTGTCCAACGGCACTTCCTAAAGTAGGACAAGCTTGGTAAGAAGCTCCCAAGTCATGGCTCATACTTGTCCAACCAGTTTTAGTATCTTAACCCACCTGACATGTGCTAACTTTGGATGTTCTAATTTTTTTGAGATAAGGTACCAGAATAGGTCTATAGTTTTTTGGGGAAGTATCAATTTAAGATCCACGTACAAAATAACACCAATATAGGCTTAAGGTTTGAAAAATGTACCAATTTAGGTCTCAATAACGGAACGAGACACGCCATTGAACTTAACGAAGGAATATCAATGACGTGTGTCTCGTTCCGTTATTGAGGCCTAAATTGGTACGATTTTTCAAACGTTAAGTCTATATTGGTGCTATTTTATAAGTGGAGCCTAAATTGATACTTCCCCAAAAGCTATAGGTCTAAATTGAGAAGAATTATCCAACATTGATTAAAATTTACAAAATAAATAGTGTTAAAAGCATCAAAGAACCCCAAATCAGTTCCAATCAACATATATAATTAATGTTATAAGGAATGCAGTTAACAAATACATGAGAACTGATTAACCTAAATGATTGGGTACTTACATAAAAGAGATATCTTCAACATTTCAAGTTATTACCTTAAAATGACAAAAGTTTCAATCAGAGTAATTCAAAGTTAGAGATTAATAAAATGCAGCCCATCAGATAAGGAACCCAAATAAACAAAGAGCACAAAACTTCAATAAATAAATAGCACATAACTTCACTAAACAAAGAGTACAGAAATTCAGATCTAAATATAAATCAACTATTACCTAATTAGTTCAATAAACCTTAAGAGACCAATCAACTATTACCCAACGATCCTGTAGACAAGATTGGATTCCTCCCCAACTCCTTCAAAGACCAATTTAGTTGGAGCTGAAGTTATTGGTGGCTACTTTGAGGTTGGAGATATGATTTCAGAGAAAGAAAACTAGTAGACAAGTCGAGCAAACACAAGGTGAACGATGATTTGGGGATGAGATTTTTGTTTAGATGGTCTTTTTCTGGGTAGGTCTCAGGTGGAAACAATTAGTCAAAGAAAGAAGGATGCAGGATCATAAAGTTAGGTCTTTGGAGAAAGAAGCAACCAGAATCGGAAAGGTCATAGGATGGGAACGGTAGGAGTTCAGATGTTTAGGGTTCTCTTTCTTGTTATGCTATAGTGGGTTTGTTAAATATTAAATAATATATTTCTTTTATTTAAATTAAAAAAGTTTCATATTTATATTTAGTCTAGCGCCAATTTTTAGCGGTACTTTTTTCATTTTGTTGAATTTTCTAAATTCATACTAATTTTGTGGGGGCAATATCAATTTGCCATAAAAGATACCTTATTTTATGGCAAAAATCAAAATTCCCCACAATATCTTATATTATAAGTGGCAGTTTTCTAAATCAGCCACTAATTACATTACTATATGTGGCAAATAACGAATTAGCCACTAAAAAAGATCAATTGTGGCAAACTATGTGTCCGCTACAAATTGTTTGTATTTAGTGGCAAATTTTTTTTCCCCACAAAATTATTGCCACTAAAAATCTCATTTGTTGTAGTGCGGCAGTGAATCGCTATAGTTAGTTGTGTAGTGTAACAAGAGTTTGCTAATAGAGGATTCATTACTCTAAGTAAATAGAGATAAATCCTAAGATAGTTATTGATTGGTTTTTTTTGATGGAATGAGTTTCTGGCCAGGACAATAAGACTCATCTGATGAGATTAGTATCAAGAAATGGTTCCTTGATGAGAGTCTTATTTTATCGAAGACTTAATCAATATTTCTTAGTATCTTGACGGTTAGAGTTTGACATTTTGTGACTCTAGTTAAGATCGGGATTTTTAATGAAAGGACTTTAGTGCATGGAAATTATGATCGATGGTTCATAATTAGTTTAATTATAAGTTTACTTCGAGTAACTTTATTTTTTAATTGGGACGTCATGGCGCAGTGTGTTAGTTGGAGATCATGACCTTTAGAGGACTATAAGTAAATATAAGTTAAGCTTATATAGGATACACTAATTGGATTCCTGACATACTTACTAAGAGTTAGTATTATGCCTCTAATGCCAGTTAAAGATGAACCTAAAAAGTCACACACATACAAGTTGTTTGTATCAAGCTTTTGTTAAATTGATTAATTAAAAGTGTTTTAATTAATTAATTGACACAATTGAATATGTCAATGGGATTGACAAAACATTCTAACATTGTTTGATATTCAATTGAAATGAGGAAATTATAAATAATAATTCTTGCTCGATAAAATGCAACAGTCAAGTGTTGACTGTTGGAATTTAAAGGTGTCTTAAGTTAGCTCCTCTAAAATTAACCGAAAGATATAATAGTAATTAATTAAGTTGTTAATTAATTATTATTATATATATTTTATAATAATAAATAATATAATGAATTATTATATATATAATAATAATATTTATTTTATTATTATTATATTTATTATTTAATATTATATTATTATTATTAAAAAAAAATTATATATCATTGCATGCAGTAGGACACGTAATATGTCCTACTGCACACAATACATATCAATCCAAATGGATTGATATGTTGACATATATATATATGTCATTTGAAAAAGTCAAGTGGATATATATATGTATGGAAAAACTTGATATATGGTTTTGATGATTGATTTTCGGTTTTAATAAAAAAAATTGAGCAAGAGTTTTTGTTCATTTGAGGCTTGATCTAATCGACTTAGTGGACTGATTAGAGGCTTCACCACTAGAGAAGCTTTAATACCCGATTGGAATCTACAAGAGGTATTTTTCCAATCTCGTAGTATAAATATCAATTTGATTATTAAAGAACTTAATGATCTTGGTTAAGGATTGGATGTCAGACATCGGATGTTTGACTGTTTATCAGAGTGATTGGATCACACTGATTGTTTGTTTAGGGAAATTTTTTGAAATTCGTTCCTAAATACCAACATGCTTCCACTTCAAATCCTTCAAAAGGTTCCCGCGCGGAGGGCCGTATGGGTATTTTTCATAGCGCGTAACGCTGTCTATGTGAGCAAATTTACCGAGCTTCCTGTGTCAACTAGCACCTGGTGCACCTTAAAGCTAGCAATGTTGATAGTGACCACGAGGGCCTCTGAGTGACTGGTTCGGAGTGGTGGCTGTAGTGTCAGGGTCTGATCAGCTGTTTTTCTCTTCCGTGAGGTCTCCGGATGGGGGCAGAGCGCCGGTGTTCCTTCTCTTATGATATGAATTTCCCCGTGGAACCTCGGTCTCTTAGGTTCCTCCGCTCGGCCAGCGTCGCATTGCTTCGGGCTTTGCTCTCTTTGCCTAATGGGTCTCGGCGGGGCACCTTGCTGTGTGATTCGTTCAACTTCCTTTTGTAGCTGATAATAGTTCTCCGTGGAGTGTCCGAAAGATTTATGGTATTTGCAGTATTCTTTCTCGATGCGGGTCTTCCCTTTGTCTGCCGGCGGGGTCAAGTGTGTGTATCGCCGAGCCGGGTTTTGAGTTACATAGTGCACCTCCTTTCCTCAGGACCGGTCTCCCCTGCGTTCCGAGTTCATCGTCTCTACACGCGCAGGAAAAGGTAAGAGGGCCTCCCTGCGGGCCCGTCCTCCATCTCGGGCCTCCCCGGCCAGCCTGCTTTTCTCTTCTCTCCGCGAGTCTCCTCTGGCTTTGTCTTTTTCCGATTGTTCGTACCCTACAGGTCAATCACAGTCGTCGTACCGGACGAAGGTCTGTGCCATGGTCATGAGCTCCTCGAAGGATCGGGGCATCTTTCTGAAGCACTTTTGTTTAAGGGGCTCGCACGAGGTGCCTTTTACGAGGGCGTTGTGGGCCACTTCCAGATTGAGGCCTTTGACCTGAGAGGCCATGTGGTGGAACCTGGAGAGGAAATTTCGTAGTGGCTCGGTCGTCCGCTGTTTGAGCCCATTGAGGTCCGAGCTGATCTTCCTTACCTTTGCTGCCGCGAAGAATCTAGAGAGAAAAAGGTCTTTTAATAGGTCGAAGGAATCGATGGATTCAGGATCCAATCCTCGATACCACTCCTGCGCACTCGTGGAAAGTGTAGTGGGGAAAACCTTGCACATGATGTCCTCGTCCTTGGAGTAGAGGTTGATGGTGCTCATAAAAGAAGCCACGTGATCAATTGGGTCTTCGGTTCCCGAGTATTCACTACAACAAATATCCAATATTGTGACGAAAATTCGTCTGACAAAATAATTTTTGTCACAATTAATGTACTTATTGTGACAAAACATAATTAGTAAAAAAATGTGAAAATTCCAAACAAAATTATGATAAAATAATGTTTCGTCCAAATATTTATCACAATAAAGCACCAGTCAATCAATATTATGACAAAAAAAATTGTCACACATTTTTGTCATAAATACATAGGGTTGTGACAAAAATTCATACGTAAAAATAATTTTTTTTATCACAACTAATGTATTTATTGTGATCAAATAATAATTAGTAAGAAAAGGTAAAAAAAACCAAAAGAAATCGTGAGAAAAAAATATTTTGTCGAAATATTTATCACAAGAAAGTAGAACTTAATACATATTATGATAAAAACAAATTGCCACGTCATTTTTGTCATAAATATATAAAGATGTAACGAAACATTCATACGATAAAATAACTGTTTTCGCAATTAATGTACTTATTATGACAAAATTACAATTAGTAAAAAAATGAAAAAACAAAACCAAATTATGACAGTAATATTTATCAAATTAGACTAATCTATTGTTTCGGAAATCAATTTACAAATTTTCATATTTATTTGGGGATCAGAATGTGTCAGAGATTAATATAAGATATACGATTAAGCCTTAATAATCTTGAGCTTTTAGTTCAAACGGTTCCATGACATGGTATTAGAGTTGCTTGGACCAAACGGTCGAGGGTTCGAGTCCTGGCAACCTCATAAATTTGTAGAATTAAAAATACATGGCGGGTTGGGCCTGTGTTGTACACGCTGCAAGCCCAATGGGTATTTGCGATTAATATAAGATATACGATTTAGCGGGTTGGACCTGTGTTGTACAAGCTGCAAGCCCAATGAGCATTTGCATATGGGGGTGTGTATATAACATTTTTCTTACTACATTATGTAGTCACAATAAATCATATTTCACGGTTATTTAAATTTTGTCATAATAGCTAGATTAATGACAAATTATAGTTGTAACAATAATTAAAAACTAATTATGAGGTAATACAATTTTGTCACTAAAAACTTATTAAGACGGACTTATTGTGACTAGGATGGTGACAAAAAACTTTGTAACAAGAAGTTTCTTATGACAAAAATATAACTTATTTTGACAAATTAAATTGTCGCAACAAGCTTGAATTCTTGTAGTGATTGGGACAATCGCGGGGCTTTCCAGTCACGAGGGAACCTCGTTTCAATGATTCTCTGCACTAGCGGAGTTTTACTGGAGGTGATGCTTCCCCCCATTACTCCCCCGAGCGCCCTCTTGTCCAGAAATCGCTGAATTTTCTGTTCGAGAAGGTCCTCGTCGCCGGTAGTTGCGGGTCCCCCGGATGTCGCACCTCTTGCTCCTAGTGCAGCCGCGGCGGGGTCATGTTGCCTGTCAGGGAGCGGCCCCGGGGCCGCTGACCTGCCCGCAACCATGCCTGTCTGTTGTGGTGTTGCGGCCTCCTTGAGGTATTGCCAGATTTTAGCGTTCTCCTCCTGCAGGCTTTGTTGCTGCTCCATGACCTTCATCTGAGCCGCCGTGTGAATGGTCTGAGTTGTCTGAAAACCTCGTATGGCGCTGAGGAGTTGCTTGGTGTTGTATGCTCCTTCCTCCTCGGGATCCACCTCCTCCATCAGTGGACCCAGGTTCCTGGGAGAAATTGGGGTGGGCAGCGTAGGACGCGCTTCGCTGGTCATGGAACTGGTAGCTGCAGCGTTTGGCACTCCGGTCGGTGTGAGCTCAGTTGTCGTCTGCATCTTGCTGAATACTTCGAAAATCACTTGTAGTCCACCTTCACTGCACCAAATAATTAGGGAATGTCCTACAGTGATTCGGGTTGCCTTCGAGGATCCTCGCGTTTCCTGGTTCTCGTCTCTGCGCGGGGAGCGGTCCCTGTGAACACTCCGACGATCAAGACAGTCAGATGTTCGAGAAGATTATTAAAGCAAAATAAACGAGAAGCTTAGAGAGTACCCGGTTTAGTAGTGATTGAAAGAGAGTCTCCCCTTTTACCTTCCCATGGTCAGGGTATTTATAGTGAGCTGGGGTGGCTTTATGGGCCTAGCTTCTTGGGCCCTTGGGCCCTGTTTGGGCCTTATGATATTCCGAATCATACAGTAAAACCTCTGTATAGGAATATTGTATATAGGAATAACCTCTATTTTGTTATAAAAAAACTCGGTCCCAACTTAGGCCAGTTATAAATAGGAATAACCTCACAAACTATATGTCCATATATATATATATATATATATATATATATATATATTAAGAATTCAAACTAAATTATAAAATATTAAAAAAAAACTATTGAAATTATTTATGAGTGGAAGCACAAACTATAACTTGAAATTATAAATATTTAATATTTTTTTTTTTTTTTTTATTGATGTAACATTTTTCCCCATGAAACTCTCCTCTAAAATACTCGAGTTGCCTATATATATATATATGGTTTCAGACTAGACTATACTAGATTTTGACATGTGTTTGTATTAACTCTTGATTGTTGAATACATGTTGAAATTCATAAAAGAAAAATTAAATTGGGAGTAAGAATAGAAATGTTTAGAGTGTAATGATTGTTTTTATTTTACAAGAGAACATTAAAGAATTTCAATCATAAATAAAATAATAAATCAAAGTAGATATTTTTCCAATATAACTTTACCCCATCTCTCCCTCACTATATATGCAATGCATCCAATATTATTTTTATACCATTTTAGAGACATACGTAGATTCAAGGAGGACCACAAACATATGTACATCTTATAAACATCATAGTCATAGATCTTTGACTCCAGAATCCACATGCTAGTATTTTCGACCAATATAGAACATAAACGATGAGCTATTTAAGAATAATTATCAAATTTGACTTTAATGTTTTTCAAAAATTATAAATTTATAATTAACGTTTTAACGTTTTTAAGCTATATCAATTTTAGTTCTACGTTACAAAAATTTGCCGCACTGGATTTTTCCACTTCAAACAGTAAAAGTGAGCCATTTTGATTATTATTTAATTATCACATCTGAACTTCCAAACACATTTGTGGATAAATTGGATACGTTTTACATATTCTTTTTGTTATTTATTTGTAACTATATTAGTAACAGTAAACAATTTAGATACGTTGACAAAAAAATATTATCATTAATGTATATGTGGTAGACTTACTTATTAGCATTTTAACATCTTTTTTTTTTTTTTGTAAATGTGTTAGTGTAATAGTTTGTCCCAAAGACATTGTCCGCTTTGGTTCAGATACATCATCTTGGGCCTCAATCTTTAAAATGTGTATGCATGTATACGCACTTGCTAATAAGCTTCAATCACTACCTCTCTATTTTCGATGTGGGATTCGGTTCATTTTTGCCCCCATCGCCATCTCTTATAAAGCCGCTCTTATTGCTCAAACCTTCAGCCCCGATGCCAACCACTTCAGATCAGATTTTTATAATTAATAACACACTAAACATGTTAGACATAATAAACGTTTAAAATTGCTGATGTTACAAGTAAATAATAATCTAATTGGTCTTTTAAAATTTTGATAACATAAAGACTAAAATTAAATTTGCTTGGAAATGTTTAAGATTACATTTGTATTATTTCTTGTGTCAGGTTAAATTTGCACTGTTTTTGTCCCACAATATAATTAATAGCAATGAAGGAAATTGGAAATGGGTAGTTGACACTTCCTTGCTCACAGTCTCTCAACACATTGAATAGCCCCTGCACTTGAGTTTTATTGCTGTCAATTCCCACAGCTATTATGGTCATCTCATCAATGCTCTTTTTACCTAACGATGTGATTAAGGCTTTTATTGATATACTACCATTTTCTGCTTCTGTTGCTTTAATCATTTTCATGAAGTACGACCAATATATGGACGGAGATATTATATACAGTAATTCCCATTTACTTTCTTTGCTTATTCTATATGGTTTAGGACCCTATCATAAGAAGATAAAATTTATTGTTGTGCTTCTGGCTTCTAGCCTTTCATTAGAAAAAAGTTAAACTTTATTTTCTTCTAACAAACACCTAATAATGTCTTTTATACATTATACTACATGTTATTGAAATTATATTAATATTTCTAATGATCTCTAAGTTTAAGAATCTATGAGTTTTTTCGTAAAAAAAAATCTCTCAGATTTGATAGCATAAATTATTTTGTAAAAAAAAATTGATATATATATTACTATGTGTTGAAATATTATTATTAAAATGAAATTATGAAGATTCAAACACTCGCTTTTGTTAACAATATAGTAGTGTGGTTTAGTGAAAAACGGTTTGAGAAAGCATGTTGGGCTCAAACCGCTAATTTAAAAAAAATAGTGAAAAGAGCTTTTTCAAATGGAGAATTAAAAAAAAAAAAAGGAGATTGCCCTATTTTGTATCCAATATTTACTAGATATTAGCAATCAATACAAGTTTTATAAGATTGGAGACTAATAGATTCCTCAGTATATTCACCAATCAATAATATACATATTTATATACACAAGTATTCGAAACCCTATAAAGTCTCTTTTAGTACGATATAATACAATGTAATGTAATCAATATTGTAATGTAATCAAAGTTGTAATGAAATGAAATGTAATAATGATTCTATTACAATGTTTGGTTGGAAAATCCATCCCCACAAAATAACTATTCTAGCCAAGGTTGTATATAGCAAATGTGGCTTCAAGAAATGCAACCAATTTTGTGGTAAGCACCTAGAAGTTCCCTGTAATCAATAAGGTCTTGTTCTTTGTTACTTAATTTCAGTATCAGTAATATCAGTTCAATTCAGGATTCAGTAATTTATCATTATTTATTATAATTATAATTATATATATAATTTATTATTATTTATTATAATATATATAATTTATAATTTAGTATTATTTATATATAATTCCTTACTTAGATTCAGTAAAAAAAAAGAACAGAGCCTATATTAAACAATATACTCGGATTTTCCCTTTGCAAAGTAGAAGTGTCAGTTTTGGAGCCTCAAAAACCAAAACTGGTTAATCAAGAGGTGAGTTTCTCATGCCACATTCGTGGAGATTATTTGAGACCATAGAGAGATTTTCGCAATCTCGTTGAAATATCATTAATCTACTTTATTTTTATTGATTAAGGTTCAATTTTTAGATAAATGATTTATTAAATTTATATTTTGTTAAATTTATAATATTTCTTGTTTTAGGTATTGATTCTTAATGGGTAAGAGTACCCGTGAATTAAATGGGACGGGTATGTGATGAAAAAAGTATACCTGTTAGGGTAATGAGACGGGTTCGGGTACAGTGAATTAAAAAGTAAACGAGTAAATATTTGGGATTGACGCTACTCGCGGGTACCGTACCTGTTGTCATCTCATAGAAAAACCTTTATAATTATATCTAACACATGTAATCTAAAGTTTTTTAACTTTTTATATGAAAATCTTGTTTGTAATAAAAAAAAATTACAATTAAGTCATATTTCAAAAGCAATCCTCGATATGTCACTATTTTTTTATATCATAAAATAAATAAAGTATATTTTTAAAGATTACTTTATAAATATGATGGAGGTGCTTGGTTGTCTGGTTTTGCTCAGAATTTGGGCTTGGGCTCTTCGTTTATTGCTGAACTCTGGGATATCTTTTCTGGGCTTAGGATGGCAGAGGGTCTGGGGATTAGGAAGCTGCTCGTGGAGTCAGACAATCTCGAAGCAAGTCAATTTAATTTATGATAAAAGGGTTCTGTGCTTAGGGAGCCAGAATTTAGTCAAGGCAATTAGAAGGATTTGCTCCTCTTTCGAAAGTATCAACTTCTGCCATGTTTACAGAGAGCAGGATCAGATGACAGATCGGCTTGCTACAGAAGGCCATGAGAGGGTTTTGGGCGTCTCGATTTTCTCGTCTCCCCCTAATTTCCTTTTGTCTTTGCTTTCGGAATATAATGTGGGAGTTAGCTTTCCTAGACTATTCCCGAACTAACTTGTTGTGGTGTTTTGTTTCTTCCTTCTTTTCCCTACCAAACAAAATAAAGAATACTTTATAAAATTTAGATATCAATTCATAAATTCTAGATACTAAAAATATATCTTAGATTATATTAAAAGTAATGAAATGGTTACTTAATGACTGATTTTCTTTATAAATTTTCCAAAATTTTAATTAAGGCCCACAAATAACAAGAATACATGACATTAGAGAAAAATAGGCTTTATTTATTTATTATAGGGTTGAGCTAGATGGAAGATACGCATAAGAGTTTAATAATTCATTTAATGAAGTTCAGATTGTAGGGTCTGGTTTCCCACTTCAACAACATAACCCTAAAATAACCACCAAATCACAAACGTGTTTCATAATTTTCTTCTACAATTAAAATGAATGAACCTTCATTGTTCTTAAATATATTATATAGACTCGTTAATCTCTCAAAACAGATTCCGTAAGTCACTCATTATTTTAATCTAATCTTTACTTTAAGTTTCTAATAAACCTTGAAGAAACTTAATTTACAGTGACTGATCAAGTGAATTTAATCAAAGTGAATTTAATCAGTCGTTCACGATTTACGGCTCCCAAAATGTCAAGGAACCGATTGAACTAAAAGCTCGAACTGATAGTTAAGGGACACACCCCCACACGCAAATACCCATTGAGCTTGCAGCTTGCACAACACAGGCCCATCCCGCCATGTGTTTTATTAATTCCACAAATTAATGAGTTTGCCGGGACTCGAACCCAGGACCACTTGGTCACACTGGCTCTGATACCATGTCAAGGAACCGATTGAACTAAAAGCTCGAGCTGATAGTTAAGGTCCAATCATATATCTTATATTAATCTCCGACATAAAATGTGTAAGAATACATGCATGTTTTAAGTGAGTTTTTTTTAATTAATTATTTTGCACAACGATTTTATGAGTCTGCCAAGATATATTCATTTATAATAATGCTGAACCTATTGAGTTGACATTCAAACAACACATGATGCAAAATTTCTTCATGTTTACTTCATGAATGTTCCAACTTTCTTTGATCATATTCAAAATATTTTGCAGTATGTTACAAAGAATAACATTCTCGATATATAATGGTATAAAAAAAATTCAAAAAAAAAAAAAAAGTATCCATTAAACAAAATTAGCAAATATTTAAAGTAATTAAGACACATGCATATCAAAAAGATAACCTGATACACAACACAACACAAGCCAAACATAAATGAAAAATTAACTAAAACACACAAAAAATTCAACAACTAACTAATTAAACAACACTAAAACTAATTAAACAACACTAGAAACTCCAACACTATGCTTTCAAGGGTAAGGAAGAACACCACTTCCACCCCCAACTCCACCACCAGCACCGCCTCCAACGCCACCACCCACACCACCAACACCGCCAACACCACCACCAAGTCCACCTAAACCACCTAAACCTCCTAAACCCCCTAAACCACTTCCATCACCACCTAGCCCTCCAAGTCCACCAAGTCCACCAGCACCACCTAGACCACCAGCACCACCAAGTCCAGTGACTCCTCCGAGACCACCAGCACCACCGAAGGGAAGCCCATTACCGCCGAGTCCAGCAAAGCCACCAACGCCACCATAGGTAACGAAGTTCTTCTGGTCATTTAAACCAGCATCAGTAGGCACATTACTGTTGGAAGTAGCCACATTGTTTACAGTGGGCACGTTTCTAGCATTAGTCTGCTGGACAACTGCTACTAGAGCAAGAACAAGAATAAAAGAAAGAAACTTGCTTGCCATCTATTTTTTCTTTGTGTTTGAAAATTTTGTGGTGAGTGTGAAAATGGAGGGGTGTAGAGAGGGGTATTTAAAGGCGAAAGGAGCAGTAGGAAACAGTTGGAAGCAGTAAATGGGGTTAAATACAAGTTACAGACTTCTGGTCTATTTAAATTTTTATTTGAATTGGGGTTTAAATGTTATTCATCGATTCTGGTTAAAAAAATTAGGGAGGAGTCAGTGTCAAGTTGAGACAGAAGTAGTACGAATTTACGAAGTTGGCAGTGTAATAAATATATGGCGGAAACTTAGTCTAGCTTTGGAAGTTCCGGACTAAGTTTATTTGAATAAAGGTTGAAATGGGTTCTCAAAAATTGCATGATTTTTTTTTTTTTTGTGGTTGGTATCAACTCATCCTTAAAGTTGTTAAAGTTAGGTCTAACAAGTCAAATTAATTTAGGATGAAATCAGTTCTGAAAATATAATAAATTTTTTATAACTAAAATTTATCGTGTTTACATTTTGATACTTGAAATCTATTTTTATATATTTTTTTAAAATATATTTTTAAAAACTATTATATTATGAGCAAGCGCATAACGTTGATAAAACAAATCTTTTGAAGTAGAATATGAGCCAAGAACAATTAGTTCTGAGAGAAACTCTCTGAAAAAGATACAGAAAAAACTTAATTGAACCATTCGAAATAGTATTTTTGCATTGATATTCTGCACTGGCATATAAAGTAATGTGTCTATGCCAAAACGTTCTGCGATTGCGCAAAATATAATAGTTTTTAAATATAAAAATAGATTTCAAATATCAAAACGTAAACATGATAAAATTCAGATATTAAAAATATATTATATTTTTAGTTCTGATTTGATTATGAGTTAATTTGATATTTTCGAGCAACTTTGTAAACTGGATTGATACCTATTGATTTAGACTAAATTGACCCTCTATGACAATTTTAAAGGCCAATTTGAACCTTTAATCAAGTTTATTTGCATATTTTAAAAGGATTTTATCTCAACTGAGTTTTAATTTTTTTTTATTGAATTTGCTTCTAGGAGGTTATACGAGTGATATGGGTTTATTGGGGATTGAGGAAAATATAGTAGTGGATGGAGAGAATTTGTATCATTGACACGACTTGATTTTACGGTTTTATATAATGGATCATGTTAACCGACCCCGAATCATTTCGGGACTAAGGCTTTGTTGTTGTATTGAATTTGCTTCTAAGAGGTTACATGATATTTGGTTCCAATAAATAATTAAAAATAGAGAAGATCAAAACTAATTCAAATACCAAGTTAAGATCCTAACACATAATCACAAAATTAACTAATATTAAAACCATCCCTTATTAGCCCCTTAAGTTAACGGTAGGTGGACTTTCAATTTGTCTCGTAACTAAAGAAAGTGTGCCTTTAAGAGAGGGGTTTTTGTGAACACATCCATTTTCTGATCAAGTGTTGAGATATAACAAATTTTAAACTCTTTCCGAGAGCAGCCTTATCACGATCAAAATGGAAATCAATCTCTCCAAGTGTTTGGAACGATAATGAAAACTAGGACTCTATAAGGTAAGTAGGTCCCAAATTATCACACTATAAAACTGACACTTTAGAAGAGAAAAGTCATACTTGTAACTGTTGGATCGAAGAAATAAACTTTCAGAGGAAGAGTATAATTGCTAGAATAATTCTCTTGATCTACTGTTTGTATTGATAGGTATTTATAGATTACAAAAAAAAAAACTATTGATAAATAACATGACTCTTAAGAAACAACACACCTCTTAAGAAAGATAGATGAATCTTGAATGAAACAACACGACTCTTAAGAAACACCACACTTTTAGGAAACATGCAAGACTTTTGACAATACAAGGAATCAAAATAAAGACCATATTAATTATATGTCTATTATTTCAACACCCCTTCTTAAAGTTATGATTTTCATCCTTTAGTAACACCAAGAACAACTTTCAATGTGCTCAAATCTTCGAAATTCAAAGCTTTCATAAAAATATCAGTAGTTGGATTTTTTGATGGTACATGTTTGAGTTGAATTTCTTTCCTTCCAATGCATTCTCTAATAAAATGATACTTAGTGTTAATGTGCTTACTTCTATCATGAAAAATCAGATTTTTAGCCAACACAATAATTGACTTATTATCAACAAAAACATCAGTAGCTCCACCTTGAACAAAATTCAAACTCTTTAACATTCTTGTCGGCCATATTGCATGACAAACACACGAAGCAGTTGCAATATATTCTGCTTCACATGTTGAAACTGTTATAATAGCTTGTTTCTTAGAACTCCAAGCAAAAACAATTGTTCCATAAAGAAAACAAACTCAGGTGTGCTCTTTCTATCATCAACATCTCCTCCCCAATCACTAAACTGAATCCATACAATCTGAAATTATTTTGAGAAGAGTAAAATAAACCATAATCTAGTGTCTTTGAAGTATCGAAGTGTCCACTGTGCTTCCTCCAAATAAGCTAAAGTTGGAACCTCTATGTAATGACTAATGAGTCCAACTCCATATAAATGGTCTTTTATATGTCAAAAATGTCAGCCTTCCAACCAACCTTCTGAATAAAGTTGGATTCACGTTTTCTTCCTCACCATGCTTTAACAACTTATTTCGACAATCCACGAGTAGAAGCTGAATTGCATTTATCCATCTCGAATTCTTTCAAAATAGCTTCCGCGTAAGACTTTTGAGACAATAAGAAGACTTTATCACTTTGCTTAACTTCAATTTCCAAATAATATGACATCAACTCCAAATCAGTCATCTCAAAATTGTTTGTCATCAACTTCTTAAATTCTTCAAATCATCTTTTGTTCACATCTTGTGAAAATCAAATAATCAATATACAAGCATACATACATTATTTTTCCATCTCTTAACCTATAAAGCATGCTCATAAGGACATCTTGTGAAGCCACTCTTCTGAAAATATTTATCGATGCAAGAATACCACGCCCTTAGAGATTACTTAAGGCCATACAAGGCGTTCTTTAACTTCAGCACCTTATCTTCTTAACATTTGATAGTGTAACCCAATGGTGGATTCACATAAACTTCTCCTTCAAGAGTTCCATTTAAGAATGCTGATTTGACATCCATTTGGTGAATTTTTCATCTTTGTTGAGCTGCCAAGGAAATAGCTAATCGAATTTTCTCTATTCGAGCCACTGGAGCAAAAACTTCTTCACAATCCATTTTGGCATGTTGAGAAAAACCTTTTGCAACAGGGTGAGCTTTATACTTCTCCACTTCTCCTCTGACATTCTTTTTCACTTTTAAAATCTAGTTCATTGTGATGCGTCCCGAGACCTGACGCTTAAAGACTCACTAAGGGAGTCATTATCAAGTAATAATTTGGAGCATCAATTTTTTTTTTTTTTGGAAACAGGCATCAATTTAATTTAACCATCCTTTTTAATTTTACATTTATTTTAGTAATTTTGTTTTATTCTTTTTTACTTGACAAACACTAACTAATATATGCAAAACGACATCGAATAATATATTTTAGGGCATCAATTTAATTTAATCATCCTTTCAAATCTATATAGAACCTTGTTTCTTCTCTCCATGTTGTATTTGCTTGTGCCGATATCCTTCCCTTTGTTCTTTCTCGAAAAAACCATTTTATGAACAATTTAGATGTATTTTCACGATCCGTCTAAGCAACCTCCTTTCTAATCCCTTTTAGATCGAGTCGTTTACCTCTGATAAAGTTATTTGTTATATTTATCTATATTAGTCTGCATTTTACATTTTTTCCATATGTATACCGTTAACTTGTGTTATTACAATGATACATGTTTGTGTCCTGAGGGAGAATTGGCTTTACTATTTTATTATTTTCCTTGGTTGTCTTCTTTATAGATGTTTGTGTCTATCATTTGCAATATTAATGAAATAAAATCTTTTTGGGATACCCTTCTCATTTCTTCCTCTTTTATCCCTCTACATTGCGATCTTTGCCCAATTACTCATTACTTCTGATAAAGTTATTTTCAATTTGCACAACAAAACTTATCAAAATATTGATGTAGTATAGAAGTTAGTTGGCTATAAGTCAAATAAACGTCACATCGGGCAATAATATGATTTTTAAGAGAGAACAAAAATAGTGTCTTATGATGTGCCACGTAACGCATACGTGGTTGTAACATTTCTACCGAGTCAGAAATAAAAGTCCAACATACCTAACATGACACTTAGGTAATTTATAAATGCTTAATTGTAAGTTTTGAATATCATAGAATCGATATATCTATTTGAGAAATATTATTAAGAATAAAGTACAAAGTTTAAAAGTATTATTTTATAATATTGAACTTAAAACAAACATTTCAAATAAATTTATTTTGAGTCAGTGGCGGATGCCTGCCCCCTCCTTTGCCTTGCAAAATATAATAGGAAAAAGTACAAAAATAAATCATGCGGTTTGAGTCATTTTCAAACATAAACTACGTGGTTTAAAAGTTTGCAAACTGGTAGCTTGTGGTTCATTCCATTAGCAAATGTAGTCCAAACTGACTAACGGTGTTAAAAAAAGTCAAAAGTCAAATGGTAAAGATATATTTTTATCTTTATATTTATTTATTTTATAAATTAACCCACTTATTATCTAATTATCACAAATAAACCTCAAAACAAAAATAAAATATCAAATTCATCATCTCTTTATTCCAGAGAGATTTCTCTTTAATTTATTTTTATGCTTTCTCTAAACATACTCACTTTCCCTCAGTTTTCTCTCTCCAAAAATACATTAGAAAAAAATTTATGATATAATCCATATTTCATAGATGGGTGATAAAAGATGTTTTTAGTGGATGTGGTTCAATGAAATAATGAGAAAAAGTAAAGAGGTTCAAAATGGGTTCGTTGAAAGAGGTATAGTTCCAATTACAGTGACAAAAGGAAATCCTAATCTGATTGAATGATTAAACAACAGTAAGCAAGCCTTATTTGGGATTTTGCCACATTTTGGAGCTTTTAATGAGGATTTATCTTCATTAAGAGCCCGGTTAAACATTTTACCCACTGACTCGAAACCGGAAGATTAGCTTCCGGTTTCAATTTGCAAAGAAACCAGACGCTAGTCTTCAGTTTTTCTATTTAAAGTTTTTTTTATTATAAAAAAAGAAACCGAAGCCTCTTAAAAAAAATTGAAGTAAAATTTCAAAAAAAGTCCCTCTATATTTTTAAACTTTTAATTTAACTTCAACCTTTAATATTTATTTTTAAATTCATTAATTAAATATTTCCTTGCCAAATTAGTTAATAGTAAACATCTAATTCGGGTAAAAATGTTTTATTCTTTTAAATATGAGTTTGAAATTATATTTTTGACAGTTTAAATTACGGTTTTTTTAAGTTTCTTTATAGTCACATTACAGTTTGAATTAACGTTTTCATATAAGATCAATTTTAGCCTTACATTTCTGAAAATAAGATCACTTCAAACCGTAACTTTTCGGTGACGTTTGAAACATTAAAATTTTTGAAGAGGCGGAGGCCACCTCTTCAAAGATTTAAAATAATATATTAAAAATAGAAACCACTTCCGGTTTCTATTTTTTATACTAAAAAAATTAAATAGAGAAACCGGAAGACTAGCTTCTAGTTTCTTTGTAAATTGAAACCAGAAGCTAATCTTCCGGTTTCGACCCCGGTTAAACAAGTTCTTTAGTGGGCAAAATGTTTAACCGGTAAATGATCCAAAATGGGGGCAAAATCCCCTTATTTGGAGATTTAGCAGACTTAGCAAGAGACTTTGGCTATTGGGTAGTTTTCTCGGTCTTATTAGGCAAAAGAACAGGGTTTATGTTCGGAAGAACACCTCCATGAGCAATAGTTACATCAGCTAGCAATACATGCCTTGGTATTATCCTGCTCTTCTTGTTATTTCTTGCCGCATTCCCAGGCAATTCCAGCAACTATAACCACAAAACACAAAAATTCAATTCCAATTTCACCGCCAAACATGATAACCCTAGCTAATTACAACAAAATTAAAGAACGAAAAATTGCAAGAATTAGGGATTTTGCTTACTTCAGCAGCTAGGTACTCGAGAACTGCAGGAGCACCGGATCTGATTCGCTGCACATATCTTCCCTTCTTAAAAAACCTTCTACCAACCAGAAACTGAAGACCAACTTTCACATGAATTTTTAGAGAGAGAAAATAGAGGGAGAGTGACTATGTTTAAAGAGAAAATGAAAATAAATTAAAAAGAGACGTGAGAGAATGGAGAGATTGTGAATTTGATATTTTGTTTTTGTTTTAAGTTTTATTTGCGCATAATTAGATAACAAAGAGGTTAATTTGTAAAATAAATAAATATAAAAATAAAAATAACTCTTTACCATTTGAATTTTGACTCTTTTTTTTTAACATCGTTAGTCAGTTTGGACTGTGTGGTCACACGAGAAAGGACCGGGTGCGTAATGAAATAATTAGGACAAAAGTAGGGGTCACATCTATTGAGAATAAAATGAGAGAAAACCGACCAAGGTGGTTTGGCCATGTGAGACGTAGAGCGCTTGATGCGCCGGTTAGGAGAACCGAAGAGTGGCAAAGGGATGTAGTGGTGAGGGGTAGGGGAAGACCTAAGCAAACTTGGAGGAGGGTGATCGAGAGTGATATGAGTTTATTGGGAATTGAGGAAAATATGGTAGTGGATAGGACGGAGTGGAGGGAGCGAATCTGTGTCGCTGACACGACTTGATTTTCACGGTTTTATATGATGGTTCATGTTAGCCGACCCCGAATCATTTCGGGACTAAGGCTTTGTTGTTGTTGTTGTTGTTGTCAGTTTGGACTGTATTTGCTAACGAAATGAACCACAATATGTCAGTTTGCAAACTTTTAAACCGCCTAGTTTATGTTTGGAAATGACCAAAACCACATAATTTATTTTTGTACTTTTCCTAAATAATAATAATAATAATAATTTTTGTGTTATTTTTAAAGGATTTTTTTTTTGTTAATCAATAGTAATCTTTAAAAGTGATGACATTTTTTTTCCTTCCCAATTGCATCTTTCCATCTCGTTTCACTTATTAAATAAGGCTTTGTTTTGTGCATATGGCCATATGCTTTGAATTTTTTTTAACTTTTTTTTTTTTTTTCTGAATGAAAGAATTTGTATTAAGAATCAAGAAATATCCAACGCCAAAAGGCTTACAATAGAGGAAGGGATAGAATTAGTTACAATCGGGACCGAAGTAGACAGGCCGAGTCTTGCAATTGAATCTGCCACTTGGTTTGCAGAACGACGCACAAAATTGAACGAACAATTTGACAGCGTGTCTGCAATAGAGTGGCGGTCGGCTAATATAAGTCTTAGGTGAGAGAAATCTACTTCATTTTCCCGTTGTAGAGCTTGGATAACCACTAGAGCGTCCCCTTCCAAACAAAAAACATCATTGCCCCTTTCCTTAATCCAACTAAGGGCCTCTCTACATGAAATTGCCTCTGCCAGAGCTGGAGCGAACAATCCCAGGACCTGTTGAAATCGAGCAGCCACAAAGGAGCCTGAACTGTCTCTGATAACCGCTCCAACCCCAATATTACCCGCCCCAAGGTCAACCGCAGCATCAAAATTCACTTTAAATCCAAACTGCGGAGGGGACCAATGCTCCGAAAAGCAAGCAGCACCGTCCGAACTCGCCTGTCGACCAGCTTCGCCCGCCAGCGTCCAAGCATGCAGAAGTTCAGCAGCACGAGCTGCAATCAGATTTGGGCTTAATGTCCGGTGATTCCACACTCCCTGGTTGCGCCAGTACCATACATACCAGATTAAGGTAGCCCAACGCCCTGCCTGTTCCGGAGAACTGCTACTTAGGGTCTCGCTCCACCAAGTACCAAAATCTGTTGAAGACGAGAATCTGAACACAGGGAACGCCGACGCTTCCCAAATTCTTAGAGTGACAGGGCATCGAAGAAGAAGGTGGGATAGAGACTCATCATACTGTTGACAGAGAGGGCATTTCAAATCAGTATCAACTCGACGGGAATAGAGGGCAACTTTTGTTGGGATAATATTCCAGGCGGCACGCCATAGGAAATTTTTGACTTTAGGAGGACATGATATCTGCCAAAGCTTGCTCCATGGAGCATTATAGACCGCCTTCGGAGGCCTGGGATAGCCTTCCATAAGCGCGTAATAAGCAGTTTTAACACTAAATAAGCCCTTTCTGTCTCTCCTCCAACATACCTGGTCCTCGCAGCCCCGGATGGAAATTGGGACTTGTAAGATGGCCTCTCTATCCTCTGGTGAGAACACCTCAGAAAGCCGCTCACTATCCTATTGCCCGTCTCGTATCAACTTGTCGACCGTCCACTCAAGCCTGTTAGTATTTTGAGGAAAAGCCGGCATACCTGAATTCGTACTGAGCCATTTGTCATACCACACACGAGTACCCTGACCGTTCCCAATTCTATTTCTGGTTCCTGCTGCATCAAGGGTTGAACCTGTAGAATACTAGACCATATAGCACTAGGATTATAGCCCAATACTGCCTCCCTGAAGTCCGTTCTAGGGAAGTATCGCGCCTTGAAAAGTCTACTTACCAGGGAATGGGGGTTTGTTATAAACTTCCATGCTTGTTTACCAAGGAATGCTTTGTTGAACTCATGAAACTCTCTGAAGTTCATACCGCCCCACTCTCTCCGAAGATACAGTGATTTCCACGCTTTCCACTTGATACCTCGTCCCCACCAGTAGCTGTTCAGAATGGTTTCCATCTTATAGCAAATTGATTTAGGAAGCATAAAAACCTGGAATACATAAGACGGAATGGATTGGGCTACCGCTTTTATTAATACCTCCTTACCACTCTCAGATAGGTTCTTGCTTTGCCACCCTCGCACCTTTTTCCGGAGCCTATCCACGATGTACCAAAAAGTAGCCATACGACTTCGACCCACAGTCAATGGAAGGCCTAAATAAAACTCATGAAAATTGGCCTGCTGGACTTGGAGAAACGCAGCCAGCGCACATCTTCTATCCGTATGAACCTTTGAGTTAAAGGCGATTTTGGATTTAGAGAAGTTAATTTTCTTCCCAGACGCAAGTTCATATCTCTGAAAAATTGCTTTAACAGCTTGACACTCATCTTCTGAGGCACGGAAGAAGAAGTAACTGTTGTCCGTGAAAAAAAGATGAGAGATCATAGGAGCACCCCGACTAATCCGACACCCAGAAATATTACCAGAATCTTCGGCTTGTTGAAGTAGAGCTGATAAGACTTCCGCGCAGAGAATAAACAAATATGGAGACAACGGATCCCCCTGACGGAGTCCCCTGGATGGTTTAAAAACTAGAAAGACAGCATTACTGTTAGTAATTTGATACTCGACTGAGGAGACACTGCTCATTATGAGTTTAATAAGCTGAGATGGAAAGCCAAACCGAATCATAACTGCTTCCAGGAACTTCCATTCCACTCTGTCATATGCCTTCGCCATATCAACTTTCAAAGTTGCATAACCCTTCCGTCCTCCCTTACCCAATTTTAAGGCATGCCCAACCTCATAGGCTATCATGACATTATCAGTGATTGATCTTTTGGGAACAAAGGCACTTTGGGCAGGGGAAATGATGAGATCAAGAACCCTTTTCAGCCGATTGGCAATCGTTTTAGTCATGATTTTTGCAAGGACATTGCATAGTGCAATGGGGCGAAGATCCGAGATAGCAACAGGTGGATGTTTCTTTGGGATGAGAACTAAATTTGTGCGGTTAAGCAAGGGAGGGATAGAACCTGAATTCAGACACTCGGTACAATAAGCTAGAACGTCAGAACCCGCAACCTGCCAGTGTTGTTGATAGAATCCCGGATTTAGTCCATCCGGACCTGGTGATTTATCAGGATGCATAGCAAAGACTGCTTTTTCAACTTCACCAATCGTGTAAGGACGAGCGAGTTGCTGTTGTATCTCCTGTGAGATTCTACTACTGACCGTATCAACCACTCCGAGCTCCTCACATCCCTGAGACTGAAAAATATTGAAGAAATGATTCTGTATGCAACTCGCCAAACCAGCTTCCCAGGATCGAAATACACCTGCTTCATTGGTCAGACTAGCGAAGGAATTTTTCCTCTTCCTAGCCCTAACCGAAGCATGGAAAAAGCTTGAATTATGGTCGCCTTCCCGCATCCACTGAATTTTTGACCGCTGCTTCCAGAAAATTTCTTGCTCTTGACGGACCTTATCAAGTTCAGCACTGACACTACGAAACTCAGACGACTCAGGCGAGTCCCTAAGTTCTTCTAAACGATTATGCAACCTTCTAGACTGTCCCCTAAATCTGCTTCTGAACTGTCTGCCCCACACTTCCACTTTATCTCGACAGTTTAATATCCGTTCAGCGAACCGAGAATTTCCACTTTCTGACCAGCAATGAGATACCACTTGTTTGCACTCCTCCTCCACCCCCACGAGTTATCGTATCTGAACGGATTAAAAACAACAGGTGCCGCGACCTCCATTCTGAGAAGAAGTGCCGAATGATCCGATTGGGTCGTTTGAATGTTCAGAATGGACGCCAAAAGAAATAAATCATGCCAGCTCTGGTTTTCCATACCACGGTCCAACTTCTCTTTGATACATACCTCCCCATATCTTCTACGATACCAAGTAAACGGATAACCAATCATAGAGATTTCAGATAATTCACAAGAATCTACCGTCTCGTTAAAGCCTGGTAGTAACTGCATTGGATGAGAGTGACCTCCTTTCTTCTCAAAAGAATACAGCATATCATTAAAATCGCCAATCACAACCTAGGGCAAATTAGCAAGTCTATACAAGTCCTTTAGACATTTCCATGAGAGGGCCCGTCTACCACGCTCCGGGAAGCCATAGAAACCCGTAAGCCGCCATTCCTGCCTACCCGAGGCCACCTTCACATCAATAAAATGAGAACCATATTTATGTAGACAAACTGAAATGTTGTGCCGCCACAACAAAGCCACACCACCACCCCCTCTTAAACTACTAACTGCAAACTGCCTATCAAAGCCAAGAGAGTTTTTCAACCTTATAATAGCATTAGAATCCACCATAGTTTCCATCAGAAAAAGTTACAGCGGGATTATGGGCCTGAACGAGCTCCCTGAGCTCCCTAACTGTCTCGAGGTTGCCCACACCTCGGTAGTTCCAGCTTAAGCAAATCATGACATCCGGCTGGTCCGCTCAGCGGAACCTGCCGATATCTCTATTTCATTGGTCATGCCAGCCATTGGTGAATCTTGATCAGATGTCTCATTAGTTCTCTTACGCTTTGGGTCAGTCATCAGATGGATTTCTTTCTCTGAATGCTCCACATTCTCTATAACCACTCTGTCCTGCAGTAATGTTGATTCCTTATTTGATTGCAAAGTTGTTGGCTCAACCTGTTGAATTAGCATAGGTGCATTGTTCATCCAAAGAGAGGAATTATGTAGAAAACGTCTTGGAGTTGCACGAAGAAAGGCCCCATAGAGCATGGGATGTTCCGGGTCCTGTAGTGCCCTATAAACCGAGCAATCCCGCTCGACATGGCCAAGGATTCCACAGTAAAAGCAAAAATGGGGAAGTCTTTCATACTTGAAATTAATCCAAACCCAGTGCGAAGATGTCGTACCCAGTTTCATCCTGCGCTTGAGAGCTTTACTGACATCAAGCACGACTTGGACACGTAAGTATCCTATAAACGGATCAGTATAATCACGGGGGTTAGTGCGTAGAACTGTACCGACATAAGCACCAGATACCACAATAATTTTCTCAGACCGGAAGCCTCCGGGGAGATCATGAAGTTGTATCCAAAAAGGGACTTCAATGAGGGGGACCGTGTAGAAATCTTCTTGTCTCTCAATTCTCCTAAGGGCAAGCAGCTTGTTATCAAAAGACCAGGGGCCACCGTTCATAACAGCGTTAATGTCAAAGATGTGATTGAATTGAAATAGGAATCGATTTTGTTCGAGTTCAACGATAACCATACCCCCTGCCGGTTTCCAAAGTTTCGACAAGGTAATTTTCATACCTTCAACATTAATAGGTTTATCAGAGACGAACCTACCCACACAGCTCCAACGAAGGTCATATAATACTGTCGATTCTTTGATGGGGATGATAACCGGAGCCGCATCCTCCTCCACTAGGGACAAATTAAGGCACTCGTGTGATAAAGAATCCATACCAGATTAGGGAAAACCACCGCCCTGTATTTGGATTTTTAGGGAGAGGAGGAAGGAATTTGAGAACACGGAAACGACTAGGGCTTGAAGGAGATAGGAATTCACAGGTAAAAGCCGCACACACTGTGAAGAAAACCAGCTGAAAGCAATAACCCCAAATCAAGGGTAGAAGAAAAACCCTAGTCGCCAAGTCGCATGGTATGGGAGCAAGAAAATCGCCAAGTCACTGGTTTATATTAAGTCTTTTTAACTTTTAATTTAGTAGTTTTGTTTCATACTTTTTTTTATTGGCTTAATGCCCAATTTAGCCCCTATTTTGTATCTCATAAATCAATGAAGTCCCCAATCTGTTCAAATGATCAATTAGGTCCCCATCCTTTAGGGAAATCAGCAAGTAGAACCCCTATGCCGCAGATGGTGGTGGAAGAAAGTAACTCCGTAATGGTCAAATTTTATATGTTTTTTCAATCAAGTTCAGTGTCCAAAAAACTTGTCAAATAGATAATCGTTTCCGGTCCCTGCTCTGACGATGGAGCAGGCAACAGTGTGCCTTGCTTCTCAATGGAAGCCTTCTTACCATATAAGAAACAAATGACCCAATCATCCAGCTATAATCATATAAAAACTGTTGATTTTGGGAAATATAAGAGATAATGGTGAAATTGAAAGACCCAATTTGACTTATGGAGATTATTGACTCTCTGATAAAGATGAAATCAGGAACCAAAAACTGGTGTGTAAGAGCTCTTTAGCACCATTATTGTTCTTGAAGTAATATTGTGTCAAGAATTGATGCAAAAAACACAAAGATCCAAATTTTAAAAAAGAGGATAAAGAATTGCAATTAGAAGAAAATGAAGAAGTCAAAACCATATTGGACAAACAAATAGGGAGGGTTTTGATTTTGGGTTTCCAGTTCCACGGTAAAGTGAGAGAGGCATAATCTCTAGTTAGAGAATCAAAAATATTTTAAGCCCATTAAAGATCCATACAAAATTTAACCGTTACGGCGTTATCTTATTTCGACCACAATTACCACAAGGGGTTCTAATTGCTGAGTTTAAGACAGGGTTGGGGCTTAATTGCCGATTTGAAGAGGTTGAGTACTTAATTGATTTGTAAGGTAGAGTTTAGGGACTAAATTGGGAGTTCTCTGCCTTTTTTATTTCACAAACACTCCTAACTAATATACAAAAAATGACATAAGATTATATAGGATATGAATTTAATTTAACCATCCTTTCAAACCTATATAGAACATTCACTATGCCATATTCCCTTTCACATGACACAAGATACATGATATATATTTGTTTTCGTGTCGTCTGAATATTTTTCATGATAGTATTTTAACTGTATGTCATTTGAAAGCGAAATAAAAAATGCGCTCGATTCTCAGATGACATTACGATTACATAATCCTGTCATCCAAAGAAAATGTGCGTTTTCGTTAAATTTCACTTACTCAACAGATGACACTTCTAATTAATGAATGTCATTGTTTGCCGAAAACAAAAAAGCGGCAAATGAAATTTCACTTACGCGGCCATACCAAAATTTAGGCGCTCTATTGTTTGACTGAAATTTCAGCTGATATATAAACCCTCTCTCTAATCCCAAACCCCAGTTTAGGTTACGCAAGAGCTTCATCCCTCTCTATCTCCATGGCTGATTTGAACATGCAATCATTGGGTGAGCTATAAACACGGTACTAGTAAGTATCTATTGATTTTCATTGTTCCTTACTCTCTCTTTTCCTCATCCGATTTACTTTTGTGTATGTCGATTTTAGCAGCTGGAATAAGGATCTATTATTTTCAGAGCTATGATTTAAAGGGTTAGATCTCTCGCTTAGATACTGATTTTATTGTATTCATTGTTAGATTCACCATTGAAATTCTTGGGTCTTTATCTTTTTTAACCTAGGGCAATACAGTGCCGGTTGCTGAAGATGTTCTGATTTCTTTTTATTTGAACATAATATTTACAGGGATAGTAAGAATGCTACATGCGAAGGCTGACTGAAGAGATTGTCAATCAGTTCTTACGTTTAGCATATGGGAAGATTTCTTTAACTTATTGAGTATATATTGTTGTTGTGTTGGTTTGAACTGATTGGTTTCATGTATGAGATAGGTTTGCAATATATCTTCCACTTGGGTTGTTATCTGAATGAGTATGTGCATGTATATGAACATAGAACTCATTGATTTAGGAAACTAGCCTGATTTTGAGTATATATATTGTTATGTGGGTTTGAACTGAACGATTACATATATGTATGATGTTGTGGGTGATGATGAAATGATTGGTATGAACTGATTGGTTAGATATAACTGTTTAGGAAGCTAGGACTCATAGAGTTTATGTATGAATGATCATTAAGCATTTGGCTGATTAGGCATACTCTAAAGCTTTGAATGTTCATTGTGATTGGCAATACTCTTACACATATGAGTTATATTGATAGAAGTGATTGAGTATGTGTATGTGTATGAAACATGTTTATGTTTGATGTTCTGTTGATGTTTATGTTTGAGGTTCTGTATGAGTATGTGTACGATTGTTCATTTGGGCATGTAGCTTATTAATCATGCATTAAGTATTAGAGGAACATTGTAAAAGGGTCATTGAGCATGTATGAAGCATGTATTAAAGGGTAAATTTAGGCTAATTGTATGTACTGATATGGCTTGCAAATGATAAGATATCACCATACTCTTTTTTATTTGAACATGACTTATGATGATAAGTAAGGAATAAGTTGTCTTGAATAAGTAAGGAATAGACATGCATGAATAAGTTGTCTACTTGTTATAGCATGTTCACTTGAATATACATGTCTGCTTGAATAAGTTGTCTACTTGTTATAGCATGTTAGGCATACTCCTAAATCTCCATTACTATATATCATGTCGCTTGGCTTGTTATGCTTATGGAAAATTGTTTAACATGGTGATGAAGTTGTATGATTCTAACAACACAAGTTTATGACTAAGCTTGTGGTGACAGTATCATACACTTCATCACCATGCTAACTTCATCATGAACTGTACAATCCAAGTGGCAGGTATATAGTGGTGGATTTATGATGCTATGAGAACAAGTTTTAGACATGCATGAATAAGTTGTCTATTTGTTATAACATGTTAGGCATACTCTTAACGCTGAAAATGTTATGAAACCATTCAGGATGGTGATGAGATAAGTTTACAATATACCTTCCGCTTGGCTTGTTATCTGATTGAAACCATTCAGGATGTTGATGGGTTTTCGATGCTATCATGCATACTCTTAAAGCTGAAAATGATGAACTTGCCTGATTCTTTTCTATTTTAACATGAGTTATGCTGATGAGACATATGTTTCATGTCAATTTAGCATGTTATGTGTAGGAAAATAGACAAGCCTGGGCATAGCAGAATAATAAAATTTTATCTATTTTATCTATTTCCCTTTTCCAAGATCTGTTAATTGTTATTTCATATAAAGAGGAATAGAAAGTAATACCTTTGGTGAAGAACTATCTACGGTTGCAAACGAAGTGCCCACAACTTCTTATTATCAACTCGTGAGCAACGAACGTTTTGTTCAACACAGAAAAACAAAACTAATCAGTAATCAACCTTTAAAATAGCAATTGCAATGATTTCCTCTAACAGAAATCAATACGAGATCAAAGAGAGAGTAAGAAATAATGTAAATTAGCCGAGACGAAGACGGAACGGTTCCTCCCTCTTTTATTTTATGTTGGTCGAATTTCTGGGGTTAGGGAGTCTATTTCTAGATTTCTCAAAACCCTAATCCCAGTTGTGTTAGGTAATTAAATAATCAGAATCTCATTCGGAATAAGATTGCTAATTAGATAATTAAATAAACACTTTATTATTATCTAAATAATAACTAATTATATCTAGATAATATCATTAATCAAATTAATAATTTAATTATTGTTAGGGATAATTAATTAGAGTTTCAATCCCATTAAAATCTCTAATTAACATTATCAGATAATCCTTTAATTTAATTCACAACCATAATCAAATTATAATTATTAATTAAATTAATTATCCCTAATTAATCTACAAATTTCGGCCCATATATAGTGTCTTACTAATTACATTTTCGTCCTCTGGTTCCAAGTCCCATATGTGACCCATTAGGTCCTTTATTGCCACTAGCCGTATATATCCTTTGGAATTAATTCATCCTGATTAATCCCAACATGTATATAACGGAATACCGTCGCGAGCTGTTACTAGCAGAACCTATGATATTCCCCTAGAGCAATTAAGAAGTCAGGTTGATAACTAACGTTAACCTTTCAGCATTAGGTGCGGTATAATACGATCCTTCATCAACTATATCATGTTGGTCAATTCCTTATAACCATGGAACGTGTCAAGGTTACATATAGCGAAGAGTCCGTTTTACTTGTACAGGTTGAATTTACTCTGAAAGATAAGATAAGTGAAATTTCTATTTCTACTCTTAACTCTATCACCTTGCAAGGATTTAAGTTAATTCACCACAAGCGGCCATATGGATATATCTTCCATTTATCAGGAGTGACGAATGCTCAATCTAACATTAAATATTCTGCAATTACTTTGTGTGATACCCAACCCTGCTTTCACACACCCCAGGCTCTCACCTGTTGGATCGTGCACGCACAGAATCAAAGTACCAGACTCCATAATCCAGAATCACTAATTAACGAATGTTTGAGTCTGAGGATTAGTTATACCTACTAATACAAATGAGATGAATAGTTGTCACTTTTAGATAAATTAATCCATGCTGTTATCTCAAGTCGGGTCCAAATCCGAATGAAGTCCTTCACCGGATCCATGTAACTGTCTAGATATCTAAATATCTAAAGCTTATGAGATCAGCTTTCTGTCTCGACAGAAAACATTGTTACATACAAGTCTCAACAGTAATATGCCAACCCCTATAACATATTACTTGACTTGAGTTGGTTTTAAGTCTATTGGTCTATTGCAAAGTATAGTCTCACTTCATGCTTGTATGAACACTTTACAACTACTTAAATAAACTTAGGATTACTTTCTTAATGAAAGATTTGCGCCTTTATATATAGTTATATTTTAGTGATATATACCTGATTAAACAAATGATTAAATAAACAATTTATTCATTAATATTTATATCCTAAAATAATTGTATTTAGGACACTAAACTCCAACATTCTCCAACTTGGACTAAAGGCAATTGTTTCTGAAACTAATACCAGAAGAACTAAGATGTCTATCGTGAGCTCTTTGTGGTAATGGCTTGGTCAACTGATCTGCAAAGTTGTCCTCAGTAGGCAGGGGCGGAACCAAGGGGGGTTAGGGGGGCTCGAGCCCCGGCAGGCGGCCGGAGAATTGAGGAAAAAAAATTAGTAATGGTGTCTGTTAATATTTTGGAGAGAATTATATTGATTCTATGTAGTATTATTTCAATGTTTAAAGGTAGATGAGATGGTTAAGGAAGCTTACTTCTATTTGAGATGTCCTATATTCGACTCCCTTCAACCTCATTTTTTTAAAAAAGATTTTATTATATTTTATTTTATTTTTCAATAATTATAAAAACATGTTACCATTATTAATTAATTTAAATGGACTCTTTATTTTTATTTTGATAACACTTTTGAATTGATAAAAAAAAGATAACACTTTTGAATTCGTTTTTAATATGTCTTTACCATTAAAAAAAAGTAGACATATTTAATATTCATTTTTATTATGTGTTTACTATTAAAAAAAGTAAACATATTTAATTTTCTATTAGTTCAATGCTGGTTTCTAAAAAAAATGAAAATATTTTTACTGTTTTAATGCGTTGGAGTCTAAAAAATTTTGCTCAGCCCTAACGGGCTAGACTTTGAAAATTTACCGTCAACCGCACAGTTAATTTCGATTTTTTTTGACGTTTTGATTTTTTTTACTGATATGTTTGAGCCCCGGGTCATCTGGGGTCCTGGTTCCGCCACTGTCAGTAGGCACCTTTTATATTCTCACATCTCCCCTGGCTATAATCTCCCTAATGAGATGATATTGCTTGAGATAATGTTTGGATGCATTATGAGACCGTGGTCCCTTTGCTTGTGTAATGGCTCCATTGTTATCACAGTACAGAGTATAATGGGATTCACAATGTCAGGCACCACTCCTAGTTCTGTTATGAACTTCCTAATCCAAACAGCCTACTTTGCCGCTTCTGCAGCTGCGATGTACTCTGATTCAGTCGACGAGAAAGCAACACTTCCTTACTTGGAACTCTTCCAACTAACTGAACCACCATTTAGGATAAACCGGTATCCTGATTGTGATCTATAATCATTTTCATCAGTCAGATGACTAGCATCTGAATATCCTTCAATTTTCAATTCTCCGTGTCCATATACGATGAACATGTCTTTGGTCCTTCTAAGGTACTTAAGAATGTTCTTGACACCAATCCAGTGATCAAATCCTGGATTCCCTTGATAGCGGCTCGTCATACTCAATGCGAACGCCACATCAGGTCTAGTGCAAAGCATGGCATATATGATCGAACCAACCGCACTGGAGTAAGGAATTACAGCCATGCGATCCTTATCACTGTCCGTTTTAGGACACTGATCATTTGCTAACTTGACACCATGGACCATTGGTAAGTTACCCCTTTTCGATTCATGCATATCAAAACGCTTTAGGACTTTGTCAATATATGTAGACTGGGATAGTCCAAGCAACCTTTTCGATCTATCCTGATAGATCTTAATCCCCAAGATATAAGCTGCTTCTCCCAAGTCTTTCATGGAGAAATTACCCGATAACCAAACTTTTACTGTTTGCAAAATTGCAACATCGTTTCCCATAAGTAGTATATCATCAACATATAGTACTAAGAAAACGACTGAGCTCCCACTTATCTTCTTATAAACACAAGCCTCTTCAGAGTTTTGTTCGAAACCAAATTGTTTTATGGTTTCGTCAAAACGTTTGTTCCAGCTTCTAGACGCTTGCTTGAGTCCATAAATGGACCTTTGAAGTTTGCAAACCTTGGTTGCATCCTTCGACGTGAAACCTTCAGGTTGCATCATGTATACATCCTCAAGCAGGTTTCCATTTAGGAAAGTTGTTTTCACATCCATTTGCCAAATCTCATAGTCAAAATGAGCGGCAATTGCAAGCAATATTCTGATGGATTTGAACATGGCTACTGGAGAGAAAGTCTCATCATAGTCAACTTCTTGCTTTTGACGATATCCTTTCGCTACTAACCTAGCTTTGTAGGTACTAACCTTTCCATCCATATCCATCTTCTTCTTGAAGATCCACCTGCACCCAATGGGTTTTATCCCTTCGGGTGGATCAACCAAAGTCCACACTTTGTTAGTATATATGGAGTCCATTTCAGAATTCATGGCCTCAAGCCATGCTTTAGATTCTAGACTAGCAAGAGCTTCTTCGTAGGTTTCGGGTTCATCGTCTAACACATGAACTAGTTCGTTATCTCCCACTAGAAAACCATATCTAACTGGGAGTTCACGAACTCTTTGAGACCTACAAGTGGGATATGACACTTATGTTTCATCTAGTGAAACGGGTTCGGGTTCAACTTCTTCTTCCGCGGTTTCAACATGGGATTCCTCTTGAACTTCCTCAAGTTCAATTACGCTTCCATTTTGTGTCTCTTCCAAAAACTCTTTCTCTAGAAACACTGCATGTTTGGATACTATTACTTTCTGATCATCTGGATGATAAAAGTAATATCCCACAGTTTCCTTTGGGTATCCAATGAAGAAACACTTGTCAGATTTGGGATCTAATTTATCTGACACAATGCGTTTGATGTATGCTGAACATCCCCATATTCTCATGAAGGAGAAGATGGGTTTTCTACCAATAAACAGTTCATGTGGTGTAGAACTTGCGGATTTAGTTGGAACTCGGTTTAAGGTAAATAGGGCAGTTTCTAAGGCATAGCCCTAGAATGATTTCGGAAGAGATGTGGTACTCATCATGGATCGTACCATATCCAATAAGGTTCGATTTCTCCTTTCTGACACACCATTGTGTTGTGGTGTATAAGGAGGCATCCATTGTGAGCATATTCCACATTCATTTAGATAATTCATAAATTCTTCTGAAAGATATTCCCCACCTCGATCGGATCGAAGTATTTTAATATTCTTTCCGGTTTGATTTTCAACTTCATTTTTAAAGCATTTGAATTTCTCAAAAGCTTCTGACTTGTGCTTCATCAAATAGATATAACCATATCTAGTATGATCATCTATGAAGCTAATGAAGTATCTGAATCCTCCTCTTGCTTGGACTGACATAGGACCACATACATCTGAATATATTAATCCTAGAGTGTTTGATACACGCTGACCTTTATTGCTACAGGGTATCTTTGTGATTTTTCCTTTTAAACATGACTCACATGTTCCCATTGATTCACAATCAATCGAGTCTATAAGCCCGTCTTGATGTAGCTTAAGCATGCGTCTCGGGTTTATATGGCCTAAACGACAATGCCACAAGTAAGTTGAATTATCTAGTCTAAGTCTTTTGGTATTGATAGGGGTATTTTACCCCTATCTTTTAGCGTGATTTACGGGTTAATTTTGGATGAAATAAATAAGTTTAATTACAAAAATAGAGTGTTTTAATAAAATAACAAAATAAAAATAAAATCCGTACTTTCGGTTAATTTTCCTTATGTTTGATTAATATTAGAAAATAAAACGTCAAGCTAACTCGGCTCTCGAGAATTGTATTTCAGGTATGAGCAATGAGTGGAAATCTACCAAAATACGCGGGGCGTGGAACACTTAGTCAGAAATAATTGCCTTATCCGCAGACTCCACGTGGGATCCAACTATTGATACGCGGGGCGTACCCCAATCTACGCGGGGCGTAGATGCAATGATGAGCCCAATCATAAACGTTAGACTGCATTGTCTCCTAAATCAACCATCGGTACGCGAGGCATGTTTCAGGATACGCAAGGCGTAAATGGTGTATTTCAAGCAATAAAACGCCAGGAGCTCAAACACGCGCGGCGTATATCACTATACGCAGGGCGTGGTTGAGACAACATGACCCGGATTAAGTCCACATGCAGGAAATTATTAAAGGAATGGGTCATTATGATCATGTTGCTCCATTCTTTGCTCCATGCTTGTAGGAATGGGAAATATGCATAAAATCATGTTGCTCCATGCTTTGCTCCATGCTTGTATCTTGTGGAATTATGATTTTGCCCCTAGCATGATGTGTATAAATAAGAGTGACTAGCATTGATTTGATACACCCTTTTGATATACAACTTTTTGTATAAATTAAGTTCTTGTTATATAGTTTGAGATTTCATTTTATTTTAGCAAAACTCTATCACCTTTCGGGCTTGTTCGTTGATTCCGGCATTCCGTCAAAGTTCTGTTCCTTCTCCATTCACCAACCTCGAAAGCTCCACCTCCAAGTCCTAAGAGACGGCCTTGAGTCCGGTTAGCTAGTTTCGAGGGTGGATTCTTCCCTTTTCACTTTCTAATTAGCTTGTACTCTTCCTATGTACTAGGCTTGGTTGTATTTCATATTTACATTCTACATATTTATAATTCATGATTCATAATCTTCTTCTCTATATATGTGTTGATGTTTGTTACTTGTTTTGATACTCGTAATTGATTATTGTGTAGGAGAACGCGATTTTCGACGCCATTCGGGCTATCTTTAGGGATTCATATAGGTGTTGCCTTACCGGAAGTGACGCTCTGGAAACCGTAGGAATTGACAAGCCACGGAACTTACGGGCCCTAATTTCTGGTCACAAGCATTAGACACGTCTTGACTAGGAACCACGTAGTCTAAGTACTTCACGGGTCGGTCACACTACACGTAGTCGTCATTGCAAGAATAAATCATTAACCGTATATATACTAGGAGTCGTTGTTTATCATATTTATAACTTATCGCCATCCATATCATTTCGGAGAGTTTTGTTATATAAAATTGTCTCACCAATAGTTAGGAGTAGTTTGTAGTTGGTGCCCATATCAACCCCAAAGTATTCACCGCTTAAATAACGTATAAAACCGAGTCGTTTAATACTTGCAATTATAAATCCCATGGATTCGATACTCGGCCTTAACCGGATTATTACTTGATACGATGGGGTACACTTGCCCCTAAGTAGTGACGTCTAGTAAAGATAGAGCATTTAGAAAGATCACATCCATAGAAAACACTACGCTAGATGGCACGCATCAAGTTTTTGGCGCCGTTGCCGGGGATTTATAATTTCTTGCAATATTAGACAAAAACGTTTTATTATTAGTTTAAGCATTCTTTTTGTATAAATTGGTTATATCGACTTCTTTTGAGCATTCGTAAATATTATTCTCTTTTTGTGAATAATTTATTTTGTTGTTAGTAATGATCTTTTTCATGGTATGATGCCTTATAGTCGTCATCTGTGGGACGACCACAAGGATGACGGATGTTCACACCAACAATCAACCTCGCAACTCGATGCGGTACTCTCTATGCTTAAAGATAGTCATGTGAGATTATCTAACACTGAGGCATTTTGTAGGGATTTGGGAAATCAAATCGCTAGATTGAAGTCTCGTATCGATTCAACCGCGGACGAATCAATTAGAGACGCCAATCTGGTTGGTCAAAATGTAAAGCTCGAGTTAATTGAGCCTTCTCAAGAAGACTCTCCAAATACCGAAGGTTGTCTCAACTGCAAGGAGCCGGAGATCCTAATCGATGCACCGGTTGCGTGTGAACCCATGGAAAAGAATCCAAAACTAGAAGAGTTTGAGGTTTATTCTAACTCAGAATATTTCACTCTTTTTGAACTGCCAAAAGAGTAAAAAACGGAGCAAACTAAACCCTTCAATAATTTCTTTAAATATAGCTTTTGGTTTTCGTTAAATTTCTTTGAAACTAACAACCCGTTTTGTAGGTATGGATTGTTTATTCAAGAATTTGCATTTCTAACGCGAATGGAAGCATACACCTAAGAGGAAATTCTAAGTCGAGCTTACCGACTATAAAGTAGCGCTTCTTGGAAGGCAACCCAAGCTCGAATAAAGTTTAATTTTATGTCTTTAATTTACTTTTAAGTTTTTACATTTAAGTTATTATTGTGTGCTTGATTATTTGTTCTTACATTTTATTAGGTGTTCGTGTAATTTTGTGTCAATTCCGTGGGACGATCTGGAAGAGAATCGTAAGTATTGACGTTGAAAAAAATAAAACAAAAATGGAAAAAATGGAAAAAATGAAAAAAATATTTTATTTTATTTTATTTTTATTTTTATTTTTTATATATAATATATTTATGTTGATTTTATAAAATTAAAAAAAAAAGAGGGTGCTGCTGGCCGCTGCGGCACGCTCCGTGCGCAGGCGCTGCCACAGCTCCAGGAGCTACGGCACGCGGGGCGCGCGCAAGCGCTGCCACAGCTCCAGGAGCTGCGGCACGCGGGGCGCGCAGCGCTGCCCAGCGCTGGCAGGCAGCGCTGGGCACCGCCGATGTGCGACGCCCGCCGGCCGCAACGAGTTGAAATTTCTAGTTTTTTTTCCCTAATAAAAAAATATATAAATATATAAAAAAAAATAATAATAATAATAATAAAAATATATATATATATATATAAATTAATAAATCAATAAAAATATTTACATTAATAATCTTACGCCCAATTTAAATTTTAAATTTCATATTTTAAATAAATGCCAACCGAGTTCGAGAGTTGATGCCTCGAACACTTCCCACGTCATTGCTATCGGGAGCGGAACATGTTATATCCACCACCATCGGAAGATGTTTGAGGGAGTCTTCTCTACCTTACTCTTTTTCTTTACACTTTGTGCTTCAAATTTATTTCGCAATGTTGGAACTTATTGCGTTTTTAAGTGTGAGGAGGGATAGGGTAGATAACCCTCTATCTTTCAATTAAATTCTATCTTTCTTTTTCTTTTTGTTTTCTTTTCTTTTGTGACGTCCTGGGAATAGACGTCATTTTAATAACGCGGAGGGCCGTGCAACCCCGCACCTTCAGTTTGTTTTGCACTAACAAAAACAAAAATAAAAATAAAAATCAAATAAACAACAAAATAATTAAACTAATTTATTGATCCCTAAAATTCTTCCGACACACTACCCCCCTCGGAAATCAATTAAATGTTACGTTATTTGTCCTTAAATAAAAAGACGTCGACACAAAGGATCGGTTTTAGTAAGAAATTTTAGTCTTAATTTTGAAGTTCTAGAATTTATGCAAAGCTTAGGTGATACTAAACAAAAACATTGAGTCCTAACCCACATGTCATCTCCATAATTAAACTTAAAAAGGCAATAAAAACGGGATGTTTGAAAATTTAGCGAAGACTCGATAGTACAAATTTTAACCCGAATCTTTGTGAGATATTTTTTAGCCTAAAAGAGTTCGTACGAGAACTCTATGTCCTTCACAATTTTTTGAGAGCTTTGACTTCATTCGAATCATAGAGTTTGCACCTAATACCGGGTTTAGTACACTTATCTTGGTTAAAATGGCAATAGATGATAAAACGAATCCACTTAGTCTAATCCTTTTCTTAAATTATTTTTCTCATTTTCATTAACCTCTAGGAAACCTCCTCGAGCCTATTAACCAACTTTTTGTTGTTAACACCCTATTTAACATTTAACCCTTATTCCTCTAGATTAAATACCAACAAAATCAAGTCGCACCCGAAATAAGCCAAAGGCCTTGACAAGTAAGCACCAAAAGCTTTCGAAACCGTTTTTGTGTCGCTCTAAAACAAAAAAGAAAAATACAATAAAGAGCAAAAAGGCATTCTCAAGCTCTACCCGAGCAATTTCGAGTTATATCTTATGAACTCACTGAGGCCAAAATGAAAATGCGGTACGATCACTAAATTGGTATTTAAACTCGAGTTTCTAAAAACTAACCGCTAAAAAGCCACCCATATTACAACCCCCCTCCGGGTTCATTTTTAATATTGCCTAAACCATAACATAGGAGGAAAAACCCGGATGAAAATGCAAACTCAAAGTGACTTCGAGTAAGTGCAAAGAAGAGTGCTAAAACACCGACCCACCAAAATTTGAGCGAAAGAGTGAAATCCCTTGGTGAGGTACTATCGGGTTCTCAAAAGATAATCAACCCCCGTTAATATTGCCTATTAACTTTGATCGTGGAGGTTTCAAACAAGTTTTGGTCACTCGTTTGTTTGCGTAGGTACTTACCGAAAACTTTGCATAAAACTTTAACTTTGATATCACGCACTTGGTAAAACCAACCGACGGTTTTTTTCTTAATAGTCTCAATCCCTTGTCTTTCGATTTCTTTTACTTGAGGACAAGTAAAACTTTAAAGTCCGAGGAGGTTTGATAGGGGTATTTTACCCCTATCTTTTAGCGTGATTTACGGGTTAATTTTGGATGAAATAAATAAGTTTAATTACAAAAATAGAGTGTTTTAATAAAATAACAAAATAAAAATAAAATACGTACTTTCGGTTAATTTTCCTTATGTTTGATTAATATTAGAAAATAAAACGTCAAGCTAACTCGGCTCTCGAGAATTGTATTTCAGGTACGAGCAAGGAGTGGAAATCTACCAAAATACGCGGGGCGTATCACTCCTCACGCGGGGCGTGGAACACTTAGTCAGAAATAATTGCCTTATCCGCAGACTCCACGTGGGATCCAACCATTGATACGTGGGGCGTACCCCAATCTACGTGGGGCGTAGATGCAATGATGAGCCCAATCATAAACGTCAGACTGCATTATCTCCTAAGTCAACCATCGGTACATGAGGCGTGTTTCAGGATACGCAAGGCGTAAATGGTGTATTTCAAGCAATAAAACGCCATGAGCTCAAACACGCGCGGTGTATATCACTATACGCGGGGCGTGGTTAAGACAACAAGACCCGGATTAAGTCCACATGCAGGAAATTATTAAAAGAATGGGTCATTATGATCATGTTGCTCCATGCTTGTAGGAATGGGAAATATGCACAAAATCATGTTGCTCCATGCTTTGCTCCATGCTTGTATCTTGTGGAATTATGATTTTGCCCCTAGCTTGATGTGTATAAATAAGAGTGACTAGCATTCATTTGATACACCCTTTTGATATACAACTTTTTGTATAAATTAAGTTCTTGTTATATAGTTTGAGATTTCATTTTATTTTAGCAAAACTCTATCACCTTTCGGGCTTGTTCGTTGATTCCGGCATTCCGTCAAAGTTCCGTTCCTTCTCCGTTCACCAAGCTCGAAAGCTCCACCTCTAAGTCCTAAGAGATGACCTTGAGTCCGGTTAGCTAGTTCCGAGGGTGGATTATTCCCTTTTCACTTGCTAATTAGCTTGTACTCTTCCTATGTACTAGGCTTGGTTGTATTTCATATTTACATTCTACATATTTATAATTCATGATTCATAATCTTCTTCTCTATATATGTGTTGATGTTTGTTACTTGTTTTGATACTCGTAATTGATTATTGTGTAGGAGAATGCGATTTCCGACGCCATTCGGGCTATCTTTAGGGATTCATATAGGTGTTGCCTTACCGGAAGTGACGCTCCAGAAACCGTAGGAATTGACAAGCCACAGAACTTACGGGCCCTAATTTCTGGTCCCAAGCATTAGACACGCCTTGACTAGGAACCACGTAGTCTAAGTACTTCACGGGTCGGTCACACTACACGTAGTCGTCATTACAAGAATAAATCATTAACTGTATATATACTAGGAGTCGTTGTTTATCATATTTATAACTTATCGCCATCCATATCATTTCGGAGAGTTTTGTTATATAAAATTGTCTCACCAATAGTTAGGAGTAGTTTGTAGTTGGTGCCCATATCAACCCCAAAGTATTCACCGCTTAAATAACGTATAAAACCGAGTCGTTTAATACTTGCAATTATAAATACCGTGGATTCGATACCCGGTCTTAACCGGATTATTACTTGATACGACGAGGTACACTTGCCCCTAAGTAGTGACGTCTAGTAAAGATAGAGCATTTAGAAAGATCACATCCATAATCGTAACGCACTTATCATACACATTTTGTCGTAGAAAACACTACGCTAGACGGCACGCATCAGGTATCAATTGTGAAAGCAGAAATCTTATCATTCAAAATATAAATCCCATTCAATGATATTCCTGAAAAATAGAAAATGTTGTTTCTATAAAATTCGCAACTATTGTTCTTAATTGAAACATGAAAGCCATCATTAACTAGACAACTAATAGAAATAATGTTACTAGACATCTCTGGAACATACAAACAGTTCCTTAATTCTATTACAAGTCCTGATGGTAGATGTAGATCATAATCCCCAATCGCGAGTGCGGCAACCCTTGCACCATTTCCAACTCGCAGATTCACGTCTCCTTTCTTCAATTCCCTAGTCTGCTTTAGTTCCTACATATTCATACAAATATGAGATCCACATCCAGTATCCAATACCCAAGATTCAGACTGCGAAATTGAATTAATTTCAATATAGAACATACCAGAAGTTGAAGCACCGTTCTTTCCCTTCTTGAGAGAAGATAGGTACTCCGTGCAATTTCTCCTCCAATGCCCATTTTTACCACAGAAGTGGCATTCCCCATTGGGCTTCTTGACTTTCTTTCCTTTGGCCTGGGCTGGCTTGCCTCCCTTGTTCTTCTTGGGATATTTTGGATTGGGAAAATTCCCTTTCCTCTTCTTTAATCCCTCAATCACAAGAGCGGGTATCACCTTATATTTCTTCAAGTTGGGCTCAACAGTCTTGAGCATATTGGCGAGCTCTTCAAGAGAGGTCTGTAAGTCATTCATCTGGTAGTTCATGGTGAACTGGGAATAACTTTCTGGGAGGGATGTAAGAAGTAAGTCCACACTTAGTTGATGATCCATCGTGAAGCCAATACTAGAAAGTTTGGTGATATAGCCAATCATCTTGACACAATGTGTCATAACAGATGTGCCCTCTTGCATCCTGCAGTGAAACAACAGTTTTGATATTTCAAAACGTTCACAACGAGTCTGTTTCCTGAACAGCTCTTTCAAGTGCATGACAATAGAAAATGCATCCATCTCCTCATGTTGCCTTTGCAGATCTGGTGTCATTGATGCAAGTATGATGCACCATGCGTGTTCATCATCCGATTTATGCTTCTGATAGGCATCAATCTCTTCAATGGGTGCATCATCGGTTGGAAGAGCGGATATCGACGTATCCAATACATACCCTATCTTTTCGAACTTCAAAACAATTTTGAGGTTACGAAACCAGTCGGTAAAGTTTGAACCATTCAATTTTTTATCGGTAAGGATATTTCTTAGATCGGTTTTCGACATGATTGTTTTAGAGTACGATTTGTTTATAACCTGAGAGTGAGAAAAAGTGACGAATGTTATTCATTTGTTTAATTCATTTACAATTTAAATACGTTGGACTTTTATGTTTTTAAATTGCTCCCACTATTTTACCAAATTAATAACCCTCAATATTAGTCCGAAGAATTACTCAAATTCTTTAATGGGCTAGGACCCTATCTAGCGAAGTTTCACCTTGAGTGACTCAACAAGCTAGCCCCATTCGATAGGTAGATTCGTGCAATCAATCATATCTCAATATGACTCCTAGGTTATTGGGTTACTAACCACATTAGTAACTAATATATCTTTGATTATGAATCCCAATCATATTGCCTACTAGCTTTGAACAACATGAGTGACTCATCCAATTATTCTCGGCTAGTTTAAGTCGTAACCTTATATTCGTGAAAAACGATTTTCGATAATTCAGGTGTTACCATAAGACCCCGAGCTTGAGTGACTCAACAACCCAAAAGCCCCTAGTACTGCTGGCTGAATTATAATATTATAGGGAGGCAACTATTTTATAACTTGCTTATTGACTTGACTTTTATTAAGTGAGGGATTTTATTTTAAGTCTCATAATCTAACCTAGTCTTGATTTGCTTTAGCATACATCAGACACTCATACATTCGACATTGACAATTATGGACATATTTTTAAGTTTATTCCGTTGAGCCAGAAACGGAATAAAGGGTCACCCTAGGGAAATACATACTATTACATATTTCTCTTTGGGTCCTCCGTCTTCTCCTTGGCGCCTTGAATTACAACAATATTCAATTTCTAAGAAACTTCAATTTATTTGAAGGGATTTGGATGAGAAGAGAAATACAATAGAGAGTAAGAGAAGGCAGGACACGCAGGTCCTATTTAAAATACCAAAAGACTGAATAACTATTATAGAGGGTCTAATATGTCCATAACGTCAAACATGCAAAGACTCAATTAAATTAAATTTAATTGGTTGATTACATAAACTATTTATGTAATATTTGAGTTAATCAAATTAACAACTTAAATTAATTTACATCCAATTTTAATCTTGTCAATTTTGTATCCTTTATATTTAATCTAATCAAATTGTATCAAGTACATATTAGATTAATATAACATGTACAAAATCAGTATTATGCATACCCTAATTAATTCGTATAATTCATTTAACGCTTTGAATTACTTATATCAAATATTTAGGTAAAACAAACTTTTAAAACGGGTCTGTTTAAAAACACTTTTAAAACGGTACCACTTATCGGGCCGGGCTGATTCAATCGGCCCGACCCCAAACGTAACAGCTGTTGCCGCAGGGCAGCAGCATGCGGCGCGGCGCTGCCGCCTCAGCGGCAGCAGCGTCATCCCGCAGCTGGTTGTTGCCAAATGGAAGCAACCAGATGCAGTAGCGCGGGGTGGCTGCCTCGCGGTAGCGACCCCGAAACGTTATTGTTTTAATTTTTTTTATAAAAATATATATACATATAATTGAGGGCGAGCCTTGGCGCAACGGTAAACGTTGTTGTCGTGTGACCTAGAGGTCACGGGTTTGAGTCTTAGGAGCGGCCTCTTGCCAAATAAATTGGTAGGGGAAGGCTTGCTCCCAGTATACCCTTGCGGTGGGACCCCTCCACGGACCCTCACTCAGCGGGAACGCGTAGTGCAACGGGCCGCCCTTTATATATATACATATAATTGTTTTAAAACGGTTTCAAAACAATTATCAACCAAAATAATTAGGAACTATGCATAATCAGTTTTAATTATCAAGTAATCAAAACTTATTTATCTTTAAATTAATTAAACTAACCAATTAATTAATTAACCTAACAATAAATCGATATTCAATCCGATTGAAAAACCCTTTTATTTACGTATATGAAATAACAGATTAACATAGGCTCTGATACCAATGTAGGAAAATAGACAAGCCTAGGCGTAGCGGAATAATAAAGTTTTATCTATTTCCCTTTTCCAAGATCTGTTAATTGTTATTTCATATAAAGAGGGACAGAGAGTAATACCTTCGGTGAAGAACCATCTATGGTTGCAAACGAAGTTCCCACAACTTCTTATTATCAACTCGTGAGCAACGAACGTTTTGTTCAACACAAAAAACAAAACAAATCAGTAATCAACCTTTAAAATAGCAATCGCAATGATTGCCTCTAATAGAAATCGATACGAGATCAAAGAGAGAGTAAGAAATAATGTAAATTAACTGAGACGAAGATGGAACGGTTCCTCCCTCTTTTATTTTGTGTTGGTCGAATTTCTGGGGTTAGGGAGTCTATTTATACACTTTTCAAAACCCTAATCCCAGTTGTGTTAGGTAATTAAATAATCAGAATCTCATTCGGAATAGGATTGCTAATTAGATAATTAAATAAACACTTTATTATTATCTAAATAATAACTAATTATATCTAGATAATATCATTAATCAAATTAATAATTTAATTATTATTAGGGATAATTAATTAGAGTTTCAATCCCATTAAAATCTCTAATTAACATTATCAGATAATCCTTTAGTTTAATTCACAACCATAATCAAATTATAATTATTAATTAAATTAATTATCCCTAATTAATCTACAAATTTCGGCCCATATATAGTGTCTTACTAATTACATTTTCGTCCTCTGGTTCCAAGTCCCATATGCGACCCATTAGGTCCTTTATTGCCACTAGCCGTATATATCCTTTGGAATTAATTCATCCTGATTAATCCCAACATGTATATAACGGAATACCATCGCGAGCTATTACTAGTAGAACCTATGATATTCCCCCAGAGCAATTAAGAAGTCAGGTTGATAACTGACGTTAACCTTTCAGCATTAGGTGCAGTATAATACGATCCTTCATCAACTATATCATGTTGGTCAATTCCTTATAACCATGGAACGTGTCAAGGTTACATATAGCGAAGAGTCCGTTTTACCTGTCCAGGTTGAATTTACTCTGAAAGATAAGTTAAGTGAAATTTCTATTTCTACTCTTAACTCTATCACCTTGCAAGGATTTAAGTTAATTCACCACAAGTGGCCATATGGATATATCTCTTATTTATCAGGAGTGACGAATGCTCAATCTGACATTAACTATTCTGCAATTACTTTGTGTGATACCCAACCCTGCTCTCACACACCCCAGGCTCTCACCTATTATATCGTGCTCGCACAGAATCAAAGTACCAGACTCCATAATCCAGAATCACTAATTAACGAATGTTTGAGTCTGAGGATTAGTTATACCTACTAATACAAATGAGATGAACAGTTGACACTTTTAGATAAATTAATCCATGCTGTTATCTCAAGTCGGGTCCCAATCCGAATGAACTCCTTCACCGGATCCATGTAACTGTCTAGATATCTAAATATCTAAAGCTTGTGAGATCAGCTTTCTGTCTCGACAGAAAACATTGTTACATGCAAGTCTCAACAGTAATATGCCAACCCCTATAACATATTACTTGACATAGGTTGGTTTTAAGTCTATTGGTCTATTGCAAAGTATAGTCTCACTTCATGCTTGTATGAACACTTTACAACTACTTAAATAAACTTAGGATTACTTTCTTAATGAAAGATTTGCGCCTTTATATATAGTTACATTTTAGTGCTATATACCTGATTAAACAAATGATTAAATAAACAATTTATTCATTAATATTTATATCCTAAAACAATTGTATTTAGGACACTAAACTCCAACATTATGTGTTTATGTATGAAGCATGTTGGTTTGTTTTATGTTCTGTTTATGAAGTAACTGATTCAGGAATAGACATATGTTTCATATCAATTTAGCATGTTATGTGTTAGGAAGTAGAACTGATTCAATTTAATAGACATAAACGAATAAGTTGACTACTTTGTTATAGCATGTTATGATCCACTTGAATATACATATATATGTCTACTTGAATAAGTTGTCTACTTTGTATTGCCTATCAAAAAAGGATAGCGTGCAAGGGGGCATTATGATGTGACGTGCGAATAGCGTACAAGGGGGGGCGTGATGCGCGAATAGAAAGGAGATTTTGATGCTAAAGAAACACTGGAGCTGGATGGATGGAGTGGAGTACTGGAGGGGCATGGAGCCAACATTGAAGATCAGATTGATTACCAAGTACATTTGTAAACAGTAATCATTCTGTTCTTCAAGAATTAATGGCTCTATGCCCATCCAGTAGTCCACACCATCCAGGTCAGTGTTTCTTTGGCATCCAAATCTCCTTTCTTCAAGAATGTGCAGATGGTAAACAAGGATATCGGGATGATGGGGAACCATTAGAGTTAAATGGCGTCGAATACTGGAGGGGCATGGAGTCAACATTGAAGATCAGATTGATTACCAAGTACATTGGTAATCAGTAATCATTCTGTTCTTCAAGATTGGCTCTATGCCCATCCAGTAGTCCACACCATCTAACTCAATGGTTGCCCAACATCCAAATTTCCTTGCTATTCGCACATCACGCCCCCCCTTGTACGCTATTCGTACGTCACATCATAATGCCTCCCTTGCTTGCTATTTGCACATCATATATCCACTGGATGCTCTTCAGTCCATCTCCTGGCAGTTGCTACATAACCTGCCCTGTTGCAGATGTATCGTTCAACAATTCGCTCTCGGCCAGGAAATTGCCCCTCAATGAAGGGCTCTACCAGCAGTCCACAAATATTCCACAGCATCTATAAAATGCATAGATAAATTAAATTAGACCCCAAACATGAGTAGATAAACTAGACCCCAAACATGAATAGATAAATGTACGGGTAAAAAATACATAGATTTATAGCATCATCTTACCGTGGCAATACTATGGGCAGGGCGATCAAGTAGTTGGGGCATAGAAATATGCCCCAAGGGACCGATATTAGGATGGTAAATTTTGGTCCTGAATATGACCTACGAACAATAGTAATATCATGAGTGTATTTACAAATATATGAATCGATTTATGTGTGTTAACAAGTTTATGCATGTTCTTACAACTGGATGTGTGGAGGGGAAATCGACAGGGAAGTCCATGTCGACTATGAATACACCTCCTTCATAAGGGGTGTTTGGAGGGCCATTCATCACGGCAGTCCATTGCCACCGGTCAGGACCATATATATTGACAAGCCACCTGGGTGCCTCATATCGGAGTAGGTCAATCTGAAACTCAACATTACGATAGAGGTTCCTTACAAGTCTATCCATGCTCGAAATAACAAACTGTAAGTATAGTGTTAGGTTGCCCTGGGTGACTATTAAGAATTGGTAAACGCTTCCTATTTATAATGTGGGTGGGTAAGTGAAGGGTCTCAGAATGGAGAAAGGGTAAAAGGAGATTAATTAGGTCTATCTGTATATGGTACGTAATTAATGAGCATCATCAATTGGTTTTGCAGATATCAAGACTTTGGGGATTCTAGGAGATGATGACTTAGATATGCTTCAGTTCAAGTTGGATTTGGCTTTCCAATCAACACCACCACGCCTCTGAAAGATTGACTACATATTGACAGATTTGGAGATGTACATTAATTGCTTTTTTTTTACCTTACTACATTCAGAAATTTGTGTAGTTCAAATGTAAACAGATTATGAGCGTTAGTCTCCAATAAAATTAAAATCATTGATATACAGAAATTCTTGTTCATTTGATAATTATTGTTCATTTCCAGAATCATTCGAAGAAGAAGGCAAGGAGTGATATTTACGTTTAAAAAAATATCATCTAAACAACAATAAAAAGACATTAAAATAAAAGAATCTGTCATCTAAAATAAATCTATTGACATGATTGATTAAGACCTATGCCATCTGATACAAGTTACTACGGCAGAAATTATTATAAAAACTGTCACCGCGAATACTAATATGACAATTTCCCATATAACGACTTGACATTTTTAATTATTAGTATGTCATGTGATGACATTAAAAGTGACGTTAATAAATAAAAAGATGCATCATAACAATGTCCATATGACAGTACGAAACTAGGCTGATGTCATGTATAGTATCTTCAAATGACAGAACCTAACCGTTGTCTGAAGGTGCAATAGACGGCAGCGAGCCCTGTGACAGATTTATATCTCGCGGGACGACGGTTTCTAACCGTCATCTGAAGGGGGTTTTGGCGTAGTGATTGTTTACTTCTCTACCCTCTTGTATTGCTTTCTTTTCGACGCTATCCTTCCATTCTTTCTTTCTCATAAAAATCTATTATACGAACACTTTAGATGTATTTTCGAATGCTCCACCATCCGTCTCAGCAATCTACTTTCTAATACCTTTTAGATCAAGCCATTTACCTCTGGTAAAGTTATTTCTTATATTTATCTATACTGGTTTGCATTTTACCTTTTCTTACCATTTGTGTACATCTAACTTTGTATTATTACAATAACATGTGTTTGTGTCCTTAGGGAGAATTGGCTTTGCTATTTTATTGTTTTCCTGGATTGTCTTCTTCATAGACGTTTGTGTTTGCCATTTGAATAATGATTAAATAAAATCTTTTTGGGATATTCTTCTCATTTCTTCCTTTATATTGAGACCTTTGCCAAATTTACTTATTACCTCAAATAAAGTTAATTTCAATTTGTACATAAAGCTTATCAAAATAGTGATGTAGTATAGAAGTTAGTTGACTATAAGTCAAATAAAGGTCACATCGGACAATAATATGATTTTTAAGAGAGAAACAAAATTTGTATCTTATGATGTGCCACGTAATGCACATGTGGTTGTCACATTTCTACAATGTCAGAAATAAAAGTCCAACATATCTAACATGACACTTAGGTAATGTGTAAATGTTTAATTGTAAGTTTTGAATATCATAGAATCGATATAACTATCTGAGAAATATTAAAAATAAAGTACAAAGTTTAAAAATATTATTTTGTAATATTCAACTTAAAATAAACATTTCAAATGTATTTATTTTGAGTAAGTGGTGAATGTAGAGGGGGAGAAGAGGTAACTGCCCCCTCCCATGCCTTGCAAAATAAATAATAATAATTATTTTTGTGTTATTTTTAAAGGACTTTTTTTTGTTAATCAATAGTAATCTTTAAAAGTGAAGACTCCCGATAGTAAAATTGGACTTTTTTTTTCTTTCGAATTGCATCTTTCAATCCAGTTTCACTTATTAAATGAGACTTTCTTTTATGCATATGGCCCGCACATGCTTTGCTTTTTTTATTTTACATTTAGTTTAGTAGTTTTGTTTCATATTTTTTATTTGACAAACACTCCTAACTAATATACGCAAAATGACATCAAAATATATAGAGCATCAATTTAATTTAACCATCCTTTCAAACCTATATAGAACCTTGTTTTCTTCTCTAACCTGTTGTATTTGCTCTCTTTTTGGGCTGCTATCCTTCCCTTCTTTCTTTCTCGAAAAAATCATTATACGAACAATTTAGATGTATTTTCAAATGCTTCATGATCTGCCACAACAACCTACTTGCTAATCCCTTTTAGATCGAGTCATTTACCTCTCATAAAGTTATATGTTATATTTGTCCATTTAGTTTGCATTTTACATTTTCTTTCCATTTTTGTACCATTAACTTTTGTTATTAGAATGACACGTGTTTGTGTCCTTATGGAGAACTGGCTTTGCTATTTCATTGTTTTCTTTGGCTTTCTTCTTTATAGATGTTTGTGTCTGTCATTTGCAAAAATGATGAAATAAAATTTTTGGGATATTCTTCTTATTTCGTCCTCTATATTGCGATTTTTGCCAATTTTACTCATTACCTCTGATTAAGTTATTTCAATTTGTACACAAAGGTTATCAAAATATTGATGTAGTATAGAAGTTGGCTGACTATAAGCCAAATAAACGTTACATTGGACAACAATATAATTTTTAAGAGAAAAAAAATTGTTTCTTATGATATGCCATGTGACACATACGTGGTTGTCACATTTCTATCGTGTCAGAAATAAAAGTCCAACAGATCTAACACTTAGGTAATGTGTAAATGTTTAATTTTAAGTTTTGAATATTATAGAATTGATACATCTATTTGAGAAATATTAAAAATAAAATACAAAGCTTAAAAATATTATTTTGTAATGTTGAACTTAAAATAAAAAATTTATATGTATTTATTTTGAGCAAGTGGCAGATGCAAATGGGCAAGAGAGGTAATTGCTCCCTGATTGTTATGTTATCTAAAAGCTTAAGTGCAAACAACCTCAAATCACATGTGCCATTATGATGACACACGTCTATCATCTCAAGAAAACACGATTTTAATTGAAAAGGTATTTGATCATCAGATGACACGATATATATATAACCGTCGTTGTTGTTTGAAAATAAAAAACGACAAATGAAAATAAATTTCACGACCGACCTTTACCTCTCCCAAATTTAACGCGCTCAAATGTGTTAATTAACATTTTCGGCTCAAATATAAACCAAAGGTTACAAGGTAAATTAGGTTTCTTCAGCTCGATGTCTTCAGCTCATATTTTCAACTCGATGGTTTAGGGTTTAGGTATCCCATCCCTCTCTTTGGCTAAATCCATGAAAGCTTTCTCTATGCAAATCTTTATTTCTGAACATAGAAATGGTAAGTTCTATTTGTTTTCTTCCTCCATGTATTAGGGTTTTGTTGTTCCTTAATCTAGCTTTTCCTGATCAAACCTGTAATAATCATCAGATTTACTCTTGCGATAGCAGCTGCTGGAATCAGGATGTATTAATTGTCTGACTTACCAATGAAAAAGTTGGGTCTTTCTCTTAGATACATGTAATAATCATCAGATTTACTAATGAAAAGGCTGAGTCTTTATCAGAGGTATGAACTGGTTTCACATTTTAAGTTCATATTACAGGTGGGCCTTTCTCTTAGATACAATCGAAATTCCTTGCTGTTGGAAATATACTTCGTGAAACTATTGTGAGTGATGCTGAGAAAGGTAGATCTTGCTCTTTTTGTTTGCAAATATTATTAACATTAGGGATTATGAACTGACTATGTATGAATTTGCACGGATATTAACAATGTTATAAGTATGTCCCAGGTAAACTCATCTTCTTTTTAAGAACAACATCATAAAAATATAGACCAGTCTATTTATTAAAAGGGTATTTATTGGCTTTTCCCTTAATGTGTGAGAGATTGAAAACGAGTATGGACCAATGGAATAATTGAACTTGATAAACCTGGTCAAGCTTATACCAGCTAGACATAAAAAAAATGGTAGTTGGACTTCACTTCCTTTTAGCGGGGTTTAGCAATAATCTTTGGGCTAGTCATTGGGATACACATAAGGTGATTTATTCATTTTTGTTTGAGTTGTACAACACAAATATTGATCATATGTGTATTAGAAAATTGATAGCTTCATTTGGCCGTGTCATTTTATCTTATGAAGGGATTTACTTCTTTACATCTATTGCATTTTATATCTGGTAATGACAATCTGATATGCATATAACTGATATATCATGCACTGAGATCATGCTTTAAGAGGTTTTTATTGAATATGTATGAACTGAATAACATGCTCTTATACGAGGCATATACATATATGATGTTATGTTATGACTTGAATATGTATGAACTGATTAAGCTTGCTATGATTTGACTTGCATTAGATATCAAACAAACAAGTCATACATAAATAGGTAAGAACTGATTAACATGTATGCACAAGTTAGACAAACAATTTGAATTGATTAAGCTTATTGTTTGTTTAACTGATTAGGTATGAAATGTATGAACTGATTATATTTCAAAATTAATGTTTTGTTATGACTTAAATATGTATGAACTGATTAGTATGTTTTGATTTGACTTGAATAAGTATGATCTGAATAATAGGCTCTTATACGGGGCATGTACATACAGATCATTATGTTATAACTTGAATATGTATCAATTGATCTTGCTCTGATTTGACTTGCATTAGATATCAGACCAACGTCAGATATGAATATGTAATAATTGATTAGCAAGTATGCACAAGTTAGACAAACAATTTGAACTGATTAATCTTGTTGTTTGTTTGATTGATTAGGTATGAAATGTATGGATTGATTATATTGCAAAATTAATGTTTTGTTATGACTTGAATATGTATCACTAGTACAGAAATGCTTACTTGTGTCGCACTTTTTCAGGTTATTGTGTCGCACTTTTGTGCGACACAACAAGGGTGCGACACAAGAACTTTGCATCACTCTTGAGAGCGACACAATCTACTCATCCATTGTGTCGTTTGTCACACGCGTGCGACACAACATATGATAATTCTTGTGATGTGCTCCAAGGGTGCACGGCACAAGCTCCCAGGTTAATCCGGTACACTTTGTATTGCTCCTTCACCACGCGTGACGCAAAATATTGATTTTTTTAATTTTACAAAATTTTCCAACATCCAGCATAAAATTTTACAATCAAAATTTATTTGATTCTATAATATCTACATGATATTATAAAACATACACAATAAAACTACAAATATCACATTGCATAAATACATACATATTCAAAATATAATCATAACTTAATTTCTTCAAGAAATAGTTGTATATAACAATTAATTCAACTTGTCATATTCAAGTTTGTAGCCAAATAAACTAGGAAGATGAACAAACACTAACAACTTCCACAAAAACACTAATGCAAAATATTTAGCGACTTGTGATTTTGATTACCAAATAATCAGCCCAAATATCTCGAACATCATTAATCTCCTCCTCAAAATATGCCATTGATTTTGTTGCAAAATCCTTCAAAGAAAGTAAACATAAAATATCAACGTATTAAAGTAGCAAATTAACTTAAGGAAAAAACGACTAGAATGAAAAAAGTTGTAACTCTTAACCTTGTTAGATTGTCACTTCCAGAGTGAGATTGCAGTATTTCAAACATGGTGCGCATTACATAGAAGCCACACTCCGTTGTGCTTGATCTACTGAATTTGACCTTTTCCTAACCCAGAGAAATTTCAAGGCACTATGCGAGAGGGTATTATCCTAGAGAAATACAGGATGTGTATGGACTATGAAATGACCTCAACTTGATTAGGGCATTATTCTTCCCTTTGCAATCAACTAGAGAGGGCATTATAGTTTAGGTGTCTTGGCTTTGATAAGGAAATATGATCACCTTAAAGAATGACACAATTTGGCCACCTTGAAGTATTTCATAAATATGCAGAAGTAGAAACGACTATAAAGCAGTCTAAAACAAAGTTCAAAGGCTCAATACAACAAAAATTGAATAGTTCAGTGCCTCAACGTTAGTGATTCTACAACTTTACTAATTGTACGAGTTCACTAAATAGGCAAACAATCAAAATCTAAGAGCACTCAAAATCAAATGAAACCCAAATCGCAGAATACAATTGAACCAGTAATTCGAAAACACTCAAAATCTAAGAGCACTCAAAATAACACTCAAAATCAAACGAAATCACAGAAAAAACGAACCAATAATTGGCAAATACCCACCTTAATCACTTACCTCTTTTCTGTTAACATGATGAGGACCAATTAAGTTACGGCGTACACATACATGCTTTAGCGCCTCTGCTGCGGAAAAGCCACTCTGGACAGTCGATCAGCTCCTTAAGGCAAAGGGATCAAACTCTCAAATCGGAAATTGCGAACATCAATGATGAGTATATTATTGTAATACGCCAAATTATATATATAAGCTATTTGCTAAAATTAATTAGTTAGAAGGAGTTAAGGCTAAAATATAATTACTTTTGGGAAAGTTTTTAAAAGATATTATAAATTTAGGGACTAATAGAGAAATTTGGTCAATATTAATTAAATCAATAGAGCTGCATTACGCAGACTCCATTAGAACATCATTCATGAAGCTTCTTCTTCTCTTCAAAACACAAAGACTACTTTTACCTCTTTCTTCCTCATACGGAATCCGTTTTTCACGATTTTTACATCGAAATTAAGCTCTCAACTCTAGCTACAAGTGCATGTAAGTTTTATTTGAGATTTTGAGTTTTCAAAAAACGTTTAGAGAGAGAAAATTCATCACTTTTGCTCTTCTCTCTATTTCTCGGTCCTATGTTCATTTTTTTTTGCAATTCTAACACCAAAAATGGACTCAGGGGGTCGATTTACCTATGGATACACTAGATTTTGATGCATGCAAGTAGTTTTGAGGTATAATCGGAGCTACACCGGAAAAACTAAGAAATCTAACCAAAGTTTAATTTTCCGGTTGATTTTGGGTGTTTTGAGAATGATTCTAGACTCCTGGAATCATAAGAAACGAAGTGGTATAATTAATTTCTCAAAATAATCAACTTTAATTTTTCCGATAGGCGGGTCCCGAACATCGGTGATATTTTCCGGCGACATACGAAATAAGTGCAGAAAAATTATTTTGTTAATTCCAGGATATTTTAAATATTATTTGGAGCAACATTAATTCTTGGACCTTGATCAAATTCCTTACCGTTTAGTCTCTATAAATTACGAAAGTATATAGTTGGGTGAAATTAAGAAAAATAATTAAGTTGGGTTAAAAATAATTGTTGGACCCGTATTTAAATAAAGGAAAATCAGAATATATAATTTTAATAATAAAGGTTGAAGGGAGATTGGACTAAGCATAATTAATTATGCTCTTAAAATTATTGGTTAGTTAATTTGATTGATATAGATATTATGAAAATGGATTATAAGTATATATGCTTATATGTTGTTTGATGATGAGTAATTTTAAAAATAAAGTATTTGAATTACCGACAATTATGGAATTGTCGGATGATTGATGTCAAATCGGGTTGATAATTGCAGTCTATGGAGTACCGGTTTGGACTTTGAATATATTTTAATATAGAAGTGTATTTTATTGCAGGGTTGAACCTAGTCATTACAAGGAGGATGTCCGTTTTATAGGGGGGACTCTGCCGAATTTTTGGTAGAAAGTCTATAAAACGTGACGAAATAACTTTCAATATTTTCCTAAACCTATATAAATTCTAAAAATAATATTATCTCTTTTAGATACTCAACCGATAGGGTGAGGAGCAGTACCTGAAAACTAGAACAGTCAGCTAGGAGCAATTTGTGAGTTAATTATATGTTATGCATTTTTAATTTAGCATTTGCATTCATAATAAATTATTTCATGATATTTCAAGTAAAGTATTATTTTCACTTATAAAAGTGTATTATTATTTATAATAATTTATACGTAATAATTTGTGGATAAATATGTGTCATGGACATGCTTCCTGGTGAGCGGCATCAGGACCTTGTGCGTACGGGTATTATCAGGTTATTGGATATTGATGATAATACTATTGTGAATGTTGTGATATATCGACAAGCTCGGTTGAGATATTCTCGGGCTATATGATATGTGGATTTTGGATTTTAAGTGAGGCTGGGTACGGAATCAGTTGAGTTATTCTCGGTCCCCCAGTTATTGGATAAAAGTGATATGGTGATTATTGGTGGATTATTAGACTGGGTATTGAGGTTTAGGGTCCAACACGTATTAAACCATTTATCTATTTATTTATGTTAGGCATGAATATGACTACAATTAAACATACTATTTGTGATAAATTAGGGGTGTTTTAGGCGTAATATTACTTAAAGGAAAGACTAATAAGTGTTTTATGCAGATTTGAAAAGCTTAAGTCAAAAAGGCTGTTATGCAGCCTGTTTTGCAACAACCAAGAGGAGACGTGCACCCTTTGATCCAGCGGTTAAACGCTGTGTACCTGATGACGGATAGCGACTTGACAGGCAGGCAGGAGCGGGCATGAATGGGCGGCGAAAGCAACATGATGACAAGATTGATCGACCCTTGAGTGTTCAAGGGTCAAAACATTTTTAACCACTTTTAGAAATCTCGGATACTTTGAATAATCTTTCTCCTTTGTGATATTTTGTTATTATTTTGTGTACTTGTCCCATTGGCAGGGGAAGGCTTGCCCCCAGTACACCCTTGTGGTGGGACCCCTCCCCAGACCCTCGCTCAGTGGGGACGTGTAGTGCGACCGGGCCGCCCTTTTTTTTGTGTACTTGTCCCATTGTTCCTCCTATTTATAGAGGTAAAGGAGGAAAAGGCAAGAATCATCTTTTGGGAGCAGAAGATAGATAAGTTTTGAACAAGTTTAGAGAGAGAAGCTCTCTAGGATCTTTATAGCTCCTTTCATGGAGTTCTGTATATTTGACTTAGGTTGTTCACTCTTTAGCATGAGTGAGTAGTCGTTTTGAACGGGTTCGGCCAGTTAGGGCATGTTATGTAAGTCTTTTATTTTCTTATTTATGAATGAATGATGATATATTATGTCGTGTTTGATAAAGCTTTCACACCATTGCTATATGCATGTATGTTAGTGTTAGATGACTGATAGGGAACTGCATTCATCTTCACGGATATATTTGTCAAACGTCCAAACCCCGAAGCAAGAATGTTAGGGGGTTGTATCAAGGGTTTTCTCCATAGAAATTCTGTTTCGATCGTAATGCAAGAAAGAACCAACTTTAGGGACGCTTAAGGTTGTAGTACATCTTAGAATCTTAAGAACACACGATAGTTGACTTAAATGAGCATTAAAGCAGAGACCTTGACTTCACTTTGTGTCATTCATGAATAAATAGGATGTTTAGAGATTGAAAGTAACATGTTCCGATGTGTCCTAGCCTGTTCTACCTTTTATCATTATCAAAAACTCCTTTTCATAAGTTGAATCATTTACTTAGTTACCAATTCACAATATCTCTCAACATAAAGAATTCACACACCACGAACACCCTGTTCTGCAAGGTTTTTCTAGTAAAATTTGGTCATCAATCTCTGTGGAGACGATACTCTATTTATCACTTTATTACTTGTATCTAGTGCACTTGCTAGAGTATGTTTAGAGGACAACAATTTATAAGACAATTTTATGAAAACATATTATGTGATCACTTATATTATTTATTATTATTATTATTATTATTATTATTGTGTGTGACATAAATTGATTAAGCTTATTGTTTGTTTAATTGATTAGGTATGAAATGTATGAACTGATTATATTTCAAAATTAATGTTTTGTTATGACTTAAATATGTATGAACTGATTAGTATGTTTTGATTTGACTTGAATAAGTATGATCTGAATAATAGGCTCTTATACGGGGCATGTACATACAGATCATTATGTTATAACTTGAATATGTATCAATTGATCTTGCTCTGATTTGACTTGCATTAGATATCAGACCAACGTCAGATATGAATATGTAGTAATTGATTAGCAAGTATGCACAAGTTAGACAAACAATTTGAACTGATTAATCTTGTTGCTTGTTTGATTGATTAGGTATGAAATGTATGGATTGATTATATTGCAAAATTAATGTTTTGTTATGACTTGAATATGTATCACTAGTACAGAAATGCTTACTTGTGTCGCACTTTTTCAGGTTATTGTGTCGCACTTTTGTGCGACACAAGGGTGCGACACAAGAACTTTGCATCACTCTTGAGAGCGACACAATCTACTCATCCATTGTGTCGTTTGTCATACGCGCGCGACACAACATATGATAATTCTTGTGATGTGCTCCAAGGGTGCACGGCACAAGCTACCAGGTTAATCCGGTACACTTTGTATTGCTCCTTCACCACGCGCGACGCAAAATATTGATTTTTTTAATTTTACAAAATTTTCCAACATCCAGCATAAAATTTTACAATCAAAATTTATTTGATTCTATAATATCTACATGATATTATAAAACATACACAATAAAACTACAAATATCACATTGCATAAATACATACATATTCAAAATATAATCATAACTTAATTTCTTCAAGAAATAGTTGTATATAACAATTAATTCAACTTGTCATATTCAAGTTTGTAGCCAAATAAACTAGGAAGATGAACAAACACTAACAACTTCCACAAAAACACTAATGCAAAATATTTAGCGACTTGTGATTTTGATTACCAAATAATCAGCCCAAATATCTCGAACATCATTAATCTCCTCCTCAAAATATGCCATTGATTTTGTTGCAAAATCCTTCAAAGAAAGTAAACATAAAATATCAACGTATTAAAGTAGCAAATTAACTTAAGGAAAAAACGACTAGAATGAAAAAAGTTGTAACTCTTAACCTTGTTAGATTGTCACTTCCAGAGTGAGATTGCAGTATTTCAAACATGGTGCGCATTACATAGAAGCCACACTCCGTTGTGCTTGATCTACTGAATTTGACCTTTTCCTAACCCAGAGAAATTTCAAGGCACTATGCGAGAGGGTATTATCCCAGAGAAATACAGGATGTGTATGGACTATGAAATGACCTCAACTTGATTAGGGGCATTATTCTTCCCTTTGCAATCAACTAGAGAGGGCATTATAGTTTAGGTGTCTTGGCTTTGATAAGGAAATATGATCACCTTAAAGAATGACACAATTTGGCCACCTTGAAGTATTTCATAAATATGCAGAAGTAGAAACGACTATAAAGCAGTCTAAAACAAAGTTCAAAGGCTCAATACAACAAAAACTGAATAGTTCAATGCCTCAACGTTAGTGATTCTACAACTTTACTAATTGTACGAGTTCACTAAATAGGCAAACAATCAAAATCTAAGAGCACTCAAAATCAAATGAAACCCAAATCGCAGAATACAATTGAACCAGTAATTCACAAACACTCAAAATCTAAGAGCACTCAAAATAACACTCAAAATCAAACGAAATCACAGAAAAAACGAACCAATAATTGGCAAATACCCACCTTAATCACTTACCTCTTTTCTGTTAACATGATGAGGACCAATTAAGTTACGGCGTACACATACATGCTTTAGTGCCTCTGCTGCGGAAAAGCCACTCTGGACAGTCGATCAGCTCCTTAAGGCAAAGGGATCGAACTCTCAAATCGGAAATTGCGAACATCAATGATGAGTATATTATTGTAATACCCCAAATTATATATATAAGCTATTTGCTAAAATCAATTAGTTAGAAGGAGTTAAGGCTAAAATATAATTACTTTTGGGAAAGTTTTTAAAAGATATTATAAATTTAGGGACTAATAGGGAAATTTGGTCAATATTAATTAAATCAATGGAGCTGCATTACGCAGACTCCATTAGAACATCATTCATGAAGCTTCTTCTTCTCTTCAAAACACAAAGACTACTTTTACCTCTTTCTTCCTCATACAGAATCCGTTTTTCACGATTTTTACATCGAAATTAAGCTCTCAACTCCAACTACAAGTGCATGTAACTTTTATTTGAGATTTTGAGTTTTCAAAAAACGTTTAGAGAGAGAAAATTCATCACTTTTGCTATTCTCTCTATTTCTCGGTCCTATGTTCATTTTTTTGCAATTCTAACACCAAAAATGGACTCAGGGGGTCGATTTACCTACGGATACACTAGATTTTGATGCATGCAAGGAGTTTTGAGGTGTAATCGGAGCTACATCGAAAAAAGTAAGAAATCTAACCAAAGTTTAATTTTCCGGTTGATTTTGGGTGTTTTGAGAATGATTCTAGACTCCTGGAATCATAAGAAACGAAGTGGTATAATTAATTTCTCAAAACAATCAACTTTAATTTTTCCGATAGGCGGGTCCCGAACATCGGTGATATTTTCCGGCGACATACGAAATAAGTGCAGAAAAATTATTTTGTTAATTCCAGGATATTTTAAATATTATTTGGAGCAACATTAATTCTTGGACCTTGATCAAATTCCTTACCGTTTAGTCTCTATAAATTACGAAAGTATATAGTTGGGTGAAATTAAGAAAAATAATTAAGTTGGGTTAAAAATAATTGTTGGACCCTTATTTAAATAAAGGAAAATCAGAATATATAATTTTAAAAATAAAGGTTGAAGGGAGATTGGACTAAGCATAATTAATTATGCTCTTAAAATTATTGGTTAGTTAATTTGATTGATATAGATATTATGAAAATGGATTATAAGTATATATGCTTATATGTTGTTTGATGATGAGTAATTTTAAAAATAAAGTATTGGAATTACCGACAATTATGGAATTGTCGGATGATTGATGTCAAACCGGGTTGATAATTGCAGTCTATGGAGTACCGGTTTGGACTTTGAATATATTTTAATATAGAAGTTTATTTTATTGCAGGGTTGAACCTAGTCATTACAAGGAGGATGTCCGTTTTATAGGGGGGACTCTGCCGAATTTTTGGTAGAAAGTCTATAAAACGTGACGAAATAACTTTCAATATTTTTCTAAACCTATATAAATTCTAAAAATAATATTATCTCTTTTAGATACTCAACCGATAGGGTGAGGAGCAGTACCTGAAAACTAGAACAGTCAGCTAGGAGCAATTTGTGAGTTAATTATATGTTATGCATTTTTAATTTAGCATTTGCATTCATAATAAATTATTTCATGATATTTCAAGTAAAGTATTATTTTCACTTATAAAAGTGTATTATTATTTATAATAATTTATACGTAATAATTTGTGGATAAATATGTGTCATGGACATGCTTCCTGGTGAGCGGCATCAGGACCTTGTGCGTACGGGTATTATCAGGTTATTGGATATTGATGATAATACTATTGTGAATGTTGTGATATATCGACAAGCTCGGTTGAGATATTCTCGGGCTATATGATATGTGGATTTTGGATTTTAAGTGAGGCTGGGTACGGAATCAGTTGAGTTATTCTCGGTCCCCCAGTTATTGGATAAAAGTGATATGGTGATTATTGGTGGATTATTAGACTGGGTATTGAGGTTTAGGGTCCAACACGTATTAAACCATTTATCTATTTATTTATGTTAGGCATGAATATGACTACAATTAAACATACTATTTGTGATAAATTAGGGGTGTTTTAGGCGTAATATTACTTAAAGGAAAGACTAATAAGTGTTTTATGCAGATTTGAAAAGCTTAAGTCAAAAAGGCTGTTATGCAGCCTGTTTTGCAACAACCAAGAGGAGACGTGCACCCTTTGATCCAGCGGTTAAACGCTGTGTACCTGATGACGGATAGCGACTTGACAGGCAGGCAGGAGCGGGCATGAATGGGCGGCGAAAGCAACATGATGACAAGATTGATCGACCCTTGAGTGTTCAAGGGTCAAAACATTTTTAACCACTTTTAGAAATCTCGGATACTTTGAATAATCTTTCTCCTTTGTGATATTTTGTTATTATTTTGTGTACTTGTCCCATTGGCAGGGGAAGGCTTGCCCCCAGTACACCCTTGTGGTGGGACCCCTCCCCAGACCCTCGCTCAGCGGGGACGCGTAGTGCGACCGGGCCTCCCTTTTTTTTGTGTACTTGTCCCATTGTTCCTCCTATTTATAGAGGTAAAGGAGGAAAAGGCAAGAATCATCTTTTGGGAGCAAAAGATAGATAAGTTTTGAACAAGTTTAGAGAGAGAAGCTCTCTAGGATCTTTATAGCTCCTTTCATGGAGTTCTGTATATTTGACTTAGGCTGTTCACTCTTTAGCATGAGTGAGTAGTCGTTTTGAACGGGTTCGGCCAGTTAGGGCATGTTATGTAAGTCTTTTATTTTCTTATTTATGAATGAATGATGATATATTATGTCGTGTTTGATAAAGCTTTCACACCATTGCTATATGCATGTATGTTAGTGTTAGATGACTGATAGGGAATTGCTTTCATCTTCACGGATATATTTGTCAAACGTCCAAACCCCGAAGCAAGAATGTTAGGGGGTTGTATCAAGGGTTTTCTCCATAGAAATTCTGTTTCGATCATAATGCAAGAAAGAACCAACTTTAGGGACGCTTAAGGTTGTAGTACATCTTAGAATCTTAAGAACACACGAGAGTTGACTTAAGTGAGCATTAAAGCAGAGACCTTGACTTCACTTTGTGTCATTCATGAATAAATAGGATGTTTAGAGATTGAAAGTAACATGTTCCGATGTGTCCTAGCCTGTTCTACCTTTTATCATTATCAAAAACTCCTTTTCATAAGTTGAATCATTTACTTAGTTACCAATTCACAATATCTCTCAACATAAAGAATTCACATACCACGAACACCCTGTTCTGCAAGGTTTTTCTAGTAAAATTTGGTCATCAATCTCTGTGGAGACGATACTCTATTTATCACTTTATTACTTGTATCTAGTGCACTTGCTAGAGTATGTTTAGAGGACAGCAATTTATAAGACAATTTTATGAAAACATATTGTGTGATCACTTATATTATTTATTATTATTATTATTATTATTATTGTGTGTGACATAAATTGATTAAGCTTATTGTTTGTTTAACTGATTAGGTATGAAATGTATGAACTGATTATATTTCAAAATTAATGTTTTGTTATGACATAAATATGTATGAACTGATTAGTATGTTTTGATTTGACTTGAATAAGTATGATCTGAATAATAGGCTCTTATACGGGGCATGTACATACAGATCATTATGTTATAACTTGAATATGTATCAATTGATCTTGCTCTGATTTGACTTGCATTAGATATCAGACCAACGTCAGATATGAATATGTAATAATTGATTAGCAAGTATGCACAAGTTAGACAAACAATTTGAACTGATTAATCTTGTTGTTTGTTTGATTGATTAGGTATGAAATGTATGGATTGATTATATTGCAAAATTAATGTTTTGTTATCACTTGAATATGTATAACTAGTACAGAAATGCTTACTTGTGTCGCACTTTTTCAGGTTATTGTGTCGCACTTTTGTGCGACACAACAAGGGTGCGACACAAGAACTTTGCATCCCTCTTGAGAGCGACACAATCTACTCATCCATTGTGTCGTTTGTCACACGCGCGCGACACAACATATGATAATTCTTGTGATGTGCTCCAAGGGTGCACGACACAAGCTCCCAGGTTAATCTGGTACACTTTGTATTGCTCCTTCACCACGCGTGACGCAAAATATTGATTTTTTTAATTTTACAAAATTTTCCAACATCCAGCATAAAATTTTACAATCAAAATTTATTTGATTCTATACTATCTACATGATATTATAAAACATACACAATAAAACTACAAATATCACATTGCATAAATACATACATATTCAAAATATAATCATAACTTAATTTCTTCAAGAAATAGTTGTATATAACAATTAATTCAACTTGTCATATTCAAGTTTGTAGCCAAATAAACTAGGAAGATGAACAAACACTAACAACTTCCACAAAAACACTAATGCAAAATATTTAGCGACTTGTGATTTTGATTACCAAATAGTCAGCCCAAATATCTCGAACATCACTAATCTCCTCCTCAAAATATGCCATTGATTTTGTTGCAAAATCCTTCAAAGAAAGTAAACATAAAATATCAACGTATTAAAGTAGCAAATTAACTTAAGGAAAAACACGACTAGAATGAAAAAAGTTGCAACTCTTAACCTTGTTAGATTGTCACTTCCAGAGTGAGATTGCAGTATTTCAAACATGGTGCGCATTACATAGAAGCCACACTCCGTTGGCTTGATCTACTGAATTTGACCTTTTCCTAACCCAGAGAAATTTCAAGGCACTATGCGAGAGGGTATTATCCCAGAGAAATACAGGATGTGTATGGACTATGAAATGACCTCAACTTGATTAGGGGCATTATTCTTCCCTTTGCAATCAACTAGAGAGGGCATTATAGTTTAGGTGTCTTGGCTTTGATAAGGAAATATGATCACCTTAAAGAATGACACAATTTGGCCACCTTGAAGAATTTCATAAATATGCAGAAGTAGAAACGACTATAAAGCAGTCTAAAACAAAGTTCAAAGGCTCAATACAACAAAAATTGAATAGTTCAGTGCCTCAACGTTAGTGATTCTACAACTTTACTAATTGTACGAGTTCACTAAATAGGCAAACAATCAAAATCTAAGAGCACTCAAAATCAAATGAAACCCAAATCGCAGAATACAATTGAACCAGTAATTCGCAAACACTCAAAATCTAAGAGCACTCAAAATAACACTCAAAATCAAACGAAATCACAGAAAAAACGAACCAATAATTGGCAAATACCCATTTTAATCACTTACCTCTTTTCTGTTAACATGATGAGGACCAATTAAGTTACGGCGTACACATACATGCTTTAGTGCCTCTGCTGCGGAAAAGCCACTCTGGACAGTCGATCAGCTCCTTAAGGCAAAGGGATCAAACTCTCAAATCGGAAATTGCGAACATCAATGATGAGTATATTATTGTAATACCCCAAATTATATATATAAGCTATTTGCTAAAATCAATTAGTTAGAAGGAGTTAAGGCTAAAATATAATTACTTTTGGGAAAGTTTTTAAAAGATATTATAAATTTAGGGACTAATAGGGAAATTTGGTCAATATTAATTAAATCAATGGAGCTGCATTACGCAGACTCCATTAGAACATCATTCATGAAGCTTCTTCTTTTCTTCAAAACACAAAGACTACTTTTACCTCTTTCTTCCTCATACGGAATCCGTTTTTCATGATTTTTACATCGAAATTAAGCTCTCAACTCCAGCTACAAGTGCATGTAAGTTTTATTTGAGATTTTGAGTTTTCAAAAAACGTTTAGAGAGAGAAAATTCATCACTTTTGCTATTCTCTCTATTTCTCGGTCCTATGTTCATTTTTTTTGCAATTCTAACACCAAAAATGGACTCAGGGGGTCGATTTACCTATGGATACACTAGATTTTGATGCATGCCAGGAGTTTTGAGGTGTAATCGGAGCTACACCGAAAAAAGTAAGAAATCTAACCAAAGTTTAATTTTCCGGTTGATTTTGGGTGTTTTGAGAATGATTCTAGACTCCTAGAATCATAAGAAACGAAGTGGTATAATTAATTTCTCAACACAATCAACTTTAATTTTTCCGATAGGCGGGTCCCGAACATCGGTGATATTTTCCGGCGACATACGAAATAAGTGCAGAAAAATTATTTTGTTAACTCCAGGATATTTTAAATATTATTTGGAGCAACATTAATTCTTGGACCTTGATCAAATTCCTTACCGTTTAGTCTCTATAAATTACGAAAGTATATAGTTGGGTGAAATTAAGAAAAATAATTAAGTTGGGTTAAAAATAATTGTTGGACCCTTATTTAAATAAAGGAAAATCAGAATATATAATTTTAAAAATAAAGGTTGAAGGGAGATTGGAATAAGCATAATTAATTATGCTCTTAAAATTATTGGTTAGTTAATTTGATTGATATAGATATTATGAAAATGGATTATAAGTATATATGCTTATATGTTGTTTGATGATGAGTAATTTTAAAAATAAAGTATTGGAATTACCGATAATTATGGAATTGTCGGATGATTGATGTCAAACCTGGTTGATAATTGCAGTCTATGGAGTACCGGTTTGGACTTTGAATATATTTTAATATAGAAGTGTATTTTATTGCTGGGTTGAACCTAGTCATTACAAGGAGGATGTCCGTTTTATAGGGGGGACTCTACCGAATTTTCGGTACAAAGTCTATAAAACGTGACGAAATAACTTTCAATATTTTCCTAAACCTATATAAATTCTAAAAATAATATTATCTCTTTTAGATACTCAATCGATAGGGTGAGGAGCAGTACCTGAAAACTAGAACAGTCAGCTATGAGCAATTTGTGAGTTAATTATATGTTATGCATTTTTAATTTAGCATTTGCATTCATTATAAATTATTTCATGATATTTCAAGTAAAATATTATTTTCACTTATAAAAGTGTATTATTATTTATAATAATTTATACGTAATAATTTGTGGATAAATATGTGTCATGGACATGCTTCCTGGTGAGCGGCATCAGGACCTTGTGCGTACGGGTATTATCAGGTTATTGGATATTGATGATAATACTATTGTGAATGTTGTGATATATCGACAAGCTCGGTTGAGATATTCTCGGGCTATATGATATGTGGATTTTGGATTTTAAGTGAGGCTGGGTACGGAATCAGTTGAGTTATTCTCGGTCCCCCAGTTATTGGATAAAAGTGATATGGTGATTATTGGTGGATTATTAGACTGAGTATTAAGGTTTAGGGTCCAACACGTATTAAACCATTTATCTATTTATTTATGTTAGGCATGAATATGACTACAATTAAACATACTATTTGTGATAAATTATGGGTGTTTTAGGCGTAATATTACTTAAAGGAAAGACTAATAAGTGTTTTATGCAGATTTGAAAAGCTTAAGTCAAAAAGGCTGTTATGCAGCCTGTTTTGCAACAACCAAGAGGAGACGTGCACCCTTTGATCCAGCGGTTAAATGCTGTGTACTTGATGACGGATAGCGACTTGACAGGTAGGCAGGAGCGGGCAGGAATGGGCGGCGAAAGCAACATGATGACAAGATTGATCGACCCTTGAGTGTTCAAGGGTCAAAACATTTTTAACCACTTTTAGAAATCTCGGATACTTTGAATAATCTTTCTGCTTTGTGATATTTTGTTATTATTTTTTGTACTTGTCCCATTGGCAGGGGAAGGCTTGCCCCCAGTACACCCTTATGGTGGGACCCCTCCCTAGACCCTCGCTCAGTGGGGACGCGTAGTGCGACCGGGCCGCCCTTTTTTTTGTGTACTTGTCCCATTGTTCTTCCTATTTATAGAGGTAAAGGAGGAAAAGGCAAGAATCATCTTTTGGGAGCAGAAGATAGATAAGTTTTGAACAAGTTTAGAGAGAGAAGCTCTCTAGGATCTTTATAGCTCCTTTCATAGAGTTCTGTATATTTGACTTAGGCTGTTCACTCTTTAGCATGAGTGAGTAGTCGTTTTGAACGGGTTCGGCCAGTTAGGGCATGTTATGTAAGTCTTTTATTTTCTTATTTATGAATGAATGATGATATATTATGTCGTGTTTGATAAAGCTTTCACACCATTGCTATATGCATGTATGTTAGTGTTAGATGACTGATAGGGAACTGCTTTCATCTTCACGGATATATTTGTCAAACGTCCAAACCCCGAAGCAAGAATGTTAGGGGGTTGTATCAAGGGTTTTCTCCATAGAAATTCTGTTTCGATCGTAATGCAAGAAAGAACCAACTTTAGGGACGCTTAAGGTTGTAGTACATCTTAGAATCTTAAGAACACACGAGAGTTGACTTAAGTGAGCATTAAAGCAGAGACCTTGACTTCACTTTGTGTCATTCATGAATAAATAGGATGTTTAGAGATTGAAAGTAACATGTTCCGATGTGTCCTAGCCTGTTCTACCTTTTATCATTATCAAAAACTCCTTTTCATAAGTTGAATCATTTACTTAGTTACCAATTCACAATATCTCTCAACATAAAGAATTCACACACCACGAACACCCTGTTCTGCAAGGTTTTTCTAGTAAAATTTGGTCATCAATCTCTATGGAGACGATACTCTATTTATCACTTTATTACTTGTATCTAGTGCACTTGCTAGAGTATGTTTAGAGGACAGCAATTTATAAGACAATTTTATGAAAAGCATATTGTGTGATCACTTATATTATTTATTATTATTATTATTATTATTATTATTATTATTATTATTATTGTGTGTGACATAAATGTTAAATTACTCATGCATTGCATATAATTAATTCACTATGGGAGGTTTGACTCCTTTAATTTTCAGGTGACTAGAAGTCTGTTGCAGCCCACAACATTTCTTCGGGCATCACATCTATCTTGTTATGTACGGATATTTATGAATTATGTTTAAGTTTATACTCTAGACCGTAGTACCAGTTTGAGAATTATGTTGTGTGTGTTTTTGAAGGATTTAATATTAAATTATGTTAAGATTATTGGTAAGGTTGATCGTATATAATATTAAGGCTTGCTACGGGTTCCGGTAGCTTGAGCTTACCCGTTCCCTAGTGCCAGTTACGGTCCGTGGGATGGGTCATGGCAAAGTTGGTATCAGAGCCTAGGTTAGAGACTGTATGACCTAGGATGATAGAAAATCTGGATATTCGGAAATAGGTTTCGAATTCGTCTTTGACAGTCTTCTAATAACTAGAGTTCAGCGTACCGTAAGAGTCTATTATTTTCTAATCCTTCCTTATAAATTCACATAATGAGGCAATCGATATCTAAATTAGTTTAAACCAAACTAGTAAATGAACTAATTACACGTGATCTAGAAGGCAAATGAACTAGAGGACTAAATAATTGGAATCTCATTTGAACCAACAAGTTCGGCAAGAAGAAATAATTTTCTCTAGAAATGCAGGCGATTTAAAATTCAATCAATTATTTTTCATTGTGCTTCATCTGTTCTATTAGTATTACATTTCTCCTCAAACTTCGGCCTACCAAACTGCTATTATATTTTCTTATGAATTGTGACTTCAATGCTTTACATTAAAGCTTATCTCATTTTGTTCTCAATTCCTAAGTGCGACACATATATCCATAATTTGGTCCGTATTCTTTCATGTCTCTAACGAACCTAGAACTTATTAACCTTATTGATCATCTGTTAACCTTCGTACCACACACAAAATTATTCACCTCAACTCAACTTGTACAAATTTTGATAAGATGATATCAGATTTGGTGGAAGTTATTGCGATTTATATCAGTTGAAAGGTTTTCCCGAATGATGCATACTAAGTATAATGGTGTCATATATTACTCTAGAGACTAACTAATTAAGTAGGAAAAAAAATTTGACGACTACCTTATTATCCATATCGTAGAATAATCTTTGAAGAGTGATGTATGAGCATGGTTTCAAAGATAATATTTACACTTAAATGGAAATTATAATGTAGGTTAAATTTAAGAAAATGTTTAATGAAGACTTTGTAAAAAAAAGCTTCGCAACCATCAGAAAAATATAATAATATCTATGGCATAAATTCCCATGGTCTTGATTATGTTACAACTAGTAGATATTTCATAAGCAATGTGGGAATATGCTAAATATGGTTTGTAAGAAGAATTTCAATCCCCTTTTCTCAGCGGTCTTAATTTAGTGCCTTAAGACCAAACTTCTTATGCAAATTGGCAATCATTCTACATCATCAGTTTTAGAATGTGCATGGGAGACATCTGGATCAGTCGAGTCGTTTTGTTTGTAAAGAGTGAACAGTTGGCATAAATTTATAGTTTGAACAGAGACAAGCTATAGTGTAAATCACTCTTACTCCACAAGATAATGAGACTTGAAATGTTTCATGGGATGCTATAATATTTTGTATCTTGGTGTTACTCATTCTTTAATTGCTCTTTACTTTCCTATAATAATAAATAAGACTCCAGAAAGGTTAGAGTTCTCTTTATCTGTTACTACTCCACTAAACAACTCGGTGGAAACAGATCTTGTATTTTCTTCTTGTCCTATTACGGTAAAAGGAAGAAATCTACTAGCAGATTTGATTCTGTTAGATGTGATTGATTTTGATGTTATTTTGGAAATGGATTGGTTATCTCAATATTTTGCCACTTTAGATTGTCGCGGCAAGGTGGTGAGATTTAACATACCGAGAGATGTTGAATTCGAATTCAAAGGCAATAAAGGTACTTCCTCTTCGATTTTGATATTAGCCATAACAACTAGAAAGTTATTGCATAAAGAGTGTTAAGGATATTTGGCCTTAGTCAAAGATACAATGGTAGATGGGGGTAAAGTAGAGAATGTTCCTGTTGTTAATGAATTCCTAGATGTTTTTCCCGAGGAATTACCAGGGTTACCTCTTGAAAGAGAAATTGAGTTCTGTATTGACTTAGTTCCTGGTACTACCGTAATATCCATGCCACCTTACAGAATGGCACCAGCAGAATTGAAGGAACAGTTGCAAGATTTAATTGATAAAGCCTTCATTCGACCTAACATGTCTTCTTGGGTGCTCCAGTGTTGTTTGTTAAGAAGAAATATGGATCGCTTCGACTTTGCATTGATTATAGACAGTTGAATAAGGTGATAATCCGTAACAAATACCCTCTTCCTCGAATTGATGATTTATTTGATCAGTTGCAAGGTGTGTGTCACTTCTCTAAAATTGATTTGCGGTCTGGGTATCCTCCGTTGAGAATCAAGAGCGAAGATATACCCAAGACAACATTCAAAACACGATATGGCCATTATGAATTTTTAGTAATGTTGTTTGGTTTAACCAATGCACTAGCTACCTTTATGGATCTAATGAATATGGTGTTTAGACCATTATTAGACCGTTTTATGATTGTGTTCATTGATGATATCTTGATATATTCACGAAACGAGGAGGAACATGCACACCATTTGAGAATGGTATTGCATGCTTCGAGAGAATATCAACTTTATGCTAAGTTCCCTAAATGTGAGTTTTGGATGGAAAGTGTGGCCTTCTTAGGACATGTAGTGTCCAAAGATGTAATTCAAGTAGATCTTAAAAATGTAAAAGCAATCACCAATTGGAAAAGACCTACTACAGTGACATAAATTCGTAGTTTTCTGGGTTTAGCCGACTATTATAGGAGATTTGTTCAAGATTTCTCCAAGATAGCAGCACCTTTAACTCGGCTAACTTTAAAAAATATTCCTTTTGTATGGTTAGAAACATATGAGAATAGTTTTCAAAAGCTAAAGGAATGTTTGACTTCAGCACCAGTACTCACTTTACCATCTAGATCAGGAGGATTCATTGTATATTGTGATGCTTCTAGAGTTGGCTTAGGCTGTGTTTTGATGCAAAATGTTAACGTTGTAGCTTATGCTTCGAGACAATTAAAGAAACATGAACATAATTGTCCAACTCACGACTTAGAGATGGCAGCAGTAGTATTTGCACTAAAGATCTGGAGACACCATCTGTATGGAGAAGCTTGTGAAATTTATACTGATCACAAGAGTCTTAAATACATATTCCAGCAAAGGGATTTGAATTTAAGGCAGAGACGTTGGATGGAACTTTTGAAAGATTATGATTGTGCCATTTTATATCATCCTGGTAAAGCTAATGTCATGGAAGATGCTCTAAGCATGAAATATTCAGGAAGTTTAGCTCATATTAGCTTAGAAAGAAGGCCTTTGATTAAAGAAATGCACGATCTGTATGATTCTGGAGTGCAATTAGAGTTGAATCATCATGGCACATTCTTAGCTCACTTTAAGGTTAGATCGGTATTACTTGATAGAATCAAGGAAGTTCAATCAAGAGATCCTCAGTTGTGTAAGATTGTAGAATGATGGTGAGGCTCGAGATTTTAGAATTGATGATGGTGGATGTCTACGACATGGAGACCGATTTTGTGTTCCCAATGTAGATAATTTAAGAAAGGAGATCATGGAAGAAGCACACTTTGCAGTTTATAATATGCATCCAGGCTCTACAAAGATGTATCGAGATCTTAAGAAGCTGTATTGGTGGAATGGTATGAAGTGAGATGTAGCAGAGTTTGTATCTCGATGTTTGACTTGTCAACAAATGAAACTCGAACATTAGAAGCCTTCGGGGATTATTACAACAGTTACCTATTCCAGAATGAAAATGGGAGCGAGTAACCATGGATTTTGTAGTTGGATTGCCTTGTGCTTTAACTGGATATAATTCTATTTGGGTCATAGTTGATAGATTAACCAAGTCAGTGAATTTTCTTCCTGTAAAGACAACATATTCAGTGGGAAAATTGGCATAGTTGTATGTGGATAAAATTGTTTGCCTACATGGAGTACCAATGTCTATTGTGTCAGACAGAGGCTCTGTATTTACTTTAAAATTTTGTGAAAAACTCCAAAGTGATTTAGGCACTAGGTTAAATTTTAGAACAACTTCTCATCCACAAACTGATGGTCAATCTGAAAGAATATTCCAAACGTTGGAAGACATGTTGAGAATGTGTGTGTTGGCCTTTGGGGGTCATTGGGATACATATTTGCCTCTCATTGAATTTGCATATAATAATAGGTACCACTCAAGCATTCAAATGGCTCCTTATGAAGCATTATATGGTAGGAAGTGAAGATCTCCTTTATGTTGGGAAGAAGTTGGTGAAAGGAAGCTCACTAGTCCTGAGATAATACAAATAACTTTTGAAAAAGTTCGCATCATTCGTCAAATTACAAACTGCTTTAAGTCGGCAAAAAAGCTATATGGATCCAAGGAGGAAGGACGTGGTATTCATGGAAGGAGACAATGTTTTTTTATCAAAGTGTCACCGATGAAAGGAATCATGAGATTTGGGAAGAAAGGAAAGTTGACACCTAGATATATTGGACCGTTTGAGATGTTGAAAAGAATAGGCGAAGTTGCATATCAATTAGTATTGCCTCCTAGCTTATCACAGGTTCATCATGTGTTCCATATATCAATGCTAAGGAAATATGTTCCGATCCTTCTCATGTTCTTCATCCTCAAGCGATAGAAGTTACTGAAGATTTATCTTATAAGGAGCAACCAGTGGCAATTGTGGATCGTCAAGTTCGCCAACTACGATTAAAAGTCATCCCAATGGTGAAGGTGTTATGGAGTAATCATTCCATGGAAGAGTGCACTTGGGAATCCAAATTGGAGATGCAGAACAATTATCCTTATCTATTTCAAACACGGGGTTAGTCCTTCAATTTTAAATTCGAGGACGAATTTCTTTAAGAGGGGGAAGAATTGTAATACCCCAAATTATATATATAAGCTATTTACTAAAATGAATTAGTTAGAATGAGTTAAGGCTAAAATATAATTACTTTTGGGAATTTTTTTAAAAGATATTATAAATGTAGAGACTAATAGGGAAATTTGGTCAATATTAATTAAATCAATGGAGATGCATTACGCAGACTCCATTAGAACATCATTCATGAAGCTTCTTCTTCTCTTCAAAACACAAAGACTACTTTCACCTCTTTCTTCCTCATATGGAATCCGTTTTTCATGATTTTTACACCGAATGAAGTTCTCAACTCCAGCTACAAGTGCATGTAAGTTTTATTGTGAGATTTTGAGTTTCCAAAAAACGTTTAGAGAGAGAAAATTCATCACTTTTGATATTCTCTCTATTTCTTGGTCCTATGTTTATTATTTTGCAAATCTAACACCAAAAATGGACTCAGGGGGTCGATTTACCTATGGATACACTAGATTTTGATGCATGCAAGGAGTTTTGAGGTGTATCGGAGGTACACCGGAAAAAGTAAGAAATCTAACCAAAGTTTAATTTTCCGGTTGATTTTGGGTGTTTTGAGAATGATTCTAGACTCCTGGAATCATAAGAAACGAAGTGGTATAATTAATTTCTCAAAACAATCAACTTTAATTTTTCCGATAGGCGGGTCCCGAACACCGGTGATATTTTCCGGCGACATACGAAATAAGTGCAGAAAAATTATTTTGTTAACTCCAGGATATTTTAAATATTATTTGGAGCAACATTAATCCTTGGACCTTGATCAAATTCCTTACCGTTTAGTCTCTATAAATTACGAAAGTATATAGTTGGGTGAAATTAAGAAAAATAATTAAGTTGGGTTAAAAATAATTGTTGGACCCTTATTTAAATAAAGGAAAATCAGAATATATAATTTTAAAAATAAAGGTTGAAGGGAGATTCGACTAAGCATAATTAATTATGCTCTTAAAATTATTGGTTAGTTAATTTGATTGATATAGATATTATGAAAATGGATTATAAGTATATATGCTTATATGTTGTTTGATGATGAGTAATTTTAAAAATAAAGTATTGGAATTACCGGCAGTTATAGAATTGTCGGATGATTGATGTCCAACCGGGTTGATAATTGCAGTCTATGGAGTACCGGTTTGGACTTTGAATATTTTTGAATATAGAAGTGTATTTTATTGCAGGGTTGACCCTCGTCATTACTAGGAGGATGTCCGTTTTATAGGGGAGACTCTGCCGAATTTTCGGTAGAAAGTCTATAAAACGTGACGAAATAACTTTCAATATTTTCCTAAACCTATATAAATTCTAAAAATAATATTATCTCTTCTAGATACTCAACCGATAGGAGGAGGAGCAGTACCTGAAAACTAGAACAGACAGCTAGGAGCAATTTGTGAGTTAATTATATGTTATGCATTTTTAATTTAGCATTTGCATTCATAATAAATTATTTCATGATATTTCAAGTAAAGTATTATTTTCACTTATAAAAGTGTATTATTATTTATAATAATTTATACGTAATAATTTGTGAATAAATACGTGTCATGGACATGCTTCCTGGTGAGCGGCATCAGGACCTTGTGCGCGCGGGTATTATCGGGTTATTGGATATTGATTATAATACTATTGTGAATGTTGTGATATATGGACAAGCTCGATTGAGATATTCTCGTGCTATATGATATGTGGATTTTGGATTTTAAGTGAGGCTGGGTACGGAATCGGTTGAGTTATTCTCGGTCCTCCAGCTAACTTGGCATGTGGTCGGTTGAGTTATTCTCGGTCCCCCAGTTATTGGATAAAAGTGATATGGTGATTATTGGTGGATTATTAGACTGGGTATTGAGGTTTAGGGTCCAACACGTATTAAACCATTTATCTATTTATTTATAAGATAATTTTATGAAAAGCATATTGTGTGATCACTTATATTATATATTATTATTATTATTATTATTATTATTATTATTGTGTGTGACATAAATGTTAAATTACTCATGCATTACATATAATTAATTCACTATGGGAGGTTTGGCTCCTTTAATTTTCAGGTGACTAGAAGTCTGTTGCAGTCCACAACATTTTTCCGGACAGCACATCTATCTTGTTATGTACGGATATTTATGAATTATGTTTAAGTTTATACTCTAGACCGCAGTACCAGTTTGAGAATTATGTTGTGTGTGTTTTTGAAGGATTTAATATTAAATTATGTTAAGATTATTGGTAAGGTTGATCGTATATAATATTAAGGCTTGCTACGGGTTCTTGTAGCTTGAGCTTACCCGTTCCCTAGCGCCGATTACGGTCCGTGGGATGGGTCATGACGATTATAATACACAGAACACGAAACCCATATAATAACAGAAATCAGAACAAATGAAACTCATATGATGAACAAAACCAGAAAAACGAACAACAAGGATGAAACCTATAAGACGGAACATGTATAATAAACAAAACCTCTACATGTTAGGAAGAAAATCGATCGGACCTCGGGATGGCCTGAAAATGCATCCACGATAACCAACTGATCATTGGAAAGCCGAGAATGGTCCGTTAGAACCTCCAGAAACCCAAATCAGAGTAAATAAACTTCGAGAAACCCATCTCAAGTTAGGAAAAATAGAGTCTCATGTTCATGAACCCGTACAAAGGGACAAACAAAACAGAGACCAAGGGAGAGAGCGTGCGAAGGAAAAAGAGAGAGGGGTGGAGAAAGAGGCGGCCGGAAAGAGGCAGGGGACTTCCGGAAGCCATGTACAAGAGCTTGAAAGCTCTTTATTCATGATGTTGAAGGATGAAGAGGAAGAGAAGAGTCTGGAATGAAAGAGGGGGTTGCAAAATGATCCCTGACCTAATTGAGAATAATAGGCTTTTTATTCTTTTAACCCTTCTTATTTTGTTTATTCGGATTTAGTCCATGCTAATCCAATTTTTGTTCAAATTGACCCCTTCCCGTTCTATAATTTAGTCCCCCATTGATTTATATACTTACGAATATGAACCTGTTTACTTTGTCTCCTCTCAATTAGACCCCTCCATGTTTTAATCATGTACCTAATTGTTTGAATTAAGCTTAATTAGGTCGTTCCAAATAGTAGTTCGTATTAGTTGTGTCGCACTTTTAAAAAGGAGCGACACAAAGATAACACACTCCTTGTGTCGCTTTTATAAAAGCATGTCACAAAGATAACACACTCCTTGTGTCACTTTGGTAAAGGCGCGTCATAAGCTTGCTCTTGTGTCACACTGTAAGACATGTGATATAAGAACTAACTCGTTTGTGACGCACGCTCTTCAAGCATGACACAAGTGATGACATAGAATACTTAGTTGTGTCGCGTTTACAGAACGCGCAACACTAGTTACTCTGTTGTGTCACTTTATCTTCAAGCGTGACACAAGAGGTGCGACACAAGTGAGCATTTCTATACTAGTGGTGAACTTAGCATGCTTTGAGTATACTAAAACAAGAAGAAGAATAATGCACAATTCCTGGGTGAAATAAAAAGTGAGATACCTCGACAACTAAGGAGTCACGTGGGTGACTCCTGCCGGAGTTGGTCCAACTCCAACTACACTCGTATGTGGAGGCGTTCAATATCGGACTGCATTGTATGCTTATGATATACTGGTTTATGGACTTTTTAATGTTTAAGGTATACTCCAAATTGAAAAAGAGTTGTTCTATTTATAGTGGTTTGGGGGTAAAAAAGTGAAAGGTCATGGAGATGGGGAAAGGGTGGAGTCTATTGCTGCGTTAATTATATTGGAATTGTGGTCTAATTAATGATATCTTTTTACATTGCAGATAACAAGACTATTGGGTAATAATACTTTTCAAGGAATGAAGATTAACCATTGGTATTTCACTTCGAGTTGCTATTGTTTTTACTCTTGACTAGATTCAACAATTAAATTAAACTCTTGTGTATACAGATTATAGGTATCATGTGTAATTACATATATATATATATAAGAGATCAGGTGTGACAAAAATCTTATGGTGTGATAGAACTTTTGGTGTGACAATGACCAATTTTATAATTAAGTAGGGAAAAGTGGTAAATTTGTAAATAAAAGGAAAAGAAAGATGCGCATAAGAGAATGAAGGAGGAGGATGATGTAAGTGTTGATGTCATCACATGAGAAAGAAAAATTGTTTTATTTCTTTTCTTTAAATGCATTTTTTTGACTTTTCCAATCTCGTTTTTCGAAAAATTTTATACCGTTGGACTCGTCTTAATTAGACGGCCATTTTAAGATCAAGCTCAGGTAAAAAAAATTCCGGTGAACAGAATCCGGCGATCATGTGGCTGTTATTCTATGAGAAAAAAAAGCCCAGAAAATGTAAAACATCATTCTAAGAAACTTTAATTCTTGACTCAAAGTGAGATTCCTTATGGTTTAGTCCCAATAAATTGCTGAAGTATGTAAAATTGATAAAATTAATGAAAATGATTTATTGGGACTAAACTGCAAAGAATCTCGCTACAACCCAACAATATAAGTATTTTGTTGGAACAATATAACAATTATGTTGGAGCAATACAAGTATTCGGTTGGAATAATATAACTATTATGTTGGAAAAATTGGTACACTGATTTGAAACAATTGGTACACAGATTTTATTCTGTTGGAAGAATATAAGAATTAATTCTGTTGGAACAGTTGGTATACTAAGTTGGAGCAATTTGTACACTGATTTGGAACGATTGATACACTGATTTTGGAACGATTGGTACACTGATTTATTCTATTGAAACAATATAAGTATTATGTTGGAACAAATAGTACACTGATTTGGAACAATTTTGTAAACTATCGGAAAAATATAAGTATTCTGTTGGAATAATTTAAGAATTCTGTTGGAACAATATAATTATTTTATTGGAACAATTGATAAACTGATTTAAAACAATTGGTACACTAATTAGAACAATTTTTATACTGATTTAGAACAACGTGCTGGCGTCCAGCAGTATGTGTTGGTTTTTCCAACACATAGTGCTGAAAATTAGGACCAAAAACGTATCCATAAAATTATCAAAGAATTCCAAAACATGTAAAACATCATTTTAAGAAATTTTAATTCTCTCAAAGAGAGATTCTTTACGGTTTTGACCCAATAAATTATTGAAGTATGTAAAATGGATAAAATTAAGGAAAATTTTTTATTGGGACTAAACCGTAAGCAATTCCTCTTCGACCCAATAATTAAAGTTTCTCAGAATAATGTTTTACATGTTCTAGAATTTTTTTAGAATTTTATGGGCACTTTTGTTTTTGCCGGAAAACACCCACCTATTCGCCGGATTCCGTCCAATTTAGACGAGTGTAAAACATCATTTTAAGAAATTTTAATTCTTGGTTCAAAACGAGATTCCTTACGGTTTTGACCCAATAAATTGTTGAAGCATGTAAAATGGATAAAATTAAGGAAAAAGTTTTATTGGGACTAAATCGTAAGAAATTCCTCTTTGTCCCAAGAATTAAAGTTTCTCAGAATAATTGAGAATTTTATGGGCATTTGGTTTTGCCGGAAAACACCCACCTATTTGCCGTATTCCGTCCACCTGAAATTTTCTGAGCTTCAGGGATCTTAAAATGACCATCTAATTTAGACGAGTGTAAAACATCATTTCAAAAAATTTTAATTCTTGGCTCAAAGCGAGATCCCTTACGATTTTGACCCAATAAATTGTTGAAGCTTGTAAAATGGATAAAATTAAGGAAAATTTTTATTGGGGCTAAACCGTAAGAAATTCCTCTTCGACCCAAGAATTAAAGTTTCTCAGAATAATGTTTTACATGTTCTGGAATTTTTTGAGAATTTTATGGGTACTTTTGTTTTTACCGGAAAACACCCACCTATTCGCCGGATTCCGTCCACCTGAAATTTTATGAGCTTCAGGAATCTCAAAATGACCATCTAATTTAGACGAGTGTAAAACATCATTTTAATAAATTTTAATTCTTGGCTCAAAGCGAGATTCCTTACGGTTTTGACCCAATAAATTGTTGAAGCATGTAAAATGGATAAAATTAAGGAAAAAGTTTTATTGAGACTAAACCGTAAGAAATTTTGCTTCGACCCAAGAATTAAAGTTTGTCAAAATAATGTTTACATGTTCTGGAATGTTTTGAAAATTTTATGGGCACATTTGTTTTTGCCGGAAAACACTCACCTATTCGCTGGATTCCGTCCACCTAAAATTTTTTGAGCTTCAGGGATCTCAAAATGACCGTCTAATTTAGACGAGTCTAACAGTATAAAAAATTTCGAAAAACAAGATTAGAAAGATCGAGAAATTTTATTTTATAGAAAAGAAATAAAACAATTTTCTTGACATCAACGCTGACATCATCTTCCTTCTTCTCCTCCTCTATTCTCTCACGCGTTTACTTCTCTTTCCTTTTATTTACAAATTTGTCACCTTGCCATTTTCAATTATCATCAAAACAACATAGTTTTATTCTGTCGCACCATAAGACCTGGTCACACATTATATCCCCCCCCCCATATATATATATATATATATATATATAAAATTTGATGTTCATTGAGTACTATTATTTTATTGTTGAGGTACATATATGAATTGGCTTTTAAGCCAATCTGAATAAAACCTAGAAATTTCAAATGAAATACTAGGCAAAGAAGAAAGCAAACCATATCAGACTAAAAAAATGTTATATAAAGAACAATAGGAAAACAAATAATGAAACAAATTTGTCATCTGAAAAAAAAAAATCTATTGACATAATTGATTAGGTCTTATGTCATTTGTAACACGCTGCAACGATATAAATCATTATGAAAATTGTCATCACAATAACCAATAAACCAATTTCCCATAAAATTTTTGACATTTTTATTTAGTAGGATATCATTCAAGGGTCATATAGGTGACGGTAATAATAAATAAGTCATTATCGAAATATGTGTAAGATCACAACGTACCGATAAACTGATGTCATGTGAGGTTATTTCAAATGACAGAATGCAACCGTCATCTGAAGTTCCATCAGACAGCAACGAGTCCAGTGATAGTTTTATTTTCCGCAGGACGACGAGTTTGAACCATCGTCTGAAAGGCTTAGCGGCGTAGTGATTCCCAATAGTAAAATGAGACTTTTTTTTTCTTTCCAATTGCATATTTCCATCCCATTTCACTTATTAAATGAAGCTTTGTTTTGTACATATGGTAGTATACTTTGATTTTGTTTTTACATTTAGTTTAATAGTTTTGTTTTTTTTTTATTTGACAAACAATCCAACTAATATACCCAAAATAATATCCAATTATTTAGGACATCAATCTAATTTAGTCATCCTTTCAAACCTATAAAGAATCTTGTTTCCTTCTCTAGCATGTTGTATTTGGTTTTTTTTTTTGCATCGCAATCTTTTTTTTATTTCTTTGTCGAAAAATCCAAAATCCATTATATGAACAATTTAGATATATTGTGAATTGGTTCGGGGATCGGTCTCAACAACCTACTTTCTAATCCTTTTAGATCAAGTGGTTTACCTTATCAACTTGTTGAAACCCCGTGCGATACACGAGATATGAAACTTTTATATAATTTAGATAAATAAATAAATTAATATATTTACTTTTAAGTAATTTTATATCATGTTATAAAAAAATTTATATTATGTATATTTGAAATTAATATATATTTTTTTATTGATAATTCAAATTAAATTAAATTAATTTTGAAAATAATTGATTTTTTTATGAAATTTTAATTAAAGGTAAATGATTTATTTATTTTTACAAAATTCAATGATTTGTATTTTTTAGTAATTTTAATACATTTAAACTTTTTTTAACTGGAATTCTGTGAAACTATAATAATGAAATAGGAGATTAATTAAAGAAATATATTATAACATAATGAAAAACCAAAATTTTAATATTATATTTACGATACAAGAGAATTACAATCTATGTTAAAAAAATTGAATTAAACTACAATTAAAGTTAAATATTATATCTACGATACAAAAGAATCACAATCTATGTTTTTTTTAATCAATTACAATCTATGTTAAAATGGGAGCAACATCAATATATTATTTTATAAACTATTACAATCAAAACTTTTATAATGTTGCAAATGAAGAAACTTTATCAATTCAATATGTTACATATAAAAAAAATCATAAGAATTAGTCACAAATTCATCTTGGTGATAATTATTTTGCTTGATGAAATTTCATGATCACCAAGTATTCGAATTCAATTATTCATTCTGCTACAATAACCCAATATATCCAATATAATCAACTTAAGGTGATGATTTCTCCTATTTTCATCTCGTGATATCTAATCAAGACATTCAATCAATTTGTTTTTTATTCTTTCACTGTATAGAATATCAGTCACGCTCGTAGATATCACTTATTTGACTTCATTAATATTTTCTAATAATTATTTATTCTTTGTAAGCAAGAAAAATAAACAAAGAATAGAAAACAAAAATGAATGGGCAAAAAAGATAATTAGAAGAGAACTATCTTCCTCTCGTTTTTTCTAAAATAAGAGAGAATGTTAAGATATAAGCATATTAAGAGGAGCATAGTGAACATATTTTTTACCCATTAATTAATTTTTTTATTTTTTCTTAATAAAGTATTAAGTCTATAAATTAATTTTAGTTAAATAGAATTAAATTGCAATTGTAACCACTCAGTATAAAAAAAACGTTTTATAATTAATATATGAAATTAATTCTATTAATTAAAATCATTATGCTCAACATTTGAGAATTTGAAGAGATTCAAATAATAATATTTTTTAATTAATATTTTCCAACATGTTTCATTTTCATTTGTTAAAAACTCTTGAAATACTAACAATTTTGTACAAACCACAATATAATAGTTAAAAACTATATAAGCTAATCTTGCAAAAGTAATTATCTCAATATCCAATAATTAATGTACATTTTTAGAATTTTGAGCATCAAAATTTATTTTTATTTACCTTCATTTTGAATTCGTATCTAGCATAATCCAAATTTTTCAAGAATAAACATCTTATCAAGTGTATTAGACGCTTACATTCTCTTTGTCTAGAGAACTGGAAAAAAAATAGCTTCTTGATAATAATAATAATAATAATAATAATAATTATAGTAATAATATAACATAATTTATAATTGAAAGAAACTCTATTGTAAGTATAATATTTCAATACCTCTTTAATATTTTATATAATATGTCTTCAACTTCAATGAACAACTATTGTGTTAAACTTTATATCTATTTGTACCAAAATATATAAAAATAAAAAAATACAATCAATATAGTGGTGAAGCTCTTAGCCTAGTGGTTGAGAGCTTACCTATGCTTGGATTTCAACAGGTTCCGAATTAAAACAATAACACAATTGAGAACAAAATAATTGCAACATATGAAAAAAATTGAATAATTACCTTTAGAAATATAATATCATCTATCATGGCCAATAAATATAATCGTGGAATATCATCTAACTCTTATTTTCTTTAATTATTTTAATTAATGGACTAGTAATTGTTTAATATATTATAAATATAAATATGCTATTTTTAATTAATTAAATCTTTTTATTTTTAATTTTTTACTATGTTGACAATTCATTAAAAAGGCTTTTAAAACACTTCTACTTATTTCTCTCTGCTTCCGCTATTATATATATAGTATAGATTTGTACTCGTACTGCATCGGGTTCTTTCCTGAGAATCTGGTAACTATGTTTTCCCTGACTTTTTGTTTTGAAAGAAATTTTCCTTTTAGTATTTCATCGAATTAAACATCACAGCTGTTCATCTTTCTCACTTTTCTGAACAGGGAGAGTTCGAAAATTACAGGACAAGACAAACAATTTAACAAACCTAATTAATTACCTTTTCGTGAGCTTTTGGCGTTTCAGTCAAAGATGTGATATATAACTTCCTTTATACGTTTTGTTTACTTTTTCCATTTTCGGAAAGAAAAACAACTGTATACATATAGGTTAACTTTTTTTTTTTTTTTGAAGGTAACATTGGTTAACTTCATAGTACAAGATTTTTGTCTTTTTCTTCTTACATTCATTTTGTTCAAATATGTAGTATTTTTTTAGTTCTTTTATAAGGACTTTTTAGTTTCTCATATTTTATATTACATTAAAATAAATAAATTATAAACTCAACTACTTATTAATTTACAGTTGCTTAATTCGTAATTATATTAATCAAAAATTAAATTTTATAAAATATAACAAGCTTATCCTTTTATTATATATAAATTAATAAACTTTTTTTTATTACAGGGAGGAACAGGAGCTACGAGACACGAAGAGAAAAAAAAAAGAGGTTAAAACAAAATAATCACATCCTAACCAGCTGAGAACTGCTAAGTCCTCGTCTGTCAGCTTGCACCATATCTGACAGACATATCGTGGATACTTGCAGAAGGCACGTTATACTCGTGATAGCCTAGAGATAAAAGTTCTACGTAGATTGTCATCTAATCGGTTGCTTTATCCTTCCCTAATGCTATATACTTATATCCAAGGATGCTCTAATCAGCTTCCTACACTTCTCCATTAACCATAGAAAATGATCACCGATGCGCACTTTAATTTATTTTAAATATAATATTTTTAAACAAACACATGTAAAAGTGTATTATCCAAACTCACATTTTCTTTTTTTAATATATGGCGGGTTTGACAGTTCTTGGGCCATGGGTGCTCACCCCGCTCAAGGTCTGTCTCGTCCCAATTTCTATAAAAAAAAAAAAAAAATGTAAAAGTGTATTATTCTATGTATCATTTGCAATTAAAAAATGAAATTATTCCCTAATCTTCATTAAAAATGACTCAAGTCAGTCAAGATATACATTTTTAATTTCGAAATATTAATTGAAAAGGAATCTGAACAAAATCAAATGGATTAACTGCAGGGGAATAAAATAAGAAAATAAAGTTGCCTGCCATATCAGTGTACCCCTACTCTGAATTTGAATTCATAGCCAAGTTATTGTGGTTTTTAAGCTTAAAATATCTGTCCTTTCTCCTCTTACTTTCTCAATTTCTCAGTTTCTTTTATAGCTTTCAACACCACTTTCATATTTTCTGGTGGGTTTGGTTTTCATCATTCAAGCATTGAACTATGGAACCGAATCAAGAAACTGATGCTGCTGATACTCTCACATTTGCTAGAAGGTAACAAATTTTCATTTTCTCCATTATTTAGTTGCTAAGAAAATGTGAAAGACACAAAATTTAGTCATAGATGTGCTAAAGTTCCTTCCTTTATTTGTTATTTTATACGGTTATCAGCTAGAGGCATTTGAGAAGGCATGAGAACACCATAGTCTACCTTGAGACTGGTTCCGGAAAGACTTTGATTGCCATCATGCTTCTTCGGAGTTATGCCTACATTCTCCGCAAGCCGTCTCCTTTCATTGCGGTTTTCTTGGTTCCCAAAGTCGTACTCGTCAAACAAGTATGACAATTTTAACTCTTTTCCATCAAAATTTACTCTTGTAATATGCAGTACTACATTTGAGTAGATGTGAAATTTTAAAAGTGAGGGGTAAATTACAGCAACGACCCTGAACCTTACCGGCCTTATCATTATAGCCCTTGAACTTCAAAACCTTTGAATTTTGTATGTTACCGATGATGACTTCAAAGTCTGAAAGTCTAACAACTGAAGTTGTTTAAAACTACATGTTGGATTTTGAAGTATAGGGGCTATAATAAAAGTTAAGGACAAAGTTCAGGGTAATGGGTGTAATTTACCGAAATGTGAGGGTTCTAAATCAACTTTATAATGATTTAGCTTTGTGGGTATTATAGTTATACCTATTTAACAGAGTAACCCCGGAAAGTATTATTTTTTGTGTTTATTAATGAAAACCAAGCTGATATGTAGTGGGGAGAAATGGGAGTGGACTTTTGGGATGCTGCTACTTGGAGGCAACATATTGAGAAAAATGAGGTAGGTATTTTTATCTTTTTTTTTTTTCTTTTGAAAGTGCAAATTAAGTAAAATTTTACCTTTAATATTTCTAATAAAAATTGTTTTTATTATTCCTACTTATAGTAAAATTTGAATAGTTGGTTTTGATAATTATTTGATCCGTTATTTGACTGATATATTTAGGACTGAACACAATATAACCCGTAAACGTTAAGCAAATCAGAATCTTAATTTGATTCTGTTATTTTATTTTATTTGTAATCGTTGTCGGTTATGGGTTTAAACAAAACCGAACCGAAGTTCATATATAAATATATAATCTTATTTTATATTTAATAAATTGAAGTGTATGTATAATTGTATTAGATTTTGAAAATGGCAAATCAGTGTTCACCTTCAAAAAAATTCAAATTCATAAGAGATATATAATGTTTTTTCCATAAATAAATATATTTTTAGTATAAATATTTGTAATTTTAAATATATAATTACTTATGTCCAGATGTACTATTTTTCATATGAATAAAACAAGAAACCTTCTTCTAAAAAAATATTTTGGTTATTCGGTTGGTAATTGAATTGAAGTGAATTTTTTTGGTTTAATATTCGGTTAGCAATTATAATTTATATTCGGTTCGGTTTCTGAAATAGCGTATATTTCAGTTCGGTTAATAACTGAATCGAACCGATGTTCACCCCTAGATATAAAAATACCAATAGGTGAAAATACTAAATATTTAACCCAAAAAACAACCAAAACAAATAACCAAAATAATACTATATACAATATATCCCAAAAATAATTAACTAAGTATATAGGAAATACCATTAATAGGCAAAAGTGCTAAAGATTATTAATGAATAAAAAAACTAAATAACTAACCCCAAAAAATAACCAAAAAAAAAAAATAATCAACATAATACCATATATCATATATCCTAAGAATTGATTAACGGCAAATGCCTTACTTCTGAAATTGAGGCTCCCTGACATTAAGAAGTTTGATGGAACTGGAGATCCCATTGCCCACATGAACCAGTATATAGATGTGATGAAGCATACGATCTTGAACTGAAGAACAGGTACTGGGACTGTTCAATACTTATTTGGAGGGAGCTGCCCTCGTTTGGTTTCATGCATTACCTCCGGTAACGAAGAGAGTTTTGAAAGAACTAGCTAAGGCTTTCATTGCACAATATAGTTTTAACACTGTGCTAGATGTCACTCAGAAAGAGTTGGAGAGCAATAAGCAGCAGACTGGGGAATCTCTCTCTGATTTCGTACGAAAATGGAGAGCTAAGGCAGCGGTCATGAAGCAGAAGCCGCTAGAGCAAGATCAGATTCGAATGGTGATCGACAATACTTTGCCATACATCAAGAACGAGCTACAATACATGCCATTTACTGATTTCAACAAAATGTATAGTTGTGCTCTGACAGTAGAAGGAGAAGAAGAGTCGAAGAAGGCTTACACCAAGTGGACTAAATTAGGGTATAGTGCCGGAGGGAACGAGTACTGTTCCCCAGGAAATCAGACAACTCGGAGTCTTCCTGAGTGACTGTCCATTACTCGGCCTCCTCTGTTCTTCGGGTCTAACTACACCTTTTGGAAGAACAGAATGAAAAATTTCATTCAGGCAACAAATATGAGTGCATGGCTTTCTATAGTCTAAGGCCCATTTGTTCCTGTTGAAACTGTTGACGGCCAAACGGTTGTCAAAGGTGAGGTAAGTGGACAGAAGACGACCTCAAGAAGCTACAAAATCATGCTTCGGCTATAAACATGCTTCACTTGCGTTAGATGCTGCAGAGTACAACAAAATTTCAGGTTGTGAGTCAGCGTAGGAAATCTGGAAGAAACTGGAGGTCACCTATGAAGGAACCAACAAAGTTAAGGAGTCCAAGGTGAACCAACACATGAGGTTGTACGAGCTGTTTGAAATGAATGATGATGAAGGAATCTCTGAAATGAACTCAAGATTCACAAACATAATCAACGAGCTCAAAAGACTTGGCAAGATCTTTACTGAGGAAGAGCAAGTCAAGAAGATACCAATGAGCCTTCCCAAAAGCTGGCAAGCCAAGAAAACTGCTGTTGAGGAAGCTCAAGACTTGACCACCTATAAGTATGATGAACTCATTGGCTCTCTGCTGACCCATGAGATCTCAATGAAGAATTTTGAGGTGAAGGAGAATTCTGAGGACAAGAAGAAAAAGTCTCTTGTCATGAAAGCTGACTCCATTGATAGGAGCTGAATAGACGATGAAGAAATGACCATGTTCACTAGAAAAATGAAAAGGCTGTTCAGAAAGAATGATAAATATTCCAAGAAGCCTTACAAGAAGTTTGACAAGTACAAAGCTGAGTCTAGCGACAGCAAGTACAAGAAGGACAGCTCAAAGCCCATCACATGCTTTGAATGTCATCAAACTGGCCATATCAAATCAAGCTGTCTTACCTTGAGGAAGGAAAAGAAGAATAGCAAGAAGGCAATGGTGGCAACGTGGAGTGACAGTGATGAGTCATCATATCATCAGGAGCTGATGCCACTGAGTCAGCAAAGATCTGCTTCATGGCGGATGAGCTTGCTGAGCCTTGTGTTTCTGAGCATGCTGACCCCTCCATTGCATCTGACGATGAGGCACACTCAACTGAGGTAATATCACTGCCCCTGCTCAGAAATGAAATGATAAATGCCTTGAGTGACCTCTACACACTTATCAAAAAGTGTAACAAGAAGGTTAGAGCACTCAGTAGGCGATGTGACGAGATTGAAGAGGTCAAACTCAGTGACTTTCGATATCTCCTCTAGGACAACTCAACCTTGCATAGTAACATAGAAACTATGCACAGGTTTGTCTCTGAGGTCCAATCAGATTTTAAGAAACTGAGAAAGGACATCACATCTATTCAGAACTAATTCAAAGTTCCGAATAAAAGAAATATTCCTCTGAACACTCAGTACCGAAGTACTAGTCAGCAGAGATGGAATCCTCAGCGGAATGTCCAGTGTGACTTCTGTGGGAAGAAAGGACACACCACAAAGGTGTACTGGCATGCTCAGCACTGGGGTGCTGACCAGTCAGTGAGATATCCCAAACGGAAGGTCAGCTGTGACTTCTGTGGGAAAAATGGACACACTGTCCAAGTGTGTCGTCATAAGATTAAATATGATGCTTTACCTGCTGAGCCTAACAAAGAAGGACCCAAAAAGACTTGGGTACCTAAAGATAACTAGCTATATTGTAGGTAAGCCTGAGGTGTGCTGAGAAGTAAAAAATGTGGTACATTGACAGCGCATGCTGGAGGCATATGACTGGTGATGAAACTCAGTTCACCACACTTGTGCGTAAACGAGGTGGAACCGTAAGTTTCGGAGACAACAAAAAGAGTAAGATATTAGGGTCAGGAACCGTTGGTGGTAATCCTACTATTGAGTCAGTCTCCCTAGTCAGTGGACTTAAATATAACTTACTCATCGTAGCTCAGCTATGTGATAACGGGAGAAAAGTTATATTTGATGACACTGGATGTAAAATACTCGAGGGAAAAACAAATGAATTGATTTTAACTGCCCCTCGTATTGATAATGTCTTTATGTTGAATTTGGAAAAGAAATTTTCAAAAAATGTATGCTTAGTGTCAAAGGAAGAAAATTCCTGGCTATGGCACATGAGACTTGGTCATGTAAGCATGGACCTCCTGGCCAAATTAGCAAGAAAGCAATTAGTTGAGGGACTGCCAGAACTTAAGTTCGAAAAGGATCAATTATGCAATGCTTGTCAGGCTGGAAAACAAACTAAAACATCTTTTCATAGTAAAAACATTGTCTCAACCAAGCATCCACTCGAGTTGCTACACTTGGATCTCTTCGGACCAGTCCAGCCGCTGAGCTTGGGTGGTAGAAGATTTTCCTTGGTCATTGTAGATGACTTTTCTCGGTACACTTGGATCATCTTGCTGAGTAGCAAAGATGAAACCTTTGAGACGTTTTCAACATTAGTAAGAAAACTTGAAAATGATAAAGACCTAAAGTTAGCTCACATCCGAAGTGATAATGGTGGAGAATTCAAAAACCAACAGTTTGTTGAATTCTGTGAAGCCAACGACATTGACCATAATTTTTCTGCTCCTAGAATGCCTCAATAGAATGGGGTAGTTGAAAGGAAAAACAGAACCTTGGTTGAAATAGCCAGGACAATGCTGAGTGAGCATAGGCTTCCAAAGTACTTTTGGGGAGAAGCTATCAACACAGCTTGCTACATACTTAATAGGGCTCTAGTGAGACCCATATTAAAGAAGACTCCTTATGAACTTTGGAAAGGACGAAAACCCAACATTGGATACTTTCGTTCCTTCGGCTGTAAATGTTTCATTCTAAAGACAGCCTTGCTAAGTTTGATTCAAAGGCTGATGAAGCTATCTTTTTAGGCTACTCAACAAACAACAAAGCATATAGAGTTTTCAATAAACGAACTCAGGTCTTAGAAGAGTCAGTACACGTTGAGTTCGATGAAACTAACCCTGCAGGAAAAGACAAGCAGCTGACTGAGGAAGATCCATACTCAGCACCTACTGACCAAGAAACAGCCGATGAGTCACTACCTCAAGGGCTGACCAAAGGTAAAAGCGAAACTCAAATTGTTTTCACTGACCAATCTATACCTGCAGAGATTGTTGAAACACAACCAGCTCAAGACATCACTCTACCAAAAGAGATCAGAATACCAAGAGGACACTCAGAGAGTGCCATTCTTGATGCTGCTGAAAACACTCTGATGACAAGAAATCAACTCAGGAGATACCTCAGCAATGTAGCATTCGTCTCAGTTCAGGAACCAAAGAACTTCTATGAAGATGAGCACGATGAGTTCTGGATGAGTGCAATGCAAGAAGAACTTGATCAATTCAGAAGAAATGAAGTATGGGACTTAGTGCCAAATCTAAGAAGCCAGAAGACCATAGGAACAAGATGGGTCTTTCGCAACAAACTAGATGAACAAGGGAACGTGGTCAGGAATAAAGCAAGACTTGTAGCTCAGGGCTATAGTCAGCAAGAAGGTATTGACTACGGTGAGACCTTTGCCCCAGTGGCAAGGCTAGAGGCTATAAGAATTTTATGTGCATATGCAAGTTATATGAACTTTAAATTATTTCAAATGGATGTTAAGAGTTCAGTCCTTAATGGAGTTATAAACGAGGAAGTCTATGTTAATCAGCCTCCAGTGTTTGAGGATCCCAAGTTCCCAAACCACGTTTATAAACTCAAAACCGCTCTGTATGGTCTCAAGCAAGCACCACGTGCTTGGTATGAGAGGCTGACCAGTTTCCTGCTGACTCAAAATTATGTCAGAGATAAAGCTGATACAACCTTATTCATTAAGAGGAAGGTAGGCTCCCTTATTACCAGAATCCTCAAAGACTATCAGGTGAGCTTGGTTGAGGAAATTAAAGTCCGGGGCACTCAGATTACTGCAGCTGCACTGTTCGGCTTGGTCTATGACCAACTCATTGTCCCTAAGAAAGGAAAAGGGGCTGTTGTTAAGGAAACAGAGGGAATGCTGACTAAAGAAGGAGGGAAAGTAAGGAAAACTCAAGCTGATAAGCAAGATAGAAAGAGGAAAGCTGTTCAAACCTCCTCCAAAGACGCTGACGCTCCACCGAAAAAGATTCGGTTTGTATCCAAGGGAACTAAGCCTCAAGTTCAATAAGGTCAGGTTGGACCCAAGTCAGCGGAAAACCTCAAAAGGCAAACTGAGCCTGAGGAAGAAGAAAAAGAGGACACTCCTGAGCAGCCCTTGAAGAAGAAGAAGAAAATCTCCTCTGGGTTGAGTCCTATCAATGCACCTTCACTTGACGTCGTCATCTCTGAAGACTCTCATTTTGTGAAAAGTCAGGGCATTGATCTTGAGAAAAACCCCACTGACCAAGATGAAGAAGAATTGGAAGGTCAGTTTGATGCTGAGGAGACAACAGATGTTGAGCAACATGAAACAACCAACACTGAGCAGGTTGAAGAAGAAGCTGAGCCAACAGCAAAGGATCATACTGATCTAGGGGAAACTTCACCTTCTGACTCACTTGAGTCTATTCCAGCTGGCCCCTCTCCTCCAAAGACTAAGAGATTAAGGAGACTTAAAAAGAAGGCACATAATTCTCCAGTGATTGACCTTATGGATGACTCACCACTACGGGATCCGATCACTGATCTCTCTGATATGCAGTTCAAATTCTTCTCCAATCCCACTGAGTCTCCTCCAAGAGAGCACCAGGAAAAGCAAGCCTCTGTTTCTCAACCTAAGGAACATGTCGACTCAATTGCTACTCAAGGTCAAGATAATACCGAGCAAATCCTCGAAGTCCCCGCTGCTCAAAAAATTGAGATAGCAAAGGAAACACCTGCTCAGGTCAGTGCTGAAACTCCTCAACCTCCTCAAACCAGTCAGCTTCAGCCTGACTCTGAGCAAGTAGATAATTCTGCCGATCACCCTCTTCCACATCCTCAAGTGCAGAATATCAACCAGTCAGCTTCTGCTGGCAATCTAAACTCAAGTCCAGCCGCTGATCATGCTGGCACTTCCAATAATGAAAAGAACCAAACACCTCCACCTTCCGGTTCTACTCGTATTCCGGCAACTGGGCCAAACAATGATGGATCCTATACTTATCTGAATGCCACTGAGTCTGGTCGAAGAATCATTGACTCAGCTCAAGCCCTACTCCAGGACCTTCATCAAACCAATGCTGACGTCGCTGGGTCTGTTCCTGTTGAGCCTACTCAACTTTCCTCTGTCACTCAGCTTCTCACAGAAATCAAAGGTCTTAAGGATCTTCTGAGTGTCATGACATCACTCCAGTCTCAACAGCCCAAGCAGGAATCAATAGCAAAGCTGGCTGAACTCCAGCTGACAATGGTCAATTACGTGAACTCTCTCCAGGGTCAATTTCAAAACCTGTCAGCTGCGAACTCCATGTATGCAACTTCTGCTGAAGTTCATCAACTCTTTACCCAGCTTCACTCTGAGCAGGCCAAAACCAATGCTCAACTCTCTTCCTCCTCCCAATGCTCCATTGAGCAAATTAGTGAGGCTGCCCGTCTACTCAACTTGAGCAAGGAAGAGATGGAAACTGGTCAACTCAAGACAAATGAGCTACTGCAATACTCCCAATCCTTCTTTAAACATGCGCGTCACACGAATGTTCAGTGTCAGTATTATGACTCGGCTTTGCTTAAGATGTTTCATCAAGCCTATGACATGCTGACTGACACTATCACCTGGGTTGGGAAGTCTCAAGAATACATTCTGAGTATGCTCAGGGCCTCGGTCAGGGTTCCCCGTTCTGTCTTGGATGATGGTGTTCCTGTCTTTGATGGTCTCAATGAAAGCACGAAAAAGCTTAAGGCATATTCCGTGAGATTAACTCGTGCTGCCCTCAACGACACCTTCATTCCTCCTCCACCCGATGCTAGCAAAACGGGGGAGAAAGAACAAGCTGGAAGAACTCAGCATACAGGAGAAGCATCTGGAAGTCAGCAGAAATAAAAGGGAAAAGCCAAAGAGCATTCTGTCCAAGTCAACTACAAGAAAAAATAGCTTGACTAGAATTGCTAGATTTAGCTTTTAAAACTTGTATTCTTTTCCTGATGTATTTTGTTGTGCTGACCATTAATCCAAAACTATGCATGCATCTACTTTTTCAAATTGACTAATCTTATGTGATGCTTACTTATGTTTTGTGCTAAACATTTAACGTATCTTCATTAAATCAATTGTGTTATTTGTTTACATTGCTTCATGATTGTCTGCTGTGTTGATCTATACGTTGACCTCCTTAATATGTCCTCTTAACTAAAACTTATTGAACAAAGATATACTCAGCGTACTCTGATATCTAAATCTTCCGCATAACTTAACTGAGTAAAAAGAATATGTTCCATGAGCTGACCTAATTTTGAAAACTGACCTTAGACTTACTTGATTAAACCTTAAAATGTTTAAAGTAAAACTAAGTCAGTAGCTCAACCCTTACGGGGGAGTATCTTGAGAAAAACCAAGGTCAACTATCATGGGTGAGCTCAACACTGAGTTCCTTACTGAATATTTTTGCCAACATCAAAATGGGGGAGTTTGTTGAAACACCTTTCCACATGATTTTGATTTGACAAAATTATTTATGTGAATGATAAAAATATTCTAACACATTAAATTTAAATGCTTTGATTTATTCACACTAATGTGTTTGTTCAATGTTGAGTTATTTGATTTATAAGACATTAAGATAAAAAGCCTAAAGGCCCATAAGTGGAAGTCAAGCCCAAGTCAACAGATCAAGACCTCACGGCCCAGGAAGAAAAAATGTAGTCGTACTAAGTAAAACGCCAGCTCAGCTTGAAGAAGGATCGAGAAGCCTTCGACCAAATAGCTTCAAGACGAAGCTGCTGAGTTAAGCGACAAGGTAGTCAGGTCAGCCGCAGAACAGAACCAACTTAGAGACAAAGTATTTCTACTTTGGGTAAAGCTCAGAAGACGCAGTAAGCTGTCTGGAAGACTTTATTATAAATATCGAAATATTCTGTTCATCTGACAAAAAGCTGCTGAGCACTGTCGTAGACAGAAGATACAAGAATCTCATTGGCCAACGACACTGAGCACGTCCTGAGTGAAAGCGACAGGAAGCTATTAGCCTCCAACGGTTATTTCGAAATTCGAAAACACCGGTGCTTGAAGTGTCACTATAAATAGGCATTTCAAATGCTTCATTCGATGCAGATCTTCAATCAAGTCGAAACGCTGACCAAATTCATACTTGAACTTCTATGAGAAAAGCAAAGCAAATCTTACACCAATTCCAATCATTGTGTAAAAGTCTAGAGTGATTTTATTCATCTAAAGTGTCTTAGCAATTGTTGTTTAGGACAAACACTTATCATTTCTAGAATAATAGAAAGGAGAAGCTGAGTACTCGGTTATAGTACTCAGCGGTAGTGATAGGAGTGAGTAGAGGAATAGAGGAAGGTACTCTTGTATACTTAGCTTATGTTGTAAAAGGTTTCGTGCTCTACCTTTAAAGAGCTCCGTAGAGGATTCAAAAAGCTCGGAACGAGTTCCGGGGACTGGATGTAGGCGGAGAGGCTGAACCAGGATATGTCTGCTAAGTAACATATTTCTAACCTTTAAACTCCTTTATATATTGCTTGCTATAGAACTGACTAAGTAACGAACTCACGCTGAGTTGAGTGCACTAAGAAGCTGAGTTCATGAATAGACTTAAGTGCTATCTCCTGACTCAAGGAAAGAAATAGACTTAGTCACTAGTTGACTAAGCTTGTGTCTTAAAACTACTTAGCGCCGCTGTGTAAACCTTTTCTCAAAAAGAAAAGAAGTCAGCCTTAACAGATAAAATTTTAAATAGTTCCTATCCCCTCCTTGGAACTAACCTTGTCACGTTATACGAGACCAACACATCACATCACATCAATTCAGAACCAACTCAAGGTTCCGAATAAAATGAGCTATTACCATTAAAGTGTTCAGAATCTAAATTCTAGTCAGAGCACATGGTACCCACAGCAAAATGTCCATTGTGACTTTTGTGGGAAGAAAGGCAACACAACCAAAGTGTGCCGACACAGAATAAAATATAATGTTTTGCCTACTGAGTCTAACAAGAAAGGACCCAAAAAGATTTGGGTACCTAAAAACAACTAGTTCTATTGCAAGTTGGCCTGAGATGTGATGAGAAGTCAAAACTGTGGAATATTGACAGTGCATGCTTAAGGTATATGAAGGGTGATGAAACTCAGTTCATCACACTTGTGCACAAACGAGGAGGAAGTGTAAGTTTTGGAGACAACAAGAAAGGTAAAATCGTACGATCAGGAACCATAGGAGGAAACCCAACTATTGAAAATGTGTGCCTAGTTAGAGGGCTAGAATATAACCTTTTGAGTGTAGCTCAGCTATGTGACGGTGGAAGAAAGGTCATATTTAATGCATCTGGATGTCAAATTATTGAGAGTAATACTAATGCCTTAATCCTTACTGCTCCACGAATTGATAATGTCTTTATGCTTAACTTAGAAAAGAATTTTTCAAAAGAAATATGTTTGGTCTCTAAGGAAGAAAATTCCTGGCTATGGCACATGAGACTTGGTCATGTAAGCATAGACCTCTTGGCCAAATTAGCAAAAAAACAACTAGTTGAAGGATTGCCAAAACTAAAGTTTGAAAAGGATTAGTTGTGCAATGCTTGTCAGTATGGGAAACAAACAAGAAAATCTTTTCAAAGTAAAAATATTGTCTCAACCAAACGTCCTTTAGAATTACTATATTTGGATCTCTTCGGACCAGTCCAGTCTCTAAGTTTGGGTGGTAGAAGATTTTCCTTGGTCATTGTAGATGATTTCTCTCGATACACATGGATCATTTTGCTCAGTAGCAAAGATGAAACCTTCGAGATGTTTTCAACCGTTTGTAGGAAAATTGAAAACAATAAGGACTTAAAAATCGCTTATATCAGAAGTGATAATGGTGGAGAATTCAAGAATCAATTATTTGATGAATTCTGTGAAACCAATGACATTGACCACCATTTTTCTGCTCCCAGAACTCCTCAACAAAATGGGGTTATTGAAAGGAAGAACAGAACTCTGGTAGAAATTGCCAAAACAATGCTGAGTGAAAATAGGCTTCCAAAGTACTTCTGGGGAGAAGTTGTCAACACAACATGTTACATACAACAAAGCATATAAGATTTTCAACAAAAGAACTCAGATCTTAGAAGAGTCAGTACATATTGAGTTTGATTTGATTTGATTTGATTTGCCTTCTCTGCAGGCTAGTCTCATCAAACTTAATATTTACTGACTCTTCTAAGATCTGAGTTCTTTTGTTGAAAATCCTATATGCTTTGTTGTTAGTTGAATAGCCCAGAAAAATGGCTTTATCAGCCTTGGAATCAAACTTGACAAGATTGTATTTAGTATTAAAATAAAACATTTGCAACCAAAGACTCGAAACTAACCTATGTTAGGTTTCCGTCCTTTCCTAAGTTTATATGGGGTCTTTCTTAGTATAGGTCTGACTAGAGCTCTATTGAGTATGTAACATGTTGTGTTGACAACTTCTCCCCAGAAGTACTTTGGAAGCCTATTTTCACTCAGCATTGTTCTGGCCATTTCTACCAGAGTTCTGTTCTTCCTTTCAACAACCACATTTTGTTGAAGAGTTCTAGGAGCAGGAAAATTATGGTCAATGTCATTGGTTTCATAGAATTCATCAAATAATTGATTCTTGAATTCTCCACCATTATCACTTTTGATATGAGCGATTTTTAAGTCCTTATCATTTTCAATTTTCCTACAAAGGGTTGAAAACATCTCGAAGGTTTCATCTTTGCTACTGAGCAAGATGATCCATGTGTATCGAGAGAAATCATCTACAATGACCAAGGAAAATCTTTTACCACCTAAACTCAGAGACTAGACTGGCCTGAAGAGATCCAAATGTAGTAATTCCAAAGGACGTTTGGTTGAGACAATATTTTTACTTTGAAAAGATTTTCTTGTTTGTTTCCCATATTGACAAGCATTGCACAACTGATCCTTTTCAAACTTTAGTTTTGGCAATCCTTCAACTAGTTGCTTTCTTGCTAATTTGGCCAAGAGGTCCATGCTTACATAACTAAGTATCCTATGCCATAACCATGAATTTTCTTCCTTAGAGACCAAACATATTTCTTTTGAAAGGCCTACTCGGCGAGCAGGAGCCTGCTCGCCGAGCAGGCCGCCAGGCGCTTGCTCGGCGAGCAGGGGGCTGCTCGTCGCGAGTAGCCCTACTCGCCGAGCAGCTCGCCCTGCTCGGCGAGCAGACCTGCGGGAATTGGTCAAAAAGACCAATTCCGCCCCCACGAAGCCACGATGGACCCCACGTCTTCCTACACCAATAAGGACACGAAAATAGGTCAAAAAGAGGGCCGAGCCGCGTCTATAAATAGGGTTTTTCCAATGTAAATTAGATATCTTTTTCCTTTGTAATTTTCTTAGCTTTTCACCTTGAGAAATCCTCTCCACCTCCTCCATATCCTTCAAACCTCCATTGAAGACACCTCCGAAGCTCCATTCACCGATGATTGCTCAAGCTTCATCCTTAAATCCTAGAAAGACGCCTGCATTGGTAGACAGGTTCCTTGAAAGGGATTTTTCTTCTTTTACATTCTGTCTAGCCTCTGATACATGCTATGAATTCTAGGTTTATTGTAACTTCGTGACAATGTTTCCATCTTTGATATATATTATAGTTCTTGTTTATTCAATTGTTTTGATGTTTTAATCTTGTCTTACGCTTTGTCTGATTGGTTTAACTCATTCGATAATCCCAAAATTAGGTTGGCACATATTGCGAGCTGAATCTGACCTAGTCAGTGCCTATAGGATTGACGACCCTATAGAAGATTAAGCCCAAATTACTGAGCCTTAGAGCTAGTTTCAGCCTTACAAGGGAATCACGAACTAGGGACTTTAGGAGGATAGGTCGGGTTAATCGCCTTGGACACAAGTGACTTAGGTTTCAATTCAATTGTTTAAACATTCTATTTTCATTATCATCGTATCCCTTCATGTTCCTTCGGTTAATTGCATTGGTAAAAGATAACTTAGGAGTAGTTTAACTTAATTAGGGGTAGAGTAACTTAGTTAGAATCAGATAACTTAGCTAGGAATAGCGTAATTCAACCTACGAGTAGATTAATTTAATCAAACAAACTCAAAACCCCCTAAGCCTAGATAACATCCGAGATCGAGTAGCTCGGTACTTGCAGAAATAAATCCTGTGGACGATAACCTGGACTTAAACCAGAAATTTATTACTTGATAACGACGGGGTACACTTATCCCTTAGTGAGTTCTCATCTCTAACGTAGGTGAGGGCGCATCAGTACTCAACTTTGGATTTGTCATACTTTCGGTAAGGCTTCTTTCCATATTTTTCATTTTTAAGGAAAATTCTCTTCATCTTTCGAGTGAACATAGCCATCTACTCATCATCTGAGGAACTATTGTCAGTGGAACCAGCCTTCATGACCAGTGACTTCTGCTTCTTATCCTCTGACTTCTCTTTAACCTCAAAGCTTTTCATGGAGATCTCATGAGTCAGAAGAGATCCGATCAGCTCATCGTGTTTGTACGTGGTCAGATCTTGAGCTTCCTCGATAGCAGTCTTCTTAGCTTGCCAGCTCTTTGGAAGGATCCTGAGTATCTTCTTGACTTGCTCCTCTTCTGAGAAGCTCTTTCTAAGTGTTTTGAGCTCATTTATGATGTTGGTGAATCTTACATTCATCTCTGAGATGCCTTCGCCATCATTCATTTCAAATAGATCGTAAAATCTCATGTGCTGGTTCATGTTTAACTCCTTCACCTTGGTGGTACCTTCATAGGTGACTTCCAGCTTCTTCCCGATTTCCTGTGCTGACTCGCATCCTGAAATCTTATTATACTCTGCAGCATCTAATGCATAGTGAAACATATTGATAGCCGATGCGTTATTTTGTAATTTCTTTAGGTTATCCTCAGTTCACTTAGCCTTATCTTTGATAACTTTTACATTATCAACAGTTTCATAGGGAATGAACAGGCCTTAGACTATTGCTAGCCAAACACTCATATTTGTTGCCTGAATGCAGTTTTTCATTCTGTTCTTCTAGAGGGTGTAGTTAGACCCAAAAAACAAAGGTGGCCTAGTGATGGACAAGCCCTCAGGCAAGATCTGAGTTGTTTCATTTCCAGGGAGGAAACGAGTGCTATTGATAGCCATGTTATAGGGACCAGCTTAAGATAGTGTTATCTTGTGAGTTGAGCTATAAGCTCTGATTGATTCAAGTAATAACACTTATAAGTCTATTCCTGAACTCAGCACTAGATCAACCAACTCAGCAGGCTTAAGTTAAACGTTTTCTTAGCCAAAAAGAAAAGCAAGTAGATATAGGAGATAAGGGATAGAAAGTGTTACTCAGCAGTTTATCCTGGTTCGGCCTCCTGCCTACATCCAGTCCCCGTAATTCCTTTTCCGAGCTTTAATACACTACTGAGGTTTTTTGGGTAGAGCACAAACCCTTTACAATAGTCAGCGAGCAGTTACAGAGTACCGTCCTCTATATACCTACACTCAGCACTATTCAACTATGATTGCTAAATACGGAGCAACTCAGAGTCTCCTAACTAGATTTAATGATTGATAATATTTGTTCTAAAAGAGAGAACACTTGAATGATCTAATCTAATCTAATCTATTGTTTACACATAGAAATAAGAGTTTGTGTAAAAGTATCTTTGCTTTTAGATGGAACTTCAAGTATTAATTTCCTCAGAGCTTTTTCGTGTTGAAGATCAAGTCTGAATGAAGCAAATGACATTCCTTTTATAGTGACACTTCAAGGCATCTATCATTTCGAATTTCGAAATAACCGTTGGAGGGAAACGACTCTGCAGCTGTCTCTTTCATCCTCAATGCCCAGTGCCACGGCCAATCGTAATGAAGTCTTCTCTATTGTTGTGTTTCTTGTTCAATAGCGGTTCAGTTGCTTTACTCAGAGTGCTTCAGATGGTCTCATCATTTTCGGAAAGATTCCAGGACAACGCATCGATAGCTTGTCTGTTGCTTCTGAATCTTTCCTCAATTGGTGAAGCTTTGTCTACAACTAGAGAAGTCAACTTGTGCTTTGTCTGCTTCCTCCTTTGGTCTTCCAAGTCAGCAGCTTCGTTGTGAAGGTATTGGCTTTTCTTCTAGATCCTTCCTTCTGCTGGGCTGAGTTGATCCAAAGGGCATTTAATCCGTTTGACTTTCTTCTTAGCTGTCTTGGGCATTGCCTTTGCTTATGGACTTGGGCTTTACTTTTAATTTCTTTTGCACTTATAATTCAATTTATCCAAAACACTCATCAAACACATTAGTAATAATAAATCAAAGCTTTTAAATTTAATGTGTTGAGAATTTATCATAGGGATTTTAATTTTAATTTAAATAGATTTGTCAAATCAAAATTAGTGTGGAAATATGTTTCAACAAAAGATAGCTGATCCATCATCAGCTAATCCCTCCACTAATCGCAATCCATTACCGAACCATAGGGTGAGTATGATTGGGTCTGGGCTTGAAGAGAGCATTGTGTTGGAGTCATTTTGTGAAATTGAGGAAGAGTTGTTAAGCTCCGAGGAAAAAATGAATGTAGGAAGGGGGTTGTATGTATCCTTTTTGGGCGAAAAGCGTGTAGATAAAGCGACGAATGAAGCAATGGGCGAGGGAGCGCCCTGTGATGAAGATGACGCTGTAGAGAACGGGCAAGGGTCATCTCGGAGGATTATACCCGAGTTGAAAATATTCAATGGGGTAGAAGATCACGAAGTGCACTAATATGAATATGTGTGTGACATGCTAAAGGAGCCATTCAGAATAGAGGAGACGTCCCCGTGGTTCTTACTCAGGTCAATAAAACAAAAAGGGTAATCTTAGTATCTGAGGCAATTTTAGTCTATTTAGATTGCTTCAGCTTCTAGTAATTCCCAACTCAGAGGATGACTCTTTATCAGAGGTCTGGAATATATGTAAAATACGCATAATTCAATGAATATTCAGAGTGTTGATAAGTGACATAAATACTCAGAGTATAAATAATTCAGTACAAGTAAAAGGAAGATAGCAAGGAAAGAAATATTTAGTAAATTTATACTGGTTCGGCCTCTTGCTTACGTCTAGTCCTCAGATTACCGTCTTTTGAAATAATCTCTCACTCACAATTACACATATATGAACTTGATTTGTGTTTTGAACTTTGCTCTGTTTTTCGCTTTTTACAATATATCTCGTATATGCTTAAAATCAGTATACTGAATTGGATCTTGATCTTTGCTTATATAGTCAGAGATTCATACTAGCCGTTTGAATCAGAAGGTGTCCGTTAAGAAGAAACATCCTCTGTTATTCTTAGGGGTTTATGGCTTCTCTATCGAAATGCCAAATGAGGAAACAAGTCGTTTCAGACTTAGAAAACTGTTGACCGTTGAGAAGCTTAATTCAATGATCGTTTTTTATTTCTGATCTTGCAGGCTGCAATAGAGTGTTTCCATTTTGGTGATTGCAGAGAAATGGGTTAATAACAGAGATGACTGTGTTTTGTGTTTTATCCAGAAAGGGCAAACCTTTAGGGAAGACGATGTAGTTGTTTTCTTCTGAGTTTGGACTTGGGCTTCTGGCTGAGCCTTTATTATGCTTAAGGCCTTTTTGCTTTTTATATAAAATAGCCTAATATGTGTTATACAATTTTTAACACTTAAATAAAATTGTTAGATAATAAAGATACATTTAATTCAAAATTTTAATATAATTTGAGAGCTCTAATTCCTTAATATGATTTTTGTCATAATCAAAATTTCATCAAAGTTGGGTTTCAACAATTATTTCCTGCTAGTTTTAGTTAGAGAAGAGTATTATCTTTGTTAGTTTAAGATCAAAACTATCAACATCGTTCCGATATCAGGTTGAAGTTAGATAAGGAATTGTGCGAAACTTTGTTCAATTATGTTTTTCTCTTACGCAAGACCATAATTTTGTTACAAGGAGTAATTTGATGTTGTTATCTTTAATGAAAAATGTGATACCAATCAATATAATAATAATAAAATGACAATATATATATAGACAAGACAGAACTAGGTCGGGGCTGGAACTTCACATACTAAGGCGTGTGTAAGCTTCAAAGTCATAGCTAGGGGTGGCAACGGGGCGGGGCAGGAGCTGGGTCGCATCCCCCATTCCGCCCCCAATATTTTTGGGTGCGGTTTCGGGGAATCCCCAAAAAATGTTCGGGGATATTTTAGCACCCGCACCCGCCCGTACGGTTTTCCACGGGTGACGGGGAATCCCCAAAACCCAAATAAAATTTTAAATTTTAAAAAGTTTAGTACAGAAATATACCAATACATTGGTTTATACCACACTGCTTTAAACAAAAAAAAAATGTATTCAATTAGTAATCAACGTTAATATTCATACAATTAGTAATAAAAAAACAAAAAAAAAAGTTTCATATTAATGTTCTTAATACAAAACAAGTTGACGGTTAAGCAAGATGACCAGTTGAAGTTCACACATTAAATATAAGCATAAACATGATACTCAGGTCATTATTTTTATAAAACAGTCTCACTACATAAGTTATTACTTTATACTTGCATATCATCTATTATTTTATTCCTCCATGAACTAATTCCTCCATAAAAAAAAAATTTAAATGTAGAAATCCAAATTAAATTACTTTAAATATAGTCTATATTATACTGTATTTTTTTAAAGTAAATCTTTTTTTTTTGTAAGAAGGGAAGAAAAAAAACAAACAAACAAAAACCTAACCCGGGATCAGTCTAGGAAGACTGACCCCAATCCTATCCTCAAGAAGAGAAGGTAACAGAAAAGAAGGAGGAACGGAAAGGGTAGAAACATCTAACATCCTCCCATGCCCAGCAGCTGCCAAGCGATCCGCCACGCGGTTTTGCTCCCTATAAATATGGGAGAAGGTAAGAGAATCGAAGGCAGGACGAAGCCTCAAGATGGCTTTAATGAGATTCTGACTCTTAAGACAAACAGCCTGTCTATCCGAAATCCTGTTGATAGCCTCCAAATTGTCAGACTCCACCGAAAGTCTTTTAACACCCATGCGAATGGCGAGTTTAATGCCAGACAAGATCCCCCAGAACTCCGCAGTAAAGGAGGAGCCCGTACCTAAGTTATGGGTAAACCCAGCCAGCCAGGCGCCACCAGCATCCCGAAGAACTCCACCAGCAGCAATTCTGCCATTACTAAGGCAGGAGCCATCCGTATTCAACTTGACAACCCCTTCCCTGGGCTTCCTCCAACCAACTAACTGGACCTCTTTAACCGAGGAGGGGTGAACCAGGGCTCTCCTTCAAAACTCTTTGTAATAACAGAGAGTTTTTTCGAGAAGTAAAACCGGAGGTCAGGAATAAAGACAGTCTTCTCAGCAAATAACTCTTCATTCCTCCATTTCCACATTTGGTGACAAATAATAGCGAAGAGAATAGCCCCGTGCTCCATACTGGCCAACAAATTCCCATTAACGCCTTCAGAGAACCAGTCAATATCAGAGAACCCTATAAAGGAAGGAAGGATGTGGTGAGGAAGGACCCCTTCCCAAACCTTTCTACTATTCGGGCAATCCCTCAAAGCATGGCACAAGGTTTCCACATGGCCGCTGCATTTGCTACAGGCACCAGATACAGCCAAGTGCCTTCTGTGTCTATCTGCATTCGTGAGGAGCCTGTCTTTGACTCCCAGCCATAGGAAACTCCTAATGCGGCAGGGGACTTTGAGGGTCCAAATGGACTTCCAAATTTCCAAGGGAGGATCAGCCCTATTAGGGGTAAAAGCTTCATAGGCCGATTTGCAAGAATAAGAACCATTATTAGTCAAGGCCCAGCAGTGTCTGTCCTTATCCTCCTCCTGATTACTAATCTTCACACCTCTAATATTAAGGAGGGTCTCCAGGCTAAGAAAGGAGTCGAACTTAGACCAGATCCAGTCTCCCTCCGAGTCCACCACATCAGCAATTCTCCAGGAGAGGAGATCATTCGGCGGAGGGGCGATGCACACCTCAATCAACGGTTTGTCACCAATCCAGGTGTCATACCAGAAACTAATGGATCTCCCATTACCCACCTCCAAGCCATCCCCGTACAGAACTCAGCAAAAACAGCACTAAGCCCTTTCCAGAGGAAGGAACAGCTGACAACCCTCTCCTTCGGGCCACCAAAGATTCTATCTTTCCTATACTTGCCGCACAGAAGACGAACCCAAAGGGAGGAGGGGGATTGCCACATTCTCCAAAGAAGCTTCATTATCAGGACTTTATTATTGTCCTTAGCTTGCCTTATACCAAGACCCCCCTGCTCTTAGGCTGGCAGGCTTCCTTCCAAGGGACCAGGTGAATCTTCCTCCCATCCCCAGACTCTCCCCACAGAAAACGCCGATTAATTTTATCAAGGTCGTTGAGGACCGGCTCAGGGAGCTTACAGGCTTGCATGATGTGATTTGGAGCAGCGCAGTTGATAGACTGGATTAAAGTAAGGCGACCTGCAAGGGAAAGAGAATTAGCTTTCCAGCTAGCACACAAACCGTTAGATTTGTCCAAAATGTCTTTAAAAGAGGCTTTGGACACCCTGTCACTATGAAGAGGGACCCCAAGGTATTTCCCAAACGATTGAGTAAGGGGAATGCCAGACATCTCACTCAGTCTTCTACACAAGCTATTATCCATATTCTTGGAACAAAGCATACGGGATTTATGGATGTTAATCTTCTGGCCAGAAGCCTCACAAAAGCAGTCGAGGATATCCATCACAGCCTTAATTTGTTCCTCATTACCCTCCACAAAAAGCATGACATCATCAGCAAAGAGTAAATGGGTAGCAGGGGGGCAATGTCTGTTGATGGAAACAGGGTGGAGAGTCCCTTTGCTCACCGCCTCTTGGATCAGGTGAGACAATCTTTCCATGGCAATAACAAAAAGGAAGGGGCTCATAGGATCCCCTTGACGAATACCCCTGGATGGAGAGAACTCATCCGACATATCCCCATTGATCATAACCTGGAAAACAGGAGAGGAGATACACTTTCCAATCAAATTCCTCCAGTTCTCCGGGATACCAGCTTTGGCTAAACTATCCAGAAGAAAGCTCCAGTTCAACCTATCATAGGCTTTCTCCAGATCCAGCTTGAGAGCCACGATCCCTTTCTTGCCTTTCTTAATCTTCATAGAATGGACAACCTCCTGGGCAATAACAACGTTATCCATCAATTGTCTTCCAGGAACAAAGCTCCCTTGATTTTGGCTGATAATATCCGGAAGGATCTTCCGAATTCTATTAGCCACAATCTTAGTAATAGCTTTATACAAGACATTACAAAGACTGATGAGTCTCATCTGGAGAAAGGAAGAAGGCTTAGCAACCTTAGGAATCAAGACAAGGAGGGTTTTATTAACCAAACTGATATCATTCGAACCACCAAAGACACCTAACACAAAGCTGTATATACCCTCTTTAACAGTGTCCCAGTGTTTATGATAGAATCTAGCGGGGATACCATCAATACCAGGAGCCTTAGTGGAACCGATGCTGGAGAAGGCCAGATCAATCTCTTTAAGCTCAATGGGATGAAAAGCATTATTAATAGCATCCTCCCCCAAACGAGGAAAGGAAATGCCAGAGTGGGCACTCTCTAGGTCCACAGCTTTTTAAAGTAAATCTAAATATTAATCAAAATTTTTATTTAAAGAAACTTTATTAAGGTTTTTTTATTTTAAATTAAAAATAATTTTTAATATATAATATTACTTTTCGAGGATTTTTCGGTTATTTTTAAGGTCAGTTTTTCGGGGACGGTGCGGGGATCCCCACGGTTCGGGGATAGTAACACCTACCCCCGCTCAAATTTATTATCCGGGGCTAAAATTTCTTCCGCCCCCAACCCAATACCCAAAAATTTCGGTTTTTCCCCGGCCCCGTCGGTTCGGATCTCCACGGTTTTTGGTTTTTCCCCGCCCCATTACCACCCCTAGTGATAGCAGACAGAAAAGTACTACTCAAAACAGGAGAAAGAAATGAATTCAGTAGTCTCCTCCAGAAAAGAGAAAAGCGCCGACAACAAGAGCTAATTCAGATGACGGCGGATGGTTGCATAGAAATGGAACGAGAGAGAGAGTTTGCTGTTAGGTTGGAGATGGAGTTGCGAGACGCCACATTTCATAAAAATAATAAACCCAAATCTCAATCCCCATTTCCGTGATTTCAGTGAAATTAATGCAACAATTAATATTCTAGAAAACCAATACAAAGTAAAATTGGCTCATGTGCTTAATTTAATTTGTAATTGAATTGGTCCATGTACTTAATTTTATTTGTTATTAAAATTGGCCTATGTACTTAATTTAATTTGTAACTTTAGTCTATATGCATTCATACCCTAACTTTGTCTAGAAACCCTTCCTTATATTTTAAAAAGGTCATTTACCTTTTAAATAATTTAAAAAGACATATATTAATCTATTAAAATTCACGTGATGGAGAATTGAGAGATTTTAAATAAATTAAAATATCTACACTTTATATAAATTAATTGAGGGTGCCAATTTTGACATTTTTATTACTATCCTAATTTCACTCATGTTACAACATTATAAAAGTATGTACTATTTGATGATTTAATATTATAGGTTATGGTGTCTTCTATGGTTATTTTGTTTTTTATAAAGTATCATTACTTGGTGTGTTTTCACCATTGAAAAATTAATCCAATGGTAAAAACACACAAAGTAAGGCTTACAAAATATTTATTCAAAATTAGTATAAGTAATCTTATTTGTATACTTTTAGAGATAATTATATTTTTTTATCGAGGTAATTTATGAAAATTTTGTTACAAAATATTTGAGTCTTAATTAGCGCATTCTGATTTTACTTTAGCCACTGGTTGGAGAGAAATTTTCTCTGCAAGAAGAAACTAACAATTTGCAATAACAATACAATTAATGACCCTTTCACACTAAAACACACAACACCAAATAACTAACATAACCGTAGAAGTTCTATAAAAAAAAAAAAAAAAAAAATAACCGTAAAAGACTACAGTAAACACTAGAAAATGACAGTAGAAACCCAGTCACCAGATAGTTAATATTCAAGGTTTGACAGAACTTTCGCCGGCATCATCACAACCACTTCCGCCACCGCCAATACTTCCTCCGAGTCCGCCACTGCCAATACTTCCACCAAGTCCACCTCCACCTCCACCACCACCACCATATCCACCACCAAGACCGTGACCAATGTCACCACCATACCCAGAACCACCGCCGAGTCCACCAATCCCTCCGATCCCGCCAATTCCGCCAATTCCACCACCGAGTCCATGACCGATGAAGCCACCTACGCCGCCATAAGCTATGAAATTCTTTTGGTCATCGAGGCCTGTAGCTTTTGGTACATCTCTGGCTGCACAGTATGCATGAAAAACACTCAGAACAAGTACCAGAAGCAATAATTTGGACATGTTTTGCGTTGAAATGGTACTGATTCTCTGAGATGGATCGGATTCGGATTCCGATGTCCTTTTTATAGCCTGTGAAATGTGAATTAGCTTTACGTGGAGGAAGGGGCAGATTTCTAGTATGTTAATTTTGCATTTATGATTCCAGATGATATCTCACGTCTGCTACAATGGAGGTAGACAAAATATTTATTACGACAGATTGTCTCACACTTATACATTCACAAGGTGATTCATGGAATTGGAAATGCATGAACGTTAATTATTTTGTACTGTGGATTTTACATTGTTACTAATCACAAATTATATGTACATACATAGGGTAAATTACACCCATGGCCACAACTTTACCGTTTAACATTATAGTGGCCGAACTTCAATACTTAACAGTATGACCACTGAAATTTACACTTTTTTTTTTATACCGGTGGCTACTCAACGCCTCAAAACGACTATTGACGATGTCAAAATAAAAAATTCGAAGAGTTAATAACATTCTAAGAAACTTTAATTTTTGAAATTTTTCATTTTGAGGTCATTTAGACGTTGTTTGGTCAGGAGAGAGAGTGGATTTTTTAGAGAGAGAAAGCTCCAAAAATTGTGATTTTGTAAAATAAAAAATATGGTTCATGGTAAATATTGTTTTGAACAACTTTGATTCTTAAATATTTTCATTTTGAGGTGGTTAACGGTTATTTTGAGGAGTTAGTTAAAATTGAATGACCATTGGTATTAAAAAGTGTAAAGTTCAGTTGTCATACTGTTAAGAATTGAAGTTCAGTTGTCATAATTTTAAAATGGGTAAAGTTCAGTGGCCATAAGTGTAATTTACCCTACATACATATACATAGGAGTAAATATTGTTGGAGAGAAGAAAAGAATATAAAAATTAAAAGACAGAGAGGAGGAAGCTTTTCTTAATTTTAGATGAGTATAAAATATTGTTTTGGATGAGTATAATGTGCATGTTGAGTTTCAAAGAATTTTTTTTTTTGTCCGATGTCAATATTGAATTTTGTAGATGAAATCATGTCTAACAAATAATTAATTCACCAAAAACTTTAAACTCCAATATCACTTGTTAGGATTTTATAAAACCGCACATTATATAAATTGATCGAATAATTGAAAATAAAATAACCAACAAATTTTTTTTTTACGTGGTTTGGCTTCGTGCCTAATTCTATTCTATGGGAAATATGAAGTTTTTATTAATTTTTTTTTTTAGATAAATGAAGTTTTTATTATTGAAGCCACTAAAAACAACTTACAAAACAAATTTATAAAACTTCACAAATCTTTTTTTTTTTTTAAGAAATTCTATGTCCAAATGCACAGACTCTCTATTTTTTTTAGCTCTCAATAACTAACAATTATATTAAAATTTCTAGGTAGGGTTGATTTGACAAATCAAAACCAAAACGAATATTCAGTTATATCCTTACATATAAATTATCAGTGTTTGGCAAATACAACAAGAATCTAATACAAAATGAGTTGGTTAATTTTTTATTTTATTTTTCGATTGGATTTTGACATGATAATAACATAAATACTTGTAAATAATGTTATAGAATTAATGCATATTCAACCTTTCTAATTTAAATTTAAGCATTTAATGAACCTTTAAACTTTCAAAACACAAATATCATCCATATAAACCAACTTTGATCTCTTATGTTGCATATGAATCTTGTTTTCAAATGAGTTTAAATATTTGAGGCCTATATAATAATTAGGGAAAATTAAGGAAAAGAAACCCAATTGAATAATGTTTACTAATTATGGACTGACATGTTAAAATAAATTTGAAAGAAGGAGTAGTAGATCTGGGAATAGAAGAAGGATGAGAAGTAGTTGATAAACTGACAATATTGTGTGAGTGAGATAAATGCTTTGTCAGAAAGTTTGCTGTGCGTTTTTATTATTGACATTCTCACTCCATTTCCATTAACTACCTACCAACTGTTTTCTTGGCTTTTATTTTTTTTTTTTTTTTTTGTAAAAAGACCATTGACTTTTCAATTTTTTTACTAATCTCTTCATCTTTTATTTTCACCCATTAAATCTGTATTGTTTACTTTTAGTCTCATCAATTTTTGCAATTTTTGCTTACGAATTCGTGGATTTAATCTGTGCTTAAATTGTATATTTTTACAGTTTCAATAAATATTTTTTATAGTTCTCTTATCACTTTCAAACTATAAAAAATACAAATTTTAAACACTTGAAATGAGCAATATTCTATTATATTCAAAGTTAGTTTTTTTCATCGGGAGTTTAATATAATAAAAAAATGAAAGATAAAAAGTTTAATATATTTAAATAAAAGATTAAAAGCTTAATGAATTAAAAAATAAAAAATAAGATGACTCACGATGATTTTTACTTTTATTTTTCTACTTTTGTTTGCAGTAATAATAATTTTTTGGCTTTTATATATGTTAAATATATTAATTGGTTTAAATTACATCTAAATAGTTTTTTTTTAAAGGGAGTGAGAATGTCAATTTAGGGGAACCAAGAAACCATTTAATATTTTAATATATTTTTTTGTGAGCCAATTTAAAAGCAGATAACTCGGTACACATTCAAAAGAAACTCTAGCAAATTCTATCTAGACTTCGACAATTTATATTTCTCAATTATTTCATTAGTTTTAGTTTTCAAAGATCAAGTTCATTTAAACTTCACAGTATAATTTTATTCTATTTATTCTTTAATCATTTATGTTAAGTTTGGTATCATTTTGATAATCAAATCTTTTAGAATTTTACGGTTTCTTTAGTTCTCGCAATCATTTGTTACTTATAAGTTAATAAACATAATTTTTATCTCATAATTCGAAAATATTATAATTTTTTAGTATGCGCGTATATTTTACAAAAGAGCTAAATAAAAATAACTTTTTAATATGTTAATCGACTTTGATTCATGATAGATTGAATTGGTTTACTGTATAATTGAATTGGTTTAAGATATATGTTATGTTTTAGAAGATTATGGTTTACATCCACTAATGGACAAAAAAAAAAGTTCATTTGTTTAAATTTTGTTTTAAATAATTATTGTAGTATTAATTTCTTTTATATATTATTATGGCAGTATTATTAATTACTTTAAATCCACTCTTTATTTTACTAACCATTTTGAATTCAATTTTTTTTCTAAAATCAAATTTTTACTTATGAAAATAAATAAATAAAATTTAGTTTATGAAAATTAAAAAAAAAGTAAGTAAAAGTTAAAAGATGGGCTTAATACATAAGTACACCCTTCAACTTGGTAAGTTTTTGCTCTTGCCACCCTCAACTTTCACTTTAACCTATTACACCCCTATACTTAGTTAATTTGAACCTCCACCATACTAAGTTATAATACAATATTTGCTTGTGTGATCTTCACGCATAACTAATATGTGAGGTGCCAAATTAAAAATAGACATGTAGAATTAAATTGTTACATTAATAAAAACAACTAAAGCCATCATCAAGAACCCACATTAAAAAACTAACCCAAACCTAGAAATCAAAGTTCCCACCGTTAAAGCTACCAAATTAATATTTCCTACCTCCTCAAATCTTTATTTGCAAGTTTAATGGCCTTCTAGAGAGCCAAGGTTGTAACCAAAAAGAGAGAGTAAGCGTCATTAGGCTAAGGTTGTAACCAAAAAGAGAGAGTAAGCCGCATTAGGCTAGAAAATAGGAAGAAGCTAAAAGAGTAAACATCGAAGGAAATAAGTTCCTCACCTTGAAGAGCTGGCAAGCACGAGGACAACCATTGACGAAGTTGGTAGACGAGGTAAAAACAGGGTATCAAGCGAGACGAAGAAAGAATGCTAATATAAATAAATAATTGACATTTACGATTCCATCTCAGGCCATAATGTGTATTTGGATAGTGAGTTAATGGGCAGATAGCTAAAAAAAGGATAATTTTGAAGGTGAAGGGAATTGTTTGGTACCAGACATGTTAGCTGGTTGTCTAGTTGTGTAAAAGAATCAACAACAAAAATAAACAAAAAATAAAAAGATCGTGAAAAGGAATTGGTAAACTCACGCGCTCCAACTTTTAGTGTAATGCCACATCAACTATTAATTATGAAAAATCATCAATTAAGTGTGCAAGAGGTTCAATTTAACGTATAGACATGCAATAGGTTCAAGTGAAAGTTGAGGATGCTAAAGCAAAAACTTGTAAAGTTGAATTGTGTATTATGTATTAAATCTAAAAAATTCTTGTTGGGTTTATATAAAATTAAAATGTCAACCATAGATTGGATACTATAATTTTTTTTAGGGTCAAATACATGAATATCATAATTAAGTATAAAATTACAACTAAGTTATATCACCAAACTTAATTGTTAATATGTCATTATTCTCTATATATTATGATTTTACACCATAGTTTAAAAATTCTAGATTCCAATTTATAAATTATAAACCCTAAAAAATATATTCTAGACTTGTAATTTATAAATTTCAATTCTTAAAATATATTAAAAGTACTGATTTTACTAGTTTGACATAACCCGAAATTATGACCTGACATAGTTGTAAATAGTTGTTGAAAGATGAATTTCTGTGTAATTTTCCCTTTTTTTAGCTGATGACAACAAACCAACCCCAACCCCAACCCCAACCCCATAAAGTTAGCTCTACCACTATAGACGATTATATTTCTTTTGGAAAAAAATACAAAACTAGACGCTTGGAGAAGTCCATTTACATATTTAGACCAATTTCATTACATGCTACTTTATTAGACTCTTGTATTATGTATTTTCCAAAAATACCCTTAATATATATATAACAAACACATGGAAGCACTAATCACTCTCGAGCATTTATCTCCCGATCACTCTTAAGCATTTATCTCCAAATCACTCTCAAACATTTCTCATCTACCTTCTTCTTTCCCGTTTTAGCCATTTTGCTGGAGTTGGAGTGATCTTCGCAAGTAGAAGTTTACCGATCGCAATAGGAGGAGAATGAGACAGGATGGGGTAGTTCAGGGATGTTATGGATATTGTAGAAGGTGAAGAGTTTAATTAGATAGCATGTGAACATTTCTATATAATGAAATGTGTTTAAATATGTAAATGAGCTTCTTTAAGTGTCTAATTTTATAATTTTCTCTTTCTTTTATTCCCTATACTCTCTTAGTTCAAAATTAATGAGTTAAACAATTTGGTGTTATTTAATTTTTTTTTTTATCAATTCAGCATTAGTTAAAAGATATTTCTTTAAAGCCCGCAGTTTAGGGGATGTAATGGTGAGGAACTCTGCAAAATGCAAAGTTTCTTAATATTACGGTGCCTAAATTCTCGTAGTGGTAAAAAAGTAGGCTTAATGCTTCTCCAACCCTTAACTTGTCCAAATTGATCATTTTATTCCCTCAACTCATCGAATGTCCTATTTACCCCCTTAACTCCATAAAAGTGATATTTCTCACCCCCTCAACTTGTCCATTTATCCCCTCAACTCATAGAATGTTCTATTTACCCCATTAACTCCATAAAAGTGGTATTTTTCACCCCCTTACAATCCGTTATCGAAGCCTAAATTGATAAAAAAAAATTAAACGTTAAACCTATATTTATGTTGTTTTGTAAGTGGAATCTAAATTGATACTTCCACAAAAATCATAGACCTATTTTGGTAAATTATCCCTACATATAATGTATTTAACTTGTTTATATTAATGTTCTTGTTCTTTGTATTTTTTATTCGTTCTTTCTCTTTTCAACTTTTTTGACTACTATATAGGGATAAGAAATGTCATTTTTATGGAGTTAAAAGGGTAAATAGGATCATAAGTGGTGAGAAATACCACTTTTATGGAGGTAATGGGGTAAATAGGATATTCGATGAGTTGATAAGGGGTAAAATGATAAATTTGGACAAGTTAAAGGGGTGAGAAATACCATTTTTATGGAGTTAAGGGGGTAAATAGGATATTCGATGAGTTGGAAGGGTAAAATGACCAATTTGGACAAATTAAGGGGGCTAGAGAAGCATTAAGCCAAAAAAGTATTCAACTCACAAACATTTGATATTAATTTATTAAAAAAAATTAATTTCTGATCTTTAAAATAAAAGTTATAATAAATACTTATAATAAGAGATATATGTATATAAAATATTAATTTATTTAATATAATAAATGTTTTATATACAAAATAATTGGATTACTTTTTTTAGAAAATAATTGGATTATTTTCAATGATTTACACAAAGAACCCTTATATGGGATTAAGCTAAAATAATACACCACTCTGGGCCTCCGATTGATTAAAAAAACAGATAAAATAGTTGAAAAATAATTTCTTCACTGAGTTTTCTTATTTATGAAATCAGAGAAAATAAATATAAAAAAAAGTTTTCTTATTTATCCTTTGCACCAACTTTAAATTTTTAATGGTGCTTAATTTATAATTTAATTAAATTTTAATTTTGTGGTAGGTTAATTTAAATTAGTTAAAAAAATTATTATTATAATTGAAAATAAATAGTATGTAAGTAGTGACCATCAGATTTCTTTTATGTGGAAAGGACTCAGTGGCGGAACCAAGACTCCAGATGATCCGGAGGTTAAATATATCAGTAAAAAAAATTTTAAAACGTCAAAAAAAATCAAAATTAACCATGCAATTTACGGTAAATTTTCAAAGTCCAGCCCGTTAGGGCTGGGTAAAAAAATTTTAGCCTCCAACGCGTTAAAACTGTACAAATGTTATTATTTTTTTTAGAAACTAGCATTGAACTAATAGAAAATTAAACATGTTTATTTTTTTTAATGGTAAAGACATAATAAAAATGAATATTAAATATGTTTACTTTTTTTTAATGGTAAAGACATATTAAAAATAAATTTAAAAATGTTATCAAAATAAAAATAAAGAGTCAATTTAAATTAATTAATAATGGTAACATGTTTTTATAATTATTGAAAAACAAGATTAAAATAAATAAAAACTTTTTAAACGAAATGAGATTAGAGGGAGTTGAACATAGGACATCTCAAATAGAAGTAAGTATCATTAACCATCTCATCTACCTTTAAATACTGATATAATACTATATAGAGTCAATATAATTCTCTTCAAAATATTACCAGACACCATTACTAATTTTTTTTTCTCAATCCTTCGGTGGCCTGCCGGGGCTCGAGCCCGCCCGAACCCCCCTTGGTCCCGCCCATGGTTGCACTAAGAGCATACCATAGTTTTGAAGTCCACTTTTCATTTCCAACAATATTTTTTTATATTCATTTTTCATTAAATTTTTTTTATTAAATTATTCTCTAATTTATATTTATCAATTGTGAAAAAAGTAAGACTCCTCACTATTAAGTGGGTAGAGATCCTCTAGAATTGAAATCCTCTAGAGTTTGTGGAGTTGTAATCTCAACAATTAATTGCAACATTAATATGGATGAGATTTGATTGATAAATTTTAGGATAAATTCAAAAAAAACCCTGTGGTTTCATGGATTTCAAAAAAAAAAACCCTTGTAGTTTGTTTTTACAAAAAAAAAAGAACGTATTATATGCCGTTACCCGAAAAACAAAAAATGGCTTAACACCGTTAAAATGGATGACGTAGCAAGGGGTAAAATTGGAAAAACGAATTTATTTATTTATTTTTCTCTCTTGCTTTCTTTTCTTCTTCTTCTTTTTTTTCTTCTATTTCTTTTTTAGTTCCGATTCCAGGATTCTGTCTGGAAATTTCCAAAATCGGAAATTTCTGGAAAATTTTCCAGAAATTCTGGAAATTTTCAGGTTTCTAAAAATTTCCAGAAATCTGGAAATTTCCAGATTTTTGAAAATTTTCCAGATTTCTTCCTAGAATCGAAACGTAAAAAAACAATAGAAGAAAAAAAGAAAAAGAAGAGAAGAGAGGAGGAGGAGGAAGAAGAAGAAGAAGAAGAAGAAGAAGAAGAAGAAGAAGAAGAAGAAGAAGAAGAGAAATGAGGAAGAGGAAGAAGAAGAAGAAGAACAAGGAGGAGAGAGAGAAAAAAAAAATAAAAAAAATCGTTTTTCCAATTTTACCCCTTGCCATGCCATCCATTTTAACGGTGTTAAACCATTTTTCGTTTTCGGGTAACGGTGTATAACACGCTCTTTTTTTTATATAAAAACAAACCACATGTTTTTTTTTTGAAATCCATGAAACCACAGGGTTTTGTTTTTAAATTTACCCTAAATTTTAATGACATCTGGCTTGGGAAGAAGCCGTTATTAGATGTTTGTACTTTTCTACCGCCTCTGGAGATTTATAATTGGAGTATTGCTGATGTTGTGGATTCAGAGGGAGATTGGGTTTGGTTGAGATTTGAGGCTTACCTTAGTCTGGAAACGCTCCTGAAGATTCGAGAAGTTAAAGTTAGTAGTAAGGAGGAAGATAGGGATAATCATTGTTGGTCCCTTACGAACAATGGTGCTTATTCTTGCAAATCTTCTTTTGAGGCCTTTAATCTTAATTTGGATGCTCCTCCTTCCATCGCTTGGAAGAATATTTGGGCCTTGAATGTTCCTTATCGCATTAGGAGTTTCTTATTGCTTGGTGCAAAGAATATGTTGCTTACAAATGTTGAAAGGAAAAGACGCTAGCTAGTGGAGTCTGATACTTGTTGTAGATGCAGAGTTCAGGCATAAACCATCTGCCATGTTCTTAGAGATTATGCTAAGAGTAAAAATGTGTGGAGGAAAGTTCTTCCAGTCCATTTGCTTTCTGATTTCTTTGCCCATTTTGACCGTGATTGGTTTATAGATGGGGTTAGTGGTTTGTTATTGCCTGAGCTGGAGCATGGTGCTATCCTTTTTGCCGTTGTCTGTCACCAGCTTTGGTAGTGGAGGAATACTGATATCTTTGGAGATGGAGCTATTGTTATTCCTAATTTACTTGTTTTCTTCTCTAAGAAAATCAATACTATTATTAATAGCTTCAAGGAGGATAATTTATCTAGTACTATCCAGAGAACTGTTGTTCATCTCTTTGGATAGAGTATACCTGGTGAAGGGATAGTTAAGTTAAATACTGATGGCTCATATCTTGTAGACGGCAGAATTGCGGCTGGAGGTGTTTTGAGAGATGCTGGTGGTGCTTGCGTGTCTAGCTTTGCTCAGAACCTGGGGTTGGACTCTTCCTTTACTGCTGAACTCTAAGGAATCTTCTCTGGGCTTAGGCTTACCAAAAATCTAGGTTTGAAAAAACTACTCTTGGAATCGGACAACCTCGAAGCGGTCAAAATGATCTCTGATAATAAGGCTATGTTGTTAAAGTAATAAAATAATTTTATATAAATAATAATAATAAAAAAAAGGTTATGAAATTCACATGGATGTGTTTGAAATTCAAACACCAATTAATATGTTGGTCCTACTATGTTGATTTTTTTGTGTGGGTTATATGCATAGTCAATAAGGGCATTGTTGGAAGCCTTTGATTCATACACTTGTATGGATTATAATCAAGTCAAATTTGTGTGGAAAAAGTAGGTTTTGTATTGTTGGCAATTTTATTCTATAAATTAGAACTATATGTATTATGAAATGTAGTGTGCCAAAATTATCAATAAAAAAGTAGAAAAGCTTTTGTGCCATTTTTTTCTTTTATCCTCTTCAAAATAATAAATTAAGTCCTTGCCAAATATCAATTCTAGTCCCTTTATTTTCTAACAAAGTGGTATCAGAGCCATATTACGAGAGTCAGTCTTCCGCCAAATAGACCCTATAAAAAATGTCAGACGGTCTCAAACTTTCTTATCAATACCCTCAGCTCACCAAAACCAATTATTCAAGTTGGTGTATTCGAATGAAGGCGTTACTCGGATGTCAAGATGTCTGGGATATTGTTGAGAAAGGCTACGTAGTCCCAGGCAATGAGGCAGCGTTGACACAGGTAGAAAAAGATACTCTGCAGAAACATCGCAAAAGCGATCAAAAGACGCTTACTCTCATCCATCAAGGTTTGGATGAATTAATGTTCGAGAAAGTAGCCGAAGCTACGACCGCCAAACAAGCGTGGGAAATCCTACGAGTTTCTCTTCAAGGGGAGGAGAAAGTTAAAAAAGTTCGTTTGCAGATGCTGAGAGGAGAATTTGAGATGATGAGGATGAAAGAGACGGAGACCATTAGTGATTACTCATCCCGAGTAAAATCTGTCATAAATCGGATGCGGCAGTATGGAGAAAAAATTGAAGAGTCCAGAATTGTTGAAAAAATTATACAATCACTACTACCAAAGTTTGATTATGTAGTGGTGGCTATGGAGGAGTCTAGGGACATCAGCGAAATGTCCGTTGATGAAGTTGTAGGGTCACTACAAGCACGAGAGGAGCAGTTTGAGAAACGAAGAGAAGATTCCGCAGAACAAGTCTTAGCAACAAAGGCTGTGTTTAAAAATGGCGAAAGTAGTCAGTCCGGCAGAGGACGCGAAAGAGGTCGAGGAGGAAATGGTAGAGGACGAGGACGTGGCAGAAATCAAGGCAGAAATGAAAACGGCAGCAACAACAATGATAGAAGCACTCAATTCACCAGAGGCAGAGGAAGAGGCCGAGGACGCGGTCAAGGAAGAGGAAACTGGAGGCCGAATAAAGGACGTGACAAGTCTAATATTCAGTGTTATAATTGCTCCAAGTATGGTCACTACGCGGTAGAATGTTGGAGTCCGCCTAAGGAGGTAGAAGAGACTGCCAATAATATTCAAGATGAGGAAGTAACTGGTACTGTGTTACTTACCTATGAAGGTGAAGAAAATCGCGAAAATAATATATGGTATCTTGACAATGCGGCAAGTAACCATATGTGTGGTGACAAGAAGATGTTCGTGGAGCTCTATGAATCCGTTCTCGGTAATGTTGTATTTGGAGATTCCTCCAAGGTTCCTATTATAGGCAAAGGAACAATTCTTATTCGGCTCAAAAATGGAGCTCACCAGTTTATTGATAATGTTTATTATGTTCCCAACATGAAAAGCAATATTTTGAGTTTGGGACAATTACTGGAGAAAAATTATGAAGTTCACATGGTGGACCGAAAACTACTCCTATTGAATGAGAAAAAGGAGCTGATTGCACGAGTACCCATGGCGAGAAACAGAATGGTCATAATTAACATTCAGATGGACGTGGCCAAATGTTTGAAAGCTTGTGTGCAAAGTCCCCCCTGGCTTTGGCATTTACGGTACGGACATCTCAATTTTGGAGGACTGAAGCAGTTGGGACAGAAGCAGATGGTAAACGGATTGCCTCATATTGACCAGCCTCATCAACTGTGTCAAGGATGTCTTGTTGGAAAACAATTCAGAACTAGTTTTCCAAAGGAGTCCATGTCAAGAGCAAAGGCGCCACTTGAGCTAGTTCACACAGACGTGCATGGACCGATCACTCCACAGTCCCTGGGAAAAAATAAATATTTTCTACTTTTCATTGATGATTATAGTAGAAAAACTTGGGTGTACTTTTTGAAGGAAAAAACAGAAGTATTTGAGACATTTAAAAAATTCAAAGTCCAAGTGGAGAAAGAAAGTGGTCATTTTATTAAGGCACTCAGATCAGACAGAGGCGGTGAATACATGTCCATCTCTTTCAAGCAATTTTGTGAAGATCATGGAATCCGCCATTTCCTTTCAGTCCCGAGATCACCTCAACAAAATGGCGTAGTAGAAAGAAAGAATAGAACTGTGCTCAACATGGTGAGGAGCATGTTAAAAAGCAAAAATTTACCAAAGGAGTTATGGGCCGAAGCAGTAGACTGTGCTGTCTACCTATTGAACAGATCGCCAATTGTCAGTGTTTGGGATCAAACTCCACAAGAAGCATGGAGCGAAATAAAACCCAATATTTCTCATTTGCGTGTTTTTGGCAGTGTTGCTCATGTCTATGTACCGGATGAAGAACGCAAGAAGCTAGATGATAAAAGCAAGAAATATTTGTTTGTGGGCTATTCTGAACATTCCAAAGGGTACAAAATGTTCGATCCGCAGACTCAGAAAATTATCATCAGTAGAGATGTCACCATTGATGAAGAAGCAGTTTGGGATTGGACCGGTGAAAAAGAAAACAGCTACAGTTTTTATCCTTTCATGGATGAAGACAATGATCATGAAGAACCATCCACAGTCGCAGCCACAACACCAGCAACCAGTTCGACATCAGCAAGCTCATCCAGTTCGAGTTCTTCCTCGAGTAATGGAGACAGTTCAGATGAACATCCGCCCGGAAAGCCAAAAAAATTCATACCTATTAAATATCTTTATGATGTAACAAGAAATCTCGATGATGAATTAACTCTTTATTGTCATTTTGTTAATGATGAACCAACAGATCCAGAAGAAGCAATGAAAGATGAAAAATGGAGAAAAGTCATGGAAGAGGAGATTCATTCGATCGAGAAAAATAAAACATGGGAGCTGACATCACTTTCGGTCGGTCAAAAACCCATTGGAGTTAAATGGGTGTTCAAAGCAAAGAAAGATGCAAACGGTGAAATTGTCCGACATAAAGCAAGATTGGTGGTGAAAGGGTTCAGTCAACGACCCGGAATTGACTACAATGAAGTTTTTGCTCCTGTTGCCAGAATGGAAAGTATCAGACTGGTAATTTCTGTAGCTGCTCAACACGGGTGGAGAATCCATCAAATGGACGTGAAATCCACATTTCTCAACGGATATCTGGAAGAGGAAATTTATATCCAGCAACCACCTGGGTATGTTGTGAAAGGTCAAGAAAATAAAGTGCTAAAATTGAAAAAGGCACTTTATGGTCTTAAGCAAGCACCACGAGCCTGGAACAGTCGCATTGATAAATATTTTCAAGAAAATGATTTTGTCAAATGCCCACATGAATATGCCCTGTATGTTACTTGTTTGTTTGTATGTGGATGATCTCATTTTTACAGGGAACAATCCTAAGATGTTTGAAGAGTTTAAAAAGACCATGGCTCATGAGTTCGAGATGACTGACATTGGTCTAATGTCATATTATCTTGGCGTTGAAGTGAAGCAGAATGTCGACGGAATTTTTATTTCTCAAAGTGGTTTTGCGAAAGAGATCTTAAAAAAGTTCAAGATGGAAAATTGTAATTCTGTCAGCACGCCAGTCGAATGTGGAATTAAGTTGAAAAAAGATGAAGGTGGAGACAGAGTCAACCCGACATTATTCCGTAGCTTGGTCGGAAGTCTCAGATATTTGACGTGCACGAGACCGGATATTCTTTATGCAGTCGGCTTAGTAAGTCGATACATGGAAGCCCCAATGGTGTCACATTGGAATGCAGCAAAAAGAATTCTCCGTTACGTGAAAGGTACAACTAATTTGGGATTACTTTATTCAAAAACTGACGATTTCAAATTAGTTGGATACTGTAATAGTGATTGGACCGGTGATAAGGATGACCGAAAAAGTACAACTGGTTTTGTATTTTTTCTGGGTGATACTGCATTTACGTGGAGTTCGAAGAAGCAGGTAATTGTGACGTTGTCAACCTGTGAAGCTGAATATGTTACTGCAACTTCATGTGTGTGTCATGCAATTTGGCTCCGAAAATTGCTAGAAGAATTTTAGATGACTCAAAATGATCCGACGAAGATTTTTATCGATAATAAATCTGCACTAGCATTAGCTAAAAATCCAGTGTTTCATGACCGGAGTAAACACATTGATACGAGGTATCATTTTATTCGGGAATGTATTGAGCAAAAGGAGGTGACACTGAAGTACGTGAAGACGCAAGATCAAATTGCAGATATTTTCACGAAGCCGCTGAAGTATGACGTGTTCAGTCATTTGAGAGCTCAACTGGGAGTCACGAAAAATTAAATTTAAGGGGGCATGTTAAAGTAATAAACATAATTTTATATAAATAATAATAATAAAAAAAAGATTATGAAATTCACATGGATGTGTTTGAAATTCAAACACCAATTAATATGTTGGTCCTACTATGTTGATTTTTGTGTGTGGGTTATATGCATAGTCAATAAGGGCATTGTTGGAAGCCTTTGATTCATACACTTGTATGGATTATAATCAAGTCAAATTTGTGTGGAAAAAGTAGGTTTTGTATTGTTGACAATTTTATTCTATAAATTAGAACTATATGTATTATGAAATGTAGTGTGCCAAAATTATCAATAAAAAAGTAGAAAAGCTTTTGTGCCATTTTTTTCTTTTATCCTCTTCAAAATAATAAATTAAGTCCTTGCCAAATATCAATTCTAGTCCCTTTATTTTCTAACATATGTGTCTAGGTTTCCAAAATTTAGTTAAAGAAATCAGAAGATTGTGTGCTTCCTTCGATACCATCAGCTTTGGCCATGTCTTCAGGGAGCATAACTGGGTGGCAGACCGCCTTGCTGCTGAGGGTCATGTGAGGTTATTGGGAGTCTGAACTTTCTCTTCTCCTCCAGACTTCCTTTTTTCGTTACTTTCGGATGATCAGGTGTGGGTTAGCTTTCCTAGGCTAATCCCGGGTTAATTTGTGGGACTTTTGTTTATTTTTTCTTTCCTTTTCCTAAAAAAAAAATAGAAGCAAATATAAACTCCAAGTGATTTGAAAATGAGTTAAAAAAAACTTGTTGGAGTTTTATTTTACCATTAATAAAGTGGGTTGCTATTTACCTCCTTTTTCCTACTTACCGTCCCTAAAAAGACATATTAGCCCATTCCCTTTATTTTGAAAAAAAAGTTTCAAATCCCTTCCCTCCACACACCACTTTTTAAAATTTTTATAACTCTGGGCGGTTCCGTGACCCACCATTTCACAAGGAATGGCGGGTCACGGATCCACCATTACAATAGAACGGGTGGGCGTTTTAGCCCGCCCGTTCTGTTAGAGTGGTGGGTCACTGACCCGCCACTCCTTGTTAAATGGTGGGCCTTTTGGCCCGCCTTGCCGGGCCAAAAGGCCCGTCACTAGACAAGGGATGGCGGGTCATTGACCAGCCATCCCTAAAGAACTGGCGGGCTAAAAGGCCCGCCAAGGCAAAATTTCCAGAATTTTTTTAAAAATTTGAATATTTTTCGATTTTTTTTTAAAAGTTTATAAATTTAAAGTTTTAGGTTCGATTTCTCGGATCCATTTTCCGTCTACTTTTTGTTTTGCTCGGGAGAGAGAGAGAAATGTTTTCAATTGTTTAGGCAAAGAAATCGAAGAAAGCAAATATAGTAAGAAAGGAGAGGTAAGTAGGAAAGGGAGGTGGTAAATAGCAACACCCTTAATAAATTAGTTTTTTTTAGAAGTGGTCTGAAAATAACAGTGGGTATGTTAGTACAAAAGTAGTTGAGGAAATGACATGGAATAGTTGCCAAAAGGTGTAGATCATGGTAAATCATGTTAGAAGGAAAGAAGACCACGTTACCTAAAGATTTAACACGCCATAAATCTCTACAATTTTATTTTCCAGTTTAAAAGTTATATATTTTTTTCATTACCATTTTTCAATTTCAAACTTAGCAATTTCTTAGACCTTTTCGAAATTTCTTAAATTTTTTTTCCTAATATTTCAAACTTCAAAAAATTATTCAATTCCTTTTATTTCACACAATTATCTAAATCAAAATTATCTATATATGAAGTTTGTTGATACAGATCGGTTTTATCTGAAATAGTGACGTGTTAGTTTTAATCGTAAACTAACAAAGAATACCAACTTCTCTAGCTAAACTAGAAGGAGTGAATCCCAATTCATGGACTAAATCCATAGGAATAGTGAAATCTCTATTGTTGAAGGTGAAAACCTTAACAAACTTCACAAGGAAGAAGATGTATATTTGATTTGATAAAAGTTAACCTATTACAAGAGAAAGAGATGAATTTATATCATCTCAAAAACCTAATTGCCAAATTATAAAAAGGGGTAAACTATCTACTAATTAAAATACAAATTTAAAGGGTAAATTGGGTTAATTAATAAGGGGTGGCATGTGTGTAAATATAGGAGTGGTAGAGTTGTAATTAGGGAGTGGCAAATGTGTGAATAAGGAGTGGCAGGATTGTAAATAAGGAGGAGCTGGAGTAAGGAACAAGTTCCTGAAAAGTGAAAGTACGCAGGACGTGCCCAAAAGTACGCGGGACGTACTTTGGCTGATGAGCCCTTCTCAGGATCAGTATCCATTATACGCGGGATGTGCCCAAAAGTATGCGGGACGTACTTTGGCTGATGAGCCCTCTTCCGCGTGGTTTTCTTTCTCTCTCTTGGCTCCGGATTCACGCTCCGCGTGTTCTCTCTCACGCCCCACGTCCAGGGACAAGATGTCCTCATCATTCTCCTCTTCTTCAAAAGAGTTGGCCCCCAACTCAACTATAGAACAAGACTTGTGCTCGGTAGGGGTTAGCCACTCCATATATTGTCGGCTTCTCCTTCTCTTTATGAACTCTTCCCACACCTCAACTCGTGTCTTGCTCTCGGTGCTCATCCCCCATAAGGCTCGCCTTAATATTCGACCGACATCAAACGGAATATCTCGACGAAGTTGATCAAACCAATCCGTCCTAATGTCTTGGAAGCTCCTCCACACTCCCACGACATGTCTAACCGACCAACCCCGGATCTCCTCTTTGTCCACTTCACGAACATGGACATTAATCACAACTTTATTCCACTCATAGCCGACATCAAATGGGATGCCCCGACGACACTTGTCAACCCACTTCGCGGTGATCCCAAGAACACTTGTATCGACTCCTTCTTGGTGTTGGGTCAACAATCTCGCCGCTTCTCGAGTCGCCTCATCACTAACTTGGCCACTATCCCGCCATTCTTGAATCTCTTCCATTCTCTCTACATCATCCGGACGGCCATTCCCATTCACCAAATACTCTTTGAAGCTCACTCTCTTCATCATCACATCACTCCTCATTGACTCCTCATAGGGTTGATCTCCCCTCAACAAACATAACATATATCCCAACACATGGATCTCAATCAAGAACAAAATAACAAGTTCCGAATTTACCAAGTGAGAGGCTCGGTTCATTCCTAATGTGCGTGTGCTAGGACTCTCCTTTCTTCCTAGAGGTGTCACAACATACCCTTCACCCGTTTCCTTTAAGCTCAAGCAACTATGAGGAAGACATAGCATACGACCTCCGGGATCCTATGCAATGTCACGTGGTATCTTCCCTAAAGGTAGAATGCCCCGTGGTTGTCCATTGAAGAACACATGCTTTCCCTATTCGGACGTCAGTCCCACGTCACCACTTTCCCCCATTCCCTTCTGGAACTCTTGCTCATAATAGTCAAGTTCATCATCGTTAAGTAGCTCAATTTCGAAGTTTCCTTCTCCACCAATCTCCTTTCGTAGCTCATCTTCTTCTTGACCATACGGAATTTCACTTCCCTCTCCATCCTCGATCCGTTCTCTCCCATGACCTATCATTCCTATTGGCTTCTTTCCATAGTTCAAGCCGACTATCCCACGTGCTAAGCCGTTTGACTCAAAAAACATACTACCACCCAACATGGTAGAACCACCAACATCTCTCCCATCACCATAGCCATCAATCTCTACACATAGTGTGATTTCCTCCTCCGCCTCAAAGAGATCAACAAGCCCCAAGCCATTCTTCCCCTCCTCAAGAATAATACCCCCACCTTCCTCAATCATACAAACAAGGTTATGCTTAAGGGGTATTTCATCAAACACATGGGAAGCATCCTTTGTAACATGGGTTTCCCCAATACCCTCACCTACAAACAACCTCTCCTCCTCATCCACAAATGAATCTAAATCCTCCTCCACAATTTCATTATCAATAATTTCACAAGAAGAATCTAAATCCACTTCATCATCACAAACAACATCACAAACAACCAAATCCTCACTAATAGTAGGCATACCCACAACTTTCACATCAAGAATAGAAAGCTTTGGATTTACCTCTTCAATGTGTAAAGGAGAAAAGATTGGTGATGAATCTTTAGGAGGTAAAGTAGTGGTTGCCCTTTGGAGCCTCCTCATCTCTCCATACTCCAAGTCCTCCCTTATCCTTCTTAGTAACTCTTCACATAGGAGCTCCGACTTCCTCAGCCCGGCTCTAAGACGTTCTTTTAAAGCTGGTGATAAACTCGGTTGAACCATAGTCGAAAGAAGTCTCCGTTCAAGGAAAACGATCGGCTCTGATACCAACTGATACAGATCGGTTTTATCTGAAATAGTGACGTGTTAGTTTTAATCGTAAACTAACAAAGAATACCAACTTCTCTAGCTAAACTAGAAGGAGTGAATCCCAATTCATGGACTAAATCCATAGGAATAGTGAAATCCCCATTGTTGAAGGTGAAAACCTTAACAAACTTCACAAGGAAGAAGATGTATATTTGATTTGATAAAAGTTAACCTAAACTAGAAGAAGTGAATCCCAATTCATGGACTAAATCCATAGGAATAGTGAAATCCCCATTGTTGAAGGTGAAAACCTTAACAAACTTCACAATGAAGAAGATGTATATTTGATTTGATAAAAGTTAACCTATTACAAGAGAAAGAGATGAATTTATATCATCTCAAAAACCTAATTGCCAAATTACAAAAAGGGGTAAACTATCTACTAATTAAAATACAAATCTAAAGGGTAAATTGGGTTAATTAATAAGGGGTGGCATGGGTGTAAATATAGGAGTGGTAGAGTTGTAATTAGGGAGTGGCAAAGGTGTGAATAAGGAGTGGCAGGATTGTAAATAAGGAGGAGCTGGAGTAAGGAACAAGTTCCTGAAAAGTGAAAGTACGCAGGACGTGCCCAAAAGTATGCGGGACGTACTTTGGCTGATGAGCCCTTCTCAGGATCAGTATCCATTATACGCGGGACGTGCCCAAAAGTACGCGGGACGTACTTTGGCTGATGAGCCCTCTTTCGCGTGGTTTTCTTTCTCTCTCTTGGCTCCGGATTCACGCTCCGCGTGTTCTCTCTCACGCCCCGCGTCCAGTGATAAGATGTCCTCATCATTTATGGATACTATATAAACCGTTGGGAGTCTGAAATGCTTGTATTTATTAAATTTTCTCCAAATGGGCATCTAAAAATTGGTAACCTTGGTGGAATATATACTCACCAAATGCTAAACATTAATAATTAGTAGTATTTCAGAAGAGTAAGAAAGATTGTAACAAGAAAAAATTCCTTATTGGTGGAATTTGTTGATTTTTTGTTGATAATGAGTGAGATTCACGAGCTAATTCCAGATATGGAAATTCTTGTTCAATGAAAATAACATGGCATAAGATAAAGATTTATCATTAATCAAGTCGTATCAACGATAATCTTTATGAACTTTATTTTAATTGAGAAATATAAACTTACGAGACTATGGATCCATAATTAGAGAAACCAGCAACCAATTGGAAAATTAGATAAAGCGAACTATAATTAATAAATGAACTCTTGGCTCACCTTATCAAACATATTTTTTGTGGTGAAATATTAGTGGGAGAAATTAATTCGCCATTAAATGTAAGACGTTTGTGGCGAAAATCGTCTTCGCCACAAAAAGGGATTGTTTTGTGGGGAAGTTTGGAAATCGCCACATATAGTAATATATTAGTGACGCGTTTTTATAATCGCCATAAAAAATGCACATATTATGGGGAATTTAGAAGTCCCCACTAAACAAAAATATATTTTGTGGGGAATTTATGGTCTTCCCCACAAAATTTCAAAATTTTATGAAAAAAAGATCCGCAACTTTGACCGCCTAAACAAAGGAAAAATATTTTATATACTCAAATGATACATATTTCATTTTTAATATTGAGTTAAGGTATAAAAATACCTCTATCGTTTTGGGTCAGAAGAAATTTTATCCTTAACGTCTAAAATGGTGCAATTTTACCCCTAACGTTTATTTTACCCCTAACGTTGATAAATTGGGTCAATTTCCGACACTATTATAAAATATAGTCTTTTTTTATTTATTTTGCACCAATTGCATATCAATTCGTTCTAAAAAATGATGTCATATTTTTTGTAATTTAATAATAAAATTAGAGATTAATATTTGTGAAGTGTAGATGACAAGATTCATGACCGAGAAGACAGTTTGATGAATGATTTCTCAAATTGACCCAATTTATTAACGTTAGGGGTAAAATTGCTCTTGGCTTCCAACATTAGGGGTAAAATTGCACAATTTTAAACGTTAGGGATAAAATTGCTAGGGGTATTTTTACACTTTAACCCTATCATATTCTATAGAAAACGTGATTATTTCTCTCTCTATTGTAACCTAATCCATCTTTTTCTCTCTTGGGCGCTCTCTAGCGCCGTTTCTTTTTCTTCGATCGACAATGGCTCTCTTTTTCTTCACTGTCAATGGCAGCAAACATCTCTTTGTCTTACGATCTAAATGGAGATGATCGTTCACTGGTGATTTCGCATCTTCCGTCCTCTGATCTCACTGATTTCGCAGCTTCAAACGGCAGTGGCTTCTATTCCATGCGTTTTTCCTTGAAGAAACTTGCTCCGTCAAACCCAAAATTGTTTTATCTGAGCTTCAAAATCCACCTGTAATAAGGTAAACTTTTTATTGTTTTGCAAACCCAAATTTTTATTTACTCTCTAATTCTCTAATTCTATTTTGAAGTTACTGTGCTCTTGCGATTCCCTTTTCAATTTATTTAATAGGTCATTTTGTTGCTTGCTAAAGATGAGCTCTTTAAAAAATTTGGAGCCAGATGTTGCCTTTATGTATTTTATATATCCGAATCAAAAAATGGCTTGGTTACGTAGAGAAATTGATGACTTTTCCCCCTTTGTTTGTGATGAATTTGGCTTTAAGTGGGGATCCGTGTTTGGTTTGCTCTGGTTGCCTTTCGTGTTGCTGGATTATGTGTTCCTGGATTATGTAGCTGGGTTTTTTATAAGTCCAGTTTGACACTTTGGGGTTGTATGGAATCCCTTGGTGAATTACCTTGAGTTTTGCTTGTATTGAATTTATAGTCTGCAACCTTGATGGATTTTGGTATATTTTGGGGATCCTTGAGTTCCCCGTTTTCGGGTCACTCTAGAATTCTTGTGCTTGTGTTTGGATGTAATTACAATGGGTTCTTTATTATGTCTCTGGTTCAAAATGATTGGTTAAACTATGTACATTAAATTTCTAAAAGAAAATGGTAAGTGCAGGGGGCAATGAAGAAGAATGATTCTTATTTCCAAATCCTGTAAACAAACTTTAATTAGGGGTTTGGGGAGTTTGACTCTGATGGTTTTAGCATTCAATTCTTTTGAAATAGCAATTAGTTTGCTTTGGACCTAGGAAAGTAATTTCATTAGTTTTTGGGTATGCCCCTAAACCAATGCCTCTTTGATGAAGATGAGATTGTGAGTCCATTGCCATGATCTTCAATTCCTATTTTGAGATAATTTTATTCGTTTCTTATTTTATTACAGATTCAATATGAACACATGTACATATATTGAAATAGAAAAAAAATCTAGCCGAAGGATTCTGAAAGGTAGAGTTTTTTAAGGGTTATGGTTAGGTTGATATATCAGCCTTTAGTTTCTTTTCCATTTTGGAATCTGTTCTGACTTTTATTATGCCTTTACTGCTTTCTTTGTGGTGTTCTTGAAACTGAGCCTGTCTTTTAATACTTAATGGCTTCATTCTTTGCTTGTGATCATCCTTTCTCTGTTTGTTCTCTAGAATTTCAATTAATTTTCTTTCTCATATCTATTTAGATGAGTCCAAAAGTTATTTGATAAATGTTGAATATGTACAAGTTTCTGAGAAAGAAAATTGGAAGTTGGAAGTGTGAAGCCATATTTCTTTAACAAGAATCATTTTACCATTGTGGCTTTCGCTAACGGAAAAATATGTTGTTTTTTCTTGTTTCACCAATTATTGATGTAGCAGAACAATTTCAAATTATATCAAGCTCATTGCTTCTATTTGGTCTTACCTTGGAAGTTTATATTCTCAGCAGTTGTTGGTTTATTTCGAGATTGAATAACCATATGGATATGAATAATTTTATTAGTTTTTCGCTTCAGTTCTGAAATTGAATGGTTGCTTCAGATTACAAAAAGTGGTTATTGAAGGTTGGTTGTTCTGCCATATGGAATGGGTTACGGCATACATGGTTTGATTGTGATCATACATGGTTACATCCTCAAATATGGGCCAAAATAATGGAATAATGTGAATTGTATAATAAATAGCTATTACATTGATTTTGTTTACTTGTACCTATTCCAGGCAAGAAAATCTATGAAACCATTGTGAAATTAAATACATGAGGTTTTAGTATTTTATGTGAAGTTGTACTATAGTTTTATGGTTATCCTTGTCCTCCTGATAGTTGTCATTTTAGTTAAATTGTATGATATGAGGTAAGCCATTAATATTTTTGAATCAATAGGTGTGCTCCATTCAAGTTATGTGAAATTCAGATCTTTCATTATTAGTTGCTTTTCCTAATGTCCTAATTACATACAATCTGGATAACCAAAACAAGGTATATGTTCAGTTTAGCATGATAGTGTGGATTGATTTTCATTCTTTACTGAAACAAGTTGGATTACTAGGTTTGTAATTTTTTTAAGGCATCATACTGATTAAAATTTATTTTTCAGGTAGCTTGGTCTCCTTTTATTTGTAGAGGACATTGTGAATATGATCGTGGAGTGATGTGTTGTGTCTCAACTCATAAAACATCTTAAACCACCACCGTCTGTGAGAGGTGAAGTCCGGTAAAAGTTCTCCGAGCACGAGGTGGAGAAAGATAGTGTTTCTACACTTGGGCTTCTTGCAGTTAAACTACTTCGATACATGGACTTTTATCATTTTCTTTTGAAAACGTAAACTATTTAGTTGACTTGATACCATTATGGAAAATGAAACCTATTTATTTTAAATTAATGTCATATATGATTATGGTCTTACAATTATGTTTACATTGAAATGCTTCCTCATTCTATAAGTTCTAGTTATAGAGTGCAACTATTTTGTATTGCAATTTTCAAGTTTAAGTAAAGTGGTGCTTTAATTGTTGATGACTATTATATTTTATGTTATATATATTTAATTTTTGTTCATTATAATTTTGGTATCATTTTGAATAACATTGAAATTGTCTACCATTGACAGATATAAAAAATTATTTCACCACAACAGAGTTACTTTTTATGGAGAAAATTTGGCCACAAAAACTTAGTTTTTGTGTCACTGTTTATTTGCCACAACTGAGTTAGATTTTGTGGCGTCTTATTTCACCACATTAGCTCTGCCTATTGAGGGATAATATTACGCCAAAAAAATATATCTTTTGTGGTGTTATTATTGCCATAGTAGATGCACGTTTTTGTGGCGCATATGTGTTTTGTGGCAAGTTTGATTTTCCCACTAAATATTAGCTATTTGTGGCAAACTGTTTTTTTTGCCATTATAGGTTTTAGTGGCACACTTATAGTGGCAACTTCAATATTTGCCACTAAAATCTATAGTGGCAAAAATTTGATAATTTGTGGGGAAAAAACTCCCCACATAAAAGCTATTTTCTTGTAGTACTTAGCTCCTCAAATTGACTGATGAGTGCTACGCAGAGATCGTTCGTGTTGCTTCTAGTGAATATCTCAAAATCGTGTTGAGGAAATAGTTTTTCTATGTATCGTTCGAGAAATTTGAGTTGGAGAAGGAGAAATAAAACCTAATGCGATGGCTTGTAGTGAATTGAGTTTTAATTGGGCTGTGTACATTAAAGCCCATATTACGGTTTTCTAATTCTGCCACAACAAAAGGGCGGGCTAAAGCCCAAGAGGCAGTTAATAAATGGGCTGCTATAAAAAGGCCTCTAAAGAAGTAGTTTTTTGTAATGGGATGTCATTTATGTGTACTAAATGGGCGAAGCCATGGGAAGTACAAACAGCCGAATGCACATAACATGTAATAATCAGACAAGTTTACAAATAATCTTTTATTGAGTGTGCAACAATTTGGTGTAGGAACTGGTAAATAGATAATTACATAGATTGCATAGTCAAATTCATAACTCTAAAGTTTAGAAAGTAAGTAAGTGGGAATGAAGCAAGATAACCATGTTTCGACTACATGACGATGTTTTTTTTCCACACACCCATTTTATTTGGGAGTATAAGGATAAAATATGTGTTGATTAATTCCATTGTCTGCTATATATTCAACAACGACTTGAAATTTCCAAAATTAATTAGTTTGGAAAGATTTTATTTCTCGATTAAAGAACTTTTCAACAAGTGTTCTGAATTTTATAAGCGCACTTAACACTTCAACCACCAAAACGAACAAAATAAAGCCAAAAAATTTTACGGTTGTGATCATAGAACAAGTAACAACACTCATCATGAGAAGTAACCAGGTGGGACCATACACATTCATAAGGTATCAAATCTAAAGGACCCAAAGCCACAAAATCGCATTTACGAAATGGAAGACGATGAGATTAACTAACACAACAAGAGTCGCACAAATATGAAGGTTTATTATAATCACTAAACAAACTGAATATTATTCATAGTAAAAGTACGTTTAACAATTTGCATGTCCTAAACGAACATGTCTTAAAGGAAAAGAAAAATGATAAACTTGAATGTGGTAAGCAATGAGGGTGGAAGTGACATGGTGTAGAGCCCATTTTCATTCTTCCCTTAATGGGTCACTTGCTTTGTCTTTAAATCTTTCAAAACAAAATAATTAGTAAAGAATTCCACTGAACTTGGATTTGAACCGGTTAAAACACGTATCAGACTATTTACTATATTAGGGACATAAAGAATATCATGAAACTTTAATGATGAACCAGAGATGCAAAAATTTGATTTTCCAACATAAGAAATAGGTATAGAATTTCCATTACGTATAGTGACTTATTCAGGTCCATCTTATTGAAAATGAATATGGAGATTCACAAGATTAGCACTTAGGTGGTGACAGGACGAATCCAGAATTTGTAGACATTGGAGGTAAATTATATCTCCAGTGTAAAAAAAATATAAAGATCAAATTTAACCCTAACGTTTTGAGGGAAATGCAAATTTTACCTTAACGTATGAAATGATGCAAATTTAACCCTAACGTTGTAAGAGAAGTACATATTTAACCTTAACGTATAAATGATGCAAATTTAACCCTAACTTTTCAAACAATATGAATTTTAGCCATATATTATCGAAAATTAGAAAAACACTTGTTTGACTAGTATTTAACTGCCACTTCAGACCTTCCAAATATCAATTACGTCTAAGATATTTAATGTTTTACTAACACAATTACAAAAATTCTATTAAAATGCTAAAAACTGAATCTGATACATATAAGTTAATCACAATTTTTTTTTTTTTGTCAAAATGTCTAAGATATTTTCGGTAGTGCGGGGTAAAATTGATCTTACTTGATAACGTTAGAGTTAAATTTACACCATTTCATATGTTATGGCTAAATCTGCATTTCACTAGAAACATTATAGTTAAATTTGAACCTTATCAAAATAAAAAATATATATACGAAAAATTATTGGGTTTGCCTTGTGTTCATATCGTGTCAATTTTGGATTAATATCAAAATGATTAAACTTTAACCCCAACCTAAAAACTTTCATGTCAATCTCGTGTTAATCTAATTGGATTAATATCAATTTCGTGTCGTATTTTCGAGTCATAATTTTTGTATGGATCAATTTTTTTTTTTAGGAAAACTTTAAAGATTATTAGTAATTTTTCTATCACATCACAATTTTTATCATTGCCATAAAAATATTGAGAACATAAATTCCATAGAAATTTTTATTGGAAATTATTTAGCAAATGATAAAATAAAATAAATTTTTCTATTATTAAAATTTCTAATAGATTCATTATTTTGAAACGCTGCACTATTCATCAAGACAGTTTAATTGGATGCCACCCAAGACGAGCAGTTTAATTGGGTCCCACCACTAATTGGGTCCCACCACTAAGTTCCTAGAGTTAAGAAATAATGAACGATGTCGTAGGAGGAAAAAAACAGATCTAACCCCTAGCAGCCTTCTTCAACCTCGCGATAAAATTTCAGGAAAGCTTAAATTGCTTTTGCTGTTAACAATGGAGTCTGGGGCAAACTCCAAAAATGAGAAATCATGTACATATAGTTTTATACATTTCTAGATCTTAGTGGGGGCAAGTGCCCCCATTGCCCCACTGTAGATCCGTCCTGGGTGGTGAATCGCACCAGAATCAACTAACCAAATAATTCAAGGAAATTCAAGGTGGTATTTGATGTAGTCGGTTGGAAGATGGTCTAATAGAGCCTCTGATGGTGCAGGAATTTTTTGGAGAGGGACACTTACATGCAATATGACAGTTACCCTTACAAGTATGATAAGAGACGTAACATCGAGATGGGCAGATATGGTGATGTTGGATCGATGAGAACTGTGACAAAAAAAGGTCGCACAACCTTTTCTATGACCCAGTAGTGGAACCATGACCTTAGATGATCTGGGTTCAAAAATATCAGTAAAAAAAATTCAAAATGTGAAAAAAAATTTGAAATTAACTGTGGAGTTGACGGTAAATTTTCAAAGTCTAACTGGCTCGACAAAAATTGTTTAGCCTCCAACGCGTTAAAACTGTAAAAATGTTATTATTATTTTTTTTAGTAATTAGCATTGAACTAATATAAAATTAAACATGTTTACTTTTTTTAATGCTAAAGACATATTAAAAAGGCCTAATACACAAATAACCCCCTGAACTTGTCCAAATGTTGCAACTGCCCCCCTCAACTTTCAATTGTAACAACTTACCCTTTAAACTTGTTCAATTATAAAACATAACCCCAAATTGAGAATTTTTTTACCCCGTACTTGAAGCAACAGTAAAAGCGTTTCTCCGGATTCGTATTACGCCAAAGATCTGATTATCATACTCCACGAGCGTTGCAGATTTTGCATTTCACGCGTTTCTCAATTGCAGTCCATGTCCCCAATTTGGGGTTATATTTTACAATTGGACAAGTTTAAGGGGTAAATTGTTACAATTAGACAAGTTCGAGGGGTAAGTTGTTACAATTGAAAGTTGGAGGGGGCAGTTGTAACATTTGGACAAGTTCAGGAGGTTATTTGTATATTAAGCCTATTAAAAATGAATTCAAAAGTGTTATCAAAATAAAAATAAAGAGTCCATTTAAATTAATTAATAATGGTAACATGTTTTTATAATTATTGAAAAATAAAATTAAAGTAAATAGAAGTAAACATCATTGACTATCTCATACACCTTTAAACATTGAAATAGAAGTAAACATCCTTAACTATCTCATCTATCAGACAACATTACTAAAAAAAAATTCCCAACGGCCTGCCGGGGCTCGAGCCCACCCAATCCCCCCTTGGTTCCGCCCCTGCTAATGTTCCCAGTCGAAAAATTAACGCGCATATGGTGCGAAGGAGGGTTAAGTATTCTATTTGGACAATCATCTTTCCTCACTACGCAAGTGTCCAATTAAATAATCAAACAAAACATTTCCCAAATGTGGTTCAAGTTGTATGAATAAAGGGTTTGTATGTCGGTCTAAAATGATCAAAAACAGTTTCCACAAGATCAACATCAGGCAATAATTTTCATCCTCTAGGTATGGGTATTATTAACTGCGTTTTCCAAAGTAGAAAGTTGTTTGTAGTTAATTTAATGGCTAGCTGAGTCGAAATATTTGCTGTGGTAAGCAACGATCTAGCGATGGCAGTGGTTGAGGAGTTGTTTGAAGTAGTAGAGCCATTGGTAGCCATGAAAAAAAAAAATTCCATATGGAGAGGAAACAGACGAGTCTTGTGTGAAGTCTGGAAGAGAGAAAGGAGAGTCTCATAATAATTATAAACTTGTCTACGTTCTCGATACCATGAAATGACATGATTAAATGATCTCCAATAATAGTTTGTATTAGATGACGTGGCACAGGGGTAGAGTTGGAAAATTCGAAATTTTTTTTATTTTTTTATTTTTTTTTTCTCTCTCCTCTTCTTCTCCTCCTCCTCCTCCTCCTTCTTTCTTCTTCTTCACCCTTCTCCTTCTCCTCCTCCTCCTCCTCCTCCTTCTTCTTCTTCTTCTTCCTTCTTCTTCTTCCCCCTCCTTCTTCTTCCCCCTCCTTCTTCCTCTCCTCTTCTTCCTCCTCCTTCTTTTTTTTTTCTTCCATTCTTTTTTTTTTAAATTTCCGAAGAAATCTGGAAATCCAGATTTCTGGAAATCTGGAAATCCAGATTTCCGACGGAAATCTGGAAATTTCCAGATTCAATCATGGCGTTTCGTTCCCGGCTCTTGAACAGATCCAAACAGGTACTCTTGTCATTGCTTCAGATCCTGATACCTTTGTAATCGGTTTAATCATTTCTGTAATCGAATTATGAGCTCATTTGGCTAACTTCTACCGATCGTTTTTATTCCTTTATACTTCGTGGGGTTTCCAAGAAAATGAATGAATCTCAGGGAAAAGTGGGAGGAAATTAAATGAACCTGATCTAAGATAGAAATGGCACCTCGTGTAATATTTGTATTCTTATTACGATTTTTTTTTTTGGATTGCTAATGGAAATGAATCTGGTTACAGGCATTGGCATTTTTTTTTCTTTACTGGTAATTTGGGATTGATAACTAAATATCAGGGCATTATGGTATGAATGTTGTATATTACATTATTTGCACTCTATTGGTTTCTATTATGAATTTAAATTTTCAGAAACAATATAATTACACAATTGTGGTTTTCCTTATCCTCTTTTGTTTTACGGGGATATTGAATTGAGATGATTCTGTTTTTCTTGTGGCTTAACTCAATTGTTTTCGCATCCTTACTTTGCGCAAATATGAATGATCAGCATATTTAGTTTGTAATCTTAAATTTAGAAATTTCCAGATTTCTGGAAAATTTCCAGAAATCTGGAAATTTCCAGATTTCCGAAAAATTTCCAGAAATCTGGAAATTTCCGAAACTTAAAAAAAAAAAGAAAAAAAAAGGTAGAAGAAGAAGGAGGAGAGAAGAAGAAGAAGGAGGGGGAAGAAGAATAAGGAAGAAGGAAGAAGGAGAAGAAGAAGGAAGAAGGAAAAGAAGGAGGAGAAGAAGAAGGAGGGGGAAGAAGAATAAGGAAGAAGGAAGAAGGATGAAGAAGAAGGAAGAAGGAGGAGGAGAAGGAGGAAGGAGAAGAAGAGGAGAGAGAAAAAAAATAAAAAAATAAAAAAAATTTCGAATTTTCCAACTTTACCCCTGTGCCACGTCAGCAAATTAACGGTGTTAAGCCCATTTCCGTTTTTCGGGTAACGGCGCAAACCACAGTCCTTTTTTTTTGTAATAACAAACCACAAGAGTTTTTTTGGAACAACATTAAACCACAGAGGTTTTTTTTGGAATTTACCCTTAAATAAATGAAAGATATTAACCAAAAATAATAGGGATAAGGTACCAAAATAGGCCTAAGGTTTTTGAGGAAGTACCAATTTAGGCTTAACGTTCAAAATCGCACTAATATATGCTTAACGTTTACACCATAATATCAATTTAGACTTAACGTTTACAATATAACATCAATTTAGGCTTCACGTACAAAATAGTATCAATATAAGCTTAACGTTTACAAAATAATATGATTTTAAGCTTAACGTTTACAAAATATATACCATTTAAGCTAAATGTCATAATTAAATTAATCATATTATATTCTTTTCCTATATGTTATCTTTTTATTTAGTTTTATTTTCTTATTTATTATAATATAATTAATTAGTATTCTTACCCATTAAAACCTTATATTTGTGTTTCATCAACCATTCCATTACTCCTAAATTCCATGACTAATATAATATATGCAAACTAAAAGTAATTGAATATTCATAATATTAAATATTATGAATATTCAATTACTTTTAGTTTGCATATATTACATGAACAATGAAATTTAGTAGTTATGAAATCTTTGATAAAAAACAAATGTAAGATCTTAATGGACAAGAATAATAATTAATTGTATTATAATAAATAAAAATATAGAACTAAATAAAAAGATAACATATAAAGTTAATCGGAAAATAATATAATATGATTAATTTAATTATGACGTTTAGCTTAAATTGTATATGTTTTGTAAACGTTAAGCTTAAATTCATATTATTTTGTAAACGTTAAGCCTATATTGGTGCTATTTTGTACGCGAGGCCTAAATTGATGCTATATTGTAAACGTTAAGCCTAAATTAATATTATGGTGTAAACGTTAAGCATATATTGGTGCTATTTTGAACGTTGAGCCTAAATTGGTACTTCCCTAAAAACCTTAGACCTATTTTGGTACCTTATCCCAAAATAATATCTTGACTAATTATTTGCATATCTGTATCAGCTATAACATAGTCAATCAAATATTATAAATAGTTGGTCCATTATGTCTTCCATAATCGATCGACTGTGGTGACACAGGTATTTTAATAGTATCACTCTCATTTTAATTCAAATTTGGCAGATTCAAGTTGCTTTGAAAAACAAAGATAAATAGATAGAATTTTTTATCAAGATCAGTAGAGCTAAACCAAAATGTAGGTTTGTCAAGATTAGGTTTGAATGTGAATAGACTCACTTACACTAGTAAAATAAGGTAATCTCAATAAATTTGGCAAAAGCAAATTAATGTGTTTAGGCTCATTATGTTTTTAATTCCACAAAATAATGAGGTAGTCAGGATTCTAACCTTATGAGATTCTAACTTTATGGAACCAATTGAACTTTAATCTCTGACACCAATTGACTTTAATCTCTGACATATCCGTGGCTTAGGTAAATTTGGATGGCATTTAAGTTTGTAGACCTAGGATCCCAAATTGCTTAAGTGAAGTTGAAGGATATATAAGTCCTCTTGTAAATGGCTGTGTGTATGGCCTTCAGACTTTGCCTAAGCATTCTTAGTTAGATATATTCCGAGCCCTAAACTTTTGTTTACAAAAAAAAAAAAGGAATTAATTAAAGTCCCATACGTTAATTTACTAATTTATAGAATCTTTAAAAAGAAAAACGAAAATACGCAATTGAATTAGCAAAAACAAATCTTTCTTTTACAATAATTTTTTTTGTTAGAATTTCTTTTGCAATTTTAGATATGCTATAATTTAGGTAAAACAATCATGATAGAAGATAAAGCTAATTCACAAACAAAAATAGCAAATCTCTTCCTAAATATATTGTCTCTCGTACCTATAAAAACAAAAGAAATACTTTTTACAGAGACATGAAAGAGGAGACAACCTAAGAGCAATTAGTACTGAATTTCCTTTCCCTTAATCGAAGCTAATGTTACATTAATAAAAAGATGAAGCAAAACGCAATCATAATATTGTCACTTCTCTTTTTTGTAACATTAGGAATCGAAAAAAGTGAAGGATTTGATGTACTTTTGCTTCAAAAATATCATGTGAATATAAAAAATGGATTTACTAACCATAGTATAGAAAGCCATTGCAAATCTGCAGATAATGATCTAGGAGCTCGTCTTCTTCAACCAAATCAGAAGCAAGACTGGACATTTAGAATGAATTTTCAAGGCACAACTCTTTTTGTTTGTACATTGACATGGGAACATGGCATTCAGAGTTTTGATGCTTTCATGCCTTCAATGCTTGATACGTTTGTTCATGAACATTGCAAGGATAAACAACATTGCTATTGGCTTGCCAAGGAAAATGGTATTTATTTGTATAGAACTAGTGACGACGATTTCACCTTGAAATATCCTTGGATTGATCGTTAAAACTTCAAATTTCAACACCATTATGGAGGTAGTTATCTTCTGAATTGTCCAAGACTAATTGGTCATCAATATAATTTTCATATATTTGTATGCATTTTCACCTGTAGGCAATATGTATAAATTTATGAAATCCCCATGCATCCTCACTAATTGTAATTTTTTTTCATCATAAATTAATAATTTTGCTCTGATTAATTCTGCACTCTTCCACTTTGAAAAATTGCATGTTGAAGCAAAACAAACTAATAGTTTTAGTAAGTTATTATTTTAAAATTTACTTTGAAACAGAGCTTTGTGCGAGCCATGTGGACACCTTGCTTTTGGAGGAAATATTCATTGTGATGCCATTTTTTATGCATCTTTGTTGTTAAGAAAATTGTTTATTTTAGTATTTTTGTGTGTAACTTTATCCCTGTGGAATCCTTAAACATTAAGGGTATGCATATTTCAATTTTTGGGTAATGCTCGCACGTCTCAACATCTGTGAAATTACTATTTTTATGAAAGTTTTTCTTAATCATCTTCTTCATCGTTTTTACATTTTCTTTCTGCAATTTATCGCTGATATGAGCTTGAGTAACTTATCATCCATGACTTTAATCAATAAAGCTATATGTGAGTAGTCTTACTTACACAGGTTAATATAGAGGATGGGGTAGCAGGCTATGCAACTAATTAGGGTTGAACATTTGGGGAACTTTTATTTCATGTTTTCTTTAGATCTGGATGATGCAGGATCTTAGTTGCAAACAAGATCTATTTTATATATATGGGACTTAGAGATACGCATGTGTGTAGTTTATTTTCGATATAGATCTGAGATGCATGTGAATATGGGAAGAGATTCTCATATCTCGACTGTTAGTTGTTCTTTAAGACACGAGAGTTTTTAAAGATAATCTTTTGTACTTAATGCTTCAATAATTCATGTTTAATGCAACGAGATTTGAATATGCGTATATATAGTTATGAATCATTGAGTTAGAGATAGCCAACGGAATACCTAATCTTTGAATATATATTGATCCTGAATGTGAAATGAAACCTATTTGTGAACCTTGATGTTGTATGAATGTCGGCTGTTGTGAGCGGGTCGTCCACAAAGTACGCGCATGATGGGATTTTCCCACCATGGGTCCGCGAGGAAAAGTATGGATTCTCATTTGTGGATTCACTCCCTCGGGTACACGTTTAGTGGTTCCCTTATGTTTGTCGTTCGTATTCAGAACATGTCACACGACTTTAAAGGGGATGGATTATTCGATACCGTCTCTTTTTCTTCTTTTAGTTGGGTTTTTTGGTTTATGGACGGGCGAACATCTATCCCTGAAGGATAATTAAAGTCGCCACTCAGGTTGTTTTCTACTCACCGAGAAATAATAGATATAATAGACGTCACAATGAGACTACCATGGAGACAGAGTTCGTGGCTACTTTATCGTAATTCAGAATCTCTTTAAATATCTCTTAATCACTTCATTTCATGTAGACTTCTACTTCACATTCAACCCAAAATATTTGATATTTATGCCAAAGTGATAGATCAACAAATGTTTATTATTTTCAGAAGTCAAGACTTTCAGAGTTCTCGGATTCATTCAAACAACTTGCAAACATGGTGGATTAAATAATTTTGGCTTTGATTTAAGGACTGAAATTCGATGAACGAGAATACGGTCAAAGTTTGATTAATGATGAGTTTATGGAAAATATTTTATTTTAAGAAAATGATAAACTGATATTCAAAATCATGAAAGCATTAAGAAAGTGGTTTTGATAAAACTTTCCTAATCAAATATGATATTCAAAATAATTATCCACATATTCCGAAGAATACGTTGAAACCTTGTACTTTCACTAGTATAGAAATGGTCTATGGCCACGGTCGTTTACCCTCATTAGCCACTGTTTCGCAACCGTGGCTAAAGGGGGGGCGTGGCAAATGCTTGGCATCTTTAGCCACGGTTGTTCGACCGTGACCAAAGGGGCATTAGAGTCGGTTTTTACATAGAATCGACTCTAATGTCTTATGTTTTGACCATGGTTGTTACAAAAAAATTGTGGTTAAAGGGGTCTTTAGCCACGGTTTCTCGTAACAACCGACTCCAATGCCCTGATCATTAGAGTCGGTTGTAGAAAAACCGTGGCTAATGATAAAAGCATTGGAGTCGATTGTGGAAACAACCGACTTCAATGCTCTAATCATTAGAGTCGGTTGTTTTGTAACCGTGACTAATGTTAATTATATTAGAATTAGTTGTTTTGCAACCATGGCTAATGTTTTGTTTTTTTTATCAATTTTACATCAGCAGGTTTAAATTAAACCTGCTTTATTTTTTTTTATTACTGTAATTAACGGTAAACAAGATTTATGCTCAGTCAATGAAAATTGATCATGATGTATTACTGAAATTAAATGCAAAATTAATAAAAATATACATAAATATAGGTAATTAATTAATCTGCTATATATATAAATTTGATTCAATATTCACAGTATTTTCAAGTATTTAACCAGCTGTATATTACTGTAAACACACAAAAAAAAAACTGAGATATACTAGTTCTCTATCACACTACTCCAGACATGCTAATGTCAAAATGACTATATTTCTTTGTTTCTTTTGATAAGTCACCAATCTAACTCAACTTCATATACATTTTGGAATATGAATAGTGAATACCTTCTCTTGATCCTAACACGCTTTTCAGTTTTCTCCATAACCTGACCCAAAACAAAAATTGAAGTATAATCAGCATTCCAAACACTAATTGATAAACAGAAGAAAACGACAAAGACTATACAAAAATTGGTCGGTTAACCTTTTATTTCGGTTTTTAACCATTAATAAATAGACAAACTGATGAATAAATAAGCAAAGAACCATCTATAGGAAACCCACCAAATTTATCATTACTCTTAAGGACATCACTGAAATCACCTAGAACAATCCACAAACCCCTAACATTCATGCCAACTAAATCATTATGTGCCTCAACAGAATTGAAATAATAACCAACCGACCAAGTAAACTTAAGAGAACTAATAGACACAAAGCAATGTATATTGAGGAGTCTCTTTCAGCACCGATAAGAAAGCACACCCAAGTTCTACATATAGGCAAACAATTATTAACTATAACCTTCCAAGAACTAAGACCAATGCAATTTGGCAACAACATATTTTTCCTAGTCTGCAGTAAATGATATGAACCATTATAAAAAAATTATCAGTTCCAATGCTGATCATAAGAGATAACGAAATAAAAGTCGATTTATTACCATAGTTCATAAAGCTTGAGTTGTACCAACAAAAATCAAAATAAGACAAGAAATCTAGAAATTAAAATAATAACCTTACATAATGGCACAGGATCATCATTTGATTTGTAGGGGCCTTAACAGTCAACATTGGACCTCTGTACTTTGTATAAAATTCCAGCATATATCTTTTATGTTGTTAACTGAATTAAAAGTTGTTAAGTAAAATTACAGCTGACATTGGGAGTTATTTAAATTTTCCATCAATCTGTCTGATAAACTTAACACGTGATTGAATTTTCGTAGCAAGAATCTCATTTTTTCTTTCTGATAGAAAATAGCAGAAACCTCAACAAATAATATTATCAGTTTTCAATCAGAAATTCATCTGAAAGTTTTCAAAAAAAGACATGAAAATCTCAATCGGAATCAGAAGTAATAGTGAATGAAATAATGATTATGAGATGCAGAAATTGGAAGCTGGATGTATGCAAGTGAAAGACAAGTAGCACGGTTAAGACTAGCATACCTAAAAGCAGTCCTTGACCAAGAGATTGGGGCTTTTGATACCGATTTAACTAACGGAAGAATTATCACTGGAGTTACCAATCACATGTCTGTCATACAAGATGCAATTGGGGAAAAGGTATGCTTACAAATTCACAATTTATTCAATCCGTAATATATTTTTACCTAACACAATATTTATTTCTCGTATTTGTAAAAATACATTATAACTGTCAAATATTCATTCATCTCTAATTAGCTTTCTTTGAAGTAGAAACAGTTAAGGGAAAAAACTGAGAATATATTTTTATTTGCCTACCTAATCTTTCTCTCGCAGTTGGGTCATTTTCTGTCATGCTTTGCAGCCTTTTTCTCTGGAATCCTGACTGCAGCAATATGCTCCTGGGAAGTGGCACTGCTTACCCTGTTAGTGGTTCCAATGGTTCTTGCTGTTGGAGTCACCTACACTAAGAAAATGAACACCATTTCTGCCGCTAAAACGATTACCTATCTGAAGCAACAACCATGGTTGAACAGGTAATTAAATACCAAGTAAAAAAAATATGCATGCATACCTTGAATAAATAAACTGATCTAATTTCCATATGATATTGCTTTCACCTCACATTACATACAGACCATAACTCAAATCAAGACAGTTTTTGCATTTGTCGGAGAGAGCCACGCAATAAAATCTTTTACAGAGTGCATGAACAAGCAACTTTATCTCAGCAAAGGGGAAGCATTGATTAAGGGAGTTGGGACAGGAATGTTTCAAACAATTACATTTGGCTCATGGGCACTAATCATATGGGTCGGAGCCATTGTAGTCACTGCACACAGGTCAACTGGAGGAGAAGTCATAGCTGCAATTATGAGCATTCTTTTTGGAGCTCGACTTACCATCCATGTAACATATAATAATTAGGATTTTCTGGATTTCAATGTAGATCACTTACTTATGCTGCTCCAGATATGCAAAATTTCAATCAAGTAAAAGCTGCAGGGACACAGGTTTTCCAGGTGATTCAAAGGAAATCACTCATAAATCACAATTCAACAGGGAAAACACTCGATGTGGTTAAAGGAAATATTGATATACGTGACTTACACTTCACATATCCATCTCGTCAAGAAAATGCAATCCTCAATGGCTTTTCACTCTCAATTCCTGCTGGTAAAACAGTGGCCTTAGTTGGTGGAAGTGGCTGTGGAAAGAGTACTGTTATTTCTCTAGTCGCTAGATTCTATGATCCCTTGAAAGGTCTTCCTTCCTATCCTATCCTATCCTTAGTGTTGAAGCATTTTCTAGTGCAGTAATGCATATTTATCTCCCATAGCATTCTTTGTGCAGTAGATTTACTGACTTTTTACTTGAATCTCTTAGGAGCTTAATATAATGTGCATTATATGTCCAGGAGAGATTCTGATCGACGACAACAACATCAAAGATCTTGATCTAAAATTTCTTCGTAGCTGCATTGGAGCTGTTTCCCAAGAACCAGCCCTTTTTGCTAGCACTATCAAGGATAACTTAAAATTAGGAAATATGGATGCAGATGATCAACAGCTCCAAGATGCAGCAGTCATGGCAAATGCACACTCCTTCATTTCACAACTTCCAAATCAGTACTTAACAGAGGTGATTGGTTTGCTCTATTACTCGTATCATATAAAATTCAAGCCCACAAAAGCTGAGTGATCATATAATAAAACCCATAACAACTTCATTAATTAATTAGTACCACTAATCTGATTTTCCATATTTTTATATATAAGTATCTTTCAATCACCAACCTAATTCTATTTGCCATCATATAATAATAATAATAATAATAATAATAATAATTAAGTCATATTTCCTAAGCTGCTAATAATCATTCCCACAAAAGCCATGAATTTTCATATGGTCCTTCCTAACAAGATTAGCATTCACCAGAAAACTCTGAACGCTCTTCCTTTGATCCCCTTGCAGCTAGACTATCTTCCCAGTATACCCGACGACACAGACAACTGAGTGAGTGAGTGAGAAAGAAACATACCATACTAGTGGAAGGAAATGAACAGCGGCCGTCGATTGGTGAGTGAGAGGGAGAAACCGACTATATGAAGAACTAGGGAGAAGGCAGTGCAAATTGTGAGAGAAACAGCACAAGCTTGAGAAATGGAAATCTGCAAAAGACATTGCTAAGAAGCATGCAGTTGGACTCTAAAGTCAATTGTCAAGAACATTTTCTCGAACGGTATCTAAGAGAGATGCTAAAACAAGTGGTCAACTTAAGGTAGGAGGAGGAGGAGGCCCCTCTATACCAATAGGAACTTCATCTAAAACAAAAGGAAAGAAGGAAAAATCTAATAACCTCATAGAAATAATGCATGAAATTGAGAATAATCCAGATAGTCATGAAGGCTTCAATCTAGAAATTGGAGATAAAAATATAAAAAAACATGCACCAAAGGGCAAGTATTTGCACATTCAGAGCCAAATGTTCAGGTATGCATACGGACAGATCAAGAAGGGAAAAGCTTTGCAAGAGCAGAATAAGAACTTGACTTTCTCAGGGGTAATTTCAATGGCTAGTGATATTGAAATCTTGAAGAGACCTACACTGGAGATCGCCTTTAAAGAACTCCGACATGATATTAAAATAAAATAAAATAAAAAATTGTGCATAAACTAACCACATTACAATGTCAAAACAGAAATTTCTGTACAACATCATAATCTCATATTTCATACTAGTATCAAGCACATCCTATTTTTTTATGAAGTGAACTAACTTTCAAGTATCCAATGAAAGATTCTCAAACATCTACAGGTTAATTGCAAATTTATCCATAAAGACATCGCTGCATGCAAGGACGTGATAGTTGGGAACTTGGAATCATATTTAGATCATGCTTTCTAACATGCATAAGGAACCTGGTAGGCTGGTAATAACAGCCTCGGAAATAAATCTATTTCATCATCATACTCACAATGGCAAATGATGAGAAAAACATTAGATTAGTTCTTCTACATTATATAAGCTTTGTGCAAACAAGTGAATAAAACTAAAATCAAATGCACATGATTCAATCATGAGACATCAGGTGCTTAAGTAAAACACTTGAAAAGACTCCACACATGGCAGCTATAGACAATGTCGACAACTGAGCCAAAAAAAAGTAAGAACAATGACAGGAATGCCCCCATTGAATACATTAAACCTATTGGTTTTTTTGCATTAACTTCATATACGCATTACAGGCCAACTTATGGACTAACCTAAGTTGAAGTGTTGAACTATGATCTGCTATAGCAGATTTTTATTTCAGTATAATGCATATGCAAGGTTTAATGCATATGCATTAAGAGGGCGAGCCTTGATGCAACGGTAAACGTTGTTGTCGTGTGACCAAGAGGTCATGGGTTAGAGCCTTAGGAGCGGCCTCTTGCCAAATAAATTGGCAGGGAAAGGCTTGCCCCCAGTACACCCTTGTGGTGGGATCCCTCCCGAGACCCTCGCTCAGTTAGAGCCTTAGGAGCGGCCTCCATATATAGTGCATGTGATGTCCTGTTTATAACAGAGAAAAAACTTTTAACAGAGGCAACTTGCTAAAGCTGAGTTGCTTTCAATACAAATAACATGTAAGAAAGCAAAAATAGATGCTCTCCAAAACTATAGACTGGGCATTTGATAGTCCAAAATCACAGCAGTAGTAACATGGAAAAAAAGCAAAATTACACAGTCCAAAATGTTTTCCGCTTTATATGTTTCAAAACTTCACCTTAAAATTAATTATACTATAACAAACTTAAAACAACAAATTTTACCAAATAGCATGCCAACATCTAAGGTCCATGAGCTGATATAAAGTTAAAGTTCATCGCTATTAAGACAAGAAAGACGCAGGTTTGCTCCTGATTTGTTCAAAATTTTATCATTTTGTCTCTAATTTATTATTTTGTCACATTTAGCTCCTAATCTATTTTAATTGATAAAATTTCACCTAATTTATATGAAGACTAACAGAATCGTTGTCTCATTGATAAATAATGATATTTTAACACTTGAACTTAATGGATTTTACTTTAGGATTTGTTTTTTTTAATCTAATTAATTATTTCCACATAATGTGGTAAAAACATTTTAAGAAATATCAAGTTCAGGTGTCAAAATATCATCCCGTGTTAAGGGGATAACAGTTTTATCTAGTATCCATCAAAATTGAGTAAAATTTCACTAATTAAAATAGACTATAGACCAAATGTAACCAATTAAAATGATAGGATTTTAGATAGGTAAGGGGCTAAATACTAATTTAATCCTATATTGTCCAACTAAAAGTTTCTAGACTTGCTCTCTCTGACAACTCTAAGTTCCATTCAAATACGGGGTACAGGGAAACCATTTCTTCAACTCATCATCTGATTAATGTAGTACATCCTATTATTGTTATATGCATAGATTATAAACCTTTGACCATGCTCTCAGCATAATATCCCATAGGTTTAACAACACATAAATTCCGAACGAAACAGCAAGTAGCATCGTTATATATACAGAGGTTTTCTATAGTGTTATGTGAGGTAACGATATCAGCTACATCCCCTCCCTCCTCCTTTTGTGTGTGTATTCTTCTAGTGCTGTCCTTTTGTGTGTGTGTTCCCCTAGTGTTGTTAGGGGATAAAAATTGGATTAGCTTTTGTTAACAGCATCAAATCCGAATTTGAGATCTCTCAAGATCGAATCATAACTATGTATGTGTTCTGAGTATTATTGTGAACAATAAAGGGATGATGCTGTTAGTCTAGGTTTGAAGGTCGATGTCCTAAGTTTCAATTTTGCCCCTATAGTTTCTTGACATTGATCCGAAGCTCGAGTACGGTCCGTATCTTTTGAAATTACTCAATAGGCCATTCACCCAAAACCAAAAGAATGAATATGAACAGGGATGAAACCAGAACAATGAATACGAACAGGATGAAACCATAAGATAGACCACGATATAACAATAAGAATAAACACGAACAGGGACGAAACCAGACCGAACAAGAACAGCAACAAACTCATAATAAACAAAACCCATAAGAAAGAATATAAAAAACGAAACCCATAAGAAAGAACATAAAAAACGAAATCCATAAGGAAATCCATAAGATAGAACACCATATAGCATGAGCAAGGTCAAGGAATCAAAGGTGAACCAACATATGAGGCTATACGAGCTGTTCCAGATGAATGAAAATGAAGACATCTCAGAGATGAACTCAAGGTTCACAAATATCATTAATGAGCTTAAACGACTTGGCAAGAACTTCACAGAAGAAGAGCAGGTGAAGAAAATCTTGAGGAGTTTACCCAAAAGCTGGCAAGCTAAAAAGACAGATGTGGAAGAAGCTCAGGACCTGACCACATATAAACATGACGAGCTGATCGGATCTCTGCTGACCCACGAGATCTCTATGAAAAACTTTGAAACTAAAGAAAAGTCAGAAGACAAGAAGCAAAAATCATTTGTCATGAAAGCTGACTCAACAGAAGCTGACTCATCGGATGATGAGGAAATGGCCATGTTTACCAGGAAAATGAAGAAGCTGTTCAGACAGAATGACAGGAACAGTAAAAGGCCATTCAAACGAAGCGATAAATACAAAGCTGAGTCCAGTGACAGTAGATACAAGAAGGACAGCTCCAAACCTATCACATGCTTTGAATGCCATCAAACTGGCCATATCAATTCAAGTTGTCCCACACTGAAGAAAGATAAGAAAGGTAGCAGAAAAGCTATGGTGGCAACATGGAGCGATAGTGATGAGTCAACCTCATCAGAAGCGGATGCCACTGAGTCGGTGAACATATGTTTCATGGCTAACGAAACTGCTGACCAATGCCGATCTGAGCAAACTAACCCCTCTGATGGTTCTGACCAAGAGGAACACTCCAATGAGGTAACATCTCTACTCTTGCTTAGAAATGAAATGGTTAACGCTCTGAGTGATCTATATACACTGACTAAAAAGTGTAACAAGAAAATAAAGGCACTCAGCAGGCGATGTGATGAGATTGAAGAGGTCAAACTGAGTGACCTCCGATATCTTCTCTAAGACAACACCAGGCAAGATGAAAATCTAAAATTCATGCATGGTTTTGTCTCGGAAGTCCAAACTGAGCCAAAGAAACTTAGAAAGGACATCACAACTATACAGAACCAGCTGAGTACATCGGCTAAGAAAATGTTCTATCCCAATGCTGAGTATCAAGGTACTGGTCAGCATAGACGGTACACTCAGCAGAATAGTCAGTGTGACTATTGTGGTAAAAGGGGACACACCATAGACGTGTGTTGGTATACTCGGCGGAATGTCCAATGTGACTTATGTGGAAAGAAAGGCCATACCAATAAGGTATGCTGGCATGCTCAGCACAATCATGCTGACCAAACTCAACATCACCCTCAAAGGGTAACTTATTGTGACTTCTGTGGTAAAAATGGCTACACCATAAATGTATGTCGTCACAAAGCAAAATATGATGTTTCACCTGTTCATGCTAACCAACGAGGACCCAAAAAGAATTGGGTACCTAAAGATGAATAGTTTAAAATGCAGGTGAGCCTGAGGTGCGTGGAGAAGTCAAAGCTTTGGTATATTGACAGCACATGCTCGAGGCATATGACTGGTGATGAAACTCAATTCATCACACTTGAGCATAAACGAGGTGGAAGCGTAAGCTTTGGAGATAATAAAAAGGGTAAGATAGTAGGATCGGGTACTATCGGAGGTAACCCTACTATTGAGTCAGTCTCTTTAGTCATGGGTCTCAAATATAACCTATTGAGCGTAGCTCAGCTGTGTGACAGCGGTAGAAAGGTTGTATTTGATGCTACTGAATGTCAGATAGTCGAGGGAAAAACAAATGATTTGATTTTAACTGCCCCTCGTGTTGACAATGTATACATGTTGAGTTTAGAAAAGAATTTTTCAAAAAACATATGCTTAGTGTCAAAGGAAGACAATTCCTGGCTATGGCATATGAGACTTGGTCATGTAAGCATAGACCTCCTTGCCAAATTAGCAAGAAAGCAATTAGTTGAGGGATTGCCCAAACTGAAATTTGAGAAAGATCAATTATGTAATGCTTGTCAGCAAGGTAAACAAACGAAAAAGTCTTTTCAAAATAAAAATGTTGTCTCAACCAAGCGTCCATTGGAATTACTACATTTGGACATTTTCGGACCTGTCCAGCCACTCAGCTTGGGCCGTAAGAAATTTTCCTTAGTCATTGTAGACGATTTCTCTCGGTATACTTGGATCATCTTGCTGAGTAGCAAGGATCAAACATTTGAGATGTTTTCCACATTAGTCAAAAGCCTTGAAACTGACAAAGACCTAAAAGTAGATCATATTAGAAGTGATAATGGCGGAGAATTAAAAAACCAACAGTTTGACGAATTCTGTGAAGTCAGTGACATTGACCATAATTTTTCTGCTCCTAGAACTCCTCAACAGAATGGGGTAGTTGAAAGGAAGAACAGAACATTAGTTGAAATAGCAAGGACAATGCTGAGTGAGAATAGGCTTCCAAAGTATTTCTAAGGTGAAGCTGTCAACACAACATGCTATATAATCAATAGGGCTTTAGTTAGACCTATTCTTAAGAAAACCCCCTATGAACTTTGGAAAGGACGAAAGTCGAACATTGGATACTTTCGTGCTTTTGGTTGTAAATGCTTTATACTCAATACGAAAGACAACCTTGCCAAATTTGATTCTAAAGCTGACGAAGCGATCTTTCTAGAGTACTCAACTAATAGTAAAGCATATATGGTGTTTAATAAACGAACTCAAGTCGTAGAAGAGCCTGTCCATATCGAGTTCGATGAAACTGACCCTGTAGGTAAGTCAAGTCAGTCTGGCGAAGATGACCCTAGCTCAGCTTCCGCTGACCAAAATGGAGCCGCTGAGTCATTACCACACGGGCTGACCAAAGGTAAAAAAGAACCCGAAATTACCTTTGCTGACCAATCTAAAACTGCAGAGATTGTTGAAACACCTGCTGCTGACAACTCAACATTACCCAAAGAAATCAAAATTCCAAGAGGACACTCGGAGAAGTCCATTCTTGATGCTGCTGAGAACAACCTGATGACAAGAAATCAACTCAGGAGATATCTTAGCAATGTTGCGTTCGTCTCAGTCCATGAACCAAAAAATTTCACCGATGCTGAGCACGACGAATTCTGGATCAATGCTATGCAAGAAGAGCTTGATCAATTCAAGAGGAATGAGGTATGGGATTTAGTACCAAAACCTAGGAATCAAAAGACCATAGGAACTAAGTGGGTCTTTAGAAACAAACTAGATGAGCAAGGTAATGTAGTCAGGAACAAAGCCCGACTTGTAGCCCAAGGCTATAGTCAGCAAGAAGGCATTGACTACGGAGAAACCTTTGCTCCAGTTGCTAGGTTAGAGGCTATACGAATTTTATGTGCATATGCTAGTTTCATGAACTTCAAACTATATCAAATGGATGTCAAGAGTGCATTTCTTAATGGATTTATAAACGAAGAGGTATATGTTAGTCAGCCTCCAGGGTTTGAAGATCCAAAATTTCCAAACCACGTTTATAAACTCAAGAAGGCCCTGTATGGCCTGAAACAAGCACCACGTGCTTGGTACGAGAGGTTGACCAGTTTCCTGCTGACCAGGAACTATGTTAGAGGCAAAGCTGACACAACTTTGTTCATTAAGAAAAAGGGTAAAAATACCATGCTGGCACAAATTTACGTAGATGTTAATGATGGGGGAACTCAACTTCTTCCTTGGACTACAGATTAAGCAAGAGAAGAACGACATCTTCATCAGTCAGTCTAAGTATGCCAAAGAAATGTTAAAGAAATTCGATATGGAAGAATGTAAGCCTATATCTACCCCAATGGGTACTGACACTGTCCTTTGTGCTGACGAGAAAGGTAAGTCAGTAGACAGTAAGTTATATTGAGGTATGATTGGCTCTCTACTTTATTTTACTGCTAGTAGGACTGACATTCAGTACTCAGTATGTTATTGCGCAAGATACCAAGCTGGCCCTAGGGAATCTCACCTTATAGCTGTAAAAAGAATTTTCAGATATTTGCAGAGCTTAGTTAATGCAGGTTTATGGTATCCAAACACAAATGACTTCACACTTATTGGATACATGATTAAGTGGCAATTAAATTTAAGTGCTTTGATTTAATTGTACTAATGTGTTTGTTCAATGTTGAGTATAATTATAAGTGAACAGAAATAAAAAGTACGATAGAATGAAGTCAGCATGAGGCACAGAAGCTGAGTAGAAAAGAACTCAGCATAATAAAAGAAAAGTCATCTTCAGAATGAACGCTTGAAAATGAAGCTGACCAAAGAAGCTGAGTGAAACACATCTCTGCACCAAAGAAGAGAAGTCTTCCTCTAAATTAAAGCTTGCAGACGAAGCTGACCAATGGAAGCTGAGTAGAATATGACTCAGCCTCACCAAAGACAAAGAACAAAAGCAACGTCAATAAAGTACTCGTCAGGACAACGCGAATGATCCGTTTGCTAAAAGATAAGATCCGACAACTGTCTGCGCCAATTTAGAAGCTTTGGAATTACGCACGGAGATAATTTCGAGATGCATGGGTCAACTGGCCGTTGGCTAAAAGACGAAACTGGCACTAGAAGACGAACCTGGCGGAAGAAGACAAGCCTGACGCCTGCTAATTTCAGAAGACAAGATTGGTCTGCTACATTTGTATGCTAACGAGTGAATGACGCAAGGAGCCGTTTGAATTCAACGGATACTTCCAGATTCAAATGATTGCCACACCAGGAATTCACTATAAAAGGACAAGTGCTTCACTTGGATCCTCAACCGAATTACAAAAAGAAAAAGAGCATACATACAAAGCACATTCAAACAAGAAAAAGATCTTACACCAAATTTCTATTTTTGTGTAAAAGCTAGATTGAATTTGTATTCATCTAAAGTGTTCTTCATCTAGAAAGAACAAATTTGTATCAACTGTAAAGTTTGAGAGAGTGGTGCTGAGTACTCGGTTTTAGTACTCAGCGGTAGAGAAAATCTAAGTGTTCGGTTATAGCGCTTAGTGGAGTTGAGTAGACGAATAGAGGAAGATACTCTTGCATATTCAACTGCCTTGTAAACGGTTTGTTCTCTACCTTTAAAGAGCTCAGTATTGGATTGAAAAAGCCCGGAAGGACTCTGGGGACTGGATGTAGGCGGTGAGGCCGAACCAGGATAAATCTTGCTGAGTAATTTCTAACTCTTTCTCTCAATATATATGTATGTGTTGTTTGCTTAAATTACTCAGGATATAAATTGTATAAGCTGACACTGAGTAATCAGAGTGCTGAGTTGGAAGCTGACCTTAAGTGTTAATTCCCAACTCACAAGTAAAACGGTTCTAGTCAGTCTCTGACTAAAGCTGTCTTACGTCTCTTGGCTGTGCTGACCAAAACTGAGTTAAGTAATTTAAAGAATTGATTAAGTCAGTGTAATTAAGCGAAAAAGTTACATTAGTTCCTAACCCCCCTGGAAACTAATCACACGGGACCAACAGTGCCTTCTATGCTTACTTTGTTTTTGACAAAGTAAGCTTTACTTTGTTTTTTCTACCATTGGATGAGCTTACTTTGTCAAAGTTCATCACCATCCAATGGTGGAAAAAACAAAGTAAGGCTTACTTTGTTAAAAATAAAGTAAGGCTTACTTTGTTAAAAACAAAGCAAGCATAACCTAACCCTAAGGTAATATTATCCTTCATCTTCCGTTCATCTTCAATTCATCAGCTCTATAATTAATTTTGTTCACCTCACTGTGAAACTTCCAATTGCTAATAGCTTTTTTTTTATCTTTGAAAAACTCTATCAGATTCTGATTTACTTGGTCAATTTGGGAGAAACGCATCAAAATCTTCCAATTTCAAGAACTTAGATGATTTTCAGATTTGGTTTTTCATTTTTCAATTATCATGCTTTGTGTCCGGAAGAATATAAAATCTATTAGAACTATTTCATAATTTATTAAATTCGAGAATTTTGCATTTAAAAATTCTAATAGACATTATTTTGTATAAGAAATTGGGTACTTAAAACAATATAAATGTATAAATCATTAAAGTAATTAACAAAAAAAATGTCATTTTTAAGTAATTTCTTTTATACAATTGACTTTTCTATTTTACTTTTTACTTGTACTTATTTATTAGGGTCAAATACATGAATATCATAATTAAGCACAAAATTACAACTAAGTCATATCACTAAATTTAATTCTTAATATGTCATTTTTTTCTATATATTATGATATTTACACTATAATTTAAAAATTCTAGACTCCAATTCATAAATTTTAAACCCTAGAAAATGTATTCTAGATTTCTAATTTATAAATTCTAATCCTTAAAATATAGAAAAAATTACAAAACTAGGTCAAATAGGAAGCCCATTTACATATTTAACCCATTTACTCAACCTACTACATATCTAGACTGTTTTTGTGTGACTTTCCCATAATACCCCTAATCTTCCCACTTCCCACCACATCGTGAACGGCCGCTCCCCCTCTCTCCTTGGTTACGCAAAACGTTGGCTCCTCCATTAATGATTTCAAGACTTTTGATTTTTCTTTCTTTCTTAAAATTGCACGAAATCTGCACCATTTCGCCAAATCACAATGAATTTCTCTTTTTCCTCTCTTCATCTCTTGATTCTGCAACTTCATAACCCTAGAAAACGAAGCCATGGTTCTTCATCTTCCTGTTTGTTACTTGGTTTCTTTCTTCTTGTTACCATCAAAGAAATGGTTATTCTACGTTATTTCCTTCATTTTTCCCAGTTTATCATATTGTTATTGTCGCTTTTAAGGGTGAAAATGTAAGTATATGTTGTTTTTTCTGTGTTTTTTCATGAATCCACTTCGTGGATCGATGGTTTCACGAAGATTTGCGAAGAGAAAGAGCCTCAAACGTGACGATCTACTTCGCGAATCGATTAGTTCGCGAAGTCTGCGAATAGATCGTCACGTTTCAGACCTCGCAGACTTCGTGAAAGCATCGATATGTGACGTAGATCGTCACATTTCAGACCTCGCATACCTCGTGAAAACATCGATTAGCGAAGTAAAATCACCTCTTCCCCTGCACATTTACATTCGCATGCCTCGCTAATCTTCATTTCGCGAAGCCAAAATCGTCTTTTTCGCTGCCTAACACGATTAATTTTTTCTGAAGGTGGTTGAATACGTAACATCCCTTTCTAGAAGGCGGCGTACTGGGCTGCAGGGGAGATAACTTTCCTTCATGCATAGGGATGAACTTCCCTCAAGATTGACACATTCACTCCTGAAATGGTTAGTTAGAAGAGATTGTGCCAATAATCCGGTACTAATTTTGAAGCGGATGAGTAATCATGGTGTGCACCATGGGACACATCCATCCCAAAAGGTCTGGATTTCTCATTCCAAAAAGAAATGGAAGTCCAGACCTTTTGGGATGGATGTGTCTCACGATACACACCAAGATTACTCATCCGCTTCAAAATTGGTACTGGATTATTGGCACAATCTCTACCGACCAACCACTTTAGGAGTGAATGTGCTTTGTCAGGAGTTTATTGTGGCAATCTTGTTGTAAATTTTGATGTTGTTGTGATTTTAATGTTGTTATTGTGGCAATGTTGTTGTAAATTTTGATAATGTTATGATGTTAATGTTAGAATCCGTTGTTGTTTGCCATTTTTTGTTATATACCACTTCGCGAATTGGCTTCAAAACATATCCAGGCTTCGCATATGCGAACTAAATTCATCAAGTAAACCAAACTTTAGCTTCGCTGGCTTCGCATATGCGAACTAAATTCATCAAGTAAACCAAACTTTATCTTCGCATGCTTCGCATATAAACCCAAACATTAGCTTCGCAGGCTTCGCATAATATGGAATCTGCGAAGTCAGACGGGAGGGGCGAGACGCGCGTAAATATTGAGGGTATTATGGGAAAGTCACACAAAAACGGTCTAGATATGTAGTAGGTTGAGTAAATGGATTAAATATGTAAATGAGCTTTCCATTTGACCTAGTTTTGTAATTTTCCCTAAAATATATTAAAAGTATTAATTTTACTAGTTTGACATAATCTAAAATTATGACTTGACATAGTTGTAAATTGTTTTTAAAACATGAATTTCTATATAATTTTCCCTATTTATTAGAGCCCCACTTGGTAACTCGCCCCCAGACCTTTATAATCTCAGGATCGGCCCTGATGTAGGTTCAGCCAGCAACCCAATGCGATTTTTGGAGTAAGCAATACAAACAGCAAAAAAAAAATTTAAAGCTTGAAATTATAAGCCACTACTTGTGATTTTAGTATACAATAAAATACGCACTAAAAAAAATATGGAATTAGACTACTAAGTTGTTCTACAGAAACTTTCCTTAAGTAGTGTTTTCATATTTCGTATCCGTATCAGAAACGAAAACTCCTGAAAACCAGTACAATACATTCTTGGTAAATATTGAAATAAGAAATTCGTTTCTAGTTTAGGAAACTATTTCTGCCTACAAACACAGTCTAATTTGAATTCTGCCTATATTCTGCCTTTATTATTTATAAATATATCCTTATATTTTTAGTATTTTTACATTTATCACATTTTCGTTTCTTATGTTTTCTAGAAATAAAATCTCTGTGCATCGTTCCGGTTTTCATGTCCATTTCCATGCAACATAGTTTGACTATAATAATTAAATATTATTGAAGTCGATACAATTAATCATTTTTAGAAACTTATAACGAGTTTCCAGTTTATTTCAATATTTGAATATGAATAACATAATTGGAGATAATAAAAAAAAAAAAAAAAAAAAAATTACATCTTGCAAAAGCAGACGCCTAATTCGCAGACTCCAGTAACTTCAAAAACACCATATTTATCATTGCAATGTTTATTGCAATCTGGATAATTTGAACATGGCCCTTGAAACATGTCAGCCGATTCTACATTTATGTTTCCTACAATCCATATATAATTCATTTTCATTAGAAAAAATATAGTAACATAATTTTTGAGAAATAAGCAAAATAAAAAATAAAAAAATTTAATGTTACCTGCACTTAGAAGCATGAAAATGCAGGAAAATGCAAAGAAATATTTTGAAGCAGAAGACATGTTGATAGTGGCCATAATTTTCAAGTTGTTTATTTAGTTTGCTAGCTCTCTTTTTTATAATGTTATGATAATACTAATGCTAATGCACCTATTTATATAATTTTTTTTTATCCTTTATTAAGAAATGTAGAATTTTCTATATAAAGATTTGAATTGTTATCCTATATTAAGAAATTACTATATATAAGTGCGTATGATTATCTTGTAATATCCCTAATAATTTAATAAAATAGATAAAATGAGGCAGATTTTGCAGCCATGTTAGAAGGGATTTGCAGGGATGAGAATGGGTTTTGATTCAATCAATCAATCAATCTATTTAAGCCTGATAATGAAATTTGTTACACTCATTTCGGGCTCATTAAATCCAAATAATATTATCATTGTATAAATTAGGGCAATTTTTAAAACTGCACCATTTTTTATTTATTTATTTATCAAATGAACTTCCAACCACATAACTGTAAAGTAAACTCAGGTTGAAATTCAAACCTTGTGCTACTGAAAATATAAATTCAATAAATTTCCTGACTGTTAAAAGTCAGGTTAATTTAGTGGAATGAAATTGTAAATCTGAATTAGCCAACATTTAGATTTCTACTGCCTTAATCAATCTATTGATAACAATAGGTATTTCAGAATATCTAGGCAACATTTTTCTTTTATTTCAGCAATATCCATTCCTGTTAAAAGTTCTTTATAATAATATGATTTTTGGTTTAAAAATACTAAAAGATATTTTTTTTTTATTAAAGATTGGTTAGCGAGAAAGGGTAAGCGGCGAACATCTCAACTATGCTGGCACTCCCACCACAGATCCAAAAAAGCCCCGAGCCAAATTTATTAAAAGACTAAATAAATGTCATAATACAAAAAGAATAAAGAATAAAAGGAAGTCAAAGAATTAGGAAAAGCGATAAACGCAACATCCTACACGATCATGAAAAAAGACCGATCCACAAAAATCCGGGACAACATCCCACCAAGTCGATGTTGTTGCCGTCCGCACATAATTTGCAAGCGAGTGCGCAACATGATTTCCTTCACGAAAAATATGAGACACCACAAAAGCCACATGATCGATCTGATTTAAACAAATCATTTTTGTCTAAGCAACCAAGGAACCGAACAAGATTTAGATTTGAACATCTGCACAACATACATTGAGTCGCTTTCAAACCAAATTTTCCGTCAACTTTGCTGATAAACAGCAGATAGTTCAGCAAGATAAACAAAGGAACTTTCAATCGGAAAGGCAAACGCACCAAGACACATGCCAGTATGCGAGCCATAAATACCTCCGCAACTAGAGGACCAAAAATACTAAAATATATTAATTTTTCGCATATTAATAACTTAAAAGTTATCCGGAACTAATTCTGTCTGAAAGTGTTGACGGACTAGTCAGTCAAAAAGTGCATCAATAACTTGATGGAATATATAGAATATATTTCTACCCAAATATCACGTTAGAACAATGGTGGCTATATTGTTTCGAACAATGGCTATATTTTTTTATGTTGTGCCAAAAAAATCTTTGTTAATTAAAATAATGGATCAGAGTTATATATCAATGATGGGTTCCACTATCATGACTTTAGACTGAATTAATGAAAATTGGGTAAGTGAAGGGCTTGATTGCTTATTGAAGTAGAATAAAGGGTTAATTTATTTTCATCCTATAGTTTAGGGTCAAGTTGACTTTATGCTTTAATTATGTTGCTGTTTGTTTTCAATTTTCAGAAGACAAGAAAAAAAAACGTTTAGTAAAAATTTAAAAAAACTGTTTTTTACAGAAAAATCAACTAACATCTATTATTTATCAAACAGCAAACAGCTAACAGTAGCAACAAACAACAAACTAGAATAGGTGAAACAAACAATCTTAATTTTTTTAAGGGGAAAGTTCAAATAAAACCCTTGTGGTTTCACTAATTTTCAGATAAAGGACTGTGGTTTACTTTTTATCAAAACGAGGACCGAGGTTTCGCACTTTTAATAATGATATTAAAACTATCTTTAACGACCTGAAAATGAAAATTTTCAAGAATTAAAGTTGTTCAATGTCATATTTTCTATGGAACTATATTTTCGATTTTAGAAAATCATCTTTTTTAGAACTTTCTCTCTCTAAACATTAACTTTCTCTCTCTTTACCAAACATCATCTAAATAATCTCGAAATAAAAAAGTTGAAGAATTAAAGTTGCTTAGAATATTAGTAGTTCTTAAAATATGTCATTTTTGAAGTTGTTAAGGGTGATTTTAATAGTATCAATCGAAAAAGTCCTTATTTTGCTAAAGTTGAAAACATCAGTCCTCGTTTTGACAAAAAGTAAATCAGTCCTTTATCTGAAAATTAGTGAAACCACAAGGGTTTTATTTGAACTTTACCTTTTTTTAATGTCAAATGGATGTCATTTAAGTTTTTTTTTTTTTATCAAGATGAATAAAATATTTATTAAATTATGAAATTACTAATTTATCCTTAATACGTTTCTTTAAAACTCTACTTTCTATACCAAATTTTTTTTCTTAATTATTATTCATTGATTAGAATTATTTGCATTAATTATTCAACCTCTCTCTTCATAAATAATTAGAGAATAAATTGTCAAAAGTGCATTAATAATAGGGTAAATTTCAAACAAAACCCTTATGGTTTCACTAATTTTCAGATAAAGGACTGTGGTTTAATTTTTGTCAAAATGAGGACTGAGGTTTTCAACTTTAGCAAAATAAGGATTTTTTTTATTGATACTATTAAAATCACCATTGACGACTTCAAAAATGACATATTTTTAGAACAACTAATATTCTAAGCAACTTTAATTCTTCAATTTTTTTTTATTTCAAGATTATTTAGATGATGTTTGGTAAAGAGAGAGAAAGTTAATGTTTAGAGAGAGAAAGTTCAAAAAAAGATGATTTTCTAAAATCGAAAATGTAGTTCCATAGAAAATATGACATTGAACAACTTTAATTCTTGAAAATTTTCATTTTCAGGTCGTTAAATATAGTTTTAATAGCATTATTAAAAATGTGAAACCTTAATCCTCGTTTTGACAAAAAGTAAACCATAGTCCTTTATCTCAAAATTAGTGAAACCACAGAGGATTTATTTAAAATTTACCCTTAATAATATAAAACCGCATATAAAAATCAAATTGAAAATCCTAGAACTACATTTATTTAGACTTGTTAGCGATATTTTTGAAATATCCCAATTTTCAATCTTGATACGCATTTGCGGCGATTAAAAATGGTAAAAATAATGCGGGCGTGCCAGAGAAGCTAATTCTCAAAGGATAAAATGGTAATTGAATACAGTAAATAAATAAAATGCGCCTAAATTACTTGAATTCTAAACGAAAAGCGATTGACGACCGTCACAAGGACTGAAAATAAAAACAACGGTCTTGGGCCCCGACGTTACTTGACAGGTCGGTCGGAAAAACAATTTTTAAATAGAAATACCAAAAGTAAAGTAATAAAACGACACAAAAATATAATTTTTTTAATTTTCTTTTATATTTTTATTGATTTTGTAAATATTTTTCAATGTTCTTTTGTGTTACACATAATAATAAAGCATGAAAATTACAACTTAAAAAGAAATAATAACTTTAAAGCTAGAAATATAAATAAGTCATGAAAAAAATATATATACGGGATGAAATAAAATTAAAACAATCTCTTTGATGTCGTTGGGATGAGCGAAATTAAGGATTGGAACTCCGGAAAATCGGCTCGGGGGCTCTTGTGTTGTCCGGGTAATTCTGGGTGAATTCGGCGCAGTTCGGAGAGTTCAGAGACTTGAGCAGAAATTTACCAACAAGCTAATAAATAATCTCCACTTTGTGGAACAAAAACAGTGATTTCGTGGGACTTTCGGGCTCAATTTCGGGAGCTGTAGAGGTCGGATTATAGCGAAACAAATGCTAGTATTTAAAGTTAGTGTGCGAAGGAAGGGTTTAGAACTAGAATTTCAGAAAAAGATCGAGTAAATGAGTTGGAATAAATTATTGAAAATGGGGTGACAGAATAATTGTTTGATGGTTGAAAACCCAAAAGCCTGATTCTGTTTCGTGGAGGGTACTTTATGGACGATTAAGAATGCTATAAGGGGTCGTTTTTTATGAAATAAAAATTAATAATTGAAGAATTGATGTCAATAAAGAGATTAAAATTAATTTAGGTTAAAATGATCAGACTCTAAATAAAATTTGGAATACGGCTCACCAGAAAAGTTGTTTGATGAATTTTTCAATGGTGAAAAACTCAAAAGCTTGTTTCTGGGTCTTTTTAATTGATTGATATCAATAAAAAGTTTCTAAACATGACTTGGAATAGGTGTGTAAACTAAGAATGACTCGAAAATGGGGTTTCGGTGATCTTGGTTTCACGGAAAATGCTTGGAGCCTTGAAGAATATAACAATGGTGGAATTTCATTTAGACTAAGAAAGCTTGAACCGAGGATTGGGTAACGATTTTACTGACTTAACTAAGATATTGCAAAAAACGATTTGAGAATTGGTTGATTAAACAAAGAGAATTTCGGATTTGAAGTCTCTGACAATTTGAAGCTTTTCTGAAGAACTAGAGATTGAAGAACTAATTCTGGAATGAAAGAGTTGAGCTCTATTTATAGAATTTTGAGTAACAAATCTCAGGTTAGTGGCCCTTAAACTTCTCATCTCATTACCTTCCCATAAGTTGAAGAAAGAAAATGACTGAGTTGGGAGTTGGAAAAATGGAGGTAACGCCGTAAAATACGTTCCTCAAATAGGTAGACATGTTCAAACCCGTTTTTCAGCACTGCTTCTCTTTGAAAAATTCTATCGAGTTCGTTTTAGCTCCGTTTTGCTCCATTTTTTACATTCCGGAAGGCTAACATCCCGAGCTTTCTGAAAAAAATAATAACTGTCCGATATCTTGCTGTTTCGGGGTCCGTTTTCGTCATCAAAGTTGCTGGATGGGTTACTGAAAAAATGGTGCAAATTTGCACCTGATTTTTATTAGTTCTTTTTCTTTTCTTTTTATTTCTGTTTTCTTTTTTTATAATAATCTTTTGATATTATTTTTTATTATTTTTATCATATTTTTATTTTGTTGCAAAATGAATTTAATTAAAATAAAATAACTATAGAGTAAAAATTATAACCTATGTTAAAACACAAAAAATTAAATTAGCCCTCAACAAGACCGAATGAAGTATTCCTAACTCCGCCACTCTAAATACGCGTATATTTTTTTGGGTTAGTCTTTGAACTTTAAATTGCCATCTACATATAGATTTATCCGACAATATATAGACATCTTCATATGTCCATTGACCTGTCCAACCTGTCCAAGTCCGTCCTTCATAGGTTGGGTTTGGACATTTGTGTCAGCCCAGTCAAACTATACAAACCGGATCGAAATGTAGTGCAACCTAAGTGGCTTTGACAGTATAATTTTGTGTAAAACCTGGTTAGCCCAACCCTAATCCGGTCCTCCCAACCCTGAAAGGTCTAGGACAACACAATAGGACTTTTGGAATCTGTTGGGCAAACAACAAAAATGTATAGTATAAAGCTTGAAGGAATATCATAATTTTACTACGCAATAAAATAGAAACACGAAATATAGAATTTGACTGTGATAGATAATTAAATATTATTGAAGTCAATACAATAACCACTTGAAGAAACTCCAGATGAATCTCCAGTTTATTTCAATATTTAAATAGGGAATATCATAAAGTAATTTTAGAGATTGCAAAAGCAGATGTTGTCATTGCCACTCAATTGGCACAATCCAGTAACTTGAGTACCATAAACATCATGGCAATGTTGATTGCAATCTGGATAATTTGCACACGGTCCTTGATACACCAACCTCCCTTTTTCAATCGATTCTGCATTTATTTTTCCTACAATATATAATTCATTTTCGTTAGCAAAACATAACGTAATTCTTATACAGAAATAAAAGTAAAAAAAAAAAAAAAAATTAAATTGTTACCTGCACTTAGAAGCATGAAAATGCAGAAAAATGCAAAGAAATATTTTGCAGCAGAAGAAGACATTTTGATGATGGTGTCAATAATTTTTAATTGCTGAATTCTCTGTTTTCTATTATGTTTTATGATGATGGTAGAGCACATATTTATATACTTTTTATGCTGAAGAGTATGCAGTTGGAAATAAATGATAAAGATTTGAAATGTGATTCTTTTTTTAAGACATTGCTATATATAATTGGATATGATTTTCTTGTAACTTTCCTTAAAATTTATTGGTTTTGCAAATCATTTTCAAGAATTAGTTTAATTTATAGTGAAATACATAAATGAGGCAGATTTTGCAGCCATTTTAGAGAGGATTTGGTAGCCATATTTTGAATGGTTGAAATGGAAATGAAATCTGATGAAGGTATGAGAATGGGGTTTTATTATTGGGTCAAATACATGAATATCATAATTAAGTACAAAATTATAACTATATATTATGATTTTACACCATAATTTAAAAATTGTAGACTCAAATTCATAAATCATAAACCCAAAAAAAAAATATTATAGACTTCTAATTTATAAATTTCATACCTTAAAATATATTAAAAGTACTGATTTTACTAGTTTGACGTAATCTATAATTATGACTTGACATAGTTGTAAATAGTTTTCAAAAGATGAATTTATGAATTTTTGGATAAATTACATCTATGGCCCCCTAAACTTTACTTCTAATTTCATTATGGTCATTGTGCTTCGAAAATGGACAGTGTGACCCTTAAAACATTTTTACTTTACTAACAATATGATCAATTTTACCATTTGAGAAAATTGTCCATTTTAATAGCAACTAACCTGTGATTATAAAGCTATGAAGATGACATTTTAAACAACTTTAATTTTAGAATTTTTGGATTTTGAGACTATTTGAGTATTATTTAGTTAGGAGAATCAAATGGTTTTGTTAGAAAGAGAAATGGTTTTGAGATTTGAATATTCTATGATGATTGAAAAATAAAAAATGGTATTTCCACTAGAAATGTAGTTATTAACAAATTTATTTTTTAAAATTTTTTCATTTTGATGTCATCATCAGTAATTTGATTTGGTCAACGAGAAAAATGATTATTATTATATGGTAGTAAAGTGCAAAGTTGATATTGTTTGGTCGACTTTGAAGTTTAGAAGTTATAAGGAAACTAAAAACATTTTTCAAAGACTATTGGTGTAATAGGTGTCATTATACAATATATTTTATTTTATTTTATTCTTTTTTCATGAAAAATGGTATGAGTAAGCACAGTAGTGTTCATGTGTACTCTAAATAATGAAATGAATTTGGTTATTAATTGTTAAATCTAGATTTATTTTATGCTTCAAATCTCGACAATAAAATTTTAATAAGCGATGGTCCTTTCAATCCCTATAATTGTGGGAGTTTAGCTTTGCAATCTCTAAGGATCAATGTTCAAAACCAAGACCGTTTAGACTGTCTAGACGCTCGAAATCGAGAATTTGTCACGATTTTTTCCGATTAGTCTCTCTAGGTGTTTTTGTGGTCCCTAAGCAATTTTTAGCCGATTGGACTACGCCACATGCCGTCTCAATATTTCTCTAGACTTGTTTAAACTAACCTATCCATTTTTAAACTTGCTTAAAATCATTACTAAACTTGCTCAAACCCTTTACTCAGACAGCATTTAAGGGTTAACCATGTCGTTTTAAAAAGTTCTGGAGACTAATAAAACATCTACAAAATTTATAGTACAATTGGTTTTTCTGGCCCATATTTAAGGGGCCCATCTTTTAATATATATTGTTTCCTTACAAAGTAAGGGCTAAGACCCCAAAACAAACAGAAAAAAGAGACTACACAAGGATTATTCTAGATATGGCCGAGCTATTAGAGTCATAAAAAAAAATATATCATGGATGCATGCAAGCGGCATATCACACTCGTTTGCCTTCTCGATACATATGCTAAACCACAACCTCTCAATCCCTATCCCAAAGCCGACCACATCCATCTACAAGCCAAAAAATTCTAGTAGGAATAGAGTCATTAATAGTGAAGGAACAACGGTGAGGGAATCCAATTCAATTACAACACGCATGATCTCACGTTTCCAAGTCAACTCCAAGCAAAAGTATAAGCTCCAAAGCTCAGCTAACACTATAGTACATATATCGATCCAAGTTCACAACAAAACAAACTAATCATTGCATGTTACTATACCAAATAACACCTCTTGCGGATCCAAAGCCAAGGTTACTCTTGTAAGCATTGTCATAGTTCACTTTGACCCAATTTATCTCATGGGGCTTCTATCCAATAAGAATCTCCTAATGCACAAGGGTCGACTGATCTCCTGAAAATTTAAAATCCATAGCAAAATTAGTAGCATGAGTTCCAAAGAAGTCTACATTATGCACATTAGAACCATGGGACTTGCCAAAAACAAATGATCATTCCTACATAAACACCAAAATGGAAAATTTCACAGTATTTTAGAAGTAATACTTACCACCAATAAAAATATTTTTGAATACTACTAATATATATATATATATATATGGGACCTGAATTCATTGGTAGGGGAGTATTGGAGTACCCTAAAATTTTCCCACCAAAACAGTGAATTTCACAAAGACATTGGGCCACATAAAAATTAGCACTACAAGCTCTGTAAGCCCAATAGCCAAGACCACCCATTACCAAATGATGAGGATAGCCATGAGGAAGCCCTTTAATTAGATCACCACGTGATGAGGAAGATTATAACTGTTTCTTTTGTTTGTTTGCCCTTCACTTTCTCTCTATTTAAGCTTTGCTTTTCCATTACAAATCTCACGGAGATAAATGCTTTAACAGATTTAAATCAAAGCTTTATTTATGTTCTTCATTTTCACTCTTATAAAATTTTATCAATAATTATGGTAAATAACATATGACTTCCGCACCACACGGAAGCAACACAAATCTGATTTAATTTATTCAATTAAGACGAATTCTTTTTGGTAAATTATAAAACTGGTTCAATTTAGATGTCCGTCTATATATTTAAACTCATTATAACACTCATTATATATCTAGATTATGTCAATATAGACTTTTTTAAAATATCTTTCAAAATTAACATATAGTGGGATTATATTACTTGGATTCACCCGGCAGTACCCTATGAAAAAATCAACATTTGAATCAAACCATCGAAACTATTATTCCAGAAACTTTGTTTGTATGTAGTTTTGATAAACATATGTACGATCAAATGACTAATTGTTATATATATATATATATATATATATAGATGAGGCAAATGTAAAAACGAAATTAGCAATTTGTTAACCAAATTTAGATTATAAAATGAAATCTGATTTAGGAATGAGAATGGGCCTTAATATACTCAACCCACCTACTTGGGCAAAGAAACAGACTTACTATTGGACCAATTCAGTTCACATTAATTTCTTCCTCCATTATTATTATTATTATTATTATCAAATTTAGGGAAATTTACTGATGCTAAAATAAAAAAGCTTAATACATCATTTACCCCCTGAACTTGTTTAAAAAGTTTAATTAATCCTTTAAACTTTTAAAGTGTCCTGATAGCTTCCTCAATTTGCCTAAAATGTTCAGTTAGCCCCCTGAACTTGCGCAAAATGTAATCAATTAATCACTCGGTTGCAGAAAAGTAAGTTAAATGCGAAAGATGTATTGCACAAGTCTTAAAAAATGTAAAATGACCGAAATCGGGATATACGCTTCTTAGGGTCTGTTTGGTTCAGCTGTTAGCTAAAAGCTGTTGCGGTTGCTGTTAGCTGTTTACAGTTGGAATAAGCTGTTAGCTGTTGCGGTTAGCTATTTGTTATTAGCTGTTTAATTACTAGTGTTTGGTAAAATTATATTGAACTGTTGCTGTTCAGATTTAAAATGTCTAAAATAGACATGTTTTAAATTAATCAACGATGAAATTATAAAAGGAAAAATATGAAAAATTGTCCATAACATTTACAACTAGGAATAATTTTACTCTTAATATCTAAAACGGTGCAATTTTACCCATAATGCTGGCAGCTAAGAGCAATTTTATTTTTAACATTGGCAAGTTGGGTCGATTTCATATATTATTAGAAAATATAGATATTTTATTTCTTATTCTACACCAATTACACATACCAGTAGTTCTAAAAAAGAGATTTCATATTTTTTTTATGATTTAATAATAAAATTAAAAAATTAATATTTATAAATTCAATAAAACATTTGAATTTTTTTGTGCAACTTGTACAAAAGATAATATATTATTTTTATTTTCTTAAATAAAAAATTCACGTCTAATCATATGTTTGTGATCTGTTACTAAAGATGATAAAATGGTGCACATGTGAAGTGTAGATGATAATATTCATGACCAAGAAGACAGTTTGATAAATTATTTCTCAAATTGACCCAACTTGTCAATGTTATGGATAAAATTGCTTTTGACTGCCAAAAGTAGGGATATAATTGCACCATTTTTGACGTTGAAGGTAAAATTGCTCCTAGCTATAAATATTAGGGGTATTTTTACACTTTATCCTATCATAAAATAAAAAATATGTTACACAAATTAATAAAAATAATCTATATAAAAAATAAAAAATTATTGAACGCAACAAAACTTTGTTCTTCCGGTAATTATGTTGTAGAAATATAAATAATGTTAAAGAATAAATATATTTTGTGGAAATAAGAAGGATAATTCTATCAATAACAACTAACTACAAACAGTTGTTTATGAAAAGCTCCAAATATGAGCTTTTCGTGAAACGCTCCAAAACGCTGCAGTTTTCAGAGAAAATGTCAAATGCTGCGGTTATATAAACCTAACCAAACGCTATATTTCATGCGGTTTGAAGTGAAACGCTAAACGCTCCTCCGAAAAGCTAAAACAAACACCCTCTTAGATTAGAGAAGATAAGTTGTATAATTGAGCAAGCAATAACTTTCCTTTTAATCTATTTTTGAATTATTTAATAATATTCTAAGATGTGTGGAATACATATTCCGCATTTAACTTACTTTTTTGTTACTGAGTGATCAATTGATTATATTTTACGCAAGTTTAGGGGGCTAACGGGATATTTTAAAAGTTTAAGGGACCAATCAAACTTTTTGGACAAGTTTAGAGGGCAAATGATATATTAAGCCAATAAAAAATTGTACATGAAACTTCAATTATTTAATACGAAGAAGTATTATAATTAACACTTTTCAGAGAGAATCATAATTAATATTTTACATAAACTTAAAACTTAAATTGATCCTTCCTATGCGTACATTGCCGAGTTGACTGCCATTATTTTCGCAGTAGAATCTGTCTGAGAACGGAGGTGGCACAATCTTTGGATTGAATCGGATTCTGCATACGCGGTTGATTTGGTAAACAGAAAGTCTACCATGGCTCCCTGGAAAATTAGACAAGACTGACTACAGTGTTTAGCTAGATTCACGCATATGAATTGCAGAATCACTCATGTCTATCGTGAGGGCAATCAGGCGGCGGATCAACTTGCCCGTTTTGGCAAGACGGCTACGGCTCTTACATGGTGGCATTCGGCTCCTCATTTTTGTCAATCGTCAGTTTTTGACGACCTATATAATGTTGCTCATGTTCGTTTTCCTTAATTTTTCTGTTTTGAACCTTTTTTTCTTTTATTTTTTTTCTTTTTCCTCCCTTTGTAATTTTCCTTTTTTTATTAATAATATTACGGGTTGATTTGGTGTGTTAGGGGTGCCAATCTAGTTAGGATGTCTAGCCACTTAATCGCGTCTCAATCTTTCATGAGAAAAAAAAAAAACTTAAATTGATCCTTGTCTTAACTATGAGTTTGATATATATGTAATGTCTTTTTTCCTTCACCATTATAAATTTTATAATTAATCTAGCAAATCTCCAAAATGAAACTATGGTCCAATATTACTTAAGGAATAGGAAGGGGGAAAAAATTCTTCTAGATTATTAGTATATATCTGAACTTAATCTCAAACTCTAAATGGAAAAACATGACAAAAACATTTCTGTGCTAAAAGAAAAAGTCAAATTTGATCAGCACCACAAAGCAGCCTATTATACTGGGTCCTGACCTATGTTGGCAATAAGAAATTACCACCATTCAATGGAGAATTAATAGCCTAGCTTAAAATGTATCCACATTTCACTTAACCATTTGCATAATTTACTCTCTTCCTTTTCATATATATATATAACTCATAAAATTGAAATTTTATCTACTAACCTTTCTTATTTTATTACTTTAATTCTGAGTAATCACATAAATTGCAGTTGAAAATGGCAAGCTCAAAAATTATTAGCCAATTGAGATCTAGGGTTTCTGTCCAATATTTGACAAAGAGGAATTTCCAGGTAATTAATAATTCCAATACTGCATTTTTAATGGAATATTGGTTAACTATATTGTGATATAATATGGCAGGCAAGTTTAAGAAATGATCAGTCAAAAAACACAGTCGACAAGGCTTGTGATGCTGCAAATGAAGGGATTAATAAGGGAAAGAACGCTGGTGAAAATGTAAGCCCATTACTTATTAACATTAATAGTCAGGATTAATTTTATAGCTAACGTCTAAAATGAAATAATTGATTAGGTGGCAAACAAAGCAAAGGATGTAGCAGAAGAGATGGCAGGAAAAGCAAAGCAGACAATAGAAGAAGCATGGGGATCAGTTAAAAACACAACACAAAAGGTTAAGGATTCTGTTTTAGACAAAGCCGATGATTCCAAGGAATTTGTCAAAGAAAATGCTGAATCTGTCAAGCGTAGCATGAACTCCAAAAATTAATATTTTATTATTAACTCATGCCTGGAGGATCATGTCCATCTAAGCTTCTAATTTTGAGATTTATAATTTTTTTATCTATTATTTCTATTGTAATAAATAAAGTGCTTTTCATTTGTAAAAAATAAATTAGGGTTCTATATTATACTTGTAAGAAAAAGAAAAGTTCTTATGAACTTTTTTATTTTTGTTAATTAAGTTGTTCAATCTTTTAATTTAACACGTTATTATTTTCATGCTCTTTGTAGTCATTTTGTTCTCTTTATGGATTTTGTAAGGTTTTATTCCTTCTGATTTTCTTATTGTATTGGTATGTTTTTCATCTAATGAAAATATAAGCATTTACATAAAAAAAAACACATTATAATTTTCAATAAATTTAATTGTGAATATCAAACTCGGTTAAAAGAGCACTATACATATCATAAGCTTCTGAAATTTTATTTCAGTTTTCATAGATTAAAAATGAGTTTTATATCGGACATATATATAAACTACTCTAAACTGCTAAAAATACAATTTTAAATGCAAATTGAAGTAAATAGTGCTCTTACTTATAAGTTTTTTTTAACTAACTTTTCTAAGAACCAATAGCTTAATTTGTTTAATTATATAAGTGATCAATAAAACATATGTTATATGAAAGATTATAAATTTAATCAATATATTTTAAAAAGATACAGGGATTGGCAAAAACAAAATTCCTACTTTAAGCAAAAATTGAAAATATATTCATAATAAAATTGTTTTTTTCTAACTTTCTATGTCCTTATTACTATAACATATTCTTTTTCTTGATAAAAGATCTATATATTAATCAATATCCAGAAGCATCATTGAAAATTAAGTCCCAAACTAAGGTCGGGACTGTAGGAGATAAAGAGGAGATTTAATAGTAAAAAAAAAGAACTCAAATTGATATTTTATCAAAACATTAACTCAACAACATTTTTCGGATTACTCTAGTCAATGTAGACCCTCACTCTCCTCTACTCTTTTTTATATTTCACTCACTACAATCAAAACAACTCTATATATAATTTATAGAGTTTTAATCAATACAAAAAAACAAGACATATTAATTTGTATGGGCTACCATACTTCATTATTATTGTTTACCCAAAGATAACTTTGACTAACATGTGTCAAAGCATTCACATGATTATATATTTATTTATTATTATTTTATTTTTTTTAATTATGAAATTTAAGTTTAATATTTTAACATGCCCCCTTAAACTTAATTTTCCGTGACTCCCAATTGAGCTCTCAGTTTACTGAACACGTCGTGCTTTAGCGGTTTCGTAAAAATATCTGCAATTTGATCTTGAGTTTTCACGTACTTCAGCTTCACCTCCTTCTGCTCAATGCACTCTCGAATAAAATGATACCTCGTATCAATGTGCTTACTTCGATCATGGAACACTGGATTTTTCGCTAGTGCCAGTGCAGATTTATTATCAATAAAAATCTCTGTTGGATCATTTTGACTCATCTGAAATTCTTTTAGCAATTTCCGGAGCCAAATTGCATGACATACACATGAGGTTGCAGCAACATATTCAGCTTCACAGGTTGACAACGTCACAATCGCTTGCTTCTTCGAACTCCAAGTAAATGCTGTATCACCCAGAAAAAAAAACAAAACCAGTTGTACTTTTTCGGTCATCCTTGTCACCGGCCCAATCACTATCACAATATCCAACTAATTTGAAGTCGTCAGTTTTTGAATAATGTAATCCCAAATTAGTTGTACCTTTCACGTAACGGAGAATTCTTTTTGCTGCGTTCCAATGTGACACAGTTGGGGCTTCCATGTATCGACTTACTAAGCGGACTGCATAGAGAATATCCGGTCTCGTACACGTCAAATATCTGAGACTTCCGACCAAGCTTCGGAATAATGTCGGGTTGACTCTGTCTCCACCTTCATCTTTTGTCAACTTCATTCCACATTCGACTGGCGTGCTGACGGAATTACAATTTTCCATCTTGAACTTCTTTATTATCTCCTTTGCAAAACCACTTTGAGAAATAAAAATTCCGTCGTCATTCTGCTTCACTTCAATGCCAAGATAATATGACATTAGACCAATGTCAGTCATCTCGAACTCACGAGTCATTGTCTTCTTGAACTCTTCAAACACATACAAACAAACAAGTAACATGTCTCCATTTTTCACTTTTGCATACAGGGCATATTCATGTGGGCATTTGACAAAACCATTTTCTTGAAAATATTTGTCAATGCGGCTGTTCCAGGCTCGTGGTGCTTGCTTGAGACCATAAAGTGCCTTTTTCAATTTTAGCACTTTATTTTCTTGACCTTTCATAATATACCCAGGTGGTTGCTGGATATAAATTTCCTCTTCCAGATATCCGTTGAGAAATGCGGATTTCACGTCCATTTGATGGATCCTCCACCCGTGTTGAGCAGCTACAGAAATTACCAGTCTGATACTCTCCATTCTGGCAACAGGAGCAAAAACTTCATTGTAGTCAATTCCGGGTCGTTGACTGAACCCTTTCGCCACCAATCTTGCTTTATGTCGGACAATTTCACCGTTTGCATCTTTCTTTGCTTTGAACACCCATTTAACTCCAATGGGTTTTTGACCGGCCGGAAGTGATGTCAGTTCCCATGTTTTATTTTTCTCGATCGAATGAATCTCCTCTTCCATGGCTTGTCTCCATTTTTCATCCTTCATTGCTTCTTCTGGATCTGTTGGTTCATCATTAACAAAATGACAATAAAGAGTTAATTCATCATCGAGATTTCTTGTTACATCATAGAGATCTTTAATAGGTATTAATTTTTTTGGCTTTCCGGGCGGATGTTCATCTGAACTGTCTCCATCACTCGAGGACGAACTCGAACTGGACGAGCTTGCTGATGTAGAACTGGTTGCTGGTGTTGTGGTTGCGACTGTGGCTGGTTCTTCCTGATCACTGTCTTCATCCATAAAAGGATAAAAACTATAGCTGTTTTCTTTTTCACCTGTCCAGTCCCAAACTGCTTCTTCATCAATGGTGACATCTCTACTGATTATAATTTTCTGAGTTTGCGGATCGAACATTTTGTACCCTTTGGAATATTCTGAATAGCCCACAAACAAATATTTCTTGCTTTTATCATCTAGCTTCTTGCGTTCTTCATCCGGTACATGGACATGAGCAACACTGCCAAAAACACGCAAATGAGAAATACTGGGTTTTATTCCGCTCCATGCTTCTTGTGGAGTTTGATCCCAAACACTGACAGTTGGCGATCTGTTCAACAGGTAGACAGCACAATCTACTGCTTCGGCCCATAACTCCTTCGATAAATTTTTGCTTTTTAACATGCTCCTCACCATGTTGAGCACCGTTCTATTCTTTCTTTCTACTACGCCATTTTGCTGAGGTGATCTGGGGACTGAAAGAAAATGACGGATTCTATGCTTTTCACAAAATTGCTTGAAAGAGATGGACATGTATTCACCGCCTCTGTCTGATCTGAGTGCCTTAATAAAATGACCACTTTCTTTCTCCACTTGGACTTTAAATTTTTTAAATGTCTCAAAAACTTCTGTTTTTTCTTTCAAAAAATACACCCAAGTTTTTCTACTATAATCATCAATGAAAAGTAGAAAATATTTATTTTTTCCCAAGGACTGTGGAGTGATCGGTCCACACACATCTGTGTGAACTAGCTCAAGTGGCGCCTTTGCTCTTGACATGGACTCCTTTGGAAAACTGGTTCTGAATTGTTTTCCAACAAGACATCCTTGACACAATTGATGAGGCTGGTCAATATGTGGCAATCCGTTTACCATCTGCTTCTGTCCCAACTGCTTCAGTCCTCCAAAATTGAGATGTCCGTACCGTAAATGCCAAAGCCAAGAGGGACTTTGCACACAAGCTTTCAAACATTTGGCCACGTCCGTCTGAATGTTAATTGTGAACATTCTGTTTCTCGCCATGGGTACTCGTGCAATCAGCTCCTTTTTCTCATTCAACAGAAGTAGTTTCCGGTCCACCATGTGAACTTCATAATTTTTCTCCAGTAACTGTCCCAAACTCAAAATATTGCTTTTCATGCTAGGAACATAATAAACATTATCAATAAACTGGTGAGCACCGTTTTTGAGCCGAATAAGAATTGTTCCTTTGCCTGTAATAGGAACCTTGGAGGAATCTCCAAATACAACATTACCGCGAACGGATTCATAGAGCCCCACGAACATCTTTTTGTCACCACACATATGGTTACTTGCCGCATTGTCAAGATACCATATATTATTTTCATGATTTTCTTCACCTTCGTAGGTAAGTAACACTGTGCCAGTTACTTCCTCATCTTGAATATTATTGGCAATCTCCTCTACCTCTTTAGGCGGACTCCAACATTCCACCGCGTAGTGACCATACTTAGAGCAATTATAACATTGAATGTTGGACTTGTCGCGTCCTTCATTCGGCCTCCAGTTTCCTCTTCCTAGACCGCGTCCTCGGCCTCTTCCTCTGCCTCTGGTGAATTGAGTGCTTCTGTCATTGTTGTTGTTGCCGTTTTCATTTCTACCTTGATTTCTGCCACGTCCTCGTCCTCTACCATTTCTTCCTCAACCTCTTCCGCGTCCTCTACCGGACTGACTACTTTCGCCATTTTTAAACACAGCCTTTGTTGCTAAGACTTGTTCTGCGGAATCTTCTCTTCGTTTCTCAAACCGCTCCTCTCGTGCTTGTAGTGACCCTACAACTTCATCAACGGACATTTCGCTGATGTCCCTGGACTCCTCCATAGCCACCACTACGTAATCAAATTTTGGTAGTAGTGATCGCAGAATTTTTTCAACAATTCTGGACTCTTCAATTTTTTCTCCGTACTGCCGCATCTGATTTACGACAGATTTTACTCGGGATGAGTAATCACTAATGGCCTCCGTCTCTTTCATCCTCATCATCTCAAATTCTCCTCTCAGCATCTGTAAACGAACTTTTTTCACTTTCTCCTCCCCTTGAAGAGAAACTCGTAGGATTTCCCACGCTTGTTTGGCGGTGGTAGCTTCGGCTACTTTCTCGAACATTAATTCATCCAAACCTTGATGGATGAGAGTAAGCGCCTTTTGATCGCTTTTGCGATTTTTCTGCAGGGTATCTTTTTCTGCCTGTGTCAACGCTGCCTCGTTGGCTGGGACTATGTAGCCTTTTTCAACAATATCCCAGACATCTTGACATCCGAGTAATGCCTTCATTCGAATACACCAACTTGAATAATTGGTTTTGGTGAGCTGAGGGTATTGATAAGGAAGTTTGAGACCGTCTGACATTTTTGTAGGGTTTGTTTTGTGGAAGACTGACTCTCGTAACGTGGCTCTGATACCACTTTGTAGGAGATAAAGAGGAGATTTAATAGTAAAAAAAAAGAACTCAAATTGATATTTTATCAAAACATTAACTCAACAACATTTTTCGGATTACTCTAGTCAATGTAGACCATCACTCTCCTCTACTCTTTTTTATATTTCACTCACTACAATCAAAACAACTCTATATATAATTTATAGAGTTTTAATCAATACAAAAAAACAAGACATATTAATTTGTATGGGCTACCATACTTCATTATTATTGTTTACCCAAAGATAACTTTGACTAACATGTGTCAAAGCATTCACATGATTATATATTTATTTATTATTATTTTATTTTTTTTAATTATGAAATTTAAGTTTAATATTTTAACAGGGACAATCTTCGATTACAACATTTGAAGTATGAAAGTCTTATTTTCTCTATGAACAAAGAAAAAGAGCAAACAAAGAAAGTACAACATTTGGGTCATCCAAGTACACAAAGTGAAGAGAAAGTTCTATCGAACATATAAATAAATGTCTAACTCACTCCAAAAGACACCTCAAATGGTGAGGATTTCCTCATAGATATAAGGAGCGATTTATCTCTATTGTTAAGCAATGTGGGATATTTAACACCACCCCTCATGCCTAATTCATTTGGGACGTGATGATAAAATGAGTGGGATCCCAAAAAAATGAACCATGACTCTGATACCATGTAGACAATGATCTAACTCACCTTAAATGATATCTCAAAGGGTGAGGATCCTTCACATATATAACAAGTCATTTAGCTCCATTGTTAAGCAATGCGGGATATTTAACATCTCTGCATGTCTCATTTATTTAGTGCGTGATGGTAATATCAACGCAGCAACATGAGATATTTAACAATGTAAACAAAGGTCTGAGAATAATAATCAGGTCAATTGGTTGTTTGACATGGTATCAAAGTTTCTTATACCAAGAAATCGAAGGTTCAAATCCTAGAGACATGTTTTATAGATGAATTTAAAAACATAGTGGGATAAACCTATATTTTACACTCTTCAACCCTAGTGGGGCATTGTCATGAATAGACGTGTTAGAGATAACAATAAAAGTTATCACTGAACCTTAAATATCAATTTAAATTTTAGTTCAACTGATTTGGATGTGAAGAAAATATCAAATGGAAATCCAATATTGAATAGAATAGTTATGATACTATGATACCATGTCCTGAAATCATTTGAACCAAAATCTTAAGCTGGTAGTTAAGGACCAAGAATATCTTTTTAGTATTATCTCTAACAAAACACGCTGAAAAGAATTAATGAGGTAAGATATCTTTAATTTCCTACTGTATTTCTCATTGAATTAAAGCATAATGTTTACACCTAATATATAGTTATTACAACCTGGTGATCAAGGGAAAATGACTATAATAAAAAGACAAAATGCAAAAAAGGAATGTGACAAGTGGTGCAACTACAGGCGTTGATCGTGGCTGATTGTGATGAATGGTTGTGATGCAAGAGAGATGAGTTAAAATGAGGTGAGGTGTATGATTGCTTCTTGTGTGTTTATTCCAGAAGCTTGTTCATGCGGAAGGACCAATATTCCCCTTAGGTAGCTGAAATGTTTAGCTCCTGATACTTAAAGTCTTTGTACTTCTTATCTTTGGGAATCCAAAGCATTATTGAATAAAAACTCTTCTTCTTCTCTCTTCCAGAGACTCTTTCTTCCTTCCTTCTCCATTGTTTCAAGATTGTAACTTGAATACAAGGGTTTTAATTCTTTATTCTTATTACCCTTCCTCAAACTAGGCTTGGTAGAGATTATGCAAGCCGAGTTCGCTAAGTAAGAAACAGAGTTGGGGTGAGTGCTCAGCCTTCGTGAAAAGGTCAGCTAGTTGCATGGCGGAGGAAATAGGCATAAGATGAACCATTCCAGACTGAACCCTCTCGCAAATCACATGGAAATTTATGTCAATGTGTTTCATGCTTTCGTGGAATACTGGGTTTTCTGCGATGTGCATGGAGGAGATGCTATCACAGAAAATGATGGCTGATGTCATTTGGTTTGTGGCTAGATCTGCTAGCAAAAAGGTGAGCCAGTGAATTTCACAGGAGGTGGAGGCTATTGCTCTGTATTCGGCTTCGAAAGATGAACGACAGACTGTATTCTGCTTCTTTGATCTTCAGGAGATGATAGCCGAGCCTAAAAAAACAACATAGTCAGTGATTGATTTTTTGGTTTCGTTGCATGTGCCCCAATCGGAGTCCAAAATGGCTTGGAGCTCGAGATTATTTGACGCAGGAAAAAAAGCCCTAGGTCAATGGTGCCTTTAAGGTAATGTAAGATTCTTCTAACTCTTTGTTGGTGTTAGACGAGGTGCCGCGGCCTAATCTCCCGGGCGGACCGGGGGGTGGACACCTCATGGCGGCGTAAGCGGTGATTGGCGCCGAAAGCAACCAATCGTGGAATCAAGCTGCTCGGCAGGACCGGAGCTCGGAGATATGGAAGAGTCGCCACCCACGAATGGGAAAATGAACACCGATCCCTTGCGGGAGACCGGTGTGGGTTCGGGAAACTTAGGTACGAGCCGAGAAGGCTAGCTCCTTTCCGGAGAAAGGCTACTAGGCACCCCGACATCGCCCGGTTATGAACCACCGGCCTCCTACTCAGCATGTTAGGCGATAACGGACTAATCGTATATTCCTTTAAGTTTAAAATTCATTTGAAACCTTTTCTTTCTCGTTTTGAAAACCGTTTTGAGCATATATTATTGAAAAGCCACTTTGGTAAAGAATCACCCATTTACATTAGTTCAAAAATACATAGGAAAGAGAGGGGGAGAAGGAAGAATTGATTTATTTACAACGTGATTTATGTTCCGTGTTACATACTAATTTTATACTAATTCACTTCCCCAAAACGAGTTCATTTACATGGTTCGCACCTTAATCGCCGTTGGAACGATTTAGGTACGTTTCAAAACCCCGTTTGATGAAGTTCACCCGAATCGCCGTTGGAACGACTCAAGCGTTTGAAAACATCAAGATGAAAACCTTTAATAAGAAAACGTGGTTAAGCATACAAGTCAATTTATTTTGTACAAATCATTTAAGAAAACGATTCAAAAACTCTATTATTCACAATGAAAACGATTTTAATTACAAGGTTCGCTTAATCCGTCGTTGGAACGGACTAAGGTTTTAAAACGTGATGTTTTAAGAAATGATTTTAAAATGTCAATAAGACACTATTTATTTTCATTAGGAACCTCTAAAAAAACTTTTAGTTTAAATAATTAAATTGAAAACTCTTTTTGTGATTTATTTTCCCCTTTTTTACTCAATAGACTCTTTATTTGTCATAATTACAATAATAACATATTAAATCAAAATTCACTCTAAATAAAACCTATTTAAAATATGGACCCATAAATGTCCCAAGAATAAAGAAAATAATATAGGCATATATATACATTTTAGCTAAAAAAACCATGAAATATTTATAGATAAAATAAGAATAAGTGAAAAGATACTATGTAATAAATATATAAGAAATAATAACAAAGATACTAAATATAATACATTTTATTTTAAACATGTCAAAATAATGGGTAAAGCTCTTAAATAAGAAAATAACATTTATCCCCAAAATAGTTTTATCTAATAATAACTAATATAACCCAAATAGCCCAAAAACTATATATATATATATATATATATATATATATATATATATATATATATATATATATATATACATAATGTAGTTTAAATGACTTTAAAGAAAATATATATACATATACTTAAATTAGATCAAATTAATGAAAAATAATACATAAACATCCTAAATAACTATATGTACCAAATATCTAAAAATAGTTTGAAAATATATATTACATAAATATACATATATATATAAAGGATCAAAAGCTTAAAAGTTAAGAAAGAAAGAGGGATCAAAACAGCATTTTTTACATTTTAGCAGATTTACCGACGGAAAATCCGTCGGTAAACACCAATCAGTGATAGAAATGGTAAATTACAGCAGCACTCCAATTATTTCCAGATTTATTCAAAAGCTTTAAATTAAGTCTAATTCAATCGTTTTGGATTTCCGAACTACCAAAAATGGATCATAGTCTATAACGGAAGTTCCTAAAACGACGTTTTTATTTTAAAACGTTATTCGGAAATATCCTTTTTAAAAAACTTATAATTACAACATCTTTTAATACCCGAACTACCTTTTAATCGGATCACGGTTCGTATTCGGATATCAAAACGAGGTTTTTTATTTTAAAACAAAACCAAATTTTATTTAACACGAGATGAAAATTAAATGAATACGCAAAATTAAATAAAACATGATAAAATAAATAAATAACTAAATAAATAAAAACTATGACATAAAAATAAAAAAATAAAAGAAATAAATTAAAGGAAATAAAACGAGTCTAGTCCTCGGATAATACCTTAAGTTCGGTATTGACGGTTGACGTCGGTTGATCCACGAATCGTGTTTTTCCGGTGTTTTTGGTAAAATTTTAACTTTTATGAGATTTGGAATTTTTAGGAAAAAAAATGTTTTTTCCCAAAAAATCAATTTTCTCTCTCTAAAAATGTTTAGAGTGAGAAAATCTTTCCCAAAAAGCTCCCCTTCGCCAAATGCATGGGGATCCGTGCCTTTTATAGGCATTGGATCCCCGGACGGAATGGGCGACGCCCGAGCAAGATCGGGCGTCGCCCAAAGGGGTTGGGCGGCCGCCCAAGCCATGTTGGGCGCCCGCCCAACCTCTGTTGGGCTATCGCCCAACAATTGTTGGGCGAGCGCCCAACAATCGTTGGGCGCGCGTCCAACCGACGTTGGGCGCGCGTCCAACCGACGTTGGGCGCTCGCCCAACGTCATTGGGCGCGCTCGCCCGATGCCTGCCGGGGCGCGTCTCGCACCGTCGGCCGCACACGCCCCGTGGCTGTCGAGCGTGCGCTCCATGCCGCCGGGCTTGTGCATCCAACGGACGTCGAGCGCGCGCCACTCGCAGTCGGACGCGTGCGTCCAGCGGACGTCGAGCGCGCGCCCCATGCTGTCGGGCGGGCATCCGACCATCGTTGGACGCGCGTCAGCTGCCGCTAGGCGCTCGCACCGCGCCGCTGAGCACTCGCGAGCCGCCCAATCGACGACCGCGCACCATCGCAACTTCTCCTTCCTTATTATATATTATTTTTTGTTTTTAAAACTTCCGGAATCAACCGTTTCAACCGTCTTGTTTACAGGTTTTCGTCACAGGTCCTCCGACTCGGTGTCTACAGTTGCCCCTACTTTCCTATTTTGACAGTGATGTGTGTGTTTTGAAAACGTTTTTTGCTAACGCAACACATGCAATGTAAAACATATAAAAGTAAAAGACACGTAAAGAGTAGGAGGAAGAATACCTGACCTTCGCGCTGCGCGTTCGGGCGTCGTTCTCGATTCTTTCCGTCCTTGCCTCTGAATCGGCTGCCGGCGGATGTTCTTCTTACGGACCCTAGCGTACGTTGACTGTGGGTAAAATTGGCTCGAAAGCAACTTCGGTCGTGGACCGTAGGTAAGATGGCTAAAAAGCTACCTCGGTCGTGAACCGTAGGTAAGATGGCTAAAAAGCTACCTCGGTCGTGAACCGTAGGTAGGATGGCTAAAAAGCTACCTCGGTCGTGAACCGTAGGTAAGATGGCTAAAAAGCTACCTCGGTCGTGAACCGTAGGTAGGATGGCTAAAAAGCTACCTCGGTCGTGAACCGTAGGTAGGATGGCTAAAAAGCTACCTCGGTCGTGAACCGTAGGTAGGATGGCTAAAAAGCTACCTCGGTCGTGAACCGTAGATAGGATGGCTAAAAAGCTACCTCGGTCGTGAACCGTAGGTAAGATGCCTAAAAAGCTACCTCGATCGTGAACCGTAGGTAAGATGGCTAAAAAGCTACCTCGGTCGTGAACCGTAGGTAAAATGGCTAAAAAGCTACCTCGGTCGTGAACCGTAGGTAAGATGGCTGAAAAGCTACCTCGGTCGTGAACCGTAGGTAAGATGGCTAAAAAGCTACCTCGGTCGTGAACCGTAAAAAAAAAGCTACCTCGGTCGTGAACCGTAGGTAAGGTGGCTCGAGGGCAAAAAGGTTCTTTCTAACGATTCTGAATTCTTTTAAAACACTGTTGTCTGTATTTTCTCACTGGAGCTAGTGTCCTGGAGGTTCGAATGGTTTGGTAGGAATGTCTTTTTGGTTCGGAATGATTCACATTGTCGATTATTTTTCTGTTGACTGTCGTCTGTATTTTGACCGGTGCCACTGTTCTATAAAAATTGGCTGTCATCGGGAGTTCTTATCTTGACAGTATTGGCCACTGTCTGGGAGAAGTGCAGGCTGAAACGGACTGCAAATCGGAGGTCTGTCCACCTGGTAATCGATTATTTACTTTTTACCTTTATGTCACATCGTACTTTTTTCACTATTTACGGGAATGTCATTCCTCTTTCCTATATAAGGTGGTGGGGTTCCATTTCAACCCCACACCTTCTCTTTCTTCTCTCTCTCTAGATTTTGATTTGGATTATTCTCGGGATGGATTTGGATGAATGCGATGGCACGAAAGGCATGGAGGAGGTTTACGTGAACCTTGCTAGAGTGGACCCTTTCCACGACGCATCTGAGCCGGACACGCTGTAACGAGGTAAGTACTTTCTCACTTTTTCGTTATTTGGTTCAAATTCTAGGCTTTAGTATCCTTATCCAAACATGATTTGCATGCTAACCTTTAAATTGCCTTAGAGGACTCTAGTTAGAAAATATGAATTTCTTTACTTACAAGTAACACTTGTTTACTTTTGTGTAAGAATGTGCGCTATATGCATTGTGAATAGTAAAACTACGACTTTATGCATGCTAACAGTAAAAATAACATGAATAATGAACGTGAATAGTAAAAAACGTGAATAGTGCACGTGGATAGCGAAAACGTGAATAGTGCACGTGAATAGTAAAAGCGTGAATGGTGCACATGAATAGTAAAAACTTAACTAATGCCTGTGAATAGTGCACGTGAATAGTAAAAACCTAACTAATGCACATGAATAGTAAAAACCTTAACTAATGCACGTGAATAGTAAAAACCGAACTAATGCACGTGAATAGTAAAAACTTAACTAATGCACGCGAATAGTAAAAACTTGACCAATGCTCCTTGTCAGTACGGACGAGCGTGGATTAAAGAATAAAGAATTAACTAAATCCTACATAAATGACCCTAAGGAGAGATTTTACAGAAAATTGGTCCAAATTGACCAGACGTCTCTAGGTTAGATTCTGACCGAAAGAATAACTAGTCTTAACATGTTTTCATCAAATGCAAGCTTAGGAACCATATTTAAACTTTCTTGTATTGTTCTTTCTAGTTCCTCGAGATTTCCGGGACCACGGCCGAGATCCACGTGTGGTATTCTATGTTAGGCGCCGCGGCGAGAGCCCGTGTGCGTGAGTTGGGCTTTGAGCCCTTTATTTCAGCGCTGCCCCGCACCAATGGGGTGTGCGATCGCTTTGGCCTGTGGGCCCTATGCGAGAGGTGGGTTGACTCGACCCATACCTTCCACCTTTCTTTCGAGGAGATGACCATCTCGCCCTGAGATTTCTCTTTGCTGACAGGGCTGCGGGGGAGTAGCACTCCAGTTCCCTTCTGTTTTGACATGATACGTCCGCGGGTCGACCGCGCTAGGCTAGCCGCTTTGATTGGGCCAGGAGTTTACCCAGGTGCCAAATCCTCTCCAGCGAAGTTCATTTCTACCGCGAGCCTCTTGAGTCGCAGAGATTTTTGTGAGATGGATGACGCTGACTTGGTTGTCCGTAGCTTCCTAGTGTACACTATGAGTGAGACGATTTTCCACACCAAGAGCGGGAAGGTACATGCTGGTCTTATTCAGGCTTTTAGCGATTTGGTTGCGGCGGCGTCTTATGATTGGGCGGGGGCAGGCCTAGCCTTCCTATATAAGTTTTTGGATTTGACTTGCCGGAAGCGTAAGGACTTCGGTGGTTACACTTTCGCTCTTCTGGTATGTGTGCACTCTGGACTCGTCCTTTCTATCTTCTTCATGCTTTCCGTTCGTAACCTTTGTTTTTTACAAGCAGGTTTGGGCGTACGAGAGGCGGATTCTTCCTAGCCAGTCTCGGCATCGGTCACGAGTACCGAGGCTCCCTCTCATGACTCGATGGAGAGAGTTTGATTTAGGCGCAGAGAAGAGACGGACGGTGGCGCGGCTCCTAGCCTGGATTGACTCGCGGACCTTGGGACAGGTAGATATCTTCTAGTCGTGCTAGATTCTTGTTTGATTGGATCTGACTTTTTCTTTGTGTTTTTAGATCAAGTTTATGTGGGACGACCTTGACTTCGGTCCCGACTATGCATACGTGACTTTGATCCAGGAGCAGCAGTGCGTGCTCACCGGCCCTTGCGTGCAGGCCTGGTACTTAGGCGACCGGGGCATCACCGGGATTAGAGCGTCGCACTGGTCCCCGGGCGAGATCCCCGTTTCCATGTTCGCGGTGCGGACCATGCCCTTGTCGGTTATCCGTTAGGACTTGACCCGTCGGTTCGTGGGTAGAGAGGTGTGGGTTCACGTCGGGGGCCGTGATCTTTACCTATCGACTTTGTTGAGCGCGAGGGATGCCCCAGCGGTGGCGATGGATGTGGATCCCGTGGCACACGTGTTTTCGCGGGAGGCTATCGCGGCAGTCTTCGGTCAGGAGGAGGTCCCGGTGAGTGGTTCAGCCTATTTACCTTTATTCACGAGATAGCTAGCAGTATTCATTGTGTTTTCATTTGCAGGAGGGGTCCTGGAGGAGTGCTCATTTGTCAGACTTCTTCGATGGCGCTCGGGCTCAGACATCTACGAGCGAGCCCCCTACTATGTCGGCGAGTCCTCCAGCGCTGCCCGACCGGAGAGATCCTCTTTGGGTGTGCCCGTTCCGGACTACGGGAGAGATTTCGTGACCCTTTGTTATGATGAGTCCGGGGTAGCCTACGCGGGTGTCGAGATGGCTCCTCCCGTCTTCACATCGAGGGTACCATTTGACCCTTCCGACGTTTCTCAGACTACGAGAGAGACTTGTACTGACTACGTGGGGCTGTCCGGTTATCTCAGAGACCGCCTCAGCTTGCGCTGTGCCGACCACCTGGTATGTATCCTTGCCTTATTTTAGTGTAGTGGAATGCATGCATGTATGTATGATTTCTGTTCTTGCCTATGCTGCTTCTTTTTTTTTCACATCTGTTTTTTCTTCTTTTTTGTTCCTTTTTAGAGCGATCTTCACGCCCATGAGCGGAGACGGAGTGAGTCGGTGCGGGAGGCCGATGCCAGGGTTGGCCAGGTGTACCAAGAGCGGAACGACCACTGGTCGGAGGTGATGCGGAGGGAGACTAAGGGTCGCCTTGCTGTCGAGGAGAGAGCACGAGTCGCCGAGGAGAGACTCCGAGTTGCCGAGGAGGCCTTATCTGCAGAGCGGGCGTCACGCTTGAGGGATTTTGAGGACTACTGGGATATCCCTCCTTATTAGGCTTTATGGCTTTGTAGTAGTTTTTTATTAGGATTACCCCGATGTATATCTGATGTATAGGGAGCGGGGGTGGATAGCATGTAGGCTTTTTATTGTGAAAAGTAAGGTAGGAAATGTATAACTCATGATTCATATTACCATGCATTTAGTAGATTATGATGATTCCAATCATTCTCGTCAAATATATTCATGCCTTTATTTATTTACAAACAACAGAAATACTTAGCCTCTTATACATTGTTTTTGTAATTGCTCAAGTTATAACTACTGTTACCAGGACCCGCCTTTCGGTTTTCGGATCCCGGCGATTTTTCTCCTCTCCTTTTACTATCCCGAAATTTTCAAATGAGTGCCCTTTCGGGTTTTCACCCACTGGGATGTCCCTTATTGTTGCATAGGCCGCCCTTTACGGGTTTTCAACCTATCGGGAATTTTTCTTTCTTTTTTTTTTTTACGAAAAGTATTTCTTAAGCCTATCCAGGTTGGTAGGTTCGGAGAATTCCATGTCGTCCATAGTAGTTAACTTCACCGCTCCTTTGCTTAGTATCTTCTTCACGAAGAATGGCCCTTCCCAGTTAGGCTTAAACTTGCCCCTAGGGTCGGTGCGTCACACGAATCTGTTTCAGCACCATGTCCCCCTCTTTGATAGGGCTGGCCTTGACCTTTTTGTTGAAGGCTCGGGCCATCCTTCTCTGATATAGCTGCACATGGTAAAGGGCTTCCATCATTTTCTTGTCAACCAAAGCCAACTGCTCATATCGCTTCTTCACCCATTCCGTCTCGGGAATTTCTGCTTCCACTGCGATTCTCAACGATCGCTTTTCGATCTCAATCGACAGGACTGCTTCTGCCCCATACACTAAGGAGAACGGCGTTGCCCCCGTTGACATCCTAACCGTCGTGCGATAAGCCCATAACGCGAGTGGGAGCTGCTCATGCCAATTCCGATGTGATTCCACCGTTTTTATGAGAATTCTCTTAAGGTTCTTATTAGCTGCTTCTACTGCGCCATTAGCTTGCGGACGATACGGAGAAGACCTGTGATGTTCAATACCATGTTCTCGGAAGAGACCTCTCACTTCTCCTTGAAACTGGACCCCATTATCTTTGATTATGTGATGAGGCACTCCGAATCTGGTGATTAAGTGTTTTTCGATAAACTTCCTCATCTGTTTAGACCCCAACTTGCCAAACGACTCTGCCTCTACCCACTTGCTGAAGTAATCAATGGCGACTGCAATAAATTTGTGCCCATTCGAAGCATTAGGCCTCACCTCCCCGATGATATCAATGCCCCAAGCCGCAAATGGCCAAATAGGTGCCAACACATGCAATTCCATGGCCGGTAGATGACTATAATCCCCGTGGATTTGACAATCGTGACATTTCTTCGCATATTCGTTACAATCTCTTTCCATGGTGAGCCAGTAGAAGCCTTGCCTTATGATTTTCTTTGCTAACACCGCTCCTCCCATATGGGCCCCACAAATTCCCGAGTGTACCGATTCCATTGCCTCGCGGGCTTCTCCCGCATCCAAGCATCTCAGTTGTAACCCATCGATGTGCCTTTTGTAAAGCAAGTCGTTGTGGATGACGAACTGCCGAGCTAACCTTCTAATCACAACTTGATCCCTAAGTTCTGACTCTGCCGGGTATGTTCCACTTTTCATAAAGTTCACGATATCGAAATACCACGGCTTTTCATTTGCCCCTAACAGCATTACGTCTTCGTAGCATGGTTTGTGAGATCTCCTCAATACCAACGGTTTCGAGGCAAGGTTCCGGGGGTTGTCCCAAACTGACACTAAAGTGGCCAAAGCGTCCGCAGCCTGGTTCTGTGCTCGAGGGATATGATAAAAACGACATTCCTTGAATCTTTGTGCCAACCCTTCTAGCTGGTCTAGGTATGGACGCAACCTTTCTTCCCTCACTTCCCAGTTTCCCTGCGCTTGTTCGATAATCAGTTTTGAGTCGCCCCAAATTTCAACATATGATGCTCCCAGTGCTGCTAATGACTCTAACCCATAGATGCACGCTTCATATTCGGCCATATTATTAGTGAGAGGGAAGGATAGCTTCTTTGCCATCGGGATCCTTTCTCCCTCTGGTGAGATAAGTAATACCCCTACTCCGGCTCCATTCGAATTAACTGCTCCATCAAAGAACATTTTCCATAGTATAACTTCTATTGCGTTCAAGTGCTCATCGGGGAAATCATAGTTTATCTCTTCTTCTTCTGCGCTCAGGGGTTGGTTGGCCAGAAATTCTGCTACGGCACTCCCCTTGATAACCTTCTTCGTTACGTATTCAATATCAAACTCGGACAAAAGCAACAACCATCGGGCTAGCTTCCCTGTTAGAGACGGAGTTCGGTACAGATACTTCATGGGGTCCATCCGGGAAATAATGATCACTTTGTAAGATTGAAAATAGTGCCGTAGTTTCTTTGTTAGCCATACTACTGCTACGCACGTCTTTTCGATCATGTTATACTTAAGCTCGTACTCCAGGAACTTCTTACTCAGATAATATACCGCGTGCTCCACGCCCGTGTCCCCTTTCTGAGCCAGCATTGCCCCAATGGATCGCTCCTCGATTGCCACATAGAGGAGCAGCGGTTTTCCCAGTTTAGGCGGTCTCAGAATTGGCGGATTAGACAAGTAATCCCGGACCTTCTCTAAGGCCTGCTGACACTTATCATTCCAAATCGTGGGTTGATCTTTCCGTAGCAACTTAAAGATCGGCTCGCAGATTACAGTGAGTCTTGCTATGAACCGGCTGATATACTGAACCTGCCCCAGAAACCCTCTCACTTCTTTCTCATTCTTTGGTACCGGCATTTCTCGTATGGCCTTCACTTTGTCGGGATCTACCTCAATTCCCTTGTTTTCGATTATATAGCCTGAGATTTTCCCCGATGAAATGCCGAAGAAGCACTTCTTCGGGTTTAACCTTAGTTTGAATTCTGCAATTCGGGCCAAAAACTTCTCGAGTGCAGCAAAATGTCCCTCTCTCATCTCTGATTTGACCATCATATCATCCACATAAACTTCTACCTCCTTGTGTATCATATCATGGAACAGTGCTGTAGCCATTTGCTGGTAAGTTGCCCCGGCATTCTTCAAACCAAACGGCATCACCCTGTAGCAGTATGTTCCCCACTCAGTTGTGAACGAGGTTTTTGCTTTGTGTTTCTCAGCCATCTGAACTTGCATGTAGCCCATGAAAACCATCTACATTCGTGTGTAGGACACTTGATGCTGCACTATCGATCAATACGTCAATATGAGGCAATGCGAACTCATCTTTCGGGTATGCTTTATTAAGAGCTCTATAATCAACGCACATTCTCACTTTGCCGTCCTTCTTCGCGATGGGCACTACATTTGCGACCCAAGGGGGATAGTCGATTACTTCGATGAACCCTGCTTCTAACTGCTTCTTCACTTCTTCTCTGATCTTATCTGCCCATTCCGGTCTCATCCGTCAGAGTTTCTGTTTCACGGGCTTAGCATCGGGGTATGTCGGAATACGGTGAGTTACGATTGATTGATCGATTCCTGGCATGTCTTCGTACGTCCAAGCAAACACTATTTCGTATTTTTTAATTATTCTCTCAAATTCTTTCCTCTCTTCAATAGTTAATTCTTGAGCAATTTGTATAAGTTTAGGATTTTCATCTGTGCCAAGATTGAAAGTTGACATTTCTATTGCATTGATTTCAAATGTAGGCATGTTATATGAATGAGAATGCATGGAATGATCACGATCAACATCAAGCAAGTAAGCAAAATCAGAATTCATTTCATTGATAGTGTTGGCGAGTACATCGTCAGATTCAAATAAAGCAGTAATACAATTTTCATCGTCAGGGTTCTCGGGTTTCTCATGAACTTTGGAGGTACTGGGCTCGTCCACCGCTCCCACAGTGGCCTCAATAGTAACGACCTGCTCCTCGGCATTCAAATCTAACATCATAATCTCCTCGACGAAGCAACTTGCCTTTCCTTTGCCCCAGTCAGTCACATCATTGAAGATCTCAAAACCTGGCAGAATCTTTCCTTCGGTGCTAGTCCATGACTCGGGGGTCCCTGAATAAACCTTTCCATGCCCCTCATTCACGAAATACTTCCTTAGGCCCACCTTTCCTTCACTACTTATGTTGGACGGACTTCCCTGCTCATATCCTAAACCCCTCCGGGTTTTCTGACTCTTGAAGTCCGGAAATTCTGGCAGCCCTTGATGGTGTGCTCCCAAACCCATACCAGGGATGAAGCCTCCCTTCATCATCTTCACCACATCGGTGCTCATGCTAGACTCGTAGATCCCAGAAATTGGAATCCGGAGAACAGTTGAGGCTCAATTCCCAATGCTGCCGCCGAGCTCAATTTCTCAGCTCTAATTGTCACTATCTCCTCCCCGAAGGGGAACTTGATCATCTGATGGAGCGTGGAGGGCACACCTCCCAACTTGTGGAACCATGGGCGTCCCAACAATACAGCAAAGGTTACCGGGATATCCAGCACCGTGAACTCAGTTTCTTCTTCATGCGGCCCCACTTTCAACTTGGCCTTAAAGACTCCTTCAATATGCCTACGGCTATCATCATAAGCCCTGATCACAGTTTCCGAGGCCGTCAGGTCCCCTCTTTCTACTCCCAACTTAGATAAGAGTTTCAGCGGGCAAACATTAATGGCCGATCCATCATCGACCATCACACAGCTAGTTTTCTTCCCGTTAATTTCAGCTCGGATGTATAAAGGCTTGTTGTGAGCCTTCCCCTCTTCTGGGAGATCCTCGTCAGTAAATGTGATTTCGGTTTTCTTCCGGGCCATAATCGCCCCTACCAACGCTGCCGGCTCGGTATCGGTAGAAATAACCAAATTCTACAGCTCTTTCATCAGATTTTCACGATGGTATTTGCAATGGCATAAGACTTCCCACACCGTAGACTTAGCTTGTGTTTTCTTCAACTGCTCGAGGACTTGGTCATCTGGCTTGGGAGCCGATCCTTCCCCTATCTCAGTCTCAACCACAGGTGCCTTTCCCTCGGCCACTCGACCTGATCTTGTCATGACAGCAATTTCTGGTTCTTCATCAGATTCATCCCAAATATTGATAGGAATCCGCCGATTAGCGTCTTCCTCGTCCGAGGAACTTTCCCAAATGTCTACAATCATTAGATCCATAACGTGAGGAACGTTCGGATTCAAGTAAAAAGGATCCGTCGATCCATACAATGCCCAACCTATCAGATCATCATAATCCCGGAGGGACACTCTACTCATTCTCCTTGCTTCCAGTGGAATAGCTCCTCTCTGTATACACATAAGCTGCACCTTATCACTCATTGTTTCATGACACTGCTCATAGCGGTGCCTCCACCTCCTAGCATAATCCACGAATGGTTCCTCGGGGAACTGCCTGATCCTATCCAGATCCTCCAGGGATCCCGTCCATGGAACATACATCTCATATCTCGCCACAAAAGCATTCCTAAGAGGTATCCAATGACCCATTTCCTCCTCTAATAGGCCTTGGTGCCACAACAAGGCTTCTCCCATGAGGGTTCCCAGGAAATGTTCATGTAATTCACATTGAGGGAACCCAGCGTCGTACATATGGTTGCGGAATATCCTCGCATGGTCAATAGGATCACGGTATCCCCCATACCTAGGCATTGCTAACACTGCCTCGGGTGTTTCATAAGAGGGTGAGTCCGGGGTTTTCTCTACCAGCATCCATACCGTATACTCTTTGATAAACCTCTTTGTCATTGCCGCCCAATCGATCTTGACATGCATCGGAAGTGACATATACCACATCGACGGCTCACCCATCAATGAATTACAGAACAAACTGGTGATCTCTTCTTCCTTAAAGCCCAAAGGCCCCATGGCCGACAAGTAGAAGTGAAGGTGTTCCATGGGATATTTGTTGCCATTGTACTTACTGACCCTCGGTAGCGGACGCTTGATAGGTCCGATCTGCATCGCGAAGCGCTCTGCAGTCCTGTCTTCAGTCCTTTGGTACCTTTCTATAAATAAATCTGATAATCGATCCCAATCATGCTTGCAAGAGTCGGGTAATGAGTGGAACCATCCCAAAGGCTCGCCTATCAGCGAATGGTGGAACCACTGAGCAATCTCGTCCACCCCGAAGGATTCAACAAACATATCGCGCATATATTCACGCAGGTGCACATCGGGATTCTCTCCACCACTAAACAGACCCAATTCTGGCACAATAGTCCGAGACGACCCTTCCCCGGTCTCTTCAGCACTATCTTCATCATACGGTGCTCCACCGTCCAATCCTTCTCCCATCGGTTCATCCTCTTGTTCCTCGCCAAGGAAGGACACATATAGACCATTTCCTACATTGCTCTTTTCCTCGGAGTCCAACAACTCCTCTTCATTTTCCTCGAAGGATTTCATCACTACACTTTCTTTCAGACCGAATCCGATCATGCTCACCCTATGATTAGGCAATGGGTTACGCCTAGTGGAAGGGTTCGCTGACGAAGGATCAGCTATCTTCTTTTCCTCGATAAAATCTTGGATCTCATGCTTCAACCTCTCACAGTTCTCAATAGTATGCCCATAACTGCTGTGGAACTCGCAATACCCTCTAGCCTGTATCTGCGGAGTGGGCGGAGCCTTGTTATAAGGGGTAAGGGCTTTCAATAGTCCTTTCTTCTACAAACGTTCGAAAACCTTTGCGTAAGCCTGATCAAATTTGGCGAACCGCCTCTTTTCGATAGCATTAAGATCAAGCACTTTCACTGCTGCAGATTCTGCACTCGCACTCGGCCCTCCGGCACTATATCCAGACTTCGTCCACTTAGTGTAGGCTTTCTTTGGTTCTCCATCCCCCTCAACGGTCAAGGCACAGCTATACATCTGATTGAAATCGGTAAAAGGCATATACCGCAACTCATTCTTAATATACGGCAATGTGTTACCGACTACCATTCGGATCTGATCCTGCTCAAGCGGCTTTTGTTTCATAACCGCGGCCTTGGCCCTCCATCTTTTCACAAAATCGGAGAAAGATTCCCCAGTCTGCTGCTTAGTGCTCTCAAGCTCCTTCAAAGTGACCTCAAGCATGGTGTTGAAGCTATACTGAGCGATGAATGACTTCGCTAACTCTTTCCAATCCCTCTTCATCACCATCGGCAATGCATGAAACCATGTGAGGGCAGCCCCCTCCAGATAGGTGTTAAACAGCCCTAGGACTTGATCCTCAGTCAGGATCGTGTGCTTCATTACAGCGACATACTGATTCGTGTGGGCAGTGGGATCCCCAGTTCCATCGAACTTTTTCATGTCAGGGAGCCGGAATTTCAAAGGCAACGCCGTCGCCGATAAACAATTCTTCAAGTTATAAAAGTCCTGACTCCCGAAACTTCCCCCACGTAGATCCTGCACCTCCTGAGTGATGTGTTGCTTCCACTCCTCTTCCTTAGCTTTTTCTTTCTCAAGCTGCTTCCGGATATAATCCTGATAGTCATCCTCATTCCCAAAGCGAGGTCCATCGTTCACCTCATTCTCAGCGTGTTTACTGCCACTCTTGTCGTCCTTCATGGCCAGCTTAGCTATCTGGGCCACTATCGCAGCTAACTGCTCATTAATATTGTTCACAGAGTTTTCCAATCCGGCCACCTTTTCGTCGGTCGCAGACATGCTGACGGAAGAATGAGTATACCCGTATGAAGACGAATCAGAAGCCACAATTGCCGATTCAGAACTGTCAATCTGTAGCTGATCAAACTGCCTGACTAGCCGACTGCTCTCTCGGTACCACAACCGCTTAATGATGCCGTCTGCGTGAACGGTATCCATTAGTATGTATGCATGATTTTATATGCATGATTCGTGGTGTGTGCGTTTATTTATTTACGGATATATAAGATAAGAAGAACAAACATTAGTCTAATTACACGTATCACAATATCTCTCTTCCACCCTTATTCCTCCACACACTCGATGGTCCAAGTCTCTTTCCTAGGATTTTGGTTTGGGGCTCACATTGCGGTCCAGGGGACGCGTGATGCCGTCGATTATTGCGGAAAAATAAATCATTCACCATACAACACAGTTCGTTTTTTACGCATCAGCATTCAGTGACTAAGAAATCGACCAAGTTGGATTGTCCTTTCGGAATAACTCATCTTTCGTCCTTTCGTGAGACGCATTAGTTCGGGTTTTGACTCCCTTTGAGCGCATCTCAGTTTTTAGACGTGGTACGAGTTATTCTTCTAGTCCAATCGTTCGTTATTGTCAATGACTCGTTCCCTTTTGTTCGCGCGGGTTCGTGTCTCGATTTTTGGATTACAACGGGATCTTTTGGATCTATTGAGAGACGCAGCCACGTGTTTATTTAGTGATGAAATCACTTTTGGATTTTATTTTAGGGAACGGACTCATCGCGTAACGCGTTTGTTCTTAGCGTCGAGGATCCGTTTGCTCATTTTAGCTACGTGAAAAGACGGCGAGTCTTATTTTGAGCGCACGGTAATCTTTCGGCTAGCAACAATTCATTGTTCTTCCCAATCCATGGGATATATCATCTTAGTGTGGTTATAGAAAATCAACGTTTCGTTGAATCGCGTGTTTGTTCGAAGCGAGGATATCACCGTTTTCTTTCCTTTAGGCGTGAATTAAGCAAACACGTACATCGGGCCATATTTCTTGCAGTTTTGGTAACGGTCGAAATGATCGAGTCGTTAGTCAAAACCCGCAGTATCGTCCATATGGCGCAATTATGCGGTTTGGCTTAATTCGGCTTCGAGATTTTAAACGGGGTATACACTCGTTCGAGGCACGTATTCAACGGCATTGGTTTATTTTCTTTAACTACTCTCGGGATTGACATATATCATAGATTCGGAATGATTTTGGTCGTTTAGTTCATTTTTCACTTTTCTTTTCTTAGTCACTTCTGCGGACACGTCCATTTCTCTTAAGAACGACACGGGGCATAACGTAAAAGCTCGTCTTTTATTCGGAAGGGACGGGCTACTTGTGCGAAACTTTTCACGTTACGACAGGGTCGTTCAAAACAAAAATGTTCTTCGTTTTCGTTTCGTTATGATCTCGTTTTATCCTAATTTATTTAAAGAATGTGAATAACGGCTACTGTTAATATAGTCTTTTGTATCGGAATGTAACTATCCTTAACACCAAACCGATTCATACTAATACGTGCTTACGTCCTAACGTATTTCCTGAACGTGTGCCTTCGTCGGGACATAAAAAGGGACAAGGCGGGCCGCACATGTTCATTCATACGAGATGGCTAAGTCGTCTTTAGTTCAAATCGTTTCGATGTTTTAGGGTAATTAGTACACCGATTCAAGAGTATATATTAACGCATCGTCTCATTTTCTTTATATACTTTAGGATTTAGACACGTATCATGGCGATTTGAAAACACGAACTGATTCATTTATCACACCAAAAATAGTAACGGGTAATCCTATGGCAACTTCTAAGGCTACTATATGCTGACACGGCTGAGCGCGGGACCTCACAGGACCGCACAAATTCGCCCCTAACGAATGGATGGGGACCCTTTGGCGCCTTACTGTAAGGGGGAACTTACACTAGCCTCTTTCGAGCGACGAATGGACTCTCGCTAGAGGTTTCGCGGAAATTACCCAAAAGGTTTGCAATAATGCACATGAATGCATACGAAAAGAAATAATATGATCCGTCCCCGTTAAGGGCTTAATACACGCCTTCCGGAATCAAATTTCTCGCTTCCCCAGCAGAGTCGCCACTTGTTAGACGAGGTGCCGCGGCCTAATCTCCCGGGCGGACCGGGGGGTGGACACCTCATGGCGACGTAAGCGGTGATTGGCGCCGAAAGCAACCAATCGTGGAATCAAGCTGCTCGGCAGGACCGGAGCTCGGAGATATGGAAGAGTCGCCACCCACGAATGGGAAAATGAACACTGATCCCTTGCGGGAGACCGGTGTGGGTTCGGGAAACTTAGGTACGAGCCGAGAAGGCTAGCTCCTTTCCGGAGAAAGGCTACTAGGCACCCCGATATCGCCCGGTTATGAACCACCGGCCTCCTACTCAGCATGTTAGGCGATAACGGACTAATCGTATATTCCTTTAAGTTTAAAATTCATTTGAAACCTTTTCTTTCTCGTTTTGAAAACCGTTTTGAGCATATATTATTGAAAAGCCACTTTGGTAAAGAATCACCCATTTACATTAGTTCAAAAATACATAGGAAAGAGAAGGGGAGAAGGAAGAATTGATTTATTTACAACGTGATTTATGTTCCGTGTTACATACTAATTCTATACTAATTCACTTCCCCCAAAACGAGTTCATTTACATGGTTCGCACCTTAATCGCCGTTGGAACGATTTAGGTACGTTTCAAAACCCCGTTTGATGAAGTTCACCCGAATCGCCGTTGGAACGACTCAAGCGTTTGAAAACATCAAGATGAAAACCTTTAATAAGAAAACGTGGTTAAGCATACAAGTCAATTTATTTTGTACAAATCATTTAAGAAAACGATTCAAAAACTCTATTATTCACAATGAAAACGATTTTAATTACAAGGTTCGCTTAATCCGTCGTTGGAACGGACTAAGGTTTTAAAACGTGATGTTTTAAGAAATGATTTTAAAATGTCAATAAGACACTATTTATTTTCATTAGGAACCTCTAAAAAAACTTTTAGTTTAAATAATTAAATTGAAAACTCTTTTTGTGATTTATTTTCCCATTTTTTACTCAATAGACTCTTTATTTGTTATAATTACAATAATAACATATTAAATCAAAATTCACTCCAAATAAAACCTATTTAAAATATGGACCCATAAATGTCCCAAGAATAAAGAAAATAATATAGGCATATATATACATTTTAGCTAAAAAAAACCATGAAATATTTATAGATAAAATAAGAATAAGTGAAAAGATACTATGTAATAAATATATAAGAAATAATAACAAAGATACTAAATATAATACATTTTACTTTAAACATGTCAAAATAATGGGTAAAGCTCTTAAATAAGAAAATAACATTTATCCCCAAAATAGTTTTATCTAATAATAACTAATATAATCCAAATAGCCCAAAAACTATATATATATATATATATACATAATGTAGTTTAAATGACTTTAAAGAAAATATATATACATATACTTAAATTAGATCAAATTAATGAAAAATAATACATAAACATCCTAAATAACTATATGTACCAAATATCTAAAAATAGTTTGAAAATATATATTACATAAATATACATATATATATAAAGGATCAAAAGCTTAAAAGTTAAGAAAGAGGGATCAAAACAGCATTTTTTACATTTTGGCAGATTTACCGACGGAAAATCCGTCGGTAAACAGCAATCAGTGATAGAAATGGTAAATTACAACAGCACTCCAATTATTTCCAGATTTATTCAAAAGCTTTAAATTAAGTCTAATTCAATCGTTTTGGATTTCCGAACTACCAAAAATGGATCATAGTCTATAACGGAAAAGTTCCTAAACGACGTTTTTATTTTAAAACGTTATTCGGAAATATCCTTTTTAAAAAACTTATAATTACAACATCTTTTAATACCCGAACTACCTTTTAATCGGATCACGGTTCATATTGGGATATCAAAACGAGGTTTTTTATTTTAAAACAAAACCAAATTTTATTTAACACGAGATGAAAATTAAATGAATACGCAAAATTAAATAAAACGTGATAAAATAAATAAATAACTAAATAAATAAAAACTATGACATAAAAATAAAAAAATAAAAGAAATAAATTAAAGGAAATAAAACGAGTCTAGTCATCGGATAATACCTTAAGTTCGGTATTGACGGTTGACGTCGGTTGATTCCACGAATCGTGCTTTTCCGGTGTTTTTGGTAAAATTTTAACTTTTAGGAGATTTGGAATTTTTAGGAAAAAAAATGTTTTTTCCCAAAAAATCAATTTTCTCTCTCTAAAAATGTTTAGAGTGAGAAAATCTTTCCCAAAAAGCTCCCCCTTCCCAAATGCATGGGGATCCGTGCCTTTTATAGGCATTAGATCCCCGGACGGAATGGGCGACGCCCGAGCAAGATCGGGCGTCGCCCAAAGGGGTTGGGCGGCCGCCCAACCTCTGTTGGGCTATCGCCCAACCTCTGTTGGGCTATCGCCCAACATTGTTGGGCGATCGCCCAACAATCGTTGGGCGCGCGTCCAACCGTCGGGCGCACACGCCCCGTGGCTGTCGAGCGTGCGCTCCGCGCCGCCGGGCTCGTGCGTCCAACGGACGTTGAGCGCGCGCCACTCGCAGTCGGACGCGTGCGTCCAGCGGACGTCGAGCGCGCGCCCCGTGCTATCGGGCGGGCATCCGACCATCGTTGGACGCGCGTCAGCTGCCGCTGAGCACTCGCGAGCCGCCCAATCGACGACCGCGCACCATCGCAACTTCTCCTTCCTTATTATATATTATTTTTTGATTTTAAAACTTCCGGAATCAACCGTTTCAACCATCTTGTTTACAGGTTTTCGTCACAGGTCCTCCGACTCGGTGTCTACAGTTGGTCATCTGTGTTTGGCTGGGTTAGATGTTGAGAGAGTTGGTGGACTACTTACGAGAGGTCAGATCTTGTGTGAGTGAGGTAAAGTAACTTGCCTATAATTTGTCTGTAAGTTGTTATATCTGTTAATGGGGTAAGATATGGGCTGGGTTTGTGATTTGGTAGTATTGGGGAAGAGGCTGGCTTACAGTCGAGTAGGTTTACTTCTTGTAGCAAGTTTAATGTACGCTTTCACCGTGGCATGTAGAGTCCCCTAGAGCTACTAGCAAATTCGAATCTGAGAAAGTAATAGATGGCTCTAAGATCCTTGATGCTGAAGGAGTCATGGAGATGCCCTTTTGCTGTGGAGATGGCCTGATCGTCATTACCTGAAATAATAATGTCATCAACATAGACAAGCAACATTGCTATGGACCCATTCATCTTTCTGATAAAAAAAAGATGGATCAGCACTAGATTGGAGGAAATCCATGGACTTAATGAAATTTCTTTAATCCATTTAACGACGGTCAGGTTCTGTCATGTTTCGTCATCACACATGACATTAGCCTATTTTCTTACTGTCATTTTACCCTTGTTATGATGCAGCTTATTTATTACTGTCGTCACCTTTAATGTCATCAAATGACATTTTTACAATTAAAACCGTCAGGTTAGCGTGTGGGAAATTGGCATATTTAATTTGAGATGACAGTTCGTATAATAATTTCTGCCGTTATAGCCTGTTTAGATGGCACACGTCTTAATCAATCATGTCAAAAGATTTTTTTTCATGTGATAGAAACATTAATTTTAATGTCTTTTTATTGCTGTTTAGATAACATTTTTAAAAATTAAAATGTCACTTTATGCGTTCTTCTTTGTTTGAATTTCTGGTTTTTATACCTGAATACAGAAACATTCTAAAATATGAAGATTAAATTCTGTATATCAATGGTTTTAATTTTATTGGAGACCAATACTCATAATATGTTTACATTTGTGCCTAACGTCAATCCATATCTTGAATAACCAATACATTTCTGAATTAAAACACAAAAAAATAACCAATCTTCCATAAGTCAATCCATATCTTGGAGTAATAATTAGGCCTATAATCCCAAAGGTCTTGGTATCTGCAAAAGCCAAGCAAGTCATTAATATTACACACAACCCTAAATTCAGTAGTAATTACGTGACCCTTCCCCTTTCACGGCCTTTCACTTACCACAATCATATCACTGTAAATATATGCATCATAATTCAGAATCATACCTTCAACAACCAGAAAACTTACCAACAATGAATCCCCTTGTTGAAACTCCAGGAGACATAATTGCTGACTTGAATAAGTTGTACAATGAGAACCCAGGGTGGCTTCTAGCCATCAATGGTCACTACAAGAAAAACTGCTATCACCGGCACAGTCCACCGACAAATTATTTTGTGTAAGAATCACCGACGGAACACCGATAAAATATATGTGTCGGAATTCACCTACATAATGACCTACACATCCTTAGAATGTGTAGGTAATTTTTGGGGGAATTTTTTCGGATCCATTTACCAACACTTTTAGTAGGTGATTCTTATTGTCGGTGATATCACCGACATATGAAATTAGTCACCGACAATTAAATTTGTAGGAGCCTAAATTATGTGATATATATATATATATATATATATATATATATATATATATAATAGGAATAAAAAAATAATAGTATATATAGTGGCTTTTACTCTTAACCCTAATTCCCTCATCTCCACCGATTACAACAGATACCCAAATCTCCCCATACCTAAATCTCCTCTCTACGTCACCAGCGCCGATTCTCCTAGACGAAGTTCCTCTTGCTCGCTTCACACCTATCTATTGCGATGGAGATCCTTACCAAGAGATCCACCTCCATAGCCATCTTTCTTGCTGCTTTTGGTGCTTTCTCATATGGGATGTATGATGTATCAGTGGGTAAGGGAAACCAGATCTGCAGATACCATTTCATCATTTTTAATTTTTTAGGATTGTGCCCTGCAGTATGTTCTTTTCTCCATTTTATTGGTTTATCTTGATGGTTTTAGCATTTGGATTTCGATTAAGCTTTGAATCGTTGTTTATCTAATTTTGCTTTGGTTTTCGGACACATATTCTCGCTTGCTGCTATTATTGTTTTGGTTGTGGAGGTAATTTGCTTTTTATTTGGTCTGCATTTTTTCAGTGTCCTTGAATTTGTTTGAATTACTTTTTGTGAACTGATGTTGTTAGGATGTGTGATTTTGCTTTTGAATTTCTGTTTATATGTGATTGTGTTTTATTATCGTGTTTTGCTTGATTTCAGGAAAAGCTATATTCTTATTTTTTACAACTCCATGGCAATGTAGATAAGCGCTCTTCATAATCTTCTGGCTGCTTCAGAGATTCATGATAAGAGTAAAAAAAATTAGTACAATGGAGGAATTGAAATCTCTCAATTCTTATTTGGAAAAACCCAATAAGATTAGAAATTAATCATGTCTTATATACTTAATCATCTCACTTGTAAATTAAGTTTGATGTGGAATTTTCTTGTGTCTTCGGGTACAAACTCAAAAAATTAGGACTCTTATAATTTGGATGACCAACTGAAGAAGAAAATTCAGCTTCAATGTATGATGATCCTCCAGTGAAAAGTTTCATCAAGTTGAAAAAGCAGAATGTAAATGGCAGCTCAAGTAGTTCACAAACCTTAGACCAAAACGACGAAACATCTCTACTTAATATGTGGTAATCTTATTTTTAACTATGAATTCTGAAATGAAGTTGTGTAACTCTGGATGTCTGGATTTTGGTTGCAGAGGTCTTTTGGTAGATAAACGATTTGATCCTTATTGGAGAATGGTGGATATATTAGTGACACCCCTGTTTCTGGTACAAGATTCAAAATTGGGTTTGTCATACTATCCTTTAATCTAATTTTTTCATCATTTGAACATAAGAAGCATTGGTTTTCTACATTCATGTTACTTGTATAATCTTAAACTCATTCGTGCATTCAATCAAAGTTTATTCTAAATATGCCTTATTCAAACTTGTGATCTATTTAATTAGCATGAATACCTTGAAAATATTATGCAGCACTCAGGAGTATTTAATGTGGTTTAGGATGTTGGTAACTTGTGACATTTGGGTAATCTTTTGATTCAAACGGGAAGCAAATGCTTTTTAAAATACTCTGCATTGATATATATATACTACTTAGGAGAATATGTAAAATATGTAGCTCTCAAGATATGTTCTATCAATATGAATATGTAATTTCTCATAGAGAATAAAATACTATGATAAGATAATTATATCGTTGTTGATCAACTTATTGATCCTGACTTCGAAACTGTAAGCATTATGCTGTTTTAGGACTAACATAGATTTATTGAAGCGAAGGCTATTATAGAGAATGTTTACAGGATACACATTGTTTCCTATAAGGTAATTTTCCGTTTCTGGCATAGTTGTGTGATAATCTTGCTTAGTTCGAGTTCATGTAGTAAATTTTCTGCTCTTATTATTGCAAAGGCTTCCCTACAATTTGCATCAGCAAATTTGTGAACTTTGGGCTGTTAATTGATTTCTATGTGCACATTTGTTGCATTGCAGGAATGAACAAGTGTAGCTTCGAGGCAAGAAGTTCGGTAAGCGTTCAGTCCTTGTCAGAATGTGAGCAGAAATTCATAGTGACCCCAAATTCAGTAACAGATGGAACGTCACAAAGTCCTCTCGCTTGTACAATGGAAAATAACAGATTGGTAAAACCTATAGTCACGAATGGAGCTATATAGATGGTGAAGACTATGCTGGAAGATATACCATGCCTTTCAACAAAGGGAGATGGCAAAAATTATGAATCAGTTTAGAGGTAAAGGAAAAGGCTGGTCTTTCTTTGAATGCTTATTCATTAATGCAGGAACTGCTGCAAAAATTATGGACTAAAAAAGAAAACTTATTTTTGTTTTTCAAATGGCATTTAGGACCTTGGTTGAGCAATGTTGACAGCTTCAACGATGATGTGAAGCTTCAACGATTATACGAAGCATATCTGGTTCATGGGATGGATTTAGAGAAGGTAAACATTTTATATGATGGGGTTTCGATAAGATATCACTCCTTAGGGTGCTATATCATAAAGTTTTATTCTAAACAAAGTTAACTTTTATTAACCATCTGATTTCTATTTCTCATTGATTTTCAGATTGCTGCTAAAGTGCCTAATGGATATATAGTTTATTATTCTATTGATCTTTTTTTTATTAGCTTATAGCATATATATGAAGTTCTACCTGATTTAATGCTATTTGTTTTTTATAGTTCATGAAAGCTTAGTTATTTGAATGAAGCCACTAAGGCAATTTCTTTTTGCATTAACTATTTTCAACGTGAGTAGTGGTAATGTAGTGCTTAAATTACTCCAGTTCCTGCACTTTTTGTGCATACAGGTTGCGAAGGAAAAAGGGCAGCAAATCATATTTTTAATTATTTAGTTATTTAAATAAATTTACCGCAAGTATGGTTTTAGTGTTGTAATTGCATTTCGTGCGGATACAGTTGCTTTTCCTATAACATTTTTTTATTTGTATCAAATTATTGGTTTTTGTATTTCTTTTTTGTAATATATATATATATATATATATATATATATATATATATATATATATATATATATATATATATATATATATATATATATATGAGTTTCCTTCAATCCAAATAAATAAATTAAAAAAAATATATAAAAATGATTGGAATATAATTTATAATTTCCGACCCAATTTCCGACCAACATCTGTCGGTAAATTATTTTAAATTAATATTTAAAAAAAGAGATCACCGACACATATAGGTCGGTGATATTCTCGGAATTTCCGACACAAGTCACCTACTAAAAGCAGTCGGTATTTCCGACACAAAGCACCGATTGAATAATGTGTCGGTGATTTTTTGTGTCGGTAAACAATCGTCGCAACTGCTTACCTACGAGGTCAACGCCAACACATCAATATCCGTCGGTCTTCCGTCGGTGATCTTGATCACCGACGCAAATTAGATAATCACCGACGGATATTTGCGTCGGTGATAGTGTTTTTTCTTATAGTGGGTACGTATGTCAATCCATAGTTGTTCTGTAAACCCTTCCTGGTTTTCTAATGATTCTTCTTGGATGATAACGTACAGGTCCTCTCGATGGTAACTTCTTCATATGGTCGATCAGGATGAAAGGCCCCCAATACACCCCATATGAAAGGGGTGTATTTGAAATCGGAATTAGCTACCCTCTCGATTTCCCAAACAGACCTGCAAGAGTAATATTAACTCAGATCAGTAAGATATAATCACCTACATGAAACATACACTAATAAATCTCTCCTCTTATTCTCAGTTTTGGTTCCGGAATAGGATATATCTGTTGAAACACCTTTCCACAAGATTTCGATTTGACAAAATTATTTAAGTATAATTAAATACTCTATAACACATTAAGTTTAAATGTTTTGATTTATTGTTACTAATGTGTTTGTTCAATATTGAGTTTATAATTGTTATAAGACATAAAGATCATAAGGCCCAAGCCCTATATAGAAGTCAAAGCCCAAGTCAAACAAGGCCAAGGCCACTCAGCCCGCGTGTTTCAAAACGCTACCGTTGAGTATTGAAACGCAGCTCACCAATGAAGGATCGAGAAGATCCACGTAGACAACTTCGGTATGAAGCTGCTGAGCTGTCTCGACAAAACGTACAAGACAGCCGCTGACCACAAAGCAACTTCCAGACCAAGTATTTCCTTTGTTGGTAAAGAACAGAAGACGTAGGAAGCTGTCTGTTTGACATTACCCGATTTGGAGGAACATACTGCCACACTGACCGAAGAACAGAAGATGCTGGAATCTGATTGGCTAAGAGAACTGCTGAACAGACTGAGTGAAAGCGACATGAAGCCGTTTCCCTCCAACGGTTATTTCGAAATTCGAAATAACCAGAAGCTCTCACATCTCTCTATAAATAGAGCATTCAGAATCCTCAGTCTATATAGAACTTTGAGCAATAGCCGTTACGCTGACCAAAAGCATACAAAAGTTCTGTATACAAAAGAAAAGCAAATCTTACACAACAATTTCATATCTGTGTAAAAGTCTAGAGTGATTGATCCTCAATCATCTAAGGTGTTCTAGCAATTGTTGTTTAGGACAAATCTTAATCATTTCTAGAATTAGAAAGGAGAAGCTGAGTACTCGTTTTTAAGTACTTAGTGAATTAGAATAGAAGTGAGTAGAGGTATAGAGGAAGGTACTCTTGTTATACTCAGCTTCTGATTTGTAAAGGGTTTTTGAGTCTCTACCTTTAAAGAGCTCAGTAGTGAATTGGAAATCTCGGAACGTGTTCCGGGGATAGGACGTAGGCTTAGAAGAAGCCGAACCTGGATAACTCCGCTGAGTGAAGTATTTCTAACCCTTAACTCCTTAATATATTGCTTGCTTAAAACAAACTAAAACTGACCAAGTAAAAGAGGTCAAGCTGAGTTGTGCGCTGCCAACGAATTAGTTCAGGAATAGACTCTAAGTGCTATTTCCTGACTTAAGCAACGAAACTGACCTAGTCACTAGTTGACTAAGCCAGTGTCTTGCTGATTGCTCAGCGCCGCTGTCATATAATCTTTTCTTAAAGAAAAGAAATTTGCCCTAATCATAATAAAAAGGTAGAATAGTTCCTACCCCCCCCCCCCCTTAGAACTATATTTGCAACCTTATAAGGGACCAACAAGTGGTATCAGAGCCTAAAAGCTCATTACTAAAGGTCCAACAACCTTGAGTTGATCCATACCATGGGTGAAAACAGCACTCGGTTTCTCCCTGGAAACCAGACAACTCAGATATTACCTGAGGGGCTGTCCATTACTAGGCCTCCCCTATTCTTTGGGTCAAACTATACCTTTTGGAAGAATAGGATGAAGAACTTCATTCAAGCTACAAACATGAGTGCTTGGCTATCTATAGTCCAAGGCCCATTTGTATCTGTGAAAGTTGTTGCTGGCCAGTCAGTTGTTAAAGCTGAGGTTGAATGGACAGAGGATGATCTCAAGAAGCTACAAAATCATGCTTCGGCTATAAATATGCTTCACTGTGCGCTGGATGCTGCAGAATACAACAAAATATCAGGTTGTGAGTCAGCACAGGAGATCTGGAAGAAGCTGGAGGTGACCTACGAAGGAACCAACAAGGTGAAGGAGTCCAAGGTCAACCAGCAAATGAGATTGTATGAGCTGTTCGAAATGAACAATGATGAGGGGATTTCTGAGATGAATGCAAGATTCACCAACATCATTAATGAGCTCAAAAGATTTGGAAAAATCTTCACTGAAGAAGAAAAAGTCAAGAAGATACTCAGAAGTCTTCCTAAGGACTGGCAAGCCAAGAAGACAGCCGTTGAAGAAGCTCAGGATTTAACCACCTATAAATATGATGAACTCATCGGCTCACTGCTGACCCATGAGATATCCATGAAGAATTTCGAGGTGAAGGAAAAATCCGAAGAGAAGAAGAAAAAATCACTTGTCATGAAAGCTGACTCAACTGATGATGGCTCGACTGACGATGAGGAGATGGCTATGTTCACGAGGAAAATGAAGAGGCTGTTCAAAAGAAATGACAAATACTCCAAAAAGCCTTATAGAAAATTTGACAAGTATAAGGCTGACTCAAGTGACAGCAAAATCAAGAAGGACAGCTCGAAGCCCATTACATGCTTTGAGTGCCATCAAACCGGCCACATCAAGTCAAGCTGCCCAACGCTGAGGAAAGACAAGAAGAATGGCAAGAAGGCAATGGTGGCAATATGGAGTGATAGTGATGATTCTTCATCAACTGAAGCTGAGGCCACAGAGTCAGCTAAGATATGTTTCATGGCTGACGAACTTGCTGAGCCATGCATTTCTGAGCATGCTGACCAATCTGATGAGTCAGATAATGAAGAGCAATCTAATGAGGTAATCTCACTTTCTCAACTCAGAAATGAAATGGGTAATGCCCTGAGTGATCTCTATACACTTGTTAAAAAGTGTAACAAGAAGATTAAAGCACTCAGCCGGCGCTGTGATGAAGTAGAAGAGGTCAAACTGAGTGACCTCAGATATCTTCTTCAGGACAACTCAGTTTTGCATGAAAATATGAAAACCATCCATGAGTCTGTCTCTGAAGTCCAGTCAGTTTCAAAGAAACTGAGGAAGGATGTCACAACCATTCAGAACCAATTAAAGGTTCCAAACAAAAACAATTTTCCGCTGAGAACTCAGTATCAAGGTACACAGTACCAAGGTACTCAGCAGAGACGAAATCCCCAGTGAAGAGTCCAATGTGACTTTTATGGGAAGTTAGGACACACCACTAAGGTGTGCTGGCACGCTCAGCACTGGGGTGCTGACAAGTCAGTAAAGAATCCTAAACAGAAGGTCAGTTGTGACTTCTGTGGAAAAAGTGGCCATACTATCAATATATGTCGCCACAAAATAAAATATGATGCTTTACCTGTTGAACCTAACAAGTCAGGACCCAAAAAGAATTGGGTACCTAAAGGAAACTGATCAAAATGCAGGTAAGCCTGAGATGTGCCGAGAAGTCAAAAATGTGGTATATTGACAGTGCATGCTCAAGGCATATGACAGGTGATGAAACTCAGTTCATCACATTTGAACGTAAACGAGGAGGAAGCGTAAGTTTTGGAGACAACAGAAAGGGTAAGATAGTAGGATCAGGCACCGTTGGAGGTAATCCCACTATTGAATCTGTCTCCCTAGTCAGCGGACTCAAATATAACTTACTCAGCGTAGCTCAGCTATGTGATAATGGGAGAAAAGTTATATTTGATGATACTGGATGTAAAATATATGAGGGAAAAATGAATTAGTTAATTTTAACTGCCCCTCGGATAGACAATGTCTTCATGCTGAACCTAGAAAAGAAGTTTTCAAAAACTGTATGCTTAGTCACAAAGGAAGAAAATTCCTGGCTATGGCACAGGAGACTTGGTCATGTAAGCATGGACCTCCTAGCCAAATTAGCAAGAAAGCAATTGGTTGAGGGACTGCCTGAACTTAAATTTCAAAAAGATCAACTATGCCACGCTTGCCAAGCTGGAAAACAAACCAAACGATCTTTTCATAGTAAAAACATTGTCTCAACTAAACGTCCGTTAGAGTTACTACACTTGGATCTCTTTGGTCCAGTCCAGCCGCTGAGTCTGGGTGGAAGAAGATTTTCCTTGGTCATTGTAGATGACTTCTCTCGGTATACGTGGGTTATCTTGCTGACCAGCAAGGATGAGACCTTTGAGACATTTTCAAACTTGGTTAGAAAAATTGAAAATGAGAAAGACCTAAAATTAGCTCATATCCGTAGTGATAACGGTGGAGAATTCAAAAACCAAAAGTTTGTTGAATTCTGTGAAGCCAGCGGCATTGACCACAATTTCTCTGCTCCTAGAATGCCTCAACAAAATGGGGTTGTAGAAAGGAAGAACAGGACTTTGGTTGAAATAGCCAGGACAATGCTGGATGAGCATAGGCTTCCAAAGTATTTTTGGGGAGAAGCTGTTAACACGGCATGCTATATTCTAAATAGGGCTCTAGTTAGACCTATACTTAAGAAAACCCCTTATGAACTTTGGAAAGGACGAAAGCCCAACATTGGATACTTTCGTGCCTTTGGCTGTAGATGTTTCATTTTAAATACCAAAGATAGCTTAGCCAAATTTGATTCAAAAGCTGATGAGGCTATCTTTCTAGGCTACTCAACAAACAGCAAAGCATACAGAGTTTTTAATAAGAGAACCCAAGTATTAGAAGAATCTATACATGTGCAATTCGATGAAACTGACCCTGCAGGAAGATACCAGCCGCTGATAGAAGATGAACCAAACTCAGCACCTGCTGATCAAGAACCAGCTACTGAGTCCTTCACAAAACGGCTGACCAAGAGTAAGAGTGAACCTAAAATTACTTTCACTGACCAATCTACTTCTGCAGAGAATGTTGAAACACGAGTAGAACAAGACACGAATCTACCCAAGGAGATAAGAGTCCCAAGAGGGCATTCAGAAAATGCAATTCTTGACTCAGCTGGAAATACGCTGATGATAAGGAATCAACTAAGGAAGTATCTCGGCAATGTAGCTTTCGTCTCAGTTCAGGAGCCGAAGAACTTTGCCGAAGCTGAGCATGACGAATTCTGGATGAATGCCATGCAAGAAGAACTCGACCAATTCAGGAGGAATAATGTATGAGAGCTAGTGCCGCATCCAAGAAGCCAAAAGACCATTGGAACAAGATGGGTCTTCAGGACCAAGCTGCATGAACAAGGAAACGTAGTCAGAAACAAGGCAAGACTTGGAGCTCAGGGCTACAGTCAGCAAGAAGGTATTGACTACGGTGAGACCTTTTCCCCAGTGGCAAGGCTAGAAGCAATTAGGATTTTATGTGCATATGCATCTTATATGAATTTTAAACTGTTTCAAATGGATGTTAAAAGTGCATTTCTTAATGGAGTAATAAACGAGGAGGTCTATGTCAATCAGTCTCCAGGGTTTGAGGATCCTAAGTTCCCAAACCATGTTTACAAACTCAAAAAGGCTCTGTATGGCCTCAAGCAAGCACCACGTGCTTGGTATGAGAGGCTGGCCAACTTCTTACTGACTAGAAATTATGTCAGGGGTCAAGCTGATACAACCTTATTCATTAAGAGAAAGGGTAAAGATACCCTGCTGGCACAAATATATGTAGATGACATCATATTTGGTGCTACTAATGAATCTATGTGCAAGGAATTTAGCAAGCAAATGCAGACTGAATTCGAAATGTCAATGATGGGAGAACTCAACTTCTTCCTTGGACTTCAAATTAAACAAGGAAAGAATGGCATATTCATCAGTCAAGCTAAATATGCCAAGGAGATATTGAAGAAATATGAACTAGAACATTGTAAGCCAATATCCACTCCTATGGGCACTGACACTGTCCTCTGTGCTGATGAAAATGGTAAGTCAGTAGACAGCAAGTTGTACCGAGGTATGATTGGCTCTTTACTTTACTTAACAGCAAGTAGACCGGACATTCAGTTCTCAGTATGTTATTGTGCTAGATATCAGGCTAATCCTAAGGAATCCCATTACATAGCTGTAAAAAGGATCCTTAGATATTTGCAAAGCTCAGTTAATGCAGGTTTATGGTATCCAAATACTCATGACTTTACACTCATTGGATACACTGACGCTGACTATGGCCGAGACAAGCTGGAAAGAAAAAGCACCTTTGGAGGATGTCATTTCCTAGGAAGCTGTCTTGTATCTTGGTTCAGCAAGAAGCAGGCGTCAGTAGCCCTGTCCACAACTGAAGCTGAGTACATTGCTGCTGGAAGCTTTGTTGCTCAAGTCCTATGGATTAAGCAACAGCATGAAGATTATGGTGTTCAAACAAAGACAATTGAAGTTAAATGCGACAACAAAAGTGCAATTGACCTCTCAAAGAACCCAATCCAGCACAGCAGGATGAAGCATGTCAGCATAAGACATCACTTCATCAGAGATCATGTACTCAAGGAAGAAATTAAGCTGACTTATGTGCCAACAGATGAGTAGCTTGTTGATATCTTTACAAAGCCTCTAGCACGAGAGCAATTCAGCATACTGAGAGAAGCCATTGGTATGTTTAATCCACTGTCTTAAATTCCTAAGTAAAAATGTGATATAATGCATGCTAAATGTTAACATGCTGAGTGTTTTAAAGAGTATCTGTCAAAATCACATGCACAGTAACTAATGCACACTGAGTAAGTTATCTCAGACCGAGTAACTAATTACTCTCACTATCCGTTGCACAAAACTGACTACTCAGAATATGGAACGTTTGTACCAACAAATGCTGAGTAAAGGTAATCATTAGCATTCAATGCAAACGCACGCGTCATGACACCTGTAAAACGCATGCGCCGAATATGTCATAAAGTGTCATAAATGTCAGGGTTTCTGCCGATTGGACAACCCAAAGGCAAAATCGACCTAAATTCAAACGGAAACCTTAATTAAAAATCTATAAATAGTGGGTTTTTCCCCACTACCTTCTCTTTACGCGTACTGAACTTTCAAAAGCTTCAGAATTTCCTTAAGAACTTAAGAACTTCAGAACTTCTAAAATGACTAAAGCCTCTTTTAACATCTCCGGTGTCGGTCATTCCCAGACCACCACCGATGAACAAACAACCAACAATCCCCCAACTCAGCCTTCACCCTCCAAAGCTGCTGGTCATGGCAAAGAAAAAGCCATTCAAGCTCAGGGGAAACCAGCTAAACCTAGACAATACATTCGAGTATTCGAGAATGTACGAGAATGGAAAGTGGAACCTTCTCGCTGGGTTTCTCAGACCTTCATCGACTCAGAACAACCGTTCTGTGAATGGATAAAGAACAACGGGTGGACCGAGCTCTTCTCACTACGATTCCCAACCTACCCTGACCTCGTTATGGAATTCTACCATAACCTTAAAACTGACTCCAAGAATCATGACTATTTAGTCACTGAGGTACGGGGTAAGACCATCTTCATCAACCCAAAATACTTGGGATCCCTACTCAGCCTCAAAACTGAAGGTGCCGAATTAAGAAGAAACGATGACCAGGAGGACATCTACTATGATGAAACTTTCTGTAAGCCTGCTGGGTACATTAGAAAGGTATCCAGCTCGTCCATGGGTCAGCATCAGAAGATGGCCCATTTCCTACTGGTCCAACTAATCTACCAAAAGGTCAACTGCACCAGCTCAGCATCACACTTCGAGATGTGCTTTATCTGGCACATGCTGACCTTCAAACCAATAAACATGCCAGTGTTTCTCATAGCTGGGTTTCTGCGCAGCACAAACAATCTTCGACTCGGCTCATTGATCACTAAGATCCTAGTTGATCACAAAGTTGACCTTCAAGGAGAAACTTGCGTTAAGGGATCTGAGATCACTGCCGCTTCACTACGTGCTCTCAAATTCAATCAGCCCTTAAAGAAGGGAAAATTCGTTGAGCAGCCTGAAGATCAAGCCGAAAAAGAACCACCTGCTGAGGTGATTGTTCCAGCAAAAGGCAAAAGAACAAAAGCTCCTGCTATCAGAAAAAGGAAGCCTACTGGCACCCCATCTAAGGAAACTGAGCCTCAATCCAAGAAATCCAAATCTGCTGCTGAGTCAAACCTAGAGACTACTCAGTCAGCTGAAAAGCACTGCAGGCAAGATGAGCCTGCAACTGAGGGTACAGCTGGTGCTCCTCAGAAGAAGCAAAAGACTTCTACCCTTTCACCCATCCATGCTCTTCACTTGACTTCATTGTCACGTCGGACTCACATTATGCTCAGCATTATGCTGAAGAAACTGAGCAACAGGAAGATGAGGTGGACCTAGACGAACATTTCGTCACTCAGCTCGAGGAAGAGCTTGAGAACGACGATACTGAGGAAGAAGGGAATGCACAGGAGCAAACGGAGGAAGCTGACTCTGAAAGGACCTCCAGTGAAAATGCTCAAGTTGACCAAGCTCACACTGAGTCAGCTGATGGAGTTGAACACAATCAAGAACAAACTGACCAGCAAACTACTGATCAGAACATACACGTTTCTCCATCTCACGCTGATGAAATCAAGCTGATCTTCCTCCTGTACAAAAGCTAAGAAGAAGAAGACTGGTAAAGGCCAGCATCTTAGACCAACCAGTCCGTGCACCAGTACATGATCCTTCCAAGGTCAATATGACCTTCTTTAGGAAGCCCGTTCCTTCTGCACCATCTACTCAGCCTTCCCAGGCCTTAGAAAAACAAGCCTCTGTTTCTACTTAGGAACACGCCGAACAACCTAACCTTGTCAACCCAACAATCCAAACCGAGCAAACTCTCGAAGAAAACATAGCACCAGTCAGCTCTGAACCTATCCAACCTGACCATTCCACTGAAGCTGACCCTGCTCACCAACCATCTGAACAACAACCACTTGGGCAGAACCCAACAATAACTCCAGTCCCTGACCCAGCATCTTTACCTAGTCAAACTGATTCTCTCAGGCCACAACAAATGTCACTGAGTCTAGTCAAAGAATCATTGACTCAGTGCAGGCCCTGATTCGAGACATTCAACACTCAACTCCTCCTGCTGCTGCCATTTCTCCCATTGAGTCTACTCAGCCTTCTCAAGTAACTCAACTTCTCAATGAAGTTAAGGAACTTAAAGACCTGCTAAGTATTCTCCTATCTTCGCAAGCACAGCACGCTAGGCAGGATTCGATTGCTAAACTGGCAGAGATTCAGCTGACCACTGTTCAATGCCTCACTACTCTATCTACCCAGATCCAGAACATGTCAGCTGTGAATCCCAATCTCGCCACTTCTTCTGAGTTAAAGATGTTGTTTGCTCAGCTTCACACTGAACAGAACAAGACCAATGCTCAGCTTGCAAACACATCTCAATGCTCGATGGAGCAACTAAGTGAGGCAGTTCGTCTACTAAACCTTCACAAAGAGGAAATGGACACCGATCAACTCAAACAGGATGAAATACTGACCACTTCCCAGAAAATATTTGACCATGTTAGACATACGAATCTTCAGCGCGAGCACTACGATACTTCACTTCTAAAAACCTTCCACAACTCTTTTGCTGCGCTGACAGACACAATCACATGGCTGGGAAAAGGACAAGCTTATGTGCTCAGTATGATTAGTGCTGCTGATATTGGCATTCATCCTGATGTCCTCAGCAACGGTGCTCCTATCTTTGATGGAATAGACGAAAGTGCTGATCGTTTAAAGACCTTCTCTGCTGAGCTCACCAGAGCTGTTCTTTTGGATTCTTTCAAGTTGCCTCCACTTGGTGCTGGCAAAACGGGGGAGAAGAAAGATCAGCGAAGAACTCAAGCTGAAGGAAGTCAGCAAAAGAAGAAGAAATAGATAGTTCATTAAAACTTAGTCTATACTTAGTTTATTTCCTTCTTCTTGTAACATATATTATGTATGCTGACTATCCCATGTTATCTACTATAATACTTGCATTATCAATTCAACTTGTGTTATTTATCCTACCATGCTAAGTATCATTAATGCATCTTCTAAGTAAAAATTGAACTCAGTAAATGAGTAAAACACCTGCTGAATGTATGCTGCGTACAATTACTGTTTGAACTTGTCTAAAATAAGCCATTGAACAAACTTAATTACTCAGCGCTCTTGTACTATACAAATCTTCCGCTGAATACTGAGTAAAATAGAATATATCCCATAAGCTGACCTATACTTGAAAACTGACCTTAGACTTATTCAATTAAACCTTAAAATGTTTAGAGTAAAACTAAGTCAGTAGCTCAGCCCTTACGGGGGAGTTTACTTAATCAAATAGGTCAACTATCATGGGGGAGCTCAAAGCTGAGTTCCTTGCTGAATAGTTTTGCCAACATCAAAATGGGGGAGTTTGTTGAAACACCTTTCCACAAGATTTCGATTTGACAAAATTATTTAAGTATAATTAAATACTCTATAACACATTAAGTTTAAATGCTTTGATTTATTGTTACTAATGTGTTTGTTCAATGTTGAGTTTATAATTGTTATAAGACATAAAGATCATAAGGCCCAAGCCCTATATAGAAGTCAAAGCCTAAGTCAAACAAGGCCAAGGCCACTCAGCCCGCGTGTTTCAAAACGCTGCCGTTGAGTATTGAAACGCAGCTCACCAATGAAGGATCGAGAAGATCCACGTAGACAACTTCGGTATGAAGCTGCTGAGCTGTCTCGACAAAACATACAAGACAGCCGCTGACCACAAAGCAACTTCCAGACCAAGTATTTCCTTTGTTGGTAAAGAACAGAAGATGCAGGAAGCTGTCTGTTTGACATTACCCGATTTGGAGGAACATACTGCCACACTGACCGAAGAACAGAAGATGCTGGAATCTGATTGGCTAAGAGAACTGCTGAACAGACTGAGTGAAAGCGACATGAAGCCGTTTCCCTCCAACGGTTATTTCGAAATTCGAAATAACCAGAAGCTCTCACAGCTCTCTATAAATAGAGCATTCAGAATCCTCAGTCTATATAGAACTTTGAGCAATAGCCGTTACGCTGACCAAAAGCATACAAAAGTTCTGTATACAAAAGAAAAGCAAATCTTACACAACAATTTCATATCTGTGTAAAAGTCTAGAGTGATTGATCCTCAATCATCTAAGGTGTTCTAGCAATTGTTGTTTAGGACAAATCTTAATCATTTCTAAAATTAGAAAGGAGAAGCTGAGTACTCATTTTTAAGTACTTAGTGAATTAGAATAGAAGTGAGTAGAGGTATAGAGGAAGGTACTCTTGTTATACTCAGCTTCTGATTTGTAAAGGGTTTTTGAGTCTCTACCTTTAAAGAGCTCAGTAGTGAATTGGAAATCTCAGAACGTGTTCCGGGGACAGGACGTAGGCTTAGAAGAAGCCGAACCTGGATAACTCCGCTGAGTGAAGTATTTCTAACCCTTAACTCCTTAATATATTGCTTGCTTAAAACAAACTAAAACTGACCAAGTAAAAGAGGTCAAACTGAGTTGTGCGCTGCCAACGAATTAGTTCAGGAATAGACTCTAAGTGCTATTTCCTGACTTAAACAACGAAACTGACCTAGTCACTAGTTGACTAAGCCAGTGTCTTGCTGATTGCTCAGCGCCGCTGTCATATAATCTTTTCTTAAAGAAAAGAAATTTGCCCTAATCATAATAAAAAGGTAGAATAGTTCCTAACCCCCCCTTGGAACTATATTTGCAACCTTATAAGGGACCAACAATATCATCCTAACGTGGCTCCTCAGGGGTTGATTCAACTTCCCCGTATCCTTAATAACCATCGCTTTTCCACTGCCACAGTATAATGCAACCATTTATCTATTTCATTTGATAAACATACAACATCATATTTTTGTTCTAATTATTCTATGCATTTTGTAGTGTCTGTGGCACATATATGATCTACTTCTACAGCCCCACAGTGAGGAGCCATATCCTGGGCAAGAAGCAGTTGCTGAGCAATACCGCAGCAACAGGGACTTTGTTTGTGTTGAATGCATCATAAATCTATCACCATGTTAAATGTTGTTGTTACAATATCAAACCGAGTGGAAAGGAACATAGTAAGAGTATGGCCAATGCACATAAATAACCCTTTATGTAGAGTTTGTTATTCAGTTCGTATGTATATGTATATTCTATCTAATCAAAATATATCTTATCATTTTCAAGTCATATCAGTAGATGCAATTAGCCTAAATTTACCCTTTAATACATGCTTCATACATGCTTCATAAACGAATTGCATTCAGAATCCTTACTTATCATTTCAAATAAAAATGAGCCAGTTGAGTTTATAACATTTTCAGCTTTAAGAGTATGCCTAACATGCTATAACAAGTAGACAATTTATTCAAGTAGACGTGTATATTCAAGTGAACATGCTATAACAAGTAGACAACTTATTCAAGTAGACATGTATATTCAAGTGAACATGCTATAACAAGTAGACAACTTATTCGTGCATGTCTATTCCTTACTTATCCAAGACAACTTATTCCTTACTTATCATCATAGGTCATGTTCAAATAAAAAAGAGTATGATGATATCTTATCATTTGCAAGCCATATCAGCACATGCAATTAGCCTAAATTTACCTTTTAATACATGCTTCATACATGCTCAATAACCCTTTTACAATGTTCCTCTAATACTTGATGCATGATTAATAAGCTACATGCCCAAATGAACAATCGTACACATACTCATACAGAACCTGAAACATAAACATCAATAGAACATCATACATAAACATGTTTCATACACATACACATACTCAACCACTTCTAGCAGTATAACTCATAGGTGTAAGAGTAGTGCCAATCTCAATGAACATTCAAAGCTTTAGAGTATGCCTAATCAGCCACATGCTTAATGATCATTCATATATAAACTCTATGAGTCCTAACTTCATAAGCAGTTATATCTAACCAATCATTTCATCATCACCCAAAACATCATACATATATGTAATTGTTCAGTTCAAACCCACATAACAATATATATATACTAAATCAGGCTAGTTTTCTAAATCAATGAGTTCTAGGTTCCAAAACAGTACATCAAACATACACAATCACTTCTAAAGGCATGACCAATCAGTTCAAACCAATATAACATTAATATATATTCAGTAAGTTAAAGAAATCTTCCCATATGCTAAAGGCATGAACCGATTGACAATCTCTTCAGTCAGCCTTCCCATGTACTGAAGCATTCTTACTATCCCTGCAAATAGTGTTCAAATAAAAAGGAATCAGATGAGTTCATACCATCTACTGTATCAGGCACTGTCTTGCCCTAGATTAAAAAAGATAAAGACCCAAGCTTTACAGCAGTGAATCTAAATACAATAAAACTAGTGTAGCTAAGCGAGAGATCTAAATCTTTCAACGATACGTCTGAAAATCACAAAATCATTATACCAGCTGCTGAAATCGACATACACCAAAGTAACTCGGATGAGGAAAAGATAGAGTAAGGAACAATGATACTCTAATACAGCTAGGAACAAAGAAAATATGGCTTACCAGTACCATGTTTCGAGCTCACCCAGTGAATATTGCATGTTCAAATCAACCATGGAGATAGAGCGGGATGAGAGGGATGAGAGGGATGAAGCTTGCGTAACCTAAACTGGGGTTTGGGATTGAGAGAGGATTTATATAGCAGCTGAAATTTCAATCAAATGATATAGAGCGCCTAAAATTTGGTATGGCCGCGTAAGTGAAATTTCATTTGCCGCTTTTTTGTTTTCGGCATACAATGACATTCATTTATTAGAAGTGTCATTTGTTGAGCGCATCAAATTTAATGAAAACGCGCGTTTTCTTTTGATGACATGATTCTGTAATCGTAATGTCATCTGAGAATCGAGCGCATTTTTTATTTCGCCTTTAGATGACATACAGTTAAAATACTGTCACGAAAAATATTCAGATGACATGAAAATAAATGTCTGTCATGTATCTTGTGTCATGTGAAAGGCAAAATGGCATAGTGTATCAATTAAATAAGTAATTAGGACTCATAAATTTACCCGCGCTTTCTATTTCCAAATTTCAAATTTCGTACTCTCAATTCAAATGAAATTTCAAATCCATGTCATGGATCTGTGTCTATTTTTGAAAGTAAATCTTAGTGGTCCGATCATATAAAAAGAACGGTGACAATGAATCATCCCCTGCGTCCCTTGTTTTTCAACCCTTTTTCCACGTCATATCAATTAAATAACTAATTATGACTCATAAATTTACACATTATTTCCAAATTTCCAAATTTCGTGCTCTCAATTCAAATGATATTTCAAATCCACGTCATGGATCTGCGTCTATTTTTGAAAGTAAATCTTAGTCGTCCGATCATATAAAAAGAACGGTGACAATGAATCATCCCCCGCTACCATTGTTTTTCAAACCTATTGCCACGTCATGTTAATTAAATAAGTAATTAGTACTCATAAATTTACCTGCTATTTCCAAATTTTGTACTCTCAATTCAAATGAAATTTCAAATCCACGTCATCAATATATGTCTATTTTTGTAAGTAAATCAGATTCGTCCGATCATATAAAAAGAGCACTGACATCCCTCGCATATCTTGTTTTTCAAATCCATTACCGCGTCATATCAATTAAATAAGTAATTAGGACTCATAAATTTACCGACGCGATTTCAATTTCCAAATTTCCTGCTCTTGATTCAAATTAAATTTCAAATCCATGTCATGGATCTACGTCTATTTTTAAAAGTAAATCTTAGTCGTCTAATCATATAAAAAGAACAGTCACAATGAATCATCTCTTGCGTCCCTTGTTTTTCAAACCTATTGCCACGTCATATCAATTAAATAAGTAATTAGGACTCCTAAATTTACACGCGCTTTCTATTTTCATTTCCCGCTCTTAATTCAATGAAATTTAAAACTCAAATCTCCACCACGTCATTGTGTTTAGTTTTGAAATCAAATCGTAGCCGTTAGATCTTATCAAAAGAACAGTCACAATGAATCATCCACTGCGTCCCTTGATTTTCAAACCTATTACCACGTCACAATCAATATCTACCGTACATAAATTCTATGTTCTATCATCTCTTTCCTATAAAAAACAGCGTTTTTGTATTGCATTAACAATTGAAAAAGATCAAATCCCGTTAATTAATTTGCATTTAAGATCGTTTAAAAAAATGGCATTTAAGATAATATATTTTATATATGTGACAGTTAATATGACGGTAATTTCATAACATCAGTACTATTAGAATAGAATCATAGGGTAATGAGCTTACTAATTAATTAATTTCTCCACTCTAAGATTCTAATCTAACGATAGTGAACATTATCGTAAAATGCATACAAAAATTATTTTATATGTGAAAAAGACAATTGGAATAAAGAATTTATATTTCTTGGTAATCAAACATAGTAATTATTAATGTCAAGCTTACGACATTTTGTGTTAGCTTAAAGTTAATTAGGTCCTTAACCTATATTTTAAAAGTCAATTAAGCTTCTTACCTTCTAAAATCGTCATTAAGTATTCAATCTATACATTGGAGAAGTCAATGAGGTATTTAACCTTCTAAAATCTTTGATTGGGTCCCTAACATATACTTAAACCGTCAATTATTAGATGCCTTCCGTAATTGGAATTAATTTTTTTGTTCGATGATTTTATACTTTCAATTATTTTTTAATCAATATTTTTTATATTTTCAGTTTCGATTATCGGTTCAGTTAGAGTAAAAAATTCAGTTAAACCTCACTAAATTAATAAATTAAATTAATTATTTTATTGTGAGTTTTAACTTTGTTTAAAATCATCATTTTTAGACTAAATATTTTATTTATGCTTGATTTGCATTTAAAATTACAAACATTTTTCCTCTGGTGCTTTTTAGTAATTATTTTATATTATGTTTTTATTTGTAAATTTTATTTCGCATCTAGATTTCTTTTTTTCATAGATTTTTTGTTGGTTTTAATTTTAATTTATATAAGCGTTATTTCATTTAGTATAATGTTTTTTTATTTAATTGAATGGCACGTGCTTTTATTAGAAAAAAACTCAGATTATGATCAAATTTAAAATTATTTAGCAGTTACGATAATATATTTTATATAAGTGAAAAAGTCAATTAAGTTTCTTATGACTCCTAAAATATTCGCGCGCTTTCTATTTCCATTTGGCGCTTATAATTCAATGAAATCCGTTTTATATGAAAAAGTCAATTAAGTTTCTTAGGACTCCTAAAATATTCCCGCGCTTTCTATTTCCATTTGGCGCTCCGTTTTATATGAAAAAGTCAATTAAGTTTCTTAGAACTCCTAAAATATTCCCGCGTTTTCTATTTCCATTTGGCGCTTATAATTCAATGAAATCATAGCCGCTAGATTATATGAAAAAAAACTGTTGCAACGAATCATACATCCACCGTGTCCTTTGTATTAATAGGTGTCAATCAATCGCCACCATCTATCATATCTTCACTATAAATTTTTGTGGTGCATTAACAGATCAAATCCCCTAAATTCCAAATTTCATAACACCTAAATTCTGAAAGATATGGTCCGGACAAAGCAAACTGCCCAGAAATCCAGAGGGGGAAAGGCACCGACCAAAGTAGTCCGAATATTTATTATTTGATGCTATCATAGCTCCATTCAATCCAAATTTTTATTTATTTTAGTATTGAAAATTTTAGTCCAAATAATAAATATCATCAATTAGAGTAAATATCATGATTTAATAAGAGAATTTTTAATTATTATAAATAGTTTTTAATAATGGGATTTTTATGTATTATAAATAATTTTAATAACGGAAATTTTAATTATTATAAATAATTTTTAATAAGAGGATTTTTAATTATTACAAATACTCTTATAAAAAAATATTTCCCTTATTAAAAATATTTAGTAAGGAAGCATTTATTAAGGGGTCAATAAAGGGCAATTTCTCTTATTAAAAGCTTCGAATAAGGAAAATTTGACTTTTAATAAGGCTTTTAACTCGTACGAAAACCCATTTTTTCTGTAGTATAGTTGGCGTATCAATGTTGGATATCAGGCGGATCTCCGATCTATTTCTCCAATAAGGAAAAGCGGCCACACAACCCTTTTCTTGCAATTTACTCCACATGCTTCCTACTTTACCCTTATTATTCCTTTTCAAGTGTAGCCCTAAGGAGGGTATTTTCTGTCTTTATCATCTTAGGGTTTTCTATCAGATTTTCTATTTAAGTTGAGAATTAGGTTTTATACTCTGGTTTGGGATTAACTCCTTCTAGTTTAGTTAGAGAAGAACATTATTGCTTTCAATTTGTATCAGCACCTTAATACAAGCTTTTGATATCTTGATCAAACTAATTTTTTTTGGATACTATTGGCACATGAGTGCATAAACATAATAGGAAATTTTTTAAATTTTTTAATGTATTGTGTAACTGATAGTATTAAGATCCACCAAGAAAAACATTTTGGTAGATTAATTGGTAGTTTTATAATACATACCATTTTTTAGCTTTTCATTCTTTTGCTATTAACTATGTTTTTTAGCTATCATAAATAGATATAAGATATATAAAATAAGAATTTTGTAAAAGAAATCATATAAACAAAATCAAGTAATTAGGATCCTAAATTTACCCGCGCTTTCTATTTTCAGTTCCGCTCTTAATTCAATGAAATTTCAAACCCAAATCTCCACCATGTCATTCTGTCTAGTTTTGAAATTAAATCGTAGCCATTAGATCTTATCAAAAGAACGGTGACAATGAATCATCCACCACGTCCCTTGATTTTCAAACCTATTACCACGTCTCAATCAATATACACCGTAGATAAATTCTATGTTCTATCATCTCTAAATGGGATTTACTAAATGGGATGAGTTGGATATATTAAGGCCCATTCTCATTCCTAAATGGGATTTCATTTAACAATCTAATTTTGGCTAGCAAATCTGCTAACATAACTACTAAACGGTTCTGATTTATTTAGCAAAGATACCTTCAGTAAATCTCCTGTTACAGCAAAACCTAAACCTGTTGCTTCCTACGTAAAAGTTTTGTACCCTTATAGATTGCAAAGCTAAACTCTAGCAATTATGGGGACATGAGTGTTAAGTTCATGAAAAATCAAACAAAGTTCGAGAAACAGAAATACCATTAAAATAACAAACAATAATGCTTTTTCAGAGTATTATTCATATCGATCCTAAATCTAGACTTATTAGAATCCTATAGTGGAGATACAAAACATAAAATATAAATCTAACGTTGAATGATCAAATTCATTTAGTTATCATGATCCATGATACCATTTTTCATGAAAAAACAATAAAATAAAATGAATTAAATAGTGTAATGACACTTATTATATCTATGGTCTTTGAAAAACGTTTTTACATTCCTTATGGCTCCTACATTTCAAAATCAACAAACAATATCAACTTTGTACTTTACTAACATATAATAATATTCATTTTTCTCGTTGACTAAGTCAAATTATCGATGATGATTTCAAAATGAGAAAATTCAAAAATTCAAAAATCCAAAAATTAAAGTTGTTAATAACTACATTTCTAGTGGAAATACCGTTTTCGATTTTTAAATCATCATTGAGAATAACTCAAATGATCTCAAAATCATTTCTGTTTCTAAACAAACTATTTCACTCTCTTAAGCAAACAATACTCAAATAATCTTAAAACCTAAAAAATGTTGAAATCAAAATTGTCTAAAATATCATTTTCTCAACAGTAAAATTGATCATAACATTAGTGAAGTACCAATGTTTTAAGGGTCACACTGTCCAGTTTCGAAGCACAATGACCATAATGAAATTAAAAGTAATAGGTTAGGGGGCCACGGATGTAATTTATCCAAAAGTTCATGCTAGCATTTTATGAAATAAAAAAAATAAAGGGGCAGTTTTAATAATTGCCTCAAATTATAACAATGATGATATTATTCGAATTTTTCGGATAACTCCAGATATTATTCGAAATTAATAGACCAGAAATGAGTGTGGTCTCTAATGGCCAAATAGTAAAGAGGAAATTACACGAAAACTCACGTGTCAATTTAATTTTACACTTACTGCATATGTTTTTATGTGTTTTGTCAATAAAATAGTTTTTCTAATTATATTATCAAAAAAACTCAAACTTTATTACACGTTTGTCAAAACTGGACAGTTAAAATATATATTTAAACTATATATTACTAAAAAGTAGTTTAATACTAGATAATTAATTTTCCCCAAATTCACGTTTCCATTCTTACAACTTTTTTTCTTTTCCTGGGTTCTGCCATTTTTGCATTCTCTGTGGACAAGTTCCCCTTTCAAATTGTATAATCACTATTCACAGTATCTTTTCTTTTTTGGTGTTTTTTTTCACATTAACACGGAAAATGGCAAAGAATGTGTCAAAAACATATAAGAGAAACACCAACTTTCATATGTTTTGTTTAATATGAATCTTCATGAAAACTGAATTTCAGAAAAGGTAGAACGGAAAATACTTAGGGATCATAATATTTCACTTTTTTTTTTTTTTTTTCAAGAGATTCAAATAACTTCGTGGTCGAAATTACTTTATCAGTAGAAAATTAATATTAAATGACATTGATAACTAGTGGTTGAAGAAAAATAAGAGGGTAAATTACATCCATGGCCACTGAACTTTACCCATTTTCACATTATGTCCACTGAACTTCATTTCTTCCCGGTATAGCCATTGAACTTCACACTTTTTATCACCGGTTGCCACTTAACGCCTCAACACGACCGTTGACGGCTAAAACTAAAAAATCCAAAGTGTTAATAATATTCTAAGAAACTTTAATTCTTGAAAATTTTCGTTTTGAGGTCATTTAGGTGTTGTTTTGTTAGGAGAGAGAAAGTGAATTTTTAGAGAGAGAAAGCTCCAAAAAATGTGATTTTCGAAAATAAAAAATGTGATTTTATGGTAAATGTTGTTCTGAACAACTTTAATTCTTAAATATTTTCATTTTGAGGTCGTTAACGGTCAATTTGAGAAGTTAGTTAAAATTGAGTAGCCATCGGTGTTAAAAAGTGTAAAGTTCAATGGCTATACTTGAAAGAAATGAAGTTCAGTGGCCATAATGTGAAAATGGGTAAAGTTCAGTGGTCATGGATGTAATTTACCCAAAAATAAGAATATCATTAAAAATAGAAAATAGGTGATGTGAATTTGTTTTTTTTAGAGAATCAATGTGATTTTGTTAAGCTGTTGAAAAAAAAAAAAAAAAAAAAAAAACCTATTTTTAAGTAACGGTTTTGTTTATTAGGAATGTGGGGGATGATACTTGACATTTTCAATATAAATTTCTTAGTATTTGATATAATAAGCAATAATTTCTTTAACATGAGATATATCTATTTATTTAGAGTAATTATGAGTTTTATGTAACCAACCCAATAGTAAATCTAATTAACAGGCCCAAATAGAATGATTGAATATAAACCCATTGTCATCATCCCTTCATCAGATTTCATTTCCATATCAACCATATTCAACATTTGGCTACCAAATCCTCTCTCACATGGAAGCAAAATCTGCCTCATTTATCTATTTTATTATAAACTTATCTAATTCTTGAAAATGATTTTGAAAAGCAATAAATTTGAAGGGATATTACAAGATAATCATATCCAATTATATATAGCAATGTCTTAAAAAAAGAATCACATTTCAAATCTTTATCATTCATTGTCCATCATCATAAAACACTATAGAAAACAGAGAATTCAGCAATTGAAAGTTATTGACAGCATCATCAACATGTCTTCTTCTGCTGCAAAATATTTCTTTGCATTTTCATGCTTCTAACTGCAGGTAATAACAATTGATTTATTTATTTATTTTTACTTTTATTTCTGTATAAGAATTACTTTATGTTTTTCTAACGAAAATGAATTATGTATTGTAGGAAAAATAAATGCAGAATGGACCGTGTGCAAATTATCCAGATTGCAATCAACATTGCCATGATGTTTATGGTACTCAAGTTACTGGATTATGCCAATTGAGTGGCAATGACAACATCTGCTTTTGCAATCTCTAAAATTACTTTATGATATTCCTATTTAAATATTTAAATAAACTGGAGATTCCTTTGGAGTTTCTAATATTGTATTGACTTCAATGATATTTTATTATCGATCACAGTCAAATTCTATATTTCGTGTTTCTAATTTATTGCGTAATCTATAATTTCATTTCTCAAAATCAGTTCCAAGCTGTATACTATACATTTTTGTTGTTTGCCATAAGACTCCAAAAGTCCTATTGTGTTGTCCTAGACCTGTTTAGGGTTGGGTGGACCGGACTCGGGTCAGGCTCACCGGGTTTTACATAAAATAATACTGTCAAAGTCAAACCTAGGCTGCACTACATTTCGATCGGGTTTGTATGGTTCACTACAAGAAAAATGAGTTTTAGTAAGCAAAAATTACTAAGGGTGTGAAATACCGTTATGAAAAGTATATTCTCAACACATGTAATAAGAGTGAATTCTCAAACGCAAGAAATAAGTTTGTTACTATCATCTATATCTTTTCTTCAAATTTTGCTGTGGTAAATTACACTCGCAGTCTTCCAATTTAGTTAGTTTTCATAGTAACTAAACTCCATTAAGGAGCTAAACTTATCTAAATTGAAGGGGCCCGAGTGTAATATACTCAATTTTGTCAGTTATGGAGGGTTTTGCGATCCATATTAAGTTGAGACATGTAGCATGAATTCAATATAGCTCTCCGTTTCTTCTTTCCTTGAAGTTACAATATAGCTCCCTGTTACTTTTAGAACAACGAGATGAATTTGTTTTATAAACCATCTCAAAATTCTCTTTAGAGAACTGAACTTCCAGCATATGAACTTACAGACGGACCAAGTCCGTTGGCATGCATGCCATATAATTGCCACGACTACTATTAGCTTTCCGATTAGCTAATATAATTTGGTAGAAGATTTTGGTCAATATCACTGCATACGTATGTTATTTGTCATATTGCTGATTTGCTTTTATTTACCTTTTTATTTGCTTTGGAGTGACATGGATACCAATTATTATTTGATGCTATCATAGCTCCATTCAATCCAAATTTTTATTTATTTTATTATTGGAAATTTTAGTCCAAATAATAAATATCATTAATTAGAGTAAATATTATGATTTAATAAGAGAATTTTTAATTATTATAAATAGTTTTTAATAATGAGATTTTTATGTATTATAAATAATTTTAATAACGGAAATTTTAATTATTATAAATAATTTTTAATGCGAGGATTTTTAATTATTATAAATACTTTTATAAAAAATATTTCTCTCATTAAAAATATTTAGTAAGGAAGCATTTATTAAGGGGTCGATACGGGGGAATTTCCCTTATTAAAAGCTTCTAATAAGGAAAATTTGACTTCTAATAAGGCTTTTAACTCTTATTAAAACTCATTTTTCTTGTAGTGTAACTGTTGTGGCATGTTTTAAACACCCAACACAAGTTTTAGAAAAGGTGTGCACCTGATGCGGACATCCAACCTGGCGGGTCTCGTAACCTTATCCGTCTGGGCGGGTCCTAGTTGTCGTATAAATGCTGGATACCAGGCGGATCCCCGAGCTATTTCACCAATAAGGAAAAGCGGCCACACAACCCTTTTCTTGCAAGTTACTTCACATGGTTCCTACTTTACCCTTATTATTCCTTCTCAAGTGTAGCCCTAACGGGGGTATTTTCTGTCTTTATCACCTTAGGGTTTTCTATTAGATTTTCTATTTAAGTTGTCGCTTTTGTAAGGCTACATAACTTTTTATCAACCAAATTATTATCTCTTTGAGAATTAGGTTTTTTTACTTTTGTTTGGGATTAACTCCTTCTAGTTTAGTTAGAGAAGAACATCTTTGTTGGTTTACGATTAAAACTGATAGAGATTATGCTATTCCTACTGATACTGCTGATCAAATGACCATACAGCCAAAAACCTTTAGAGTTTACACACGTAGAAAGCACCAAGGGCCTAGTGGTAATTGTTGAATCAGTTAGTTATCATAGGGGTAGTTTTGGAAAGAGTTTGTTATTGCTCATGATGAGATATACAGGTGGTTTCCTTTCTGTTATTTAGGCGTTTTACAGTTTTGAGTGAGGGCAGGCTGAGTTTAGGGATTTCTTTTCTGCATCTATTGCAGGGCTCTATCTTTGATAGGGAGGGAAGGGTTTTTGCCTTCCTGAGCGGGTTGCTTTCTTCAATCCAGTCTGTTGTTTCGTCCTATCTTTATCTATATATATTGCAGCCATTATTTTCTCCTTTCTCAGTTTTTCTCTTGGTTATTTTACGATAAGAAATTGTTTCTATCATTTGGCGCCGTCTGTGGGAAACGATGACTATCGACCCACCAACTCAAACCAGAAACCAAACTAAGATGGATTTACAGGCTACGGTGAATGAACACACAGAGCAGTTGGGTGGTTTACAAGTTACTTTACGGGCAATCCAAAGTTCAATGGTTCTGCTCCAGAAGCAGATGGAAAAGATGGGAGTACAGATGGAGCAAATGGATCATAAAATCGAAAAGAAAAATGGCAAACAATCTACAGAGGAAGAATCGATACCACATTCAGAGAGCTCACATGAACATACTGGCGAACACTCATCCAATCCAAATTTTAGGTTTGGGCACTCATCCAATCCCAATCTACACTCATTTGTGAAGCATAACCATTTCGAAGGAGGCGTCATGTCGCTTCCGAAGGTAAAGCTTCCGGAGTTCACCGGAACGGAACCCAGAGCTTGGATCTCGAAAGCTGAGATGTATTTTCGAATACACCATACCCAGGCCAATATGAAGGTCCAACTAGCCCAAGTTTGTATGGCCGGAGCCGCCGTTAACTGGTATTCACGTATCTTACGTGACTTTCCTCAAATTTCCTGGGTGGAGTTTGTCACCAAAATGCTGCACTGATTTTGCGGGAGCCGGGGAAAAGATATGCATGATGAGCTACGATCCATTTATCAATCAGGAACTGTGGATGAATATATTGAAGAGTTTGAACTGGTAACTGCCTTCATCCCTAAATATTCTGAATCTCTTTTTACTGGGTTGTTCATTGGTGGATTAAAGGAAAATATAGCTGGTTGGGTGCGTTATTTGAAGCCCTAAACATGTGACGAGGCTATGGAGCTTGCTCGAATGACCGAGATATCATTCCTCCCTCCTGGAACACGATGGGTGACGAAGGAAAACACAGGGTATGTTAAAAGCAGTCCCTCTCACGTAACTTCTTTTATTTTAAATAAAACAACTCTCACGGATACGGATCAACCCGACCGCCGCCCAAGGATTCAGTAATGGGTCCAATTAAAGCAATTGAACCAGCACCACTACGCTCAATCGCATCTGTACAGAATCATTCTCCAAATCGTAATAGAGGAACTCGCCACCTCTCATCGAAGGAAATAGAGGAGCGACGAAAAAAGGGCCTCTGTTTTCGGTGTTCCTTGCCCTATAGCCCTCAACACAAATGTCAGGCGGGTGAATTTCGTCTCTCTGTGATTGAGAACGACATATTTTTTGAATCTGACAATCTGCCCAATGATTCTGGTGGATTGGAGGCCGACGGAGAGGCAACGGCTGATGGAGAGTGTGCTGCCCTTGAATTTTGTTCTGCCGAATCAGAGTCCACGACCCGCACCATGAAATTGCAAGGTGATTTGCAAGGAATTCCTGTACTGATTTTAGTTGATTCGGGAGCCTCACACAATTTCGTTTCACATAGGTTGGTCCGCCTACTTGGGTTACAAACAAAGCCGATTGAACCGATACAGATTAAATTAGGTGATGGGTTTCGGGTTACCGTTCTCGAGCATTGTTCTCCAATTCCTGTGCAGTTGGGAAACTCTCTGTTTCACGTAGAAGCTTTGGTGTTTGAGTTAGGGTCATTGGATATGGTTTTGGGAATGACTTGGCTGACTTCCTTGGGTACAGTCTCCCATAATTGGAAACAGGGGTGGATGCGTTTCACATATCAAAACAAATCCGTGGAATTGCAGGGCATTCAGGGTACTCAACACGCGATGTCGTCTCTTCATGTGTGGCTGGGTGGTGGAAGTATGAGAATATTGGGTAAGGAGAAATCTAAAAGTCAGTTGATACAAGGTTGTGATCCTAAACTATCTTTTGAACAACTCCAAGCAATACAAGCAGTTCTCCAACAATTCCCAGAAGTTTTTGAACCACTCACAGGGCTTCCTCCCCGGGGTAGCCATGATCATCCTATCAATCCGACTGACAATCACGGTCCAGTAAGTGTTAGACCATATCGATATCCTCATGTGCAAAAAGAGGAGATACAGAAACAAATAGCTGAACTACTACATATAGGCGTGATTCGACCTAGCCAGAGCGCTTTCTCTAGCCCTGTTTTGTTAGTGAAAAAGAAAGATGATACTTGGCGTTTATGCATTTATTATCGCACCTTTAACAAGGTGACCATCGCTGATAAGTACCCGATACCCTTAGTCGACGAACTATTGGATGAGTTGCACGGGGCCGAGTTTTATTCCAAGATTGACTTAAAATCAGGGTTCTACCAAATTCGGATGCGGGAATGGGATGAAGAAAAAACGGCTTTCCGAACCCATGACGGGCATTATGAGTTCCTGGTAATGCCTTTCGGGCTTACCAATGCCCCTTCAACCTTCCAAAGCTTGATGAATGACATCTTTCACCCATGGTTAAGGAAGTTTGTTCTCGTTTTTTTTTTTGACGATATTCTGGTTTACAATAATGATTGGGACGTTCACTTGCATCACTTATCTTTGGTCTTACAGATCTTACAGGAGCACCAATTCAAGCTTAATCCGAAGAAGTTTTTTTTGGGCAGACTGTGGTTGATTATTTAGGCCATTGCATATCAAAAAAAGGGGTTACCGTGGATCCTTCCAAAGTCCAAACGGTGCTGAATTGGCCAATCCCAAGGAATGTCAAGGGAGTTCGCGGTTTCCTTGGATTGACGGGCTATTATAGGAAATTCATTCGTGATTACGGAAAAATTGCACAACCGTTGACTGCCCTTACTAAAAAGAACAGTTTCACTTGGAATTTTGTAACTCAAGCTGCTTTTCTATTGCTCAAGGAAAAACTCAGTACAGCTCCGCTTCTTGCTTTACCAGATTTCACCCAATCTTTTTACATTGAGAGCGATGCCTCGGGTTGTGGTCTTGGCGCAGTTTTGATGCAATCCGGCCATCCAATTGCTTATTTCAGTAAGGCTTTATCGGATAAAAGCCTCTCTAAGTCTGCTTATGAGAAAGAATTAATGGCCTTGGCTTTATCAATCCAACATTGGCGACCATATCTACTGGGAAGGAAGTTCATTGTCTACTCCGATCAGAAAAGTCTTCGCCATTTACTTCAACAGCGTATCACAACCATGGACCAGCAAAATTGGCTTGCAAAACTAATGGGGTATACTTTTGAGGTAATTTATAAGCCGGGCCGATTAAATAGAGCTGCTGACTCCCTCTCCCGACAACTAGATCCCGAATTCAACTCTTTTCTATCTACTCCGGCTTGGTTGGACGGACAAAAACTGGTTGAAGAGGCCCACCTTGATCCGCAAATTATCTCAGTCAAGGAAACTTTACAAAACGACCCTCATTCCAGACCTGGTTATAGTGTGAAGCACGGAATTTTATATAGAAAAGGCAGCATGGTGATTTCCTCTAATTCAACATGGATTCCGCAAATTCTTGATGAATTCCACACAACAGCAGTAGGGGGGCATTCTGGCTATTATCGGACTTACCGACATATTGCTGCTGTTTTTTACTGGAAAGGTATGGTGCAGCGAATTAAGGAATTTGTGCGACAATGTGTCATTTGTCAACGTTTCAAAGCCTCCACTTTAGCTCCTAGTGGCTTACTCCAACCCCTTCCTATTCCTCAAGCAGTTTGGGAAGAAATATATATGGACTTCATCGTCGGATTGCCAAGATCCAAGGGGTACACAGCCATCATGGTTATCGTAGACCGTTTGTCAAAATATGGCCACTTTATCCCTCTAAAACATCCATACACAGCCCGCACAATTGCTGAGTTGTTTGCCAAAGAAGTGGTCTGTCTTCATGGTTTCCCACACTCTATCATCAGCGACAGGGATCCTATTTTCATGAGTAAATTTTGGCAAGAGCTCTTCAAACTACAAGGTACTCATCTACATTTTAGTTCCTCCTACCACCCCGAAACCGATGGACAAACGGAGGTTGTTAATCGTTGTTTGGAATCCTACCTCCGTTGTTTTGTTGCTGATCAGCCCCGTTTTTGGGTTTTCGGCCTTCCTTGGGCCGAGTTCTGGTTCAATTCATCTTATCACGGCACTACTGGGACCACTCCTTTTAAAGCAGTTTATGGCAGGCAGCCTCCTACCATCCTTCAATATGTTCCGAGCGAAATTCGGGCTGAGGCTGTCGCTCGTGATCTATTGGATCGTGATGAGGCTTTAAAGCAACTCAAACAACATTTATGGCGCTCTCAGAACCAGATGAAAATTCAAGCTGACCGACACCGACGAGAAGTGCAATTTGATGTGGGTGATTGGGTGTATTTGAAACTTAAACCCCACCGGCAACAATCTGTGATCCGTCGTGTTTATCCCAAGTTGTCGGCCCGCTACTTCGGTCCATATCAGATTATCGCCAAAATTGGTTCTGTCGCCTACAAACTGCAGCTGCCTGATTCTTCTAAAATCCACCCGGTTTTTCACGTTTCCCTGTTGAAAAAAGACATTGGGAATCAGACTCCTTCTATGGAACTTCCCCCTGAACTTCAGCTCTATCCGGCAGATTCTCTTTTACCCGAGAAGGTGTTAGCCTCCCGTATAATCCACAAACACGGTGATCAGGTTTCTCAATGGTTAATTCAGTGGCAGACTAAAGGCGTGGAAGATGCTACTTGGGAGGATGAGTTTGTTATCAAGCAAGAATATCCAGGCTTTTGTCTTGAGGACAAGACTGTGTTTGAAGGGGGTGGCAATGATAGAGATTATGCTATTCCTACTGATACTGCTGATCAAATGACCACACAGCCAAAAACCTTTAGAGTTTACACACGTAGAAAGCACCAAGGGCCTAGTGGTAATTGTTGAATCAGTTAGTTATTATAGGGGTAGTTTTGGAAAGAGTTTGTTATTGCTCATGATGAGCTGTACGGGTGGTTTCCTTTCTGTTATTTAGGCGTTTTACAGTTTTGAGTGAGGGCAGGCTGAGTTTAGGGATTTCTTTTCTGCATCTATTGCAGGGCTCTATCTTTGATAGGGAGGGAAGGGTTTTTGCCTTCCTGAGCGGGTTGCTTTCTTCAATCCAGTCTGTTGTTTCGTCCTATCTTTATCTATATATATTTCAGCCATTATTTTCTCCTTTCTCTGTTTTTCTCTTGGTTATTTTACGATAAGAAATTGTTTCTATCAAAAACCATCAACCTTATCGCTTTCAATCTGTATCAACACCTTAATACAAGCTTTTGATATCTTGATCAAACTAAAATTTTGGGTACTGTTGGCACATGATTGCATAAATATAATAGGAAATTTTTTAAATTTTTTAATGGATTGTGTAACTGATAGTATTAATATTCACTAAGGAAAAACATTTTAGTAGATTAATTGGTAGTTTTCTAATACATACCATTTTTTAGCTTTTACGTTCTTTTGCTATTACAGTAAAACCTCTATATAGGAATACGTTTGGGACCGGACAATTTGTATAACAATTGGGAGGTTATTCTTATATAGAGTTTGGTACCAAAAAAAAAATCAACACTTAAAGTTTATAAATTTAATGTTTAGCATATCAAGTCTACGAGTTTTATTTCCAATACCTAAAGAATTGGAAGAGTTTTGAGTTTAGTTTCTAATACATAAAGAAAAGAGTTTTATGGGAAAATGGTAAGAATTTATAGTTAAAGTTGGAATTTGTGTGCCAACTCATATTTAATCTCAATAATTTTTAAATTTTTTAATAAATTTTGTTTAAATCCTTAATACATATATACATTATTTACATAATTATTCCTATATAGAGGTATAGTTTCTAAAGGTGGGACTTGGATTATGTATAACAATTAACATTTGGGAGGTTATTCTTATTTATAACCGGCCCAAGTTGGGACCGAAATTTTTTATAACAAATTGGAGGCTATTCTTATATAGAGTATTCCTATATAGAGGTTTTACTGTAATTATGTTTTTTAGCTGTCATAAATAGATACAAGATATATAAAATAAGAATTTTGTAAAAGAAATCATATAAGATTTATGACTCCAAAATTTACCCGCGCTTTCTATTTTCATTTCCCGCTCTTAATTCAATGAAATTTCAAACCCAAATCTCCACCACATCATTCTGTCTAGTTTTGAAATTAAATCGTAGCCGTTGGATCTTATCAAAATAACGGTCACAATGAATCATCCACCGCGTCCCTTGATTTTTAAACCTATTACCACGTCTCAATCAATATCCACCGTAGATAAATTCTATGTTCTATCATCTCTTTCCTATAAAAAAAACACCGTTTTTGTATTGGATTAACAATTGAAAAAGATTAAATCCTGATAATTAATTTGCATTTAAGATCGTTTAAAAAAATGGCGTTTAAGATAATATATTTTATATATGTGACAGTTAATATGATGGTAATTTCACAACATCGGTACCACTAGGATAGAATCATAGGGTCATGAGCTTATTAATTAATTAATTTCTCCATTCTAAGATTCTAATCTAACGATGACTGCCCAAACTTAGTCTAGCCAGTTACTAACTAAGTGAACATTATCGTAAAATGCATATAAAAATTATTTATATGTGAAAAAGACAATTTTAAAAGTCAATTAAACTTCCTACCTTCTAAAATCGTCATTAGGTGTTCAATCTATACATTGGAGAAGTCAATAAGGTATTTAACATTCTAAAATCTTTGATTGGATCCCTAACATATACTTAAACTGTTAATTATTAGATGCCTTCTGTAATTGGAATTATTTTTTTTGTTCAATGATTTTATACTTTCAATTATTTTTTAATCAATATTTTTTATATTTTCAGTTTCGATTATCGGTTCAGTTAGAGTCAAAAAAAAATCTTAAACCTCGCTAAATTAATAAATTATATTCATTATTTTATTGTGAGTTTTAACTTTGTTTAAAATCATCATTTTTAGACTAAATATTTTATTTATGCTTGATTTGCATTTAAAATTACAAACCTTTTTCCTCTGCTGCTTTTTAGTAATTATTTTATATTATGTTTTTATTGTAAATTTTATTTCGAATCTATATTTCTTTTTTCTTCATAGATTTTGTGTTGGCTTTAATTTTTCGAATCTATATTTCTTTTTTCCTCCCAGGTTAGGTTTCTTTGTTTTGGTTTTTGTCTTTTCTTTTCCTGTTTTTACCAAAAAATAAATAAATAAAATAAAACTCGGATTATGGTCAAATTTAAAATTATTTGGCAGTTACGATAATATATTTTATATAAGTGAAAAATTCAGTTTCTTAGCACTCCTAAGATATTCCCGCGCTTTCTATTTCCATTTGGAGCTCATAATTTAATGAAATCATGGCCGTTAGATTATATGAAAAGAACCGTCGCAATGAATCATACATCCACCGTGTCCCTTTGTTTTTTCAAACCTATTACTAGGAGTCAATCAATCCCCACCATCTATCATAGGATTTCATTGAATTATGAGCGCCAAATGGAAATAGAAAGCGCGGGAATATTTTAGGAGTCTTAAGAAAGCGCGGGAAAATATCTTCACTATGAAAAACACCATTTTTGTGGTGCATTAACAGATCAAATCCCCTAAATTCCAAATTTCATAACACCTAAATTCTGAAAGATATGGCTCGGACAAAGCAAACTGCCCAGAAATCCAGAGGGGGAAAGGCACCGAGGAAGTAGCTGTCACGATCTGAACCTGGCCATGACCGACGCATAAATTAAGATGACCTTATATGAAACTAATTAATGGATTGGTCGTTAATAACCAATCCAAACCAAAACCAATCCAATCCAACTTTATGGAGTATTCATGGGTTGGATAGATTATTTGCAACCAATCCATGAATTCATTGATTGATTGGATTGGATTGGTTTTTGTATCCAATAACCATTGGATTGATCCATGAACACCCCTAACTTAAAACGTAAATAAATATATATCTCTAAATATCCAAAAGTCTACAATCCGTACAATAACAATATCTAGCTAACAATATCGAACCCAAATGTCTACGCAGCTATAGAGATCTTAATCTGAAAAATATAAAATCAACGTGGTATGAGATTTTCGTCTATACGAGCGAAAATCTTAGTGAGTGATAATCAATGCACAACAGATGGGGAACAGACAGATATGCAGATAAGTTTCAAATTTGTTTTCAGAATTTATCAAACATGATGGTGCAGAGAAATCAACTAATATTGTGATATTTACTCAATTCAAGTAAATCGAATAATAACAAATAATTTTTAGAAATTATCAAAACCATGGTACAGTAACAGCAAAGTGATGATATTCCACATCACCAGAGGTCAGATAACAGATATAGATGATAGCTCTACCAGATTCAGATATAGAATGTCTTCACCGACCTTATGCATGATTCTAATACAACTGACACAAACACAAACACATATACAGATAAAACAATGACAAACAATGCAAGCCTAATATGAAGGTCAGTGAGATATGAAAACAGATATAGATAATACTGAGCACATGTACCGGTTTCAAAGTGTACAATTTATATCTCATAATATTTTCAAATAGCTTAAATATCCAGACGACAGGATTCAAATAAAATCTCAGATTGATACAAACGATAACAGATAAATCAATCGATTAACAAAATTAAATATAATCTCAAAAGAATTTTTCATTTCCAAATAAGATAAATGATATCAAACAAACTAATGTATAAAGGGCATGTTCCTAGAAGCATACGCTCTAATGCAGAGAATATTTGACAAATAAATTTAAGCTTAAGAAAGGGTTTTATTGTCTAACTAGAACAAATAACATTTTTAGGAAAGTTCATCAGAACTGTTTTAAAGGAACGAAAAGAGGAGATAAATTTAAAAATAGGATAGAACTATATTTATCAAACGTTTTAATATTAATCACTAAAGGACGGAAAGATGTTTTAAACGAAATACTTTTATCAAACAGATTTCATGATAGAGATTTCAAAATCAAACAAATAGTGTCATGAACCATAATTACCACTCACCTCGAACTCCAAATAAAAGTCAGATCTATCAATATGCCCAATACATCCGAACACCGTTAAGTTTCCTATTCGATAACAAATCCAACTAAATTACTCCAAACTTTTCTATCACATGCTCAAAGAAAATCTACAACCCAAATACGATTGACTCGAATTAAACTATTGAAGAATCGAAGTAAGTGAATTTAAATGGTATTAAAATACGAGTTTAATGAAAACTATAATATATATATATATATATATATATATATGAACAATAATTAATCAGTAAATTACCTCTCTTTTTTCATTTGTGAGAAAGCTCAATGCCACATTTGAAAACTCTTTCCAGGTGATGGCTGCTAAATATGATTTATGGGAAAGAGTACAAAATGAAACCTAGTTATACAAAATTGAAAATGAAATCGTTTTTTTTAGAGAATTATAATAGAAAACTAATATTTAAATATAGGAGATATTTTAAGATTTGGTAGATTTTTTTTTTATAGAATATAATAAAAATAAATAGATAAAATACCTTTACAAACTAATTTTTCCACTTTCGTAATTATCTATATATAAATCAAATTCCAGTGTCAATAAACAACAAATATTTATAATAAATATAAATGCTGACTATATATATATATATAGTAACTTCAAAAAAAAATTAAACAAATATATCTCTTAAATATAAAATACGGGAAATTACATTCTCCCCCCTTAATTAAATTTCGTCCTCGAAATTCAAAATACTATCGGTTTTCTATCAAAAAGCCTATATTAGTGAACCTGAATCATTCACTATCATGTCACGCTTCCCTTGAATTTAACCTATATATTATCAAAAACTAAATGTCAACTATCTTATAACACACTTCACTACGTTGCTCTCAAATGTTATACCATCAAAATTATATGCATCCTTCTTAATCTAATAACACATCTTTGGAAGCATAGTGCATTTAATGTGAAATACTAACTTGTCATTCTGAAAAAAAAAATAACGAGTTGCAATAAGAAAATTATGTCACACTTAATATCCTTCTATTCCCTATTTCAATCTTTGAAAGCTTTTAATATTCTAACTAATATTTAAATTTAGTTATTCTAAGGACTAACGCCACATTGAAGAAATACATATTATATCCATAATGAAACCAAGCTTGCAACAATTAACTTTATGAATTAATTGAACTTATGCTAATAGCTCAGCCTTTCAATTTCCTCTTTTAATTTTGTGAAACACTTCCAAATTTGGCTATCCAAATATTTGCAAGCCACTTTCCTTATCAACTTTAAGCAAACCTGCCTTGGATTTTAATAACTAGATAAAAGTAACTTAAACTCTGGCCAATAACATAATAATTTATAACTAGATAATGAAGGTTCCATGACACACTAAAAACTCCACATCACCTCAATTCAATTTAATTTTCAAAACCATAAATTCTGAAAAAGTGAAAAAGTTTAGGACTCCTAAAATATTCCCGCGCTTTCAATAGAAAGTGCGGGAATATTTTAGGAGTCCTAAGAAAGCGCAGGAATATATCTTCACTATAAAAAGAAACACTGGTGCATTAACAGATCAAATCCATGATATGGCCCGGACAAAGCAAACTGCCCAAAAATCCAGAGGGGAAAGGCAGCGAGGAAGGAGCTGGCAACCAAAGCAGTCCGAATATCTGCTCCAGCAACAGGTGGGGTTAAGAATTTACTTATTTTTTTCATAATCATATTTTTATGCCTTTTAAACAAGTGAATTTTACGAATTTAAACATTTAGCTTCTGAATATAACAAGGTTCAATACTGATTCAAGTGTCATTTGTTGGTAACTATTTTATTTCTTTTTAAATATTGAAAGTAAATTAATATTTTATTTCTTTTTTAGTTTGTATTACTATACCATTGCTGGATTGAAAATATATTTTTTTTAACCCAAAAGTAATTAAGTAAACATACTATATTAAGCATCAATAAAAAAAAGTTAATTTTCCTATACTACCTGCTATTATCTCCCTATTTTATTGTGAGCTTTCATTAACTTTGTTTAAAATCATCATTTTTAGACTAAATATTTTATTTATGCTTGATTTGCATTTGAAATTACAAATATTTTTCCTCTGCTGCTTTTTTTTTAATATAGCACAATTGGAATAAAAAATTTGTATTTATTAGCATGGCAGTTAATATGACCGTAGTTTCACAAGATCGTTATAGCTTATTAATTAATTAATTTCTCTACTCTAACATTCTAATCTAATGATGACCGCCTAAACTTAGTCTAGCTAGTTACCGACTAAGTGAATATTATCGTTAAAATGCATACAAAAATTATTTATATGTGAAAAAGACAATTGGAATAAAAAAAAATTGTATTTATTAGTAATCAAACATATATAGCAATTGTTCAATCTCACACTTAGCGCATTTTGTGTTGGCTTAAAGTTAATTATGTCCTTAACCTATATTTTAAAAGTCAATTAAGTTTCTTACCTTCTAAAATCATCATTATGTGTTCAATCTATACACTGAACAAGTCAATCAGGTGTCTAATTTGGGTCCCTAACATATTATTGAACATTCAATTATTAGATGTCATCCGTAATTGAAATTAATCTTTTTTCTTTAAGATCAACCGATTTCCAAGGTTGGTCCTCTCTTTTCAAGGTGATGTGGTCGATCAATGAATTTTAGGTGTATTTTGTAATTATTTTATTTTATATTTTCATTTTTAAATTTTATTATACATCTGGATTTTTTTTCTTCATAGATTTTGTGTTGCTTTAACTTTGATTTATATAAGCGTTATTCATTTTGTATAATATTTTTTTTATTTAATTGAATGGCACATGCTTTTATTAGAAAAAAAAACTCCGGATTATGATCAAATTTAAAATTAATTGGCATATACGATAATATATTTTACATATGTGAAAAAGACAATTGGAATAACAGAATTTATATTTATTAGTAATCAAACATATATAGCAATTGTTCAATGTCACGCTTAGCGCATTTTGTGTTGGCTTAAAATTAATTATGTCCTTAACGTATATTTTAAAAGTCAATTAAGTTTCTTAAACTCTAAAATCATCATTAGGCGTTCAATGTATACGCTGGAGAAGTCAATGAGGTGTTTAATTTATCCCTGATTGCAAATGGTATAGAGAGAGGAGTGAGAGAGAGAAATGGTAGAGAGAGAGAGGGGATTGAAGGAAGAAGATTAGGTTAATTTAGTAAATTTATAAAGGATAAAGCTATTTTAGTAATTCTATAAAGAGTGGGTCCCACTTTTTTTAATGCTATAATGAAAAATAATGATGTGGCAACTTTGACCAGCGTTGACCGGTCATAAAAACCGACTGTACACTTTAATTAGTGGAGGTCACCTGAAGTTCGTACGATTTAGTGTGATAAAATTTTGGTTGTACACCAAAATGTGATTTAGGGTAAAGGTTGTACACCACGTATGTAATTTACCCGAAGAACATCTTTGTTGGTTTACGATTAAAACCATCAATCTTATCGCTTTCAATCTGTATCAGCACCTTAATACAAGCTTTTGATATCTTGATCAAACTTATTTTTTGGGTACTATTGGCACAGGATTAAACACCTAAAAGGTGCTAATAAAAAAAATAATTTCTCATATAGGGATAGTTACAAATTATTTCTTTTCAATGGGCTATTTTTAACCCATGATTAAGAATAGTACCATTACGGTGCATTCAGCACCGTAATGGATAAATAATTTTGATTGATTTACCCTATTCCGGCGGCAAAGTCGCCGTAATGGGATGAATGCTTGCAGGAATTTTGTGGATTCCTGCAAGGCTGCAACGTCGACAGTGGCTCCATGGAAGCCATTGCCAACTTTTATATAAAAAAAAAATTATTTTTTATTTAAAACAATATTGTTTTCAGGTATATGAAAAGTAATATTTATTATTTTTTATAAATAATTATATTAAATAATATTTATGTATCTTAAAAAAATAATATTTATGAGAATATTTTATTATAAATATTCATTTAAAAATTATTTTGAAAATTGGAAATTAGTTTTTATTTTTTAATAAATTATTAGAAATAACAATAATTTGAACTTAAAACTAAAATTTTAAAGTCAATTTGAACCTTAAACTATTAAAATCATCAATTATGTTTTCAAATTGTCGGAAAATCAGAAACTGTACTATTTGACATAGCCTGTAATATCTCTGTATTAATAGTCTCTCTAAGATAGATTTAATCGTTATTGACAATCATCTCCCAAAATACAACAGATTACGTAAGCGAACTCTTACCGCATATAAATTCGTTACCATCGAAATAGAAAAACATACATTTGTCCAACAAATTTATTAAAATAAAAAAGCTAATTTCTAAATTTTTAAATAAAAATTTTAATGAATACTTATAATAATAAAAATATATAGTTGTACGAATTAACAATAAATCATTCTACTATCAAACTTGCTTTGGGAATAGTTGTAAGATAGGCCTGTACTCAGTAACATAAATAACTAGGTAAGATGCATGTGTAAATAGATATGATCTCTTATTTCATGACATTTTCAATCTATGTGTTAGCCTAAATAAATATCTCCCAACAAGTGAGACTTGAGCCATCATAGGTTAAATTCTTGTGAGAGTGTCACCCTAGTACAAATAAATCTAAAACTTGCCCTTCTACCTTTTTGATGACATACCAAATATATTAAACATAATTAAATATATAATATTCATAACACAAAATTTTTAAAGTTTCAAAGAAGTAAAGATGAAACTAATTTTGATCAGAAACTTTAAAAGTAAATTAGCATTTTTTATATAAATATATACATTAGGGTGAAATTTTAGCCTTATCTTCTTATTTTAGGGTGAGGAGTAGTAAAAAATCTTATGGAAATTTTTGTTGTTATTTTATATTAAATAATGCATATCTACCCTCTATATTTTCTTACAAAAGAATTAAATGGCATTCAAAAAGAGTATAGGGCACTGAATTCCAAAGCTGTTATAATTTGTAATTAACTATGAAGCCAAAATTTGTATGAAATAAGTAAATATAGAATTAGAATAAGGATAAATATTGGGTATAAATAAATAATATTGTAGAAAAAGATACGTAATATTATTGGTGGGATATAGTAATTAAAAAAAAAAAACAGGGTATAGAAAAGAGGGAGGTGAAATGTGGAGTTGCAGAACAGGGGGATGGGCATCATGTGAAAATGGTAGAATAGAATTGAAGTGTACGGAAAAGAGACAGGTGGAAGTGAAAGAGAAGTCTGTGAGATAAGGAAGTGGAAGTGCAATGTGACAGTAGAAAAGAGGAAGGATAAAAGTGATTGGGCAGACGTGAAGAGAGTTACGTCAGAAATGCATGGACACGTATTCTCAACTCCGCCGCTTAAACTCACGAATCCAAACAAATACCTCTCTCCTCTTAATATAATAATTCCAAAACAAATCTGCTGTATCTCATTCAATTGCATACTTTAATTTTTCTGTTCCTAATTTAATTTATTGTTATCATTTTTATTTATTTATTTCCATTTCATTTTTTATAAATAGGATAGTTATAAATTATTCTAAATTATTTAAATAAGCCACATATATTTATAATGATCCGGGCTTGATTATGATTTTGACTCGAGTCATGAGTGGCCAGTTCAATTTATAGACGATCCGAATTTGAGTATCATTTTAACTCAAGTCGCAAATAAGTCGAGTTTTGATACGGCAAAACTCAACTTGAAAGCTCGCGTACAAACTTAATTATATATTCATGAAAAACTTGATTATATTGTTCATAAAGCAAGCTCAATTTGATTAATTTTGAATAATTATATTTTATAAAAGACTACATAATTTTATGTGGAAATTTAATTTTGTAAATTTGAAAACTATAATTCTATCTTCAGCTTCAATTCTCTTTATTCCCTTTATAAGGGAATCAATCAGTGTTTCACGAGCCTTGATACAGAATCAGCCAGTTTTTCACGAGTCTTGCTTATGGATAAAATTTCAATTATTCATGAGTTTTGCTTGTGAACACAATTAATAAACTGATTATGGACAAAATATATAAATAGAATTAACAAGCTGATCAATGAGCAATGAGCAAAACAGCTCGAAGCTCGATTCATTATACCATTAAATAAATTTATAAATTAAATACTCTTTTCTTCCATTGATGTTTTTTTAAAAATTAAGTTGTAACTTTTATTCCCTTGATGTTTTTTTAAAAATTAAGTTGGTTACAACGACATCATCAAGAAAATAAAATACTCAAAATATAATTACAAACAAGACAGTATTGTATATGATAAAAAGAGTTTGCCAGAAAAAAACAATTACCCCCAGGTTCAAATTTTATGTATTTTTATATGTAGAGGATAATAAATAGTAAAATACCAAAAAACAAGCACTAAAATAAATAAAAAATAATTAAAACATTATAATTGCTTTCTTAATATATATATCAAAATTCAAAAAGAAAACTAAAACTAAAAAAAAACAAAAATCTTCAGAGCATGCTATGCATATATAAAAAGGAGGTTGATTATTAATATTATACACACATAATGTATAAATATTAACAGAAAATTATATGTAATTGCACAATATTATGGTTATGGTTGTGGTTGGAGTTGGAGTTTACAGAGGCAGCTCCTCAAACAAACACACATTTAACCTCCAACCCCAACTCCTAATTAATTAATTTAAACAGTTTTGACTCATTGGTGGGTCTAATTGTATATTCAGAGAGAATCTAGGGTTTCCTATACCAACCAACCTCACTTATTATTTCCCCTAGATTACATAAATCTTGACCCCTCCACGTGTCCTTCAATTCTCATGCATGCAGGAGAGAGAATTTTTTCCCTCTATTTCTTTTACTTTACTTTTTTGATTCACACTTCCATTTCCACCTGGTGAACTTGCTGCTGTATTCTTTTGCGATTTTACTGATCCCTTCTTGTTCTCCGCTTTTGATCCTCCTGCTTGCCTTACTTTCACTCCTCTTATCAACTGTCAAAAATTAATAATGTGTTAATTTTACTGGGTCATTTATTTTAAATAAAAACGATATGTTATTATTGCTTACATATTTCCCACATTTCACATCTGAATAGATCACTATAAAATCTCCTTCTTGGAGTCCATTTGTTCTCACAAAATCCCCTGTAAATATACAGTTTTTATTTTATTACTGAATTGTATTCTTCAAAAATTCAAATTATTTATTAATCAAATTAATATTCACCTGTGTTTTCAAGGAGATACATCCTGCTTTTATTGTTAGGCCAGAATCTGATACTCCAAAAATATAAAGACAAAACGGTGATTTAGTTGTAACAGTATAATAAACGGATAATTTTATTATACGCCTAGCGCACCAAAACGGATAACGGGTATTATACGACAAACTGGATAATCTAATGCATGAATAAATAAATGATTAACTTGACGAATGGATGACGTTTGATGTGGTGCACCGGACCTATAATAAAATTTATCGGAATGAAAACAAATCGAAAATTAACTTGACGAATGGGTGACGTCTATGTGGTGCACCGGACCTATAACAAAATTTATCGGAATAAAAATAAATCGAAAAACAAAGAAAATTAACTTGGCGATGACGTTGATGCGGTGCACTGGACCTATAATAAAAATTTATCGGAATAAAAATAAATCGAAAAATTTATCGGAATAAAAATAAATCGAAAAATTTATCGGAATAAAAATAAATCGAAAAACTAAGAAATTAAAGAATACCTGTAACGCATGTTCCAAACACGAGAGGTCCCTATATCTTCCATTGCAATAGAAATTCCATCTCTTGCTTCCAACTCTGGGAGATGAGTTTCTGCTTCTTTCTGATTTCATTAAGTAAATAATTAAATAATTAATTAACTTTTTTTTTATAGAAATTGGGACGAGACAGAACTTGGACGGAGTGAGCACCCATGGTCCAAGAACTGTCAAACCCGCAGATAACTAATTAACTTAATCCATCAAATACTATAAAACTAATAATAATAATAATAATAAATAAATAAAAACTGCACCTTTGGCAACACGATCCTCCCTAGAGTACCCACGTCGCTCTGCTTCAGTACTTTTTGGAGAAGAAATCTCAGGTTCTTCTCGGGTTTCCAATTCTGTGTTATAGATAAATTAATTACGGACAAATAATCACGTTACGATAAAAACAACAAACCGAATCCATAATTAATTTCATTAATCATAAACCCATAATTACATAATATCTAGATAATCCCAATTCAAATTAAAATTCAAAATCAAACAACCCACCAACCTGTCGCTTATCTGAACCCACTTGACGCGGCTGATGATTTTGAGCCGCTTGCACGGACGCCGCCCTTTCAGCCGGCGGTGCAACTGCATCCATGGGATGAACCGGACCGGTTGAACCAGGAGGACCGTTAACAACTGGAGGATTATAACAATAAACCCAATTCCCAGGGTTTTGTTGAGCCATTGCATGGTGGCCGTCCGTGGCGCCGCTCTGATTGTGGTGGTGGTGGTTTTGATTGTGATTGTGATTACGGGGATGCGATATAAACCTTCTCTGTCTCTCCATTCTCTTCTTCCTCGCCTCTTTTGTCGCCGACGAACCTAACCGAACCAACCTACTATCCCCAACTTGCCCTTGCACATACTGGCACGGATACTGATTCCCGTACCCAGTAAAAACGGGCGGGTGGGTCTGAACCGCTTCAGGATATGAGTTGTAATGTGAAGCCAAAGGAAACTGTGTCGGCGGCCACGATTGGGCTGATTCAAGCATGCGATAATCCGTTGGTGTTCCCGGGTAGGAACTCATATTCGGAGCTCCGTTCGCATACGGATATCCAACCATTGGTGAATAACCCGGCATGCCAGTAACCGGATCGATTGCAGCGTAAGACGGCGGTGGAATCCAAGGTGATTGAGTGAAACAAGGAGTGTTTGGTTGATCAGGTTGGTTTGAAATTGAAATGGAATTACAATTAGAATTACAAATCAGACTAGGGTTTGAACTAAGAGGATGATCAGTAGGGTTAGGGTTTTGCAATTCGGATTCATTCATTCTTCTTTTCTGCAGATGATTTGTTTGAACCCATTCCAGTATCAGCTTCAACAATTGCTTCATCGCTTCTTTTCCGCCGCCTAATCGCTTCGCCGCACACTCAATTGTCGCCTTCTTAATTTTCACTTTCCGTAAATCCTCGGCGGAGACCGTTTCCTTGTTCAATTTCAACCACTCTAGAAACACCATAGCTAAATCGTCCGATGAGGAATTTACATTTACCTCTTGTTGCGCTGTTTCCTCTTCAGTTCCGAATTGCATCATCATTTCTTCATGTTCGTGGTCATGGTCACTCCCCTGTTGCTGCGGCGGAAGAGGCAGTGGCTGCTCCGGTTGCAGATTCTGCTGTTCCTGCTCAAACTCATCTAGAAAATTCTCACCAGGACTGAAAATCGATGAAGGATCAAAAAATTCATTATCATCCATTAGATCCATGTAACCGAAATTCTCCATCACATCCATGCAACCACCAGCTCCATCTCCATCTCCACCTCCTTGTTCGGAAGCCGCCTGACGGATTTCCATTGAACCGGTGGAAGATAAATCCGCCATAGAATTCTTCTGATTCTGATTCTGATGTTGATCGTGAGTATTACTCTCTTTGTGTACGACATCATCAGCATCGGACTTCAACACCGCCCAAGAAGCCGCTGAAGACGCCGAGGAAGAAGACGATGACGTGGCACTAGCCTTGACAGGAGCCGGAGCTGAAGATGAAGACGATGTCGACGACATGCACGGAAAATCAGGTAACTGCGGAAAATCAGCATAAAAGATTGACGACTCGCTGACGTCTAACAGATCATCATCTTCCTCCCTTCCTAGCCAGATCTGTCTTTCCTGACCTCCGCCGGTGCCGGAAACCCCCTTCTCCATAGGGTTTTTTTCAATTTCTCGCTTAACATCTTCTACATGCAATTGTGTAGTAGCCATTTCTTTTTTATTTTAAAAAAAATAAAAAAATAGCAAGTTGAAGGATTCTTCTGTTGGATGCAGATAGATAGAGAGATAGATTCAGAGAGAGAAAAAAGATAGGGTTTTCCTTAGTGTATGTACGGATAAGTGCAAAAGCATTGAAATGAAAAGGATTGCATCTTCTGTATACAGGTAAGGGAGCAGAAGAAGAGAGAAAAGGGCCCGCTGTAGCTGTATACAAAAACACAACATAAACTATTTTCAAATAATACCATTAACATCAAAACTCAAAACCAGAAACAAGAAACAAGAAACCACTCTTTGATCTTATGCTTCACCAAAGAAGACGAAGATGAAGATGAAGATGGAGAAGAGAGAAAGATGAAGCAAGGAGCCACATGCTAAAATAGAGAAAATAAAAGCAAGCAGCCACCCATGTGTGTGTTCTGGTGGTTTACAGGGCTCACTTTTTAAATTTTGGAGGTTTCTGCAAGAGTTCAATTAAGAAAGAAAAGAAGCAGTTTTAGAGGGAGAGATAAAACAAAAGGTGGAGTAGTGCCGCTGGTTTTCTCATTTGAAACCCCGGATTTTGTGCCATCCGCCATGCGTATTTTCAACAGTGGTCGATCTAAGCGGTGGCTCTTCTTTTTTCTTTTTCTTTTATTACTTTCTTTTATTTATTTTCAACTGTAATTACTTCAATTTTCATTTTTTAGCTATTTTTTGATTTGTGGATTTATTTTTATGGATTTTGTAGATATCAGAAAGCAAATGTTTAATTAATTCATCAGTCAACTTTGTCGGAAAAAATTTCTTTGCTTTTTAAGTCTAGGATTATTATCATTATGGAGTTTTTGTATTCTTATGAGGAGTTCATCCTTATCTATATATTTATCTCCTGTTTTACCATTTAATTCTATTATTTATTACTATATCCAGCTTCAATTAACTTTGTATATGTAAAAATATAAGCTTATATGCTGCTGGTTTATATAGTTTATAACGGAATCCGCTGACTGGGATAGTTCAGAAACATTAGGGCACGTATACGAGAGTGCAGTTTTACTATATATATATATATATATAAATGCATATACCTTTATTAAATACGAAAAGGACAAGTACAATAAGAAACGGAAAAGGTAAAAAACCTCATAAAATCTACAGTGAAACGAAAATGACAATAAAAAACATAAAAAACCATAAAAGATTACAGAAAAGTAATAAAACATATACTTCATTGGAATCCAAATCCGTAAAAAAAAAACTGCAATAAAATATTCATCATTTAGGTCATTCCGAACATTCGGATCGAATCATTTCTTTTGTTATAACCACGTAGATCTCGTTTCCGTTCTTGCTAAATCCGAAAAAAATGTATAAATAATAGAATAATGGAGAACAAATACAGTTCAAACGGATAAAAACATCCAATAAAATATATAAACACTGAATGAAAAGAAATACAATAAAAAAAAACTATAGTAAATCTAACTGGTTGAGAGGATGAATAAGGAACTTACTTCTTCCTCCTTAAATTATTATTATTATTATTATTATTATTATTAAACACCTTACTTATAATAATTATGCTATGCTATACTACTTGTCACACCTTAATAATTTAATATTACATTATATAATTTTTAGGTGTTCGAGAGATTTATTTTTTGAATTTAAAACTTTATATAAGCAATTAAAAATTTCAGAAAAGATCTCGCCATAGTCAAATAGTATTAAACTTTTAATAAAAATACGAATCCAAAATAATCAAAAGAGATCTTGCAATAATTAATTGGTATTAAATTTTTTAAAAACATGTGAATCCAAAATAATCAGAAAAGATCTTGTAATAATTAACGGGTATTAAATTTTTAATAAAAATGTGAATCCAAAATAATCGGAAGAGATCTTGCAATAATTAATTGGAATTAAATTTTTTAAAAAAAATGTGAATCCAAAATAATTACAAGAGATCTTGTAATAATTAACGGGTATTAAACTTTTAACAAAAAATGTGAATCCAGAATATTAAGAAGAGATCTTGCTATAGTTAAATAGTATTATATTTTCAAAAAAAAATGTGAATCGAAAATGTTCAGTAGAGATCTCGTCATAGTTAAATAGTATTAAAAATTTTTAAAAATGTGAATCCAAAATATTCACAAAAGATCTCACGCAATTAATAATTGCTAAAGAGTATCAGTAAGTAAGCTTTTGGAAACCGTATATCCAAAATATAGAAGAGAAAATTTTAACCGTAAAACTAAAATTTACTAGGATGATGAAAAAAATTAAACAATCAAATACATTTAACAATATCCTAAGCTGTTTTAGATGAATTCCAATTACTTAGTATGGAGATATGTAAATGGAAATTTATTCAAATTTCGATATATGAAAGTATTCTGATCCTTTTATTTTAAAATTTTCGAAAAATGTGAATCTGAAATGTTCAGAAGAAAATCTCACATGATTACATTATCAGTTAAGGAAATACTGTTAAGTAAACTTTTGAAAGCCGCATATGAGAATTTTTTAATAAAAATTCTTAAATGGTAATAGTTAAAATTTCGATTCAACTAGATGATGGGAAAAAAAAAAGTTGAACAATCAATTACATATGCGTTAGTATTAATTTACATGGTGCATTTGTAATGATTAACGTTAGTTGTTTTCTATGCAACTCATATTAAAATGGAATTTGGTTAACATCGAGAATTAAAAAGAATATTATTGAGAATAAAAAATGGTTTATTACCATATATAAAAAAGAATGTTATGATACTTTTTGCTTTTTAATAATTTGACCAAAATCATAAAACTGATTTATAAATTTTTCTGATCTCTATCGCTCATTATCGATTAAAGACTATATTGTTCAATAAATGGATCATAAAGGCTAACTATGTAGAAATTAAGTAGATATATTTGTATAAAAATCTCTATCGCTCATAGCTATATTTTTAGAAATAAAATGTTATCAATTAATAAATATTATATTTTCAGCCTTGTTTATCAGTTTAAACGTTGATGTTAAAAGATTCTTAGATATGGTAGTGGAGAATTTTAGAATAAAAAGTAGACTTGCATAAAACCAACCAAAAAATCATTCTTTAATTGGAAATACACTAGCAATACTTTGTTAAGGTTTAATTTATTCGCTATTACTACACCAATTTGATTGTAGTATGTTTTCTTATTGATTGGTTCACTAAGAGGCTAAATTGCTATACTAAAACCAAATGAAATTTCAAACCACCAATTTTTGTGAGATAACTTTAATTTGATTTCAGTTATGATTATATATAGAGAGGTTTTTGTCTTGGCTTATAAATCCAAAATATTAGTAGAAGATCTAATTTTAAAATTTGAAAATGTAAATCCAAAATGTAATAAGCAGATCTCGTGAGATTATATTATTAGTAAAGAAAATTCGATAATGTGAGCTTTTAAAAAAGTGGTTGTCCGAAAAATTTGAGAGAAAATCTTACATGATATAGTTAAAATCTGGATTAAGATGAAAAAAACAAATTACAATCAACTATATTAAACAATGTCCTAAAGTGTTTTAGATAAATTGTAATTACTTTCATATAGAGATGTATAAATAGATATTTCGACGTTGAAATCTATTCAAATTTCGACATATTAAAGTACTATTATTCTCTTATTTTTAACTTTTCGAAAAAATGCAAATATGAATGTTGAGAAGAAGATCTCACGTGATTACATTAATAGTTAAAAACATCCAATTATGTAATCTTTTGAAAATTGTGTATTCGAAATATTTAAGAGAAAATCTTAAATGATAATAGTTAAAATCCAGATTTAATAGGATGATGAGAAAAAAAATAAACAACTGATTACTCATCCGTTAGTATTAATTTACGTGGTGCGTTGGTAATGATTATCGTTAGTCGTTTTTTATGAAACTCTTATTAAAATCGATTTTGGTCAAATTAAGAATCAAAAAAGAATTTTATTGAGAACAATTTGACCAAAATCGTAAAACTAATTTAGAAATTTTTCGGATCTCTATCCCCCCCTTATATGTATTAATATACAAATCTATTAATGACTAGAGACTAAATTATCCAATAAATAGAAAATAAAGGCTAACTAATTCCAAATTAAAGTAGATATATTTATTAAGGAAATTTGAGCGCAAGTCCAATGACTAATTAACTATGGGTTAATCTGACATGGTTTTAGAATTCATAAAAGTGGGTGTTCCCTTGGTGGAGATCCACGATGGCGAGCTTCATTATAACTCCTACAAGGATTTTTGTGAAGGCATCTTTTATTTCCCTTTTATTTTTATCTGATATTTTTCATCCTTTTGGCAAAGAGAAGCCTAATGCAGGATCTCTGATTACAGAGTGAAGGAAGCAGCAGAGGGCCCAAGCAGTTAAAGAAAAGACGGATGCTGCCGCTAGTAAGAAGGATGGGAAATGCCCAACAGTGGATTTGGTGGTTGCCCTGCTGCCAAGAAAACAAAGGCGGGTGCTCTCTCTATTGGGGGGAAAGCCACATTGCCTACGCTAACCCCTCCTTCCAGTGGTACTAGCGCTTCTTCCCCGGTGGATGGTGGGGTTAGTAAGACTACAAAGGTGTCCATATTGGCACTTAGTCTCATTCGAATTCTGAAGACTCTTCTTCTTTGATGGACTTGGATGGCTTTATTTCCTGTTCTGATTGCTAGACTTCGCCCTGAATTTTTTTGACATCTTCTTTGTAGTCTTTGATTATCACATCATGGATTTGGACCCTGTTGTTGCTCATATAATAGGGTCATTTTTCATCTATAGGTTGGTTACCCCTTTATGCTTCAATCTGAATGGTGTACCCAAGTAACTGTGTCCCTTTTGGAGTTGGAGGTGACCTTCTCGCTGAAATCTTAGTGCTTGACTAGTATGATTTTGACTTACTACTCACCTCTTCTCTTCTTCTTTATTGAACTTTTCTAGTTCTTTTTTTCAACCTTCTTTTTGTGCAAGTAGGTCAGAACTCTTTTGCTTAATGAATCCATGTCTGGCTTATCATTGTAAGGCCAAGGAAACACTTCTCATGATTTATTTTGTTTATTCACTCCATAAATTTTCTCTCTTCAGTGATTAAGTTATGATCAACAAGTATATTTTTTTGGACTTTCGTCCATGCCATGATAATAATTGAAGTGTTTTAAGTGAGTGAATGTCAAAGGTTGATATTTGGTGCAGATGAGAATGTAAAAAAATATCAATATCGCATAAAAACAAAATTTTATTGAAATTAACAGAGTAATTCATGATGTCTTATTGGACAAAAACAAAGATAAAAGGATAAAGACTAAAAATGCAATCATCCATTCTCATGCTGCTTCAATGAGCTTTATGTGCCTCTGCTTCATTAGCATCTTCAATCTTGAGAAATTCTTCTTAAGCTCTTTCTGGTTCATTATAGAGTTCCTTTGTTCAAGGCATTACTAGAGGATTCACCTGCGGGAAGAATCTGGATCACTTATCTTTCCCGCATCAATGAGATCTTGAATCTCATGCTTCAGCCTACCACAATCATTTGTCTTATGACCATATTGTTGGTTGTTAAGCCCAAAATATACCTAAAATATCATATATAAATACGTTAAATTTACATTAAAATCATGCTAATTATATTCATTTGGAATACTTTTACGTCTTTATTTACTTCTTTGATGCAAGGTACCTAAATATTTGGTAAAATCCAAATAGGAGCAAAAACGGAGCTAAAACGAAGCTAAAATGGACGAAAAACCTTAAAAACGTACCGAGAATGCATATCAGTCAGAAGAACGCTCGAGGAGGACGAAAAACAGTCGAACGCCAGGGAGAACATCTCTCTGTCGCAACTAAGATTCTCAAAATCTCAGTCGCGACTTACGGAGGCCAGACCGGGGGAAAACAACGTATTCAAGCTCGCCCCTATACCCCCTGTCGCGACTGAGATTTTCAGAATCTCAGTCGCGACAACAAGTCTTCCTGCACACAAAACACATGTTTAATTCGTAAAAACGCGTCTGTTCGTTCGGATAAAAGCAACCCTTCACCAGCAGACACGACCCGTCATTTACAACCCTTCACCAACTATAAATAAGTGATCCATTTCAGAAATCAAGGTTGGTTATGTTGGGAAAAGTTAGAGAAATTAGAGAAGAAAGTTGTTATGTAGAGTTTTCTGATTCAGAAAAGAATCAGAAAGTTAGATTTCATTTCTGTAAGCAATCGTGTTGTACACGAATTGTATTTAGATTAGTTATAAACACAGTATTAGTTTAGTTTTCATTCTGATAGTGGATGGGACCAGTCTCTATTCCAAAGATCCAGCGAGAAGAATTGACGGCTGAAGCGCATATAGTTTGACGAGCCTACGAAGTTTGAGAGAAAGATTGACGACCCGGATCTCAAAGTCTTCGTTACAATGCTATCCAAGTTTCTACTTCTCTGTTAACTTGTGAAAATTCACATTTCAATTAATGATATACTTATTTATTCAATATATTCTTAATGTTGTTATTTTGATATTGTTCTGACAAAATTATTTTCAAAATGATATATTGGTGTTTTTATTAAAACGTTCTATTCCATCTTATTCTTATAAGAACTTTGTTGAACACTTAACAAATTTAGTTTTTATGGATGACATGATCGCTGATCGCGGCTTATCAGAAGTAAAACACTAGTTTGATTAAGGTAGGAATCGTCTCTACGCTAGAGGGATTTCTATGGTTCGAAGCCATTTAATTGAGTAAATTATTATATTGTTACATGTCTATAATCTCACAAAGTTAAAGTTGTTTACTTTGCTTTATGAAAATAAGATCTATTTCATTCCGATTACGGAAGTATCTGTTTTGTAATCAAAATTCCAAACAGAATTGTTCTCTAAACTCGATATAATCTTTCTATCTAATCCTAATTTACCAAAACCTATTCCATCAACTAAACGTATTTCTTTTATTAAACCTAAACACGTGATTAAACCGAATTAAATAAAGTTTTAGTTAAAAAGCGTTCCCTGTGGGTTCGATATCTTTTATTACTACAGGCGTATACCGTGCACTTGCGGAAATCGCTCAACAAGTTTTTGGCGCCGTTGCCGGGGAACGCCAAAATTTTTGACAAAATTTTAAATTTTTCGTGTTTTATTTCGAATCTAGGTTTAAACATATTTATTCTAAATTTTATAATTTAAAAGTTTTCCTATACTAATTTATTTATTTATCAAATTCTGTTTTGTAGGTAGTTTCGGTTCGTGCAAGATTTCAGGTTCATGCGCAGTTCTCGAAATTCAGGCATTGCACCAGACCCTATAGACCTAGAAATTGAGAAAACCATTAGGAAGAACAAGAAAAATAAGAAAAACAAAAATAAGACCCCAGTAAAAACACATACCGAGCCAGAAAAAATGGCAGACCCACCAACACTTATGGAATACGCTAGGCCAGGTGTGGCCGGTGTAACCAATAGTATCGTTAGACCCAGAATCACCGCAAATCAATTTGAAATTAAGCCAGCTTTGCTTAATATGTTGCAAAATAATGTAACATTTTACGGGTTACCTAACGAAAATCCTAACACCCATTTAACAAATTTTCTAGAAATGTGTGACACATTTAAAATTCCAGATGTGGCTGCAGAAGCAATCAAACTTCGCCTCTTTCCTTTCACTTTGAAGGATAGAGCCAAAGAATGGTTAACTTCTATGCCAGCCGCAACTTTTGCCACTTGGGAACAATTAGCCCAAGCGTTTTTATCTAAATATTTTCCTTTAGCAAAAACCGCAAGAGTCATAAAGGAGTTAACATCTTTTTCTCAAAATGATAATGAGACCCTTTATGAAACTTGGGAACGTTTTAAAGAACTTCAACATTTATGCCCACACCACCAATTACCCGCTGAACTTTTAATGCAAACATTTTACAATGGACTGAATCCTACAACTAGGTGTTCATTAGATGCTATGTCGGGAGGGCTATTTATGAAGAAAACATCAGCCCAAGCGAGAGAACTTTTGGAGAAAATGGCAATCAACAGCAGTATGTGGCCCGCGGAACGTGGACATATGTCGGTGGCAAAACCATCATCCTCAACCTCATCATCAGTTAAAGGTATAGTTGAACTTGATCCAGTCGCGATGCTACAAGCCCAATTTTCTGCTTTATCGCATAAAATTGACAAGTTTATGGCACCACGCGATACCAATGGTAATCCAATCCAAACGGATGTGGATTACGAAAATATGAGTGAGATTGAACAGGTAAATTTTGTCCAAGGGCAAAACCAAACTAATAATCCTTATTCTAATACTTATAATTCTGGATGGAGGAATCATCCTAACTTTAATTGGAAAGATAACAGTAACAATAATATTAGTGCTAATCAAAATCGTACCACTAATTATCAAAATCAGTCAAGAGATACGATTAGCACTTTATCTTCTAAAATCGACAAGTTTATAGATGCTATCAGTGGAAAAATAAGTAATCACGACGATGGTTTTAAACGGATCGAAAATAAATTCGATCAGCTTATTAAAAACCACTCATCTAGCATCCATAATTTGGAGATTCAAATTGGTCAACTTGCTAAATCAATTCCATCCCGAAAAGAGGGAAGTCTTCCCAGCCATACAGAAGAAAATCCGAAAGAGCAGGTGAAGGCTATTACTCTTCGTTCAGGAAAAAATTATCAAGGGCCTGAAATGCCCAAAGATGCAACATTATCAGGAAATGATTTACCGAAGTCCAAAGAAGATATCTTAAACACAAATATTTCACCATTTGACACAGGTACTAAAACTTTTGTACCCAAACCACCTTTTCCACACAAAGTCCGAAATAAGGACTATGATAAACAACTTCTAACGTTTTTGGATAAACTCAAAAATTTGCATATCAATTTGACGTTTATGGATGCAATAACACAAATTCCTAACTATGGTAAGTTTTTAAAGGATTTGATTTCAAAGAAAATCAGTTGGGAAGGAATTTCATCCATTTCGTTAACTGAAGACTATAGTTCAATAGTATCAAGTAATTTGCCCACTAAACTCAAGGATCCCGGATGTTTTACTATTCCGTGTAAGTTGGGAGATATTGAATTCCCAAGTTGTCTTTGTGATTTAGGAGCAAGTATAAACTTAATGCCATTGTCTATTTTTAACAAGTTAGGTTTAGAAGAATATATCAAACGTACCAATATGGTTTTGCAATTAGCGGATCAAACCACTAAAAGGCCGTATGGTATAATTGAAGATGTTTTAGTCAAAGTCGATAAATTTATTTTTCCTACCGATTTTGTTATCTTAGACTTTGCATATGATGTAAACTGCCCTTTAATTTTTGGTAGACCGTTTATGAACACGGGACGCGCTTTAGTAGATGTGTCGGAAGGGAAGGTAGTTTTAAGGATAGGAGAAGATAAGGTCGAGTTTAACATGAACAAAGCGATGAAATACCCTATGGAGGAATTCGCTTGTATGAAACTTGATTTAGTCGAGGAATGTGTCAATGATGTAATTCAAAGTGAAGAAATAATTGAACCTATAGTAGACGAGGAATTAGACGATAAGGACCCAGAGCCTTTGATTCGAGAAGATGGACCAGTTCCGCCTTCAATTGTAGCACCCCCTAAATTAGAACTTAAAGAGTTACCCAGTCATTTGAGGTACGCTTTCTTAGGCGAAGGCGATTCTCTACCTATAATTATTTCTAACAAATTAACAAGCGATCAAGAAGAAAAATTGAAAGATGTTGTTAGAAATAGGATAGGAAGTTTGGGATGGCAAATTTCAGACTTAAAAGGAATTAATCCTAGTATAGTAATGCATAGAATTCACTTAGAAGAGGATAAGCCACCTAAAGCGGATAGGCAAAGACGCTTAAATCCGAACATGAAGGAAGTAGTCAAAAATGAGATTACTAAACTTTTAGACAATGGAATCATTTATCCGATCTCGGATAGTGAATGGTTTGTCCAATCCATTGTGTACCTAAAAAGGGAGGCATAACTGTTGTAAGAAATGATGAAGGTGAACTTATACCTACACGAACCACCACCGGTTGGAGGGTTTGTATAGACTATAGGAACCTAAACAAAGCAACCAGAAAAGATCATTTTCCTCTACCTTTCATTGATCGAAAGGATAGCCGGTCATGCATTTTACTGTTTTCTAGACGGTTATTCCGGATTCTTTCAAATTTACATTTACCCGGATGACCAAGACAAAACAACCTTCACATGTCCTTACGGAACATTTGCATATAGGAGAATGCCTTTTGGTCTATGTAATGCACCAGCAACTTTTCAACGATGTATGACAGCAATATTTAATGACTTCATTGAAGACATAATGGAAGTTTTCATGGATGATTTTTCAGTTTATGGAGATTCTTTCAATGCATGTTTACAGAACTTAGATAAAGTATTGTCTAGATGTGAGGAAACGAATTTAGTTTTAAATTGGGAAAAATGTCATTTCATGGTAGATGAAGGAATTGTTTTAGGTCATAAAATTTCTGAAAAAGGTTTAGAAGTGGACAGAGCAAAGACTTCAGTTATAGAAAAATTACCCCCACCAACCACTGTTAAGGGAGTGAGATCATTTTTGGGTCATGCAGGTTTTTACAAACGGTTTATAAAGAACTTTTCTGTAATTTCCAAACCACTTACTAATTTGCTTATGAATGATTCAACTTTTGATTTTAATAAAGATTGTTTACAAGCCTTCAATACCTTGAAAACAGCTTTAGTAAGTACACCTATAATATCGAAACCCGATTGGAATCTACCTTTCGAAATTATGTGTGATGCGAGTGACTTAGCTGTAGGATGTGTATTAGGTCAAAGGAAGGATAAGAAACTTCATGTTATATATTATGCGAGTCACACATTGTCCGGTGCACAACTAAATTACACCACAACTGAAAAAGAAATGTTAGCAGTAGTTTTTGCATGCGATAAGTTCCGATCTTATTTGTTAGGATCTAAAGTTATTATTTATACTGATCATGCAGCTTTACGATATTTATTTGCTAAGAAAGATGCAAAACCACGTCTTATTAGATGGGTTTTACTATTGCAAGAATTTGACATTGAGATTAAAGACAAAAAGGGAGTTGAAAACCTGGTCGCCGATCATCTGTCAAGACTTGAGGATGAAAACGGTCCCATCGGTGAAACATCAGGTATTCGAGATGATTTCCCCAATGAACATCTCATGCAATTACAAAGTGTCATAACTCCATGGTATGCGGATATAGCCAATTACTTAGCTGCATATGTTGTGCCAGATGGATTGACTTACGAGCAAAAGAAGAAATTCTTTTCAGAAGTTAAGAAATATTTTTGGGAAGATCCATTCTTGTTCAAAACATGCGGCAATGGAATATTTAGGAGATGTGTTAGTGAGTTTGAACATGAATCTATAATTATAGAATGCCATACTAGCGCTTACGGAGGTCATAATAGCGTAAGCAAAACAGCAGCTAGAATACTTGAATGCGGATTCTTTTGGCCTACTCTGTTTAAAGATGTCCGTCCATTTATTCTCCTCATTTATTCTCCGCTGTGATAAATGTCAAAGAACGGGGAATATAGGAAGGAAAGATGAGATGCCTCTTAAGAACATATTGGAAGTTGAAATCTTCGACGTATGGGGAATTGATTTCATGGGTCCTTTTCCTCTTTCTTTTGGCAAAAATTATATATTAGTAGCCGTAGATTATGTTTCAAAGTGGGTTGAAGCAATTGCAACCCCGACAAATGATTCTAAAGTAGTTGTTAAATTTTTAAATTCAATATTCTGTCGATTTGGAGTTCCTAGGGTTATGGTAAGCGACGGTGGTACTCATTTCGTAAATAGAGCTTTTGAGTCACTTATGAAAAAATACGGAGTACACCATCGTATCTCTACACCGTACCATCCTCAAACGAATGGTCAAGCAGAAATTTCAAATAGAGAACTCAAATGGATACTTGAGAAAACAGTTTCGTCTTCTAGAAGAGACTGGGCACATAAACTTGACGATGCACTATGGGCATACCGTACTGCATTTAAAACACCTATCGGGATGACACCTTATAGATTAGTCTATGGTAAAGCTTGTCATTTGCCGGTTGAATTAGAACATAAAGCATATTGGGCTATAAAAACCCTTAATTATGATTTGCAGAGCGCAGGGAAAAAGCGTTTGTTTGACTTAAACGAGTTGGATGAATTACGCTATTTGTCCTATGAAAATGCGAGCATTTATAAGGAGAAAATTAAAAAGTGGCATGATGCCAAAATCAAAATTAAAAACTTTAATGTTGGAGATAAGGTTTTACTTTTTAATTCTAGATTAAAATTATTTCCAGGTAAGCTAAAATCTAGATGGGCTGGACCATTTTTGGTTGTTCAAACATTTGATTACGGAACATTGGAGCTAGAAAAGTCTAATGGCGACCGATTTAAGGTCAATGGTAATCGTTGCAAAATTTATTTCGACGGAGCTCCTATTCAAGCAATTGAATCCGTAGATAAATTTTATAAAAATTAATTTCTTTGATTTTTATGTTTTTAATTTATAGCTTTTCTTATTTTCATTCTTTTTCTTTTTAATTTATTTGTTTTCTTTTTAATTTATTTATTTTTAATTTACTTTAATTTTTATTTTTATATATTTATCATTAAGTACAAATGAGTTTTATTCACATTAAAATTTTAGTTTAGTCATGTTTTGAAATTTTCATTAAGTGTTAAGTGTTATTTAGAAATTATATATGCAGAAATCTCAGTTGAGATTTTCTATGTTCCAGGATTTGGAAATCTCAGTTGAGATTCCGAAAATCTCAGTTGAGAAATTTTCTGTCTTTTTACATTTGAAATAACTGTAAGTGATTACAGTCTTCTTTCTTCAAAATTTTCTGTCAGTTGAATTGAAGAGGTATCACTTTGACACCTATTTCTTTCTAACAGACACAACCTTTCACTTATAGTTCTTATATATTCCTGTAGGATCAGACTTCTTTCATTTCACTTTATCTTTCTGAATTTCTTTTTCAAGTTCTCAAATCCTACAGACTTCATTTTTCTTTTCTATCACAAACATGACTAAGTCTTTGAAGAACATTCAAAAACAAAATTCTTCTCGAAAAGAGAAAGTTGATATCTCTGATAGATATGGAGCATGGTTTCCCATTTATAACCATGACGAAGGGAAACGTTTTATGCAATTCAGATATGCTCAGTTCTTTGGCATGATGTATCTGGATGAGTTTCTGAACGAGGAACTCGGGATACGCGAAGACATTGATCGCTATCTGACTAATTTGAGTTGGTCAAAATTTGTTCATATGAAATTTCCTATTATTGGAAATTGGGTTCTGGAATTTTTCTCCACAATTCGGTTCGTCAACAAGAGGCGTGTTCGTCTCAGTTTTCGTTGTGAGGGGAAGGTATTTACTTTTGGCTATCCAGAACTTCACAATTGGTTTGGATTTCCACCCCGAGACACAACTCAACACCATCCTGGAAGGGATATGACTTCTAGAGACATATGGAGGATGCTAACAGGATTTAGGCGATTCAATCCACGTCTTGCCTTCAACAAATCCATTAATTCTAATTCCATGTTGTATCTACACAAATTCCTCTGTCACAGCCTTTTTGGTCGAGTCAGTAGCAATATTGTGAAAGATACTGATCTTTATGTGTTGGGCGACATTTTCCAAGACAACTCAGTTAACTCCTCAAAGATTTTGATGGAGGGGTTAGTTGCTGCTTCCCGTTCTAAGAAACGGAAGATTGGGTTCGCCAACATCATATGTGGAATAATTTTAGGAGCCAAGGGAACCATTTCTGTTCCTTGGACTGATACAGAACCATACCCGATTTTAGACTACGAGTTCCTGGAGAACGAGGGACTTGTTAAACGAGTTTTCCGTTCTGGTCCAACATTCCTTTCTGCACCAGAGAGGCAAGTCTTCGTTCAAACGAAGATTAAAAGGGCCAATGCACGTCGTCTGTCATTTAGTTAGGGATATATATATTTTATGTGTTTCTGTTTGTTGTTTTTAATATATATATGAGTGCTTGATTGTAACTTATGTTTTTATAATGTTTCTATGTAGATGTATATTATGGTATTGTTTACAAATGATAAATAAAAGTGCATTAATTCTTTAGTTTATTTCTTTTTTTCTTAATGAACAACCTTTGGGTTTCCTTTAATTTAATGTTTTAGTTTTGTTTATCTCAGTTTCAGGGATTAATATTTACATTAATGTCACTTACTTCACGGAGGAATTGGTTTTGAAGTGTTAAAATCATCAAAAACAGTCCCACTTTTACCCAGATTTTTCAAAATCTCAGTTGAGATTTCGAATTCTCAGTTGAGACAGCAGAGGAAAATTTTTTCAGCAAAAATTCGCCCCTTCCCTACTTGCTGTCGCGACTGAGATTTTGAAAATCTCAGTCGCGACCTGCGACATACAGGTGCGGGATTGGGTGAAATTTTCACCATCTTTTCCTATTCCTACTCTATTTACTACCCTATTCAACTATCCTAATCAATACCTATTACTTACACCTATATATATCACATATTTTTACACCAATCAATCATCTTTTCTCTTCCCAATAACAAGATTCACTCATCTTCCCCATAAATTTTTACCCTATTCATCTTCTTCCCCAATTCACCACCATTATCTTTCATTCTAACTTTCATCCTTTCAAATTTATTTCACCCAAATTTCATCTATTTTCACCCAAATTTCACAAACCAAAACAATATGCCTAGACAAAAGACCGTTGCAAACGAAGCCAAGGCCACCGAGATCAATAGATTACGGGTTCAATATGGAGCACCGTTCGATATCACGTCGGAAGCCGAAGGACGCAAATATCGCCGGTTTTCTAATGTCCTCGTAGAGTTCGTGGATATGTCTTTTCTTGACACCGATACGGTAAATACTCTTTCTTTTATCGAGCGTATTGATGAATTTCTTACCGTTCTTGGTTGGAAACGATTTGCTAGTATGCGTTTTCCTAGTCTTAAATCGCATATTATTGAGTTTTTGGTTACTCTAACCTATGACAAGAAGAAAGGAGTTATCTCTTTTCGGAGTGATGGAGTTCGTTATGATGTTAATTATGCGGCCATGAACCGTTGGTTTGGTTTTCCTTCTCGGAATTTTTATTCAAAGCCAAAGCCTTTTGATTCACACACGGTTTGGAATACTTTAACCAGTTTAGATGTTTTTAGTCCAAAGAATACATCTAGTAAGCTAATTAAGGATGATTGTGTATTCTTCTTTCACAAGTTTTTATCATTCTCCTTATTTGGTCGGGTTGAAAGTTCAAAAGTGCAAGTTCGTGATTTGGTTGTGTTTGATGCTATTTTTAAGGGTTTGACAATTGATAGTATTGATATGATATTTACTAATTTAGTTCGAGCTTCCAAGTCTCGCAATAAGCAAGTGCCTATGGGTAATTTGATTACCGGCATTGTTTTGGGCGCTCGAGGTGAATTAACGGATTATCAAAATATGCCTCATGTTGGTTTACCATCATTGGATCTCACGGCACTTCAAAGGGCCAATTTATTGAAGAAAATGGGACCCCCTGCCTTTATCTCTTATGCGGATCGCACGAGACGTGTTTTTGCTACGATGAGTAGTGAAGCCTCGGGTTCTCAAGGTTTAGGTGCCCAAGATGATAATAAGGAGGATGAAGAGGAATTTGATGACGAAGAAGAAGAAGAAGAAGAGCATGTTAATGCCACCGAGCAAGCAAATATGGAACCAAATGAAGAAGACCAAGTTGGATGGCAACGTGTTTTGACACAAATGAACGAGCATAACCGTCACATGAATTTACGGTTAGATGAAGTCGTTGCCAATAATGCCGAAATGAGTTCAAGGATCACTATGTTGAGTCGTGAGCACAAGTCTACTCGTCGTCGGATGCTCTCTTTCTTCCGACGCCAAGGAGTTGAGACTACGCCTTCTCCACCACCATCACCTTGATAGGTTTTATCGTTTCTCTCTTTAACTCATTTTCGTTATTATTATTATGTTTTATTCGGTTTGGTACAATATTTTTACTTATGTTTGGTACAATTATCTTTATTATTCATGTTTGAATGTTATGATATTCTATTTTTCATTTCTAATTCGTATGGTTTATTTCGTACTATTTTTCGTGTTTTATCGCTTTTTGCACCAATGAGGACATGGTCCAAATTAAGTGTGGAAGGAGATATTTCATATTCATTTTTAATTTTAAGTACGAATGAATGCAACGAATGAGAATGAATGGTATTTATTTTTAAATGCATGTTGTTATTCAATTTTTAAGTAAAATATAATATGCAACATTTTCAAAAACAAATGCAACATTTTTTAATGAAGTGCAACACTTTTCAAAAAGTAATAGCTATTTTTCATAAACATATAATTTTTGTTAAAGTATATATTTCATATGTTTTTAACACTTTAATTTTAAAAATAATGTTAAGCATATTTTAAGGTTATCATTATTGATAGAAATAATATTTCTATACGGGCTATATTTTTACAAATATTTTTACAAATCTCCGATACGATTATATAAAAAACGTTTCGAGTAAATGTATATAAGTAAAATTTCTTTAGTTTCAAATCTCTATTTTATATCATGAATTCATGATAGATATAAATCTTATTTTCATTTTTCAATTAGGTTTATAGGTATAAATCAAACTAATAACTTTAGCTTTTTAGCTCGATATTATTTTTCGTCTTACATTAAAAACCAATTGAAGTTTTTAAGGAAACTTTAGCCATAATACATGTTGAATTTCAAGTCAATATAGGATGAATGTGCTATTTTTCTTTCCCAATTTTATTTTCATGTTAATTAAATCAAGTAGTCGTATTCTTAACTTTTGGCCACGATTGAGACCAACCTTATCACAATCGAGGTATGAAAGGGAAGAACATTAAGTACCGTTTACTTTTGGCCACGATTGCGACCACCCTTATCACGGTCGAGGTATGAAAGGAACGTTCAAAATTAAATCAAAATTAAACGTGTTTACAGTTTTAAGTAACGATTGCGTCCACCCATGGCATGGTCGGTACCTCTTAAACGAACACGAAAGCAAATAAAATGCGTATAAAGTTACGATCGAGACCACCCTTATCTTGGGCGTAACTAAGCAAATATATTAAACCTAAGTCCTTAAATCCATATTTGTAATAGTTTAGGTTTGGGAAAGGAAATTTTGTGCTTAGAAATGCCTTGAGACGAAAGATTCAAAAACATGCGTGCTTACACCGTCCCGAATACTTCAATATAAAAATTGAAATACAAGACGAGTAATATATCTCTTTTACACTAGCTAGTTTGATGCTTTGCGAATAAATATACTGTGAAAAGTTTATCTTTCGGTTTAACTAATTTAAAGAGGAATTTATGGATATATATTCTATTTATAAAGAGATTGATTAAAGAATAAATTCAGTGAAATTTTGCTCGGGACTAGCAAAAGCTTAAGTGTGGGAGTTTGTTAAGCCCAAAATATACCTAAAATATCATATATAAATACGTTAAATTTACATTAAAATCATGCTAATTATATTCATTTGGAATACTTTTACGTCTTTATTTACTTCTTTGATGTAAGGTACCTAAATATTTGGTAAAATCCAAATAGGAGCAAAAACGGAGCTAAAACGGAGCTAAAATGGACGAAAAACCTTAAAAACGTACCAAGAATGCATATCAGTCAGAAGAACGCTCGAGGAGGACGAAAAACAGTCGAACGCTAGGGAGAACATCTCTCTGTCGCGACTGAGATTCTCAAAATCTCAGTCGCGACTTACGAAGGCCAGACCGGGGGAAAACAACGTATTCAAGCTCGCCCCTATACCCCCTATCGCGACTGAGATTTTCAGAATCTCAGTCGCGACAGCAAGTCTTCCTGCACACAAAACACATGTTTAATTCGTAAAAACGCGTCTGTTCGTTCGGATAAAAGCAACCCTTCACCAGCAGACACGACCCGTCATTTACAACCCTTCACCAACTATAAATAAGTGATCCATTTCAGAAATCAAGGTTGGTTATGTTGGGAAAAGTTAGAGAAATTAGAGAAGAAAGTTGTTATGTAGAGTTTTCTGATTCAGAAAAGAATCAGAAAGTTAGATTTCATTTCTGTAAGCAATCGTGTTGTACACGAATTATATTTAGATTAGTTATAAACACAGTATTAGTTTAGTTTTCATTCTGATAGTGGACGGGACCAGTCTCTATTCCAAAGATCCAGCGAGAAGAATTGACGGCTGAAGCGCATATGGTTTGACGAGCCTACGAAGTTTGAGAGAAAGATTGACGACCCGGATCTCAAAGTCTTCGTTACAATGCTATCCAAGTTTCTACTTCTCTGTTAACTTGTGAAAATTCACATTTCAATTAATGATATACTTATTTATTCAATATATTCTTACTGTTGTTATTTTGATATTGTTCTGACAAAATTATTTTCAAAATGATATATTGGTGTTTTTATTAAAACGTTCTATTCCATCTTATTCTTATAAGAACTTTGTTGAACACTTAACAAATTTAGTTTTTATGGATGACATGATCGCTGATCGCGGCTTATCAGAAGTAAAACACTAGTTTGATTAAGGTAGGAATCGTCTCTACGCTAGAGGGATTTCTATGGTTCGAAGCCATTTAATTGAGTAAATTATTATATTGTTACATGTCCATAATCTCACAAAGTTAAAGTTGTTTACTTTGCTTTATGAAAATAAGATCTATTTCATTCCGATTACGGAAGTATCTGTTTTGTAATCAAAATTCCAAACGGAATTGTTCTCTAAACTCGATATAATCTTTCTATCTAATCCTAATTTACCAAAACCTATCCCATCAACTAAACGTATTTCTTTTATTAAACCTAAACACGTGATTAAACCGAATTAAATAAAGTTTTAGTTAAAAAGCGTTTCCTGTGGGTTCGATATCTTTTATTACTACAAGCGTATACCGTGCACTTGCGGAAATCGCTCAACATTGGTGGAAATTGCAATATTCATTTTCCTTAGCTTAAGTAGAAGGTGTACTTCGGTGAGCCATTAAGGGAGTGAACAACCCTTTTTGTTGCAGCCGGTTCTACATCTTTGATAACGATTGATTAAAATTGGAGAACCTCCCCCCAGTTACTGCATGAACATCCACTGCTTTTGTAGACCCACTACTTCGACTAGTACTTCCTTCATAACTTCCCTTGATCCTTTTAAAAAATGGCTTCTTTCCTAGCTTAAGATTTGATTTTATTGATAGGACACAATCATACATCTCCTTGAATATAGAGAAAGGCATATATCTGATCTCGTTCCTGATGAACGAGAGAATTTTTTACCACCATCTGAATCTGATGGGCTGCCTCAGGCTTGGTTTTTATTAAGGCTGCCTTAGCCCTCCATCTCCTTACATAATCGGTGAAAGACTCACCCTGTTTCTGCTTGGTGCTTTCAAGCTCCTTCAAAGTCAGTTCTAGACCAGTATTGTAGCCATATTGCCTCATAAAGGCCTTAGTTAGCTCTATCCAATTCTTCTTGATTGAGGGGGACAAGGTGTGGTACCATGTCAAGGCTAGGCCTTCTAGATAAACATTGAAAATGTCTACAATTTGATCCTCTGTCAGTGTTATCAAGAGCATGATTGCCATATAAGAGGTGGCATGAGCAGTGGGGTCACCTGATCCATCAAACTTCTTAATAACAGGTAGCTTGAATTTATTTGGTAGACCACCTCGGGCCAAACGACCTCTCAGATTGAAGACCTCATCATGAGTTGAACCATCTTCATTCAAGTTTCAGACCTCATTCAATATTTCTTCTTTTAGGGCTTTATCCCTTGTAGCAGTATTCTTCTTGATCAAGTAATCAACCATGTCTTCCTCATATTCGATATGAGTCTCTGGTCTATTAGGTTGGGGACCTATGCTATTTTTTGCAACAAGAGCATTGAGGGCTTCTATCTGTGCCCCTAGAGTGTTGAACATATCTTCCATTTGTTTCATTCTCTCCATTTAGGGATGTAAACGGGGTGGGGTGGGGCGGGGCGGGGATTTGGTTTCCCATCCCCGTCCCCGCCTAAATGGGGATTCCCCGTCCCCGTCCCCGCCAGCTATACGGGGATAAAAACTGTCCCCGTCCCCGCCCCACGGGGAAACCACGGGTATGGGGAATCCCGTTTACCCATTTAGTACAATAACCATAATCCATTATTTAAGACAGTGAAAAAAGCAAGTTAAATTGAAAATAAAAAAGCAAGAAGAAGAAAGGGAGAAATGGTGGTAGTTGAGCACATGGGGATGTGTACAAGTGCAATGATCTACTCAACTCTTCTCTTCTCTCTGTCTTCTGTATCTGTTTTTTATGGCATTTCAGAGGCTTGGGAACGTGGGTTACTTTTCCTTTGACTTCTCCCTTCTACTCTCTTCTTCTTCCGTTTCAACAACATGTCAATTGCCCACATAGCCTTGTCAATGAAAGTGGAGCTTTGGAATTTTTTCATCATCTCTACCATTGACACAAATGGTGTTCGTTCTATTTCCCGGACATAAACCTTTATGGCAAATACAAAAAGATGTTCAAATGTGTAAGCTCTGAACATTGCATAAACAAAACACACTCAAGAACATCACAAACCTTTCTCTCCTCTTTCATTTATATATAAACGGAGATTAAACGGGGAATCCCCGTCGGGGCATTATGGGTACGGGTACGGGGATCTCCGCGGGGCGGGGATACCATTTCCCGGCCCCGCCCCGTACCCGCCTACGGGGATCATATTGGCCCCCGTCCCCGTCCCTGCCAAAAAACAGGGCGGGGCCCCGGCGGGTACGGGTATTCCCCGCCCCAGTTGCATCCCTATCTCCATTGTGTGGTCAGCCATCTGATTGATAGAGTTACATGAGTTTGAATGGTAAGATGATGTGGTTGAGCGGACTAAGTGAGAGCCTTCACAAACCCAACGAGAATCTATGATAACTACAACCACAAGGTATTACATATACACATGATGCATGACTTAATGCACGAATCGTGGTGTGTGCTTTTTTTATTTTTACAAAAAAGAAAGAAAAACAAAACAAAACCAACAAACAGTTAGTCATAACACACATAACACATATCACAACATTATTCCTTCCAACCTTACTCCTCCCATACGCGTATTGGTTTAGGTCCTTTCCTAGCATTTTTGGCTTTGGTTTGTTTTGCATCAACGGGGGATGCTCGAAGGTGGCGGCATGCATAACTCTCAAAGCAATGTAAATCAACCATCATACAAGGTTGGGCTTTAGTTCGCCTTTAGGATAGGACGTATCAATTTTTTGATCATGTGGGACTTGGGATACGACATGAGCTATCTTAATGGTTAGGGTCTTGTTTAAGACAAACTATACCAATCAAGTCTATATAATTCACATGTTTCATCAGTTGGAGTTTTAAGCCTCCTTAGAGTGATTTCCAAAACTTGGATATAGGAAAGGTCATCCTAGACAAGTCGATGTCCTTAAAAATAGGTTATGTCAGCTTTATTTCGAAAGTACCCTTAGAATAAAGTTGAAATCTCTACTGGGGTTTTCTCTCATTTCAAGTATGATATGTACTACCTTAAATGACATGTTTGTTTCGTTTACTATAGGTTGTACCAACTTTGGCCTCCACTAGCATTTTGATTTGAAAGAGGTAAAAAGGTCTTCTGAGTAAATGGAGACTTCGGGTGTAGTACACACTATACTAAAAGACACGAACCCTATTCTTTTGACATAGATTATAGCAAACTGAAATTTCAATTCTAATATGACATGACTTGAACAAAAGATGTCAAAGTGGTCTCTTTGAATCATGGTTCATACCAACCTTAGATTTCATGTTTCCCTTCTTGACAAAAGAGGTAAAATCTCTTTTAAGAAATGTGGATCTAGTATAAGCTATGGTTAAACAGACTACTTAGTTTCTTTTACAAGAAGTCATACTAGATTAATTTTGCTTCCTTTTTAGGGTTTGAACAAAGAGGTAAAATCTCTATGAAAGAGGCATGAAATTTCAAGTATGTTATAGGCTATAACAAAAGACAAACAAAAGGCCAAAATACAATCGAAAATCAAATCATTATGAGGGTCATGCTTTATCCTAGAGGAAGTAACTAAAGCCATTACATGAGGTTAGGTTGAGAAATAGGGACCATTGCAAGAAGTTCAAACTATTCCTTTCGACTGGAGTTAGAATAGTCCAAAACTTTTTACAAGGGGGCATTGGCACTAGGTAGGCCCCAAGTATCGAATGGATCTTGGAGAACTTTCGTGAGAATTTCCCAAAAGGTTTTCTTTTGTATGTGAATGCTATACGAGCTTAAAAGTGAGTAAGAATAGTTCAAAATGTACAGAAGAAATTGCTTTCCGGAATCAACTTCTCTATATCCCCAGTAAAGTCGTCGTTGTAGACGAAGCCTACCTCGACAGGCTTTCCCCTTCGGGAGGTCCGTCACAAAGTACTGTTTGAACTTGGAGTCCAATTGAGAAAACGACTAGTTCGACAGGGCCAGTGTCAGAGAAAGAGTCGCCACCCGGATTTTAGACTCGAGAATGTTACTAAGATTCCTTGCGGGAAGCAAGTGGGTTCAGAAAGTTAGGTACGCTTGGGGAATGTTAATATCCCCTCGAACGGAAATATTAAGCACCCCCAAAATCGCCTGGTAAATCCATTGGCCTCCTACTTAGCATTTCTAAATACACTCAGACCATTAATAACTATTTTAAGTTTTTTAAATTCGTTTTGAATGCTTGATATGTTTGGAAAAAATCAATTTTTCATGTCATATTGCACATGTGTTCACAAAAGAAATAAACAACAAAATATTACAAACCCAAAAGCAATGAAATATGCATGAATTAAGTACAATTACATCCGGGCATTCCCGGGTCTTCAATCTGCACCAAAATAATGTTTCTTCATACTCATATCAACCAAAATAAAGGTTAGAAGCAAATAACATAACTATACAATTAGTTATGGTGTAAAAATGGACAAATAACTAAACTGAATAAATTTAAAAGTTTATTTAAGGAGCTAATTGAGAGAAAGTGGAAAACTTTAAATTAAGGACCAAAGTGAATAAAATATAAAGTTCCAAAATAGGGACTAGAATGAATAAAATGAAAAGTACTAAATTAGGGACTAAAATGAATAAAACAAAAAGTATTAAATTGAACATTAAATTAAAGTGAACAAAAATAAAGTTTATTAAATTAGAGATTAGAGTGAATAAAAATGAAGTTATTGGGTTAAAAATTAAAATGAATAGAAAAGTAAATTATTAGATTAGAGATTAGAAATGAATAAAAATAGAGTTATTAGGTTGGAGATTAAAAGTGAATAAAAATAAAGCTAAAAATAAATAGAAAATAAAGTTTTATTGATAAAATTTATTTTGAATTGGTTCGTTTATCCCAAATCATCGTTATGAACAAAATGAATCAATTAAATTAATAATATTAACTTATAATATTATTAATATCAGATTAAAAAAATTAGAAGGGTAAAAAAAGAGCAGATTGATTGGAATAAATAAAAAGATCAAAACAAATGATTTAACTCGTAAATCATTGCTTTAGGGTTAATTTAAATCAATTTAGGGATCAAATATATAAAGAAAATATATTTGACAACCTATTGCTAAAAAAAATCAACACTAAAAATAAAATGAGAAAAGGAAAGAATAGTCTATATTTTACAATACAAAATATTAAATAATAGACATGATTTGTTCCTCGGAAACCTTTAAATAGGTTGTTGAATGATTGAAAAAATCACAAATAATTGAACACATGTCATGAACGCAAAAAAAAAAAAAAACAAGAACTTATTTAAAGTGGTTTGAAAGAGTTTCGGCTATTTATCTGTATATTTTTGTCCCCTAAAGCTGCTTAAAGATGGTATTTATAGGCTTAAATTAGGGTTCGGAGCTATAACGGGGAATAACAAAATAAAGAAGGAGAAAGGGTTAAAAGGGGATTTAGGACTAAAAAATCAAAAAAAAAAAAAATACTAATATCAAGGGTTAGTTACATAAAAGATAGTAATTTTGTAAATTATTACAAATGTGTTAGTTAACTGTAAAATAAATTTAAAACTTGTTTTTTCATGTAATTTTCTCTAATATCAATTAAAGGTGTGTAACGCTGGAAGGTTGTTGGGCCGCAGGCTAGGCCCAGCGCTCAACAGCCCTGTCCAGCACACACGGATTAACGGAAATTCCGTCGGTAATTCGTAGCCATTCGTTTTTATGTAAAAAATGGTTTTTTCAATCTGTGTTCGGACATTTTTATGAATTATAGCTAAAAATGACCCGATTTAAGGTTATTACCCATTTTCAGCACGGGTTTCAACCAAAAACTTCAACTTATCACAGATTCTTCGTTAGGCCTCCGTATTGAGCCTGAAAAAATGCGCTATGACACTCTCGGGAGACACGACTCACTAAGATATCCAAAAATTCTATTTGGTGCTCTTAAAAAATTTGGTTTTGAATGGAAAAGGGTTGACGTTGACTTTCTAACGAACGATTTTTCCGTGATCTATTTTCAATCATCTTTAAGGTTTTCATCATAGGGTTCCGATTCAAGTGTCTACACGGATAAAATTGAACTTATTTGGCAACGTTAGAAGTAAAATTGTATCACATGTGAGGAGCAAATTTGGAACTTATCCAAAAAAACATATTAGACAATAAACTACATTGAACAAGTTACTAAGCTATTTTGGTTGAATTTCAATTTCAATTACTTCCATATAGAGAAGATATATATAAAAGTAATTAAGCCAATTAATTTATCTTTTTCATGAAATACAATTGAAAAGTCTCATAAGCAACTGATATATTTTTACAGGCTGGAATTTTTGTTTGATAGTTCCACAATTTCAAATGAAATGATATATATATTTCTTAAAATTTGCATGATATAACAAAAAAGAAATGTATTAGTATGAATATAGTAGTATTTATAAATTATAATATACGTATGATGTTTGAAAAATGTATTGTTATGCGAGTTGCAGTTACAATACATGGAAAACGTAATGCAGACAATATATAAATGTTGTCTGCAATCAAGACAACCTTATATTATGGGCTATCTGTTCAAAATATGTTGTGACCTAAGCTAACCTATCCTTTTCTATTTCTTACATATATTGCCTGGACTATTATTATTATTAACATGATAATAACTAGTAAATACATATTTTTATTAAAAAAAACTAGTAAATGAATATAACTTTATTTTAAATATATACATACAATAATGGACGTATGAAATGAGTAATTAATTTTAATTGGTCAAGAGTTGTAATTTTGGGTTCCTATTCCACACAATATTCCATCGTGGACCTAAAAAATTTATGGTACAGTTAGATATCTATTATTGGTCCAACTAAGTATCTAAAATTTTAAAAATGGTACAATATTTTTTTTTCTCTTATGATATACTATAATCTTTATATTTAGATGGCAATTCGAGTCGTGCTTTGAGAAAACAACTGATAAGCAATACTTTGACATTGAAACAAATTAAACAAAAAGACCTATTTATACAAAAAAAAAAAAAAAAAAATTAATGTTTTCAGATATCTTAATTATTTTTCTGTTGTATATAGATGATTAATTATTTTTTTAAAGGAATTATTTAGCTTGTCATGTAAATAAAATAAATGGAAAAAAAAACTCACTTGGTTTTATCGGTTTGTAAGTAGAGAAATGTTTTTTTTTATATAAAGATAAAATGCAAATATACCCTAACAAATGAATAATTTTACCCATAACGTCTAAAATGATACAATTGTACCCCTAACATAACAACCAAGAGTAATTTTATCCATATCTAAATGGTGTAATTTTACTATTAATGTTAGGTGTAAAGAGCAAATTTACTCTTGGAGTTAATTTGAAAAATAATTCATCAAACTGTTTTCTTAGTTATGAATCGTGTTACACATGCGCATTATTTTATCACTCATTAGTAACAGATCACAGTCATATGAATAGATGCAAATTTTTTTTAAAAAATTAAAAAAAATTATACTGTATTTTGTACAAGCTAGACAAAAGGAATCTATATATTTTGTCGAATTTAAAAATATTAGTCTATAATTATATTATTAAATCACAAAATATATGATTTTTTATTTAGAATTAATCGTAACCAATTGGTGCATAATAAGAGATAAGAGACAAAAGAGAATATATATTTTATATATTTAGTAAATTAAAGCTATTTAACAGGATGCATATTGCAGAAGATTATTTATAGTGTGGTATCTATCAAGGGAGAAAAACATTAACAATCTCATTTTAATTACATGTGGTTGTAGGCATAATCTATTTCATTTAATTTTCAAACATATATTTTTATATCTTAATTTCTTAGGGTTTAGTTTTAGTTTAGTTGTTTCAGGTGCAAGTTTACCTTCTTTTCTATTTTATAGGTGTTTTTGAGACTCAATTTCAAATTGATGGTTAAAATGGTGATTCTATGGAGCTTAAAGAGAATTTGAAGAAATTTGTCAAGTCCTGTGCTGAAAATGAGTTTTAAATGATGATATATCCTACCCTATGCATATGTAGCAATAATAGTATGAATTTGAGCATTTAATGAAAAGTTGATGACTTATGTTACGAGATTCTTAACATATATAATATTTATGAGATTTTAGAGATTTCAATGGCACGTAGCAGGTTCAATAGAGGCATCAATGGCAGATAGAAATGCATAATGTAAGTGATTGAAAGGGGTAAAATGGAAAAATAAAATGAAGATATGTGAAACAAAATCTTGTAGCCAAGAAGGAGTTTTAAGAGGTCGTCCAAAACGACTTCGAGTAGGAGAAATATGTGAGAATGGGAAAGAGACGAAGAAACGTGAGGATGAGATGATGAAGACAGTAAAGGAGAAGTAGAAGTACCATTTGGGTTAAGAGTGGATGGAAAAAATTAAGCGGGTCAACAGGGTCGACCCTAGGCTATGAAATGAGGGGCGCCCGCCCAGGGCCCATAGCGATAAGGGGCCTAAAAAATATTTTTATAGTGTATTTATAAAATATTTTTATAGTGTATATATAAATACAGAGATGAATATATAACATTGAAATTAATTGGTTCAGTTGGTAGAAGGAGTTATCTAAATGATTCAATTTTAACGTGAGGTTGAGGGTTCGAACCTCCTTCTTCCCATATTTTTAATTACTTTCAAATATTTTTTTCCTCCCCCACCATATTTTATCACTATCAAATATATATATTTTCCATTTATTGAGGTTGAGGGTTCGAACCTCTTTCTTCCCATTTTTTAATTACTTTCAAATATTTTTCCACTTCCACCTTATTTTATCACTATCAAATATATATTTTTTCCATTTATTTTCTTTAATGAATTGTTACTATAATTTTTATGTTCTAAATTATCAATTTATATATTGAGTAAAAAATAACTATTTAATTTTTTCTCATCATTATTATTATCCAATTTCTATTTTTTTTCTTAAATTTAAATGTCAATTTATTTTCAAAAAAAAAAAATTAAATGTCTATATATATATATATTCAATATGAAAAATAATATACTTATTTACTTATTGCAATTTTACATGACGCATACACTTGTTATTTTAGTATACAAATAATTCTAGTTAGTATACTCGTTACTATTGCACTACTAATTTAGCTTCCATATAGAAAATATTGCAATCTTAAACATAACGTTTACGAGTTGGTGCAATTTCAAACTTAGTTGATTAAAAATGAGTTTTTTTCATTAACATTAAAAATGAGTTATTTCTATATTGAGTGGTCAGAACGGTGGAGGTTGGAGTGATGATAGAACAAGAAATTACACATAAAAGACCTCATTTTCGTCAACTTGAAAATGTACCAATTGATAAACGTTAGGCTAAAAATTGCACTATTTTATTTATGAATGCTAATTGCTCTCTCCTAATAACCATATGACTAAATTAGTACCTTATTTCTTGTAATAAAAAAAATCATTCAGCCTTCAAGTTAAAAATATATATATGGGGGGTCCAAATTTATCATTTCGCCCCGGACCTCTAAAAGTTCAAGAACGGCCCTGCGGGTCAAAAGTATGGAGAGAATGAGGAGCATAAAAGATGAAGGGATGTGTAAGGGAGACCAAACATTATTGGGAGAAGAAGAAAATGTAGGATGTATAAAAAACGATAGCTGGCAAAGGGATTGGAATAATAGGAGAACAAAGGATAGGGTTGAAAGAGATTCAGTCATGATGGATTAGAAAAATAGGAACATGGGGTAAAGGAGGAGTATGGATAGAAGTAGAAGTAGAAGTAGGAGAAAGAGTTGGGCCTCTGAAGGGCTCAAATGGTTCCATAACTTACTTTTGGACCGGCCATTCTGGATTTTCAAAAGGTTCTATTTTTCATAAACGCGCTAAGCTCATTTGAATAAAGAATTTAGGTTCCAGACCAATATGACGGTGAGAGTTGAAGCTCGAATCATTATAAATAGAAGCTTAGTCCATGATGAAAGGTATCATATTCTTTTTTTTTTTTTCTGTAGTGTTGGAAGGCTAGGAGCCCATAAATAGGAGAAGAAGAACAGAAAAAATAAAACTAAACATGAGATAGAAAACTAAAGACTAAGGTCTTGTTTGATAATCCACTTAATGACTTAAATTAAAATATTAAGCACTTATTTAATTTAAGTGCGTTTGATAACAAGTATTTCTCCAACACTTAAATTAGTAAATTAAGTTAAAAAAACACTTATTTTGGTAAGTTAAAATATTTAACTTAACATTTTAAGTTAAACTTTATCAACTAATATTTTTCTAATAATTATATCACTCAATATTTTCGGCACTTATAATATTCAGCACTTAAAATTCAGTACTTATTTTTTCAGCACTTAATTTTCAGTTTTATCAAACAGCACCTAAGTATCTAAAACTCTTCGTGATAGCGCTCGGCCACTATTATCCACGAAGAGTATATCCTGGAGGCCTGCAAGAGGCCTACCACACTCGTGATAGCCCAAAGATAGTGCACCTGCGCAGTTCGCCAGCCAGTCAGCTGCCTGATTCCCTTCCCGAAACGTATGAACGAACCGGATATCCCAAGCCTTATCCCTTAACTCCACACATTTGAGGATGAGCCAAGAGAGCGGATGATTAGTTCTCACTGAATTCTTCATAAATAACAGAGTTGACCTCGAAAAAGGTATCATATTCTACACACTATAACTTGTAGTCCATTCCTTAAGTCTAATATTCTCATATTGACTTAAGCATCGGAGAGGGTACGCCGGTCTCCGGCTCCCTATTTAACGGTGTTCTATTTTACAGATATCAAGACATGATAATTCGATATTGCGACATCATAAGGGAAGATGATTTCATGAAATAAAATATCTCGGGAATGGTAATGGTGTTAGTATGAAGATTAAAAAATTTATTGGCTCTAGCATAACCCAAAAAAATATCAGAAACAACACGAGTGTCTAATTTATCTTGTAAAGGCTGAAGATTTAAAAGATAAGATTAGAAATCGAGGACTTTAAGAAAATTACAGTTATGGAAACTTCAGTATGTAAACAGAGAAAGAAAAATAGAATATGCTTATAATGGTAGCTTATCTACCTTTGATTGCTTGCTTCAAACTTTTCACAGACTTCCTCTCTCATTTTCTGCCCTAAATTTATAATACCAACGATATAACATCTTGACAATATCATATAGATGTTGTTTGTATTGGTCAAATCCAACACATTGGCCTCACGGCTTTAAAACATTTAGGGCCGCTCCATTTCTGATGTGCGATTTAGTTCATTCATGCCCTCATCGTCATCCCCTTAAGGTCGTTCCTTACTTAGGTCTTCTATCTCAGCGCTACTTACTCCGGACCAGGTCGTTATAGGCCCACCAACTTCCTCCTGGTTTGTTCTGAACCACACATACGTGGACAGTCAGCTCTGATACCAATTGTAAAATCATGGTCCTCTATACCATGTAGATATTGTCAGTTTTAGCCCAAATCCAACACCGTAAACCTCACGGCTTTAAAACGCGTCTGCTTGTATTATACTCTCATCTTACTAATAAGTCTAAGTGACTCTCTTTCGATTTTCAATGTGAGATTTAGTTCATACTTGCCCCATCACCATCCTTTCCTTAAGGCCACTTTTTTGTTAAGATTTTCTATTCTGGTATCACCTACTCCGGATCGGGTCATTACACACATTCTAACTATTACAATATGTGTAAAAACAGAAAAACTTCATTTCACAAGGTTGACCCACCCCTTCATATAGTGAAATTTTCTTGTTGAATAAAAATAACCTATAGCCTACCCTACATGGGTTGGCCCGAATCTGTTATGGGCGTGAATGGGCCTATTTCTGGCTGAGCTTTATTAAGGAAGAATTACTTTTGTGCCCAATAATTTATTGTATGGGCTGATATGTGTTCTGGATCCAATTTTCATACGGGCCGATCCTTTTCGGAAAAAGGTAAATTACACAATAGTCAAGATTAAGCAATTATTTACAAGTGTCTTAAACTATTAAACAAATTTATTTAAATATTAAATTTAGTGGTTATTTTTAAATATGTATTTTTTTCTACAACTGATTAATTAAAAATTTGACAAAAACAAAAATAAAGTTATGATATTCTGATATTTTAAAATTAAAAATCATATAATGATAAAATACATAAAAACGATTTTCGTAATTGTAAATAAAAATTAAAATCTGATTTGGCCCAAACCGAAAAACAGTCACGATGAGCTAAAGTCTTCAACATTAGCTACATTTTATTCTTTTAGCAAAGTATAAAGTAGTGTGAGTAGTATTTATGTAAAATGCGATGCTATCTATTATTAATAAAAGATTTTTATTTTTGCTTTGAACCCTTTATTTAGCAAAATTTCAATTGAATTATCGTATTTAAGAGGGATAAGGTATTAAAATATGCTTAAGGTTTCTGGAAAGTACTAATTTAGGCTCAACGTTCAAAATAGCACCAATATAGGCTTAACATTTACAACATAATATCAATTTAGGCTTAACGTTTACAATATAGCATCAATTTAGGCCTCACGTACAAAATAGCACCAATATAGGCTTAACGTTTACAAAATAATACGAATTTAAGCTTAACGTTTTACAAAATATATACAATTTAAGCTAAACGTCATAATTAAATTAATCATATTATATTTTTTTCCTATTAACTTTATATGTTATCTTTTTATTTAGTTCTATATTCTTATATATTATAATATAACTAATTAGTATTCTTGCCCATTAAAATCTTATATTCGTTTTTCATGAATGATTCCATGACTACTAAATTTCATTGCTCATGTAATATATGCAAACTAAAAGTAATTGCACTTGATATTACGTTGTGAACGTTACTCCTATATTGGTGCTATTTTGAACGTTGAGCCTAAATTGGTACTTTCCCAAAAATCTTAGACCTATTTTGGTACCTTATCCCTATTTAAAATGAGGGTGCCTATTATGTTTACTTTATTTTTGACAAAGTAAGGCCTTGTTTGATAAACCACTTAATTGCTTAAATTAAAATGTTAAGCACTTATTTAATTTAAGTGCGTTTGATAACGGTTGTTTCTCCACCACTTAAATTAGTTAATTAAGTTAAAAACCACTTTTTTTTTTATAGAAATTGGGACGAGACAGACCTTGAGCGGAGAGAGCACCCATTGCCCAAGAACTGTCAAACCCGTCATATATTAATAAAAGAAAAGGTGAGTGTTTGAACAAGAGAAGAGGAAGGAGAACAAATAAGAAGAATGAGGAAGGAGAAAAGTTTAGGAAAGATCAAGAAAAACGCAAATGAAACATATTACAGATGTCATCATTGATAAACATGTGACAAAAAGCAGGAGCTGAAGGCCACCAATTGATCACAGAGGAAGATACTCCAAACTTTGCCAAAGCATCAGCAACGCGATTCCCTTCCCTAAGATGTGTGTAAAAATAATGTTCATCCTAGAGCAAATGCTGAGACAATGCAACCACTCTTGACGAATACTCCAAGGAACATCCATGGAACGAAGTCGAAGCAGATTAACTACGTACATGGAGTCTGACTCAACCCAAAGATGATGCCAATTTTTCTCCCAAGCAAGTTCAATTGCGAAAATAGCGGCTCTCAATTCAGCCATATAAGCAAAAGAAGGAGGGGTGGAAAAAGCAAAACAACCTTTGGGAAAGCCGCGATAGTTACGAAAGATACCTCCCGCTTCCGCCTCGCCAGGAGTACCAAAAGCAGAGCCGTCCACATTGACTTTAACCCAACCCGGAGGAGGTTTAAGCCAATGGACCGGAATAATGTTGGGAGCCGGAGGCGGTCTTGGAGAAGCCAGAAGATGGGATAAGATATCAGCATCTCTCCTTGAAGAGCAAAAACCTTTAGAAGAAGCAAATGACTCTCGAATCATTCGAAATAGGGTGATCTTCGAGTGTTGAATAGAAGGAGAAACCTCCTTAAAGGTTGCCTCATTCCTGCAATGCCAGATTAACCAGATGCAAGAGACAGCGGCAACACGCCCGATCATCAACACTTGTGAGCCAAAATGAATGCTACGAAGAGTGCTGAAGAAGTGGATGAATCGGGAATGACGAGGTAAAGTGCAATCAAAATGAATCTCAAGGGCCCTTCACAGAGAATCTGAAAAAGAATAGCTAATGAATAAGTGGTTAATGGACTCAGCATCCCTACCACAAAGAACGCAACGAGAAGCAAAAGAGAAGCCTAGACGCTGGAGGAGGTCGTGAGTCGGAACCCTTCCATGAAAAACTCTCCAGGATGTGAAGGAATGAGAAGGGGTAGTGTGAGCATTCCAAACAAATTTATACCAGTCCACCGAGTAGGAGCGAGGACTAATAATCGAATAGTACTCTTTGGCAGAGAAAATACCATTCGTAGAGGGCTGCCAAGCGTATAAATCAAAATCATCTCTACCCCTGTGAATAGATTGAATACTGTCTTGAACAACCGAAGGAAGAGTGCCTAAGCCAAGCCATTTCGAATTGACCAAAAAATCATCAACAGAATTAAAGCGTGAACGCTTATCCTGATGATCAAGACCCAATCTGTCCGCCATCGATGGAATGATCCACCGATCAGTCCAGAAATTGAGCGTTGAAGACTGGCCAATCCACCAAAAGGTCTGGTCCCAAATGGATGAATAAACAAACTTACAGGAAGACCAAATCGAGGAAGGAGCAATGGTAGCTTTAGGCAAACCAGAGACAACCATAAATCTAGACTTCATCAGAGAAATAGCAAGACTGTTGCCTTGAATTAAATCCCAACACATCTTCCCCAAGAGAGCCTGGTTAAAGATCCTAAAATCCTTAATGCCCAATCCACCACCCTCCAAACTTTTGCAACAAGTTTGCCAGGGAACCGTGATTAACTTCCTCTTATCAATACAACTCGTCCAAAGGAAATTCCTAACACTTCTATTGAGCTTTTTCAACAAACCCACTGGCCACTTATAGATCAAGAATGAATGAACCAGAGAGCCAGTAATAGTAGACTTAATTAGAGTTAAACGACCTGCAAATAAGAGAGAGCTACCTTTCCATTTGCTAAATTGAGATAGAAATTTGTCTGCAAGGCAGCTGAGGTGATGGGCCCTAGGAGCACCTTTAAATAGAGGGACTCCTAAGTAACTGAAGGGGAGAGACTCCAAACGGATGCCAAGACAGTTAACAAGTCGAACCCTTCTCGGAGGACTCATCTGAGAACCAAAAAAGATAGTAGATTTATCCCAACTAACCTGCTGACCTGATATCTATCCATAGAGCAGGAAAAAATCCTTAAGAGCATGCATATTGCTTAAAGATGCCACTCCAAAAATGAGCATGTCATCAGCAAAAAGAAGATGAGAGGGAAAGGAGTTTCCACCAGAATAATACATAGGAGAATAGGTACCCTCCTTAACCATTTTAGTAAGCCAACGAGAGAAAAATTCCTCAGCAATGTCAAACAGTAGAGGAGAAAGGGGGTCGCCTTGTCTAACCCCTCTAGAACAAGAAAAGTAACCCTTTGGAGAACCATTAATCATCACAGAAATACGAGCAGATGCCGGAATGTTTAGGATCCAATCTCTGAAAGTGAGAGAAAAACCAAAGGAATCCAACACATCCAAGAGGAAGTTCTAATCTAAAGTATCAAAAGCCTTATGAATATCAATTTTTAAGGCCATGTGACCACCAAAACGTTTTCTGTTAAGCATATTAACTCCCTCAGAAGCTAAGACAATGCACTGATAAATGCTTCTACCTTTAAGGAACCCATACTGGTTGGGAGAGACAATCCTTGCAGCAATAACTGCAAGGCGATCCGCAAGAATTTTTGAGATGATTTTGAAACCAAAGTTACTCATCACAATTGGACGAAAATTCTCAATTCTGTCAGCTTCAGCCACTTTAGGAATAAGGGTCATAATCCTAGAATTTAAACCCGGCAGGATGCAACCATGATCAAAGAAAGCCTGAACCATATTGCAAACATCCTTCCCAACAATATCCCAAAAGAAGCGGTAAAAGGTTCCCCCAAAACCATCAGGGTCAGGGGCACTGTCAGGATCCATGGAAAAGACCGTGTCTTTAATGGCTTCAATGGAAGGTTTAGAAATTAATTCCTCATTTTCCAAAGAAGTTACTAAGTTAGGAATTACCTCATTAATTGAAGAAAGATCGATATGTTCCCTAGAGCTACGGAAGAGATTAGAGAAATAATCAATTACATGATCAGATAATCTAGCTGTGTCTGAAGTGTGACCCTCATCGCCGATCCTTAAATGATGAATGCCGACCCAAGTCTTTCTAACTTTAGCAGACCTTTGGAAAAAACTAGTGTTCCTATCCCCCGCTTTAAGCCACTTAACACGACTTTGCTCTCTGTACATCATCTCCTGCCGAAGAAGTTGTAAATCAAGATTGGAGCAGGCGGCAGAAGCAGCACTACTCAACTCCGGAGAATCACCTTGCTCAGAAATTTGCTTTTGAATATCGGCAAAATGAACTTCTGCCAGGTGGATATTAGAATCTATTCTGCCAAACACGTTTTTATTCCAATCCCTAAGAATAGGTCTAAGAGTGCGAAGTTTATGACATAATAGCTGTGCAGGAGGGAGAGAGATGTGGGATGCAGTCCAGTGATTCGCAATTACCCCCTTTAAGGAATCATTAGTGGTCCACATGGCATGGAATCTGAACCTAGCAATCCTTGGTTCCCCAGATATGCATTGAAGAAGCATCGGACAATGATCAGAACTATACCTTGCTAAAGCCGTGCAGTAGATAGAGTCCCAAGAATCTAAAAAGCCCTCAAACACCAAAGCTCTATCCAAGCGACATTCAACATGGGCCGCCCCATGTCGACCATTGGACCAAGTAAACCTCTGACCCAAAGTATCGATATCAATAAGATCATAATCATCAATAAAATTCCTGAATTCCCTGCAGGATCCAACAGCAGGAGGGGGACCAAGCTTCGCATGAGAGCCCGTAATAGCATTGAAGTCCCCAAGCACCAACCAATTATTATTTGGAAAGGCACAACTATAAAGAGAAGACCACAACTCCCTTCTTTCCGAAGCCAGGTTACTACCGTAGACAAAAGAGAGTAGAAAAGATTTATCACCCAGCCGGTGCTGAACAGTAACATATTGAGCATGCGAAGAATGAAGAGAAAGAGAAGAAGCATCCTTAGTAAGAAGCCAAAGAGTCGGAAAATCCTTATCATTCCAGGCAAAAAGAGAAAGACCCAGAGATCTCCAAAACCTATCAGCAGTGTCACTAAAACAAACAAGAGGTTCTGCAAGACACAAAAAACCAGGATGATGATGTAGGCACAGAAGCTTCAGGGCTCGTTGAGTGCGATCATTACCGATGCCCCTACAATTCCAATATAACACAATCATTGAAACCGTAGAGGCGGCTTGCTATGCCGTTTACCACTGACCTCAAGGGGGATGATGTTGTCTTTTTGCTTCTTCCTTTTCTGGACTTTAGTCCAAGTCTTTTCCTCTGTAACATTAACCACCTGCAAACAATCCCTGTTTCCTGAATGCTCAATGATTTGCAAATTAGGAATATCAGAAACCTGAGTATTGGGGTGAGAGGATTGCCAACCCAAGACTCCCAGCTCTTTATCAAGTTGATAAGATGGAAAACCAAGAGTAGGAGAGGCGGGGGCCGTGCTAGAACCAGAGTCAAGAACCGACTCATTAATCCTGACCGAACTGTGAAGTACCATCTGCAAGTCACAGTTATTAAGTTTGTCAGATTCCCCATTGGTAGGAGCCCCTTTAGAGGATTCACCAGTATCCATGTGAACTCCTGGCTTCTGTTTCCAAATCCGAGTAACAGACCTGCCTCGGGGCTCAGGAGAACCCATCTTCTGCTTTCCATTTCTTTGCTTTAGCTCAACATGCTCTTCACGCCGAATGTTCCTCCTACAAGCTCCAGTAGAATGACCAATGGAATGGCAAATGGAACATAAATCCGGAAGTCTTTCATATTCAAGAGAAATCCAATGCATTGAGGTGTCAGTATCCACCCTAAGCTTGTATTGAATTTCTTTAGAAAGCTCCACATCAATCAAGATACGAGCATAGTGACCCATTTCACCCTCCACAGTATTCTTATCAAAACGAAGGGGCACCCCAATCGCTCTTGCAATGCTTGCCATGATCCGCTTATCCCAGAATTCCCAAGGAAGATTGTAGAATCTTACCCAGACTTGAGCAGAAGTGGATTTGTGAGAGTCCGGGTTAAATCTCGGGCTCCAAGGAATGAAGCGCATAATCCCCAGTCTAAGTGCAATGGCACCACGACTCCAAACAGATTGGAGAGTCTCTGCGGACGAAAGAATGATGTGGTAAAAACCTCTACCCAGAGAAATCAATTTCCAATTAGGAGAACAACCACAAATAGAAGAAAGTTTGGCTTTCAAGTCCGGCTGTTTCCAAAGAGTTTCCCCTTTAGCAAGAGTGATACGCCCTATAATAGAATGCTTACAAAGATTAAGTCTTTCATTGTAAATATCCTGTTGTATTTTGACGGCTTTAAATCCGCCTTCTTCGGTTATAAGGGATCGATCCACATGGGGAGGATCATTTGGAGAAATAGCCACTGAATGAGCATTACCAACAAGGGTAGCCGCATAGGACCTCGGTCTAGAAGAAGGCTCGGGTCTCGAAGTAGGGCAAACCGTCACATTACTAGATCCAGGCAGGGCATTTTTCAAAAAAGATGATCTAGAAAAAAGGTGGGCAATAGAACAATCTATCTCCATCAAATCTGCTACAATCAACCAGGCAACAAGCCTTACAAGCCCTGGCACACAAATCAAGCAACAAGCCGTACAAATTCAAGCAAACAAATCAAGCCGACCAAGTCAAAATTTAAATACAAATTTTTGATCCACTTGTTTTATGGCTTATTTGTTCTTATAATCTAATTTTATTATTATTATTACTATTGATTTTATTAAATTAAAAATTTAATTAATAAAATTTTGCAACAGCCGCAGATCCTTGCAAGAGAGCAAACGGCGGCAAACGAACAGGGAAAGGGGCGGCGGTGAACGACGGTGGTGGCGGAGCAAGGATCCGCGGCGGACGAAGGAACGACGCCGGTCAGAGACGACCGGCAGGCACAGATCCGAAACGGAGATCCACGAAGAAGAAGGACGAGGGCCGATCGGAGCGACGGCGAGAGATGAGGAGCGGAGGTGCGGAAAAGAGAAGGGCGGCGGCAGACAGGGCCAAAACCTAGCAGAGCCAATCGACGCTTCTTTTGGTTATCATGGCCTTAATCAACGACGTCCTCTAGAATACATATCTCAATTGTACTTTTACTAAACATAATAATTCAACCACTTATTTTGATAAGTCAAAATATTTAACTTAACATTTTAAGTTAAACATTATCAACTAATATTTTTATAAAAATTAAATCATTCAATATTTTCAGCACTTATAATATTCAGCACTTGAAATTCAGAACTTATTTTTTCAGCACTTAATTTTCAGTTTTATCAAACAGCACCTAAGTCTTACTTTGTTTTTTTCACCATTGGATGATGGAATGTAAAATTCATCCAATGGTGAAAACAACACAAAGTAAGGCTTATTTTGTCAAAAACAAACGAGATTTTTTTGGAAGATATATTTGTGATTTAATATGTACTTATTTATTAAACAATTCAAATTTATTTCACTTTGTAATTTGTTATTTAAGTGGTTTTTATTTAGACAGTCAACTTTAAGGTTGTAATCGAACCGAGCTGAGCTGAGCTGAGCTTTAACCTGCTTAGACTCGGTTTCTAATAATGTTAACAAGCTCGAACCCAAGCTTAAATTTATGTTTGAGCACGGTTTGTTTAGAAGCTCGTTTGTTCATAAGCTGCTCACGAGCCAGCTCATTTATCTTGTTCACGAGTTTAGTTCGTGAGCTGCTCATTTATTTTATTTACGAGCTTTGCTTGCGAGCAACTCATTAAGAATGTTTATGAATAAGTTCATTTATTGTATTTTTGTAAATGAAATAATAACATGTTTAGCAAATGAGATAATACAATTTTACATTCATAAACATTAAAAATCCCATTTTAATTATTAAATAAAACATAATGTGAGGAGAGACAGGTGGAAATGAAAAGTAGAATGGGAGGATGAGAAGTAAACCCTAAATCCTTTCCCTATCCTCCTAACCTAATTTATATTTTACTATCAAATAAAGAAATTTTGAATGAAAATATATCAAATCATAATTATTAAATATAAATAATATTCGATATTATTCATGAGCTTGTTCACGAGCTTCTATCGAACTTGTTCACAAGCTTCTAACGAGTCCGTTTGAGAACATTATAATTGAGCTTGTTTATAAACTTGTTCACAAGCTTATAATCGAGCCTGCTCGCAAACTTTCAAGTCAAGCTTATGCTCAAGCTCAGATCGTTTACGAATTGAGCCTCTAAACCGTATTCACAAGCGGTTCATTTATAAATTGAGCTAGGTTTTTATCGAACGGACTACCGAACCGTTAATGAGAAATCAGGTTCTAAAAGTTAACTAATAGGGGCTTTCATTAAGTCGTTTATAATTATTTTCACGAGTAAGAGTTTTGAGTCTCTTCGACCTCTATCGTAAGAGTTTTTGTTTCGACGGTCTCTACTTCTACAGTGTTTGACAGCGGCAATCTTTCTTGCCGGCTGCTCACCACCTTCGTATTAACAAGGTTTCACTAATCTATTGCTGAAGTTATCAAAAGGAAAGATGGAGGAGAATATGCACAGACTGAACATAGGAGAGGAAGAGCAAGCGGGTATGGATTTGGGTCTTAACCTTCAGGAGGAAGAACCGATGGACACAGGGCTTCTCCTGGTCGGGAGATTCGTGACTGATAAGCTGGTGAACTTTCCGGCGATGAAGATTAAGCTGGTAAACTTGTGGAGACCAGGCAGGGGCATTATCATCCAGGAATTAGCGCCAAACCTGTATGTTTTTGAATTTTTTCACAAAGTTAATCGTGATAGAATATTGGAAGGAGGCCCCTGGTCGTTTGACAACTATGGGCTGATTATGAATGTCTGGAGGGAGGGAACGAATCTAGAGTTGGTTCCACTGGATCACATGGACATCTGGGTGCAGATCTTTGATCTACCAATAGGAGCAATGTCAGAGAACGTGGGCAAACAACTGGGAGACTTCCTGGGCATTTACCGTGAGTATGATGCAAACAACTCGAGAGGTCGGTTCCGGCAATATATGAGAATAAGAGTATCCATTGATGTCAGAAAGCCTTTAAAGAGGGTCAAAAAGATACGACGTACGAATGATGAATGGTCGTTCATAAAATTCAAATACAAGAGACTTGGCATATTTTGTTATCTGTGCGGGCTGTTGGGCCACTCGGACAGATTTTATGGTAGACTATTTGAGTAACAGGGAACGGAACTGGTTCGGGAGTGGGGAGATTGGCTGAAAGCGCCAATCCGAAGAGGAGCGGACCAAGGGGGGTCGCGATGGCTAAGGGAGTCGGGAGAGGGAAGTAGAACTGATCACGGTCCGCCTAGCATGATCTTTGCTAGATACCAACGACAACCAGAAAAAGGAAGAAACCTATCAGGAAATGAAGCTAGAAACACGCAAGAGGAGACACAAAACATTGACCCCAATGTTATAGCAAACCAAACCACTAATTGTGCTATAGCCCAGCAGAACCAAACCCACTCGGCGGGTATATTTCTGGAGACAACAAATGCTTTTGCTAACATTGAGGGCCAAGGGGTCAATGAAAACAGTGATCAAGAAGAGGGAATGGAGTTGAAAGAGGCCAGAAAGCGCAGAAGAGAGGAATTGATGACAAGAAAAGGGAAAGGACTAGAGATAGGGGTCAGGCAGAATGAACAACAAGCACTTCTCAATCGAGACAATTTGACAAGTGATGATTCTGATTCTATGATTGATACAGAGTTGTCTATCAATTTTGATGCGGCGAGGCCTGGGGACCAGGTCCGCTGTAGACACCGAGTCGGAGGACCTGTGACGAAAACCTGTAAACAAGACGGTCGAAGCGGTTGATTCCGAAAGTTTTAAAACAAAAATATATAATAAGAAAAGAAAAGTTAATGTGAGTCGCGGTTGTCAAGTGGACGGCTCGCGAGTGCTCAGCGACGTGGTGCGAGCGCCTAGCGGCAGCCGACGCGTGTCCGACGACAGTTGGACGCACGCCCGGCAGCGCGGGGCGCACGTTCGACGTCCGTTGGGCACGCACGCCCGGCAGCGCGAAGCGCGCGCTCGACGACCGTGGGGCGCACGCGCCCGACAGCTTGTGGCGCACGCCCGATGGCCGCTGGGCGAACGCGCCCGCAGCCGCTGGATGAGCGCCCAGCGACGTTGGGCGGACGCCCAACGATCATTGGGCGAACGCCCAACGTCAGTTGGGCGCGCGCGCCCAACGCTGGTTGGGCGCGCGCCCAACTGAAGTTGGGCGTACGCCCAACGATAGTTGGGCGTTCGCCCAACTAATGTTGGGCGTCCGCCCAACTGGCTTTGGGCGACGCCCAATTTTCTTCGGGCGTCGCCCAAAGTTTCCGGGGATCCGTTGCCTACATAAGGCACGGATCCCCATGCATTTGAGAGAGGGGGATTTTTGGAGACTTTCTCACTCTAGATATTTTTAGAGAGAGAAAGTGATTTTTTTTGAGAAAAATATTTTTTTTCTTAAAAAGTCCGAATTTCCCAAAAGTTAAATTTTTACTAAAAAAGACGAAAAACACAAAAAAAACCCGGAAAATCACGATTTGTGGAATCAACCGACTTCGACCGTCAATACCGAACTTGAGGTATTATCCGAGGACTAGACTCGTTTTATTTTATTTAATTTATTTCCTGTATTTATTTATTTTTCATGTTATAGTTTTATTTATTTAGTTGTTTATTTATTTGTCACGTTTTATTTAATTTTCCGTATTTATTTATTTTTATCCCGTGTTAAATAAAAATTCGGTTTTGTTTTAAAATAAAAAACCTCGTTTTGATATCCCAATATGAACCGTGATCCGATTAAAAGGTAGTTCGGGTATTAAAAAACGTTGTAATTATAAGTTTAAAAAGATATTTCTAAATAACGTTTTAAAATAAAAACGTCGTTTTAGGAAACTCCGTTATAGACTATGATCCATTTTTGGTAGTTCGGAGATCCAAAACGATCGAATTAGACTTAATTTAAAGCTTTTGAACGAATCTGGAAAGTTTTGGACTGCTGCGGTAATTCTCCCTTTTTTGTCACTAATAGCAGATTGGCGACGGATTTTCCGTCGGTAATCTGCTGGAAAACGAAAATTCATCTTTTTAGCCCATTTTCTCCACCTTTTGGTATTTGATTCTTATATATATAAGTATGTAATTATATAATATGATTATAAAAATTATTTTTGGGGTCATTTAACTATTAATTATCTATTATGTAGTTATTTACTCCATATTTGAAATTTAATTTGTTTTGATTCATTATTTGTACATATATATATATATATTTTTGGGTTATCAAAATGTGGGGATTAGCTATTATTTGGGAGGGGTTTTCTATATACTTATTATATCAATTTTTTGCATTTATGGTCTTCCATTACTTTTACATAGTTTTAGTGAGGATGAAAATGTATTATATTTTGTATTCTTTTTCATTTTCTTTATTATATCATATAGTATTTCTCACTTATTTTTATATATAAATATATCCTTATTTTTAGATAAAATCATATATATATATATGTATTTCTATTTTATTTTTGGTATACATGTATATATTCCAAATGAGTTTTACTTGGTGAATTTCGGTTTAATTGATTCATTGGTGTAATTATGTGTGAATAAAGAGTTGATTGAGTGAAAAAGGGAAAATAAAATCACAAAAAGAGACTTTGATTTGTTTATTTAAACTTAAGTTTTCTAGATATTCTTAAAGTGTAAATAACGTTTTCTTGACCTTTTTAAACTATTTCCAAAATATCACGTGTTGAAACCTTAATCCGTTCCAACGACGGATTAGGCGAACCTTGTAATTAAAATCGTTTTTATTGTAAATAATAAAGTTTTGAATCATTTTCTTAAATGATTTGTACGAAATAAATTGACTTGTATGCCTAACCACGTTTTTGGGTTAAAATTCTTTATTCCACGTCTTCAAACGCTCGAGTCGTTCCAACGGCGATTCGAGTAGATGCCATGTAAATCAACGGGGTTTTGAAACGTACCTAAATCGTTCCAACGGCGATTAAGGTACGAACCATGTAAATAAACTCGTTTTCGGAGAGTGAGTTTAGTGTAGGGTTAACATGTGAATCGAAGCATAAGACACACTGTAAAATAAACCAATTCTTCCTTCTCCCCCTCTCTCTTTTATATATATTTGGCATCAATGTAAATGGGTGATTCTTTACCAAAGTGGCTTTCAATAATATATGCTCAAAACGGAGAAAAGGTTTCAAATGAATTTTAAACTTAAAGAAATATGCGATTAGTCCTTTATCGCCTAACACGCTGAGTAGGAGGCCGGTGGTTCATAACTAGGCGATGTCGGGGTGCCTAGTAGCCTTTCTCCGGAAAGGAGCTAGCCTTCTCGGCTCGTACCTAAGTTTCCCGAACCCTCACCGGTCTCCCGCAAGGGATTGGTGTTCATTTTTCCATTCGTGGGTGGCGACTCTTCCATACTCCGAGCTCCGGTCCTGTCGAGCAGCTTGATTCCACGATTGGTTGCTTTCGGCGCCAATCACCGCTTACGTCGCCATGAGGTGTCCACCCCCCGGTCCGCCCAGGAGATTAGGCCGCAGCACCTCGTCTAACAAGTGGCGACTCTACTGGGGAAGCGAGAAATTTGATTCCGGAAGGCGTGTATTAAGCCCTTAACGGGGACGGATCGTATTATTTCTTTTCGTATGCATTCATAAGCATTATTGCAAACCTTTTGGGTAATTTCCGCGAAACCTCTAGCGAGAGTCCATTCGTCGCTCGAAAGAGGCTAGTGTAAGTTCCCCCTTACAGTAAGGCGCCAAAGGGTCCCCATCCATTCGTTAGGGGCGAATTTGTGCGGTCCTGTGAGGTCCCACGATCAGCCGTGTCAGCATATAGTAGCCTTAGAAGTTGCCATAGGATTACCCATTACCATTTTTTGATGTGATGAATGAATCAGTTCGTGTTTTCAAATTGCCATGATACGTGTCTAATCCTAAAATATGTAAAGAAAATGAAACGATACGTTAATATATACTCTTAAACCGATATACAAACTACCCCAAAACATCGAAACGATTCGAACTAAAGACGACTTAGTCATCTCGTATGAATGAACTTGTGCGACCCGCCTGGTCCCTTTCCGTGTCCCGAAGAAGGCACATATTCAGGAAATATGTTATGACGTAAGCACGTATTAGTATGAATTGGTTTGGTATTATGGATAGTTATATCTCGATTCAAAAGACTATATTAACAGTAGTCGTTATTCACATTCTTTAAATAGGTTGGGATAAAACGAGATTATGACGAAACGAAAACAAAGAACATTTCTGTTTCGAATGACCCCGTTGTAACGTAAAGAGTTTCGCAAACGTGGCCCGTCCCTTCCGAATAAAAGACGAGCTCTTACGTTATGCCTTGTGTCGTTCTTAAGAGAAATGGACGTGTCCGCAAAAGTGACTAAGAAAATAAAAGAAAAGCAAAAATAAACAAACGACCAAAGTCATTCTGTATCTACAATGTATATCCATCCCGAGGGTAGTTAAAGAAAATAAACCAATATCATTAAATACGTGCCTCGAACTGGTATATACGCCGTTTAAAATCACGAAGCTGAATTAAGCTAAAAAAACCGCATTATCGCACCATATGGACGAGACTGTGGGTTTGACTAATCGCTCGATCATTTCGACCGTTACCAAAACCACAAGAAATATGGCCCGATTGGCGTGTTTTCTCAATTCGTGTCTAAATGAGGAGAGCGGTAATATCCCTGCTTCGAATAAGCATGCGATTCAACGAAACGTTGATTTTCTATAACCACGCTAAGGTGATATATCCCGTAGATTGGAAGGAATAAAGATTTGTTGTTAGCCGAAAGATTATCGTGCGCTCAAATAAGACTCGCCGTCTTTTTACGTAGCCAAAAACGAGCAAACGGATTCTTAACGCTAAAAACAAACACGTTACGCGATGAGTCTGTTCCTTAAAATAAAAAGTGATTTCATCACTAAACAAACACGTGGTTGCGTCTCTCGATAGATCCAAAAGATCCCGTCGTAATCCAAAAATTGAGACACGAACCCACGCGAATAAAAGGGAACGAGTCATTATCAATAACGAACGGTTGGACTGAAAGAATAACTCGTACCACGTCTAAAAAATCGAGATGCGCTCAAAGGGAGTCAAAACCCGAACTAATGCATCTCGCAAAATGACAAAAGACGAGTTATCCCGAAAGGACAATCCGCTTGGTCGATATCTTAGTCACTGAACGTTGATACGTCAAAACGAACTGTATTGTCTGATGAGTGATTTACTTTTCCGCAATAAATCATCGGCATCACGCGTCCCCTGGACCGCAATGTGAGCCCCAAACCAAAATCCTAGGAAAGAGACTTGGACCATCGAGTGTGTGGAGGAATAAGGGTGGAAGAGAGATGCTGTGATACGTGTAATTCGACTAACGTTTGTTCTTCTTATCTTATATATCCGTAAATAAATAAACGTACACACCACGAATCATGCATATAAAATCATGCATACATACTAATGGATGACCGTTCGCGCAGACTTCATCATTAAGCGGTTGTGGTTTCGCGAGAGTAACCGGTTAGTCAGGCAGTTTGATCAGCTACAGATTGACAGTTCTGAATCGGCAGTTGTGGCTTCGGAATCATCTTCGTCAGAGTATACTCAGTCTTCAGCCAGTATATCTGCGACCGATGAAAAGGTGGCCGAATTGGAAAACTCTGTGAACAATATCAATGATCAGCTGGCCGCAATTTTGGCCCAGCTAGCTGAGCTGGCATTGAAGGACAACAAGAGTGGCAGTAAGCGCGCTGAGAACGAGGTGAACGATGGTCCCCGCTTTGGGAATGAGGACGACTATCAGGATTATATCCGGAAGCAGCTTGAGAAAGAGAAAGCTAAGGAAGAGGAGTGGAAGCAACACATCACTCAGGAGGTGCAGGATCTACGTGGAGGAAGTTCCGGGAGCCAAGACTTTTATAACTTGAAGAATTGTTTATCGGCAATTGCTTTGCCTTTGAAATTCCGGCTCCCGGACATGAAAAAGTTCGATGGAACTGGAGATCCTACTGCTCACATGAATCAGTATGTTGCTGTGATGAAGCACACGATCCTGATTGAGGATCAAGTCCTGGGGCTGTTTAACACTTATCTGGAGGGGGCTGCCCTCACATGGTTTCATGCGTTGCCAATGGTGACGAAGAGAGATTGGAAGGAGTTAGCAAAGTCATTCATCGCTCAGTATAGCTTCAACACCATGCTTGAGGTTACTTTGAAAGAGTTAGAGAGCACTAAGCAACAGACTGGGGAATCTTTTTTCGATTTTGTAAAAAGATGGAGAGCCAAGGCCGCGGTTATGAAGCAGAAGCCGCTTGAGCAGGATCAGATCCGAATGGTAGTCGGTAACACATTGCCGTATATTAAGAATGAGCTGCGGTACATGCCTTTTACCGATTTCAACCAAATGTATAGTTGCGCCTTGACAGTTGAGGGGGATGGAGAACCGAAAAAGGCGTATACCAAGTGGACGAAGTCTGGATATAGTGCCGGAGGGCCAAGTACGAGTGCAGAATCTGCAGCAGTGAAAGTGCTTGATCTTAATGCTATCGAAAAGAGGCAGTTCGCCAAATTTGATCAGACCTACGCAAAAGTTTTCGAACGATTGCAGAAAAAGGGGTTGCTGAAAGCTCTTACTCCTTATAACAAAGCTCCACCTTCTCCGCAGATACAAGCTAGGGGATACTGCGAATTCCACAGCAGTTATGGGCATACTATTAAGAACTGTGAGAGGTTGAAGCACGAGATCCAAGATTTGATTGAGGAGAAAAAGATAGCTGATCCTTCATCAGCAAACCCTTCCACTAGGCGTAATCCATTGCCTAATCATAGGGTGAGCATGATCGGATTCGGTCTGAAAGAAAGTGTAGTGATGAAATCCTTCGAGGAAAATGAAGAGGAGTTGCTGGACTCCGATGAAAAAGGCAATATAGGAAATGGTCTATATGTGTCCTTTCTTGGCGAGGAACAGGAGGGTGAACCGATGGATGAAGGGTTGGACGGTGGAGCACCGTATGATGAAGATAGTGCTGAAGAGACCGGGGAAGGGTCGTCTCGGACTATTGTGCCAGAATTGGGTCTGTTTAGTGGTGGAGAGAATCCCGATGTGCACTTGCGTGAATATATGCGTGAGATGTTTGTTGAATCCTTCGGGGTGGACGAGATTGCTCAGTGGTTCCACCATTCGCTGATAGGCGAGCCTTTGGGGTGGTTCCACTCATTACCCGACTCTTGCAAGCATGATTGGGATCGATTGTCAGATTTATTTCTAGAAAAGTACCAAAGAGCTGAGGACAGGACTGCAGAGCGCTTCGCGATGCAGATCGGACCTATCAAGCGTCCGCTACCGAGGGTCAGTAAGTATAATGGCAACAAAGATCCCATGGAACACCTTCACTTCTACTTGTCGGCCATGGGGCCTTTGGGTTTTAAGGAAGAAGAGATCACCAGTTTGTTCTGTAATTCATTGATGGGTGAGCCGTTGATGTGGTATATGTCACTTCTGATGCATGTCAAGACCGATTGGGCAGCAATGACAAAGAGGTTTATCAAAGAGTATACGGTATGGATGCTGGCGGAGCAAACCCCGGACTCACCCTCTTATGAAACACCCGAGGCAGTGTTGGCAATGCCTAGGTATGGTGGATACCAAGATCCTATTGAGCATGCGAGGTTATTCCGCAACCATATGTATGACGCTGGGTTCCCGCCAGGTGAATTACATGAACATTTCCCGGAAACCCTAATGGGAGAAGCCTTGTTGTGGCACCAAGGCCTATCAGAAGAGGAAATGGGTCATTGGATACCGCTTAGGAGTGCTTTTGTGGCGAGATATGAGATGTATGTTCCATGGATGGGATCCCTGGAAGATCTAGATAGGATCAGGCAGTTCCCCGAGGAACCATTCGTGGATTATGCTAGGAGGTGGAGGCACCGCTATGAGCAGTGTCATGAAACAATGAGTGATAAGGTGCAGCTTATGTGCATACAGAGAGGCGCAATTCAGTTGGCGGCGAGGAGGATGAGTAGGGTATCCCTCAGGGATTATGATGATTTGGTAGGCTGGGCTTTGTATGGATCAGCGGATCCCTTTTATTTGAATTCAAACGTTCCTCATGTAATGGATCTGATGATTATGGATATTTGGGACAGTTCCTCGGATGAGGAGGATACTGATCGGAGGATTTCTATCAATATTTGGGATGAATCTGATGATGAGCCGGAAATCACCGTCATGACAAGATCAGGTCGAGTGGCCGAGGGAAAGGCACCTATGGTGGAGACTGAGATAGGGGAAGGATCGGCTCCCAAGCCAGATGACCAAGTCCTCAAGCAGTTGAAGAAAACACAAGCTAAGTCTACGGTGTGGGAAGTCCTATGCCATTCCAAGTACCACCGTGAAAATCTGATGAAAGAGCTGCAGAATTTGGTTATTTCTACCGATACTGAGCCGGCAGCGTTAGTAGGAGCAATTATGGCCCGAAAGAAGACCGAAATCACGTTTACTGACGAGGATCTCCCAGAAGAGGGGAAGGCTCACAACAAGCCTTTATACATCCGAGCGGAAATTAACGGGAAGAAGACTAGCTGTGTGATGGTCGATGATGGATCGGCCATTAATGTTTGCCCGCTAAAACTCTTGTCTAAGTTGGGAGTAGAAAGAGGGGACCTAACGGCCTCGAAAACTGTGATCAGGGCTTATGATGATAGCCGTAGGCAAATCGAGGGAGTTTTTAAGGCCAAGCTGAAAGTGGGGCCGCACGAGGAGGAAACAGAATTCACGGTGCTGGATATCCCGGTAACCTTTGCCGTGTTGTTGGGACGCCCATGGTTCCACAAGTTGGGAGGTGTGCCCTCCACGCTCCATCAAATGATCAAATTCCCCTTCGGGGAGGAGATAGTGACAATCAGAGCGGAAAAATTGAGCTCGGTGGCGGCATTGGGAATTGAGCCTCAACTTTTCTCCGGATTCCAAGTTTCTGGGATCTACGAGTCTAGCATGACCACCGATGTGGTGAAGATGATGAAGGGGGGTTTCATCCCCGGTATGGGCTTGGGAGCACACCATCAAGGGTTGCCAGAATTTCCGGATTTCAAGAGTCAGAAAACCCGGAGGGGTTTAGGATATGAGCAGGGAGGTCCATCCAACACAGGTGGTGAAGGAAAAGTGGGCCTAAAGAAGTATTTTGTGAATGAGGGGCACAGAAAGGTTTATTCGGGGACCCCCGAGTCATGGACTAGCACCGAGGGAAAGATTCTGCCGGGCTTTGAGATCTTCAATGATGTAACCAGCTGGGGCAAAGGAAAGGCGAGCTGCTTCGTCGAGGAGATCATGATGTTAGATTTGAATGCCGAGGAGCAAGTCATCACTATTGAGGCCACTGTGGGAGCGGTAGGTGAGCCTAGTACCTCCGGAACTTATAAGAAACCTGAGAACCCTGATGATGAGAATTGTATTACTGCTTTATTTGAATCCGATGATGTACTCGCCAACACTATCAATGAAATGAATTCTGATTTTGCTTACTTGCTTGATGTTGATCGTGATCATTCCATGCATTCTCATTCATATAACATGCCTACATTTGAAATCAATACAATAGAAATTTCAACTTTCAATCTTGGTACGGATGAAAATCCTAAACTTATACAAATTGCTCAAGAATTAACTATTGAAGAGAGGAAAGAATTTGAGAGAATAATTAAAAAATACGAAATAGTGTTTGCTTCGACATACGAAGACATGCCAGGAATCGATCAATCAATCGTAACTCACCGTATTCCAACATATCCCGATGCTAAGCCCGTGAAACAGAAACTCCGACGCATGAGACCGGAATGGGCAGATAAGATCAGAGATGAAGTGAAGAAGCAGTTAGAAGCAGGGTTCATCGAAGTAATCGACTATCCCCCTTGGGTCGCAAATGTAGTGCCCATCGCAAAGAAGGACGGCAAAGTGAGAATGTGTGTCGATTATAGAGATCTTAACAAGGCGTGCCCCAAAGATGAATTTGCGCTACCTCATATTGACGTGTTAATCGATAGTGCAGCATCGAGCGTCTTACACACGAATGTGGACGGTTTCATAGGCTACATGCAAGTCCAGATGGCCGAGAAACACAAAGCAAAAACCTCGTTCACAACTGAGTGGGGAACATACTGCTATAGGGTGATGCCGTTTGGTTTGAAAAACGCCGGGGCAACTTACCAGCGAATGGCTACGGCACTATTCCATGACATGATACACAAAGAGGTAGAGGTTTATGTGGACGACATGATGGTCAAGTCGGAGATGAGAGAGGGGCATTTCGCTGCACTCGAGAAGTTTTTGGCCCGAATTACAGAATTCAAACTAAGGTTAAACCCGAAGAAGTGCTTCTTCGGCGTTTCATCGGGGAAAATCTTAGGCTATGTAATCGGAAACAAGGGAATTGAGGTAGATCCCGACAAAGTGAAGGCCATACGAGAAATGCTAGCGCCAAAGAATGAGAAAGAAGTGAGAGGGTTTCTGGGGCAGGTTCAGTATATCAGTCGGTTCATAGCAAGACTCACTGCAATCTGCGAGCCAATCTTTAAGTTGCTACGGAAAGATCAACCCACGATTTGGAATGATAAGTGTCAGCAAGCCTTAGAGAAGATCCGGGACTACTTGTCTAATCCGCCGGTTCTGAGACCGCCTAAACTTGGAAAACCGCTTCTCCTATATGTAGCAATCGAAGAGCGATCTATTGGGGCAATGCTGGCCCAAGAAGGGGACACCGGTGTGGAGCACGCAGTGTATTATCTGAGTAAGAAGTTCCTGGAATACGAGCTTAAGTATAACATGATCGAAAAGACGTGCGTGGCGGTAGTGTGGTTAACAAAGAAACTACGGCACTATTTTCAATCTTACAAAGTGATCATTATTTCCCGGATGGATCCTGTGAAGTATCTGTACCGAACTCCGTCTCTAACAGGGAAGCTAGCCCGATGGTTGTTGCTTTTGTCCGAGTTCGACATTGAGTATATGACGAAGAAAGTTATTAAAGGGAGAGCCGTGGAAGAATTTTTAGCCAATCAGCCTCTGAACGCAGAAAAAGAAGAGATAAGCTATGATTTTCCCGATGAGCACTTGAACGCAATAGAAGTTATACCGTGGAAAATGTTCTTCGATGGAGCGGTTAACTCAAATGGAGCCGGAGTAGGAGTGCTACTTATCTCACCGGAGGGAGAAAGGATCCCGATGGCGAAGAAGCTATCCTTCCCTCTCACTAATAATATGGCCGAATATGAAGCGTGCACCTATGGGTTGGAGTCATTAGCAGCACTGGGAGCATCATATGTTGAAATCTGGGGCGACTTAAAGCTGATCATCGAACAGGCACAAGGAAACTGGGAAGTAAGGGAAGAAAGGTTACGTCCATACTTAGACCAGCTAGAAGGGTTGGCACAAAGATTCAATGAATGTCGTTTTTATCACATTCCTCGAGCACAGAACCAGGCAGCGGATGCTTTGGCCACTTTGGTATCAGTATGGGATAACCCTCGGAACCTTGCCTCGAAGCCTTTGGTATTGAAGAGGTCTCACAAACCATGCTACGAAGATGTAATGTTGTTGGGGGCAGATGAAAAGCCGTGGTATTTCGATATTGTAAACTTCATGAAGAGCGGAACATACCCGGCAGAATCGGAACTTAGGGATCAAGCTGTGATTAGAAGGTTAGCTCAGCAGTTCATCATCCACGACGACTTGCTTTACAAAAGGCACACCGATGGTTTACAACTGAGGTGCTTGGATGCGGGAGAAGCCCGCAAGGCAATAGAGTCAGTACACTCGGGAATTTGTGGGGCCCATATGGGAGGAGCGGTGTTGGCAAAGAAAATCATAAGGCAGGGCTTCTATTGGCTCACCATGGAAAGAGATTGTAATGAATATGTGAAGAAATGCCATGATTGTCAAATCCACGGAGATTATAATCATTTACCAGCTATGGAACTGCACGTATTAGCGCCCATTTGGCCGTTTGCGGCTTGGGGCATTGATATTATCGGCGAGGTGAGGCCTAATGCTTCAAATGGGCACAAATTCATTGCAGTCGCCATTGATTACTTCACCAAGTGGGTAGAGGCAGAATCATTTAGCAAGTTGGGGTCTAAACAGATGAGGAAGTTCATTAAAAAGCACTTGATCACCAGGTTCGGAGTGCCTCATCATATGATCACGGATAATGGGGTCCAGTTTCAAGGAGAAGTGAAAAGTATATTCCAAGAGTACGGTATTGAACATCATAGGTCTTCTCCGTATCGTCCGCAAGCTAATGGCACAGTAGAAGCGGCTAATAAGAACCTTAAAAGGATTCTCGTAAAGACAGTAGAATCACATCGGAATTGGCACGAGCAGCTTCCACTCGCGTTATGGGCTTATCGCACGACAGTTAGAACGTCAACTGGGGCAACGTCGTTCTCCTTGGTATACGGTGCAGAAGTCGTTCTCCCGATTGAGGTTGAAAAGCGATCGTTGAGAATCGCAGTAGAAGCAGAGATTCCCGAGACGGAATGGGTGAAGAAGCGGTATGAACAGTTAGCATTGGTGGACGAGAAAAGGATGGAGGCCCTTTACCATGTGCAGTTATATCAGCGAAGGATGGCCCGAGCCTTCAATAAAAAGGTCAAGGCCAGCCCTATCAAAGAAGGGGATATGGTGCTAAAACAGATCCGTGTGACGCACACCGACCCGAGGGGCAAGTTTAGGCCAAACTGGGAAGGGCCGTTCTTCGTGAAGAAGATACTAAGCAAAGGAGCGGTGAAGTTAACTACTATGGACGGCATGGAGTTCTCCGAACCTACCAATCTGGATAGGCTTAAGAAATACTTTTCGTAAAAAAAAAAAAAAAAAAAAAAGAAAGAAAGAAAAATTCTCGATAGGTCGAAAACCCGCAAAGGGCGGCCTATGCAACAATAAGGGACATCCCAATGGGTGAAAACCCGAAAGGGCACTCATTTGAAAATTCCGGGATAGTAAAAGGAGAGACGAAAAATCATTGGGATCTGAAAACCGAAAAAAGGCAGGTCCTGGTAACGGTAGTTATATCTTGAGCAATTATAAAAATAATGTATAAGAGGCTAAGTATTTCTGTTGTTTGTAAATAAATAAAGGCATGAGTATATTTGAAGAGAATGTTTGGGATCGTTATAATTTACTGAATGCAAGATAATATGAATCATGAGTTATACATTTCTTACCTTTCTTTTCATAATAAAAAGCCTACGTACTATCTACCCCACTCCCTATACACAAGCTATACATCGGGGTAATTCTAATAAAAGCTACGAAGCTATACATGATAAGCCTAATAAGGAGGGAAATCCCAGTGGGCCTCAAAGTCCCTCAGATGTGATGCCCGCTCCGCAGATAGGGTCTCCTCGGCGACTCGAAGTCTCTCCTCGGCAGCAAGGCGACCCGCGGTCTCCTTCCGCACCCTCTCCTCAACAGCAAGGCGTCCCGCGGTCTCCGCCCGCATCACCCCGGACCAGTGGTCGTTCCTCTCCCGATACACCTGGCCAACCCTGGCATCGGCCTCCCGCAGCGCTTCGCTCTATCTCAGCTCATGTGCACGGAGATCGCTCTGTAAAAAAAAAAAAGAAGAAAAAAAACAGATATAAAAAAGAAATACAGACTAGAATAGAAGTCATACATACACATGTGCATACATTCCACTACACTAAAATAAAATAAAGATACATACCAGGTGGCTGGTGCAACGCAAGCTGAGTCGATCTCTAAAGAAACCAGATAGCCCCACATAATCGGTGCACGTCTCCCTCGAAGTCTGGAGAGCATCTGAGGGATCAAACGGTATCCTCGACGTAAAGGCAGAAGGGGCCATCTCGACACCGGCATAAGCCACTCCGGACTGGTCGTAGCAAATTGTCGCGAAATCCCTCCCAAAGTCAGGGATGGGTATGCCTAAAGGGGACCACTCTGGTCGAGCAGCGACAGAGGACTCGCCGACATAATAGGGCGGCTCGCTCGCAGACGTCTGAGCTCGGGCACCATCGAAGAAGTCTGACGTGTGGGCACTCCTCCAGGAACCCTCCTGCAAGCAAAAGCACAGTAAATACCACTAACTATCTCGTAAATAAAAATAAATAGGCCGAACCATTCACCGGAACCGCCTCCCGACCGAAGACTGCAGCGACAGCCTCCCCCGAAAACATGTCCGCCACGGGGTCCACCTCCATCGCCACCGCTGGGGCATCCCTCGCGCTCAATAATGTCGATAAATAGGGAACACGGCCCCCGGCATGAACCCATACATCTCTACCAGCAAAGCGGCGAGTCAAATCCCGACGAATGACCGATAAGGGCATGGTCCGCACCGCAAACATGGAGACGGGGATCTCGCCTGGTGTCCAATGCGAGGCACTAACCCCGGTGATGTCCCGGTCGCCCAAGTACCATGCCCGCACGCAAGGGCCGGTAAGCACGCTCTGCTACTCCTGGATCAGGGTGACGTACGCGTAATCGGGACCGAAGTCAAGATCGTCCCACCTGAATCTAATCTGAAAGCACAAAGAAAAAGTCAGGACTGATCAAACAAAAATCTAGCGCGATTAGAAGATATTTACCTGCCCCAAGGTCCGTGAATCAATCCAATCTAGGAGCTGCGCCACCGTTTGCCTCTCCCCGGTACCTAGACCGAACTCGCTCCACCGAGCCATAAGTGGGGGCTTCACTACCCGTGGCCTGCGCCGACGCTCGCTGGGAAGAATCCGCCTCTCGTAGGCCCAAACCTGCTTGTAAAAATAAAGGTTATGAACAGAAGGCGCGAAGAAGATAAAAGGGGCAAGTTAAGGATGAACCACGTACTAGAAGAGCAAAAGTGTAATCGCCGAAGTCCTTGCGCTTCCGGCAAGTCAGATCCAAAAACTTGTACAGGTAAGCTAGACCCGCTCCTGCCCAATCGTAAGACGCCACCGCGTCCAAATCACTAAAGGCCTAAATAAGACCCGCATGTATCGTCCCGCTCTTGGTGCGGAAGATCGTCTCGCCTAAAGCATATACCAGGAAGCTACGGACAGCCAGATCAGTGTCGTCGGTCCCACAAAAGTCCCTACGACTCAAAAGCCTCGAGGTAGTGATGAACTTCGCCGGGGTGGATTTGACACCCGTATAAACTCCCGGCCCGATCAAAGCAGCCAACCTAGCACGGTCAACCCATGGACGTATCGTATCAAAGGAGAAGAGAACCGGAGTACCACTCCCCCGCAGCCCGGTCAGTAAAGAGAAGTCGCGGGGCGAGATCATCATCTCCCCGAACGAGAGGTGGAAGGTGTGGGTCGAGTCAACCCATCTCTCGCATAAGGCCCGTAGGCCGAAATGGTCGCACACCCCGTTGGCACGGGGCAGCGCTAAAATAAAGGGCTCAAAGCCCAACCCTCGCACACGGGCTCTCACCGCGGCGCCTAGCATGGAATACCACACATGAATATCTGCCGTAGTCCCGGAAATGTCGATGAACTGGAAAGAACGGAACAGGTAAGTTTAAATGTTGTTCCTAGGCTTGCATCTGATGAAAGCACGTTAACCTAGCTATTCTTTCGGTCAAATCTAACCTAGAGACATCTTGTCAATTTGGACCGTCATTTTGTGAAATCTCTCCCTTAGGGTTGTTTGCATAGGATTTGATTAATTCATTATTCTTTGATCTACTCTTGTCCGCATTGGCAAAGGGAATTATTCAAGTTTTTACTATTCACGTGCACTATTCATGTTTTTACTATTCACGTTCATTATTCGAATTTTTACTATTCACGTGCATTAGTCAAGTTTTTTCTATTCACATGCATTAGTCAAATTTTTACTATTCACATCTTTACTATTCACGTGCACTATTCACGTTTTTACTATTCACGTGCGCTATCCATGTTTTTGCTATTCACGTGCACTCTTCACATTTTACTATTCACGTTTTTACTATTCACGTGCACTATTCACGTTTTCACTATTCACGTGCTATTCACGTTTTTACTGTTGGCATGCATTGCTCATATGTTTACTATTCGCATGCATATAATTCGTATTCTTCCAAAAAGACAAATAAAGTGTTACTTGCAAGCAAAGAAATTCATGTTTTCTAACTAAGGTCTTCTAAGGCAACCTAGGGGTTAGCATGCAAATCATGTTCAAAGTAAGGATACTAAAGCCTAGAAATTTAGTCAAAAGATGAGGAAGTAAGAAAGTACTTACCTGGTTACAGCGGGTCCGGCTCAGATGAGATGTGGGGTCCTGAAAAGGGTCCACTGTAGTAAGGTTCACGAAACCCTCCTCCATGCCCTTCGTGCCATCATGTTGATCCAAATCCATCCCGAGAATAATCCAAATCAGAAGTTAGAGAGAGAGAGAAGAGAGAGAAGGTGTGGGGTTGGAATGAAACCTCACCACCTTATATAAGGAAAGGGAAGGGCATTCCCGTAAATAGTGAAGAAGGTACGATGTGACATAAAGGTAAAAAGTAAATAATTAATTACCAGGTGCACATACCTCCGATTTGCAGTCCATTTCAGTCTGCGCTTCTGCCAGACAATGATCAATAATGTCGAGATAGAACTACAAACGATAGCCAATTTTTACAGAACAGCGACACCAGTCAAAATACAGACGACAGTCAACAGAAAAATAATTGTTAGTTTGAATCATTCCGGACTAAAAAGACGTTCCTATCGAACCATTCAAACCCCCCAAGACACTAGCTCCAGTGAGAAAATACAAACAATGGTGTTTTAAAAGAATTCAGAATTGTTAGAAAGAACCTTTGCTTTTGAGCCGTTTTGCCCGCGGTCTTGGACCAGGGTCGCTTTTGAGCCATTTTGCCCGCGGTCGTGGACCAGGGTTGCTTTTGAGCCATTTTACCCACAGTCGTAGACTAGGGTCGCTTTTGAGCCATTTTACCCACGGTCGTAGACCGGGGTCGCTTTTGAGCCATTTTACCCGCGGTCGTGGACCAGGGTTGCTTTTGAGCCATTTTACCCCGGTCGTGAACCGGGGTCGCTTTTGAGTCATTTTACCCGCGGTCGTGGACCAGGGTTGCTTTTGAGCCATTTTTACCCGCGGTCGTGGACCAGGGTTGCTTTTGAGCCATTTCCCCCCCGGTCGTAGGCCGGGGTCGCTTTTGAGCCATTTTACTCGCGGTCGTGCACCAAGGTTGCTTTTGAGCCATTTTTACCCGCAGTCAACTTAGGCTAGGGTCCGTAAGAAGAACATCCGCCGGCAGCCGATTCAAAGGCAAGGACGGAAAGAATCGAGAACGACGCCGGAACGCACAGCGCAAAGGTCAGGTATTCTTCCTCCTACTCTTTACGTGTCTCTTACTTTTATATGTTTTACATTGCATGCGTTGCGTTAGCAAAAAAACGTTTTCAAAACACACACATCACTGTCAAAATAGGAAAGTAGGGGCACCTGTAGACACCGAGTCGGAGGACCTGTGACGAAAACCTGTAAACAAGACGGTCGAAGCGGTTGATTCCGGAAGTTTTAAAACAAAAATATATAATAAGAAAAGAAAAGTTAATGTGAGTCGCGGTTGTCAAGTGAACGGCTTGCGAGTGCTCAGCGACGTGGTGCGAGCGCCTAGCGGCAGCCGACGCGTGTCCGACGACAGTTGGACGCACGCCCGGCAGCACGGGGCGCACGCTCGATGTCCGTTGGGCGCGCACGCCCGGCAGCACGAAGCGCGCGCTCGACGACCGTGGGGCGCGCGTGCCCGATAGCTTGTGGCGCACGCCCGATGGCCACTGGGCGAACGCGCCCGGCAGCCGCTGGGCGAGCGCCCAGCGACAATGGCCGGACGCCCAATGTCAGTTGGGCGCGCGCCCAACTAAAGTTGGACGTACGCCCAACGATAGTTGGGCGTTCGCCCAACTAATGTTGGACGTTCGCCCAACGAAAGTTGGGCGTTCGCCCAACATAAGTTGGGCGTTCGCCCAACCGGCTTTGGGCGACGCCCAATTTTCTTCGGGCGTCGCCCAAAGTTTCCAGGGATCCGTTGCCTATATAAGACACGGATCCCTATGCATTTGAGAGAGGGGGATTTTTGGAGACTTTCTCACTCTAGACATTTTTAGAGAGAGAAAGTGATTTTTTTTGAGAAAAATATTTTTTTTCTCAAAAAGTCTGAATTTCCCAAAAGTTAAATTTTTACTAAAAAAGACGAAAAACACAAAAAAAACCCGGCAAATCACGATTTGTGGAATCAACCGACTTCGACCGTCAATACCGAACTTGATGTATTATCCGAGGACTAGACTCGTTTTATTTTATTTAATTTATTTTCTGTATTTATTTATTTTTCATGTTATAGTTTTATTTATTTAGTTGTTTATTTATTTGTCACGTTTTATTTAATTTCCCGTATTTATTTATTTTTATCCCGTGTTAAATAAAAATTCGGTTTTGTTTTAAAATAAAACAAACCTCGTTTTGATATCCCAATATGAACCGTGATCCGATTAAAAGGTAGTTCGGGTATTAAAAAACGTTGTAATTATAAGTTTAAAAAGATATTTCCAAATAACATTTTAAAATAAAAACGTCGTTTTAGGAAACTCCGTTATAGACTATGATCCATTTTTGGTAGTTCGGAGATCCAAAACGATCGAATTAGACTTAATTTAAAGCTTTTGAACGAATCTGGAAAGTTTTGGACTGCTGCGGTAATTCTCCCTTTTTTGTCACTAATAGCAGATTGGCGACGGATTTTCCGTCGGTAATCTGCTGGAAAACGAAAATTCATCTTTTTAGCCCATTTTCTGTACCTTTTGGTATTTGATTCTTATATATATAAGTATATAATTATATAATATGATTATAAAAATTATTTTTGGGGTCATTTAACTATTAATTATCTATTATGTAGTTATTTACTCCATATTTGAAATTTAATTTGTTTTGATTCATTATTTGTACATATATATATATATTTTTGGGTTATCAAAATGTGGGGATTAGCTATTATTTGGGGAGGGGTTTTCTATATACTTATTATATCAATTTTTTGCATTTATGGTCTTCCATTACTTTTACATAGTTTTTGTGAGGATGAAAATGTATTATATTTTGTATTCTTTTTCATTTTCTTTATTATATCATATAGTATTTCTCACTTATTTTTATATATAAATATATCCTTATTTTTAGATAAAATCATATATATATATATATATGTATTTCTATTTTATTTTTGGTATACATGTATATATTCCAAATGAGTTTTACTTGGTGAATTTCGGTTTAATTGGTTCATTGGTGTAATTATGTGTGAATAAAGAGTTGATTGAGTGAAAAAGGGAAAATAAAATCACAAAAAGAGACTTTGATTTGTTTATTTAAACTTAAGTTTTCTAGATATTCTTAAAGTGTAAATAACGTTTTATTGACCTTTTTAAACTATTTCCAAAATATCACGTGTTGAAACCTTAATCCGTTCCAACGACGGATTAGGCGAACCTTGTAATTAAAATCGTTTTTATTGTAAATAATAAAGTTTTGAATCGTTTTCTTAAATGATTTGTACGAAATAAATTGACTTGTATGCCTAACCACGTTTTTGGGTTAAAATTCTTTATTCCACGTCTTCAAACGCTCGAGTCGTTCCAACGGCGATTCGAGTAGATGCCATGTAAATCAACGGGGTTTTGAAACGTACCTAAATCGTTCCAACGACGATTAAGGTACGAACCATGTAAATAAACTCGTTTTTGGAGAGTGAGTTTAGTGTAGGGTTAACATGTGAATCGAAGCATAAGACACACTGTAAAATAAACCAATTCTTCCTTCTCCCCATCTCTCTTTTATATATATTTGGCATCAATGTAAATGGGTGATTCTTTACCAAAGTGGCTTTCAATAATATATGCTCAAAACGGTTTTCAAAACGAGAAAGAAAAGGTTTCAAATGAATTTTAAACTTAAAGAAATATGCGATTAGTCCGTTATCGCCTAACACGCTGAGTAGGAGGCCGGTGGTTCATAACCGGGTGATGTCGGGGTGCCTAGTAGCCTTTCTCCGGAAAGGAGCTAGCCTTCTCGGCTCGTACCTAAGTTTCCCGAACCCTCACCGGTCTCCCGCAAGGGATTGGTGTTCATTTTCCCATTCGTGGGTGGCGACTCTTCCATACTCCGAGCTCCGGTCCTGCCGAGCAGCTTGATTCCACGATTGGTTGCTTTCGGCGCCAATCACCGCTTACGTCGCCATGAGGTGTCCACCCCTCGATCCGCCCGGGAGATTAGGTCGCGGCACCTCGTCTAACATCCGCCGACCCTAATGAGTTGCCTGAGCTGGAACTGCCGAGGCCTCGGAAATCCTCACGCAGTTTCGGTGTTAGGGCAGCTAGCCCGGGCTAGTGACCCTGACATATTATTTCTGATTGAGACTTTGATTGACAGTACAAGAATGGAAGGTGTTAGGAGAAATTTGAAATATGAGAATTGTTTTGCTGTTAGTAGTAGAGGAAGAAGTGGCAGGTTAGCGGTACTTTGGAAAAACAAAATGGAAGCGACAATTGAGGGTTATTCGGACCACCATATCGAACTGCTGGTTAAGAATAGGGAAGAAAGGGACTGGAGATGCATCTGTTTCTATGGCTTTACAGACAGAAACAGGCAGAATGAGTCATGGCAACTACTCCGCAGGTTACATTCGAGCTCCTCGTTACCGTGGATAATAATGGGGGATTTTAACTGCATCCTGCAGCAAGAGGAGAAGGCGGGGGGGGGGGGGGGGGAGTAGAGTATCCAAATTACTTAATTCGTGAATTTGGGAGGGTTTTAAATGACTATAGCCTCTATGAGCTAAAGATGAATGGGAGTCCGTACACTTGGGAGAGAGGAAGAGGAACAGATGTCTGGATACGGGAGAAACTTGATAGAATGTTTGTGAGTGCTAGCTGGATACAAAAGTTTGTGAATTACAAGCTCCGAAACGTAATCGTAAGCTATTCTGATCATCTCCCCATAATATTGGAGTTGAAGGATCGCGTGTTTAGAAAAGGAAGACACTGGTTCAGGTATAAGGCAGCCTGGGTCAAGGAGGACGGGTTCAGGGGACTGATTCAGTCACAATGGAATCAAAATAGATCGCAAAACTTAACAGGAAAATTAGACGCCTGCGCAAAGTCTATGGAGGAATGGGGTAAGGGATTCCGATTGCATTTTAGTAAGAGGATAAAGGCGTTGAAAGGAGTGCTTAAATCCTTGCGAGATAAAACTGATAGAAACTCAGTGGCTAGATACTTGTTTGCACAGAAACAGTTACATGAAGTGTTGGACCAGGAGGCAGTTTATTGGAAGTAGAGAGCCAAAGTCTTCTGGCTGAAAGATGGAGACAGAAATACGAAATTCTTTCACGCTTGTATCAATGCGAGGAGGAAACAAAATGAAATCTCTGAATTAATTGAGGATTCGGGAAGTAAAATTACAGACGCTCATGACATGGGGATTCACATGAGAGGTTATTTTCAAGATCTATTTGCTGCGTCGTTACCAGTATAGGGCCAGACAGTCAACGTGCTGAACATGGTGGTCACGGAGGAGATGAATAAAAATCGGGTATATTCGTTCACCCTTGAGGAATTTAAATCTGTAGTTTTTTCTATGCACCCGGACAAATCCCCAGGGCCTGACGGCCTTGGACCGGGTTTTTTTCAACATTTCTGGGACCTTATCGGAGTTGAAAGCTTTACTGCATGTTTGGGATGGCTAGAAAGAAAAGAATTTCCTGCTAATCTTAATGATACACTTATAGTTCTGATCCCAAAATGTGAATTGTCGAATTCTATGAAAGACCTAAGGCCAATATCACTGTGCAACGTCCTGTACAAAATAATTGCAAAGGTTTTAGCTAACAGGCTCAAAATTGTTCTTCCTGAGATTATTCATGAGAGTCAATCTGCTTTTGTGCCTGGAAGGTCAATAATTGATCATGTGCAAATCGCATTTGAATCAATTCACTATATGAAAAGGCATAATAGGGACAGGTATGGAGAAGTGGCCCTAAAAATTGATATTAGAAAGCCTATGACAGAGTGGATTGGAATTTTTTAGCTACAGTCTTGGAAAGAATGGGTTTTCACGAGAAATGGATTACATGGATAAGGTTGTGTGTTGAAACGGTTTCATATTCAATTGCATTAAATGGTTCCTTGGTGGGACCTATCAAGCCAGGCAGAGGGCTTAGGCAAGGGGATCCTCTATCACCATATTTGTTTATTCTATGTGCAGAGGTCCTTTCTAAGCTAATTTTAAAAGCGGAGGAGAATAGTTTATTCAGAGGATGCCGTATTTGCTCCAATGCTCCATCTATTTCTTGTTGGAAATACTTATTGGAATTAGATCCACAAACCACAAGATCATAAACTCATGTTAACCCATTAAGATCTAAAGCGGAAGCGTACCTGAATGCATAGCGCAGAGATTGAAGAGAATCAGAGACACCTTAGGTTGATTGGTCTTCTAGGGCTAAAAGCAACTAGCACATCTACACTTGATGGGGAAGGTTGTAGATTTCAGAATGCTAATGCCCTAGGGACCATAACCCTATATTTATACTAAAAACCTAATTGTCGCAATTACTAATCTGCCCATCATAGTATTAGTAAATTACAACTAGGTATCTACACATATTTAAGCCCATACCCATTATATATGCCACAGGCCCATAAACTAATTTAGATCACTTAATCAGGCTCATACATATGATAGCCCATAATTACAATTATACATGTAAAGCCCATAACGTTGGATTTTAATCCAACAATCTCCCACTGGGCGAAACATGTATATTCCTGTAAATTATGAATCCTTTATGACGTCAAAATATGCTATCATATTTACTATAGGCATATACCAACAATTCCGTCCATTAATCATACTAACATAGAACCAAAGCAGAATCAATCACCTTTAGTGTAACCTTACCAACAATGATCACATATGTTAGCATAACCAAATGACATGAATTAAGTATGGATGTGTAGCATGGAAATTACATGTAATGTGACCTTAACATGCCTATTTCCAACTGTTCCTACTTTAGTGAGATCAAGACTATAACACTTCCAGAATGGAATAAACTTAAAACTTTATTAACTGGAATCGGTACCGAATAAACAAACATGTCTAAAACTAAAGAGCATCCAAAATACAAACTCCCACTAAACTCAAATTTTCTTAAGCAATTCAAGACCCAAATGAGCAATATGCTCATGAAAGATAATGGGCAATAATCATTAACTGAGCGGATCCATAGAGTTTGTCCTAATATGCTCATTAGACACCGGTCCATTCTGAAATCTCTACTAGATATTTAATTACTAGTAGAACATAAGTGTTGACTTATTGTCATAATATATTATCTTTCTATATCTGAATTGCAGCCTAATGACAATTTCACAGTCAACCAAAAAACTAGATGCCTCATAATGCGCTACAGATATAGCTGCCATGATGGAAGAAATGATTCACCCATCTAATAAACTGAAATGAACTTTAAACAAAATGAGCATCCGATATAATCAGAATCAGTATACATAATGATCTCTACTTGATTTGACTCTGACATATTATATGCGAGCTTTATTCTATGTGAATAGCGCATGACCTTATTAGCTGCTTTTCTAAAACTTCAAAACTAAAATATTTGCATATCTGCTCATTACCTCAAATATGAATACATATCATAATGCATACGTACTTGAGCACACAAAAATAATGTATAACTGTTTGGGCACTATTTGAGACTAAAATCGTCTCCTTTAATTATAAGGGTATCACCTGATTTGGAGTTCTCAAATAGAAAAATAAATTTCCTCCCACTGAATCCAAAATATACATAATTATCAAACAAATTCATCTCAAAATCAATGAGACAATAACTTAATGAAATTTGTGATCATAACTAGTTAGCAATGCCATTATAACTTTAAAGAATCTTTTAATGAAGCTAGAAAGAAAGTTTTTCACAAATAATGTCTTCTTTTCGTCTGAAGTCTTTGACAACAATAAATACCTTATATCTTTTCATAATTGTCTTTGAGAAAATTGACAAGATTTGAAAACTCTAAATTAATGGCATCAACCCACAATCGAGAATTGGAACTCCTTAAGGCATTGATAACTCAATACCATCTTTATGTTCTTAGAGATACAAAATAATGATCAAACATTGTATTTCTCATTTCTCTAGTGAATTTCACTTTACTGACATTTATTCTTGAGGTTTTTGAGATTGTTCTTTTGGATGAGGAATCATTTAACCATATTTCCCCCTGCAAGCTCAACATCCTCAAAGAATCAATGTATAGTGTTCATCATAACTAAATTTTTGATAAAGACAATTTCCTATTCTTAAACAAACATATTTGAATTTGTTTAAAATAGAAACCAAAATCCACCTAACAGGGTGGTGCAATAAGTCTTCTTCAAATATGAATATACACCGGTCCTCAAATGTAATATTAATATGTATATTGTCAATACTTTCTACCTTAACATTCCCATATAGATGTATCTTTCACCATCAAATGAATGTTAGGTTAGACAACCTCGCACAAACACATCAATACGAATAATAATACCAAAAATATAATTCATCAAGTGTGTTCAAGCATAAAAATTAACCTTAGAACAAACAAAAAAAAAGTGTACATTTCTTTATACGCCAAGCACAGTTTTTGACATGATTCTTTTTATTATGTCCAACTTTATTGCATAAGAAACAAGTAGTTTCTGAATTTTGTCTCTTTTGCACTTTAATGACACAATACATGCATCTTTAATACTTTTCTTAACTTTATCATTTGAAGTGGATGCCTTATAAACACATTCATATCTCTCTTGCTGAAGTATATCCTCTTCTTGCAACTGACACATATATTAAAATTTTGAGAAATCAAGGGAATTGAGAATTCCATAAGACATAAGCCTTTCAATTCTCTCTTGAGAAATGTGTCCTAATCTTTTGTACCACAATAGCAGAATTCTCATAATTTAATTTTCTCTTCATACCACACCACGTGTACTAGGTTTCATTATAAGAAGAAACAACACCAAGCATATAAAGATAATCATAAATAGATAAAGAACCAGTGCCAATGGTAACTGAATTTTGAAAAAGACTCAATTTCCTGTTTCCAAATGAACAATAACCAAACTTGTCCAAAGTAGAAATAGAAACCAAATTCCGTCTAAAAGACGACACAATAAAAGTCTCATTCAAATCTAAATAAGCACTAGTTTTCAAAAGTAATCTAAATATGCCTATTGCCTCTACTTCTACTGTCTTGCCATCTCCCACATAGATGTGTCTTTCACCATCATTTGGCTTTCGGCAGCTTAGGCAACCCTGCATGGATGCGCTAATGTGAGTAGTAGCACCAGAATCTACCCACAAAGTATGTCCAGGTACTGGAGATAAATTAACTTCAAAAAATGAGCCCATCTTATATCGTTTTGACCTTATGACAATTATAGCTCATCTTAAATTTATCAAATTGTGCAATAAGATAAATTACAACCTTATACACGAGCATGTCATTAGACAACTGCAACTTAAAGTGTATTTAACTTAAAAGCAAGATGAGACATCTCTATAATGTGCTCCATAATGTTTCATTTTCCTTATCCTTAATGGTATCATCATGTTCATTCTTTGCAAATCTTTTCTCAATTTCAGCAAAGAAACCTTATCTGTAGATACCTCATAAGTCAATATAATACCCTTAAAACTTATAGAATGAAACATTTCATGATCATTAGACTCATGCAATTTGATCTTCTCACTTCCAATGATGAATTTTATCATTATCAGTACCGGATGTCATTACGACAGTGAGTTAATCAATTCCTAATACAATGCCCAGATCAACAATATTGAGAACTAGCATAATGTTCTCTTTCAAAACTTCATATTGAGAACTAACATAATGTTCTCTTTCAAACCTTAAATAACATCGTTCAATATGCAAATTGAATGAATTATGAGCAAATATAATGGCAGCAAATTCAATAACAAAGAAGTTAACAAGCTCGCATAAGTTATATATATTTGAATTTGGGCGGACAGAAAAATCAAATCATGGAAAATCCCATCACAAGATACCTAGCACGACATTAATATTTTATCTTTGGACAAAAAATACTAACTCGTAAGTGGTCATCTTGTTGTAGCAATCAAATATTAACAATAAGTCCTGTCAAATAATATATCATCTTTGGACAAATTTATTATTCACATGGAAAACTAGACAATTGTTACATATTTATTGCCACAGGTGTGCATGTAATTCGGCCAAATATTAGCCTTCCTTTGGGCCGGGTAATATCCGCATGAATTAATAGACACACAAAACCGAATAGATGTTATATATCAAATTAATCTCCACAAGAGAGCCCACTTTGGCGGGATGTTGCTTAAACTAATTTATATAAAACGTCTATAACCATGACTTGAATACAAATGAGACAAGTATACATAATTGACCATAAAAAAAACTTTAATATTTATATATTGTCATATATAACTTAAAAACCAAAAATATTTTTGACAATATATAAATATTTAGTCATAACAAAAGTATGGTCATCGAAACTAAATAACTGCATAAAATGATTATGCCCAAAATATTTTTTCTTTAATTCACATAATCGCCCAATATTATATATTTGTCTCAAATAAAATCACAAAAGTTTATTATCAGAAAATTGGGCAAATAAAAAAAAATCAAATCAAAGTTAATCTCATTATAAGACACCTAGCACAACATTAATATTTTGTCTTTGGACATAAATATTAACTTGTAAGTGGTAATCTTATTGTATCAATCAAATATTAACAATAAACCATATCAAATAATAAACATATCTTTGGATAAGTTTAATATTTACATGGAAACCTAAATAATTATTACATATTTAATTGACATCTATACCATGATTTGAAATTTTTTAGAACTTAAAACCGAACCATAAATCAATTTCAAAATCAAAACATTAATGTTTAATAAATACAAAAGTTATTACAAAAATGTTGTAACCGAAACACTAATGTAAGGAATAAATTTTGAAATTGTTACAAAACTTTATTACCAAACCATAAAGAAATAAATACTGAAGTTATTATTAAAATTTATAACCAACACATGAATATGAGGAAATAAATACCAAAATTGTTACAAAAATTTATAACCATTAATGTAACCGAAATACCAAAGTTGTTACAAAAACAATTGTAACCAAAACTTTAATTTGATCAAAATACCAAAGTTGGTACAAATATTTTTTGTAACCGAAATATTAAAACACAAAAACTTCAAAAGTCTAAAATTATGAAGTTTTTATGAATTAAAAACAATATAAAAGACATTAATATCTAAAAAATTTGATTTGTAATAAAACAAATCAACTGAAAAGTTTGAAGAGTTCATCAAACTAAAATCTTTGAATCAATGTTTAAAACCTCAAAAATAAAAATAGATATCATAAGCGATTCTCAATCCATAACATACAAGTAAAAAAAACTTGATCCAAAAGCAAGACCATAAGATTTTTCGTCATTATGGAAATGTACACGCGGTAGAAAAATTACGCCAATCTATTGAGATATGGTATGCTACAAGTGAATATTTGCGACAAGAAAATGTTTAGAAACAAAGGAAAAAAAACGATGTACTGAAAACATTGATAAACTAAAACATAAGAAAACCAAATTTAAAAGAATATTGATATTCAATTGAATGTCTCTGAATCAATTAATATTGATTCCTAAATCGTTAGCATAAGATGGGCGAAAACCAAAAGAAAAACTTTTCATCGAAGTAAAATAAAATCTCAATGAATCTACCATGAGTAGCTCTGATACCACTTGTTGGAAATACTTATTGGAATTAGATCCACAAACCACAAGATCATAAACTCATGTTAACCCATTAAGATCTAAAGCGGAAGCGTACCTGAATCCATAGCGCAGAGATTGAAGAGAATCAGAGACACCTTAGGTTGATTGGTCTTCTAGGGCTAAAAGCAACTAGCACATCTACACTTGATGGGGAAGGTTGTAGATTTCAGAATGCTAATGCCCTAGGGACCATAACCCTATATTTATACTAAACAAATCCGGAATCTTTTTCAGCAATAATGTCCCATCAGCAATGAGACAAGATATCACTGACATACTTAGAGTCTCAGCCCCACTCGACATGGGGAGATACCTCGGGCTACCCTCACTTATTGGTAGATCAAAATATAGCCTATTCAAGTTCTTCATCGATAGACTGCGCAAAAGATTTGGTAGCTGGGGATTTCGATTTCTATCTAGTGCAAGAAAAGCAGTTCTCCTCAAATCAGTAGCTCAAGCTCTACCTACATTCTGTATGAGCACGTTCCTACTGCCAAAAAGGATTTGTGAAGAACTGCAGAAGATGATGAATTCATTTTGGTGGGGTACGAAGGCTGATGGCAGGAACAATATTCACTGGTCAAGCTGGTCAGGGCTATGTGGTAGAAAGGACCAGGGAGGTATGGGGTTCAGAGACCTTCGCCTCTTTAATCTGGCATTGATCGGAAAACAGGGCTGGAAATTGATTCAGTCACCCCAAACACTTGTTAACAGAATGTTTAAAGCAAAATACTACTCAATAGGTACTTTCCTTACCTCCAAATTAGGCACTAATCCTAGTTTTGCTTGGAGGAGTGTTTGGGGTTCACTTGATCTTTTAAAGCTTGGTTTAAGATGGAGGATAGGGGATGGTAGAAGTGTTAATGTCTGGGAAGACCCATGGGTACCAAAGCTCCAAGGGTTCAAGATTAACTCTTTTTGTGTTCCTGGATTAGAAAATATGAAGGTAGCTGACCTTTTTATTCAAGGTACAAAGTTATGGGACAGAAATAGGCTCATGGGATGTTTCAATGAGGAGGAGGCAGAACGAATTACAGAAGTGGTGGTTCCAATTACACAGATGAAGGACTCGTTGATGTGGGAATTCACAAAGGATGGGGTATACACCTCAAAATCAGGATATAGGGTGATCGACGACTCAGTAAATGGGCGTGAACTGGTGGAAGGCTGGAAAAAGATTTGGGCAGCGCCATTGATGCCGAAAGTACAGACGTTTATGTGGAAATTATGCTCTCGCTGTTTACCGATGAGAGAGGCTCGTACGGGTCGTCGTGCGGAAGTCCCAACGAGCTGCGTTATGTGTGAAGACGGGGAGGAGAGCTCGACACACCTGTTTGCAGAATGTCCCTATGCCGTTAATTGTTGGAGATTGGCGGGTTTGGATTGCCCAACTGATATGCCTGGAGATTTTGTAAACTGGTTGGTTAATAATAGCAGGCTGATGAATGCTGATAGATTAGTAACACTTGCCTGGGTGTTATACTGCATTTGGAAAGAGAGGAATAAAAGAGTGTGGAATAACGAACTGATATCCGAGGAGCGCTGTATGCAGGAAATGAGGCGATTAAGAGCAGAATGGGATCAGGCCATGCAGCGCAACAGTTCACCAACAGTTAGCCTGAGAACGATCAATGCACAGAAGTGGAAGAAAAGTGCAACGTAGACGCTGCCCTATTTAATGAGTCGGACCAGATGGGGACGGGTGTTGTAATCCGAGACGCAGCATGCTTGTTTATCGCTTGTTACAGCAGCATCAACAACGGCGTCCAGGACCCGCTGCTGGCATAGGCTATTGCGTTGCGGAACGCAATGGTTTGGACAATTGAGATGGGATGGACGAAGATGGAGTTCGAATCTGATTCACAAGGGGTGGTGCGAGGATTATTATCAGATAGAACAGATCTCTCAGACAAAGGGACAATTATCGAAGATTGCAAGAATTTACTATTACAACATGACGACTACACAGTCAATTATATTTCGCGTTTGGCGAACGGCGTAGCCCATGCTTTAGCAAGGCAAGCCCGCTCCAATGATAACGTTTTTATTTCATTTTTTATGCCTAGCTGGCTCATTGATGTAACCACACGGGATCTTATCCCTGAGTAATCAATAAAGTTGGTATTCTTTTCAAAAAAAAAAAAATTATGAGTTAAATATAGTTTATAATGAGAAATCAGATTCAAAAAGTTAACTAATAGTCACTTTAAATGAGTTTTGTGTTATAAATGGGCCTCATCTATCTCCATTATGTATGGGCTTAACCCATAAGCTGGGCCTTATGCATAATTGCATATATTTGAAACAGAGAGAGGAAGCTTTTTAAGGCTTAATACATCTGTGTCTTTTACTTGGCCTAACCTTAAAGTTTAAAAGTTTTAAATAATCTCATTGTTTAATTGTATTCCATGGCACTCTATCTTTATGAAGTTTAAAAAACTCGTTTTTTTTTTTTTTTTGTTGCAATTGTATTTAATAACCTAAAAAAATAACTGTTCTTGAACTTTTAAAAATTCATAATTATTTATCTATTTATTTTTTTTACACGTGGCGAGCACTTTGACATATAAGGGAGTATGCAGTGGCGAATATAGAATTGATTGGTTGGGGGTCGATTTTACACGTACGTGCGTAAAAAAAATGCTAAATCAAACTTGTTCAAATCTTTTTCGTATATATATGTGTTATAATTTAAGTGGTCAAGAATCAATTTTTAAGTATCAATATAAAACTTCTTAAAAAAAATTAGAAAGGGCCTAACAAACCAAAAGAAAACCAAAAAAAGTTAAAATTTTAAAGTTATGGAGACCTACAGACTAGATTAATTTTAAGGGTACTAATTCAACACTTCATCAATATTTTTTTGAGACGGGGCAAAACCACCCATTATCACAGTGGTTTTGGTGACGGGAGGAGCCTAGGCCGCCCGAGACCCCTATACACACCCTTGGAAGCGTGTTTTCCATTTTCTGCCTCCTACAAATTCTATTGACAAATATATAGTCATTTTGAATTTTTAAAGATTTTAAAAGTTATGTACAACTGGCATCAAATATAGTATATTAGACCAAGCTTTAAAGAGTTTAAGATAGCCATATATGTTTGAGTAATAATAAGTCTACATTTCTGATAATTACATGTGCTCTTGCATTGTTTTCCTCAACAAGGTTCAGGGTTTGCCAATTATGATTGTCCCAGATTCCATTTTAGACTGTCTATTAGTACTAGTTTTTTAAAACAAAAGCTGTCTACTAAGTTTAATTTTTTCTATTTTCTTTTATAAAAAATTAAATGCAGGCATCTACTTATAAATAAAAATAAGGCTTAATACATCTAAAAAAAAGTTTGATTGATTCTTTGAAAAACTTTCAAAATATCTTGATAGTCTTCTAAACTTTCCATTGGATAAGCTATGGTTCAATTGAGAAATGTGGTACAGGGAATATTGAGTATCTCCAAACAGAATCCGGCAAAGCTTGTGAGATCTTGGTTACCGCCTGGAAGCGGAGGCTAGGAGGGAATGGACCATGGATTGTGCAGTTGTGAGATTGTTAGAGGAGAGGAGTAATGCGGATTTGATTATTTGAAGTGGTGTTGGATTTGGGGGAGAAGATTAGATTGAGATAAAATTGATACACAGGCACTGGATTTGTTGTGGCTTTACAAACTATTTCGATTTGTGATTGTGAAAAGGGTTAATTATAAATTTGGGCCTATATGTCGAAATCGATAGATTTACAGGCATCGTTTGCTTTTGCTACGACAACAATGACGTCTGTTCAGTATATGTCGAAATCAATGTGACAGACGCGAGCAACAGTTGTCAATGGGACAAATGCAACAGATTTTCTTCCTTATTTTGTGTCGTGTTAGTTGTTAATGCGACAAACGCGACAACATTGAAAACATGTCACTATCGTCGCATTAGGTTACAATGCAACAGATGCGACAAGGATATGAAGTTATTGTTACGAAGAAGGTGAATGTATTTTGATCCAAATCAAGTGAAAGTACGAGATTGGTATGAAGTGAGTCAATTAGTCCTAATATGTAAATGAGCTTTCAAACGGGCCTCTAAAATACTGGAATCTCTACCCCCTTAGTAAAACATAATGATAAAACTAAATTAACAATGCACAGACAATCAATCTAACTAATTACAAGTTTATTACATAAAATCAAGCAAAGAGACTGGCTGGTAACATCAACTAGGATTTTCTTAGCTCAGGAAACAATATAATATATATAAAAAAAACATAAATAGCTCATTTGAATGTTAATGGATGAGTGAAGATGCAGAAAAGGTTGTAGGAGGATATGAAGCTGCTGAACATTTAGTGCATTCTTCCCTTTCCTGTCTAATTTCTTTGAGCATAGCTGCTACATCTTTCATTGTTGGTCTGTCATCAGGACATGGATGAACACACAGCAAAGCTACTCCTAATGTCTGTAACATCTCTTCTATCTCTGATTCTGGCCTTGCTCTTAAGCTTGAATCTATTACTTCTATCTCTCCTTTCTTCTGTCTTACCCAATCTACTATGTGAACTCCTTCTGGTATTGTTGGATCTATTGGCTGCTTTCCTGTTAGTACTTCTAACACTACTACTCCGTAGCTATATACGTCACTCTTTTCTGTTATCTTCATCATAAATCCGTACTCTGCATAAAATTCGTGTCAGGAATTGGATCAGTTGTTGATTATAACAATTCGGAACACAAAATTAGATATGCAATCACAAGAACAAGAGATTTGTGTGGTTCGGCTATCTTGCCTATATCCATGAGGGAATAGCATGTAATTCATTAGTACTCGGCTAGTTTGTACAACAGTAAGGAAATCTCATTATTTATCCAAGTTCCTAACTGTTGGAGAATGATGGCTATGAGACTAAAGCGAAAGTATGTGAAAGCGTTAAAGTGAAAGAACGTGAAAGTGTGTGAAAGACACCATCAAGTGATGTATTTAAGAAGCATAGATATGATTCTGTTTAGTAGTTATTGACATGTGTAAGATGGAGGAAACAGGTGGAAAGAAGTTTGTTCGGTTGTTATGAAGTTAGTTAGAATACAATGCCATATCATCTTGTATATATATTCATTGTATCCTCTCTTGAGATCAATAAGAAGAATCAGTTTTACTTCGTTTTAAGCGCAACATTTTTATCACTAACCGATGTTGCATGTACATGGAAATGGAAACAGACACTCAAATAGGAATAGACACTAGAAAATGTTATTTCTAAAACATAGCCTTTTAAACGCAGAAGCGCTACTAAACTCTCAAATCCCATGAGACTCGGTTACACCCAAAACTCATGCATATACATATCACAACAGCATAAACTCCGAAACTCTCAGCGCAATATAGACCTAAAAGTATAATCCTTTTCCTAATAGGATTCACTTAAGAGGAAGTTTTCAATTCTATTCCAATTAGAAAAACCAAACCACAAACGATTCTAGACATATCTTAACAATTCAGAATATTGTTAGCACAATTTGTCATCTTAACAATTCAATATGGACTTCATCTTCATAACTAAATAGATAGCTAAAATGAATTTTTTTGCCAAGTAGAGCTGCCCCAACACAAGTAAATGTAGATGATGAGTATTGAACTAACCTGGAGCAATGTAGCCATAAGAACCAGCAACAGTAGCAGAAGAGCGAGCGAAATCGCCATCATCGACAAGCTTGGCAAGCCCGAAATCAGCAATATAAGGTTCAAATTCAGGGCCAATGAGAATATTATTGGCCTTGATATCCCTGTGAACAATTGGAGGAACACAATCATGGTGCAAATAAGCAAGACCTTGTGCTGCTTCTAGTATTATTCTATATCTTACTTCCCATTCCAAGCACCCACCACTTCTTTCATGAAGCAGGCTGCCTAAGCTTCCATTAGGCATATAATCATACATAAGTAGTCTCGTGTTTCGATTCCAGCAGCAGCCTAAGAATCTCACAATGTTCTTATGGCGGATTGAGCCAAGAGTTTTTACTTCTGCTGAAAAGGAATCCCGAACACCTCCGTTTCCTAACCTGTCATTCTGATTAACATTTCTTGGAGCTACTGTTGCTGGCCACAGTTTTTTCACTGCAATGATATCCCCGTTTTCGAGTTCTGCTCGGTACACAACTCCTGAACATCCTTTTCCAATTACATTTGCTTCTACTAGACATTTCACAACTTGTTCAACTGTAAAATTTAGCTTCTGAAATGGAGTGAAATGCCAGGGCCAGGAATCACCTCCTCCGGCCTCTGATTCACAATCATCTCGTATCAATTTTCGAGCTCGAAAAACAGCAACCACACCGAAAATTGCCATTGCTATAGTCAAACTGATGAGCAATCCTAAGGCGAGTTTTAGCTTCTGTGATCTCTTGAAATGGCTGTTATTAGACATGTTCATCATTGTGACATTGTTTAGGAAACATGACTCGCGACCCCTCGAACATAGTCCCTTGTTTCCTTCCAATTCGGATTCTGATAACTGCCGGAAAAGCTTGCTGTCAGGAAGATAGCCTGTGAAATTGTTGTAAGAAATGTTGAGAGACACGAGATTTTCAAGCCCCCCAAGTGAAGCCAAGTCTCCTCCAAGTTTGTTACGTGAAATGTCAAGTATGGATAACTTGTTCAGAGCAGAAATTTGTGGTGGAAGCATCCCACTAAGTGAATTCCAGCTCAAATTCAAAGCAATATCAAGACCTTCAATGTCAAACAGTTCAACTGGGATCGCGCCTGAGAACGCATTTCGACTAAGATCAAGCAGTTGAAGGCTCGAACAATCGCCTAGGGAGGAAGGAATTCCCCCGGAGAAAGAGTTCTTGCTGATGATAAGCCTGTTGAGTGAGACAAGCTTACCAAAACCACTTGGAATCTCACCTACAAATCGATTCAGAGAAACATCCAATACCTCGAGCTTTACGAGAGATGATAACGAGCTAGGCAAAGTACCTTGAAAGGTATTGTTGCTGAGGTTCAACATCTGAAGTGCATTGCAATTTCCAATTTCTGCTGGCACCGCCCCGCCAAGATGATTATCAGACAGGTCAAGAAAGCTGAGGCTTTTGAGGAATCCGATTTCTTTAGGAATGTTTCCACTGATTCTGTTGTTTACAAGCCTAAGCCGGATAAGAGAAGTGCAGTTACCAATCTCGACAGGAATAGAACCCGAAATGTCATTAGAAATCAACAGAAGTTTTGTTAGATTCTGAAGCTGAAAGAGTCCTGAAGGCAAGCTTCCAGTGAGTGCATTGTGTGACAAATCTAAAGCTTCAAGGCCAACACAACCACCTAACTCTTCAGGAATCCTTCCTTCAAGTTTGTTCTGCCAACCGAAGAATACGGTTAACCTTTTCAACATTCCAAGCTCTTTCGGTATTGAACCTGACAACTGATTTGTATCGAGCTGCAACTGTAAGAGGTTTCGAGCATTCGAAAGGACAGGCGGAATCGAACCAGAGATATTATTATTACTCAACATAAGCTCTTCAAGATTTGATAGTTTCCCAAAAGAGTCAGGAATTGACCCTGAGAAAAAGTTCAGAGATAAATCAATAATCTTTAAGCTTTTACAGTTACCAATCTCATCAGGAATTGTCCCATCAAAGTTGTTCTGCCATAACAACATCTTCTCCAGCTTCTCAAGTTTGCCTAACTCCGGCGGCAGCGAACCTGACAGATCATTCTCATATAGAAACAAGTTGACAAGCTCTGAGCAGTTGCCTAAATCCGGCGGAACCTCACCGGAAAGCAATGTAGTGTAGATTGACAGAGTCTGAAGATTGATCAATTTCCCTAAAGAAGCAGGAATCAAACCTGAAATTTTGGTATCAGCTAAACCAAGAACTTGCAAGTTCCTGCAATCTCCAAGCTCATCAGGGATCTTTCCTTCAATGTTCTTGTTCCCTCCGGCACGAATTACCTCCAAATAGGACAGCCTTCCGAGTTCAACAGGGAGTTTTCCGCTTAAATAGTTGTCATATATGATCAAATTTCTAAGATTAGAGATGTTTCCAATCTGAACCGGGATGTCTCCGGTAATCAAATTGGAGTTCAGAATCAAATCCTGAAGATTTTGGAGTTTCCCTATAGATGTAGGAATAGTCCCCACTAAACTATTAGAGCTAACATCTAGTAAAGTGAGCTCAGAACAGTCTCCGATATCGGAACTAATAGTTCCAGTAAGATTAACAGCAGAAAGAGTGAGTTTTTGAAGATGAAGAAAGGAGGAGAAATTAGAAGGGAAAGGAAGAGCAATGTCAATAGACTCAATGTTGATTTCAGTAACAAAATGATCAGAAGAACAAGTAATGTAAGACCAGTTACAAGGATGAGAATCCAAGTGATTCCAATTAGAGAAAAGGGAAGAGGGTGGAGAAGGAGAGGAATGAAGCCATGAAAGCAAGACTTCAACTTCAATATTAGCAGAAGAAGAAAATGGTGAAAGTGAAAGAAAGAAGATGAAAATGAAAGACATTGTTGTGTTGTAATGGGTTGAGTTATGCCTCGACATCGGCATTGCCAATATTTGCAGCAAATCCGAAATCAGTCTTATCGGTTGTGCATCGGGTCTCTCTATTTCTGATTCTTTCTTTTTTATCTTGGCTTTGGAGAGAAGAGAAGGAAGGAAGGAAGGAGTAAAGAGTCTCAACTACTCCACCACCAGCATCATCATCACTGCTACCTCGGCCTCGGGGTTCTGTTTTCTTTGGTTTGGTATAGGTATAGCAGATTAAGCATGTGTTCTTGCATTGTTTTCCTCAATGTGGTCTGTATTATTCATTGTTTTGGTTTTTGATACTTGAGCCGACTTCTTTTTTTTCAAATTTAAAAAGAAACCAAGAGAAAAGCCCACTTTGATTCCTCTTCCCAAGAAAATGGAGGAAATGGAGTTGCTCCTCATGTTATACTATCATTCTTTTTCCCCTTTCTTGCCCATTTTTATTTCCTCAAAATTTGATTCTCTTGTAGCATTTTTTATGGAGTAAATTAATAAAATACTCTTGTTGGTGCTCAATAGTTTTCTTTATTCTTTCATATTTAGTGGTGTTAGAATTATAATTGAGTTAAAATTCATATAGTCACTGATAGGGTAAGATGGTAAGGTAATTAAGTTAAAATCTAATTTTCCCCTCTATAATTAGAAGGTACTACTAGTCTACAGCTAACTCTAGATAGCCCAATGGCTAACCGCGTGATTCTTAGGAATGAAATATGTCATCAAACATAATAAGATGTTGAACATATGGGAAATGTTTGTTATTCTAGTATTGTAAGAAGTCTGATGTACAGTATATTGTGCACAATACCCGATATCCATCACAATATTAGGATGATGAGTAGATACCAGTCTAAACCTAAACAAGCATGATAGGTTGTTGTGGAAAGGATAATAAAGCATCTCAAGTCAATCCTGAATTACTCTTATGTTATCATGAAAATGATATACAACTAAGAGGATACATAGGTGTAGATTGAGAGAGAGAGACTTGGATGAAAGGAAATCCACGTCTGATTATATTTTCTTTCTAGAAAATTCTGCAGTATTATAGATTAACAATAAGAAAACTTTTGTAGACCTATCCATAATTGAAGTAGAGTACTTAGTATATGTGTCATATACTCATCTTAATGCAAGAGGAAGTATAGTTAAATAGATTTATGAATGATTTAAATATTACTACCTCATATACTCCAAATCGTGATTTTTCTATTGTGTTTGATAAGGATCAAGATCTCATAGCAAGTTAAAGCACATAAATCTTAAATATCACTTTGTTAAAGATCTAGCCGCACATAGAGAAGTTAATATGTAATATGTCATTATATGGTAGTATATTTATTTACTCAACTTGTGAGGAGATGTTTATGTGAAACATGCTAGACCCGAAGGATTGTTTCAGGTCTAAAATGCTTCTTTTTCATATATTTTAAGAATATGATTATTCAATAAAGTTTGAAGTTTTACAATATATGACTATAATGTTATTTGTTAATATTTGTTATTATAAATTGTGATGTATGTCGGACAAAGAAGTAACTCACTACACAAGTGTTTACCTTTATTTTGTTATGTGTATCAAAGATAAGGATGAGACTATTTTTGAACAAATCGAGCGCTAGTTCAGTAATAAGAGTATAAGGTAAACATATGCATGCAAATGGGTGCTTGTATATAAGTGATTATTTGTAATCTAAAAGGAAAGTTAAGAGTAACTTGGACCTTTTGTCCTTATAGCCAAAAGTAGTTCTAAAGGAAATGAACTAAGGTTAGATGTTTACGCACATCTGAACTGATGTTTTCGTATGATGTTCATAAGAGACATGCGCCCTTTCAAAAGAAAATGAAAGAACGCCATAGAACATGATTTCATTCCATGTGTTCTTAGCAACCCTTAGATGGAAAAGAAATGATATCAACTTTATTTTTTGTGAGACTCATTTCGTAAACCTGTGGTTTTTGAAATTTTATTTTCAGGACTCTTTGCTTATTTTGCATGTGTAGTCTAATGTGGCTATCTTGGAAGGTTGCTTTGAAGGGCCATGGTTTTTTCGGCCTGGGAGGGATTGAGATGACAAGAAAGTTACATTATCATGAAAGAAATATAATAAGAATGAACGATTTCCATATGTTCACATGTTGAGTTTTTATACTTCATTACCTAAGTAATTATACATAAATGCGTAATTGTGATGAAGCAAAATTGTAGGGACCAAAAGGATTATATTGGATTTGATATGAAATCTAGGGTAAGGCATATAGCTTTTCGATACATGTTCATCGATAGGATAAGTCTACAACACCAGAGCTCACTCGATGATATGTTGGTCGAACGAACTATTTATAAGTATGAATAAGATGAAGTAAGAATGGGTTTCGTTATGTGCGAGTGGAAGATGTTATAATTATAATAAGGTTTCTCTTGTAACTATCACAAATCGAGTAAGATTCTAAGGTAATTAGGTTAAGACCTAATTTCTTCCTCTATAGATAGAAGATACTACTAGTCAGAATGTGTGTTGCCAAGCTCTGTCATTTTTTTCGCTCTTTAATTCTCTCAAGTTGCTCTTAGTTCGTGAATTTATAGCATCTCCTCCCAAAGCTAAAGAAATTTCCCATAGAATTGTTTGACCGGTAATGCAAGACTGTGGTTCATTTTCTTATACTACAAAACTCCATCGTGTATAACCTGCATTATAAGAGATAACTTAATTATCTATTTTATTCATTCGTATTTAGATGGGTAGAAATCTATACATTGGCAATTGTATTCTTAGCATAAAGGAAAAAAAAAGTATCTTGCAAAGTAACTACTACCTTCGTCCCATAGTATAAGTCATTCTAGAAATTTTCATACAAATTAAGAAATACAATTAATCTATAACCTAATTAATGAATTTACATTGATTAACTTAAAAAAAAATTCTCTCATGTAATGATTGGGCAATAAGCATTGAAATGTTAAAAAACGCATAGATTAAGACAAAAAGTTTGATGCTTGGACTAAAAAACTAAACCAAAAATTTTTGGAAAACCAAAACGACTTATATTTTGGAAAAAAAAATTAACTTTCTAAAACGACTTATATTATAGGACGAAGGGAGTATTATATATAAAAAAAAATGTAATTGAGGATATTAAATAATGCATGGTAAACAATTATAAACTCTATCTACTTTTACCTAAGCAAGTGGCTCTTCCTTCACTCTGTATAAACAATATAAAGGCATAACACTCGTTTGGCTCCCTAAACTAAAACTTTATAATCAATTAGTATTTTAAATTATCAAAATCATCAATTAGGTTCTTGAACTAGCTAAAAATCATCAATTGAGTCCACATTCTAAACAAAAATCTTCAATTCAGACCTCATCGAAAATCATTCGGTTGAACAATTTTAGACTTTTTCTCCAAACTCATTTTAAACCAACACGGATATTATTACAGTCAGGAATTTTCACATGCACCTTAATGAGCAATTGAATTTGCTCATTCACCGTTAGATATAGGCTTATTAAATCTAAGTTTCGGGATGCTTTGAATCTCCACCTTAGAATTTTAATAAGCCTAGATCTAACAGTGAATGAGCAAATTCTACATGCTCATTAAGGTGCATGTGATCAAGACTGTTATTACAGTGTATATCATATAGTCACAATTTCCGACTTTAGGACAAGATATTGACTCAATTGATGATTTTTTCTTAGTTCAAGGACCTAATTGATGATTTTGATAGTTCAATTTCCTAATTGACTTTGAAGTTTTAGTTTAGGGATCCAAATGGGTATAATGCCTAATATAAACAATTGACTTAGTAATTTGAGGAGTGATTAATACATTGTATTTTTAACAATACTTCATATATTCAATCATTTTTTATTTGTTTATCATTAAAAATTATTAAGTATTATTATATTTACCAATAGTAAGATAAGAGATACTACCCAATAATAAATTATTAATAAAAGATGAAATAAAAAGACACTAAGAGCTCCTCAATAATAAAGATGATGGATATGTTCCTAGTACTGAGAGGTCGTTGGATTTTTTTTAACTATCTCTCCTCAAATTTTAATTTAAGAGTTCAACTAAGAAGTTGTTGGAGATGCTCTGATACAATAGTTAATCTATGTGCTTTTAGAAGTAATTATATAGTCACTCAATTTTTGTTTTCATCAATTCTTTAATCATTATATTTGAGTCAATAGTCGAAATTGACTAAATAAAATTTAAAATACTAAAATTACTCTTTACTCTATGTTTTAATAATAAAATCTCACTATTTTTAATATTTTATGTTTTTTTATTCTCACATAATCATAATTTTTTTATCAGACCTGTTGAGAAGTGTCATTATAAACTACTATTTGATAAAAAAAAATTATTATTTCATATCATTTATTTTATAGGGTAATTTTTTCTTATTTTACCTCTATTAATAACTTTGACATTAATTACTTCATTCTTATTGTAATTAATGAATAGAGGGTATTTTAATCTGTTTTCTATAAATTTCATACAAATCAATTACTATTTTCTTAATATGTTAATTTGGTCAAATGTGACCATTATTTTGAAATGGATAGACTATTATAATAAATAAACTATTATAAACTATTAAAAAGTACAAAAATAAATCTTGTGGCTTGACTGATTTGCAAAAACAGTTCCCATTGATAAGCATATTTGACTTTGTATTTAATTAGTAGTTATTATCAGATTGTCCATATCTTATCTGATTCACTTTAGAATATTTTCAAATGTAATCAGTTGTAACCATATCTCTGTACAACTATAAGTATAGGTTTTCACAATCAATATATCATCAATTTGAGCAAATCGTTTTATAGTATCAAAGCCCTAGTGGTTTCAAAACTCTGCAATTCTTTCTCTCTCTCCTTTTTTCACGGTTTGCTTATGGCCACCGCTGCAAACACCAGTGAAGCTTCGTTCTCTTCTGTTTCAACCACAGTTCCTGGGTTTTCTTCCTCCATGAGCCATCCCTTCTCCTTAAAATTAACACCAACCAATTTTGTTCTTTAGCAAACACAACTTCTACCCATGCTAAAAGGCCATGATTTGGCCGATCATATTGATCCTGAAGCAATTATTCATGCCAAGAAATTAATCAATGGAACTGATAACCCAGTGTTCAAACCGTGGGAACAGAAAGACCAACAAGTGCTTAGCACGATCATCTCGTCTCTTTCAATTGGTGTATTACCACAAGTCGTCAGAGCAAAAATGGCTTGCGCGGCATACCAAAAATTGGTAAAAGCCTATTCTGCTGGTTCTCGGTCTCAAATTAGGGATCTGAAATTTAGGTTACACAACCTGAAGTGAGAGAATGACAGTATCTCGGACTATTTTCAATCCGCTAAGCTAATTAGCGATCAATTAGCAACACTTCAACAACCAATTTCAGATGATGACCTTGCTGAAGCAGTGCTTGATGGACTCGGACCAGTTTATCATCCTTTTGTTCGTGCCCTTGAAGCCCGATTGTCTTCTGTTTCTTATGATGATCTTGTTGGCTTGTTGCTCAGTGAAGAGTGCCAACTATCAAGGGAAAATGTTACTGTCAATTTTTCCCCTTTTGTGAATTTTGCGAGTCGCAATCTCAATTGAGGGAGAGGACGTGGCCGAGGTGGATTTTTCGGCCAATCTTCTCCCCGTCCTGCATACACACAATCAGCCCCCTTGGATGTCAGTTCCTTGACGTGTCACAATTGCAAAGGCTAAGGATATATATCTCGATAATGTCCTTCACCAAAACTAAACCGCAACACTAGAAACAGCATCAGGCCTTCTTCTAATTTTGCTGCTGCATCCAATCCATCTGCACATGACTGACTTGTTGATTCGGGTGCGACTCGTCACTTAACTGTGGATTTAGGGAACCTCCATGTTCACTCAGAGTATGACGGTCCAGAACAAGTTGTTGTAGGAAATGGTAAATCTATTCCCATCTCTCACATTGGAACTTCTAAATTTCCTATTGCTAATACTTCATTGAAATTTACTGATGTTCTTCGTGTCCCCCAAACTGTTCACAATATTTTGTCTGTATCGTCTCTAACAAACTCCAATCCTATTTCCATTGAATTTTTTGCTAACTATTTTGTTTTGAAGGATTTGGAGACGAAAAAGGAGATCCTTTGGGGCAAGCACAGTAATGGACTCTAGAGCTTGTCTCTTCCACCTCAAGTTCCTCACAAAGCTCAAGCATATCATGTTTCTTTACCTTTATGGCATGCTAAACTAGGGCATGCAAATTTTTCGATTGTTAAACGCACTTTATCATTGAATAATCTTTCGTTCAATACTAATAATAAAATCTCAGCTTTGTTTGAATCTTGTTGTTTAAGTAAATCTCATCGTTTACCGTTTCCACAATCAAACTTTGTTGCTAATGGTCCATTAGATTTGGTATGTTCTGATGTTTGGGGCCCTGCCCCTGTTGCTTCTCTTGATAATTGTTGCTATTATGTATTGTTCTATGATCATTATAGCAAATTTTCATGGTTATATTTTGTCCGTTTCAAATCTGAAATTTATAGTGTCTTCGTTAAATTCAGAACTTTGGTTGAGAAATTCTTTAATCGTCCCATTAAAGCCTTTCAAAGTGATTGGGGGGTGAATATCAGGCTCTGACAGAATATTTAAGTTCCAATAGTATTGTCCAACGCATCTCTTGTCCACATACACCTGAGCAAAACGGGTGTGCTGAGCGGAAACACAGACATGTAGTGGAAACAGGGTTATCTCTTTTACAACATTCTAACTTACCACAAAAAATTTGGACCTACGCTTTTGAATGTGCTATTTATGTTATAAATCGATTACCTGTTCCTACATTAAACTATTGTACTCCGTTTCAAAAATTATTTGATAGTAGTCCTGACTATAACATGCTCCGTGCCTTCGGGTGTTTATGTTATCCTTGGCTTCGTCCGTATAGTCCTACAAAATTGCATCCTCGGTCACGCAAATGTATTTTCTTGGGCTATAGCAAAATTCATAAGGATTACCGATGCTATGAGTTGTTAAATAACAAAATGTTTATCTCACGCCACGTACTTTTTGATGAACAGGTGTTTCCCTATCCAGAGTTAAATCATGAGTTGCAATCCTCCACAACAAGTCAGTCACACACAAATCTGTTATCTGTCACTTTTCCTGCTGTTCGTGAGCCATTTACTGCTATCCCTCATGGAGCACATTCTAACATCCCCCTACCTGCACCTACATCACAACATCTACCCCAACCAAATGTCCCTGGCAACACTACAATCACAACCTCCATGCCTACTTTACAACCTCATCAATCAGCCCCCACATCACTTATACCCAACGTTACTCTCAACACCCAACAACCCGTCCTTCCCCTCCCAGTCAACCTTCCACAAATTCAGCCTCAATCCACACCGACCCAGCCCCAACCTTTAACTATGCAACCAGTCCCACCAGCCCCTAAACGCTCCAAATCCGTCCCTCCTCCAAGCAGAACAATTGTGACAAGGTCAAAAACTGGCCATTCACGACCAAAGGCCTATGTAGCTGTATCTGCACCGCTAGCTACACCAACATGCTACACCAAAGCAATGCTTGATCCAAAATGGCGAGAGGCAATGCGCCAAGAGTACAATGCACTGATTGACAATGGTACATGGGAATTGGTACCGTCTCACTTTTTGAAAAACACAGTTGGTAGCAAATGGGTGTTTCGTATCAAATTAAATGCAAACGACCCGGTTGATCGTTATAAGGCGCGCCTTGTAGCAAAAGGATATCATCAAAGACCGGGAATTGATTTTGAACATACATTCATTCCTGTAGTTAAACCTACAATAATTCGACTTGTGCTCAGCATGGCTGTCACTAATGGTTGGTTTCTTCATCAATTAGATGTCTCAAATGCTTTCCTACACGGAACGCTAGATGAGACAGTGTATATGGAGCAGCCCCCTAGATTCGTCAATCCACTTTATCCCAATCATGTATGTAGGCTTCATAAAAGCCTATATGGTTTAAAACAGGCCCCAAGAATGTGGTACCATTGTCTGACTGATGCTTTAGTTGAATTTGGATTTCAGGGTTCCAAAGCAGATTCATCATTATATTTTTGTAACCTTAATGGCGTTCATATATTTTGCTTGCTCTATGTTGATGATATACTGGTAACAGGAAGTGACAAAAAGGTTGTTGATCAATTGCTCAATCATCTTCAATCCAAATTTGCAATCCGAGATCGTGGAAGGCTTTCCTATTTTCTTGGTTTGGAGGCACACTGGAAATCACACAGCTTATTTCTCAATCAAAGAAAATATATATGTGACTTGCTAAAACGTGCTACCATGCATGAGTCTAAAGGAGTTTCCACTCCGGCATGTCCGTCTCACAAGCTGTCCCACTCGGTTGGAGAACCGTTTAATGATCCAGGGCTATACCGAAGCATTATAGGCGGTCTACAATATGCCACAATTACAAGACCAGACATCTTATTTGCTGTCAACAAGGTAAGCCAATATATGCACCAACCAAATGAAGACCATTGGAAAGCAGTAAAACGGATTTTGCGCTATCTGCACACAACTACAACCCATGGTTTGCGTTTTACTCCTAGCTCAAATTTTGATATTACGGGTTACATTGATGCAGATTTGGGTGGGGATATAGATGATCAAAAATCAACATCGGGTTATGCTGTTTTTGTTGGCTCTAATTTAGTGTCCTGGCGGTCCAGAAAATAAAGAACGGTTTCTCGTTCCTCCACCGAAGCCGAGTATCGCGCATTGGCAGCTCTAGCTTCAGAAATTACATGGCTTAAAATGTTAATGACAGAAATCGGAATTCAATCCACAAAAACACCAACAATTTGGTGTGATAACTTGGGAGCCACTTACTTGACAGCCAATCCAATCTTCCATGAACGGTCGAAGCATCTTGAACTCGATTTCCACTTTGTCTGTGACAAAATTGCAAAGCATCAGCTTCGTGTATGTTATCTCTCTACCCTGGACCAGGTTGCTGACATTCTCACAAAGCCTTTGTCAAAGTCTCGATTTCAACTTCTTCGTGACAAGTTATTGGTTCACCCACCATTAACTTGAGGGGGTGTGATAAGCATATTTGACTTTGTATTTAATTAGTTGTTATTATCAGATTGTCCATATCTTATCTGATTCACTTTAGAATATTTTCAAATGTAATCAGTTGTAACCATATCTCTGTACAACTATAAGTATAGGTTTCACAATCAATATATCATCAATTTGAGCAAATCGTTTTACTCATGGTTTAAAAGTTTGCAAACAAGAGTCTGTACTTTGTGATTTTGCAGTTATAGGATATGTAAGTTAATATTCGGTCAAACAATAGTTGCGGTTAAGTCAATTTGTAAAATTAGACCTTGAATTTTAGATAATTTGTAAAATCAGTTTTTTTAATTGCTCCAAATCGCTTCATTTTGGTATAAATAGTCACGACAATAATTTCTGAAGGAATGACTGAGTTTGTAAACTGCAAAAAAAAAAAAAAATCACAGACCCATGTTTACAAATTTTTAAACCATATGAATTATCTATGCAAATTCAACAAATGGTAAAAAGTAAAAATAAAAAAATGTATGGTAATTGATCAAGAATATGTATAAATTGAGTGAGTTTTGAAGAAACATTTTTTAATACTGAATGAACCTATAAATAAGGGGATAATTACAAATCTAGCCCAATTAAGAGGGGTATTTTACATATCTAACCCACTTTGTTTCCATCTTACCAAATTAGACACTTTCAACCATTTTGGACAAAATTACCCTAAGTTCTATTCAATCATCGATCTACTTCTTCCGCTTCTTCTTCTTCTTCTTCTTCTTCTTCTTCTTCTTCGTTTCAACTTCTTCTTCGGTTCATCTTCTTCAATTTGTGATACCAATCATTAGCGATTTTTGAGATTATTGACGTATTATGTTCAATTTCCCATAGAAATTGTATGTTTTTATCTTATACGCTTGCTTTTCTCATTGGTCTTGCCTCTTTCTTCATCTGTAATGGTATTGTTTCAATTTCCTCTATTTTCCACAATTTTCTCAATTTTCCTCCATTGCTGTCGCATTTGTGACGAAATTTGTCGCATTTCGTCACAAATGTGACAACTCTTGTCGCATTTGTAACGAAATGCAATAACTCTTGTCGTATGTGTGACAAAATGCGACAAATTTCGTCACAAATGCGACAGCAATGGAGGAAAATTGAGAAAAATTGTGAAAAATAGAGGAAATTGAAACGATACCATTACAGATGAAGAAAGAGGCAAGACCAACAAGAAAAGCAAGCGTATAAGCTAAAAACATACCATTTCTACGGGAAATTGAATATAATACGTCAATAATCTTAAAAATCGCTAATGATTGGTATCAGAAATTGAAGAAGATTAATCGAAGAAGAAGTTGAAACAAAGAAGAAGAAGAAGAAGAAGAAGAAGAAGAATCAGAAGTAGATCGATGATTGAATAGAACTAAGGGTAATTTTGTCCAAAATGGTTGAAAGTGTCTAATTTGGTAAGATAGAAGCAAAGTGGGTTAGATATGTAAAAGGCCCCTCTTAATTGGGCTAGATTTGTAATTAGCCCACAAATAAGAGTGAGGATGTCTAATTGTGAGTAAGGTCATAACAAAAATTTACTCTGAATTTGTGGTAGCACTGAACATGTAAATATGTAAAAAATGTTAATATGGTAAAAAGTGAGAAAAGAAAAGAGACAGGTATCATATTAATTATGATGAATGCATCTCTGATTACCAAGCATATCTATACTATATATAATTACGGAAGCAGAGAGAAATGAGAAGAAGTGTTTTAGAGGTCTTTTTGATGAGTTGTCAACGTAGTAAAAAATCAGATTAAAAATATTTAATTAATTAAAAATAAATATTTAATTAATTAAAAATAACAAATTTATATTTATAATATATTAAATAATTACTAGCCTATTAATTAAAATAATAAAAGAAAGCAAGAGTTACGGAAAGATGAAAAAACACAAAGCAAAGAAAATCCAAAAGTCACAAATAAACTTCTATATAAAGCATGATAGATAGTATTTCACCATTATATTCATTGGTCACGATAGATAGTATTATATTTCTGAAGGTAAATATTCGATTTTTTCATATGTTGTAGTTATTTTGTTCTCAATTATGTTGTTGTTTTATTTTTATTAAACAATAGTTATTATAGTTTCATCTTTCAGATTCATTTCTGTTGTTACCCAGGTTCTATACCTCTCGCTATCTTATCTATGTTTTCTTTTTTATTTGTCTTTTTTTTTCCAAACTGATAGCTTCAATTGAAGAAATCCGACAGAAATAGAAGATGCATGAACAACTAAAATCGGAAAACACAAAAGTGCCAAAAATTATAAGAAATTCTTATGTTTCTCAAGGTAATTATTCGATTTTGTTTCATATGTTGTAGTTATTTTTGTTCTCAATTGTGTTGTTGTTTTCTTTTTATTAAACAATAGTTGTTATAGTTTCATTTTTCAGAGATGAAATTCTATTTCTGTCGTTACACAGGTTCCATACCTCTCGCTACCTTATCCATGTTTTCTTTTTTATTTGTCTTTTTTTTTCAAAATGACTAAAATAAAGATTTTGTAAATTTGTATTCTTTTTTAGTATATGTTGCTAGGTGTTATCGTTTTGATTGCTAACTCTTAACTAAAATTTAGATTTTCGGCTTTATATGAACTCAATTTTTGGCTTTCTCAATTATGCTGTTGTTTTATTTTTATTAAACAATTGTTGTTATAGTTTCATCTTTCAGAGATGAAATTCCATTTCTGTCGTTATCCAGATTCCATACCTCTCGCTACCTTATCCATGTTTTCTTTTTTATTTATTTATTTTTCAAAATGACTAAAATAAAGATTTTGTATATTTGCATTCTTTTTTAGTATATGTTCCTAGGTGTTATCGTTTTGATTGTTAACTCTAACTAAAATTTAGATTTTCGGCTTTTTATGAACTCAATTTTTAGTTTTAATTGAAGTTAGATTAATTTTTTTAATTCGGAACATGTTGAAATCCACTCATTTTTTTAGTTTGAGTTTAGCTAATTGATATGGATTGCATTTTTTATTTTTATGCATTTTGGTACAAATAGATATAAAGTTTCACACGATAGTTGTTCATTGAAGTTTGAGACATATTAAATAAAATATTAAAGAGATATTGGAATATTATACTTACAATGAAGTTTATTTCAACATAAATTATGTTATATTATTATTATTATTATCAAGAAGTATTTTTTTCCAATTTTCTAGACAAGGAGATGGTAAGCGTCTAATATGCTTGATAAGATGTTTATTCTTGAAGAATGTGGATTATGCTAGATACGAATTCAAAATCAAGGTAAATAAAAATAAATTTTGATGTTCAAAATCCTAAAAATGTACATTAATTATGGATATTGAGATAATTGCTTTTGCAACATTGGCTTATATAATTTTTAACTATTATATTACGGTTCGTACAAAATTGTTAGTATTTCAAGAGTTTTTAACAGATGAAAATGAAATATGATCATAGGACAAATTATTGAAAAATATTAATTAAGAAAATATTATTATTTGAATCTCTTCAAATTCTCAAATGTTGAACATAATGATTCTAATTAATATAATTAATTTCGCATATTAATTATAAGACGTTTTTTTTTGTACTGAGTGGTTACAATTGCGATTTAATTCTATTTAACTAAAATTAATTAATGAACTTAATACTTCATTAAGAAAAAATAAAATGTTTAATTAATGGGCAAAAAATATTTTCACTCTCCTCTTTATACGCTTATGTCTCGACATTCTCTCTTATTTTCAAAAAAAAAAAAAAAAACCGAGAGGAAGATGGTTCTCTCCTAATTATCTTTTTCGTCCCTTCATTTTTTTTTTCAATTCTTTTGTTTGTTTTTCTTACTTACAAAATTCAAGAATATATAATTATTAGAAAATATTAATGAAGTCAAATAAGTGATATCTGCGAGTATGGCTGATATTCTATATAGTGAAAGAATCAAGAACAAATTGATCGAATGTCTTGATGAGATATTACGAGATGAAAATAGGAGAAATCATCATCTTAAACTGATTCAATTAGATATATTGGGTTATTGTAGCAAAATGAATAATTGAATTCGAATACTTGGTGATCATGAAATTCCATCAACCAAAATAATTATCATCAAGATGAATTTGTGACTAATTCTTACGAATTTTATTTTTTTATATGTAGCATATTGAATTGATAAAGTTTCTTCATATGCAACATTAGAAAAGTATTGATTGTAATATTTTATAGAATAATATATTGATGTTGCTTCCATTTTAACATAGATTGTAATTCTTTTGTATCGTAGATATAATATTTAATTTTAATTGTAGTTTAATTCAATTTTTGTTTAACCTATATTGTTTTTGTATCGTAAATATAATATTTAATTTTAATTATAATTTAATTCAATTTTTGGTTTTTTATTATATTCTAATATATTTCTTAATTAATCTGTTATTTTATTATTATTGTTTCACAAAATATTTGGAATATGAAAATGTATTAAAATTTCTAAAAAGTATAAATCATTGAATTTTGTAAAAATAAATAAATCATTCATCTTTAGTTAAAATTCTATAAAAAAAGTAGTCAATTATTTTTAAAATTAATTTAATTTGAATTATCATTAAAAAATATATATTAATTTCAAATATAGATAATATAAATTTTTTTCATATCATGATATAAAATTATTTAAAAGTAAATATGTCAATTTATTTATTTATCTAAATTATATAAAAGTTTCATATCCCGTGCATCGCACGGGTTTTCGACTAGTATTCTACTTAATCATAACACTCTATAGAAATAAGATATTGATTCCCTTATTGTTCTAAAGACATATTTGTCCTTGCCATTGAAGCTGAATTCCTGATTTCAAAAGGCCTACTATAGTCCAATATTTTTACACCGGCAAACTGTCCTGTTTAATAGAATAAACAAAGTATTGCTTCTTGCTTACTATAATATGTGTTGGGTAAAAAATAAATAAAATTAGAATAGCAGCAGTAACTTTTGTTTTTAGTTTGAGCCGACCAAGGCATGTGGGTAAAAATAATATAATGTTCTTGTGATAATGGTTTAGTGAAAATATGTACAATGTGAAAAGACGTATAAATGGATAAACACTTTAGTAGAGGCTAATATTGAAATTGTACATGCTCATACATCCGAAATCGGGTTGGGAACGTTGTTACTCTACCGGTTCCAAAGGATCCTTTATCGTGTAATGGGTTACTCTCATTGTCGTTTTTGGCCAAAGAGTACTTGGATTGGACATACTGACCTCAGGAATAACCTTACAGGTACATCCTCTTCATGTGGTTCTACTGAAAACGACACACCACTCGAATCTACATATCTATCCTCACCATACCGTTTTGACAATAAAGTGACCTCAAACCATAAAAATGTTTCCTTTGATTCAAGGGTCTTAAAACATCATGAAGATGTATATACATGAGTTAAGATGCTCCTAGAAAATGAAAACCCCCAAAAAAACAATGGATCTGCAATATCCTAGAGGTAAGAGTCGTACTACTATTTCATCTCAGTTGTATGGCTATTTTATCTCAGTCGTACGATGCTTCCCCTCGAGGAGGTAAGTGTTGAAACACAATTTCCATAAGTTTTTTATTATGACAAAAATAATTAATAACGAAATTGGTCCCTAAAATATTTAATTTAAGAATTAAATTATGTTTGATTTATGTTAATGAGTTTGTTGAATGATAATTATTACTTAAGCATTAAATTGAACTCAAGGCAAAAAGGTCTTAGAAGAACAAAGTCTCATACCCTTAGGTGCCGTTTGGTAAGATGTAATGACCTTCGTAATGGAATGGACATTACATTGAAGGCTAATTACCATGTTTGGTTGCATATTACAATTTCATTGTAATGGAATGAGAAAACCTTGAGTTAAATTTTTTTGAAGAAATCTTGTAATCCCCATTACATAGAAAAATGCCTTGAATTTTCATTACATTGTCATCTAACCTCTCATTTCTCAAATCTCAAATCTCATTCTTGTCAAAAACGCAACAAGTAGAAAAACATGAAAATTGAAAACGAGAAAAATGAAAAAAAAAATAGAAAACCGAAAAAATGCGAAAAATGAAAAAAATGAGAAACCGGAAAAATGAGAAAATAGAAAAACGGTGAAAAATGTTGAAAATGGAAATTAAAAGAAACGAGAAAAATGTAAAAAAATATGAAAAAGCGAAAAACTATATACTAATTTATTGATTTCGGTTAATCTAATTTTGTATTTGATTTCGATTCGATTTTCACATTTTTCGTTGATTTTAATTATGTAAATAAAATTTTATGATTGCATTTAATTAGAAAAATACAAGTATTGTAATGGTTATTACATTACATCACAATTATCAACCAAACATGGTAATAGAATCACTATTCCATTCCATTACATTACAACTTTGATTACATTACGATCTTGATTACATTACATTGCATTACGGCATACCAAACGGACCCTTAGGGTGCGTTTGGTATGACGTAATGCAATGTAATGTAATCAAAGTTGTAATGTAATGGAATGGAATGGTGATTCCATTACCATGTTTGGTTAAAAAAATGATGAAATGTAATTAGCATTACATTACTTATGTTTGCTTAGTTAAATATAATCGCAAATTTTATTTCCATAATTAAAATCAACAAAAAAACATGAAAATCATGAAATTAGTATATAAATTTCCGTGTTTTCATAGTATTCTTTTTTTACATTTTTCTCGTTTTTTCGTTTTCCATTTTCACCGTTTTTTTCTATTTTCTCATTTTCTCATTTTGTTTTTTTTTTTTTTTTGCTTTTTTTTCGTTTTTAGGTTTTTTAGTTTTTGCGTTTTTAAGAATGATGAGAAGTGAGATTTGATAAATGAGAGGTTAGATGGAACTTTAAAGATAAAAATTAGGATTACTTGTTGGATGTAATGAGAATTCAATCCATTTTTTTTTATGTAATGTGGATTACAATAGTTGTTAAACAAAATTTAATCTATGGATTTTTCATTCCATTACAACAAAATTTTAAAGTGCAACCAAACATGGTAATGACCCTTTAATGTAATGGGCATTCCATTACAAAGCCCATTACATCTTACTAAATGGGCCCTTACTTCTAGTCTGGAAACAGAAATTGAACTCAAGACAAAAAGGTCTTAGAAGAACAAAGGCCCATACTCTACTTCTAGTCTGGAAACAGAAGCCCAAATTTGAGAAGCCCAAAAGCAAGAAGGAACAAGGCATGCATTGACATGCAATCACATCACATGGTTCATAAAATAGCAAAAAGGACAAGCTACAGAAGCTATGTCCCCCAACGTCTCTCTTTTGATACTAGAAATAGAAAGATTGCAGACAGCAAGTCAGCCATACCGGAAGACAGAAGAACGTGCGAGTCAAGGGACAGAAGCCCATGCGGATCAAGAGACAGAAGCTCATGCGTTGTCAACGGTAACCCTTTTAGACTGTTGGCACAGAAGGCAAGTTGATGATGACAGAAGTTATTTTCCCTCCAAATGGCTAGTTTGAAATTCAAACAGATTTATGCCTAAAGCTTCCACTATAAAAGCCAATAATAATCATTCACAACTGACGATCATCAAACGCTGAAAAGAGATAAAAGCTTCCAAGTGTGAAAAATGCGAATAGAAATTTCTTAGAAATAAATATTCATATGTTTGGTTGGTGGAATAAGATAGAATGGAATAAATAATTTTTTTATTCAAAAGACAACATTACCAATCAAATGTTTACTATAAATTGTTCAAATATTTAATATATATTATTTAAAAAAGATATAAAAAAAATAGTAAATATGAAAGACGGAACAAAACACGAAAAATAGAAAACAAACATTAAAAATGAAAAACCAATAAAAACATGAAAGACAATAAAAAAACACAAAAAATAGAAAAAAAACATTAAAAACGAAAACAATAAAAACATGAAAAATGGAAAATTTGTAAAAACACGAAAAAAGAGAGGTGGAAAATAGTAAAAACGCAAAACAACATTAAAAACAGAAAAACAAAAGAAAAAATGAAATAAAAGTGGAAAATTGTGAAAATATGAAAAACACATAAACGGGTTAATACAAAAAATGTGCAAACGATAAAACACACAAAAAAAATGTAGAGATGTGGAAAGCTGTGAAAGAAAAAAAATAGGAAAAAAATTGTAGAAAAAAAACCCATGAAAATAAGAAAATGTAAAAAAAACGATAAACACCAAAAACAAAATGTGGATAACACGAAAATGTAAAAAACGTTAAAAACACGAAAACCTGAAAAAATATGGAAAACAAAAAAAAAACATGAAAATTTGTTAATAACACGAAAATATGAAAACACAGAAAGTAGAAAAATACGAAAATCACGAAAAGTTAAAAATAGGAAAACATGAAAAAAGTGGAAAAAAACGAAAATGTTAAAAAAGCGAAAAACACGAAAACGTAAAAAAATGTTAAAAACACAAAAATAGGAAAAACATGTTTAATGTTAAAAACATGAAAATGTGAAAAATGCGTTTATAACGTTTTTTTCATATTTTCGTGTTTTTGGCTTTTTTTTACGTTTTTTCTTATTTTTCAAGTTTTTTTTTGTTTTTCACGTTTGTTCACATTTTCATATTTTTCGCGTTTTGTCACGTTTTTCGTGTTATTCACATTATTGTGTTTTTTTGCATTTTTTCGTTTTTCGTTTTTTTTTTGCGTTTTCGCGTTTTAGTTTTTCGGTTTTTCTCCTTTTTCACGTTTTTGTTTTTTCGCATTTTTCATATTTTCATTTTTTGTTTGCATTTTTCATATTTTCATGTTTATCGTGTTTTTCACATATTGTCAACGTTTTTTTGTTTTTTGTATTTTTTTTACGTTTTTTTGCATATTTCGTGTTTTGTCACTATTTTGTGTTATTCATGTTTTGTGTTTTTTTTTTTTTTGCATTTTTGTGTTTTCAACGTTTGTTCATGTTTTCATTTTTTTTACGCTTTTTTCATATTCTCGTGTTTTATAACATTTTCATGTTTTGTGTGTTTCATATTTTCCGTACTTTACATTTTTTAATGTTTCCCCCTTTTTTTTAATTTTCACGTTTTTTTATGATATAAATTATGGATTTGCCAAAATTTATAGGATTTGAAAAATTTGTCAGAGAGAAGATTGGAGATTTAATGGAGGGTAATTTTGTAAATTAGAAAAATACAATATTAGGAATAGCTATTCCTCGGATAAATTGAAGAATAGATATTCCATGAAATTAAAGAATAGAGATTTCATAGAATAGGTATTCTATAAAAAAAAAAATTGAATCAAAAGTGGGAATAGCTATTTTTTGGAAATGACTATTTTATTTCCCTTTATTCCGCGAACCAAATGAGCCCTTCTCGAGATAAGGTTTAATACATTTATCTTCTTCTAGACAAAGTTGATTGAATTTACTCCTTAGAAATAATTTATTTGTGACTGATTTCGTGGTATAGAAATAATTTAACTTGAACCAAACATTAATGGTAGTGGTTCCTTGAGGATATCTCTCAACACTTTAACTTTTTCTAATAATTTTTGGAGTAAATATTGACTCTTATTGCTTAAATCTTAATATGTATAAACTTAATAGGTATGGTATGATTATATTTAGTTAATCTCTTAAATTTAAAAGTGAATTACTATACCTAGCCACTTATTCCTACCTCTAGCATCGGGAATAGACCGAACTACCCTTTGCCCAAAATTTGAAAAAACACAAAACCTCTCAAAAACCCTATAGACTCTTCGATCAAATTCGGACTAATTTGTGAACCAAAACATGGATCGTGACAGAGGCCGTAAAGGGAAAGCGAAAATGGTAAGATTTACGGGTTTTTTTTTGTTGATTTACGCTTCGTTTTCAAATCTGTGGGAGTTTTTTGAAATTCGCCGGAATCGCAGTCAGGCGCATGAACATCACGCCTGACATGTGGTTCCGGCGTATGAACATCACGCCCGACCTGTGGTGCGGGCGTGATAGCCTCATGCCCACACCATAGGTCGGGCGTGATGTTCAAACGCCCGAACCATAGGTCGGGCGTGATGTTCAAACGCCCGAACCATAAGTCGGGCGTGATGTTCATATGTTCGACCTGTGGTTCGGACGTGATATTCATACGCCTGATTGGTTTTTGAATTTTTTTTTTAAAAATTATAATTACATTTTAATTAAATTGTTAAATGTTTAGATTAATTTGATAATAATTTATATGTGAAATTTTGAGATTAATTTGATTATAATTTATATGTTAAATTTTTAGATTAATTTAATGTAATTTTGTAGACGGAACGTCCTACCATCGGGGGGAAATCTGTCCCACCATCTGCTCGTCGTCTAGATATGGACGAGGAGGAGGATACACCACATCATACGAGAATGCGTGGTATTAATATATCGGGTCGTAGGCAGAGAGGGGTTGCGACGGAGCAGGTGCGGAGGGGTCCGATTGTGGATCAGCCCGATATTCGTGGAGCAGAGGCGGCGACAGATTATGATGACCGGGATCGTGATAGCGATTCTGCGGATTATATTCGTGTTTATTTTTTAATATTTATTTATTTTATTTTTTTGCAGTGGGTTAGCTGGTTGTGGCGTATCACCCAACGAGCGGCTACCAACCGATCTGAAGAGGATGCTCCACTCATTAGGAGTGAGATGGATGAGTTTATGGACGTGTGGTGTCGGGCGAACTAAATTATTTTATTAGAACTTATTACATTTTAACACTTTTGAGATTATATGTACTCTTTTATGTTTATTGATTTATTTTAATGTTTCTGTTGTTATATTGTTAAAGGGTAATCCGAGTTAAAATGTCGTAATTTTTATTTCTAAAAGGTTAATTCGAGTTAAATCAACAATCATTTTTTTCGGGGAGGTAATCACGCCTCACCACGTGGTGAGGCGTGAGGCTATCACGCCTCACCATAGGTGCGGACGTGATAGCCTCACGTCTCACCTTGTGGTGAGGCCTGATTACCTCACGCCTTACTCTATGGTGGGGCGTGATTACCTCACGCCTCACCACGTGGTGAGGCGTGATTACCTCACATTCGTGTGCCGAGAGAGGAAATTTTCCCTCATTTCCCACCTCAAATCCGCAAAGGGTATTTTCATCCTTTCACGAGACTAGAGGTGGGAAATTGAGACTATATTTAACAACACCCATTTAAAATTTAAAAGTTTAGTTAATGAAAAGTGACCATCTCATTCTTAACGTTTGATTTGCTAAATTTAATGGGATGTGATTCCAATAAATTATGAAATCACCGTTCCTCTTCCCTACCCATGGTTATCAAATTTTCTATTTATTAGTTTTTTTTATTATTAATTTTTCTATGCCTTCCACATTTTTGTCCATCATAGTTATCTCTTCCATCATGTTTGTGTATGGTTTTTCAATATAGTATAACCATTTTATTATGCTCTTCTACTTTTATTTTTTTCTTTATTGTTGGTTGTAGGATGTGATTAACCAAAAAAATAAAATGAACACAGAAAAAACATATTAACAGTAAACAGAAAATCAAAATAATGGAGTTAGACAAATCTGAGGCCTGTATTAGCAGTTTCCTTAAGACAGATGTCGTCGTTATTGACGATCGTCTCCCAGGATACAACAGATTACGTAAGCGAACTCAAACCGTGTGTAGCCTAGTTATCACCGGAATAGGAAACAAGAACAATGTGAACAGACAGAGAGTGTTTAGAAAAACTTCAACAACTTTTAGCATCTTGTGAATTTTGACAATCCATTTTATATAAATAGAACTCGAAAGGATATGTCATTTCACGAACAAACACGACTGTACACAGACAGACACGACTGTTTACGTACGAACACGACTGTTCACGAAGAACACGACTATTCATGAAAGGAGGTGTTTGTTGGTTATTAACAAATAATTTTATTCAAAATTTTCCAACATTCGTAAATGTAAATTGATATTAATAATATGTTATTAATTAACTTTTTTTTTGTTACAAATTTTCAACATTGTTAATGATGAGATAGATTTTTATTTTTCAATTTTTTTTATTATATATGATATTTCTAATTTATTTATTTATTAAATATATTATTATTATTATCTAATAAATTTTGATTTCATCTCATTTGGATTCCGATACCGAAATATGAAGCAAACACTTTTAATAATTGGATTCCGATTCCGAATTAAACTAAATAAAAAAATTAAATAATCATTCCGATTTTAATTCTGTAATATTCTGATTCCGATTCCGATACCCATTCTGATTCTGAAATTTGAACCAAACACCCAGATGTCCCAACCTGGAAACCTCACATATTAATAGTATTATGAAAAGGTAGAAAGAAGTCGGTTCGGTTGGGAGCTCAAGGGCATTCATTATTACCTACCTAGGGAGTTCCCCCACCATGGAATCTATACACGTTTTGTTTTCTCAAAAATTCATATTAATTTATACCCAAAACAGGATGAACATTTCTTTTATATTTAAGTAAAATAATCGCATTTGCAAGGTGTCGGCACTGGGCCTACGCAGGAAGTGCATCGGCCTTGGATCAGGCGAGGGTCCAAAAAGAATTTTAGGTCTTATGGAGCGATTTTATATATATATATATATATATTATTACTATTTAGTTTTTAAATGGTTCAAATAATTGATATTTTCGATTTTAAAAGGATTTAATTGATTTTTTAAATATAGATTAAGAATTAATTTAAAAACATTATGAATCATTTTTATAATTTTGAATAAATAGAAGTATATTTTAATGAACGTAATAATACGTACCGTATAATTATTAATTTATTAGAATATATTTTAAATTTTTACATATAATTTTTTTGGGTAAACTACATCAATGGTACCTGAACCTTACATAGTTTACACTTTGATACCTAGATTACATTTTGTCCTAAAAATATACCTGAAGTAACGATGACCGGACAATTTAGTATATTTTTACCGGGTATGACCGGTCAACGCGAGTTTCACGAGTTAATTACATTAATGGTACCCGATCTTTACCATAATTCACACTTCGGTACCTGGATTTTATTTTATCCTAAAAACATAACACAAGTAAATGTGATTGAAAGGTTTAGTTCATTTGATCGGTTAGTGACCGGGTAACATGAAATAAACATTGAGACTCACCATACACTCAATTAACATAAAATTATAATATTGTCATGTTAATTGAGTGTATAATTGGTATCAATTTTTAATTTAAAATGGTCAAACTCGGGTAGATCAATCACTGATCGGTCAAATATACTAAAATATTGAGTCATCTTAACTTGAAGTGCATTTTTTGGACAAAATGAAATCTAGGTACCAAAATATGAATTCTGATAAAGTTAAGGTACCATCAGTGTAATTTACTCGTCAAAATCGCATTGACCGGCTATTAACCGGTAAAATATACTTAATTGTCCGGTCATCGTTACTTCGGGTATATTTTTGAGACAAAATGTAATCTAAGTACTAAAGTGTGAATTAGAGTAAAGTTCAGGTACCATTGGTGTAATTTACTCTAATTTTTTTTATTAAAAGGACTCTCATTTCTTATTTCGCCAAGGGCCCATAAATTATCAGGATCGGCCCTAAAGCTGAAGGTATCGAATAGTGTTGTTATCATTCGATAAGCAAATTTTATTAATTAGACATTTGCATTTGCGAGGAGTTAAGTGATGTTACCATTCGGTAAACATATACTTTGTTAATTAGACACTCATATTTGTGAGGAGTTAAAAGTGTTGTTCATGTTCAGTAAGCATACTTTGAAAATTAGAGACTCGCATTCACGAAGTGTCAGAAAAGTACTATTACTATTGGTTAAACATGCTTTGTTAATTAGACACTTACATTCACAAGTTGTCAGAGGTTAGTGTTACCATTTGGTAAGCAAACTTTATTAATTAGACACCCTCATTCACAAGGTGTCAGAGAATGTTGTTACGATTCGATAAACAAGCTTTGTTACTTAGACACTCGTATCCAGAAGGTATCAGGAAATATTGTTATCAAGGTTTTATTATTCGTAATTGTATTCGTAAGTAAATGGAGATAAATGAATGTAATAAAGATAATATTTTCTGATAGTTTGTGCATTCCAAGTATTATTTAATCCAGTTTTCCTTTCTCTAGTAGAGCTTGTGACGCTGCAACATTATGCAGGACTAGATTTTCGACCTTGAATTGTCGAGTGCAGACACAACAATTCTAGTATTGGGAGACATTCTGTTAGTAGGAAGTGATGGCAAGTAGTGAATTTAGTCGGGACTCCTCAATACTGACTGTCGTATCACAGAGTACTTGTTCATTTGTTGTGTCCACGTATTCTTGCACCCATAGTGATTGTAGCTCGACCTCAGTTGGGGGAATGGGTTTTGTGCCATATGTGAGGAAAAAAGGGATTTCCATGTGGTGCAATTCTGTATCAGTAGAGGCTCGAGGGTAGATGGCTGATCCATAAGCACCCCTTATTGTGAAGGCATGCCTTAATACCTTGTAAAATGGTCATGTTGGTGACCTCTATTAGCTTGTTATTATAAGGGTGAGCAACAAATATGAACAATGATAAATCCTTCATTGTTGATAGAAGTCATAGAAAGAGACACAATCAAATTGTTTCCCATTGTTTGTGAGGAACGAGTGGGGGATACCAAATCGATTCAAGATGCGACTTTGTAGGAAGAAAATAATTTTGGCTTCTGAAATGATGATCAAAGAGTCATCTTCCACCTATTTTATAAAGTGGTTGATTACGACTACGACGCATTTTCATTATTTGAATGTAAGGAGAAATGTCGCAATATGTCGATCCCCACATGGAGAAAGAACATGGTGAGGTAATGTTTAGTTGATGTTGGGACTTTGTGAGAATTGAGAGGCATTTGATAGTTATTGCATCGTTTTACAATGACGATAGCATCCTCGTCCATCATTGGCCGGTATAGATTTTGGAGGCAAGCGTTACGGGCTAGGGTCTTCGCCCTTGATGTGACATGCATACCTCTTCGTGTATCTCTTTAAGGCAATGGACTTCTTCTTTTTCGGAAATGCATTTTATCCACGAGTGGGTTATAGATTTGTGATAAAAAAAAACAAGATTTATATCTCGCACATCGTACTGCTATGATTGTTAAACAAGGAGTAGGGTCTATGCCTGGTCACTAGGTAATACGACGTTGGTGATATATTAGATAATGGTAAATCGGCAACCGCCAACATCGACGTCTGTTGAATCCACATATAAAATGAGAGAGTTGGCTAGGGGTCGTGGAAATTCTGGCAAATAAACTGTGAGCGTCTAGAGCCTCCCATGTGGCTGCGGTAGCTTGAGCATTTGCTTTCCTGTTCTCTTCCCGATGCATTAAGAAAATGGAACAATGGATATCCTTTTATCAGAATGACTAGATGTGTGAGTTTGTCTTTTCCTAAATACTTGGCCATGATGACGTTTTATACTTTGTATGTGCCTTCTACATGGCTTATGACTAATTTGGAATTGTTTTAGATGATGAGCCTCTTAGTAGCCAGGACATTCACTAATCGCAACCTTGCAAGTAGAAATTCATACGGAACCTGATTGTTCGTAATGAGAAATTTTATTATACTAAGTGACATAGTATACAAGTATCTTACCTTAACTAATTAGTAATAAATTGAGTTTATACAATTTATTATTATTATTATAAGTAAAAATCATATTTAACTTTATGATTTTATAACTTATTTTAACTAAATTCTTTCTAAAAATTTAAAGGGCTAAATTATGGAGGGCGTTTGGTTCACAAGGGGTAAAGGAAAAGGAATCAAGAAAGGAAAACTAAAGGAAATGAATAACCATTAATTCCCCTATGTGTTTGGATATGTGTTTAGGAAAGGGAATGAGGTAAAGGGAATCAAATTTCCTAAAGGGTATGGGGTAATGGCTTAACCTAAAGTGGGGTAATGACTTAATCTAAAGTGGGTAAAGAGAATGAGTTTTTTTGTAAACAAACAAGAACGAATTCATTCCCATTCTCATTCTTAAAGATCCCAAACCAAACGCCCCCTTAACCTTTATCAATTGAACAGAAACAATAATTGAAAGCAAATGAAGAAAAGATGGATTTAGGCTTCCTTCCTAATTGGGCTTGGAGTATTTCATTCTGACCCGATTTGAATTGCAACAACAGAACTGAATTCTCTTGGTTCATAATCTTTCTATGCTCATTACTGCACTTCTTTTTCATTCTTCTAATTGAATAATCGAATCGAAGCGAAGGAGAAATAAAACGATGGCTTCATCAGCCATTGTTGATAGGTTATTATGCTCAATATCACCATGCCATTCGCCCAAATCTTACAAAAATCAAACGTTGGTTCTCATCCCCAATCCTCACCTTCTTTCGTCCACTTCTTTTTTAAAATTCAACAGGAACCAACCTCTGCCTCCAAAATTGCAAGTTCGAAAGCTTGCCAGACGCAGTTCTAGGTCATTTCCCGTTATCTTCGCTGCGCAATCTAGGTTCTTCAAAGGTCTTGCATTAACCGCCTCCATTTTATTTATTTATATTTATATATTTCGTTTTTAACTTACTTTGTCGACTTGATTGATTTCATTTTCTACTTATATTGCTGGTTTATGGTTATTGAGGTGTCATTCTATATTAAACTTGCTATCTTTTTTCAGAATTTGATTATTGAATGGTCATTAGACGTTTTAAGTGGGCATTTTTGGATTGGCAGTTGGACTCATTTGTCTAGGTTTGGGTTTTGAATTGCTAGATTATGTTTATGCCACATTGCAATTTGAAGATTTTACTTTTTTGCTGATATTGTTTATTATTTGGTTTCTGAGGGTATCTTAGTTAGGTTTGCTTGAGCTTCTAACAATATTACAGTTGCAATCTATGTTGCACGGAAACTGAAACGGAAACCATACTGGGAAACGTAATTTCTGAAAAACATAGGAAACGGAAACGTGGGGGAAACGTGTAAATATTGAAAATATAGGGGCATATTTATAAATATTAAAAATATAATAATACATCAAATAAACAAGATTGAAGAACAAGATGAAGAAAGTTCAAGCTCAATAAGTAATTATATGCTAAATACAAAGTTTCAATTTTTCTAATCTCTGATTAAACGGGAACTGCAAAATAGAAAGTTTGAATTTCTAGAATTTTAATCGAAATAGGTGGGGAACACTATTTAAAAAATTAAGAGACGCGTTTCATATTTTTGGTAATTACGGAAACGTGCCCGGAAACGTTTCGTATCAGTTTCCGAGAGTTTCCGTTTCCCATATCTACCGGAAACGGGGAAACGCTTGTCATGAAGAGTTTCCGTGCATTATAGGTTGCAATGCAAGTATGAATATGTTAAGGGCATCTTGTTTTTATGTCTGCTGAAAGAAATTAGTTGCTTGGATTATTATGAAATTAGCAAAAAACTTGTCCTGAAATTGGACTTTGGACATGGTTTAAGTAATAGAATGTTATACCTTTTTGCAAATGAGATGCTCTGTGTGCTGCTAGTTTTAGATATTGGTAATGAGCATGTATGATTGTGCAAAACAGTTATTCAAACAGCATGGAAGGTCGGAAAGGATGGTATTGAGGCAGGAACTAGTATGGTGCCTGTAAGTTCAATTTCACACCTTCCTCATTTGCTTTTTAGGTGACAGAAGGCTGCTGTTTAATTTGATCTGTTCTGTGTTTTTATTTAGGACTCTGTACCAAGACCAGTTGCGAGGATATCAGTAACAGCCGTTGCGCTAGCCATCTCACTCTTTCTATTCAAGTCAATTCTATCCACGGTTTTCTTTGCATTGGTATGTACTCTGTTCCTTTTGATTACTAATGGAAGCAATCTAAAATAGTTTCAATTTTTCTGTTCTCATGTCTAGTCTAGTCTCACTAGTGAGATGTGCTGACAGAACATTTTTAAACAGCGTTGAGCCATTTGGCCCGTATTGCCTACTGAGTAGTGCCTATGTGATGCACATATTATACACAATGGTTTAATGTTGGGTGGTGTAAACAAAGTAGGTAAATTCATGTTATCAATTTAGGTTTTATATAACTTCTGGGGCTTGGCTTAGTATCTGCAGTTGCTTAGAGCGTGGCTAGTGAATTGTCACATTCAAGATATGTTAATATAGAAAGGTTCATCTATAGGACAACAGCCTGGTTTGGCAACTAATTCTAATATGGTAGAGTGTTTGATGATAGTGATATGAGCTCAATGTGTCATCGAGTTACTTTGAATGCGTGTGCACTTGCATAATGAGTGTTTGCTTAGATGTGTTTGAGTTCAAAATCATCTTACGAAATCTACTTTTGAGGGTTTTCCATTTTGCATTCTGCTTGATGACTAGGCTACGATGGGATTCGTATATTTCGTGTTCATTGCCTTGAACAAAGATCAAGGGCCAAAAGGCGGTGGAGGTTCTGGAGGGTCAAGTTCTTCAGAAGACCCTTTAGAGGAAGCAAGAAGAATAATGGAGAAGTACAAGTAACCCTGGCAAGAAATCCTTTTTGAGAGGTAATCAGTTGGGCTGGTTTTGAGCTTTTGCTTTAGTTATCTTTACTTGCCGAATTCAAAATCAGAAGAAACATTTCTGTTCGAGGATTAATTTTTTCCTTGGCAGGTTTCAATTTATTCTCAAAACACACAGCATCCAGCCGTTTCTATATATCATATTGTGGGTAGCTGAATTTGATATCTCAAATATGTATATGTTATGAACATGGTGTGATTCTTTGAAGCTGTTGCCTCAACACAACAACAATGTAGAAAGCAAAATTGCAAATCTGCAGCTACATTTCTGCAGGTAGAAAACACCATTTAGAGCTTCTATGTTTATACTGATCACTATCTTGTAATCTCGGTTAAACCCGAACAACACATTTACAAATTACAGTACCAAATCATGAAGGTAAACAGTAGAAGATTTAACTGCAAAAGAAACGCAAAGGGGGCTTTTCATATTTGCTATCTAAGACATAAATATGCTTCAACTGCTCTTGAGTTCTGCATCCAAGGTCCTACTCTTCCACACCCCAAGCCCTCCCTGTTAAGTATGAGCTCAAACGCCTTGTTGGTTTCCCAAAACGCACCCTCAGTTATAAACTTGTCCGATTCCAGATTCTGCAGGGAATTCTTGTCTGTTAGGTTAATGATCATTGAAATAAAAGAAAGCCAGATACTCTGAGACAAGTATAAGATAACCTTGTTAATGTATAGATCAACGACGGATGGATGGTCGTGTCCGCGGGTTGTGTTTCCAAGTAAAGTTCCTTTCGGAGTCCTTTTGGTAAGCAACTGGGTTAGTAATGAAAACTGCTTAAGGTGAAATCCCACATCAAAGATATAAAACATTGAACGTTGAAGTGGTAAACCATAAGAAAAACAAAAAGTTCAACCTACCTATCTCTTTGTTCAGAAGATCCTTGCAAGAACACGTTTGAAATCTTCAATCATAGATAGTAGTACTAATTTTGCATGTGCATTCCATAGTCCTGTCAACTCCAGTATCTGTTCGTATCTGCAATTACCTAGGAAGGTGAAAAATTGTTGCTGTTTGAGGTTAAGTACTTCTCACCATGAACTGAAAGATAAGGACATGGACGTATTAGACAAATAAAAAGGCACCTATGTACTAGCCTGTCATGGTCCTTTGCTTGCTAATCCCCAAAGAATATAATATCACAAGTAGAGGTGGAAATTTGGAAACAATAACACGATTTACAAAAATAAAAATAATCCGAGTGACAAATCACGATTGATACGGATACTTTTCCTAGAATTTTTAGGGATCGAATCCACCCCAATGATCCTAGATGTACTTGCACCTTCAGCAATCTATACAGATTAAATAAAATCACAAGGGAAATATTATAATTTTTGTTAATGAGACGAATTATTTTTAGGTCTTAATTATTAGTTTAATTTTTTAGTTAAATGATTTTTTGACATAACATTGAAGCTATGGTTCAATGTTGCATTCCTGGTTAATATGAGTTTCATGTTCCAAATAAATTGAACGTGAAGGGAAGTGTTAAATATCTCATATGTTTATCTATTAAAAAAAAAAATCTCATATGTTTAACAATGGAGCTAAATGGCTTCTTATATGTGTGAGGGAATTCTTACCTTTCAAGATACCTTTTGGGTTGAGTAGTGTCTTTGTTTACATCTTTGACTAATTGGTTGAGAGTTCGAATCCTAGCAACCTTATTTATTGATAAAATTTCAACACATAGTACGATAGTTTGTGTTGTACATGCTTCAAATCCAATGAGCATTGGTATGTGGAGGCGTATCAGAGATAATAACAAACACTATTTTTGAGATTTAAATATCAGCGGAAGCTTGAGTTAAATAGCCCTGATAGCGGTGACATCCTTCACTCATTATGTTCGATGAGAATTGGGAGCATCCTGGATTCAAGAGGAGCAAACAGGTGAAGGTGAAGGTGAAGGAGGTCGGACCTGAAGCGAGTTGAGTTGAAGTGAATCCAACCAATGGAATATTATTTGCTTGAACCTTTATTGATCCAAATCAAAATATAGGTCATTTCTTTATCTCAACCTCTCTTGTTATGTATCAAAAGTTGTCTAGTGATCTAAATCATCAAATTTTCATCACAAGAATCATGAAAAAAAATAAAGATAATTACAAGTTTAACCGTAAAAGGACAAAAAAAACAAAAATAATTGTAGTATATCTTTTCATGGCAAACATTATTTGACTAGGGAAAGATAGTACAATATGGGAATTTGAATGAGAAAGTTATAAATTAGAGCTTCACTTCACTGACATTTTATTTGAAAATTCACACTACTCAATCATTAAGGTAAGGAAATTATAAAATGATAGAGCATTTGTATAAATTAATGATTGAAGATAACATTGGAATCCAAGACCAACAAAACATAAAAGCAAATGAATTAAGTGGAATACTTGGAGTTGACACACATACAAATAATAATAACATGTGATCAGCATCAGCATGCCAAACAAACTTCAATTCACTTACATATTTGCTGCTTCTTACTTTCTTAGTTAATATGATCATTACTTTAGGGGATGTTTGATTCAGTTGTTAGATGTTGTTAATTGTTGATGTTCTTTGTAGTTATTTATTATTGTTGTTAGCTATTTGTTTTTTTTTTATTGAAATACGGACCTAGCCCAACGGGAATCCCAATCAGGTTGGTACCCCCGAAAAGGCAAAGAACTAATTATATAAATGAATAGATGAAAAAAGTATGAAACCAGTACAAATAATGTTTTAAGAAAATCTAAACATATCCCTACCAAGGGCATTATCTCTAGCAAGAAGGGAGCAGAAGTCTGGAAGGGTATTCCACATTTGTAAATCTGAGGCCAGACATCCATAATTAGCAAGAGCTTCCACCACTTGATTTCCCTCACGGAACACATGGGAGACAACCACCTGAATGTGCGTCATTGAATCTAAACAATTTAACCAATCCACACACATTGTCCAGGGAATGATCTGCGCATGGGCACGGAAAATTCGAATAACGTAAGTCGAGTCACTTTCAATCCAGAGACGAGTCCATCCATGTGACCTTGCAATCGAAACTGCAAAAATAGCAGCTTGCAATTTCGCCATGTGTATCAAAGCACAATTAAGGGGGGAAGGCAAATGACCCAAGAGGCTGCCATCTAACTTCAATGATTCGAGGGGCCCTATGAAGACGAGCGTTTAACCCGAGATTATGGAGAATAGATAACTCCACAACAGAATTCCATACTGATCCGTTACTGATTCTATCAGAGCTACGAATTGCAGACCAAAGATAGCGTAATTCCTCATGAATTTTTGGTGGCATGCTCTCAAAAATAGCAGCATTTCTTACAGACCAGATCAACCAAACAGCGTTGACAAGCGCGGCCTGCCAGAGGGAAAGGACTTGCGAACTGAACTTGTGTGAGAAGGCGTGTTGCAAGAGGGTCTGTAGAGAAGAATCAAGTACAAGTCTTCTACCAAATAAAGCCGATATGCTAAACCAGATTTGGGAAGCAAATGGGCAATGAACAAGCAAATGATCACTCGTCTTATAAGCCATTAAACAGACCAGACAGCGAGATATTAGAGGCAGACCTCTAGCACGGAGCGCATCATGAGTTGGTAAAGTTGACTAAGTTTAATATGTTGAAATGAAAGACTCTGTTAGAGCTTAATATGTTTTCATCCATACTTGAAACCAACCGTTTTGTCAAGTCCATGTTAACTATTCACAACACAACTTGTCTACTTTCCTTGTATCGGATCTAAGGAACAGTCGAGGTCATCTTAAGTTTTGATGAATTTTATGCCTATTTATTTAGGATGAATATTATTAACCTTAAGCAAATGTCTCTGGACTTGCAACGTTTACAACATAGGTCCGTCCTGCTATATGTTTTTAATTCCACAAATTAGTACTTCAAAAAAAAAATCCACAAATTAGTGAAGTTGTCAGGACTCGATTTCTCGACCGTTTGGTCCAAGAGGCTCTGTCATGACTTGAACCCTCGACTGTTTGGTCTCACTAATTTGTGGAATTAAAAACACATGGCAGGATGAGTCTGTATTGTACACGCTGTAAGCCCAAAAGCATTTGCGTATGAGGGTGCATGTGAGATTAATATAAAACCTATGATTAAGCTTTAACTATCAGTTTGAACTTGTAGTTAAATTGGTAGTTACACAATATAAGTTAGTCCAGATTTTTTTGATTACTTTTTTTTCTTCTATTTTTCCTTTGGTTGTATTTATTTTAGTCTTTTTGTTTGTTTGATGGAATATATATATATATATATGCCATGGTTATATAAAAAATGAAGAAAGCCGTTAAGAAGTTGAAATTTTAAATATTGTGATATCACAAGTTGTATAATGAGGGGAAAAAAGATAATAATAAAAATAAAGATAAGAGGGTTGGCAAAGGCAAAGGCAAAGAAATGATTCCTGGGGCAGGGGCGTGAGTTTAAACAGGCAATTTTCATGGTACCTAAAGACATTAATAATGTTATTTATATTTATATGTTAATAACCCACTTATAATTCTATCATTATTATTTCACCTTTATTACAATATAGTCACAGAATCTTCTCTCATTTATACTTATTCACACTCAATTCATTTTATATATAGCCAAGACTACAAATTATGCATACAAAATATATGTGCTACTAACTAATTATCAATTAGTAGCAAAATTAATAATTTCACATCAGTAAATCTCTTAACTATCACAACTGACCTTTCCGCCAAGACAAAACTTATAATACTGCTAAGTTTTCCGGTACTTAACAAACTTTATTATACTCTTTACCAAGTGATAACTGGTTATCTGAATTCGATCACATGTCCAAACTACGCTGATGATCTTATATTAAAAACCCTAGGAAAGCATTGATAATAGAGCAAATAGCACTGATTTTATATTAAAAACTACAAGTGCTTTGTAAAGTTTTGGAACAGTCGAAGGATAAAATGGACGAAAACGAAAAAGAATCTATAAAAATGAGTTGCTTCCTAGATTAGAGTGTGAATCCATCCTTAATATGTTGCACCACATTTGCGATTGCGACGTCTTCATGTGTTCACTCACACACACTGCAAGAAATTGCGTCTATGTGGTAGTGACCCTTACCTAGACATCAACATTATATTTTGTCGCTAAGCGTTTAACGGTGTACTACGTATGTCGCTAATCTGTGAAAAATTGCAGTTTTCTATTTTCTTGACCAATTTTATTTATTTGCTTCCGATTCGATTTTTACATGTCTTATGGTGATAGTCCATGTTGTTTTAAGGTCTGTGAATTTCCAGTGTAATATGTGACTGTATTTGATTTATTTTGGGATTGTAAACTATCTTTATTTCTCGTTTTCTATCCTTCTAACTGAATACAAACTAATTAATATTTAGATAATTTTATGCGCATATTTTGATATATTATATGACATTATTTTCAAATCAAAATGCATGTTTTATACAAAATCGAAAGACTTATAATAGAACACAAATTAGTGCTTAGAAATGCTAAGTAGAAAGTTGGTTGGTTCCCGATGTTATAAGGGTGCTTCATATTTTCCTCCGAAGGGATATTGACATTCCTTATACATACTTGAGTTTGTGGACCTTATTTTGTCTTTTTGCAAGGAACCTTCGTAATTTCTTGAACCTAGTTCAGGTGGAGACTTTATCTCTAACAATCAGTCTTACCGAGCTTGTCGAATGTCTTTATGAACTTTGAGCAATAGCCAAAAGAACATCTTGATTATAATAGAACAATGGTATTTGAGGGAACCTAAGGAGTCTGAAGGAGAAAATGTGGGGGACCAGGTACGAACTGTCAGATAATTTCCTTTAACAATCCAAGGTCCATCCAGTATTACATGCTCTCTGTCCAGGGGGTCATCAAATTTAACAACATAAAAACCATTCCCAACTTCCATCATCTTAAAGTTAGCAATCGGCTTCCACAAATCTGAAACCTTCTTGTGCAAGGCAATATAGCCCAGCTTTCTCCCAAGCAGCTTAATGATTAGGATACTATTCCATTGAGTTGTTAATTGTTGTTTCAGGGATGAGTCAAGCGATACCTTTGGGTATAAAGGATTCGCCTCATCAATAGTAATCACCACTTTCTCATTCTCACGAAGGTTTTCACGAACCTTGGAATCCCGTAGCACTTCTTTATTCAGCAATAGGTCTCTCTAGTTCCTGCGTGGTGGCTCCGCACCAGGATTCAATCTCGACCACGAAGGCCCCTGTGGATTAGAAGAAAACGGATTTGGGGGGTCAGCCGGCGGCCGACCGAAGACGGGCGGCTGAAGGGTCTTCATTGGAAGACCGAACGACGATTGCAAGATTAATCGCCAAGAGGATTTATCACAAGATCCTATTTTCTCTCCAAGATCCTATTTTTTCTCCAAGAGCTCTTTCCTTCTATTTATTAGTTGAAGTTCTCAATACTTTAAATACACCTAGAATTGATTCAGTTGACTTAGGATTTTATGTGTCTAACCTAAGATTACAAATATGTATATATATATATATATATATAACTTAGGGGGGTGTTTACTTCATTTTCTCCTACCTTCTTATATTAAAAATGAGAGTTTTAGATGTTTGATTAGAGAATTACTATATGCGTTTTATACATGAAAAGTAGCTTTTCCAACAACATGGAATCTCAACTTTTTGAAAAAGTACTTTTTTTAATGGTTAACAGCAAACAACAGGTAAACTAAACGATCCTTAAAGAGACTTGGAAATAATCTGAGAATTGTCAAACCCCAATTCTCAAACCCTTGCACTAGATCTTAAATTCTCCTTATATAGAGAACAAAGTGGGTGGAAAGACAAAAAAAAAAAAAAAAAAAAAAGCATAGGAATCAATTCTCATAATAACCTTTTAATCATTTCATAACAAAATGGTAAGTATCTTTTGATTTGGGCTAAAAATGTTGGTGAAAAGAGTGCACAGAGTAAGATTTCAATTTTTTTACCTAACCTCTCAAGATCCAATAGTGGTTGGTGTTCTCAATAGCTTACCAACCGCGACTTGTGAGACTCTCAAAGAGTCCGTAAAATCTTCGAACTTTGATAGATTATAATTTTTTCGTCTAACGTCGGAATCGAGCACATTTAGTTATGCTGGAACTCTTATGATAAGTAGAACAATTTTTCAGTCTAAGACTAATCCTAACCTTAATAAAAGTCAATTTCTCGATATCAAATTTCGTAATTCTCAAGTTTGATCAAAATTTCTACATCTCTCAGTTTTTTTATAAGACCTCAGATTTAGACGCGATGCATGGGTTTGGAAAACTCATGGATAGTATTACAAATCTCGTGCATACTCAGAGACTCACTTTTAAATGAGTCAAAAGGTCAACTTTTTGACCTTAAGCAGTTTGACTTTTTGCTTGACTCTGTTGGATATCGGTTCGGATCATAGTATCCACACCTACATTCTTTCTTGTACTTGTAGAATAGCAAAAGCAGCATGCTTCTTCCATAATATTCTTACAATAGAATACCCTCTTTTTTTATTTTATTTTTTTGAAATAAAATAAAAGAAGGCAGTAAGTAATGTTTTTTAAATATTTGTGCAGGCTTTTCCTGAAATGTATAATTAGTGAGGTCCCCATGGAAACTATATTACTCCCAATAATATGCAGCTTTTCAATTTCAAAGTGATTTTGTTTCTTCCAGTTGCTTCTTTTAACATTATTATAAAATAAATATCAACAATCAAATCATTTCTTTTTCTTTCTTCAAATTCATATATTAAATTCTAACCAACCCCATATTTCTGAAAATAACACAATTTGTTTTTTAATTTGTTTCATCATAAACACAAGCCTTCAATATGCAATGAACTGTTTGGTTAGTGAGGGGTTATTCACCATCCAAATATAAAACGATTATCGGATTATTTTTTTATAGTAATTGTTGTAATTGGAGAAATTAAATCATACACTCCTACATTGAAATTGTTCGGAAGGAGAAATAATAATTCTACGAACTCAGAGAATATGAGAGAGAAATGAGGCAGCGGCTTGGAGAGAGGGAGAGAAGCAACTCTTTGCTTCACATTTTATGATATGTCTTTAGAGTTAGGGTTACGGTGGATATGTGGCTAACTATTTATAGTATTAAGTCGAGCCGAGTCGAGCTTTGGTCTATTCATGCTCGACTCAATAGAAAATTAATGAGCTCAAGTCGAGTTCAAAATCATGTTCAAGCTCCACTCATTAAGGAAAATATATATATGTAAGTTGCTCGTGAGCAGCTCATTAAGTTTGTTCATGAACTTTTCTTATGAATATCTCATTAATTATGTTCATAAGCAAGCTCACGAACCAAAGTCGTGAACAAATAAATAAGTTGCTCGCAAATAATTCGTTTATTGTGCTCGTGAACGAGATTTTATTAAATATAGTAAAGAGAGAAAGAAAATGAGGGAAGAAGACAAACTAGATTTTATTAAATATATATATGAATACTTTGAAGAGAGAGAGAGAGAGGTTGGAGAGAGAAATAAATAGAGGGAAGAAGATGAAGAGGTTGAGGGATATGAGTAAAGCGATAAGGGTATTTTAGACATTGCAATCTTAAGGGTTCCATATTTTTAAATGGGAGAGATGAAAAAAGGATGACGTGACGAGATTACCTATAAGTTTGTACATATTAGTGAGACAAATTAAAGATTGTACACTAAAGTGTGAAATAAGATAAAAGTTGTACACCATTGATAAAATTTATCTATCATTTCAGCTATATACTTTTAAGTTTCGTTCTTTTTTACTTTGCTGACTTAAGTATCAGAGTGCATTGAACGTCGTTGATTAGTGTCAAGAATTGAAAGGATCCAAGAAACTCATTTCATATTATCAAATTTCAAATTAGTGTAGTGACCTTAGATCAAACAAATTAAGGCAGGAGTGTTTGATGAAATCAAACATCAAACTGAAAGGGTGAGTGTGAATGCAACAAATAAATTTATAACTCAGTAACAGCAAATTGATGTGTTGACAATAGATGGAATAAACAAAGACATGACTCAATGGATTTAAAAATTATATTTCATTAAAATGTTGGATTATTATTTTGAAATTTTTGTTATCCGCTATGAGTTGTACAAGACAATTTGATTGGCCAAAATGTAATCTGTGGGAGGTCATTTCTCTCATTAAGATGTTACAATTAAATTACAGTAAGACCTTCATAAATTAATACACGATAAAATCTCTTTAAAATAATAATTTCTTCTGGTTTCGATTTGAGCTAGTTCAAAAAATGATCAATTTTAATAAATTAATAAGATAATAATTTTTTGGAACAACCATTTATAAATACATTATTTTATTATCTCTATAAATTAATAATTTCTCAAATACATATACCAAGTATATATAGATATATATTTAGGATAATTTAGCAAAATATGATTCTATAGTATTTTGTTTTTTCTTGAAATTTAAATCTAATTAATTTCATCTCAAACTATCCGCAGCGTATTTATCTCTTACTATTCTCAATGCATTCAAAAGTTTTGGTGTACCATTTTCAAATTGTAACAAAAAAATTTGTAAGGAGTGGTTAATGCTATAATTGTTTCCTTACTTGTGACTAGTTCCAAAGTTACCAAATCATCATCAGCTTCATCTTTAACTTCATCACTCTATAAATTAATAATTATTAATTTATTGATTAATTAATATCTCAATAAATTAATATAATTTTAGGGTGTTGTTAAACCCAGCCCCAAATTCCCACCCCTAGCCTCGTGAAAGGACGAAAATGCCCTTTCATGGAATTTGGGAGGGGAATTTCTAATTTTTTTTGCCAATCCGACACGCGGGCGTGTGGATATCACGCCTCACCGCGTGGTCGGACGTGATATACACACGCCTCACCGCGTGGTCGGACGTGATAGCCCCACGCTTCACCGCAAGATCGGACGTGGGGCTATCACGTCCGACCACGTGGTGAGGCGTGTGTATATCACGTCCGATCACGCGGTGAGGCGTGATATCCACACGCCCGCGTGTCGGATTGGCAAAAAAAAAGCTTTTTAACCCCGTAAATAGTTCGTTAAACCCGTAAATAGGCCGTGAAACCCGTAAATAGGTCGTTAAGCCCGTAACTACAGAATTGTATGTAACAAATAAAAATAGAAAACTTAAAAATTAAAATAAACATTAATAAACATAAACATTTATAAACGTAAATGGTTAAATATAATATATACAACAAAAAGTGTTAAAATGTATGAATTTTTACAATAAAAATTCAGCTCGCCCGACGCCACACATCCATAAACTCATCCATCTCCCTCTTAATGCGTGGAACATCCTCGTCAGATCGGTGGGTAGCCGATAGTTAGGTGACACGCCACAACCAGCTAACCCACTGCAAAAAAAATAAAACTTAATAAATAAATAAATATTAACAATTAAACACATATAAACTAATAATAAATAATAATATTAAACTTACAAATTCGCTGTTGGCGCGAGCATGCTGTACCGGTGCAGCCTGTGGTGCATGAAGGAGATGGGGATGCGAATGTCGCCTATACCAGTCCATATAATCAGGCTCACAGGCAGTGGGATCGTATCCAATGGGTCGGCATCTCCTCCGATCAATGCCCCGAGCCGATGGAAATCTCCGCCACGTATCCTCAACTGTGACTAAGGAATGCGTGAGCTTATACGTGATAGATCTCCATGGTCGTACTGCTTTATCAGGTCTAATACGCTCAGTTGGGATAGGCTGAATATATTCGACATGTCGCAGCGCTCGATCGGACATATACGGCTCGACGATGTCTCTACATCGTATCCAACCGGCATAGGACACTCGAAGCCGATCATCATCGACGACAGGACTATAAGGCAACCACGTCACCTGGAAAAAAGTAATACTCAATAAAAAAATAATAATATACTATAAATAATACTTAAATAAATTCTAAAATTTTATAAAATACCTCTGCCGCCGTCACACGATCCAACTGCCCGCGAAAGGTATCTAGTCGGGCGATCGTCTTGCCTGGTACCCCGACCTCCCATCTCAGTGCACGGGCATGGTCAGCTGGGATCAAGTGAGCTCCTCTATGCGGCCGGAACACCGGAAAATACTCGTATATCCATGCCTACAGTAGAGTCAAACATCTGCATATACCTGAACAGTCTCCCCTGCTCGCTATCCCCAGCTGCCGGTACAACATGGCTAGTGTAGCAGACCCCCATAATAGTCCAGCTGCCCCGCTGACACCGCTGTAAACCTCAACAAGATGGGCCGGCCTAATCCTATCTCCACTCTTGTCAACAAACAGAGTGGATCCAAGCATAAGCCACATCCACGCTGTGGCCCGAGTAGCGTCATCCCTACCCTCGGCGAGAAGCCCCTGTACAGCCCCAACAAATACACCTCCACCTCCCCATAAATGACTAGTCGGCAACAGAAGCTCATCCTGACTCACCCCAAACATCATCATGCACATGGCATGAAGCGAGTCAGTAGGGGGAGACTCGGACACCATCGGACCGTCGATTGGGATCCGAAGAATCTGCCACACATCATGCAGCTGGATAGTCATCTCCCCGAACGGCATGTGGAAGGAGTTCGTATCAGGCTGCCACCGCTCCACGAACGCAGTCAACAGCGGAGTGTCGAGGTTCTTGAACATGGCATGTGGAAGGTGAGACAAACCAGTCCTCTCGATCATCTCCCTCAGCTGTAAAATGACACATATACAATTTATACAATTACTGAATGTTTTTTATGTTTATAGTTAAAATACAAATTACAATAAATGTTGACACACTATATTATGCTTACCTCGGGTGACGTATCAGAAAACCACTGACACAAATCTTTGCATGCTGATGATCTATTATAGCATGTCAGAAACGACCGAATCTCCCCTCCCAACATCCGTGAGGCAACATGTCCTAGAAAACTAGGAATCACGGAACCATCAACGGGACCACCATCAACCGGTGCAGTAACTACCCAGCTCTCGTCCTCACTAGCTTTGGGACGTTTGCTTGTCCCTGAAAATTATAAAATTATATTAAAATTATACTAAAATTATACTAAAATTATACTAAAATTATAAATATACTAAAATTATACTAAAGTTATAAATATACTAAAGTTATAAATATACTAAAGTTATACTAAAATTATAAATATACTAAAGTTATACTAAAATATACTAAAATTATAAATATACTAAAGTTATACTAAAATTATAAATATACTAAAGTTATACTAAAATATACTAAAGTTATAAATATACTAAAGTTATACTAAAATTATAAATATACTAAAATTATACTAAAGTTATAAATATACTAAAGTTATACTAAAATATACTAAAATTATACTAAAGTTATAAATATACTAAAGTTATACTAAAATTATAAATATACTAAAATTTTACTAAAGTTTTACTAAAATTATAAAATATACTAAAATTATACTAAAATTATAAATATACTAAAATTATAAATATACTAAAATTTTACTAAAGTTTTACTAAAATTATAAAATATACTAAAATTATACTAAAATTATAAATATACTAAAATTACTAAAGTTATACTAAAGTTATAAATATAACTAAAATTATAAAAAATACCTGTACTCGCAAAACGACCTCCTACGCGCTGGGTCGGCTGTCTCCCCGGGGTCGGCTGCTCATCGCTCTCCTCAACCTCGCGATCATGTGCAACTGCAGACTGTCGCACTGCCCGGGCTGCCACATCCAGGTAGTCCTCAAAATCAGTCGCCCCCTCTAATCCATGAATATCGGGCTGGTCCGCAATCGGCCCCCTCCTCACCTGCTCCGTCGCAGCCCCTCTCCGCCTACGACCAGATATATCTATACCACGCAATCTCGTATGCCGTAGTGTATCATCCTCGTCGTCCATATCTAGACGACGAGCAGATGACGGGATGGATTTTCCACCCCTAGTAGGCCGCTCCGTCTACAAAAAAAAATTATACTAAATTAATAAAATTGTAAACAATATAAATTATACTAAATTTATAAAATTATGCTAAAATACTACTAAATTAATACAAATGATAATAATAAATTACACTAAATTAATAAAATTATAATAAATTATACTAAAATTGTACTCAATTATACTAAATTATACTAAAGTTATACTCAATTTATATAAAATTATACTAAAATAATACTAAATTAATACTAATTATAATAATAAATTACACTAAATTAATAAAATTATAATACATTATACTAAAATAAATAAATTACACTAAATTAATAAAATTATAATACATTGTACTAAAATAAATACTACTAAATTAATACTAAAATTTTAAATAATATTTTTTTAATACAAAAACAGCGTGGGGCGTAAGGGAATCACGCCCGAACCACTGGGCGGGCGTATGAGCATCACGCCCGATCTGCGGTTCGGGCGTATGAGTATCACGCCCTACCACTGGTTCGGGCATGTGGCTATCACGCCCGCACCACTGGTCGGGCGTGATACTCATACGCCCGAACCGTAGATCGGGCGTGATGTTCATACGCCCGATTGCGATTCCGGTGATTTTTTTCAATAAACCAACAGATTCAATTCGAGCTATAAATCAACGAAATAAAGTGGTAAATCTTACCATTTTATCTTTTCCTTTACGAATTCTGTCACCATCCATGATTCGGTTCAGTAATTTGTCCGGATTTGAGCAAAAATCGTATAGGGTTCTTGAGAGGTTTTGGGTTTTTTGAAATTTAGTGCAAAAAGGTAGTATGGTCTATTCCAGGGGCTAGAAGTATAAATTTAGGGCTGGGTTTAGTAACCCACTAATTTTATGGTCCTAATAGATATTTTACTATAATATTATTTATAATTCTAAGTGAAAAAAGAGAATGAATAATCAAAATGGGAACAAGTGAAGTGATTTGATTTTGTGTTTTTTAAAAAAGGAGGGAACTTTTTGAACATGGAATAGGTCGGGACCCACGTTAAGTCTAAGTAGTGAACATAGATTTACCTTTCCTTTTCTTCATGAGTTTGCTTTAATAGTAGTGAGACCCACCAATCCGATTCTTCATCCTCACCATCTTCTATTGGTCAAAGATCTCTGCCACGTGTACGGTTACTAGCAAAGGAGCACCGATACTTTCAATGGATCCGCCCTTTCTCTTCTTTTATCTTTTCTCCGAGAGAAAAATATTTCAAAACTTTAGCAATTTCATAAGAGAGAGCTTGCGGATTTATTTATTTTTACTATTGAATCTGCTAATTTTGTACTTTATTAATGGAATTGCTTATTAAGTAATTATTTATCAACCTTATTTCATCTTTTCAAGGAATGCATAGAAAATTATAGAATAAGTTTATTTTATAGTTTATTCCATTTTTTAGTATAAGACTTGTAAGGTAAGTTTTAGGCAGATTCTATTCTAATTAAAACTCATACGCTAATTTAAGCGATCTAAAACTCTTAACTACTCAAACTAACTTTAATCCGCAAGAATAAAATAAATTTTAATTATAAAATTCATGTACTTATCAAATCAAAACTTTCTTTAAAAAACAACAAGCAAATCAAAACTGATGTTAAGAGAACTTAACAATATAAACGAGTAGTTGATAAAAATATATATATATAAAAATATATATATATAAAAAAAATATATATATATATATATGTATACAAACGTGTAAAATTAAGGGCCAATATATATTTGATAGTACCAATTAAGGTTGGTTTGAGTAGTTAAGAGTCTCAAGTCGTTTAAGTTAGATCTCGAGTTCGAGTCGTAGCGTACGTAGAAAAATTGAAAAAACTGATTTGACTGTTATTTAACTATCACACCGTTTTGTAGATTCTAGAGTTTTTAGTATTTTAACCGAATTTTTGTAATTTTATTAGTACATACACTAAATATTTTAGACATAATTGATATTTTGAAGCTCTGAAGTGACAGTTATATACCATTCAAACTAGTTTTTTTCTAATTTTCGATAACTATGCCTAAAATCGATCTTGTTTGGAAATGTTAGGGTTAAATTTGTATAATTTCATACGTTAAGGTTAAATATGCACTTCCTTGAAACGTTAGGATTAAATTTAGTCTTTATCTCTGGGAGTGTTTGGTTCAAACTTCGGAATCAGAATCGGAATGTTCAGAATCGAAATCGAAATGCATATTTATTTCTTTTGTTTGGTTTAATTCAGAATTAGAATCCAATTACCAGAAGCGTTTGGTTCAAATTTTGATATCGGAAATCGAAAATTTTGGTATCAGGATTGAAATAAGACCAAATCAAAATTTATTATATAATAATATATTTTAAAGAGAAAAAAAATTAGAAATATCATTCCTAAAAAAATAAAAATCAATTTAATATAAAAAATATTCAAATTAAAAAAGTTAATTAAAAATATACAACTTACAAATAAAATACAGGATGCTCAAACTTAAAATATATATGAAATAACTAGAACTAGTAATAATATATTGTAAAAAGACGTGGTGGACACAACATGGAATAAAAAAACCAATAAAATGAAAAATAACGGTTGGAATCAACTTAAGAGGGGAATGGTTGATTCCATGATTTATTGGAATCAATTCTCATTCCATAGTTAAAATTAGTAAACCAAACGTTAGAAATGGAGTTATCTCATTCCTATTCTCATTTCTTAGTGTCTTTTAACCCAACCAAACACCCCCTAAATTTAACATTGAGCTAGAAAGTGTAGAAAAGATTGAACATCCCAATTAAATTGGCACTCCAGAACTCAACCACGAAGGGTCTAGTGAGAGAAGGTCTCCTTTCTCTCTAGATTCTTCTAGTTTCTTCTTTTCCTTTCTTTCCCTAGATCCGCCGCCCACCACCCCTCTTCTCCCCCCTTTCATGCACCCGTCCCCTCTCCCTTTCCATTTCTTTGGAAAATATCCTTACCCAGATTTCACAGCAAAGTCCAAGTTTAATTCTATCTAGTTGAGGAGGAAGAAGGAAGCTTGTCTTTCTTCTTCCTCCTCTCCATGTTCTTATTTTCTATTGTATTAGTTGTTTTCCTTTTGTTTGTATCATTTTATTTTGGTTGGATCTGACATATTTTATCCAATCTCTAGACCCGTTTGACGTGCATTTGTTCGTTAAAATATTTGTTTTTGTAACCTTTTCTGTTGTAGCAAGTGCAGAAAAGGTAGATCTTATCCGTAGATCACTGGATCTACGTGGTTGCAAAAGAAGTGACTTAGATCCGGTGTTTCAGAATGGGTTAAAGGATGAAGATTGGACTATAGTTGCTCCGCTGCGTTTCTGGGGTTACGATAAATATATGTTTTGTTGGTCCCGTGTGATTAGTTCCAAGGGGGGGTTAGGAACTAATGTAACTTTTTCGCTTAATTATGCTGACTTAATCGATTCTTTAAGTTACTTAACTTAGGTTAGATCAGCACGGCCGAGAGATGTAAGACAGCTTTAGTCAGATGCTGACTAGAACTGTTTTACTTGTGAGTTGGGAATTAACACTTGAGGTCAGCTTCCAACTCAGCACCAAGATTACTCAGTGTCAGCTTTTACAATTTATATCCTGAGCAATTTAATCAAGCAACACATACATATATATTGAAAAAGAGGGTTAGAAATTACTCAGCAAGATTTATCCTGGTTCGGCCTCTCTGCCTACGTCCAGTCCCCAGAATCCCTCCGGGCTTTTTCAATCCAATACTGAGCTCTTTAAAGGTAGAGCACAAACCGTTTACAAGGCAGTTGAATATGCAAGAGTACATTCCTCTATTCGTCTACTCAACTCTTACTGAGCGCTATAACCAAACACTCAGATTCTCTACCGCTGAGTACTGAAACCGAGTACTCAGCACCACTCTCTCAATCTTTTACAATTGATACAAACTTGTTCTTTCTAGGTGAAGAACACTTTAGATGATTACAAAATCAATCTAGCTTTTACACAGAGATAGAATTTTGGTGTAAGATCTTTTTCTTGTTTCAATGTGCTTTGTATGTATGCTCTTTTTCTCTTGTATTTTTTCGGCAATTAGTCCAAGTGATGGACTTGTCCTTTTATAGTTGATTCTGAAGCTCTAATGATTTGAATCTGGAAGTATCTGTTGGATTCAAACGGATCTATTGCGTCATTCCCTTGGTCAGCATTCAGAATTCGCAGGCCAATCCTATCTTCTGAAATTGGCAGGCGTCAGGCTTGTCTTCTTCCTACAAGTTCATCTTCTAGCGCCAGTTTCGTCATTTAGCTAACGGAAAGTTGACCCATGCATCTCGAAATTGACTCTGTGCGTAATTCCAAAGCTTCTGCGATTGGTGCAGACAGTTGTCGGATCTTGTCTTTTAGCAAACGGATCAATCGCGCTGTCCTGACGAACACTTAGCTTGACTTTATTGACGTTGCTTTTGTTCTTTGTTTCTGAGTCATATTCTTACTCAGCTTCCGTGGTCAGCTTCGTCTGCAAGCTTTAGTTTAGAGGAAGATGCTGAGATGTGTTCCACTCAGCTTCTTCAGTCAGCTTCGTCTTTCTTGTTACTTCTGAAGACGACTCTTCTTCTATAATGTTGAGTTACACTCCACTCAGCTTGTGCTGTGTTCTCATGCTGACTTCGTCCTATCTTACTTTTTATGTATGTTTTCATTTATACTTATACTCAACATTGAACAAACATATTAGTACAATTAAATCAAAGCACTTAAATTTAATTACCTTTTAATTATGGATTAACTTAAATAATTTTGTCAAATCAAAATCATGTGGAAAGGTGCTTCAACATGTTTCAACGGTCTTCTATTTTAGATGTACCTTTCATGGCTTTTTTTTTTGCTTTTTGTAGTCTTTTTCTTGCCTTTGTGGACCATGTAATAGGCTTGGCCTATATGTATGTGGGGTTTTATTCCTTACTATTTTCATGTTATACTATCAATCTTATTATCATCTAATGAAATTGTAGCATTCTCATCAAAAATTATCACGAATGAGAGGGGGAATGGTTGATTCCATGATTTATTGGAATCAATTCTCATTCCATGGTTAAAATTAGTAAACCAAACGTTAGAAATGGAGTTATTGTTGAAACACCTTTCCACAAGATTTTGATTTGACAAAATCATCCATGATTAAGAGGTAATTAAATTTAAATGCTTTGATTTAATTGTACTAATGAGTTTGTTCAATATTGAGTGCAAAAATATATACAAAGTAAAAGACAGGGTAAAAGTCAGCATAAGCAAAGCTGAGTGGAAAGCAACTCAACATGACAGAATGGAAGCTGAGTGGAGTAAAACTCAGAAGCAAAACGAAGCTGACTAAAGTTGAAGATTTCTTCAGAAGCGGTTACACAGAACGGAGCTGACCAAGTATGCACTCAGCTTAGAAGTCGAACATCCGAAGATTACGAAGAAAGCTGAATATCAGTCAGGACAGCATGAAGGATCCGTTCACTAAAGGACAAAGTCTGCCAATCTTCTGCACCAATAATTGGAACCTCGAAGACACCTAAAAGACTAATTCCAAGAGTCATGGGACGCTGGATTATTGGTAAAAGACAAATGGCACAAAAAGACAAGCCAAACGCAAGAAGACAAACGTGACGCCTGAAGAAAACAGTGAAAGGGAATGGCGGAGCAGTCTGAAGACTGACCAAAAATTGTTCCCCAAAAGAGCCGTTTTGGTGTTAACGGTAACAACAATTCAAAGGATCCAAATCTGCAATTTCCTTCTATAAAAGGACAATGAAGAACCTTGGATCACCACCGAAGCATCAAAAGAAAAATAAAAAGAGAGAAAATCTGAAAGCACTCAAATACAAAAAGATCTTACACCCACCTTTCTATTCTCTGTGTAAATGCTAGATTGATTGTTGTATAATAATCTAAAGTGTTCTTTAGCATAAAAAGAACAAGTCTGTGATCAATAGGAATATTGAGAGTGTTAAGCTGAGTGCTTGGTTGTAAGCATTCAGTGGTATAGAAATCTAGGTGCTGGGTTGTAGCACTTAGTAGGAGTTGAGTAGACGAATAGAGGAAGGTACTCTTGCATATTCAACTGCCTTGTAATTGGTTTGTGCTCTACCGTTAAAGAGCTCAGTATTGGATTCAAAAAGCCCGGAGGACTCTGGGGACTAGACGTAGGCAGAGAGGCCGAACCAGGATAAGTGATACTGAGTAATCTCTGAACTCTCTTTTATATTGTATGTGTTGTTTGCTATATTTACTCAGCATATAAATTGCCTAAGCTGACCTTGAGTAAGTGGTGCTGAGTTAAGAAGCTGACCTCCAAGAGTGTCAATTCTCAACTCACAAGAAAACAACTTTAGTCAACATCTGACTAAAGCTGTCTTCAAACATATCTCACCAAGCTGACCAAAAAGCTGAGTTAATAAACTCTCAAAATAACTTCCAGTCAGCTTAATTAAAACGCAAAAAAGTTATATTAGTTCCTAACCCCCCATTGGAACTAATTACCAGGGACCAACAAGTGGTATCAGAGCATAAGCTCACTACTCAAAGATTTAACAATCTTGAGCTGATCCCTAAAAATGGGTGAGAATAGCACTCGGTTCCTTCCAGGCAACCAAACAACACAGATACTCCCTGAGGGACTATCAATCACTAGACCTCCCCTATTCTTTGGGTCAAATTATACATTCTGGAAGAATAGGATGAAAAACTTTATTCAAGCCACAAACATGAGTGCATGGCTTGCAATTGTTCAAGGTCCACATATGCCATACAAAACTGTTAACGATGAGAAAATCGTTAAAAGTGAGGCTGAGTGGACAGAGGATGACCTCAGAAAATTACAAAATAATGCTTCGGCTATAAACATGCTTCACTGTGCGTTAGATGCTGCAGAATACAATAAGATTTCAGGTTGCGAGTCAGCACAGGAGATTTGGAAGAAGCTTGAAGTAACTTATGAAGGCACAAGCAAAGTTAAGGAGTCTAAAGTCAATCAACATATGAGACTCTACGAGCTGTTTGAAATGAAGGAGAATGAAGACATCTCAGAAATGAACGCAAGGTTCACAAACATTATAAATGAGCTAAAAAGGCTTGGGAAGAACTTCACTGAAGAAGAACAGGTGAAGAAAATTCTGAGAAGTCTGCCCAAGAGCTGGCAAGCAAAGAAAACAGCTGTAGAAGAAGCCCAAGACTTGACTACCTACAAATATGATGAGTTGATCGGATCCCTGCTGACCCATGAAATCTCTATGAAAAACTTTGAAGCCAAAGAGAAAGAAAAATCAGAAGACAAGAAACAAAAGTCACTTGTCATGAAAGCTGACTCAACTGAAGCGGAGTCAACTGATGATGAGGAATTGGCCATGTTCACCAGAAAGATGAAAAAGCTGTTCAGAAGAAATGATAGAAACAGCAAAAGGTCATTTAGAAGAAATGATAAGTATAAAGCTGAGTCAAGTGACAAGTACAAGAAGGACAGCTCGAAGTTTGTCACATGTTTTGAGTGTCATCAAACTGGGCACATCAAGTCAAGCTGTCCCAATCTCAAGAAAGAGAAGAAGGGAAGCAAAAAGGCTATGGTAGCCACATGGAGTGACAATGATGAATCAACATCATCTGAAGCTGAGCAAAATGAAACATCCAACATATGCTTTATGACAGATGATGGAGCTGACCGATCCCAATCTGAGCAAGCTGACCTTTCTGATGAAACTGACCAGGAGGATCACAACAATGAGGTAATATCCTTACTCTTACTTAGAAACGAAATGGTAAATGCCCTGAGTGACTTATATACACTAACCAAAAAGTGTAACAAAAAGATTAAGGCACTCAGCAGGCGCTGTGATGAGATTGAAGAGGTCAAGCTGAGTGACCTCTGATATCTTCTCCAGGACAACTCTGACTTGCATACCAACATGCAAATCTTACATAAGTTTGTCACGGAGGTTCAATCTGAGTCAAAGAAACTTAGAAAGGATATCACAATGTTACAGAGTCAAGGGAAGGGCTCAAATAGAAATAAACCCCATGCTGAGTACGCAAATACTAGTCAGCATAAACAATTCACTCAATGTGAGTGTTGTGGAAAAAGGGGACACACAAAGGATGTGTGTTGGCATAACAAGCGGACTGTCCAATGTGACTTCTGCGGAAGAAAAGGGCATACCACAAAAGTATGTTGGCATGCCCAACACAATAATGCTGACCATACTCAGTTCAACCCACAAAGGGTACCTTGTTGTGATTTCTGTGGTAAGCCAGGCCACATCATAAAAGTATGCCGTCACAAGTTAAAATATGATTTTGCACCTGTTTATACTAACAAGAAAGGACCCAAAAGGAATTGGGTACCTAAAAACGAATAGTTTAAACTGCAGGTCAGCTTGACATGCGTGGAGAAGTCAAAACTATGGTATATAGACAGCGCATGCTCAAGGCATATGACAGGTGATGAAACTCAGTTCATCACACTAGAGCTTAAACGAGGTGGAAGTGTAAGCTTTGGAGACAACAAGAAGGGTAAGATAGTCGGCTCAGGTACTATCGGAGGTAACCCAACTATTGAGTCTGTCTCCTTAGTTAAAGGCCTCAAATACAATCTGCTGAGTGTAGCTCAGCTTTGCAAGAGCGGCAGAAAGGTTGTATTTGATGATACTAAGTGTCAAATACTCGAGGGAAATACAAATGAATTAATTTTAACTGCTCCTCGTGTAGAAAATGTATACATGTTAAACTTAGAAAAACAGTTTTCTAAAAACATATGCTTAGTGTCTAAAGAGGACAACTCCTGGCTATGGCATAGAAGACTTGGGCATGTCAGCATGGACCTTCTTGCCAAATTAGCTAGAAAGCAATTAGTTGAGGGATTACCCAAATTAAAGTTTGAAAAAGATCAACTGTGTAAAGCTTGTCAGCAAGGCAAACAAACTAAAAAGTCATTTCATAGCAAAAATATTGTCTCAACCAAAAGACCATTGGAATTACTACACTTGGATCTTTTCGGACCTATCCAGCCACTCAGCTTGGGAGGTAAGAAATTTTCCTTGGTTATTGTAGATGATTTCTCTCGGTACACTTGGATCATCTTGCTGAGCAGCAAAGATGAAACTTTCGAGATGTTTACCACATTGATTAAAAAGCTTGAAAATGACAAAGACCTAAGAGTAGCTCACATTAGAAGTGACAATGGTGGAGAATTCAAAAACCAACAGTTTGATGAATTCTGTGAAACCAGTGGTATTGACCACAACTTCTCTGCTCCTAAAACACCTCAACAAAATGGGGTCGTTGAAAGGAAAAATAGAACCATTGTCGAAATAGCTAGGACAATGCTGAGTGAAAATAGGCTTCCAAAGTACTTCTGGGGTGAAGCTGTTCACACGGCATGTTACATACTGAATAGGGCTCTAGTTAGACTTATACTTAAGAAAACCCCATATGAGCTTTGGAAAGGACGAAAGCCCAACATTGGATACTTTCGTGCCTTTGGGTGTAAATGCTTTATACTCAATACAAAAGACAACCTTGCTAAATTTGATGCTAAAGCTGACGAGGCAATCTTTTTAGGGTACTCAACAAACAGTAAAGCATATAGAGTATTTAATAAAAGAACTCAGGTTGTAGAAGAGTCTGTACATGTTGAGTTCGATGAAACTGACCCTACATGTAAGTCAGCTCAGCCTGAAGAAGATGAACCAGGCTCAGCTTCCGCTGATCAACCAGAAGCCTCTATGTCAACTATACAGGAGCTGACCCAAGGTAAGCAAGAAATTGAAATATCATTTGGTGACCAATTTATTCCTGTAGAGATTGTAGAAACACCTCTTCCAAACGACTCAACACTGCCCAAGGAAATAAAGATCCCAAGAGGACATACAGAACAAGCCATTCTTGATGCCGCCAACAACAAATTAATGACCAGAGATCAGTTTAGAAAATACCTCAGCAATGTTGCATTTGTCTCAATACATGAGCCAAAGAACTTTGCTGATGCTGAGCAAGATGAATATTGGATCAATGCTATGCAAGAAGAGCTTGACCAATTCACCAGAAATGAGGTATGGGATTTAGTACCTAAACCTAGGAATCAAAAGCCCATAGGAACCAAGTGGGTCTTTAGAAATAAGCTAGATGAGCATGGAAATGTGATTAGAAACAAAGCTCGACTTGTAGCCCAAGGCTATAGTCAGCAAGAGGGTATAGACTATGGAGAAACATTTGCTCCTGTTGCTAGATTAGAAGCTATACGTATATTGTGTGCCTATGCCAGTTACATGAACTTTAAACTATACCAAATGGATGTAAAAAGTGCGTTTCTTAATGGATTTATAAACGAAGAGGTATATGTTAATCAACCTCCTGGGTTTGAAGATCCAAAATTTCCAAACCACGTTTATAAACTCAAAAAGGCCCTGTACGGCCTAAAGCAAGCTCCAAGAGCTTGGTATGAGAGGTTGACCAACTTCCTGCTGACCAGGAACTATGTCAGGGGAAAAGCTGACACAACATTGTTTATTAAGAAAAAGGGTAAACATACCCTACTTGCACAAATATATGTAGATGATATAATTTTTGGTGCTACTGACGAATCTTTGTGCAAAGAATTTAGCCAACAGATGCAAACTGAGTTCGAAATGTCCATGATGGGGAACTCAACTTCTTCCTTGGACTTCAAATCAAGCAAGGTAAGAATGGCATCTTTATAAGTCAGTCTAAGTACACCAAGGAAATGTTAAAGAAATTCAGCATGGTAGATTGCAAACCAATATCAACCCCCATGGGTACTGATACTGTCCTATGCAAGGATGAGAAGAGTAAGTCAGTTGATAGTAAACTCTATCGAGGTATGATAGGTTCTTTACTCTATCTCACTGCCAGTAGACCGGATATTCAATACTCAGTATGCTATTGTGCTAGATATCAAGCTGACCCCAGGGAATCTCATCTAACTGCTGTAAAAAGAATTTTTAGATACTTGCAAAGCTCAGTTGATGCAGGTCTATGGTATCCAACCTCAAATGACTTCACACTCATTGGATATACTGATGCTGACTATGGACGAGATAAGCTAGAACGGAAGAGTACTTCAGGAGGATGTCATTTCCTTGGAAGCTGTCTAGTATCTTGGTTCAGCAAGAAGCAGTCATCCGTAGTTCTGTCTACAACTGAAGCTGAGTACGTGGCTGCTGGAAGCTGTGTTGCATAAGTCCTATGGATAAAGCAACAGCTTGAGGATTACGGAGTCAAAACAAAGACAATAGAGATCAAATGCGACAACAAAAGTGCCATTGATCTATCTAAAAATCCAGTCCAACACAGCAGGATGAAGCATGTTAGCATAAGGCATCACTTCATCAGAGACCATGTACTAAAAGATGAGATCAAGCTGACCTACGTGCCAACAAATGATCAGCTTGCAGATATCTTCACTAAACCCTTAGCACGAGAACAATTCAACACACTAAGGGAAGCAATTGGTATGTCAAATCCACTCTAAATAATTTTGTATGATTGAATGATTGCTATACTGAGTGGAAATTTGAATGAATGTGCAAATGCCATGCTAAGTAAATTAACAATATATATCTACTCTCTATTAAGTTTAAAAATAGAAATAAACATTGTGTGGTTATACTGAGTAGATACAAATGTTGAGTAAATATCCCATGCTGAGTAGATAGATATATTGAGTCTTCATCTTATGCTGAGTAGAAGCACATACTGAGTGCTCAAACGTATGCTGAGTTATTTAGAGATAGACAAAACATTGACACTTAACATCACGAATGCTTCGAATTCTAGCAAAATCAAGTAAAAACCCACTCGCGTAAAATGAACCTACACGTGTAACCTCTGGCACCTTGGGAAGACGCACATTAATGGCAAATCCCATGCGCCGAAGATGTCATAAATGACAGAATTTTTGTCAGTTGAACGTCCCTAGGAAAAACGGCTAGTTAATGAATAAGGGCCGCCGTAAATCCATATAAAAAGTGGAAGAATCCCCACTCTTCATTCCTTACGCTTGTAATCTCCTGAAATCGAACTTCTCTCTCTCTAAAAACCTCAAAACCTTCAAAAATGGCTTCTGGCAAAGACAAAACCCCTAAAACTCAAACCTCGAATAAACCCACTCAGGCTGACCTCGCCGGTTCCTCACAACCAGTGAAAAGAACCATGATCAAGGTTCACAAAAAGGTTGCCAATATGGAGGTTCTAAAATGCCGATGGTTTTCTCCAAGCTTTGTCTCGTCTGAGAAACCATTCTGTGAATGGATCGAGAAGAACAAGTGGAAAGGTCTCTTCTCTCTTTCAGGAACAACCTATCCCAGGTTAGTACGGGAATTCTACTCGAATCTACGTGTTGATGCAGATGACTCTGACTATTTGGAGACCACAGTTAAAGGTCAGAAAATCATTGTAACCCCTGCCTATCTAGCCACCTTACTAGATTTACCAGATGAAGGAATTCAATTTAGAACGACGAAGGAGAAAGTGCCAAAAGACACAACTGAAAAGCTTAAGGGGTTCTGTAAACCTAAGGATCATAAGGGTGAAATACCCAGCACCTGTATGGGTAAAGAACAAAAGATGGTCCACTACATGCTGACCAACTTTATCTTCCCCAAACTCAGCTCAGCTTCATCCGCATCAAACTTCGAACAGTGCTTCATCTGGCACATGTTGACCTACACTCCGTTCAATCTTCCCGTCTTTCTAGTTGGAGCGTTTCAACGAAGTGGTAAGAAACTCCGCTTAGGCTCTCTCATTACAAAAATTATTCAGGACAAGCAAATAGAGATGGTGAATGAAACAAGTACATTAGGGAGTGAAATCACTGCAGTTCTACTAGATGGACTATTGTACAATCAACCCTTAAAGGGATATGAAGGAGTTGGAGATGCTGAAGAAGATGAAGAAGCTGAACAACCTGAAATTGAGCTCGAAACTGAGCCTGCAAGAGATGTTGAGGCTCATGCTGAGTCACCTGAGACAGCTCAGCCTGAGAGGAGGAAGAAGAGGAAGGTTGTAGAAACCTGCTCAAAAGACATTCATGCTGTCCCAAAGAAAGTAAGTCTTTCATCAAAAGAAAAAGCTAAAGCTGACAAGGCTAAGAAGCAAGCTGAGTTAGCTGAGAAAAGAAAAAGGCAAGAAGAGCCTGAGGATGAGGAAGAAGAAACTTCAGAATCCCCCTTAAAGAAAAGGAAAAAGGGTAACTCCTTAAAGATAGTGGAAGCTGTCCCACTAGCCTCTACTCAACTTGAAGGTCATGGAACTGACCAAGAAAATGAAGCTGTAGAAGAAACTGAGCAACATGTTGAGCACCAAGAAGCTAATACTGAGCAGGAAAAATATCCCAATATTGAGAAATCTCAGGATGATGCTGAGCAGAGAGAAAAAGAAAATAATGTTGTTGAGGGTCCTGTTGAGCAACTTGTAGAAGAGGAGACAGTTGCTACTAAGTCCAGTGAAGGTATTCGAACTGATCATTCACCACCAAGAGCTGAGACACGGCGAAGACTCAAAAAGAAAGCGCAAAAGCAAATTGATCTCATGGACGACTTTCCCATTGATGAGCTTGAAACTGACCTCTCTACAATCCAGTTCCAGTACTTCTCAAATGAAACTGAGTCACCACCAGAAAATCCAGCAGAAAAACAAGCCTCTGTTACTCAGGATGAGGAACAAGCCAAAAACCCTGCAGATCCAATTCAAACTACTCAAGTTGAGCCAACTCCTGCCTCAACTCCACCTCCAACACAATATGTTGATGACTCAGCTCATCCAATCAATCAAAGTCCAGGTACCAATCAAGGTACTCAATATGGCAGAGAACCAACTCCTCCACCACCATCAAACTCTATACCAGCCTCTGAGTCTAATACTGCTAAGTTTGCATACTTGAATGCTACTGAGTCTGGCCGACGTGTCATTGCTTCTGTCCAGTCCTTGCTTCAAGATTTCAATGCTACTCAAGCTGATGGTCACCAATCTACTCAAACTGAGTCCTCCCACCTGTCAAGTATTACTCAGCTTCTGAATGAACTTCGAGGACTAAAGGATCTGGTTAGCGTTATCACTACGGTTCAAACTCAGCAATCGAATCAAGGGCAAATAGCAAAACTGACTGAAGTAATACTTACAATAGCCACCCATATGAATTCGCTTGAAGGCAAAATTCACCAACTGTCAGAAGTCAATCCAGGGTATGCCACTTCCACTGAGCTTCAAAGCTATTTTGCTAAGCTAACAGCGGAACTGACCACCTCCAGCACAACTGCCAATCCTGAGTCTGCTACATCTACTGAGTTGCAAGACTGCTTTACCAAGCTGAATGCTGAGCTAACCAAATCAAGTCCACTCGGCAATGCTGAGTTTTCCACCTCTGCCGAACTTCAACAATGCTTCACCAAGCTTCATACTGAGCTGACCAGTACACGTGACTTAGTATCCTCCTCTTCTCAGTGTACTATTGACCAATTAAGTGAAGCAGTCAGACTACTCAACATCGACAGAGCCCAGATGGATGTTGATCCAATCTCCAACACTGAACTCATGAGATTTTCACAAGCTATCATGAAGGCAATGCGCATCAACAATGCCCAGTGTATGTTTTATGATTCTGCTCTGCTAAAACTGTTCCATCAAGCTTTTGGTCAGCTCACAAGCTCACTCACCTGCCTGAGCAAATCTCATGAATACCTCCTCAGCATGATCAGCAGCTCCCTTCGGGTTCCTAGGCATATCCAGGATGATAGTGTACCAGTCATTGATGGCTTGGGTGAAAGTACCAAAAGGCTTCGGCGCTACTCCCATTATCTCTCCTCTGCAGCACGAAATGAAACCTTCCTCTACAAACCCGATGATGGAAAAACGGGGGAGACAAGTCAAGGAGGAACTCAGCGTCAAGGAGGAACTCAGCCTCAGCCTGCAGGTAATGCTTCTGGAAGCAAAGAGAAAGAGAAAGGCAAAGGAATTGCCCAAGCTGATCACTCGGCTCAGAAACAGAAGAAGTAGAACTAGCTCAGTCAATATCTAGGACTTAGCTTTATAATCATGTCTTTAAATATATGTGTTTTTGAATTTGTGTTTTGAATTTAAAAGGTCAATATATTATGAGTATTAATTTCCTTCCCGACCTGACTAAATTTTGAACAAACAAATCAAGAAGTTAAAAACACTTAGTATGCATTAACACCAAAACAACTTATGCAATAAACTGAGAAATAACATACTTCTAATATTTTTGAAAAACTGACTTTAATCCAGACAAGCTCAAATCTAAAACCAAGTCAGTATACACAAATGTCTTAAAACTAATTCAATTAAACATTGGAAGGTTTAGAACTAAGTTAAGACAATATGTGCAACCCTTACGGGGGAGTCATTCCAAAAATATCAATCATGGGGTAACTTATAACTGAGTTCCATAATTATGTATTTTGCCAACATCAAAATGGGGGAGTTTGTTGACACACCTTTCCACAAGATTTTGATTTGACAAAATCATCCATGATTAAGAGGCAATTAAATTTAAATGCTTTGATTTAATTGTACTAATGAGTTTGTTCAATATTGAGTGCAAAAATATATACAAAGTAAAAGACAGGGCAAAAGTCAGCATAAGCAAAGCTGAGTGGAAAGCAACTCAGCATGACAGAATGGAATCTGAGTGGAGTAAAACTCAGAAGCAAAACGAAGCTGACTAAAGTTGAAGATTTCTTTAGAAGCGGTTACACAACGGAGCTAATCAAGTATGCACTCAGCTTAGAAGTCGAACATCCGAAGATTACGAAGAAAGCTGAATATCAGTCAGGACAGCATGAACGATCCGTTCACTAAAGGACAAAGTCTGCCAATCTTCTGCACCAATAATTGGAACCTCGAAGACACCTAAAAGACTAATTCCGAGAGTCATGGGACGCTAGATTATTGGTAAAAGACAACTGGCACAAAAAGACAAGCCAGACGCAAGAAGACAAACCTGACGCCTGAAGAAAACAGTGAAAGGGAATGGCAGAGCAGTCTGAAGACTGACCAGAAATTGTTCCCCAAAAGAGCCGTTTTGGTGTTAACGGTAACAACAATTCAAAGGATCCAAATCTGCAATTTCCTTCTATAAAAGGACAATGAAGAACCTTGGATCACCACCGAAGCATCAAAAGAAAAATAAAAAGAGAGAAAATTCTGAAAGCACTCAAATACAAAAAGATCTTACACCCACCTTTCTATTCTCTGTGTAAATGCTAGATTGATTGTTGTATAATCATCTAAAGTGTTCTTTAGCATAAAAAGAACAAGTCTGTGATCAATAAGAATATTGAGAGTGTTAAGCTGAGTGCTTGGTTGTAAGCATTCAGTGGTATAGAAATCTAGGTGCTGGGTTGTAGCACTTAGTAGGAGTTGAGTAGACGAATAGAGGAAGGTACTCTTGCATATTCAACTGCCTTGTAATTGGTTTGTGCTCTACCATTAAAGAGCTCAGTATTGGATTCAAAAAGCCCGGAGGACTCTGGGGACTGGACGTAGGCAGAGATGCCGAACCAGGATAAGTGATACTGAGTAATCTCTGAACTCTCTTTTATATTGTATGTGTTGTTTGCTATATTTACTCAGCATATAAATTGCCTAAGCTGACCTTGAGTAAATAAGTGGTGCTGAGTTAAGAAGCTGACCTCCAAGAGTGTCAATTCTCAACTCACAAGAAAACAACTTTAGTCAACATCTGACTAAAGCTGTCTTTAAACATATCTCACCAAGCTGACCAAAAAGCTGAGTTAATAAACTCTCAAAATAACTTCCAGTCGGCTTAATTAAAATGCGAAAAAGTTGTATTAGTTCCTAACCCCCCCCCCCTTGGAACTAATTACCAGGGACCAACAGTTATCTCATTCCTATTCTCATTTCTTAGTGTCTTTTAACCCAACCAAACACCCCCTAAATTTAACATTGAGCTAGAAAGTGTAGAAAAGATTGAACATCCCAATTAAGTTGGCACTCTAGAACTCAACCATGACAAACTAGGCTCAAATTTTATTAAAAAAAAATAATAATAAGATATACTTATCTGAAACTTAGAGAAATTTAAAAGCTTTCAAACAGTAACTACAACGGTCAACTACATTTTTCCTCTTTTAAACAACTTACCTTTAGTTTATCTCTCCTTTCTTATCTGCATCACCCATCCTTCATCTTTCATGCGTCCAGGGTAGAGAAAGTCTCCTTCCATATCATCTATCTATATGTGATTCAATAAGACAATCATTGAAGAGATTTAGTTACACCTGTTTGCAGCAATCATAATCGTAATAATTGGCATTGGATTTTCTTTTACTTTTCTGCTAATTCCCTTTTTTCCCATCAGCTGTGTGTGCTAATGTTTTGTCTTCCTTCTATAAATAGTTTGATTTCTTTCCTTTAAATGTATGAGAAATACAGTAAGAAATTAACTTTCTTAACTCATTCAACTGTCTCATGGTATCGGAGAAAATATTTCGCTAAAACTCTTATAGATAATCATGGCCAACATCAATAATAACCGACCACCATTAAGAGTAGAAGACACACTAGGAAGTCCTTACTTCCTTTTTGTAAATGAGACTTCAACATTATCTCTGGTTTCTCACATCCTCACAAGTCCAAATTACCACCAATAGTCTCACTCGGTGAAGGTGGCTCTCATGTCAAAGAGCAAGTACTCATTTGTTGATGGCACAATTCGAGCAACAAACACAATTGAGCTACTATATGAAACCTGAAAAGGTTGTAATACTATGGTAATTTTATGGCTGATGCACGCAGTTTCCCAATTAATTGCTCAAAGCATTATATGGCTAGACAAAGCCTTTGATATTTGGACATGTCTACATGATAGATATGCACAATAAGATTCATCGAGGATCTCAGATTTGAAGAAGGAGATTCACAATTTGAAGCAAGGTGACCTAAGTGTGACATAATATTATACCAGACTGGAGATTTTTTTATGATGAGCTTCTCAACTTAAGGCCATTACCAAAATGCCCTTGTGCTTCAGCTTGCAATTGTGAAGCGTTTATGACCCTACGAGAACAACAAGATGGAGATCATATAATTATGTTTCTCCAAAGCCTGAATGATCAATATTCTACAGTTTAATCACAAATATTTCTCCTAAAACCACTTCCCGGCTCAATAAATTCTTTCCACTTTCAATACAAAATGAAAGACAATTGAACCACTCCATAAATCCCTTTACCAACATAGACAACACACCTTTTGCAGGTTACACAAACACTCAAAGCAAATACTCAAATGATAGTTCCAATATCAAAAACAAAGAAAATCATATAACAATAAGACTAATTTGTTATGTATTTATTATGGAGGAATATGACACACAAAAGATATCTTCTACAAAAAAGCATGGATATCCCCCAAACTATGGCAATTGATCCAGAAACTATAACAAAAATTATAGCGCCATTCTAGAGATATACTTGGGAAATAAAGATGATTGTCATTCCGTGTAACCAGGAACAGATCAATTTGTTCTTACCAAAACTTAATATCACCAGTTGATATCTTTGCTTCCTCAAACGTCCACATCCAAGGCCATAAGCATAAATAGTAGTGCAAATGATTTTGTCAAACCAGACACATGTCTTATCATTGATACATGAGCAACATATTGTATTATCTGTGATAAAAGATATTATAGTGTTCATTTTATTTCAGTTGCGTTAATTTAATTTAATTTCAGTAAAAAAAAGCAGGGCCTTAGTCACACTTGTCATATTAAACAATGTCTTATGACATTGATGTTAAATAAATAAAAAAAAGTCAAAGGTAAGTTTTTAGTTTATATGATGACAGATTTTGTTTAGATTTCGGTCATTGAAATGTAATTAGTATGACAGTTGATTATGAATTTATTGTCGTTGTATACATTATTTTTTTTTTTTTTGGTAGAAAAGGAAAAGAAAAACGAATAACAACAAACTACCCAGGAATTAGCCTAGGGAAGCTAACCCCAATCCTATCTTCTAAGAGAAGATGAGAGATGAAACTAGGGGAAACAGGAAGGGTAGTAACGCCTAACGTCCCTTCATGGCCCGCCGCCGCCAAGCGATCAGCAACACGATTCTGCTCTCTAAAAATGTGTCTGAACTCTACGAACTCAAAGGAGGAGCAAAGCCTTATAATAGCTTTGATGAGGTTGCGACTGCTAAGACCCATAGAATGATTCTCAGAAATCATTTTGATTGCTTCCAAATTATCAGACTCCACAGAGAGCCTCTTAACACCCAGCCTTTTAGCAAGATTGATTCCAGTAAGAATAGCCCAGAGCTCCGCAGAAAAGGAAGAACCCAACCCTAAATTCTGGGAGAACCCAGAAAGCCAGACGCCCCCTACATCTCTAAGCACACCTCCAGCCGCAATCTTACCGTTACTGAGGCAGGAACCATCAGTATTCAGCTTCACAACCCCCTCTCTTGGCCTGCTCCATCCCACGAGATGGACATCACAACACTGAGAGGCTCTGGCAAGGGACTCTCCTTTGAAACTATCGATAATAGAGAAAAGTTTTTTCGAGAAGAAATCAGCTAAGTTTGTCATAAAAACAGTTTTATCTCCAAAAATCTCCTCATTTCTCCATTTCCAAACTTGGTGACAGATAATAGCAAAGAAAATGTCACCATGCTCCATGTATGGAAGCAACTTTCCTCTAACACCATCAGAGAACCAGTCGACCTCAGAATGTGCCATGAAGGAAGAGAAAATATGGTGTGGGAGAATTTTCCTCCAAACCTCTTTACTATTAGAGCAATCTCTAAGAGCATGGCACAAAGTCTCAACATGACCTCTGCATCTACTGCAAGCTCCAGAATCAGTCAAGTGCCTTCTGTGCCTATCCGAATTAGTAAGAAGCCTGTCCTTAACACCCAGCCACAGGAAACTCCTAATACGGAAAGGAACTTTAAGGGTCCAAATCGACTTCCACACATCCGAGGGAGGATCGGATCTAAAGAGAGAGAAAGCTTCAAAGGCCGATTTGCAAGAATAAACTCCATTGTTAGTCAGCGCCCAACAGTGCCTATCCAAGTCTTCCTCTTGATTACTCACCTTCACTCCCCGCATTCTAAGGAGAGTCTCAAGGCTAAAGAAAGTATCAAACTTTGACCAGATCCAGTCCCCTTCCGAGTCAACCACATCGGCAATCCTCCAGTTGCGTATATCACTAGGCGGGGGGGAAGAACACACCTCAATTAACGGTTTATCCCCAATCCAGTTATCAAACCAGAAACTAATGGACTTACCATTCCCCACCTCCAGGCCAACTCCCGAGCAGAACTCATCAAACACAGCACTAAGTCCTTTCCAGAGGAAGGAACAATTAGCAACTCTCTCTTTCGGGCCCCCGAAGATTTTGTCTTTCCGATACTTACCACAAAGGAGGCGAACCCAAAGAGAGGAGGGGTTTTGCCACATACGCCAAAGGAGTTTCATTAATAAAACTTTATTATTGTCCTTTGCTTTCCTAATACCCAGACCCCCAGAATCTTTAGGCTGGCAAACCTCACTCCAAGGCACAAGATGGATCTTCCTGCCCTCCGCAGCTTCCCCCCACAGGAACCTACGGTTAATCTTGTCAAGATCATTAAGCACAGGATCCGGAAGCTTACAAGCCTGCATGATGTGATTGGGAGCAGCACAATTAACAGATTGAATTAACGTGAGGCGGCCAGCGAGAGACAGAGTCTTGGCTTTCCAAGTGGCACACTTCGAATTAGCTTTATCCAAAGTCTCTTTGAAGGAGCCTTTAGACACACGCTCACTATGGAGGGGAACGCCCAGATACTTCCCAAGAGAATCAGTAAGAGGAATACTTGAGAGATCACTTAATCTCTTACAGACTCTCTGATTCATATTCTTAGAGCACATCATCCTAGATTTCTGGATATTAAGCTTCTGCCCAGAGGCCGAACAAAAACAATCCAGAATATCCATAATGACTCTCAACTGCTCCTCATTACCCTCAAGAAAGATAAGGACATCATCTGCAAAGAATAAGTGAGTCACCTGGGGACAGAAGCTGTTGATCGCCACAGGGTGGAAACTCCCATTATCAATCGCATCCTGAATCAGGTGAGAGAGCCTCTCCATAGCAATAACAAAAAGGAAAGGGCTCATAGGATCCCCCTGACGGATTCCTCTGCCCGGGGAAAATTCCTCCGACATATCCCCATTGACCATAACTTGAAACACAGGAGAAGAAATACATACCTTAATTAAACTTCTCCAGCTTTCCGGGATTCTAGCTCTCTCAAGGCTCTCCATCAAGAAATCCCAATTAATTCGATCATAGGCCTTCTCTAAATCCAGCTTCAGAGCCACAATGCCTTTCCTCCCCTTCCTAATCTTCATCGTGTGGACCATCTCTTGGGCGATCACCACATTATCCATCATTTGTCTACCAGGCACAAAGCTACCCTGATTCTGACAAATGATCGCAGGAAGAATGCGACGGATTCTATTAGCCACAATCTTTGTAACAGTTTTGTAAAGAACATTACAAAGACTGATAGGTCTCATATGCAAAAAGGAAGAAGGCTTATCAATCTTAGGAATCAGAACCAGGAGGGTTCTATTAACCAGCTCAATATCCTTCGAACCACTGAACACCCCCAAGACAAAATTATAGATGCCTTCCTTCACTACATCCCAATGCTTATGGTAAAAGCCCGCCGGAAGACCATCAATCCCAGGAGCTTTAGAAGCCCCAATGCTGAAGATAGCTTGGTCAATCTCTTTTCGGGAAATAGGTTGAAAGGCCTCCTGACTACAATCCTCACTGATTAAAGGAAATGTAGCAATAGAGTGAGCCCTCTCCAAAAGAACAGGTTCCTCTTTGAACAGCTCTCTGTAGAAATCCAGGGCTAAGTTCCGAATAACCTCATCTTCATAAACCCAATCACCATTAGAATCCTTAATGGCCTCAATTCTATTTCTCTGCCTTCTGATCAGGGTAGAGAGATGGAAGTATTTGGTATTACGATCCCCATCTCTAATCCAGGACTTCCGAGACTTCTGGAACCAAAGGAACTCCTCCTGCCTAAGCACAGCCTCCAGCTCCTTCTGAAGGGTTCTGAGGAGGCCCTCAAGGCTATGATCAAACCTCCCCTCCAACCTGCGTTGAATGCCCTCCATCCTCTTTAATAACTTGTTCTTCCTTCTGATAATATGCCCAAACACATTCCTATTCCACCCCTGCACCTTATTCCTGAACCCTTCAACAGCTTGCAGTACATACGAATGAGGTCTCCAACTCTCATGAACGAACTCTTAAGATGACAGTCTTTTTACATTAATACTCTAATATTATATCAAACGAAATTTTTTTATTTTAGTATGTGGCATATATGCTAATTTCTGTTGTTTATGTCTTTCATTATCATGTACATATAACCAAAGCAGTTTTACAAATACCAATCTGTTCTTACACCAAAATAGGCATAATTTGCACACAAAAAGTTGTAATATGTGAGCAAATCTCTCTCTCTCTCTCTCTCTATATATATATATATATATATATATATCCACAAATCTGTTCTTACACCAAAAATTGCACAATTTGCACATACAAATTTACCAAAAATATCATAATGTATATAAACTGTACCACAAATCTGAGGCTGCCATGTAACATTATTTGAGGCTGTCATAGAACATTTACCGTGCGATATCCAATTATCATAAGTTTTCATAATTTCGTTGCAGATTACATGATCCTTAATGACCTCAATACTACCATCTCTAATGTTACAACATTTTATGCAAAGGCAGAAAATATAGTTTGGATTCAGAAGTATTATGAGATGCAAAATTCAAAAAATCTTCTAATATTATTCTAACTTGTTATAATCTTCTATCAATCATCTTCCATGATTTATCCATCTTGAATAAATACAAATTTATAATCAGTTGTAATATAACCTATTATGGACACTCAATTTTACATGTATAGGGTTGAATTTATAGGCAACAACATCTACACACATACACAAAAAGTATACATGACTTGAATGTCCATAAAAAAGAACAAGCTTCAAACAATTAATATGACAGACACATCAACAAATTCTTATCAAACAATTATATATCTTGAAAAATCTTCAATCAACACATATAGTCAAACATTTCATATTATATACATAAATCCAATCAATAATATATGTCCATGCAAATGTATATAAACTAAATAAACAAATAAACAAACAAGAAATAAATAACGACATACCTAAAAGAGGTAGAGAGAAAAGAAGAAGAATATTATTCCTGTATGTACTGCTGATAAAAGAGCAGCTATTTATACAATTAGGTTTGGGTTTTGGCTAATTACAGTATAACTCCCTCAACTAATATTATTCTCTAACACCCCCTCCTCAAGATGAAATACTTTTCATCTTGCCTTTCACAACTGTGTTGTTACTGGAGTTATTTTCATTTGCAGTCAAAGAAAAAGAAACATCTGCACTGTGGTACAAATGCATTTGATGCAAGGCTGAAGCCATCTGAGCTCCTGTAAGAGGCTTTGTCAACAAATCGGCAAGCTGATTAGCAGAAGTAATATACAGAATATGTATAAATCCTACCTCCATATAGTGTCTAACAAAATGACAATCGATTTCCATGTGCTTCATCTTCTTGTGGAAAACAGGGTTGGCTGCTATATATATTGCAGCTTGACTGTCACAAAATAATGTGATTGGTAGTTGGGGTGCAACATGAAATTCAGCCAATAAATATGCCAACCATTTCAATTCGCAAGATGTGATTGACATAGCTCTATATTATGCTTCTGTGGAACTTTTGCTAATTGACCCTTGTTTCTTTAATTTCCAAGACACAAGGCAAACTCCCACAAACACACAATAGTCTGTCACTGATCGTCTACCCTAATCGGAATCACAATAGCCTCTCATTTGAGATAAATCAGAATTGACTGTGTAATACAGACCCACCGTAATAGTGTCCTTCAAATATTTCACAACATGCTTGGCTGCCTCCATTTGAATACAAGTAGGGATGCTCATGAACTGACTCAATTGTTGTGTATAAAAGCAATATCAGGCTTGGTAAAGCCTAAATATAGTAATCTCCCAACTAATCTTCTATAGCTCTCTAGTTTGTCATAAATAGGAGATTCTTCATCTAACTTTAACCCCATATGAAAAGGATTATCAACACTGTGAGCTTCACTCAAACCAACATCCTTGATCAAATCCCTTATATATTTCGACTGTGAAATAAACAACCCTCTATCAGACCTAGCCAGTTCAACACCAAGGAAAAATTTAACCTCCCCAATATCCTTTATAGTAAAGCTTGCATCCAAAGCTTTTTTAACTTCTTCAATTAGCATCATGGAAGTGCCAGTGATTAACACATCATCCACATAGACTCCAAGTGCAAAAAAATTATCATCTTCAGTTTGTTTGGTAAACAAACAATAGTCATGAACAGACTTTACAAATCCCAACCGTAAAAGCTTTTCTGAAAATGCTTTGTTCCATTGTCTCCCGGCTTGCTTCAAACCATACAAGGACTTATCAAGCCTGCACACAAGATTAGAATTAAAATTGATATACCCCTCTGGTGGCTGCATATATAGTTCTTCTTCAATAGAACCATGCAGATAAGCATTGTTGATTTCAATCTGTTGCATTGGCCAACCATTCGTAGTTGCCACTATAAGAAACACCCTTACTGTTATGATTTTAGTGACTGGAGAATAGCTATCATGGTAATCTACACCAATTTGCTAATCATAACCTCGAGCAACTAATCTTGCTTTGTATCGTGCAACTGATCCATCTAGAGCATATTTAATCTTAAAAATCCACCTGAAAGTAATTGTACATTTACCATGTGGCAATTGCACCATTGTCCAGGTTTTGTTTTTCTCTAAAGCAACAATCTCTTCTGCCATAGCTTTTTCCCATTGAGGTTGCCCTTTTGCTTCTTTATAACTTATTGGTTCATGCTCTTTACTCATATAAACCAAAAAATCTTGGTAATTAATGCTATATTGAATAATATTTTCATCATGAGTCACTTGATTGGCAATAAAATCTTGTAACAATGAAGGTTTTTGAGTGACCCTGGTAGACCTCCTTACTGAAAGTTCATTTGCATCAGCTGGCATATTGTCATCAGTTGTTGATGAATCAGTTCTGATAATATCTGATGAAGGCATTTGAGGTGTATTTTCTACTGAATAATCATCATTTTGAGCATTGTGAAAAGGACTAGGAGTCTGCGAAGATATGCTTTCTTCAGTATCAAAAATACCTTGATCATTATCAAGCAAAGACTGAAACAATACGGGTGATGTTAGAGGCATGTCATGTACTGAAACAATAGTGTTAGAGAAATAAGGAAAAATATGCTCATTGAAATGAACATCTCTGGACACAACAAACAGTGAGTTGTCATGTTATACATCTTCCATCCTTTTTGCCCAGTTGAGATCCTAACATAGATACATTGTTCAGATCGATCATCAAATTTTCCTCTCTGAGGATTGTTGTTCAGCACATATCCTTGGCAACAAAAAATCTTCAAGTCTCTCAAACTTGGTTCCTTCCTATATAATAGAAAATGAGGAGATTTCCACTGCAACACCTTAGTCGGATATATATTGAGAAGTGTAGTGGCATATAACATAGCTTCACCCCAAAATTTAACAGACAATCCCCTTTACTTGAGTAATGCCCTTACCACATTAGTAAGACTTCTATGTCTCCTTTCTACCACCCCATTTTGCTGAGGTGTGTACACACAAGTTTTCTAATGTGTGATACCATGTTTTGCAAACACTAACTGTGTTGAATGCCCCACAAATTAGGTCCCATTATCACTTCTAACTGTCTTGACTTTAGTGTGAAACTGAGTATGAAACATAGTAATAAAACCATCAAGTAATCTTGGCACTTGCTCTTTTTGTTTAAATAAAATAGTCCATATCACACGGGAAAAATCATCAACTATAGTCAACATATATCTATCACCACTAATAGATGTTTGTTTGTAAGGCTCCCAACAATCAACATGAATCAGGTCAAACACTTGCAAGGTCTTAATGGAACTTAATCCAAAAGGATTTCTAATTTGTTTAGCTCTTAAGCAAACATCACAATCAGCAAAACTATTGATAGAACTCTTAGGCAAGTTAAAAACATGTGACAATTTCTCATGTGAGATATGCCCCTAACGTTTATGCCATAATTCGATATCAACATTATTATTTATAACGGATAAAGACAAATCAGTTTGGCTTATAATGGTTTGAATTACATTCTTATCAAAAGAATCTTTAGTAAGATAATATAGACCTCTCTTTAATCTTCCAACCGCTAACCGTTGATTAAAATTTCGGCCCTGCAAGAGACAGTATGTGGCCCAAAAACATACTGAGACGCCTTGATCATGTAGCAGTTTACTAACTGACTTCAAATTGTATTTGAATTTGGGAACATAAAACACATTCAATAATTTGAAATTCTCAGCAAATAATACTTCTCCTTTATTACTGACTATTTGAGCCTCACCAGTTGGTAAAAATACTCTCTTAGGAACATCTAATTTGACTATATTCCTCAATAAATCAACATTATATATCATATAAGTTGTTGCTCCTGAATCAATTATCCATTCATCAATTCTAGGAGAACAAGAGCCAAAACTGTTACCTACACATGCCCCTGCAAATGCTGAAAACTCTTGTGGAAGATAATCCTGTGTTGTTTTCCCTTTGAGTATCCTTTGTACTTCTCTATGCACAAAATCGTCCACTGGAGAAAACTCTTGTTGCTTATGAGACATATGTGCCTGATGATTAACTGGAGCTGGACCTGTAACTCTCTTTCCTTTAAACCAATCAGGATATCCTTTAATATGAAAACATTCACTCTTCACATGTCCTCCTTTCCTGCAATAAGAACAAAATTTCTCCTCCTTGCTTTTCACTGAGGAATTAGCATTATTACTCAGATTGCCACCATTATTACTACGATTAGCATTTCTAGTTTTTTTATTACTGAAATTTTGGCTTCCAGTTGTTAAATTCACAAAATCATTCTGAACAGAAGCAATGAAATTAGGATTTCTATGCTTTTCGATACGTATAAGCATCGAATAAGCTCTGTTGACTGGAGGCAGAGGATTCATCAACAATATTTAATCTCTCACATGATCAAACTCAGGATTTAATCCAGATAGAAATTGCATAAGTTGCTCTTCCTAGACCTGTTCCTGTACTAATTTCCTTGCCTCATAAGAACAAGCAATTGGAGGCTTCACAATAGCATATTTATCCCACATTTGTTTCATTTTATTGAAGAAATCAACCATAGACATACCTCCTTTATTCAAGCTACAGATCTCATGACGCAATTGAAAAATCGATGGTCCATTGCTCTCGCCATATCGTTCCTCCAGATTCGTCTATAATTTTCTGACCGTCGGTGCGTAGAAGAACACATCAGCTAAATCTCTGGACATCGCATTTATAATCCATGAAAAAACAAGATCGTTCTCCAATTTCCACTTCTTATATGCATTTGAGGTCTTATCTGTCGGTTCTTCATCTTGAAGAATATGATTTGACTTGCGTTTGGCACTCAGAGCGAGCAACATCGATCTCCACCATGGTATGTAGTTCGATCCATTCAAAATCGTGCTGACAATAACAAGTTCGGGATTATCATTGCTATTGTTGACAGTTGATGAATTCGAGTTTGAATTCATTGTTGAATCGCCTTCTCTTTCTCTGGAATTTGAGTTGCGATTAGTATTGGAATTGCTACTTTCAGATCTCTCTTCGGATTCACTCAAATCTTCTTCTCTTATATTCTGACTGGAATTCAACGCATCAACATATGATTTGCGCTTTCTAGTCATGATAAATCTCAATAATGAGTATCAAATGATCTGCCATTATTGCTCTGATACCATAAAAGAGGTAGAGAGAAAAGAAGAAGAATATTATTCCTGTATGTACTGTTGATAAAAGAGTAGCTATTTATACCATTAGGTTTGGGTTTTGGCTAATTACAATATAACTCCCCCAACTAATATTATTCTCTAACAATACCTCTATATGTGTCCTTATCAAAACATTCACAATAAAGCCCAGTAGCACTAAACCTTTTTCAAAACATCCACTAAAGTATAAGCAAACATATTATAAACGAAACCCATAACTTAATTCTATATACGGAACATCTAAGAATGGTACATTAACATTTGCACTAATATCTGTAACAAAACCCAATATTACTTACCCAGATGAAGTATATATGAGAATGACCAGAGAAGAAGACTTCAGAAACCCAAAGGCAGATGCCAGAAATAGAGATGGAGAGACCAGAGGCTCTGAAGATGAAAGAAAACCAAACATTACTTACCATTTCACACACTTAAAATTTGAACCCAACATAACTTTAAAAAACAAACAAACATTACTTACCCAGATAGAGTCTATTTGATAATGACTAGAGAAGAAGATGTCGGAGATGGAGATGGAGAAGCTAGAGGGAACTGGAGATGAAAGGACCCACAATTAATAATTCTGCACACTAAATATTTGAACCTAAATTACTTAAGAAAACCCAACATAACTTACCCAGATGGAGTGGATTAAGAATGATAAGAGAAGAAGACGACTTGCTAGAGATGGAGAGGGAGAAATTGGAGGTATCGCCTTACTTTCAGAGGAGAGATTTAAATTAACTGAACTGAATATTACTGGACTGAACTAAACTTACTTATACTGAAATTAAGTAAAAAAAAGAACAGAGCCTAAATATATTGCCATCTTAATGTCTATAATTTGACAGAATTAAATAGAAAAATAGTTATCGTACCTGTATTACAACGACAGACTTCAAAACAAAATCTATCGTAATGATTCCAAAAAAAAGAAGTCGATTTTTTACTCATAATAATGATATATTATTTAAGGATCTTGTCAATAGAACTTAATCTAATTGGTGGTTACTATTAAATTTTCCATCATCTTAATAGTGGTAACATGATATTAGAAGTAAAATTACATTTTAATATCATGATTAGTAGTTTTTTTTTTTCATCTTACTCTTTGTTTATATATTTTTTGGGTGGAATTCTAATGGGGTAGCCTACCATATTATGGAAATTTGATTTTGAAAAAGTTTTTATGTAGAATAGGGTGATGTATTTACCGTTGATTATGTTGAACTAGTATTCATTCATGATCATCTTGAAGTATATGATTGAATATCAACAGAAATTCTTAAGTATATATATAAGACGAATTATCCAATCTTGGCCATTGAGTTGGTAGAAAAAAAGAGCTTTGATTTCACTTATAGAGTCAACACAACACAACACTCTTTCAAACAAACATTGAACTCCTCAAACACAACACCACTCTGTCAACTCTCACCCTTCCCCTTTTCTATTTCTCTCTCTACATTGCTGCTGCTTTCATGGCGGTTTTCAAACTTTACCTTCTTTACACTTTCTTTATCCTCCTCATCGCTATCCCACTTACTCTTTCACTCTCCTCTTCTTCTTCTTCAGCAGATGTTGTGCTCTTGCTAGGAAAGATCAAAGCTTCATTTCAAGGTAATAATGAAAATCTATTACTTTCCTCATGGAACTCTTCTGTTCCTTTATGTCAATGGAGAGGCCTCAAATGGGTATTCTCAGATGGTTCTCCTTTATCTTGTACTGACCTTTCTTCTCCTCAATGGACTAATCTTACACTCTATAAACACCCATCTTTGCACTTGCTTTCTCTTCAGCTTCCTTCTGCTAATCTCACTGGTTCAATCCCTAGAGAAATTGCTGAGTTCTCTATGCTTCAAAGTTTGTATCTTAACATTAACTCACTTACTGGAACTATTCCTCTTGAGCTTGGTTACAGTTCTTCACTCTCTGATATTGATTTAAGTCAGAATTTGATTACTGGGGCTTTACCTGCATCTATTTGGAATTTGTGTGATAGGTTAGTTTCTTTTAAGATTCATGGTAATTCACTTTCTGGGTCTCTTCCTGAACCTGCATTGCCTAACTCTACTTGTAAGAATTTGCAGTTTATTGATTTGGGTACCAACAATTTCTCTGGGATATTTCCTGAGTTCTTGACCCGGTTTCAAGGGCTTAAGGAGCTTGATCTTTCTGATAATCTGTTCTCAGGTTCAATTCCTCAGGGTTTAACTGCTGTAAACCTTGAAAAATTGAATCTTTCACATAATAACTTTAGTGGGGTTTTGCCTGTTTTTGGTGAATCAAAGTTTGGAGTGGAGGCTTTTGAAGGGAATGATCCTAGTCTTTGTGGTTTACCTCTAAGAAGTTGTACCGGGAATTCGAGATTGAGCTCTGGTACTATTGCTGGTATTGTGATTGGATTGATGACTGGAGTTGTAGTTTTTGCCTCATTGTTGATTGGTTATATGCAAAACAAGAAGAGGAAAGGAGCAGAAGAGAGCGAAGACGAGTTAGAGGATGAAGAAGATGAAGAAAATGGGGGTATAGGAGGCAATGGTAGTGGTGAAGGAAAGCTAATTTTGTTTCAAGGAGGTGAGCATTTGACATTGGAGGATGTTCTAAACGCGACTGGACAAGTTACGGAGAAGACTACTTACCGGACTGTGTATAAGGCGAAGCTTGGTGATGGAGGGACAATTGCTTTGAGGTTGTTAAGGGAAGGTAGTTGCAAAGATAGGAGTTCATGTGTAACAGTAATAAAACAGTTAGGGAAGATTCGACACGAAAATTTGATTCCTTTGAGAGCTTTCTACCAGGGAAAGAGAGGGGAGAAGCTACTCATATATGACTATCTTCCAAATAGAAGCCTTTATGATCTTCTACATGGTATGCTCGTTTTTCGCCCTTCTCCTGCGTTTTTATTTATGTAATGTTGTTCGAAATATGCTAAAACTATTACAATAACATCATTGAATATTGACATGTAAATGCTGAAAAATGAAGCTATGATATCTTGTGTATTCAGGAATAGAATGCATATTCTTGATTCTTGCTTTATCATCTGGTTAGTTGCAGAAACAAAAGCAGGAAAACTGGTACTGAATTGGGCTAGGCGTCACATGATAGCATTAGGTGTAGCTAGAGGATTAGCATACCTTCATACAGGTCTTGAAACACCCATAACACACGGGAACGTGAGATCAAAAAATGTGCTTGTGGATGAATTCTTTGTTTCCAGAATAACTGAGTTTGGACTCGACAAGCTAATGGTCCCGGCTGTGGCTGATGAAATAGTGGCACATGCGAAAGCTGATGGATACAAGGCTCCAGAACTTCAAAGGATGAAGAAATGCAATTCGAGAACAGATGTTTATGCATTCGGGATACTTTTACTGGAGATTTTGATTGGCAAAAGACCTGGGAAAACCGGGAGAAATGGCGAGTTTGTGGACTTGCCAGCAATGGTGAAAGTGGCTGTTTTGGAGGAAACAACTATGGAAGTTTTCGATATGGAGCTTTTGAAGGGGATAAGGAGTCCAATGGAAGAAGGATTAGTTCAGGCACTGAAACTTGCAATGGGATGCTGCGCGCCTGTGCCCTCGGTTAGACCGACTATGGATGAAGTTGTGAAACAGTTGGAGGAAAACAGACCAAGAAACCGATCTGCTTTGTACAGTCCTACCGAAACAAGAAGCGAAATCGGTACCCCTTTCTGATTTACAAGGCTTTATTTTTCAGCATGAATTGCTCCTTTATCTTGTTACTGATTAACTCTGGAAGCCTTAGCTGCTGGTTGTAATTCTAGTTTCCTATATTTGTGTTTCGGAGAATTCGATTCTTAGCCTATGATGTTTTTATTAATTCAAGAAGAAATCATCTCATAGTTGCATTCAAGTACATGATAATTTTTATACTGAAACAGCATACATATAGTTAGCCTCAAACAGTCTTTTGGTCCTCATGCTAATTTAGGACTCACATGTTCGAAACTGTGTTAGTCGTTAACTTAAGAACCGAAAACAGCATAAAGATTAATCACTCATGCATCAAATCAATACAGAAGCCGGCATCTCAAACCGGCAAAGTGGGCAGTAATGGCTCTTGTTTAGCCACTGATCAATACACTTCCCATGGAACATATGCAAACATGGCATACGTTTAACCTCGACTTCTGCTGTCGATGTTTCGCGAAACTCTTCTAAACAGATTGAGCAACCTCTTTCTGTTTCCACGCAGTTCTCATCCCCCGGAAAATCTGCAACTCTCACAATCTCCAAGTTGGAGATGGATGATTGAGTTGCAGGAACATTGCCTTGCCACCAATACTTAGTCATCAACTGCATCTCAACATTGATCACCAACTTACACCCTGACGAAGAACTCGAACTTCTACGAAGAAGAATTCGAGCTTTCTTCACTAAACTATTACCAATAGTAACTTTATCACTAGTGTTGATATCCAAAGAAGCAAACAAAGAAGCAATCTTTGAATAGGCTTCTTCATCAGTAGCAGAAGCAAGAAACTCTTGTTCATCAACATGAACATCGGGTAGGACGATAGGAATAGCCTGAGTGGTTAGTCGAACATTGGGTTCGCGCATCAGAGTTCGATGATGTATGGACTGAGAACTTATGGTGAAGGTCACAGTAGGCTTGTTAGTAGTCTTTAACCTCTGATCTTCTAAGAACAATATCCGGCGGGTTTCTCCGATAAAAAAAGGCATTTTCAAAGAAATTGAAAAAGTCTTGTGGTGTGATCTTGGTTTACATGTTGATATATAGATGTAGAGAAAGTTACTGTATAAGTATCTTAGAACATAACTGAAAGGGATTTAAGAAGAGAAAGGAACTTTTGTTGATCAGTAGTGGTGGAGAACAAAAAACTATACATATATTTATATCTAAATAGGAATTTGAGTACGACTACCATTGTTTTTTTAGAAGTTATTCTTTTCTACAATTATTTATATTTTCGAATTTTGGGAACCTTCCATTATCTACTTTTCTTTTTGCCTGCCTTAATACATTCTAAAATGCTTGATTATCTCTGAATTTTCAAAATGTTTCAATAGCTTCTTTAACTTGCTTAAAATGTCTCGATAATAGCACACAATTAATCCATTGGTTGCAAATAAGTAAACTTGTTGTGAAAGTTGTGTTGAAAGCATTTCAAAGTCAAACTTATCAACAAGCGACAAGTCTGACTTGGACTGACACGTAGGAAAAAGGAAAGGGGTTTAATGATTTCACGGTGAAAAATAATAATGAATTAAGCCTGTTTTCTTTTTCCTATGTATCAGTCCAAGTCCGACATATTAGTTACGTGTCAATTCGTTGACTTTTTTAAAGGTTCGTGTAACAGACCTTCCGCATGCAGTTTAGTTCGTTGCAATTGAGTATTAATCACAGTAACACAACGAAACAAACTCCGTCCATGAATCCATGGATCGAACCAAAACATGACACATACGGAACCATAGGCTTCATCTCATCTCATGCTTAATAGAATTAAACCATCTCCAACTCCAGCTAGCATTAAATGGTATAATGTAGTTATTTTATGTGAAATTTGAGATTATTGAATGAAATTTTATATATCCACAAAAATAAGTGAAGAATAGTAGAATTCTGTAAGTATTCAGATAGTGAAATTGATAGTATATATTATGCCTGGAATATGAAGGAAATAATTGTCTAAAGTAGATGGACCCACACTAATAAGTAAATGGACTGGACCTTCAATAAATAAGGTTTTATTTTGAGATTATACAAGTGTCTACTTTTGATTATTGTAAATTGTAATCATAAACATTCCCTATCTCACTATTAAAAATATCTTAATTCTTTTTAATAACTTTAATAAGTGAGCCTGCTGTCAATATGGCCTTTTTTACAAATATATGTCAACCCCATTTTTCAATTTAATCATTTTAAAATATCATTATATGCCTAATTAATTCCAATCTACCACTATCATCTATTAAATAAAATTTATCATTATCTTTCAAATGATAAACAAATACTTATATTTTAAATTCGATTCAATTACAATCAATAAAAATAATAATAAGCTTTTGAAAAATAAGCTAGGGTTAATTTTATCAATTTTTTTGTGTGTAGATATTGGACTTAGCCTATTATGAATTTATAAAAATATTAAGTTAGGTTTGATCCAAATTTGAAATTTGATGACTAAAGTTCATTTATATACCAACTAGACTATCATGAGTGAAGAGATTATTCTAATAATATAAATATGGATTTTATGGCTTATTTCTTGTAAGGCATAACCTGTTGAGAAGAATATCAATGGAAGAATCGGATCAACCACGATCTTGTATCATCGGTCATGAATCACCCGTACAGATGTTAAGCACGAGGTGAAAACGGTGAATCCACAAACTAAACTGTTAACTATGACAAGAGTCTTAGAGACAGTAACATTTAGATGGTTTAGGAACCTATTCAACCAAAGTGCCTCTTGAACTGCTGATGAGGGATAAAGCTACACACTTCTGTTTCTTGCTACTTCATGAAATGGAACCATTCTTGAGCAAGAATATGCAGCCTGAGGTGGACTTCCTCTTGTCCAAATCTCCTACCCAATCAGCATATGTACATCCTCTTAGATTGAGATCATTGCCTTAATAACACAAAGAATAGTTTGCAATTGCTTTAAGATATCTTAATATCCTTTTAAAACCTGCCCAATGTGCTTGTCCTAGATTAGATTGATATCTACTTACCATTCCCATGTCGTGACACAACATAGCACACATTAGACTACCAACGACACTAGATTGGGTTGATATTTGCTTACCATCCCAATGTTCTTTCTCTTCTTGTGTTTATGGTGACATATCGGTACTCGGGGTGATGTCCTTAGTCATCGAGATATCTACATGTTTGCAACCACGTATATTGAATTGATCGACGACCTTGTTGATATAGGCCTCTTGAGACAAAGCCAATATGTTCTTCGAACGATTTCTTAAATTTTAACTCCAAGAATATATGCGGCTTTGCCCATATCTTTCATCTCAAAACTCGTACTGTGCCAGTGTTTGATTTTGTTCACAAATCCAATGTTAATTCCTGTTATCAAGATGTCATCAACATATAATGACAAAATGACAAATTTTCTACCTGAGCATTTTATCTAGACGCAATGGCCTTCTTCAATTAACATGAAGTCATTCGATATCATCTAATTATAAAATTGAATATATCATTGTATAGAAGACTGTTTAAGGCCATAAATTGATTTATTCAACTTAAAAACCTTTTGTTCATAGTATTGTACGATGAAATCCACATGTCGAGTAGGGATGATGCTTGAGGTGGTTGTTGGTTCGCAACTTCGATATTGCTCACAGTCTCGACCATGAAGCCTTCGGGCACTCCGGGTTCAATGTTTTGATCTCGGCTCTGATTCTGACGTTCTTCTGAGTTGAACGGGATTGAATCTTTCCCTATGTTATTCCTTGGAGGCACCCTTTATAAGTATTGATAGGTAAAAATGATGAAATTAAATTAATAATTGAAATTAAGCAAGAAAGTAAATAAATAAATATTTATTAATGGAATAAAAAAAAGTAAAACATGAATAACAAGCTAAAATAAAAGGTGGATCGTAATAGTAAGCAAGGCAGCGTCTTCTCCACCAGCCGCGTCTCCTCTTTGCGGATCTCCGTCGTGTCCGTTCTTGGCCGCCGCCGCTCCCGCCTCTCTTCTTCCGCCGATCCGCCGCCTGCTCTTGGGATCTCACGGATCTCCGCTCTCGTTCTCGCGGCTCTCCGTCTCTTTTCTGCCTTGGTTTCTCTCCACCGCAGGCTTCCTCTCCGCCGCTTTCTCGTCGCTCCGGCTTTCCTTCGGTGCCAGGGGATCGTCTGTCCGTCGCCGACTGTTTGTGGATCTGGTTTCCGCCGCCGTCGCTGTTCTCTCTGCTGCCTTGCTGCTTTATGTGTATGAACAATAATTAATAATAATAATAATAATAATAATTAATAATAATTATTATTTTGAAATCCTTAATTGGAAAAGAAGTGGACCCTGGAGCTTGTGCTGTGGTTATGTAATTATTATCATTATAACTTGTCAACAATTTTTTGGTTGATTTACCGATCGAACTCGCGAATCTGGTTACCGTTCGCTCGCCTTCGCCGCTTGCCTTTTGTTCGGCTTTTTTGCGCTCGCAGATCTGATGGAGATGGATTGCTCCATTGCTCATCTTTTTTCTAGATCATCTTTCTTGAAACATGCCTTGTCTGGATCTCAAGATGATGCGTTTTGTCCTCCTTCGCAACCCGGGCCCTCTGTTGGGCCTAAGTCCTATGCGGCTACCCTTGTTGGTACTACTCCTTCTGCGGCTATTTCTCCTGATGTTCCTTCCCCCGTGGATCGATCTCTTATATCTGAAGAAGGCGGCTTTAAAGCCGTCAAGATACAACAGGATATTTACAATGAAAGGCTCAATCTTTGTAAGCATTCTATCATCGGCCGTATCACTCTTGCTAAAGGGGAATCTCCTTGGAAGCAGCCGGACTTGAAGGCCAAACTTACATCTATTTGGGGTTGTTCTCCTGATTGGAAATTGATATCTTTGGGTAGAGGTTTTTACCACATCATTCTTTCGTCCGCAGAGGCTCTCCAATCTGTTTGGAGTCGTGGTGCCATTGCTCTTAGACCTGGGATTATGCATTTCATTCCTTGGAGCCCGAGATTTAATCCTGACTCTCATAAATCCACATCTGCTCAAGTCTGGGTCCGATTTTATAATCTTCCTTGGGAATTCTGGGATAAACGGATCATGGCAAGCATTGCAAGGACGATTGGGGTGCCCCTTCATTTTGACAAGAATACCGTGGAGGGTGAAATGGGCCATTATCCTCATATCTTGATTGATGTGGAGCTTTCTAAGGAAATTCAATACAAACTAAGGGTGGATACTGACACCTCAATGCATTGGATTTCCCTTGAATATGAAAGGCTTCCTAACTTATGCTCCATTTGCCATTCCGTTGGTCATTCTGCTGAAGCTTGTAGGAGGAACCTTCGTCGTGGAGATCATGTTGACATAAAGCAAAGAAATGGAAAGCAAAAGATGGGATCTCCCGAGCCCCGAGTTAGGTCTGTTACTCGGATTTGGATACAAAAGCCAGTAGTTCACAATGATATTGGTGAATCCTCTAAAAGAGCTCCTGCTAAAGGAGAGTCTGACAAACCTAATAACTATGACTTGCAGATGGTGCTTCACAGTTCAGTTAAGATTAGTGAGTTGGTTCTTGACTCTGATTCTGGCACGGCCCTCGCCTCTCCTTCTCTTGGCTTTCCTTCTTATGATAAAGAGTTAGGAACCTTAGGTTGGCAAACCTCTCACCCTAATCCTCCAGTTTCTGAAATTCCTAATTTGCAAATCACTGTGCATTCAGAAAACAGTGACAGTTTGCAAGTGGTGAATGATCCTGAGGAAAAGACTTGGTCTAAAGTCCAGAAAAGGAAGAAACACAAAGATAACAACATTCCCCTTGAGGTCAGTGGTAAACGGCATAGCAAGCCGCCTGTGCGGTTTCAATGATTGTGTTATTTTGGAATTGTAGGGGCATCGGTAATGATTGCACTCAACGATCCCTGAAGCTTCTGTGCCAACAACATCGTCCTGATTTTTTGTGTCTTGCAGAACCTCTTGTTTGTTTTAGTGACACTTCTGATCGGTTTTGGAGATCTCTGGGTCTTTCTCTCTTTGCCTGGAATGACAAGGATTCGCCGACTCTTTGGCCTCTTTCTAGGGATGCTTCTTCTCTTTCTCTTCATTCTTCTCATGTCCAGCATGTTACTGTTCAACACCAGATGGGTGATAAGTCTTTTCTGCTTTCTTTTGTTTATGGTAGTAACCTGGCTTCGGAAAGAAGGGAGTTGTGGTCTTCTCTCTATAGTTGTGCGTTTCCACATAATAATTGGTTGGTGTTTGGGGATTTCAATGCTATTACGGGCTCTCATGAAAAGCTTGGTTCCCCTCATGCTGCTACATCCTGTAGGGAATTCAGGAATTTTATTGATGATTGTGATCTTATTGATATTGATACTTTGGGTCAGAGGTTTACTTGGTCCAATGGTCGGCATGGGGCGGCTCATGTTGAATGTCGCCTGGATAGAGCTTTGGTGTCTGAGGGCTTTTTAGATTCTTGGGACTCTATCTCTTGCACAGCTTTGGCAAGGTATAGTTCTGATCATTGCCCGATGCTCCTTCATTGCAGAATTGGGGAACCTAGGATGGCTAGATTCAGATTCCATGCCATATGGACCACTAATGATTCTTTAAAGGGGGTAATTGCTAACCACTGGTCAACATCTCACATCTCTCTCCCTCCTGCACAACTATTATGTCATAAACTTCGCACTCTTAGGCCTATTCTCAGGGATTGGAATAAAAACGTGTTTGGCAGAATTGATTCTAATATCCACCCGGCTGAAGTTCATCTTGCAGATATTCAAAATCAAATTTCAGAACAAGGAGATTCTCCAGAGCTGAGTAGTGCTGCTTCTGCTGCTTGCTCCAACCTTGATTTACAGCTTCTTCGGCAAGAGATGATGTATAGAGAGCAAAGCCGTGTTAAGTGGCTTAAAGAGGGGGATCAGAACACTAGTTTTTTTCCAAAGGGCTACTAGAGTTAGAAAAACATGGGCCGACATTCATCATTTGAGGATCGGAGATGAGGGTCCCACTTCTGACACGGTTAGATTATCTGATCATGTAATTGAGTATTTCTCTAATCTCTTCCGTAGTTCTAGAGAACATATTGATCTTTCTCCAATTAATGAGGTAATTCCTAACTTAGTAACTTCTTTAGAAAATGAGGAATTAACTTCTAAACCTTCCATTGAAACTATTAAAGACACGGTATTTTCCATGGATCCTGATAGTGCTCCTGGCCCTGATGGTTTTGGGGGAATTTTTTTATCGTTTCTTTTGGGATATTATAGGGAAGGATGTTTGCAATATGGTTCAGGCTTTCTTTGATCATGGTTGCATCCTGCCTGGTTTAAACTCTAGTATTATGGCTCTAATTCCTAAAGTTGCTGAAGCTGACAGAATTGAGAACTTTCGCCCAATTGTGATGAGTAACTTTGGTTTTAAAATCATCTCAAAAATTCTTGCAGATCGCCTTGCCGTTATTGCTGCAAGAATTGTCTCTCCCAACCAGTATGGTTTCCTTAAAGGTAGAAGCATTCATCAGTGCATTGCTTTAGCTTCTGAGGGACTTAATATGCTTGACAGAAAACGTTTTGGTGGACACATGGCCTTAAAAATTGATATTCGTAAGACTTTTGATACTTTAGATTGGAACTTCCTCTTAGCTGTGTTGGATTCCTTTGGTTTTTCTCTCACTTTCAGGGATTGGATCCTAAACATTTTGGCATCTTCTCATATTTCTGTGATGATTAATGGTTCTCCAAAGGGTTACTTTTCTTGTTCTAGAGGGGTTAGACAAGGGGACCCCCTCTCTCCTCTTCTGTTTGACATTGCTGAAGATTTTTTCTCTCGTTGGCTTGCTAAGATGGTGAGTGAGGGTACTTATTCTCCCATGTATTATTCTGGAGGAAATTCTTTTCCCTCTCATCTTCTTTTTGCTGATGACATGTGTTGGTCCCGTATAACGTGACAAGGTTAGTTCCAAGGGGGGGGGGGATAGGAACTATTTAAAATTTTATCCGTTAAGGCTGACTTCTTTTTATGAGAAAAGGTTTACACAGCGGCGCTAAGTAGTTTTAAGACACAAGCTTAGTCAACTGGTGACTAAGTCTGTTTCTTTCCTTGAGTCAAGAGATAGCACTTAAGTGTATTCCTGAACTCAGCTTTTTAGCGCACTCAACTCAGCATGAGTTCGTTACTTAGTCAGTTTTATAGCAAGCAATATATAAAGGAGTTTGAAGGTTAGAAATATGTTACTCAGCAGACATATCCTGGTTCGGCCTCTCCGTCTACGTCCAGTCCCCGGAACTCGTTCCGAGCTTTTTGAATCCTCTACTAAGCTCTTTAAAGGTAGAGCACGAAACCTTTTACAACAGAAGCTGAGTATACAAGAGTACCTTCCTCTATTCCTCTACTCACTCCTATAACTACCGCTGAGTACTATAACCGAGTACTCAGCTTCTCCTTTCTATTCTTCTAGAAATGATAAGTATTTGTCCTAAACAACAATTGCTAAGACACCTTAGATGAATGAAATCACTCTAGAATTTTACACAATGATTGGAATTGGTGTAAGATTTTCTTTGCTTTTCTCACAGAACTTCAAATATGAATTTGGTCAGCGTTTCGACTTGATTGAAGATCTGCGTCGAATGAAGCATTTGAAAGGCCTATTTATAGTGACACTTCAAGCACCGGTGATTTCGAATTTCGAAATAACTGTTGGAGGCTAACGGCTTCCTGTCGCTTTCACTCAGGATGTGCTCAGTGTCGTTGGCCAATGAGATTCTTGTATCTTCTGTCTACGGCAGTGCTCAGCAGCTTTTCGTCAGATGAACAGAATGTTTCGACATATATTGTAAAGTCTTCCAGACAGCTTGCTGTGTCTTCTGAGCTTTACCCAAAATAGAAATACTTTGTCTCTAAGTTGGTTCTGTTCTGCTGCTGACCTGACTACCTTGTCGCTCAACTCAGCAGCTTCATCTTGAAGCTATTTGGTCGAAGGCTTCTTGATCCTTCTTCATGCTGGGCTGGCGTTTTACTTGATACTACTGCATTTTGTCTTCCTGGGCCGTGAGGTCTTGATCTGTTGACTTGGGCTTGACTTCCTCTTATGGGCCTTTAGGCTTTTTATCTTAATGTCTCATAAATCAATTAACTCAACATTGAACAAACACATTAGTATGAATAAATCAAAGCATTTAAATTTAATGTGTTAGAATATTTTTTATCATTCACATAAATAATTTTGTCAAATCAAAATCATGTGGAAAAGTGTTTCAACAAACTCCCCCATTTTGATGTTGGCAAAAATATTCAGTAAGGAACTCAGTGTTGAGCTCCCCCATGATAGTTGACCTTGTTTTTCTCAAGATACTCCCCTGTAAGGGTTGAGCTACTGACTTAGTTTTACTTTAAACATTTCAAGGTTTAATCAAGTAAGTCTAAGGTCAGTTTTCAGAATTAGGTCAGCTCATGGAACGTATTCTATTTAACTCAGTTAAGTTATGCGGAAGATTTAGATATCAGAGTACGCTGAGTATATCTTTGTTCAATGAGTTTTAGTTAAGAAGACATATAAAAGAGGTCAACATATAGATCAACACAGCAGACAATCATGAAGCAATGTAAACAAATAACACAGTTGATTTAATGAAGATACGTTAAATGTTTAGCACAAAACATAAGTAAGCATCACATAAGATTAGTCAATTTGAAAAAGTAGATGCATGCATAGTTTTGGATTAATGGTCAACACAACAAAATACATCAGGAAAAGAATACAAGTTTTAAAAACTAAATCTAGCAATTCTAGTCAAGCTATTTTTTCTTGTAGTTGACTTGGGCAGAATGCTCTTTGGCTTTTCCCTTTTGTTTCTGCTGACTGCCAGATGCTTCTCCTGTATGCTGAGTTCTACCAGCTTGTTCTTTCTCCCCCGTTTTGCTAGCATCAGGTGGAGGAGTAATGAAGGTGTCGTTGAGGGCAGCACGAGTTATCCGTACAGAGAATGCCTTAAGCTTACGCGTGCTTTCATTGAGACCATCAAAAACAGGAACACCATCATCCAAGACAGAACAGGGAACCCTGACCGAGGCACTGAGCATACTCAGAATGTATTCTTGAGACTTCCCAACCCAGGTTATAGTATCAGTCAGCATGGCATAGGCTTGATGAAACATTTTAAGCAGAGCCGGATCATAATAATGACGCTGAATATTCGAGTGACGCGCATGTTTGAAGATGGATTGGGAGTATTGCAGAAGCTGACTTGTCTTGAGTTGGTCAGTTTCCATCTCTTCCTTACTCAAGTTGAGTAGACAAACAACCTCACTAATTTGCTCAATGGAGCATTGGGAGGAGGAAGAGAGTTGAGCATTGGTTCTGGCTTGCTCAGAGTGAAGCTGGGTAAAGAGTTGATGAACTTCAGCAGAAGTTGCATACATAGAGTTCACAACTGACAGGTTTTGAAATTGACCCTGGAGAGAGTTTATGTGATTGACCATTGTCAGCTGGAGTTCGGCCAGCTTTATTATTGATTCCTGCTTGGGCTGTTGAGACTGGAGTGATGTCATGACACTTAGAAGATCCTTAAGACCTTTAATTTCTGTGAGAAGCTGAGTGACAGAGGAAAGTTGAGTTGGCTCAACAGGAATAGACCCAGCGACATCGACATTGGTTTGATGAAGGTCCTAGAGTAGGGCTTGAGCTGAGTCAATGATTCGTCGACCAGACTCAGTGGCATTCAGATAAGCATAGGATCCATCATGGTTTGGCCCAGTTGCCGGAATACGAGTAGAACCGAAAGGTGGAGGTGTGTGGTTCCTTTCATTATTGGAAGTGCCAGCATGATCAGCGGCTGGACTTGAGTTCAAATTGCCAGCAGAAACTGACTGGTTGATATTCTGCACTTGAGGATGTGGAAGAGGGTGATCGAAAGAATTATCTACTTGCTCAGAGTCAGGCTGAAGCTGACTGGTTTGAGGAGGTTGAAGAGTTTCAGCACTGACCTGAGCAGGTGTTTCCTTTGCTATCTCAGTATGTTGAGGAGCAGGAACTTCGAGCACTTGCTCGGTATCAACTTGACTTAGAGTAGCAATTGAGTCGGTATGTTCCTTAGGTTGAGAAACAGAGGCTTGCTTTTCCTGGTGCTCTCTTGGAGGAGACTCAGTGGGATTGGAGAAGAATTTGAACTGCATATCAGAGAGATCAGTGATCGGATCCCGTAGTGGTGAGTCATCCATAAGGTCAATCACTGGGGATTTATGAGCCTTCTTTTTAAGTCTCCTTAATCTCTTAGTCTTTGGAGGAGAGGGGTCAGCTGGAATAGACTCAAGTGAGTCAAAGGGTGAAGTTGCCCTTTGATCAACATGATCCTTTGCTGTTGGCTCATCTTCTTCTTCAACCTGCTCAGTGTTGGTTGTTTCATGTTGCTCAACATCTACTGTCTCATGTTGCTCAACATCTGCTGTCTCATCAGCATCAAACTGACCTCCCAATTCTTCTTCATCTTGGTCAGTGGGGTTTTTCTCAAGATCAATGCCCTGACTTCTCACAAAATGAGAGTCTTCAGAGATGACGACGTCAAGTGGAGGTGCATTGATAGGACTCAACCCAGAGGAGATTTTCTTCTTCTTCTTCAAGGGCTACTTAGGAGTGTCCTCTTTTTCTTCTTCCTCAGGCCCAGCTTGCCTTTTGAGGGTTTCTGCTGACTTGGATCTAACCTGACCTTGTTGAACTTGAGGCTTAGTTCCCTTGGACACAAACCGAATCTTTTTCGGTGGAGCGTCAACGTCTTTTGAAGAGGTTTGAACAGCTTTCCTCTTTCTGTCTTGCTTATCAGCTTGAGCTTTCCTTACTTTCTTTCCTTCTCTAGTCAGCATCCCCTCAGTTTCCTTAACAGCGGCCCCTTTTCCTTTCTTGGGCACAATCGGTTGGTCGTAGACCAAGCCGAACAATGCAGCTGCGGTAATTTCAGTCTCCCAGACATTAATTTCCTCAACCAAATTCACTTGATAGTCTTTGAGGACTCTGGTAATAAGGGAGCCTAACCTAAGGGTTCCAGTACTTCTTTGAAAACCACCGATTAGAAAGACTGGCATGTTGATCGGCTGGTAGGTCAGCATGTGCCGGATGAAGCACTACTCGAAGTTCGACGCTGAGGAAATGGAGTTGACCTTTGGAAAGAGGAAGTTGGTCAGTATGTAATGGGGTCATCTTTTGATTCTGACCCATGGAGGTACTCGAGATTTCCCCGGCATGACCATTAGGTTTGCATAACTCAGTGGGATAGTCAATTTTTTCGTGGTCACCTGTTTTTCGAAGTTTAGCTCCTTCGGTTTTCAGTTTTAGCAGTTTGGCAAGGTAAGGAGGGTTGATGAAGATATCTTTCCCTTGAACCTTGGTGACCATGTAGTCCCGGTTATCATCAACGGCTCTTAGGTTAGTGTAGAACTCCTTCACTAACTCAGGGTAGGTGGCTTCTCGAGTCGAGAACAGCTCGGTCCATCCGTTCTTTGAGATCCACTCACAGAAGGGTTGCTCAGCTTCCACAAATCCCTTCGAGAACCAGCGAGAGTGGTCAACCTTATATCCCCTTACGCTGTTGTAAACTAGGGAGTAGGTACGTTCCATCAGTTTCTTTACCTTATCCTTCTGTTTCTTTGATGATGTAGTTTGGTCAGCTTGGGGTTTCTTGCTCGGGGTAGTGACCTTAGAATGGTCATGCTGACCAGGTTCTTGAGACTTGGTGGGAGTCTCGCTATATTCCTGCTGAGCAGGAGATGAAGGGTTTTCATCGGAGCGGTTATCATCGTAACCGGCACCGGAGAGATTCTGAGAATCCGACATGATTTTCAGAGAAATTTGAGAGGTTTGGGAATTTTAAAAAAGAGAGGATTTGAATACCAGAAATTTCTAAGCGTAAAGAGGTACAAGTGGGAATTCGTCCACTATTTATAGAGGTGTCGAGTTGATCTGAAGCGTTGAGGTGGCGGTTTGACCTCGAGATACTCAACCGACAATGATTCTGGCATTTATGACACAATCGGCGCATGTATTTTCTAATTATTGCGCTTACATCATCCTATGTGGCTATTTAATTTGCGTGTGTAGCATTAATTGTGCAACGAATCTTTACTCAGTGTTAAGAATTCTAAACGTTTAATGTTCTGAGTAGTCAGTTTTACGCAAAGGAATTATTCGTGTGCTTAGTAACTCAGCTTAAGATAACCGCTCAGCGTGTATATCCACTCAACATGTAATAGTTATTGATTTAGCACAAATCACTCAGCATGGTAATCAACTCAGCATGCATATATCACATATTATACTTGAAATTTATTGAAGAGGATTAAACATACCAATGACTTCTCTAAGTATGTTGAATTGCTCACGAGCCAGTGGCTTTGTGAAGATATCAGCAAGCTGCTCATCCATTGGGACATAGGTCAGCTTGATCTCTCCCTTGAGTACATGATCTCTGATGAAGTGATGTCTTATGCTGATGTGCTTCATCCTGCTGTGCTGGATTGGGTTCTTTGATAGGTCAATGGCACTTTTGTTGTCACATTTGACTTCAATCATTTTAGTCTGAACACCATAATCTTCTAGCTGTTGCTTGATCCAGAGGACTTGAGCAACACAGCTTCCAGCAGCAATGTACTCAGCTTCAGTGGTTGACAGGGCTAATGACGACTGCTTCTTACTGAACCAAGACACAAGACAGCTTCCAAGGAAGTGACATCCTCCTGAGGTGCTTTTTCGTTCAAGCTTGTCTCGTCCGTAGTCAGCGTCAGTGTATCCAATGAGTGTGAAATCATAAGTATTGGGATACCATAAACCTGCATTCACTAAGCCTTGCAAATATCTAAGGATTATTTTTACAGCAATGTAATGAGATTCCTTAGGGTTAGATTGATATCTAGCACAATAACATACTGAGAACTGAATGTCCGACCTACTAGCAGTTAAGTAGAGTAGAGAGCCAATCATACCTCGGTACAATTTGCTGTCTACTGACTTACCATTTTCGTCAGCGCAGAGGACAGTGTCAGTGCCCATAGGGGTAGATATTGACTTGCAGTTCTCAAGTTCATACTTCTTCAATATCTCCTTAGCATACTTAGTTTGACTGATGAAGATGCCATTTTCCCCTTGTTTGATTTGAAGTCCAAGGAAGAAGATGAGTTCTCTCATCATTGACATTTCAAACTCAGTCTGCATCTGCTTACTAAATTCCTTGCACATGGACTCATTAGTGGCACCAAAAATAATGTCATCAAGATATATCTGAGCCAGTAGGGTATCTTTACCCTTCCTCTTAATGAATAGAGTTGTACCAGCTTTACCTCTGACATAATTTCTAGTCAGCAGGAAACTGGTCAGCCTCTCATACCAAGCACGTGGTGCTTGCTTGAGACCATACAGAGCCTTTTTGAGTTTATAAACGTGGTTTGGGAACTTGGGATCCTCAAACCCTGGAGGTTGATTAACATAGACTTCCTCGTTTATAACTCCATTAAGGAATGCACTCTTAACATCCATTTGAAATAATTTAAAGTTCATATAACTTGCATATGCACATAAAATTCTTATAGCCTCTAGCCTTGCCACTGGGGCGAAGGTCTCACCGTAGTCAATACCTTCTTGCTGACTATAGCCCTGAGCTACAAGTCTTGCTTTGTTCCTGACCATGTTCCCTTGTTCATCCAGCTTGTTGCGGAAGACCCATCTTGTTCCTATGGTCTTCTGGCTTTTTGGATTTGGCACTAAGTCCCACACTTTATTTCTTCTGAACTGATCAAGTTCTTCTTACATTGCACTCATCCAGAACTCATCGTGCTCAGCTTCAGAGAAGTTCTTTGGTTCTTGAACTGAGACGAATGCTACGTTGCTGAGGTATCTCTTGAGTTGATTTCTTGTCATCAGGGTGTTTTCAGCAGCATCAAGAATGGCACTCTCTGAGTGTCCTCTTGGTATTCTGATCTCTTTTGGTAGAGTTATGTCTTGAGCTGGTTGTGTTTCAACAATCTCTGCATGTATAGATTGGTCAGTGAAAACAATTTGAGTTTCGCTTTTACCTTTGGTCAGCCCTTGAGGTACTGACTCAGCGGCTGTTTCTTGGTCAACAGGTGCTGAGTATGGATCATCCTCAGTCAGCTGCTTATCTTTTCCTGCAGGGTTAGTTTCATTGAACTCAACGTGTACTGACTCTTCTAAGACCTGAGTTCGTTTATTGAAAACTCTATATGCTTTGCTGTTTGTTGAGTAGCCTAAAAAGATAGCTTCATCAGCTTTTGAATCAAACTTAGCGAGGCTGTCTTTAGTATTTGGAATAAAACATTTACAGCCGAAGGCACGAAAGTATCCAATGTTGGGTTTTCGTCCTTTCCAAAGTTCGTAGGGAGTCTTCTTTAATATGGGTCTGACTAGAGCCCTATTAAGTATGTAGCAAGCTGTGTTGCAGCTTCTCCCCAAAAGTACTTTGGAAGCCTATGCGCACTCAGCATTGTCCTGGCTATTTCAACCAAGGTTCTATTTTTCCTCTCAACTACCCCATTCTGTTGAGGCGTTCTAGGAGCAGAAAAATTATGGTCAATGCCGCTGGCTTCACAAAATTCAACAAACTGTTGGTTTTTGAATTCTCCACCATAATCACTTCGGATGTGAGCTAACTTTAGGTCTTTATCATTTTCAAGTTTTCTTACTAATGTTGAAAACGTCTCAAAGGTTTCATCCTTGCTACTCAGCAAGATGATCCAAGTGTACCAAGAAAAGTCATCTACAATGACCAAAGAAAATCTCCTACCACCCAAGCTCATCGGCTGGACTGGTCCGAAGAGATCCAAGTGTAGCAACTCGAGTGGACGCTAGGTTGAGACAATGTTTTTACTATGAAAAGATGTTTTAGTTTGTTTTCCAGCCTGACAAGCATTGCATAATTAATCCTTTTCGAACTTAAGTTCTAGCAGTCCCTCAACTAATTGCTTTCTTGCTAGTTTGGCCAGGAGGTCCATGCTTACATGACCAAGTCTCTTGTGCCATAGCTAGGAATTGTCTTCCTTTGACACTAAGCATACATTTTTTGAAAATTTCTTTTCCAAATTCAGCATAAAGACATTATCAATACGAAGGGCAGTTAAAATCAATTCATTTGTTTTTCCCTCGAGTATTATACATCCAGTGTCATCAAATATAACTTTTCTCCCGTTATCACATAGCTGAGCTACGCTGAGTAAGTTATATTTAAGTCTACTGACTAGGGAGACTGACTCAATAGTAGGATTACCACCAACGGTTCCTGATCCTACTATCTTACCCTTTTTGTTGTCTCCGAAACTTACACTTCCACCTCGTTTACGCACAAGTGTGATGAACTGAGTTTCATCACCAGTCATATGCCTCGAGCATGCGCTGTCAATGTACCATATCTTTGACTTCTCAGCACACCTCAGGCTTACCTGCAATATATCTAGTTATCTTTAGGTACCCAAGTCTTTTTGGGTCCTTGTTTGTTAGGCTCATCAGGTAAAGCATCATATTTAATCTTATGACGACACACTTGGACAGTGTGTCCATTTTTCCCACAGAAATCACAGCTGACCTTCCGTTTGGGATATCTCACTGACTGGTCAACACCCCAGTGCTGAGCATACCAGCACACCTTTGTGGTGTGTCCTTTCTTCCCACAGAAGTCACACTGGACATTCCGCTAAGGATTCCATCTCTGCTGACTAGTACTTCGGTACTGAGTATGCAGAGAAATATTTCTTTTATTCGGAACCTTAAATTGATTCTGAATAGATGTGACGTCCTTTCTCAGTTTCTTAGAATCTGATTGGACCTCAGTGACAAACTTGTGCATAGTTTCTATGTTGCTATGCAAAGTTGAGTTGTCTTGGAGAAGATATCGAAGGTCACTGAGTTTGACCTCTTCAATCTTGTCACATCGCCTGCTGAGTGCTTTAACCTTCTTGTTACACTTTTTGATAAGTGTGTAGAGGTCACTCAGGGCATTTATCATTTCATTTCTGAGCAAGGGTAGTGATATTACCTCAGTTGAGTGTGCCTCATCGTCAGATGCAATAGAGGGGTCAGCATGCTCAGAAACACAAGGCTCAGCAAGCTCATCAGCCATGAAACAAATCTTTGCTGACTCAGTGGCATCAGCTTCTGATGATGATGACTCATCATTGTCACTCCAGGTTTCCACCATTGCCTTCTTGCTGTTCCTCTTTTCCTTCCTCAAGGTAGGACAGCTTGATTTGATATCGCCAGTTTGATGACATTCAAAGCATGTGATGGGCTTTGAGCTGTCCTTTTTGTACTTGCTGTCGCTGGACTCAACTTTGTACTTGTCAAACTTCTTGTAAGGCTTCTTGGAATATTTTTCATTCTTTCTGAACAGCCTTTTCATTTTTCTAGTGAACATGGCCATTTCTTCATCGTCTGTTGAGCTCCCATCAGTGGAGTCAGCTTTCATGACAAGAGACTTTTGCTTCTTGTCCTCAGACTTCTCCTTCACCTCGAAGTTCTTCATTGAGATCTCATGGGTCAGCAGAGATCTAATGAGTTCATCATATTTGTAGGTGGTCAAGTCTTGAGCTTCGTCAACAGCAGTTTTCTTGGCTTGCCAGCTTTTGGGAAGACTCCTCAGTATCTTCTTGACTTGCTCTTCCTCAGTAAAGATCTTGCCAAGTCTTTTGAGCTCGTTGATAATGTTTGTGAATCTTGAGTTCATTTCAGAGATTCCTTCATCATCATTCATTTCAAACAGCTCGTACAACCTCATGTGCTGGTTCACCTTGGACTCCTTAACTTTGTTGGTTCCTTCGTAGGTGACCTCCAGTTTCTTCCAGATTTCCTGTGCTGACTCACAACCTGAAATTTTGTTGTACTATGCAGCATCTAACGCACAGTGAAGCATGTTTATAGCCGAAGCATGGTTTTGTAGCTTCTTGAGGCCATCTTCGGTCCACTTAGTCTCAGCTTTAACAACCGTTTGGCCGTCAACAGTTTCAACAGGAACAAATAGGCCTTGGACTATAGAAAGCCATGCACTCATATTTGTTGCCTAAATGAAGTTTTTCATTCTGTTCTTCCAAAAGGTGTGGTTAGACCCGAAGAACAGAGGAGGCCGAGTAATGGACAGTCCCTCAGGAAGAATCTGAGTTGTCTGATTTCCTAGGAGGAAACGAGTGCTGTTCTCAGCCATTGTGGGGATCAGCTCAAGATAGTTATATCTTGCTCAGTGAGCTTTTAAGCTCTGATACCACTTGTTGGTCCCGTATAACGTGACAAGGTTAGTTCCAAGGGGGGGGATAGGAACTATTTAAAATTTTGTCCGTTAAGGCTGACTTCTTTTTATGAGAAAAGGTTTACACAGCGGCGCTAAGTAGTTTTAAGACACAAGCTTAGTCAACTGGTGACTAAGTCTGTTTCCTTCCTTGAGTCAGGAGATAGCACTTAAGTGTATTCCTGAACTCAGCTTCTTAGCGCACTCAACTCAGCGTGAGTTCGTTACTTAGTCAGTTTTATAGCAAGTAATATATAAAGGAGTTTGAAGGTTAGAAATGTGTTACTCAGCAGACATATCCTGGTTCGGCCTCTCCGCCTATGTCCAATCCCCGGAACTCGTTCTGAGCTTTTTGAATCCTCTACTGAGCTCTTTAAAGGTAGAGCACGAAACCTTTTACAACAGAAGATGAGTATACAAGAGTACCTTCCTCTATTCCTCTACTCACTCCTATAACTACCGCTGAGTACTATAACCGAGTACTCAGCTTCTCCTTTCTATTCTTCTAGAAATGATAAGTATTTGTCCTAAACAACAATTGCTAAGACACCTTAGATGAATGAAATCACTCTAGACTTTTACACAATGATTGGAATTGGCGTAATATTTGCTTTGCTTTTCTCACAGAACTTCAAGTATGAATTTGGTCAGTGTTTCGACTTGATTGAAGATTTGCATCGAATGAAGCATTTGAAAGGCCTATTTATAGTGACACTTCAAGCACCGGTGATTTCGAATTTCGAAATAACCGTTGGAGGCTAACGGCTTCTTGTCGCTTTCACTCAGGACGTGCTCAGTGTCGTTGGCCAATGAGATTCTTGTATCTTCTGTCTACGGCAGTGCTCAGCAACTTTTCGTCAGATGAACAAAATGTTTCGACATTTATAGTAAAGTCTTCCAGACAGCTTGCTGTGTCTTCTGAGCTTTACCTAAAATAGAAATACTTTGTCTCTAAGTTGGTTCTGTTCTGCCGCTGACCTGACTACCTTGTCGCTCAACTCAGCAGCTTCATCTTGAAGCTATTTGGTCGAAGGCTTCTCGATCCTTCTTCATGTTGGGCTGGCGTTTTACTTGATACGACTGCGTTTTGTCTTCGTGGGCCGTGAGGTATTGATCTGTTGACTTGGACTTGACTTCCTCTTATGGGCCTTTAGGCTTTTTATTTTAATGTCTTATAAATCAATTAACTCAACATTGAACAAACACATTAGTGTGAATAAATCAAAGCATTTAAATTTAATGTGTTAGAATATTTTTTATCATTCACATAAATAATTTTCTCAAATCAAAATCATGTGGAAAGGTATTTCAACAACATGCTCATTTTTAGAGTGGCATCCTTGAGCAACTTGCATGCACTCAAGGATTTCTTCCTGCTCTATGGACAGATCTGCGGTCAGCAGGTTAGTTGGGACAAATCTGCTATCTTTTTTGGTTCTCAGGTGAGTCCTCCGAGGAGGGTTCGTCTTGCTCACTGTCTTGGCATCCGTTTGGAGTCTCTCCCTTTCAGTTACTTAGGAGTCCCTCTATTCAAAGGAGCTCCAAGGGCTCGTCATCTCAGCAGTCTTACTGACAAATTTCTCTCTCAATTTAGCAAGTGGAAAGGTAGCTCTCTCTCCTTTATAGGGCGTTTAACTCTTATTAAGTCTGCTATTACTGGTTCTCTGGTTCACTCATTCTTGATCTATAAGTGGCCAGTGGGATTGTTGAATAACCTCAATAGAAGTGTTAGGAATTTCCTTTGAACGGGTTGTATTGATAAGAGAAAGCTAATCACGGTTCCCTGGCAGACGTGTTGCAAAAGTTTGGAAGGTGGAGGTTTGGGCATTAAGGACTTTAGGATCTTTAACCAAGCTCTCTTGGGTAAGATGTGTTGGGAGTTGATTCAAGGCACCGGTCTTGCTGTTTCTCTGATGAAGTCTAGATTTATGGCTGTCTCTGGTTTGCCTAAAGCTACCATTGCTCCTTCCTCGATTTGGTCCACTTGTAAGTTTGTTTATTCTTCCATTTGGGACCATACCTTTTGGTGGATTGGCCAGTCTTCATCGCTTAATTTCTGGACAGATAGGTGGATCGTACCATCCATGGCGGACAGATTGGGTCTTGATCATCAGGATAAGTGTTCTCGCTATAATTCTGTTGATGATTTTTTGGTAAATTCGGAGTGGCTTGGCTTAGGTACTCTACCTTCAGTTGTTCAAGACAGTATTCAATCTATTCACCGGGGTAGAGATGATGTTGATTTTTGCGCTTGACAGCCTTGTACGAAGGGTATTTTCTCTGCCAAAGAGTACTATTTGGTTCTCAGTCCTAGTTCCTCCTTGGTGGACTGGTATAATTTTGTTTGGAATGCTCACACTCCCCCTTCTCGTTCCTTCACTTTCTGGATAATTTTGCATGGACGAGTTCCAACTCATGACCTCTTGCAGCGTCTTGGATTCTCCATAGCCTCTCGTTGTGCTCTATGTGGTAGGGATGCTGAGTCCATTAACCACTTATTCATTAGCTGTTCTTTTGCAGATTCTCTTTGGAGGGCCATTGAGACTCATTTTGAATGCTCTTTACCTCGTTATTCCCAATTCATCCGCTTCTTCAGCACTCTTCGTAGCATTCATTTTAGCTCACAGGTGTCGATGATCTAGCGTGTTGCCACTGTCACTTGCGTCTGGTTAATATGGTATTGCAGGAATGAAGCAATCTTTAAGGAAGTTTCTCCTTCTATTCAACACTCGAAGATCACCCTCTTTCGAATGATTCGGGAGTCCTTGGCCACTTCTAAAGGTTTTTGCTCTTCTCGGAGAGATGCTGCTATCTTATCCCGCCTTCTAGCTTCTCCTAGGCCGCCTCCTGCTCCCAACATTATTCCGGTCCATTGGCTTAAACCTCCTCCGGGCTAGGTTAAAGTCAATGTAGACGGCTCTGCTTTTGGCACTCCTGGCGAGGTAGGAGCGGGTGGCATTTTTCACAACTATCGTGGCTTTCCCAAAGGTTGTTTTGCTTTTTCTACCCCCCTTCTTTTGCTTATATGGCTGAATTAAGAGCCGCTATTTTTGCAATTGAACTTGCTTGGGAGAAAAATTGGAATCAGCTTTGGGTTGAGTCAGACTCAATGTACATTGTTAATCTGCTTAGACACCGCTCCATGGATGTCCCTTGGAGTATTTGACAAGAGTGGCTGCATTGTCTCAGCATTTGCTCTAGGATGAATATTATCTTTTCACACATCTTTAGGGAATGAAATAGAGTTGCTGATGCACTGGCAAAGTTTGAAGTCTCTTCCTCCGTGATCAATTGGTAGCCTTCAGCTCCTGCTTTTTGCCACAGGTTTATCAATGATGACATTTGTAATATTTCACAATTGCATTTTTCTTGACTTTTCCTATCTTTTCTCCTCCCCCCTTTTGTTTGTTCTCCTTCCTCTTCTCTTGTTCAAACACTCACTTTTCTTTTTTTATATATTATGGGTTTATCAGTTCTTGGGCCATGGGTGCTCACCCCGTCCAAGTTCTGTCTCGTTCCAATTTCTATAAAAAAAAAGCTAAAATAAAAGGTTTTGAATTTTTGGCTAAGTCTAAGAAAATACATTCGGATCCCACTGGATGTGTAAAAAATTATTGACGATATTTTACTAATACGCTAATTTTTAACCTTGTCACGTGTGGTTAGGATGCGGACGTGCCAGTAAAAATTATTTTTCAATTAAAATGGTTAAGTTTATGGAATTTACGCGCCAAAACTTGAAATCCAAATGAAGTGATTGGCGAGGAACGTAATGATTGAAAATGTCCCTCTTGGACCACTAGCTTCGTTATAAAAACTTTGCTAGATAATCTAACTTTATTTAAGCTAATGCGAATAAGTAAAGGACGGGAAAAATAAAGGAAATTAAAAGTGTAAGATTGACATGAGATTTGGAAAAAAATGAGTATTTATTGATATAAATGTAGGTTTGAGTACATGTGTGTTCAAAGTAAAAAAAATGGAATTGATTACCATTGAAATATTTCTATACTAAACATATAGATAAATCAATTTAATTGAAAAAAAGTAAATCAATACATAGGAATTGAGATGCAATAACAATAAATTTAAATTCAACGATAAACTCATAGCCATAATAGCTATCTCAGCTAGACATTGAATTTAGTATCACCTTGAGATCCTCGAAGAACCGCGGTTGGTTATCAAGAGCGAAATTGATCTAACAAATCTTTGATTTGTAGTATGCAAGTATGGGCAGATTTGACCTCGACTTCGGAGGGACCGAGTGCTTACGAATACGGAATCAAGCAAAGTAAAAGGCTAAATTAAACTTCATAAAGTCAAGAACAAATGTTTAGAAGGGATCGAAGGCTAAAAAGGAGTTTAAATGGTCTAAAACGGGCTTAGAAAATCACTGGCAGATTATACTAAAAGCTGAAACAGAATGTCTAAAACGATTTGAGGTGCAAAGATTGACTTGTAAATGGAGTGTTTGAACACGGAATTGGACAAAATAAAAGGCTAAATTTAACTTCAAAAAGTCAGGAACAAATGTTTAAAAGGAATTGAAGCCTAAAATGGACTTTAAATAGACGAAATCGAACTTGAAAAATAACTGGATGGATTATAACAAGAGCTGGAAAAAATAATTTGGAAAACGATTCTAGCTAAGGATTGAGAACTTTAGGTTTAGGAATACTAAATTAAATGGAAAAAAATTGAAAATAAGCTATTAAAAACTTGAATTGAAACTAAAAAAAAAAGTAGAAAAAGGAATTAGAACTAAAAACTTGAAAAAACAAAGCTAAGAAATTAAAAACCAAGAACCAAGAACTCAAGAAGAGAGCATTGGAAGGGACTTTTAGGAAGAGGTTTTGATGTGTTGAATGAGTGAGTTCTAATAAAAGTATTTTGTGATGACATTTGTGGTAATTAATCAACTCACTACCTCTTATTTTTCTCTCAGATTTTAACCATAAACTAACTAGTGTTATAACCTTCATAACTTTCACTAACCACTACTAACTTCTTCCTAACTTCCCTCAACTTCCACAACTTCCATGGCATATCACCCAACTAATTTGTGGTTAGAGATAGTGTAGGGATAGGCATGAGTGTGAGTAGAGGATTTAAGTTTCGTGGGTTAGCTTGTGGTGCAGCTCGATGAGCGTGGGAGAAGCCGGGTGGGCCGAATGAACTCCTGGAAGGGTAGGTCTCGGTGAGACGGGTGTAGGTCACACACGAAATTATTATTTTTTTCTTTTTATTCATTTAATTTTTCTTTTATTTATTTAATTGAAACTTTACTCTAAAATTAAATATAAGCTATTATTTATATAAATAAATAAAATTTATTTATTGGGCTAATAATTTCAAATAATTTTTTTTTATTTCGCATTAAAAACTCAATTGCTCATACAAAACATTATCTACGAGCATTTCTAGATGCAGAATCGCTAAAAATAATGTCTACATCAATATTCTTTAATATATTTCCATCAATATATAAAATTGCTAAACCATTTAATCTTTTTTGAGATGTTGATGATCTCAAATAGTTTTTAAATAATTTTAACTACGAAAAAATTCACTCAGCAAATACAAATACAATGATCATTGACATAGTTAAGAAAATTCAAAACGTAATTGAAATATTTGGATAACAATCTGTTGTTTTAACAAACTCAAGCATTTCAAATACTAAAACAACAAGCATTTCAAATGCTAATATCAACAATTTTGGTCAAAACATTTGCAACAATTTTATTATAAAAAAAAATATTGTTATAAATTTGTATGTTGTAACTGTTTAGACTTATAAATTATATTCATTTTCATTGCATCTTTTGATATTTTTAATTTCTGTAATTTTTATAAATTTTTTATTTTTCAACCTCCCCCTCTAAACCTAAATTTCTGTTATTTTTTTTGTCTCAATCTTTCGGGCCTTGAGCAGACGTCTTACAAATATAAAACAGAGCAATATCATATTGGAAATGGAATTAAAGTGAGAGAAAAGAAAACAAAAAAAAAAGTAGTAAAATATAGCATGAAAATGCTAAAGAATAAAATGGAGGGAAAAGGAAAGTATAAACAGTCTGGAAGTCAAAAAAAGAATTTTTACCACAAGAACTGGCAGTGACAGGAGGTTGAGATATGAAGAATTGAAACCGCATCTACCTTTATACACACACTTTGTACCATTCATATTTTCAACTAAATAATATTCTCAAATCATTTTCTTCACCAATTTAACCATTACTCCTATCCTTTCCTATCGCATATGCTTGACTCTTCCTTAAGAAATTCCACTTTTGTGCTTATGCTCTCATTTAACACAATCTCACTTCTCTTTTACAATTAGAAAGTTGGAAGTTGCAAGCAACAATGTATTACCACCTTCTTACTAGTACTGACCCGATACTCAAGGATGATACGGAGGTGGAAGATTTGAGTAAAAAGTGATCCTTAAAATAGTCATGGAAGTAGAAATATATAAAAAGTACAACAAATCGGTTGGAAGCTGGTGGAATTATAACGACCCGATCTTGAGTGTGACACCAGGCATTCAACAAAGCTGTTACATTATTGATATACAATAATTAGTTAAATACCATAAATATTTCAGTGAAAATGTCAGGAACAAAAAGAAAAAGGATTGAAGAAGAACATGCCACAGTTTTGTAGGTGAAGAATGCATCACATGCATATGCATTGAGTGTCCCCACATCACATGCAACAAAATGAATATGGTAAGTATCATAATAACCAAACATTAATGATAAATGGTTAGTTAAGTAAAGTGTGTTTAGCATTGTAAAAAAGGGGTAACAAAAAGAATGCATTATGATTATATCATGTGCATTCTGTTTAATTTGAAGCTATCCACTAATTACAAAGGAGGACAATATTCCATAATTAATAACCAGAATGATTAAAGCACAAGAATAATTTCTGCTGCTAAACAATATAGTAATATCTTCCATATGAAAATGAAAATTCGTAAAAAAAAAAAGAAAAAAGAAAAATTATAGTACAAAAGGAGGAGGAAATTAATGGGGGAGGAGGTGAACAACACTCTGGCATCTAAAGTAGGCCGAGGTCGATCAATTGGGTAGTGACAAGTGGAATATTGTATCTGGTAAAGTTCGTGTGACTGTAATAATGTACACTTGCCAAGTAGTATTTCACTGGGTGCTGATTCAAGGAGACAAATACAGAGAATAGGGATGAAACAGGGGAGTCATGCCGGATAATTAATTAATGCTCTATATAGCTTTTTTTTTTTTTTTTTTTTTTAGAAATGGGATGAAATTGGAGATCAACATTGGCGGCCCCTGCGGCAGACAAGAGCGCCAGCATTTGAAGTAATTGTGCCCACCATGGAGGAGGACTTGGCCCCCAAACTTGAGGCTCTGGCATAGCTAGCTGCAGCTCCAGCTCCTGATGGAATGAAGTAGGCTCCATTAAGTAACAGATCTCCTTCTGATCTCCAGTTCCAATGTTTCCATGCACTATTTGCTGTTACAACCCGCTTTGTCACCTGCATGTCATTTATTTCCGTTGGTCACACTTGCTAATATTTCCCAATAGTTAAGATAGTATATTAATACAATACCTCCTTAGCAAAACCATTGTTAGGTGCAAGATATCTGTTTCCTTGGCTATTAATAGTAGGATTAGCACTTCCACCTATGGCATACATTTCCCAGTGAGTGTAGTCATTGTTCACAACATGAAAATACCCGTGCCGGCACCTGCAAGGTAGATAGTGATATCAATTTCTGACACGACAACACAAACAATCATCTAACACGGTTATCATTCCGTTGCATTTACCTTGGCATTCTCTGGATAAGGCCCTCACCGAAATGATTGTATGCAATTGTAACTTGCATTAGCTTATCTCTGGTGTAGGAATCACTATGTCCCAATAGCATAACCTGTTCATGGTGTAAGAGGAAATTATTAGTCTTTATCTTTGGTGATTGTGGGATTGAGATTCCATGGAATTCATCAGGGGGATATAAACTTGACCTCATTGTGGTGAGTGAAATAATTGTTGGAAATAGTAATGGCAGTTGAACCCATTATAGCATCAATAAGTCCATCTGCGCAATTGGATAGAGAATTGTGGTCAATCCAAATATGACTTGATCCAAAAATGGAAATCCCATCTCCATCAGCCATTGTCCTCCAACCATAATGAGAAGGCGAGCTACGAACCATTGCGTTACCAGTGGGCTTACAATCATGGACATGAAGACCATGAATGATTATATTGGTGACAAATTGGATGGTGATACAAGCTCCATTAGCAATGTGAACATTGGTTCCACGGGCATCAATTGTTTTAAAACTGTTCATAATTAGCTCCTGTTTAAGGGTAATCACCATGTCCCTCTTGAAAACAATCCACAAAGGTCTGTCTTGAATAACAGCGTGGCGTAGAGTACCAGGCCTTGGATTAACTGGATCATCATCACCGGCATCGCTGACCACGTAGTATTTTCCGTCACGGCCACCGACGGCATTCCGTCCAAATCCAATACCACAGTTAGCAAGTCGCTTCCTTCGGAGTTGCCAATGACGGTCACATCTCCAACAATCATCAATTGGATTCCCAGTTGAACATGAGAAATATCCTAAGTTCCTCCTTGCTGTGCTGTTGCGTATGCTCCTGGTTAAATCGGATCAAAGTAATCATATTAATTATTATCACAACTATTGTGAATAATACTTATTATTATTTTTGAGAAAACTATAATAATGGAAGTAATAATGTGAAAGGTAAAGCATAATGTCCCACATCAAAACGTAGGCCATGTGACAATAATGTGGAAGATCCACTGGGAAGATGGATACGGTCCATACGGAAAATTTTAGATCACTTTCGATTTCTAATTTCTCTATTATACTAGAAATAAATGTATGGGTAACAAAAAAAAAATGAAATAAATGTATAGGTGTGGAAACAATTCGATCTACATCTGGTACTTTGTTTGTCGGTGATAGAAAAAATAAAGAGTACGGCTGGTCATTTAATGAATTCACGGTGGAAATATTGAATGCACTGCAGCAGTTATTACAAATCCTAGATCTAATTATCAGAAAATTCCTACAATAAGACCCATTGAAAGAACGAGAGCTGTCAAATTTGAGAACTTTTTAGACTGGATTGGGTAAAATAGATTCGATGGAAAAAGAAGCATATCAATTTTATTGGGATATAATTAGTATAAGACGAAGGGCGCTTGATGCGCCGGTTAGGAGGACTGAAGAGTGGTAAAGGATGTAGTGGTGAAGGATAGGGGTAGACCTAAGCAAATTTGGAAGAGGGTGATCGAGAGTGTTATAAGTTATTAGAGATTGAGGAGAATATGGTAGTGGAGGGAGAGAATTTGTGTCGCTAATTGCACGGTTTCATGTGATGGTTCATGTTAACTGACCCCGAATCATTTAAACAATTCACTTGACACGACACATTTGACACTATTATCGTGACATGACAATCCGATTTGACGATCTTTATAGAAAAAACTAGATCTAGAATATGGGTTACTATTGAGTTCACGCCTTGACAGGCTGGAGAAAGAAGAGAAGCTAACTTTTAGTTGATAATGATACCCTTCCAAGATGGGAACAAAAGGGTACTGGCAAAAAACATTATCCCTGCCAGTCGAAATTAACTACAATGAAAATATTAATTATCTCCTAGTATTTGACAGTCCAGAGTAAATAATAATGATAGGTATAATTATAATCCAATAAGAACAATCACGCTATCCGAATTGAATGACACGCTAGAAGTCTTAACTTATAATACTATCCAGCAAATCAGAAAAGCAGCATATGCAGAATTTGCATGGTATCTTTAGCGAATACTTATGATTTATAAAATATTACTACCAACATGTGAAAAGTAGTGTGTCTCAATGAACCAATAAGAAGAGAGCTTTACAAAAGCATTTTAAAAAGGCAGATGTAATAGTATATTGTAATTAAATATACCACCAAAGGACAATAGTATAAAATTATTTTAGGAAAAAGAATAATATTGTAAAGTCTCACTCGTCGGTATAGAAAAGCTAGGAGTAGTAGATTTGGATAGGAGGAGGAACAAGACAAGAAATAAATCAAGGGCGCGATGCGCGGATCTAAAAACATGGTCATGTGCATAAGCTGGCACCAGAATTAAAAGGCAGAGAGACTCCCACAGTGAAGAACATGGTTGAATTCTCACAATTACAATAATTAAAGACTTAGATAGAATAATTCAACCAAACTTTTTCGGTTGCACTTATTTTTTCACCAATTCCTCAATTATATGGTTAGATTATTCTGTAGCAACATTATTACTAACTTCTTCAATTGCTCTTGTTCTATGACAGACTTGAGTCAAATGTCAAATTACCTAAAAATATAATTTTGAATGGCTGATGTCTATTCTATTACGGTTAATTAGACAAATGTGGCAATAATGTATGCATCTTAGTACTTTTTTATTCACAGTCCAGTGTAGTAGAACTCAAGTTTTGAACATTAAAGGCTCCTCACATGCATGATGCTAGCAATAACTCGTCATGCATATAATACTCCTTATATTTCATTCATTTAATGCCAACTTTGTCTATTAGTAGCAGTTAAAAATTGTTACCATAAAGAAATTAGCTCAAATTAATCTATTTGACTCATTTGACTACAGCTTTTGACTGGACCAAAGGCACATGTGAAAACTGCATTTTGGACTGGAGGTCTAAGGCAGAGTCACTGATCATAATACATCAACGGTCTTTGGAGCCAATCAGATCTAGATTTTTCTATCAAAAAATATCAGATTTATATTTTCTTTTAACATTAAAAAAAAAGTGAGATGAGGCCAAAGACCAATTGGTTTAACTTTATTCATTCAGAAAGAAAGAGATCTGCCTTGTGATTTTTTATTTTCTATTTTCACCTTAAAACAAATAAAAGAAAATAATATGATGTCTGTAACAATGGGGCAGCCTTAAAAGGATGATAATTGATATAAATGAATTAAATTTAAATAAAATAATATTAGTATATGCCGTAATTAGAAAAATAAGATTAAGGCCAAAAGTGAGCATACGTACATAATTAAATAGAGAGGGGGGCAGAAAAACTCACTCATCAACCATAGAAGCAACGTTTTCCGGATCTTCGACAGCGTGCCGATTCCATGCCTCACCTGACCTGAAATATTAAAAACAGAGAAATCAACTTGTATCCAAATTCCTAACGAACCAAATGCTTTGCGCGCACTCAATTAAATTACTAAATTAGCCTCGAAAAGTTTTATAAACTCCAACAGTGGTGTTTAGGACTAATGGGGAAGAAGTGGAATAATTGAGGACCTCTTTGTCCACTGCAAAATCTAAATAGGTCAACTAAATAGCTTAGAAAGCAATTGATTCTGCAGTTAACTTTCTCCTCTTATTTTGAGAACAGTGCAGTGGACTCTTCAAGAAACTAATGTAACAGAATTAATGATCCAGATTTTCTCGATCTCGATCACAACGGCTTCAACTTTCCGGCTGTCTAATACATTCAGGATCAATTGAAAAGTTTAACTGCTCTGTAACTATAACTCACCCGTCCGCCATTGTTGAGTTCTGAGATCTCTGAGGCCGACTTTCCTCCAATCTGAGAGAAAAAAACAAAAAAAAAAACAAAGAAGCCAAATCTACATCAAATTGATTCACCTTATGAGATTTATACGGTGCTCGTGAGAGACAATTGTATCCGTGGTTGAAATGCGCTAAAATTACCCAAAAATTGTGAATTCACATATATGAGAGAGAATTGAATTGCAATAAGAAGAAAATCATGAACGAAGAACTCAAACAAGCTTCGTCTACGATTAAATTGAAGAAGCTCTGTTTCTCGTTTAACAAACAGAGAAATTGACTGAGAAATAAAATGTACCTCGAATTCAGCTCGATCTTCTTTGTTGATGCATTTACAGTAACAAAAAGTACTAGAAGCATCAATGTACATACAGAGAAGCATCTCCGCAACGAAATCGTCATGGTTGGATCAAAATCTCTCACTCTCTCTCTATCTCTCAGCTTGTTCTTTGTTTTTCTCTCTCTTGTGAATTAATGAGAGGAAATTACAGTGTTTGTTTGGTGACTAAGAATCGAAAAGAAAGTGAAAGAAAGATGTGAGTCAAAGAATAGCTGAAGCGAAACCATGTTTATATAGCCAGGAGAACGTAAAGGCGTAAATGTTGCCTAACTTTTTCTTTAACCACAGTTAAGTTAATTTAACCTTTGATATATTTCCCACATTTAACCACCTCACTAACCGCCACTAACTAACTGACTCTTCTTCTGTTCAAACCCCAAAACTTGGATTCGCTTTCACTTTTGCCCATTGAAAGGCTTCTTAACTATTGGCAAAGAGTATTTCAGGTCCTTATACATCATCATTTTAGTGAATTAAGTTTTAATCTTTTATTTCAACATATTAAATCTATTATTATTTTTTATTTCTATCACATTAAGCCGCCAGAACCATTCCTATCATGAATGGTTTTCGGCCATCGACCGTTGGAACTACCTCTATCATAGATGGTTTCATCTCCTCTGTTTCTTGACAAATTAAGGTTCGAAATAGTTAATTAACTTACTGAGTTTGTATTTAATTACAAATTTAATTTGAATAATATATGACATAGGATAAATTTCTCTAAATTTGTTCAAAATGACTCGATCTTATTTTTATAGTTCATTTCTAGCGTAATTTTGAAAAGTTGTATATTGGTACGTAAAAATTGGTTTTGAACCATTCGGATGATAATATATATTTATATAAAAACAATTTAAGCAAGTTCGATTCAATTCTTTTACACAGACATTTGAAAACTTGGCCACCTAACGAACCAATAATACATTCACCACTACAATTTGAGAAATTTTAAAGTACTCCAGGAGTAACACTTCCGACCAATGAAAATCGTTTTGAATCTCATTATATGGACATGATTAATAGAAAGAGAAACTATAGATACATGTGTCGTAAATTCATTGGTTGGGAATATTACTCCAATAATACTTTAAAAATTTTCCATTAAGCTTATATATATATTATTCATTTTGGATATATTTGATTCAGCCAAATATTGATATGTAATTGATGTAAAATAAAAAATAAAATATTTATATTTTATAATAATATCTGAAATTAATTTAAAATTACAATTGACTTTAAATTAAAAATAAAATAGCTCCTATTATAAAAATTAGAGATATTTTATATTTTATCCCTTAAATTAAATTAAGGTAAAACAAAAATACGAAATCTTGTGTTAAAAGAAACAGGGGTACAATGTATAAACAATCGAAATAAGATGGAGCTTACAATCATTTTTGGCCTAAGTATTTAGTGCCTCATGTGTCTCGATCAAGCACGTGGCTGACCAAATTTACCTCCTAGTCTCATCTTCCACCTCCTTTCCGACCCACCGCCGTGGCCATGTCAGCGAAATGATATGGATGATCAACCATTAATCGCCGGTGGCAGAGTATTCATCGTAGCTTCTTCCGTTTGCCACGTAGCCACGTGGGTACGTTTCGTAGTGTACGATCATTCTTCAGTTTTTTAATAAAACATGATCACCGACAGGTGTCCTAATAAGTACGGGTAATAAAACGATTGTTCAATCTCCAAGGTTACTGCTTCTCCCCTTCACTCACAATTGCCAATTAAATGTCCCCCGAGTTTTTATTTTAACTATTTCAATTCGCAATTCTATAAATAAGTCAATAGGCTATTTCCAACCCCTAAATTTGTAACTTTTTTTCACCTGGTCCCTTCAACTTAGGGGACAACCTCTCAACCCCCTTAACTTTTCAAAAACATCACATACAACTCCTTAAACTTGTAACTTTTTTTTCACCTGACCCCCTCAACTTAAGGGACAACCTCTCAACCCCTTCAACTCTCTAAAAACATCACATATAGCCCCTTAATGGAATAAGTTGGGATTGCACTCATTAGAAAGCGCGTGAAGGTTGGCTTTAGAAACTTAAACGGTAAAAAAATCATTTTTCTTCTTAAATCCCTAACGTTCTTCTCCTCAGAAATCCTTCCTTCCTCTTTTCCGATTCCTTCGATTCACCTCTTTTCTGTCTCCGATCGGTCTCCGATTCAAGTTCAATAGTAAGTATCATCTCCTTTATTCCTCCTCTACCTTCTTCTTCTTCTTCTTCTTCTTCTTCTTCTTCTTCTTCTTCTTCTTCTTCTTTGCCTCTTTCTTCTTTTGAGATAATTCCTTTTTTTTGTCAATTAGGTTAGGGCTTGTGTTGTTCTTGAAACCGATTTCATGGTGGGTACTCATGAATCATGTTTTTGTGGTGAATATGCTGTACTTAAGGTTTCGTGGAAACCTGCAAATCAAGGAAGAAGACTCTACGGATGTCCAAATTATGGGGTAATTTACTGGATTTACATGGAAAAATTTAAGAAAAAAATGACATGTGGCATTGGTGTGGTCAACAGTCAAGCGCGTTTTCTACACGGGTCAATATTTTGACCGGATATAGGGGTGTAAGAGGCTGTATGTGATATTTTTAGAGAGTTAAGGGGGTTGAGAGGTTGTCCCCTAAGTTGAGGGGGCCAGGTGAAAAAAAGTTACAAGTTTAAGGGGTTGTATGTGATGTTTTTGGAGAGTTAAGGGGGTTGAGAGGTTGTCCCCTAAGTTGAGGGGGTCAGGTGAAAAAAAGTTACAAGTTTAAGGGGCTGAATGTCTATTAAGCCTAAGTCAATAAGTATATTAATTCTTGAGTTTATATATATATATATAGAGGGAACAACGGGTAAAAATACTCATAACGTTTTCCGTCAGTAGTAATTTTATTTCCTCCATCTAAAATTGTGCAATTTTACCCCTAATGTTGGAGTCAAGAGCAATTTTACTCATGACGTTTTCAAATTGGATCAATTTCAGCCATTATTATAAAATATATATATTTTGTTCCTTATTATACGCTAATTGCATATCAGTTTCTTTTAAAAAAAGATTTCATATTTTCTATAATTTAATAATAGAATTGAAGATTAATATTTATAAATTCGGTGAAATATTTTGATTTTTTTCAGACAAATATCACATCTAATCATATGCAACGAAGGTTCCAGGAATTTAGATTTTTGGGGGCTAATTTTAGCCGTGGGCTTAAAGGTAAATTTTTAAAATCCAGCCCGTTGGACTGGGCAAATTTTTTTTTTTTTGTGTCCAACGCGTTAAAACTGTAAAAATGTTATCATTTTTTTAAAATTAGCATTGAACTAATAGAAAATTAAATATATTTACTCTTTTCAGGTTTGACACTTCTAATGTTTTAGTGAGCACACCATCGTTTTAGTGTGTTCGCTAAAACATTAAAAGTGTTTGACGGTGTGTTCAAATAAACATTAAAAGCGTTCAACGTGAAAATAGTAAACATATTTAATTTTTTATTAGTTCAATGCTAATTTTACTCTTTTCAGGTTTGACACTTCTAATGTTTTAGTGAGCACACCATCGTTTTGGTGTGTTCGCTAAAACATTAAAAGTGTTCGACGGTGTGTTCGAATAAACATTAAAAGCGTTCAACGTGAAAATAGTAAACATATTTAATTTTTTATTAATTCAATGCTAATTTCTAAAAAATTATAACATTTTTACCGTTTTTATTTTTAAATTTTTTATATTTTTCATAAATTAAAATTTAATTTAAAAACTAAGTTATTTGAATCTTAAAAATAAAAATTTAATTTTTTTTTATGATAAAGACATAATAAAAATGAATTCAAAAGTGATATCAAATAAAGAGTTGATTTAAATTAATTAGTAATATAGTAATATGTTTTATAATTATTAAAAAATAAACTTAAAATAAATAAAAACTTTCTAAAATAAAATGAGATTTGGGAGAGTTGAACTTAGACCTCGTGAATATAAACATGCATTCTTAATGCTCTCATCCACTTTTAAACATTAAAATAATACTACATAGAATCAATATATACGAATTTTATGAGGGGCTACAGGGAACAAAACGAAAAGTACTCAAGGGCAGAGCCGGTGGCCGGGGGGGCTCCGGCCCCCCCCCCCCCCCCGAGCCCTGGGCTGGCTCCGCCCCTGATCATATGTTTATAATCTATTACTAATGAGTGATAGAATGCCTAATATGTTAAATTTAGATGACAAGATTAATGACCGAGAAGATAGTTTGATGTTATTTCTCAAATTGACACAACTTAACAATGTTAATGGTAAAATTGCTCTTAGCTGCCAACTTTAGCAGTAAAATTGAACAATTTTAGACATTAAATATAAAATTGATCTTGGTTGTAAACATTAAGGGTATTTTTGCACCTTATCTGTATATACTCCATCCATTTCATAATAATTGTCGTTTTGAGGAACAAATTTTGTTTCAAATTATTTGACGTTTTACACTTTTCAATGAGCATTAAATATGGTTTTTCCAACTTTGTCCTCATATAATAAAAGGAAAAAAATTGTAGAGAAATTTAATCATTAATTGCAAGAGGGTAATAAGGTAATGTTTAACTACTTTTTAGGCTAATTAATGAGTTTCTTAATATTTATGTAGAAACCTTAAAAGACAATTAAAATGAAACAGAGGGAGTATTATATTAGATGGAGAGCAAATTTAACCCAACATTTAAAAAAAAGTGGAGATTTAACCTTTGTACGAAATTGTGTAAATTTAACCCTAATGTTTTCAAGTAATATCAATTTTAGTAATATGTTATCGAAAATTAGAAAATATTGGTTTCACTCTTATTTAACTGGCACTTCAAACTTTTCCAAACAACAATTATCTCTAAGATCTTTAGTGTATTACTAACAAAATTATAAAAAAAAATCTATTAAAATCTTAACAACTAAGTCTCTTACATATAAATTAATGGCATACCACTTATTTGACCCCTAAACTAAAACTTAAAAATTAATTAAAACCTTAAAATATCAAAATCATCAATTAGGTCATCCAGCTAAGCATAAGTCATAAGTATGGATAAACTGAGTTCACCAATATTACCAGAGACCCTAAAAATCCTAGAATGGAAAAATTTCTAGGGGCAACAGACGATGGGAAGGCGTCATATGGGATACATGTGCCCTCTATGGCTCCCACACGTGTGGGAGTAGACTTTCGCCATATGTTACGCATGTAGTGCATGTGCCAATCACGCTACGACATGTGGTATCCTTCGACCAATCCGTGCACGCCTTGTGACTCGCATGGATCCCATATACCGAGCACGTGAGTGGCGCGTTGGTGGTCTTTTATCCTCCAATTTTTTCCAGACCTTATATTTTCAATTTTTCTGATTTTTTATGCATTTTATATAAATTTTTTGACAGAAGGAATTTTAGTTTTTATTCTTTGAATATTCAAAATTCATTTTAAATTTACAAAAAATGTTTTTAATTATCCAAAAATTATGTATTATTTTATAAAAATTCTAAAATATTATAATCTTTTTAGGAGAATTCATATGGATAAAAATGCGTTTTTGATTATATATATTGAAATCATTTTTACTTTTTATGATGATTTCTTTTTATCTTTTGACAAATTATGGCTTGTTAGAAAATAACTTTGATGTTCCTCAAACTTAGTGTGAATGAGCCAAGTTGAAAAAGTTGAGGAAAGAACTTAAAAATTGCAAAGTTAATTGGTATGTCAAATGGAACGATATTGGGACAATAATGCTTCATATCATCAAATTACATAATTTGATGTAAGACTATTTCTTGGTTGGTGATCTAGCAAAAGCTCAGGATCAACTCTTGTTTATGGAGAATTGAGAAGTTCTTTTTCACTCAAAGGCTAAGAGTTTTGCTTATTAAAAGTTGGATAAAGAGTCATCAGATGTATGTGAAAGCACTAGGAATTTTCATGGAACGGTGAGTGCGTTCCAAGTTACATGAACCAGATTCAATCAACAAACTACCATTTCAATTAATTTGTGCCGTTGGAACTCCTAGAGTTTGATTCTACTTCCACTGTCTTTCTAAAAACCGAAAACTCTCTTCCAAGAAAACAGTTATCTGAGCAACAAACTATTTGTTCTCATTCAGGCAATAGAAATATTATTTTCTACTTTTTTGAGATATCACACAGACAAACACTCCATATCTAATATAGTATGTTTTAGTTTGATTTTAGCTGGCTATTTTGTTTAAGGTATCAAAAAGTGATTTAACTTATATTGGCCTTTTGTATTTTATCAACATGATCCAATCAAATAATTTTAAATACATATGTACTTAAGGACCGGATACATTCAATATATATAGGCCATTTAGAATTTAATTTAATTAGCATATTTGTTAATAAATTTGAATCCATCCAAAACTTATAAATAGATTACATTTTTCTCTTAAGTTTCTAAAACAAGAGAACTGCACTCTATCATCTGAGTCCGACCTGTGTTATTAGTTTATATATTTCTTAGATGATTAAGCCAATATGAGTTAGGTTTTAGAATATTTAATTAATATAAAACCATTTATCCTTTGTTTAAGGTGCAAAACATTCATCGATAAGTACCACACTACGAAAAATATCTCTATGACATTAAAAAGTTATTCCAAATAATAAATGAATCCATAAATATTCATATTCAATATGAAAAATAAATAGGGTGTTCGAATCCAAAATAGGATCACCCAAGACAAATATATTTTATCTAAAGAACATAAAACAGTCCATGATAACAGAAACATGAAATATAAAAAAATCTCTTTTTGAGGGAGTACATTCAGTGTCTCGTCCCATGACTCATCATGCTTTGCACTGAATTACACATATTCTACATTTATATACAAATATATATCTACATATTTGATTTTACAAGTCTAATTTATTTCATGTTGTTGAGATAAAAAAAAAATATGTAATGGGGAAAAAATTATATAGTGACCACATACTCATCAGTTTATTATTGTCAAGTATTTTAATGTTTTTATTGAGATTAATTTAATGAGAAAATCTAATGATTTTTCTTTATTGCTTTAATTAAATTCAGTTTGTTCGGTTTAAAATCAAACCGAACCGAATATTTTTATATTTCGATTTTACACATTGTTCGGTTCAATGTTAGGTTCTAATATTTTGATAATTTTGATACTCAGTTTTTTGGGTTCAATTCTAAACCGATACACACTTCTAATTAGATAGATATTAGAGCAAACGGTAATCTTCTATCTTACTAATAATCTAACCCATTTGTATTCGGACGGATAAATATCCGATGCATAACGAATATTTTCAACAGAATCAATATATATATATTTGATTTTTTAGTAAAGAAAAGTAGATACACACCTAGCTGAATTCCAATATCTCTTTGATTTTTATATAATGGTAATCATCCATTTTTGTAAAAGGGAGCTTTTGGATTGCAAAATCTCCTAAAGTTTGGTCCGTCACTCAAATTGAAAAATGGGGAATCTATTAAATATTTATTTCATGCATCATGATAATTAACGTATTTTTTCAACAATTCAGTTTATATATTGTAGCATAAATCACGTGTTGAACTAAATTTATTTTAAAAAAAATACTAAACTTGACATTGATTAGATGAACATGATTGCATGTTATGTGTATTCAACTTAGTTCTCATAAATATATTTTACATTTATTAATAAACTTAAAAGACTTTTAGAGACTCTCCTCCTTCTCTCTAACTTTCTTCTCATTTTTCCTTTTTTCTTTTCAGATCCCGTCCTTACCGCTATCATCACCATCACTTTCTCTATTGTAGCTCTCTAAACAGATCTAGTTAGAGGAGGAAGAAGGAAGCTTGTCTTCCTTCTTCCTCCTCCAATTTATGTTTTAGTCTTCGTTTTCGTTTCAAATTACTTTTTCTTGTTAGTTTGAAATCTATATATCTTCTTGAACTTCTATTTCCGTCAGATCTACAACTGTTCGCTATACTTCTTTCTTTTAGTCTTTTTTCGGTCTTAGCAAGAGCGGAAAAGCTTCATCTTGTCCGTAGATCTATAGATCTGCGTGGTTGCAAAAATAGAAAGGACTCAGATCCGAAAATCCATAGGAGCCTAAATGATGAAGCATGGATTACAGAGGTTTTTCAACGGGACTTGACTTACGAGAAGAATATGATTTCTATGTTTGTTGTATTTGTACCTTTTATGGTTATTATTGCTCGTTGTAGTCTTATATTGCACTTTGTAGTCATTTCTTTTCCCTTTATGGAACTTATACTAGCTATAGCCTGTATGGGTTTATTTTTGTGCTGTATGTTGTACCTTTTATGTCAATGAAATGAGATATGGCATTTTCATCAAAAAAAAAAAACTTAGTTCTCATAAATTATTTAATTCTTGATTTCTATATGCACTCGAATTAAATGTAAGATTACTTCCTTTGAATGTGAACTTTAAAAGTTATCATACAACTCGAGTGCTTCTATATAACTGAGAGATGATAAAGAAAATGGATATTGTGGGGTTTAACACTATCCGATTTCTTATTTCAAACAAAAAATACTACCCGATTTTAATGAAACTATTCAAAATTATATATATATATATATAAAATATAAGACGAAAAAATCATATCATCGTGTACCTTGATGACGCAGAGAAAACACCCTTCATCACCTATGAAGGCACATTATGGAATTATGTCATTCGGGCTCAAAAACGTGGCAGCCACTTACCAATGGAAGTTCAATGAAATGTCTGTGGAACACATCGACAAAACCATGCAGATGTATGTAGATGACATAGTGGCCATAAGCAAGTGGGAGGAAGATCACCTTAGAGACCTAGCCAATGCCTTAACAATCTTCTCATAGTATCATTTGAGACTGAACCCTGAAATGTGCATCTTTAACATTTGACAAGGTAAATTCCAAGGATATGCCATCTCCGAAAAAGGAATAGAGCCAAACCTCGACAAATTCAGCGATGTGATCGACATGGTAGCCCCGTGAAACCTGCTAGAGGTCTAGAGGCTCAATGGAATACTCATAGCCCTCAGACGCTTTGAACCCTACTTAGCGGAACGCTGCATCCCATTCTACAAACTCCTTAAAAAGACATCCCTTTCTTATGGAACCGAAGCAATTTAGGATGGAATCCTCTACTGGAAATCCATAACCCACCTATGGATGAAATGCATCTCTGAGGAAGAAGTTGGTCACTACCTAGGCGAGATTCATGAAGGGGTGTCTGGATCACAACAATGGGAAAAAGTGTTAACCAAAAGGCACTTCCTACAAAGGCTTTATTGTCTGGAGATGGCTAAGGATGCCATCACCTTGGTCAAACGTGTAACAGTTGCCAAATGTATGCTAACACCAAAAAAATTCTCAGACGTTGTCTTCAAATGAATTATCTCACTATGTCCTTTGGCTTTATGGAGAGTGGACATCTTGGGCACATTTCCGCCAGCATCCGAACAACAGAAATATGTCGTTGTGGCAATAGACCATTTCATTAAGTGGGTCGAAATGGAGGCCCTAACCATAATCTCAGCTACCAACATTATCTACTTTTTACAGAGCCACAAACTAGACCAATTTGGCATTCCACACCAATTTCTAACATATAATAGAATGATTTGATTATGCTTATTTTCAGAGCTTTTATGAACGATGGGGAATCCAATGTCGGTATATTTCGGTAGCACCCCCAAAGTAATATGATGGCATAGGTCATTAACTGAACCATTCCGTGCAAAAGTAAAGACTCGCCTTCACGAAAAGGGATGCTTTTGGGTTGACCACTTACCATCAGTCCTCTAGTCTTACAGGACCATGCCAGACTTAGCCACTAGAGAAAATCTTTTCTTCCTCACCTACATCTTGTAAACCATGCCCCCAATGGAGGTCACCTTATGATTCCACCAGGTATAGTCCTATAATAAAACCACTAGCGAACATGAGCTTAAAGATGCAACTGATCACATTCAGGAGTTTAGGCTAAATTCCTTACTATCAATCACCTCATACAAGTAGAAGGTAGACCAATATTACAATCGACACGTCCATACTCGATAGTTCAAACATCACAATCTCTAATAGGAAAAGGGAAGGTATGTCAGAATTGGGAAGACTCTTACATCGTCTCAAAAACCCTTCTGAATGAAGCCTACAAGTTATCTTCCTTAGAAAGAAATTCTCTAGACAACAATTGAAATATACAAACTCTTTGAAATATTATTAATAATAAAGGGCATATTGTGTTGATCAATTTCGTTTTATCTTCACAATAAGTTTGTGTCTTTCATTACTGACTCAAAACCTACATACCGAATGGTATCAACACCAAACGAGCATTTTACACATGCAAATGTCTAGGAAGCTAAAGCCTACACACCAAATGCTATAAGCACCAGATGAGCACTTTGCGAATACAAACGTGTGGAAGGTTAAGACCTTCGTACCAAACGCTATCAACACCTAGTGTACACCTCTAAAATGCAAGTGCCCAAAAACATAGAAATTCATTTGCCAAATGATTTTGGGGCTCTCTTCGACACCCCGCAAATGTGAGTATCCAGGACACCAAGACCAAGGGGTTAGTCAGTGAAACATCATGCACTCACCCTCAATATGCACAATAAACAAACACCAAAAGCCTCCACACCGAACGTTGACATCATCAGATGGATGCCTTATGAATCCAAGCATTTCATCTTCAAATCCTGCATATCAAATGTTATCATCACCTGGTGGACACTGATAAGCCTAAAATATACCTAAATTAGCATGCATAAATATGTCAAATTCATGTAAAATATATATTAATTATATTATTTTGCTAAGATTTCACGTTGGTATTTGTTACTTGTGTGCAAGGTGTTAATTATTTGGAAAAATCCAAATAGGAGCAAAAATGGAGTAGAAATGAGTAAGAAATCAAGTTTTCAGTGAAAGACGCGTACGAGAATCAAAAGCTGTGTTAGAGATTTGAAGCAAACAACACAAGGAAGTGAAGATAAGTCTCTGTCGCGACCGAGATTATCAAAATCTTGATCGCGACACGCGCCCAGCAGCAGCAGCGCGATTCCATCCATTCCTTCCTCTTCCCCTTGTCACGGTAGAGATTCTTGAAATCTCTACAGGGACAGCAAGCATTTTCAACATATTTTACATGTTTTAATTTCCAAACGACCCATCCTTTCATCCAGATAGAGGTGACTCTTCACCAACGGACACATCTCTTCAGCACACTTCTTCGATAATTATAAATAGATGAAGAATTCAGAATTCAATGTTGTTAAATTGTTGTTCAGTTGTTGTTCAATAGTTGATTAATTGTTGTTCAACTATTGTTCAACTATTGTTCAACTATTGTTCAAACACAAATAGTTAGAGATACGATGAATAGATTTTATTATTTACATTAGAGTTTACTCAAGTCGAGTTTATACTCTGTAGTTTGGTCGAAAGGTGCTATTTCGAGGATTCAGCGAGAAGAACCAATATTGGGGGCGACCTACGGTCTGACAAACCTACGAAGTTAAGTAAAGGATTGACAATCCGGAACTCAATGTAGTCAAATTCCAATCAAACTTCTTCTTCTCTGTTAACTTGATATGTTTCAACTCACACTAATAAATATCTTTTAGTTCAATTCCATTTTCACTATTGTTTTATTTAAAGTTGGATCTAGCGATATTCTTTAAGTAATTCTAACAGGTATTTCATGCAAAGTATTTATAAAAAGGTCTTGACATTTTTCATGCTAACTTGTTGAACACTTAAGTAAATTCGGATTTATATTTGGTCATTGCGAGAGATCGATTAATCGGATATAAACACCGAATTTGATTAAGGTTTTCAGTCTTAGGCCGAAAGGTATATATTGATTACAGTTCAATGCTTTTAAATTGAATCAATTGATAATTTGTTATATCTTTTTAAACAAATCGAAGTTATAAGTTGTGTTTTTGCTTAGTATAAATTAGCCTTGAAATGAACTTTAATCTAAATATGATTTCTATAAATTGTAATCTTAACTATAACCAAAATTAGAATTAGAAATCATTTAAACCATTAACGATTTTCTATGAACCTCGAGAAAACGAATTTAATCAAAACAATAATTTTTAATCAAATTATCAGACATTCTCTATGGGATCAATATCTTTTTATTACTACGAGCGAAACCGTGTACTTGCGGAATTCGTCCAACAGACGCCTCACGTACGCGAGTGCTCGAAAAACTAAGCATGCACACTAAAAAGTATAAGCAAATCCCCCAGATACCCCTCCAAGAAGGGGATCGAAGTCATCCTAAGGGCATACAACAATTCACAGAGCAAGAACACTAAAAACAGAAAAAAAAGATTCTGATTTATATATTAAAATACAAAATGTTCGAAATGCGACCTATGCTAGCAAAGCCAAAAGCATAAATCAAAAATTCAGTTGTTCATAACAACCCAACGATGGGGCACCTAGTCTTACACACTTAAACCAATTTGAGATCATGAATAAACTCTCGATATATCATCATTTGGTACATTCCCATCCAGTCTCAGCACTTGTTAATGTTATGACCATTGTGTTGACGATATAGGCACGCATTTCCCACATGTGTAACTACATGATTGGGGTCTAGAGGAATAGTCCCAATTAGGCCCTTGAAATAAAACTCCCGAAAAACAATACTTCAAGGATGTAAAGAGTCGCTATACGTAGGTCCAGTCCCACTCTCGTCGAAAGGAGACGAATGCTTACCTCACCTCAAGTCACCTAACCAGGATCTATATGATGGGTACGTGCATGCTCCTCATCGCACAAAATGAAAGTGGTTATGAATTCATAGACAAACTTTTCAATTCTCAAGTTTATAAAATTAAGAATATTTCACTAAGTTTGAATTAATTATGAAATTACATGACAATTGAGGATGATCATGTTGAAGAGATTTCACGTTGACTTAATTATTTAGAGAGTCTAATTTGGAATGGTTATCATAATGATTCTCCACTAGTTGAAATTATTTAAACCAAATTTTAAATCTAAAAATGTAGATGTCTAATGATTTATTTTCATACCTCATGAAGATCGGAAAATATAATTATGTGATTTTTTATTATTTTATGTTAGAGGAATCCACCTTACTTTTTCATGAAAATTGTGTGGGAAAAGGAATGCAATTATTGTGGAAGACAATAAAGTTGAAACCTTTTTACTTGTGTTTGATTTTTAGGGATGAAAATAAAAGAGAAAATCTATTTAGATAATAAAACAATATGCAGGGCTGGCTGGGCTTCTAGGCAACCTAGGCAATTGCCTAGGGCTCCTAAAAATTAGTTTGGTTAATTGGTAAAAAAGAGAGTTAGGATAAATTTGCTACATATATACGATTTTAAGTTAAAAAAAAAATTGTTAGTTTCATTTAATGTGGAGATGAGAAAGTACAAAATATTGCCATATTTTATTATTTTGGAAGGATAAAAAAAAGCCTCACTCAATTGACTAAATGCTAGTAAGTAGATCATAATCTCATCTTTTTGTGTTTGATCACAGACTTAAAAAAGAAAAGATATTCAATTGTTATCAGTTTTCTAACATTCAAAAAATTGAAAAGACAAGGTGTTTATATGCATCAGTACTTACAAATTGAGTTCTTTACAATTAAATTTCTCTACTACAAGTTCTTCTTTATATTCACTTACAATTGTGTTTAACTACAATTATTCTAATCTGGTTCTCTACAAGTTCTTCTTCATACTCATTTACAATTTTGCTCAACTATTCTAATCTGGATTGATTTTTGTTCACCGATTCATCTTATCATGTATAAAATTATTGTTCCCCATTTAATACTGTTGTGCGGAATTGATGAAAGATAAATAAACAAGCAATCGAAAAACACAGATTTACGTGGTTCACCAATGTTGTGTTGGCTAGTCCACGGGCAGAAGGAGAATAGTATTATTAGGAGGCGAAAAAATCAGATTACAATGATTAGGTTACATAATGGGGTATTTATAATACCCAAACTAACCTAATCCCACTAGGAACCCATGATCCTAATCCTACTAGGAACCCATGATCCCAATCCAATTAGGAACTCATGATCCCAATCCAACTAGGAACCCATGATCCTAATCCAACTAGGAATCTGAAACCCAATACTACTCCGAATAGGAAACAAGATATACTGATTCAAGGCATTACGACAAATCTCCACCTTGACTTGAATCCTCCTGAAAACATAACAGATGCACCCATGACAGTACCAGAAGAACAGACTTCTCCCTCTGCCTCAGAGTCGCCCCCACATGGCAACTAATAATCTCTGACGTTTAGCAAGTCCAAACAGTGTTGAAACTTGCTCTGTGGAACAGGCTTGGTAAACATGTCAGCCGGATTGTCAGTAGTGCCTACCTTCTTCACCTTGACCCTCTTCTCACTTCTCAGAAAATGATACCTCACATCTATATGCTTGGTGCTCTCATGATGAACCTGGTCCTTGGCTAAACAGATTGCACTCAAGCTGTCACAATACACTGTAGCCTGATCATGATGTAGACCAAGATCACTAACTAGTCCTTTAAGCCAAATCCCCTCCTTAGCAGCTTCAGTCAGTGCCATATACTCTGCTTCCGTAGTAGACAAAGTCACTGTAGGTTGCAAAGTAGCTTTCCAACTGACAACTGAACCGCCAAGAGTGAAAAGATAACCAGTCATAGATCTTCTACTGTCAACATCTCCAGCATAATCAGAGTCTGAAAAACCTGTCACCAAACACTCTGTATCACCTTCATAAATGAGACCAACGTCAGATGTACCTTTTAGGTACCGAAAGATCCTCTTCACAGCTTGCCAATGCTCCTTGCCAGGTTCACCCATAAACCTGCTAACAACACTAACAGACTGTGCAAGATCAGGTCTAGTGCAGACCATTGCATACATCAAGCTTCCTACTGCACTAGCATAGGGAACTCGAGACATGTACTCCTTCTCTTCAGCAGACTTAGGTGCAAAAGCAATAGACAGATGTGCACTTGCAGCACTAGGAGTATCTATGGGCTTTGCGGTAGACATGCCAAATCTTGACAGGATCTTCTGAATATAGCCCTTCTGTGCCAGAAAAAGTTTCCTTTTGCTTCTGTCCCTGTAAATCTCTATTCCCAGAATTTTTCGAGCTGCACCCAAATCCTTCATCTCGAACTCTGCGTTGAGAAGACCCTTCAACTTCTGAATGTCGTGCTTCTTCCTTGCAGCTATCAACATGTCATTCTCTTCCTCCAAATCTCCATGCAAAAAGGCTGTTTTTACATCAAGTTGCTCAAGCTCCAAATCCTGATGTGCAACTATAGCTAGCAACACTCTAATAGAGGTGTGTCTGACTACTGGTGAGAATATCTCATTATAATCCACTCCCTCTCTTTGATTGAAACCTCTAGCAACAACTCTAGCCTTATACTTGACTCCCTCTGCAGGTGATATCCCTTCCTTCATCTTGAGAACCCACTTGCAAGTAATAATCTTTCTCCGTGGAGGTGGTATGACTAAATCCCATGTTTGATTCTTATGAAGGGATTCCATCTCATCTCCCATAGCAGCAAGCCATTTCTCAGAATCGGTGCCTGAAACAGCTTCTTGGTAAGTTGATGGTTCACGAGTGTCCACCTCCTCAGCAACCTGTAGTGCATAGCCCACCATGTCCTCATACCTCTTAGGTGGCCTAACTCCAACCCTCCTTAGTCGATCTTGAGCTAAGCTACGATGTGTAGCTTTAGATGGTTGAGAAACTGATGGTGTAGACTCTGGTAGCTCTATTTCTGCTTCTAACTCTTGTTCCTTCAAGCCACTCTCACTCTGTATGACCTGAAACTCCACCTGTTTATCAATGCTATCAGTTTCTGTTGCAGTTGTAGGCTTCACAATGGGTCTAAGCACAGATTTTTCGTCAAAGACTATATTTCTACTCAAAATGACCCTTTTCTCTGATGGAGACCAGATCCTGAAGCCTTTAACTCCATCTCCATAGCCTACGAACACTCCCTTCTTGGCTCTTGGCTCTAGCTTACCCTCATTAACATGATAGTAAACTGTGCACCCAAAAGCTTTCAAATTTGAGTAATCAGCAACCTTTCCTGACCACATTTCTGTAGGCGTCTTGAGTTGTATGCCGGTGTGTGGTCCGCTGTTAATCAGATAACATGCTGTGTTCACCGCTTCACCTTTCCTTTGATTTTTGTTTAGGTGACTTTGCTATACTTTTTATAGTTTCCATATTTTGTTTGTTACTTTTGTATATTTTCTTTATTTAAATTGAAAATTGCAATTTATAACGAAGAGAAAATATGAATCTGGTTATGAAAAAATACAAGAAAAAAAGAGCTGAAGAATTTGTACAATCATAAAAAGGGGCTCTTAATAAGTTTTTGATAAAAACTACATCAACATCACATGAACCAGAAAATGATATGGTTACGGAGGAGTCTGGAAATATAGAAAACAAAGAGAGGATGATATTATACTTAAATACATCTATTTATTTTTATAGTTTTGCTTGTATATAAGGGCCCATATTTTATATTTCGCCTAAGGCCTCAAGTAGTGCCGAGCCGGCCCTGATAATATGAAAGTATAAACATACTACTTTACTCAAATATATTTTTCATTTAATTTTTTTTATATATAACCTTGCCATTAAACACATTTTTAAGCTTGACAAATGAAGTTAATAACTGTAAAATCGTTATTGCAGTACTGGAATAGATGATTAATTATAAGATATAATTTGGTTAAAGCCATTCTTTAGTCTCTCTACTTCCCTAAATTTTCTTAATTAGTCCCTCTAGATTTATCTTTAATCTATATATAATATAAAACAGTAACGATGAGGCTGAAGTGTCACTTCCTCCTTTTTTACTAATAAAAAATATAATATAGTATATAATAAATTAATTTTAATTATATTATTATATAAAAAGAATATTTTATTCGTATTATACCTAAAAGTTCTACAGAATTTAGATTAATCCCTAAATTCTCTCTAATTCTCTGCATATCTATCTATATAGGCTCGTTTGTTTTATCTACGGTTTGCTGTTGGAAAAAACTGCTTTTCCATAAAGCAGGGATTCCTTGCTTTTGTAAAAGACTGTTTTTCAGGTGTAAACAAAAGTTGAATTTACTCTGAAAGACAAGTTAAGTGAAATCTTCATTTCTACTCTTAACTCTATCACCTTGTAAGGATTTCTGTCAATTCACCACAAGTGGCCCTTTAGATATATCTCCTATTTATCAGGAGTGACAAATGCTCAATCTAACATTAACTATCCTGCAATTACTTTATGTGATACTCAATCCTGCTCTCATACACCCCATGGCCTCCCCTATAGCGGATCGTGCTCGCACAGAATCAAAGTATCACACTCCATAATCCAGAATCACTAATTAATGATTATTTGAGTCTGATGATTACTTATACCTACTACTACCAATGAGATGTACAGTTGACACTTAGATAAATTTATCCATACTGTTATCTCAAGTCGGGTCTCAATCCTAATGAACTCATTCACCAGATCCATGTAACTGTCTAGATATCTCCATATCTAAAGCTTGTGAGATCAGTTCTCTGTCTCGATAGAAAACACAGTTACATGTCAGTCTCAACAGTAACATGTCAACCTCTTTAACATATTACTTGACTTGGTTTGATTTTAAGTTTATTGGTCTATTATAAAGTATATAGTCTCACTTTATGCTTGTATGAACACTTTATAACGACTTAAAATCACACCCGACCCTAGACGACCTCAATCGGCATCGGACGTGAAATAGAAAGATCATAATCAATACTTAAGAGTCTCCAAATTATCCAACGCCATTATATTACAATTGAACTACCAAAGTTCTAACCATAATTCTCACAATAAGCAGCCAACTTCCAAACCCCGCCTAAACGGTCGGTAACCTTCTCTATATCATGTACTTTCTCACCTAAAAACATTAAAACATTTAAAAAAAGTGAGACAAAAATCTCAATAAGAAACTATCAGCTATAAAAACCAACTTTATTTAACATAGCTACATATATACATTTATAAAGGGATTTAATCCAAACCTTATAAAATATCCTCAAAACGTAAGTTCATAATATAGTCAAAGTAGTAAACCAAAACCATAAAAATATATAATCTTATATCCATTCTTGAGTTCAAAACCTTATAAAATATTGTAATCAAATAAGTGTTTTATCAAACCAACTCGTATTCAATCAAACGTAAAACCTTATATCAAAATCAATCATAACCGAAAACATAATCCAAATGAACTTAAAACATTGTATCCATCCTCGAGTTTCTCCCCTTAAGTATCAATCCATAACCACATATATAGTCGAGACGTCTCTTAACATTGCCTCTCTCATATGGTCTTACCCAACACTTCGCTGCCATACCCAATAGGTCTTCAGATTGTGTACACAGGCCATGCCCCTCACCGAACATGGTCTTCAAATATAAAACCACCGATCCGGATAACTCTCGATGGATATAAAATCATTAAATCATAACGTGCTCAAATTTCCTTTCACAATCAAATTGCAAACTATTTCATAATCATAAATCATTTGGCTTCAATTAGCCCTTTTGTGTCATAAAAATTATATTTGGACTTCAACCCAAAATAATAACAACAATAACCGCAACAGATTTCTCAATCCAAAAACAATTCGTAAGAAATCATCAAATTCATTTTGTTCAATATAGATATATTGAAACCAAAAACATATATGTATATATGTAAATCAACCAAATTAAACCTTAAATCAAAAAAATCAAGTAAAATCTGAAATTCACATAAAAGCATAATCAATAGCTTCATTTGAACCGTAATTTCATAATAAAAAGCAAAATCATGAAAAACCCAAATTTTACAAAATTCATGCATAACCCTAAAATATCAATTTCTGAAACTTCTTTGATTATATATATATCTATATACATAAAACTCAAAATATAGTTGATAGTTACTTACCTTGGCTATTAATTGAAGCAAATACACCTGTTCAATTCTCCTCTAAATTCTGTCTAAGTCGTTTCCCTCTAAATACTGCCGAAACTTAAAAACTCTTCGGTTAGGACTTAAATCTATGCATAAAAAGGCTATGTTTTAAATTTCGAATGATTCGAACGGTCGAATCTCTGTAAATCAAAGAAACGATGAAGAAACGGTGAAGAAACGGTTCAGAGAAAACTGATGATAAAAATAAAAGAAAAAGAAAAAGAAAAGAAAGAACAGATGATGATCACCGCGTATTTGAGTTTGAGATATATATATCTCAGACTTGGCGAATATCCCGTTTGATCCTTCATCTTTATATAATCTTTTAAAAATTACTCTAAACTTTTAATTTATACATAAAACCATCAAATTAACTCCAAACTTTTCCTATAGCACTAAATTAACTTCACACACCCAATAATTATCATATATACTAATATCAAAATATAAATTTTAGAAATTTAGACACGGACGTGACACTTAAATAGGATTACTTTTACTTACAAAAGATTAATGCCTTTTATATATAGTTTTAATCATACCATATCTTATTAAAACAAACGATTTAAATAAACAATTTATTTATTAATATTTATATCCTAAAACAATTATCTACATGACATAAACTCCAACAAGTTTGTCATATCAATTCGGATACATTACTTCCCAGTCATTTTGCACTAATTTCCAGCAGCCCCGAAGCTTTCAAAACGATATTTTCCTACATCCAAAATCATCCCAATACAACCATTTTACTTTTCATTTGTTGTTACATTTTTTGAGCAACCATTCAAGCTTTTTTCCCTTCGGTTTTTGCCTCAATCACTCAATACCATTTCTGCACTTTATTTGACCATTTTTACTGCAATTTCTAGCTCCAAGATTCACTCAATTTCCAGCTTAAAATCATTCATATTCCAGCCAAGTTTAGACATTGCTTCAATATTCAATCGCTTCAATTTACATTTGTTTAAACGTAATTCATTACGAAGTTAATGTATTATTTCAGTTGCAATTTTTTTTATTTCCTTTCCCATTTACCACGTGTAATCAAAATTTATTTATAAAAATCAATAAAAAAAAAGAATTGAAAATTTTCCAAAATTTTAGTGTTGTTTTAATTTTTTTTGTAGTACCATTAGATAAGCTAGTTAACCCTTTTTTTTTTTATACAGTGGAGCTAGGAACCAAGAGAGATTTTATTCAATGCATGAATCCTTTGTTTAATCTTTTTTTTTTTCTAAAAGTCAAGTTTTAAACACATAACCACAATCCACAATAAAATCAGTAGGAAATTAATTTTTTTGGCACCTCCGCACAAAACCAACACGTGTTAAGGTTGAAATTAGCATATTCTGAAAATATCTTAACATAAATTTTTCACTTTTTCGACATACTTATTTGAGAAGTTCGATGTGACATTCAAATAATGATCAAACTGGTCCATTCAAAATTTAATTTATCATTTTAAATATATTAATTATTTTATTTTTTGTGTTTTGAAAATTCAGTACATCGTTCCAAGTATTTCTCAAGTTAATTTTAATCTTTCAACTTTTGAAAACGTAAGTTTGTCCATATATTATTTTAGTATCAATATCGAATGAAATTATTAAATTTAATCTATTTAAATTTGGATAGGGGTAATATAATAAAATGCATTATTTTATCTCTATCTCTATCCCCATGGAATACAAAACATCCCGTAAAAGTTAGCGGTTATTATAGTTGTTAAATGTTAAACTATTTTTATGGGATAAAGTGCAAAAATACTTCTAATAGCGATAGTCAAGAATAATTTTACCTCTAACTTTCTAAAATGATAGCAATTTTATTACTAACACGTGCAATAAGAGCAAGTTTACCCATATCATGGCAAATTGGTGTTAATTTCTAATATCATTAAAAAACACATATTTTACATATTAGTTGGTTCTAATTTTTTTTATATTATTAAAATTTCATAATATAATTTGAAATTAATATTTTTAAATTCGATAAAATATTTGGATTTCTTATACAACTCGTACAGAACATAGTATTTTTTTTTTATTCTTTTTACGTATATTAATATGTTTGTGGTCTGTTACTGATTAGGGATAATATGACGTATGTATATAGTGGAGTAAAATTATTTTTAGTTGTCAATATTATGAGTAAGATACGTAATTGTCAATATTACGGATTTTTTTTTTATTTTATCTCCATTTTTACATTAGTAAAGGGTAAAATTCAATAACTTATAAATGGGATTTCTAAGTTGAAAGGTCATAGAAAAAGCTGACCAAAGTTGAAGGACCATGTTTGTTATTTAATCATGAATACCAATAGTCAACCAGCTGGTAGCAAGATCGAAGATTCGGTGTAGAAAAGCCTGCGGTGTGGTGTGGGCACCAGTAATATTTTGAGTCAAATACATGAATATCATAATTAATACAAAATTACAACTAAATTATATTACCAAACTTAATTCTTAATATGTCATTATTTTCTATATATTATGATTTTATGCCATGATTTAGAAGTTCTAGACTCCAATTCATAAATCATAAACCCTAGAAAATATATTATAGACCTATAATTTATAAATTTCAATTCTTAAATTATATTAAAAGTACTGATTTTACTAGTTTGATATAATCCAAACTTAAAACTTGACATAGTTGTAAATAATTTCTAGAAAATGAATTTCTGTGTAATTTTCCCTAATATTTTAGTTTTTACTGTCTCTTATTCATAAAACATGTCGTCCCACACTGCTAAAAAAACAAAAATAAAAGGGGCCCACAAAGTGACCCAACTTTTTTACCTTGAAGATAGAGTTAATTTGATCCACAAAGGGTGGTGTTATTTATGGTCCCACTCTTTCCTCACTTTAATGTATGGGAAAAGCCACAAAATGAATTTTATAATTCTAATTGATTGTAAAAGTAACAAGTCAGAAAAATTAAAAAAGAAAAGATATTAAAAAAACATTTCCTCACCATAAAATCTTAAAATCTTAAGAAATGAGAAATTATATGCTTATAGTTGCCATTATTTTATTTTTTTTTTGTTACAATGAAAGGCTTAAAAGTACAGAGGAAAAAACACAAGAAGAAAAAAACAAAAAAAAAAAGACAAAGAGCACAGAAGCAAAGCAAACAGGACCGTAAACCTCAACCTATGCTGGTATATACCTAGTCGAAGTCATTCCTCTTTGATTATTAAGGAGGATTTGCTGGAGACCTGCAGTAGGTACTTCACACTCGTGAAAACCTAAAGAAGAATTGCCTGCAAAATTCGACTTCCAATCAGCAGCCCTATTACCCTCACGGAGAGTGTGACGAAGAACCAAATTCCAATCTCGATTAAGAAACTCTGTGCACTGACACAGGATCCGAGCATGAGGGTGGTTAGTATTCAGATGGCCTTCATATAATTTAGGAAAATCTGGGAATCCAGTTCAAGGATAACCCGACGGTATCCTTTCTCCCATGCTAACTGAAGACCAAACAATAACCTGACGGTAGTTGTCATTACTTTACATGGTACGTGAAAGGAAAATATTTGTTTGTTTATTAGAAATTATTCGTATTATATGTTTCATATAATTAGGGCAAGTATATTATTTGGAATTTCTGAATTTGTAAATACTATACTAATTAGTTTTTAAAATAGAGTTTTTAAATTTGGCTTTGGTTAACTTTTAAATCATTTCATTCCATATTCTGTTGGTCATAATCTTTATATTGTCAAAAACCAATATATATATATATATATATATATATATATATATATATATATATATATATATATATATATATAACATTCATCATTTTAATGAAAAGGAAAAATACATCATAAAAATGAGGAATGAAACCGTACATAAATATAAGGTCAAACTAAATATAATATCTACAAAAGGAATAAACAAGATCATAAAAGACAAACAAAGCTATAAAAAAAACATATAAAAAACTATAAATTAAACACTACCGCAGAAAACTAGATGCATTCTAGTCTTCATCATTTAGGACATTCCGGACATTTGGATCTGAGTCATTTCTACTACAACCACATGGACTAGAGATCCGGACTGCTCAAGGATTGTCAATCCCCTGATAGTTCCAACTTAGACAATTCATAATGCTTGGCGAGTCTGACCTACAGACTGCGCTGTTTTGGTATCCATAGAGACAATTTTATCATTTGACATAGAAGAAACCATATCTGACGTAGCATTAAGCCTCGAATTTAGAGTGCTACCCGAAATATCAACCATAATACCTCATCGAGCCTCTTCCATTCGTCGCTTCCTATCTTCCTAAAGAAGAAATTCCTTCTCTCATGCCTTCTCATTCTCATCCGTTCCGAGCCCCGTAGATGGCACTACAAAACCACGTCCTCCCCATCTCAATACCCCGTCGTTGATCGTACTTGAGACTGTCATATCCCTCCACCGCTACCACTTCTCGAATCGCGAAGCCATCGCGAAACAGGTGGTGCCCCACCATGTCGGATTGGAGCACAAAGCCACTCTCCCATTCGCATCAGCCAACTTGAGTTTCATCATTAAACAGTCTTTCACAGAAACGCTCCTATGGCCTATCAAACTACACATATAACAGAAATCGCAAAGCCTCTCATACTTGAACTGTATGAGAGACACATCTGTGGCTGGTCGTTTAATCCTCTTGAACCGTTTGAGAGGCTTCCGGACATCCTAACAACCTGAATGTGCATATACAAGCGACTACCCCCCATAGCATTTTTCTCATCGAATTCGAGGAAATCGCCAATGAAATTCCCTATTTGCATTCCTATTGCTTCAGACATGCATCCACCTCGTAATCCATGCACCTGTACCTAGATAGGAACCATAAAAAGATCAATTTGTTCCGGCTGAAACCCTGGTTTCCATTCCGCCATTACTAGCATATGATTATCAAAAGACCATGCCCCTCTTGAGAGAATCATATCACGATCAATTTGTGTGAAAAAAACTCAAACGTGAACGGATGAGCATTCACCTCCTCGATAGCCACTCCCATTTTTGGCATCCATATGTCCGTCAGTCAGGTCTTCATCGTCACAACATTAACTGGTCTCTCTGTCAAAAACCGCCTGACGAAAAACAATCTTGTTCTCTGCCCCGCATCCTCTCGCTCTACCGAGCAGTCGATAATCTAGCTCTCCTCCTCCACGAACGACAATCCTTGCACAGCTTGTTCCATGTTCAATCAGCGTTAACGAGAAGCAATATACCAAATTCCAATAGCAACAGTGAGAAAACCGGATATGATACCGGTAGATACAAACCCTAGCCATCACTCTTACGTAGAAGAGACTTCCACTTATTCAATAAAATTTATGCTATAAATTTTTAAAATAATAATTATTATTATTAAAGGCATTAAAAGGATTGGGTCCTCCTTTGAGTCTATTAAGTTTGTTCATATTTATAGGGAGCAGAACCGCGTCGCGGACCGTCTTGCAATGGAAGGACACTCTGGTTTGTTGGGTCTTTCTACATTTTCTTCTCCACCGGGCTTCATTTCTTCTTTGATCTTGGAGGATGTGGTGGAGGTCAGTTTTCCTACTCTGATCCCGGATTGAGTTGTTTTGTTTGTTTGTTTTTTTTTCTTTCCTTTCCTACCAAAAAAAAAATAGTGTTAATATTTTATTATGTCATAAGGTTATGGAATAAAAATATTATTTTTCAGATGATTTTTTTTTTTTTGAACTCTCACTCGACTGTTGACTTTAATTTTGAGAATCATCCATCCAATGCTCTTGAATTCATGTCGCAACAACCATTCCCTTCTCAACAATCCAACATAACTTCATTATAATCTATCTTCTATCCTCTTTTGTCTTATAATCCATGAACCCAGTGGACTATCTACTCATATAATGCCTCTTTAATTTCTAAATATGATTTTTCTTACGGGAAAATTACAAAACTGAGTTAAATGAGAGGCTCATTTACATATTTAACTCATTTACTCAACCTACTATATATCTAGACTGTTTTTGTGTGACTTTCCCATAATACCCTCAATATTTACGGCATGGCTATCTCCCTCCCGTCTGACTTCACAGATTCCAGCATATGCGAAACCTGCGAAGCTAATGTTTGGTTTAGTTGATTATTTTAATTAGCATATGCGAAGTGTGGTTGTGTTTTGAACAAAATTCGCTAAGTGGTATATAACAAAAAATGCCAAACAACAACGCATTCTAACATTAAAATCATAACATTATCAAAATTTACAACAAGATTGCCACAATAACAACATTAAAATCATAACATTATCAAAATTTATAACAAGATTGCCACAATAAACTCCTAACAAATCACTTCAAAGTGAACCTAACTAATCTGGACGGAAATTTCTCCCCTTACAAGAAGTCCAGACTTTTTAGGATAAGAAATGGAAGTCCAGACTTTTGGGGATGGACGTGTCCCATGGTGCACAACAAGATTAGCACAATCTCTCCTAACGAATCACTTTAAAGTGAATGTGCCAATCTTGAAGGAAGTTAATCCCTATACAGGAAGGAAAGTCATCTCCTCTACACCCCAATATGCCGCCTTCCAGAAAGGGACGTTATGTATTTAACCACCTTTAGGGAAAATTAATCGTGTTAGGCAGGATAAAGGATGATTTGGCTTCGCGAAATGAGGATTAGCGAAGCATGCAAATGTAAATATGCAGGGAAGATGATGATTTTACTTAGCGAATCGATGTTTTCGTGAAGTCTGCGAGGTCTGAAACATGACGATCTACGTCGCATATCGATGCTTTCGCGAAGTCTGCGAGTGAAATCATGAACTTTTCTACTCGCAGACTTCGCGAAATAATCGATTCGCAAAGTAGATCATCACGTCTCAGGCTCTTTCTCATCGCAGATCTTCGCGAAATCATCGACTACGCAAAGTGATTTCATGGAAAAACGCAGAGAAAACAGTAGATACTTACATTTTTTAACGCCTTTCACTCTTAAAAGCGATAATAACAATATGATAAACTTGGAAAAACGATGGAAATAACGTAGAATAACCATTTCTTTGATGGTAACAAGAAGAAAGAAACCAAGTAACAGGCATGAACAGGAAGATGAAGAACATGGCTTCATTTTCTAGGATTAGGAAGATGAAGAATCAAGAGATGAAGAGAAGAAGAAGAGAAATACCTTGTGATTTGGAGAAATGATGCATATTTCGTACAATTTAAAGAAAGATAGGAAGATAAAAAATCTGAGAATCATTAATGGAGGAGTTGCCAACCGTTTCACGTAACCAAGAAGAATGGGGGCATGACCGTTCTTGTAGGGGGGGGGGAGGAAAAGTTAGGGGTATTATGGAAAAGTCACACAAAAGCATTCTAATATGTAGTAGGTTGAGTAAATGAGTTAAATATATAAATAGGCCTCCAATTTTATAATTTTCCATTTTTCTTACCCCAATCGAATTCCTTTCCAATCTCCCAATTCTTTTTTTATATATACAATTTTTAACCGGGTTAGAAAAAATTCATGGATCCGCTAATAGCACAAAATGCAATTCTTGTTTTCGAACAAAATGTTTCATAGGAACCTACGTTTAAATAAATCAGACCACACTGTTTCTTTATTTATTTATTTTTAGTTAACCCTATTAAAGAGTCAATAAAAAAAATTACAACTATATAATTAATTTTTTTAAAAAAACTGATTATTGTAATATGTGGAAATATAAAAACTAATAAAAAAGTTACTCTTAAATTTTTTGTTTATCAAAGATAAAATTGCTAATTTATTGATAAATTCTAAAAAGAGAGAAGATAAAATTGTCCATATATGATCATATTTAAATTTTATAGTAATTCTATGTTTTGTCTACTCATTTTTGCCTTTCTATTATTGTAGTCTAAAATATTTTATTGCAGGGAGAGGAATTATTCATATTGATAGCTTTAAAATAAAATTGAAGAATGCATTGATGCTTTCCTCCTTAATTAATTATGAAATAAACTTAAAATAGATAAAGAGACCTAAAAAAATTTGAAGGCAAACCTAAAAAAAAAAATATATAAAAATGTATTTTTAAAAAGAGAATAAACTCACTAGTTCTCTGCCAAAAAAAATAAAAAATAAAATAAAATAAAATAAACAGAATAAACTCACTAGTATTTAGCTATAATAGAACTAAATACTTAATTATTTAGCCTCATATTTGTCATTAATTTTATTTTATTTGCATGGTTGTCTTTTTTGGGCCATGATTATATTAGCTGTATTTTTATTTCAATTTAAAAATAATAAATTATAGGCATAGAATTAGTTAGATATCATCAAAGACCTATAATAAAACATAATTTATTGACAAACTAAGTGTTCCCTACCAAACACATAGTTTCATGTGACCATTACTTTCAGGGTTCGATCTATATATTTTGTACACCTGGTGGAAAATTACCCAATTTTTCCATATATTTTATTATTATCCGTTCAAGTTAATATATATATATATATATATATATATATATATATATATATATATAAAAGGCAACCTCGCGACACTTTGGATTTACACGACTCGTCTTAATAAAATATAGAAGTGGTAGTTTGTATGTATTCTCTCCGTTTCATATTACATATCTTTTTATAGATTTTTTATTTCATAATACATAATATTTTGATATGATTAATACACGTTATGGGGGTGTTCCAATGCGTCATCATGAGACTAAGGACTTATTGTAAACTATTGAAAGCAATCGTTTTTATGAGTAAAATACTTAATATGACATTTGTAGTTTTATCCAAGTCCAACTTGATGACCTGAGATGGCAATGAGATCGTTGTTTGACAACTTTTTCACGCATATCATATGAGTTGTATAAAATGGTGGTTATCTAATGCAAACGTACGCTCAGAGAAATATAATGAATATAATATTTTATGACCAAATGGTTAGAAAATTAAGTTAGAATAATTTTAACACGGGACAAACATGCACAAAAAATCCAAAATCAATCACATAGAGGCTTTACATTGATCAATGAAATTTTAAGTATATAGATGAAATTCCAGAAGTGCAGAGAGTGAAAATCATAATATATATATATATATATATATATAAAGTAATTGTTAATATATAAAGTTTTAAAAAATATATATAAAAATTAACATTCTTTCAGGGAACTGGTTCCCTCGTAATTCTTTTGATATCAATCAATTTCACCATAACTTTTCTACATTTAGCTTTCAACATGGCATATTTTAATTTCAAATCTTTTAGGTTTCTTGGAAGGTCTCCAGCTTTTGACCCTAGGACTTTGATACTTGCTTCCAAGTCCATCATTTCATGGTAATTGAAGTCTACGAACTCTAAATAGTGGATCAGCTTCATCAAAGACAACACCTTTTCGAAAACATTGGACATGACTTCTGAAGTAGAAGGGCAACATATGCTCTCAAAAGTCATAGAGTATTCACATCTGGGGTAATTTGATACACCATAAAGAATTGTACTATGTAGGTATCTATGAATTCATGTTTGCCGCATGCGTTTAGATAGTCTGACAGGTGAAACTTTTTTAATATTTTTTTTCCAGTAAGGTGTCTAAACACAACATACGTACATATGAAGTAAATCAAAAGGGTAATCTATGAATGTCAGTAAAAGTATGGTCTCATTGAATCTTAGCGAAAGAACGATTGTTCAGGAAAACAGTTAAAAATGAACATAACAATTGGGAATGGTACATATATGTACTGCTAAATGGCTTAATCATTTGGTGGAATCATATAATGGTTATATATCTATATGCACACTATATTTTACATTATGAACCATACATATGACAACTGAACATCATATAAAAAGATACAATAGAGTGAATTTGAGATCATCTCTAACACAACATCAAATTGATGCTGAAAGGGAGATTTGATGTTGAGTGGCTCTCCAACAAACATCAACCCATATAATTCAAAATGTTGGCTACTTTTTTCCACTAGATTCATGGTGCATCTGAAATTTTGATAATAATTAATATTTTTAAAATATAACAAATAGTCAAATACTTAATCATATTCAACGTGTAATGATAAAATAACAAATTTGTTTCTGGATCATTTCGCATAGACACAATGGCCCTTTTCAATTATCTTTAAGTCATTCATCATTATCTGATTATGAAATTGAATGTAATGTTTCCTACAATACTTTTAAGTCCGTAAATTGATTTATTAAACTTGTAGACCTTTTTTTTCATATCATTGTTTGATGAAATCTACAGGTTGTTCAATGTAGATTTCTTCATCCGGTTCTCCATTGAGAAAATTAGTATTTACATGCATTTGATGTATATTTCTTCATCCGATTCTTTATTGAGAAAATTAGTATTTACATCAATTTTATGTAGCTCTAGGTCTAGACTTTCCATTATAGCTAGAACTAATCTTATTGACATAAACATTACAATAAGTGATAACTTTGCCTCAAAAGTTATATTTTCATTTGTGTATACTAGGCAAGCTTTCATCTGGCGTGGAATTTGTTTGGCTCGTCCACATCAATGGTCTTCGTCGACGTTCCAAACCCCATACAATATGGACGTTGAGCCCCAAAGTGGGGGAGCGTACATGAGGGGGGAAATTGGTCCTACATGGACCCCCTTATGGTATATTATGGAAGAGTAAGAGACTCAGAGGAAGATCTTTATAGTAAGAAGACTCGGAGGAGGAAGACCCTTAGAGAAAGAGTACTCGGATGAGAGTAAAAAGACTCGAAGGAAGATCCTTAGAGAAAGATGACTCGAAGGAAGATCCTTAGAGAGAGTACTCTAATGAAGATTCATGATGATAGAAAAGAAATTTTCGAGATTTTCAAAAACCTTCGAAAAATACTTTGGCTATTGTTAAGGAGACATTCAAGTTGCAGATTACAGAAACAACATAATGATGGTTGAAGTTGAAACCATCTCTAGAGATAAGCAAGCAAAGTGGAAACTCAAGTGGGGTTCAAGTGCAAGCAGAGATCAGTTAGAAACAAGAATGCTGACAACTTGGTGGAACCTCAGTAGCATTCGAGTAGAAAGGTAATCTCTCACAAGAGGAGATGAACTCGATCAACGGGACGTTGATCCTCTAAGTGGGGAAGGATGTAATGGGGGGAGTTTGGCCATAGGAAAACTCAGCCCTAAGCATTGGCAAAGCTACGAGAAGGCTTCAGCATAGAATGGAGAATAGGGTATCTCAATGTACGCTGATGGAAGAGGCAGAGTTGGTATAAGGAACACTATAGGGGAAAGGGACTACCCTAGCGTTGGATCTCCGCCACCCCTTGGGTCAGTAGGTAGAACTGGCTTAAGCGATCCACCCTTGTCCACTAGGAATATGAGAGACGGGCATACGTCCTTCGTGAAAGGAGGCGGGTGTCTCCATAGAAGGGAACTCTATGAAAACTGTGGGCATACCGAGCCCATAGTGCGTGCCTATTTTAGGGTGAGTTTTAACCACAGGGAGACCCTCCGGGATGGAATACCAACAGATGTATTGATGGGACCCTTGGATAAGAGTTGGCTGGTCAAGACTTGGGGAATATTGAGGTGCCAGACATGGTTTTGGCCTGGCTTAGACTTGGCCCCGTGACACCTCCCGCACGCTCGATGCGTGTGTCCAAACCGCGACAATTGGGGTACGTTGGCTGACGTGACCCTCCAATTGGCATATGATGCATCAGACCCTTGGTTTGGCACGTGGGTTCCACGTGCCACTCTCCTGACTCATTCTAGCAATGGAAAAACTTTAGATCTAAAGTTAGTGGAGTCTTTGGTCACACTCATATGGCCCACTTGTTCATACGACTAATACATGTTAGGTTTTATACATCACAAATTCTCTATCGAGAGTGGAAAACGCTCTAAACAGAAAAAAAATCCAAAAACGCAATTTACAATGTATTTTTGCAATATCAATGTCGTTTTCCACTAAAAATAATCTTGAAACAGATTCGAAGTTTTTTTACGTAAAAAAAAATAAAAATGATACTTATAATTATTTTCATGCATCCAAAAATACGATTTAATAATAAGAACATATAACTACAGACTGAATATACAACATATGTCTCTAATAGCAAATGAGATTATTTCACAAATAATCTGAACATAATAACGGTTTCACAAAGCGCAGAAATCGTTTGGATTGATCACAATGAAAAAACGATCCACAATCTCATATTATCAATCAATCACGAATCAATTACATCGAATCGGAAAAAGATACTATTCATAAACTAAGAACGGGGGATTGAGAGAGAGAAAGAAGGGTTCATCGTCGGCTATATGGAAGAGAAAGCAAGAGTAATTTTTTGTCTCTATGTTAATAATAGTTACATTCAATTTAGGGTTAAGTTATAACTGAACTTATATAATAAGCTTTAGTTTTGATTAACATAATAACTCGCTTAACTTTTATCCAATTCATTTCTATTAAGGTGGATTATTTAGTGCATACCAAATTTCTAACACTTTTTAAAAATATCATCATTAATTTGAAAGAATAAAAATCCGAAACCAATTAGACGTCCCGAAATCACCAAACAAAAGAAAAAAGTAATTGCACGATCAATTACTCCATCCACTCGGCAAGGGGCTGGTAGATGTATGTCTCATAGTCCATCTCGCACTTCTAAAGTGTGGCGTGAGGTTCAAAATGATGTTGTGCCAATTGACCGATCATTCTCGAGAATTACAAACGCTCTTGCTTCTAAACCACCTGATTCAGTGGCTGTTATTATTACACCTGACCCCTCTTCATCTACAATTCCTCCTTTGATCAGCAACCCTTCTGATATTGCGGATCCGACTGCTATGGTTTCTTTTACCTCCACAAACAATGATGATTCTGTAGCCATAACTGCTGGTCAGGCTACAGATGTTTCTACTTCAGAGATTCAAACCCCTACTTCGGAATGGCAGGTCGTATCATACAGGAAAAACATATCTTTTCACAAGACGAAAAGGGAAGCCTGCTCTCGTGTGAGGAGGCAATCTGAACCTCGTAACTCATGAAAGTCCTCTACTGGAACTGTAGAGGTTTTGGGAACACAAAAACTCAACGTTTCATTTATGATTATTGTTCTAAAAACCATCCGGATTTGGTATGTCTTGCTGAGCCAATGGTTGGTTTTGATTCTATCCATGCGTCCTTCTGGTCTTCTCTTGGACTAGTCCTGATTGCTCTCAATAATCGAACACCTTCTACTATTTGGGTTCTTGCTCATTAAACTATGACTTCTACTCGTGTTGTTATCTATGAGCAGGTGATTGTTTGCGACTTTGTTCTAAATAACAAATCTCATTGTGTTTGGTTCGTGTACGACAATGTTTGGTCAAATTATCGTCGAATCCTTGGGGAAAACATCCTCGGGGACTTCTATGACACCTCTTTTCCCTCTTCTAGACTTATCATTGGGGATTCTAATGCTATTTTGGGAGCTCATGAAAAATTTGGCACTCCTCCTCCTTCTCGCCCTTGTGCCGACTTTCGAAATTTCATTCAATCAACTGATTTACTTGATATCCCTCATTCTGGTTCAACTTATTCCTGGTCAAATGGTCGACGTGGTTCTGCTCAAGTTTGCAGCCATCTGGATAGGGCTCTCGCTTCAGAGGATTTCATGAACATGTGGGAATCTATCTCCTGCTCTTTGCTTCCTCATCATTTATCTGATCACTGCCCTATCTTTTTGGAAGGAAAGATAATGGCTTCTCATCCAGCTCGCTTTCGTTTCCAAGGGATGTGGCTAACTCACCCTAGCCTTCGACAAGTTATCCTTGATTCTTGGTCTGACAATAGCACTCGTCTTCCTCCTATACAATTAATTGGCTTTAAATTACGTCGACTTCAGGGGGTGCTTCGTGTTGAAACACCTTTCTACATGATTTTGATTTGACAAAATTATTTAAGTTAATCTCATGATTAAGGCAATTAAATTTAAGTTCTTTGATTTAATTGTACTAATGTGTTTGTTCAATGTTGAGTATATTAATAAATGAGAACAGAAATAAAAAGCAAGACAGAACGAAGTCAGCATGAACCACAAAAGCTGAGTAAAACATAACTCAGCATCATAGAAGAAAAGTCTTCTTCAGAACAAACGCTTGAAGACGAAGCTGGCCGAAGAAGCTGAGTAAAACATAACGAAGCCCCGTCAAAGGAGATCTTAAAGGCAACATTAATTAAGTCAAGCTGAGTGTTCGTCAGGACAGCACCAATGATCCGTTGACTAGAAGACAAAGTCCGACAAAGGTCTGCACCAATTCAGAAGCCTCGAAATTACGCCAAGAGACCTTCTCGAGACGCATGGATCAACTGGCGTTTGGCAAGAAGACAAACCTGGCGCTAGAAGACGAAACCTGACGCTAGAAGACGAAACCGCCAAGCCTGACGCTTGCTAAATTCAGACGACAGGATTGGCCTGCAAATTCTGAATGCTGACCTATCAATGATGAAAGAAGACCGTTTGAATTCAACGGATATGTTCGAATTCAAATCATTGGAGCCTCGGAAATTGCTATAAAAGGACAAGTTCATCACTTGGATCTTTAGCCGAAATACAAGAAAGCACAGACAGAAAAGCAAATCTTCACAAGAGTGAAAATCCAAAATAGAAGCTGTCTAAATAGAAAAAGCAAGTTCTTACACCCAAATCCAATCTCTGTGTAAAAGTCTAGAGTGAATTTGTATTCATCTAAAGTGTTCTTCTCTTGAGAGAACAAATCTTGTATCAATTGTAAAGGTTGAGAGAGTGAAGCTGAGTACTCGGTTTTAATACTCAGCGGTAGAGAAAATCTGAGAGTTCGGTTATAGCACTTAGTAGGATTGAGTAGATGTTGAGCGATTTCCGCAAGTGCACGGTATACGCTTGTAGTAATAAAAGATATCGAACCCACAGGGAACGCTTTTTAACTAAAACTTTATTTAATTCGGTTTAATCACGTGTTTAGGTTTAATAAAAGAAATACGTTTAGTTGATGGAATAGGTTTTGGTAAATTAGGATTAGATAGAAAGATTATATCGAGTTTAGAGAACAATTCCGTTTGGAATTTTGATTACAAAACAGATACTTCCGTAATCGGAATGAAATAGTTCTTATTTTCATAAAGCAAAGTAAACAACTTTAACTTTGTGAGATTATGGACATGTAACAATATAATAATTTACTCAATTAAATGGCTTCGAACCATAGAAATCCCTCTAGCGTAGAGACGATTCCTACCTTAATCAAACTAGTGTTTTACTTCTGATAAGCCGCGATCAGCGATCATGTCATCCATAAAAACTAAATTTGTTAAGTGTTCAACAAAGTTCTTATAAGAATAAGATGGAATAGAACGTTTTAATAAAAACACCAATATATCATTTTGAAAATCATTTTGTCAGAACAATATCAAAATAACAACAGTAAGAATATATTGAATAAATAAGTATATCATTAATTGAAATGTGAATTTTCACAAGTTAACAGAGAAGTAGAAACTTGGATAGCATTGTAACGAAGACTTTGAGATCCGGGTCATCAATCTTTCTCTCAAACTTCGTAGGCTCGTCAAACCATATGCGCTTCAGCCGTCAATTCTTCTCGTTGGATCTTTGGAATAGAGACTGGTCCCGTCCACTATCAGAATGAAAACTAAACTAATACTGTGTTTATAACTAATCTAAATACAATTCGTGCACAACACGATTGCTTACAGAAATGAAATCTAACTTTTTGATTCTTTCCTGAATCAGAAACTCAACATAACAACTTTCTTCTCTAATTTCTCTAACTTTTCCAACTTAACCAACCTTGATTTCTGAAATGGATCACTTATTTATAGTTGTTGAAGGGTTGTAAATGATGGGTCGTGTCCGCTGGTGAAGGGTTGCTTTTATCCGAATGAACAGACGCGTTTTTCTGAATTAAACATGTGTTTTATGTGCAGGAAGACTTGCTGTCGCGACTGAGATTCTGAAAATCTCAGTCGCGATAGGGGGTATAGGGGCGAGCTTGAATACGTTGTTTTCCCCCGGTCTGGCCTCCGTAAGTCGCGACTGAGATTTTGAGAATCTCAGTCGCGACAGAGAGTTTTCCTCCCTGGCGTTCGACTGTTTTTCGTCCTCCTCGAGCGTTCTTCTGGCTGATATGCATTCTCGGTACGTTTTTAAGGTTTTTCCTCCATTTTAGCTCCGTTTTAGCTCCGTTTTCGCTCCTATTTGGATTTTACCAAATATTTAGGTACCTTGCATCAAAGAAGTAAATAAAGACGTAAAAGTATTCTAAATGAATATAATTAGCACGATTTCAATGTAAATTTAACGTATTTATATAGGATATTTTAGGTATATTTTGGGCAACTCCCACACTTAAGCTTTTGCTAGTCCCGAGCAAAATTTCACTGAATTTATTCTTTAATCAATCTCTTTATAAATAGAATATATACCCATATATTCCTCTTTAAATTAGTTAAACCGAAAGATAAACTTTTCATGGTAAATTTATACGCAAGGTATCAAACTAGCTAGTATAAAAGAGATATATTACTCGTCTTGTATTTCAATTTTTATATTGAAGTATTCGGGACGGTGTAAGCACGCATGTTTCCGAATCTTTCGTCTCAAGGCATTTCTAAGCACAAAATTTCCTTTCCCAAACCTAAACTATTACAAATATGGATTTAAGGACTTAGGTTTAATATATTTGCTTAGTTACGCCCAAGATAAGGGTGGTCTCGATCGTAACTTTATACGCATTTTATTTGCTTTCGTGTTCGTTTAAGAGGTACCGACCATGCCATGGGTGGACGCAATCGTTACTTAAAACTTTAAATACGTTTAATTTTGCTTTAATTTTTTAACGTTCCTTTCATACCTCGACCGTGATAAGGGTGGTCGCAATCGTGGCCAAAAGTAAACGATACTTAATTTTCTTCCCTTTCATACCTCGATTGTGATAAGGTTGGTCTCAATCGTGGCCAAAAGTTAAGAATACGACTACTTGATTTAATATGAAAATAAAATTGGGAAAGAAAAATAGCACATTCATCCTATATTGACTTGAAATTTAACATGTATTATGGCTAAAGTTTCCTTAAAAACTTCAATTGGTTTTTAATGTAAGACGAAAAATAATATCGAGCTAAAAAGCTAAAGTTGTTAGTTCGATTTATGCCTATAAACCTAATTGAAAATTGAAAATAAGATTTATATTTATCATGAATTCATGATATAAAGTAGAGATTTGAAACTAAAGAAATTTTACTTATATACATTTACTCGAGACGTTTTTTTGATAAAATCGCATCAGAGATTTGTAAAAATATTTGTAAAAATATAGCCCGTATAGAAATATTTATTTCTATCAATAATGATAACCTTAAAATATCCTTAACATTATTTTTAAAGTTAAAGTGTTTGAAAACATATGAAATAGTTTCTTTAACAAAAATTTATCCTTTATGAAAAATTGCTATTATTTGTGAAAAAGTGTTGCAAGAGAAATAGTGTTGCAAAAAATGTTGCATTTGTTTTTGAAAAATTGTTGCATATTATACTTTACTTAAAATTGAATAACAACATGCATTTAAAAATAAATAGCATTCATTCTCATTCGTGGCATTCATTCGTACTTAAAAATAAAACGGATATGAAATACCTCCTCCCACACTTAATTTGGACCATGTCCTCATTGGTGTAAAAAGCGATAAAACACGAAAAATAGTACGAAATAAACCATACGAATTAGAAATGAAAAATAGAATGCCATAACATTCAAACATTAATAATAAAGAGAATTGTACCAAACATAAGTAAAAATATTGTACCAAACCGAATAAAACATAATAATAATAATAACAAAAATGAGTTAAAGAGAGAAACGATAAAACCTATCATGGTGATGGTGGTGGAGAAGGCGTAGTCTCAACTCCTTGACGTCGGAAGAAAGAGAGCATCCGGCGACGAGTAGACTTGTGCTCACGACTTAATGTAGTGATCCTTGAACTCATTTCGGCATTATTGGCAACGACTTCATCTAACCGCAAATTCATGTGACGGTTATGCTCGTTCATTTGTGTCAAAACATGTTGCCATCCAACTTGTTCTTCTTCATTTGGTTCCATATTTGCTTGCTCGGTGGCATTAACATCAACATTCTCCTCCTCCGCTTCTTCTTCATCAAATTCCTCTTCATCCTCCTCATTATCACCTTGGGCACCTAAACCTTGAGAACCCGAGGCTTCACTACTCATGGTAGCAAAAACACGTCTTGTGCGATCCGCATAAGAGATAAAGGCGGGTGGTCCCATTTTCTTCAATAAATTGGCCCTTTGAAGTGCCGTAAGATCCAATGATGGTAAACCAACATGAGACATATTTTGATAATCCGCTAATTCACCTCGAGCGCCCAAAACAATGTCGGTAATCAAATTACCCATAGGCACTTGCTTATTGCGGGACTTGGAAGCTCGAACTAAATTAGTAAATATCATCTCAATACTATCAATTGTCAAACCCTTAAAAATAGCATCAAACACAACCAAATCACGAACTTGCACTTTTGAACTTTCAACCCGACCAAATAAGGAGAATGATAAAAACTTGTGAAAGAAGAATACACAATCATCCTTAATTAGTTTACTAGATGTATTCTTTGGACTAAAAACATCTAAACCGGTTAAAGAATTCCAAACCGTATGTGAATCAAAAGGCTTTGGCTTTGAATAAAAATTTCGAGTAGGAAAACCAAACCAACGGTTCATGGCCGAATAATTAACATCATAACGGACTCCATCACTTCGAAAAGAGATAACTCCTTTCTTCTTGTCATAGGTTAGAGTAACCAAAAACTCAATAATATGCGTTTTAAGACTAGGAAAACGCATACTAACAAATCGTTTCCAACCAAGAACGGTAAGAAATTCATCAATACGCTCGGTAAAAGAAACTGTATTTACCGTATCGGTGTCAAGAAAAGGCATATCCACGAACTCTACGAGGACATTAGAAAACCGGCGATATTTGCGTCCTTCGGCTTCCGACGTGATATCGAACGGTGCTCCATATTGAACCCGTAATCTATTGATCTCGGTGGCCTTGGCTTTGTTTGCAACAGTCTTTTGTCTAGGCATATTGTTTTTGTTTGTGAATTTAGGGTGAAAATAGATGAAATTTGGGTGAAATAGGTGAAGAAAATTTGAAAGGATGAAAGTTAGAATGAAAGATAATGGTGGTGAATTGGGGAAGAAGAAGATGAATAGGGTAAAAATTTATGGGGAAGAGGAGTGAATCTTGTTATTGGGAAGAGAAAAGATGATTGATTGGTGTAAAAATAGGTGATATATATAGGTGTAAGTAATAGGTATTGATTAGGATAGTTGAATAGGTAGTAAATAGAGTAGGAATAGGAAAAGATGGTGAAAATTTCGCCCAATCCCGTGACTGGAAGTTGCAAGTCGCGACTGAGATTTTCAAATCTCAGTCGCGACAGCAAGTAGGGAGAGGGGCAAAATTTTGCTGAAAATTTTTTCCTCTGCTGTCTCAACTGAGAATTCAAAATCTCAACTGAGATTTTGAAAAATCTGGGTAAAAGTGGGACTGTTTTTGATGATTTTAACACTTCTAAACCAATTCCTCCGTGAAGTAAGTGACATTAATGTTACAATGAATCCCTGAAACTGAGATAAACAAAACTGAAATATTAAATTAAAGGAAAACCAAAGGTTGTTCCTTTAATAAAAGAAATAAACTAAAGAATTAATACACTTTTATTTATCCTTTGACAAAATATAAACAATACCATATACATCTATATAGAAACATTATAAAAACATAATTTACAATCAAGCACTCATATATATATTAAAAACAACAAACAGAAACACATAAAATATATATATCCGTAACTAAATGACAGACGACGTGTATTGGCCCTTTTAATCTTCGTTTGAACGAAGACTTGCCTCTCTGGTGCAGAAAGGAATGTTGGACCAGAACGGAAAACTCGTTTAACAAGTCCCTCGTTCTCCAAGAACTCGTAGTCTAAAATCGGGTATGGTTCTGTATCAGTCCAAGGAACAGAAATGGTTCTCTTGGCTCCTAAAATTATTCCACATATGATGTTGGCGAACCCAATCTTCCGTTTCTTCGAACGGGAAGCAACAACTAACCCCTCCATTAAAATCTTTGAGGAGTTAACTGAGTTGTCTTGGAAAATGTCGCCCAACACATAAAGATCAGTATCTTTCACAATATTGCTACTGACTCGACCAAAAAGGCTGTGACAGAGGAATTTATGCAGATACAACATGGAATTAGAATTAATGGATTTGTTGAAGGCAAGACGTGGATTGAATCGCCTAAATCCTGTTAGCATCCTCCATATGTCTCTAGAAGTCATATCCCTTCCAGGATGGTGTTGAGTTGTGTCTCGGGGTGGAAATCCAAACCAATTGTGAAGTTCTGGATAGCCAAAAGTAAATACCTCTCCCTCACAACGAAAACTGAGACGAACACGTCTCTTGTTGACAAACCTAACTGTGGAGAAAAATTCCAGAACCCAATTTCCAATAATAGGAAATTTCATATGAACAAATTTGGTCCAACCCAAATTAGTCAGATAGCGATCAATTGCTTCGCTTATCCCGAGTTCCTTATTCAGAAACTCGTCCAGATACATCATGCCAAAGAATTGAGCATATCTGAATTGCATAAAGCATTTCCCCTCATCATGGTTATAAATGGGAAACCATGCTCCATATCTATCGGAGATATCAACTTTCTCCTTGTGAGAAGAATTTTGTTTTTGAATGTTCTTCAAAGACTTAGTCATGTTTGTGATAGAAAAGAAAAATGAAGTCTGTAGGATTTGAGAACTTGAGAAAGAAATTTAGAAAGATGAAGTGAAATGGAAGAAATCTGATCCTACAGGAATATATAAGAACTATAAGTGAAAGGTTATGTCTGTTAGAAAGAAATAGGTGTCAAAGTGATACCTCTTCGATTCAACTGACAGAAAATTTTAAAGAAAGAAGACTGTAATCACTTACAGTTATTTCAAATGTAAAAAGACAGAAAATTTCTCAACTGAGATTTTCGGAATCTCAACTGAGATTTCCAAATCCTGGAACATAGAAAATCTCAACTGAGATTTCTGCATATATAATTTCTAAATAACACTTAACACTTAATGAAAATTTCAAAACATGACTAAATTAAAATTTTAATGTGAATAAAACTCATTTGTACTTAATGATAAATATATAAAAATAAAAATTAAAGTAAATAAATTAAAAATAAAAATAAAATAAATAAATTAAAAAGAAAATAAATTAACAAGGAAACATAAGATAAGAAAAACTATAAATTAAAAACATAAAAATCAAAGAAATTAAATTTTATAAAATTTATCCACGGATTCAATTGCTTGAATAGGAGCTCCGTCGAAATAAATTTTGCAACGATTACCATTGACCTTAAATCGGTCGCCATTAGACTTTTCTAGCTCCAATGTTCCGTAATCAAATGTTTGAACAATCAAAAATGGTCCAGCCCATCTAGATTTTAGCTTACCTGGAAATAATTTTAATCTCGAATTAAAAAGTAAGACCTTATCTCCAACATTAAAGTTTTTAATTTTGATTTTGGCATCATGCCACTTTTTAATTTTCTCCTTATAAATGCTCGCATTTTCGTAGGACAAATAGCGTAATTCATCCAACTCGTTTAAGTCAAACAAACGCTTTTTCCCTGCGCTCTGCAAATCATAATTAAGGGTTTTTATAGCCCAATATGCTTTATGTTCTAATTCAACCGGCAAATGACAAGCTTTACCATAGACTAATCTATAAGGTGTCATCCTGATAGGTGTTTTAAATGCAGTACGGTATGCCCATAGTGCATCGTCAAGTTTATGTGCCCAGTCTCTTCTAGAAGACGAAACTGTTTTCTCAAGTATCCATTTGAGTTCTCTATTTGAAATTTCTGCTTGACCATTCGTTTGATGATGGTACGGTGTAGAGATACGATGGTGTACTCTATATTTTTTCATAAGTAACTCAAAAGCTCTATTTACGAAGTGAGTACCACCGTCGCTTACCGTAACTCTAGGAACTCCAAATCGACAGAATATTGAATTTAAAAACTTAACAACTACTTTAGAATCATTTGTCGGGGTTGCAATTGCTTCAACCCACTTTGAAACATAATCTACGGCTACTAATATATAATTTTTTCCAAAAGAAAGAGGAAAAGGACCCATGAAATCAATTCCCCATACGTCGAAGATTTCAACTTCCAATATGTTCTTAAGAGGCATCTCATCTCTCCTTCCTATATTCCCCGTTCTTTGATATTTATCACAGCGGATAATAAATGAACGGACATCTTTAAACAGAGTAGGCCAAAAGAATCTGCATTCAAGTATTCTAGCTGCTGTTTTGCTTACGCTATTATGACCTCCGTAAGCGCTAGCATGACATTCTATCATTATAGATTCATGTTCAAACTCACTAACACATCTCCTAAATATTCCATCGCCGCATGTTTTGAACAAGAATGGATCTTCCCAAAAATATTTTTTAACTTCTGAAAAGAATTTCTTCTTTTGCTGGTAAGTCAATCCATCTGGCACAACATGTGCAGCTAAGTAATTGGCTATATCCGCATACCATGGAGTTATGACACTTTGTAATTGCATGAGATGTTCATCGGGGAAATCATCTCGAATGCCTGATGTTTCATCGATGGGACCGTTTTCATCCTCAATTCTTGACAGATGATCGGCGACCAGGTTTTCAACTCCCTTTTTGTCTTTAATCTCAATGTCAAATTCTTGCAATAGTAAAACCCATCTAATAAGACGTGGTTTTGCATCTTTCTTAGCAAATAAATATCGTAAAGCTGCATGATCAGTATAAATAATAACTTTAGATCCTAACAAATAAGATCGGAACTTATCACATGCAAAAACTACTGCTAACATTTCTTTTTCAGTTGTGGTGTAATTTAGTTGTGCACCGGACAAAGTGTGACTCGCATAATATATAACATGAAGTTTCTTATCCTTCCTTTGACCTAATACACATCCTACAGCTAAGTCACTCGCATCGCACATAATTTCGAAAGGTAGATTCCAATCGGGTTTTGATATTATAGGCGTACTGACTAAAGCCGTTTTCAAAGTATTGAAAGCTTGTAAACAATCTTTATTAAAATCAAAAGTTGAATCCTTCATAAGCAAATTAGTAAGTGGTTTGGAAATTACAAAAAAGTTCTTTATAAACCGTCTGTAAAAACCTGCATGACCTAAAAATGATCTTACTCCCTTAACAGTGGTTGGTGGGGGTAATTTTTCTATAACTGAAGTCTTTGCTCTGTCCACTTCTAAACCTTTTTCAGAAATCTTATGACCTAAAACAATTCCTTCGTCTACCATGAAATGACATTTTTCCCAATTTAAAACTAAATTCGTTTCCTCACATCTAGACAACACTTTATCTAAGTTCTGTAAACATGCATTGAAAGAATCTCCATAAACTGAAAAATCATCCATGAAAACTTCCATTATGTCTTCAATGAAGTCATTAAATATTGCTGTCATACATCGTTGAAAAGTTGCTGGTGCATTACATAGACCAAAAGGCATTCTCCTATATGCAAATGTTCCGTAAGGACATGTGAAGGTTGTTTTATCTTGGTCATCCGGGTAAATGTAAATTTGAAAGAATCCGGAGTAACCGTCTAGGAAACAGTAAAATGCATGACCGGCTATCCTTTCGATCATTTGATCAATGAAAGGTAGAGGAAAATGATCTTTCCTGGTTGCTTTGTTTAGGTTCCTATAGTCTATACAAACCCTCCAACCGGTGGTGGTTCGTGTAGGTATAAGTTCACCTTCATCATTTCTTACAACAGTTATGCCTCCCTTTTTAGGTACACAATGGATTGGACTAACCCATTCACTATCCGAGATCGGATAAATGATTCCATTGTCTAAAAGTTTAGTAATCTCATTTTTGACTACTTCCTTCATGTTCGGATTTAAGCGTCTTTGCCTATCCGCTTTAGGTGGCTTATCTTCTACTAAGTGAATTCTATGCATTACTATACTAAGATTAATTCCTTTTAAGTCTGAAATTTTCCATCCCATACTTCCTATCCTATTTCTAACAACATGCTTCAATTTTTCTTCTTGATCGCTTGTTAATTTGTTAGAAATAATTATAGGTAGAGAATCTCCTTCGCCTAAGAAAGCGTACCTCAAATGACTGGGTAACTCTTTAAGTTCTAATTTAGGGGGTGTTACAATTGAAGGTGGAACTGGTCCATCTTCTCTAATCAAAGGCTCTGGGTCCTTATCATCTAATTCCTCGTCTACTATAGGTTCAATTATTTCTTCACTTTGAATTACATCATTAACACATTCCTCGACTAAATCAAGTTTCATACAAGCGAATTCCTCCATAGGGTATTTCATCGCTTTGTTCATGTTAAACTCGACCTTATCTTCTCCTATCCTTAAAACTACCTTCCCTTCCGACACATCTACTAGAGCGCGTCCCGTGTTCATAAACAGTCTGCCAAAAATTAAAGGGCAATTTACATCATATGCAAAGTCTAATATAACAAAATCGGTAGGAAAAATAAATTTATCGACTTTGACTAAAACATCTTCAATTATACCATACGGCCTTTTAGTGGTTTGATCCGCTAATTGCAAAACCATATTGGTACGTTTGATATTTTCTTCTAAACCTAACTTGTTAAAAATAGACAATGGCATTAAGTTTATACTTGCTCCTAAATCACAAAGACAACTTGGGAATTCAATATCTCCCAACTTACACGGAATAGTAAAACATCCGGGATCCTTGAGTTTAGTGGGCAAATTACTTGATACTATTGAACTACAGTCTTCAGTTAATGAAATGGATGAAATTCCTTCCCAACTGATTTTCTTTGAAATCAAATCCTTTAAAAACTTACCATAGTTAGGAATTTGTGTTATTGCATCCATAAACGTCAAATTGATATGCAAATTTTTAAGTTTATCCAAAAACGTTAGAAGTTGTTTATCATAGTCCTTATTTCGGACTTTGTGCGGAAAAGGTGGTTTGGGTACAAAAGTTTTAGTACATGTGTCAAATGGTGAAATATTTGTGTTTAAGATATCTTCTTTGGACTTCGGTAAATCAGTTCCTTGTAATGTTGCATCTTTGGGCATTTCAGGCCCTTGATAATTTTTTCCTAAACGAAGAGTAATAGCCTTCACCTGCTCTTTCGGATTTTCTTCCGTATGGCTGGGAAGACTTCCCTCTTTTCGGGATGGAATTGATTTAGCAAGTTGACCAATTTGAACCTCCAAATTATGGATGTTAGATGAGTGGTTTTTAATAAGCTGATCGAATTTATTTTCGATCCGTTTAAAACCATCGTCGTGATTACTTATTTTTCCACTGATAGCATCTATAAACTTGTCGATTTTAGAAGATAAAGTGCTAATCGTATCTCTTGACTGATTTTAATAATTAGTGGTACGATTTTGATTAGCACTAATATTATTGTTACTGTTATCTTTCCAATTAAAGTTAGGATGATTCCTCCATCCAGAATTATAAGTATTAGAGTAAGGATTATTAGTTTGGTTTTGCCCTTGGACAAAATTTACCTGTTCAATCTCACTCATATTTTCGTAATCCACATCCGTTTAGATTGGATTACCATTGGTATCGCGCGGTGCTATAAATTTGTCAATTTTATGCGATAAAGCAGAAAATTGGGCTTGTAGCATCGCGACTGGATCAAGTTCAACTATACCTTTAACTGACGATGAGGTTGAGGATGATGGTTTTGCCACCGGCATATGTCCACGTTCCGCGGGCCACATACTGCTGTTGATTGCCATTTCCTCCAAAAGTTCTCTCGCTTGGGCTGATGTTTTCTTCATAAATAGCCCTCCCGACATAGCATCTAATGAACCCCTAGTTGTAGGATTCAGTCCATTGTAAAATGTTTGCATTAAAAGTTCAGCGGGTAATTGGTGGTGTGGGCATAAACGTTGAAGTTCTTTAAAACGTTCCCAAGTTTCATAAAGGGTCTCATTATCATTTTGAGAAAAAGATGTTAACTCCTTTATGACTCTTGCGGTTTTTGCTAAAGGAAAATATTTAGATAAAAACGCTTGGGCTAATTGTTCCCAAGTGGCAAAAGTTGCGACTGGCATAGAAGTTAACCATTCTTTGGCTCTATCCTTCAAAGTGAAAGGAAAGAGGCGAAGTTTGATTGCTTCTGCAGTCACATCTGGAATTTTAAATGTGTCACAAATTTCTAGGAAATTTGTTAAATGGGTGTTAGGATTTTCGTTAGGTAACCCGTAAAATGTTACATTATTTTGCAACATATTAAGCAAAGCTGGCTTAATTTCAAATTGATTTGCGGTGATTCTGGGTCTAACGATACTATTGGTTACACCGGCCACACCTGGCCTAGCGTATTCCATAAGTGTTGGTGGGTCTGCCATTTTTCCTGGCTCGGTATGTGTTTTTACTGGGGTCTTATTTTTGTTTTTCTTATTTTTCTTGTTCTTCCTAATGGTTTTCTCAATTTCTAGGTCTATAGGGTCTGGTGCAATGCCTGAATTTCGAGAACTGCGCATGAACCTGAAATCTTGCACGAACCGAAACTACCTACAAAACAGAATTTTTGAAAAATAAATAAATTAGTATATGAAAACTATTAAATTACAAAAATTAAAATAAGTATGTTTAAACCTAGATTCGAAATAAAACACGAAAAATTTAAAATTTTGTCAAAAATTTTGGCGTTCCCCGGCAACGGCGCCAAAAACTTGTTGAGCGATTTCCGCAAGTGCACGGTATACGCTTGTAGTAATAAAAGATATCGAACCCACATGGAACGCTTTTTAACTAAAACTTTATTTGATTCGGTTTAATCACGTGTTTAGGTTTAATAAAAGAAATACGTTTAGTTGATGGAATAGGTTTTGGTAAATTAGGATTAGATAGAAAGATTATATTGAGTTTAGAGAACAATTCCGTTTGGAATTTTGATTACAAAACAGATACTTCCGTAATCGGAATGAAATAGATCTTATTTTCATAAAGCAAAGTAAACAACTTTAACTTTTTGAGATTATGGACATGTAACAATATAATAATTTACTCAATTAAATGGCTTCGAACCATAGAAATCCCTCTAGCGTAGAGACGATTCCTACCTTAATCAAACTAGTGTTTTACTTCTGATAAGCCGCGATCAGCGATCATGTCATCCATAAAAACTAAATTTGTTAAGTGTTCAACAAAGTTCTTATAAGAATAAGATGGAATAGAACGTTTTAATAAAAACACCAATATATCATTTTGAAAATCATTTTGTCAGAACAATATCAAAATAACAACAGTAAGAATATATTGACTAAATAAGTATATCATTAATTGAAATGTGAATTTTCACAAGTTAACAGAGAAGTAGAAACTTGGATAGCATTGTAACGAAGACTTTGAGATCCGGGTCATCAATCTTTCTCTCAAACTTCGTAGGCTCGTCAAACCATATGCGCTTCAGCCGTCAATTCTTCTCGCTGGATCTTTGGAATAGAGACTGGTCCCATCCACTATCAGAATGAAAACTAAACTAATACTGTGTTTATAACTAATCTAAATACAATTCGTGCACAACACGATTGCTTACAGAAATGAAATCTAACTTTCTGATTCTTTCCTGAATCAGAAACTCAACATAACAACTTTCTTCTCTAATTTCTCTAACTTTTCCAACTTAACCAACCTTGATTTCTGAAATGGATCACTTATTTATAGTTGTTGAAGGGTTGTAAATGATGGGTCGTGTCCGCTGGTGAAGGGTTGCTTTTATCCGAACGAACAGACGCGTTTTTCTGAATTAAACATGTGTTTTGTGTGCAGGAAGACTTGCTGTCGCGACTGAGATTCTGAAAATCTCAGTCGCGACAGGGGGTATAGGGGTGAGCTTGAATACGTTGTTTTCCCCCAGTCTGGCCTCCGTAAGTCGCGATTGAGATTTTGAGAATCTCAGTCGCGACAGAGAGTTTTCCTCCCTGGCGTTCGACTGTTTTTCGTCCTCCTCGAGCGTTCTTCTGGCTGATATGCATTCTCGGTACGTTTTTAAGGGTTTTCCTCCATTTTAGCTCCGTTTTAGCTCAGTTTTTGCTCCTATTTGGATTTTACCAAATATTTAGGTACCTTGCATCAAAGAAGTAAATAAAGACGTAAAAGTATTCTAAATGAATATAATTAGCACGATTTCAATGTAAATTTAACGTATTTATATAGGATATTTTAGGTATATTTTGGGCTTAACAGTAGACGAATAGAGGACGGTACTCTTGCATACTCAATTGCTTTGTAAACGGTTTGTTCTCTACCTTTAAAGAGCTCAGTAGTGGAGTCCAAGGTGAATCAACACATGAGACTATATGAGCTATTTGAGATGAACGAGAATGAAGACATCTCTGAGATGAACTCAAGGTTCACCAATATCATAAATGAGCTTAAGAGACTCGGCAAGAACTTCACAGAAGAAGAACAAGTGAAGAAAATCTTAAGAAGTCTCCCCAAGAGCTGGCAAGCTAAGAAGACAACTGTGGAAGAAGCTCAGGACCTGACCACATACAAATATGATGAGCTCATAGGATCTCTGCTGACCCACGAGATCTCCATGAAGAATTTTGAAGCTAAAGAAAAGTCAGAGGACAAGAAGCAAAAATCTCTTGTCATGAAAGCTGACTCAACAGAAGTTGACTCATCAGATGATGAGAAAATGGCCATGTTCACCAGAAAGATGAAGAAGCTGTTTAGAAAGAATGACAAGAATAGCAAAAGGCCATTCAGAAGAAGCGATAAATAAAAGCTGAGTCCAGCGACAGCAGATACAAGAAGGACAGCTCGAAGCCTGTCACTTGCTTTGAATGCCATCAAACTGGGCACATTAAATCAAGCTGTCCCACTCTAAAAAAAGAAAAGAAAGGTAGCAGAAAAGCAATGGTGGCAACATGGAGCGATAGTGATGAGTCAACCTCATCAGAAGCTGATGCCACTGAGTCAGCAAACATATGTTTCATGGCTGACGAATCTGCTGACCACTACCGATCTGAGAAAGCTGACCTCTCAGATGGATCTGACCAAGAAGAACACTCCAATGAGGTAACATCTCTTCTTCTGCTCAGAAATGAAATGGTTAATGCCCTGAGTGATCTCTATACACTGGCCAAAAAGTGTAATAAGAAAATAAGAGCACTCAGCAGGCGATGTGATGAGATTGAAGAGGTCAAACTGAGTGACCTCCGACATCTGCTTCAAGACAACACCAGGCAAGATGAAAATCTAAAAATCATGCATCGGTTTGTCTCGAAAGTCCAATCAGACTCTAAGAAGCTGAGAAAGGACATCACATCTATATAGAACCAGCTGAGTACATTGGCTAAGAAAAGGTTCTATCCAAATGCTGAGTATCAATGTACTGGTCAGCATAGACAGTACACTCAGCAGAACAGTCAGTGTGACTGTTGTGGAAAGAGAGGACACACTATAAATGTGTGTTGGTATGCTCAGCACCATTGTGCTGACCAAAAGAGGAAATACCCTCAAAGGGTAATTTTTTGTGACTATTGTGGTAAAGATGGCCACACCATAAATGTATGTCGTCACTAAATAAAATATGATGCTTCAGCTGTTCATGCTAACCAACGAGGACCCAAAAAGAATTGGGTACCTAAAGATAAATAGTTTAAATTGCAGGTGAGCCTGAGGTGCGCGGAGAAGTCAAAGCTATGGTACATTGACAGCGCATGCTCGAGGCATATGACTGGTGATGAAACTCAGTTCATCACACTTGTGCATAAACGAGGTGGAAATGTAAATTTTGGAGACAATAATAAGGGTAAGATAGTAGGATCAGGTACTATCGGAGGAAATCCTACTATTGAGTCAGTCTCCCTAGTCAGGGGTCTCAAATATAACCTATTGAGCGTGGCTCAGCTGTGTGACTTCGGTAGAAAGGTTGTATTTGATGCCACTGAGTGTCGGATACTCAAGGGAAAAACAAATGATTTGATTTTAACTGCCCCTCGTGTTGACAACATTTTCATGTTGAGTTTAGAAAAGAAGTTTTCGAAAAATATATGCTTAGTGTCAAAGGAAGATAATTCCTGGCTATGGCATAGGAGACTTGGTCATGTAAGCATGGACCTCCTTGCCAAATTAGCAAGAAAGCAATTAGTTGAGGGTTTGCCCAAACTTAGATTTGAGAAAGATCAATTATGCAATGCTTGTCAGCAAGGTAAACAAACCAAAAAGTCTTTTCAAAGTAAAAATATTGTCTCAACCAAGCGTCCATTGGAATTATTACACTTGGATCTTTTCGAACCAGTCCAGCCACTCAGCTTGAGTGGTAAGAGATTTTCCTTGGTCATTGTAGATGATTTCTCTCGGTATACTTGGGTCATCTTGCTGAGCAGCAAAGATGAAGCTTTTGAGATGTTCTCAACACTGATTAAAAAACTTGAAAATGACAAAGATTTAAAATTAGCTCACATCCGTAGTGATAATGGCGGATAATTAAAAAACCAACAGTTTGATGAATTCTGTGAAGTCAGCGGCATTGACCATAATTTTTCTGCTCCTAGAACTCCTCAACAAAATGGGGTAGTTGAGAGGAAGAATATAACCTTAGTCAAAATAGCTAGGACAATGCTGAGTGAGAATAGGCTTCCAAAGTATTTCTGGGGTGAAGCTGTCAACACAGCGTGCTATATACTCAATAGGGCTTTAGTTAGACCTATACTTAAGAAAACCCCCTATGAACTTTGGAAAGGACGAAAACCCAACATTGGATATTTTCGTGCCTTTGGTTGTAAATGTTTTATACTCAATACGAAAGACAACCTAGCCAAGTTTGACTCTAAAGCTGGCGAAGTGATCTTTCTAGGGTACTCAACTAACAGTAAAGCATATAGGGTGTTCAATAAATGAACTCAGGTCGTAGAAGAGTCTGTTCATATTGAGTTCGATGAAACTGACCCTGTAGGGAAGATAAGTCAGCCTACCGAAGATGACCCATGCTCAGCTTCCGCTGACCAAAATGGAGCCGTTGAGTCATTACCACACGGGCTGACCAAAGGTAAAAACGAACCTGAAATTACCTTTGCTGACCAATCTAAAACTGCAGAGCTTGTTGAAACACTTGCTCCTGAAAACTCAACACTGCCCAAAGAAATCAAAATTCCAAGAGGACATTCAGAAAAGTCCATTCTTGATGCTGCTGAGAACACCCTGATGACCAGAAATCAACTCAGGAGATATCTCAGTAATGTTACGTTCGTCTCAGTTCATGAACCAAAGAACTTCACCGAAGCTGAGCACGATGAATTCTGGATCAATGCGATGTAAGAAGAGCTTGATCAATTCAAGAGAAATGAGGTATGAGATTTAGTGCCAAAACCTAGGAATCAAAAGACCATAGGAACTAAATGGGTCTTTCGAAATAAGCTAGATGAACAAGGTAATGTAGTCAGGAACAAAGCCAGACTCATAGCTCAGGGCTATAGTCAGCAAAAAGGCATTGACTATAGTGAGACCTTTGCACCCGTAGCTAGGTTAGAGGCTATAAGAATATTGTGTGCATATGCTAGCTTCATGAACTTTAAACTTGATGACAAGTAGAGAAATTCCGATCAACGTCCGTCCCTGTGGGGGCGTCGTTGGGTTCGACGGGGGGAAGCTCCGATGCCAAAGTCAGTAAGGAAGAACAAGAGAGCAAACTGAATTGACAAAGGGTGTGAGAATGTGTGTACCTTGATAGCCTAAGGATGTAGGCTATATATAGCTAGGAAGTTGTAACCTTCGGCAACTTGAAAGTCTCCATTAATGTTCCATTAATGGCGGTTACAAGTTATCTTTAAACTGGCGGTTTAGCTAATTGATAGCTCATTAATGGCCTTTATAGTCGAGTCGGCTTTAGCTATTACAGTGACGAATCAAGTGAATGAGGAGATTCGCCTTATAGGTTCGCCAGCGGATCATAGAGATCCGCCAGCCGGATCTCCTTTGGGGATTAATATGCGGCGTTCTCTAGGTGAATATTCCTTTTGGTCCTTAGGATAATATCTCAATGTTATCAGAAGCCCCCCCAAAGTTCCCTTAAAGTCCTTTAGGGCTTTTGAGCTTCTGGGCGCCGTCATGATTACCTGCATTAATGAGCACTCTGTTTGATGCCAATCGTAGAGTGACACGTGTAACGAGCTCTCTGTTCAAAGAAAGAGAAGACGCCTTCTTCTTCCTTCTCTCTTTCTTTTCCTCATTTCGTCTTCATTCTCGTTTGCGCGAAGCTTTTTCTAGGAATTTCAGAGTTCAAAGCTTTTCGATTTCATGTAAGTTCATCTTTCCTTACTCTAATTGTTCTGAATGTTTAGGAGTTCTTCATCATCTTCTAGATCAACTTCTGAGCTTTTCAATTCGACCCCTCCTCCCAAAATTGTAGTTAATTTTAGTTGGACCACTTCGTCATCGGAAAATTCATCTTCCTCTGAGGACTCCATTAGCTCCGATTTAGCTGGGTTGTATAACTCGGCGCATAATCGCTATCAGACTCGTTCAACCAGAAGTCAAGTTCTTTCTACTTCTGTCTCCAGTACTGCTCTGGCTGTTAAGTCCAGGTGTTTTTCGGGGACAATGGCCTCTCCTTCTATCCAACCTAGGAAAAAGAACCCTCGAGCGGAGTCTACTCCGTCTCGTATGAGTGCCGCGGATCTAGCGGATCTGGCGAATCGTATCCCTTGGATCGATAATTACGAGACACAGTTAGCCCCAGCTCATCAACGACCCTCCTGTCCGCCTAGCGGTTTTCTAACCATATATTGTAGTCATGTAGAGAGAGGGTTCCGGCTTCCTCTCCCAAAGATGATGGCGGACATCCTCTCTTACTTTGATATTACTGCCAGCCAACTACACCCCAACGGTTGGTTGGATATCACTTTAGACTGCTACCTCGCCTCAAATTTAGGAGTGGTATATACGGGTCGTGTCTTTAGAGCTTTCCACAAACCCTCAAAAAGGAAATCCGAGTCCTATCTCACTTTCGCCAAATTCGGAGTGTATTCGCCATTCAGTGACAAAATGTCCAATGTCCATTGCTGGGATGAGGAATTCTTCTACGTGAAGATAAAAGAGGGCGAATCACTGGGTTTTCCCTCGTTTTGGAATCCCAAGCCTTTACACATGACAGGCGACATGCGAATATTGACCGATAGCGATGAAGTGGTGGCGGAGCTCATGAAGAAGGTCAAGGCGGATGCATGGACATACGCGGACGCTTTAGCCTTCATAATGAGTGATATTCCGTTGATTCGCCGAGAGGGGGAGCAGTTCATTTACTCCAAGATTGCGCAATTTGACCAAGGTAACTTTTATTTCTTCTTGAACTTTGATTACTTTATTGTTTTCTTTGGCAGGGGTTTATCTAAGGCCAATCACGCTATTGCAGAGAAGCGTAGGAAGTTTCTAGAGGCTGAGGCGCGTAGGAAGGATCAAGCGGCGAATCCTCAAAAGGATGCCGGGAAGCGCCCCGCTGGAGTAGTGGTTGAGCCACCACTAAAAAGGAGGAAGCCTATAGTTACTGGAGGCCCTAAGCTTATAGCGGATGCCATGAGGTCCGCAATGCCTGGAGATGGAACAAGTAAGTTGCCTTTTATTTTTATCTGTTCATCAAGTTTTGGATATGAATTTTGATCCTTGAATATTTGGGCCGATGGCGAAGCCTGATCTGGGCGGATACTAGTCCGCCAAGTATGGCGCCCAAGGATCTTTGGAGAATGAGTCCGTCATAAACGACTTAGATGAGGCCTTGGGCCAGTTGGGCGAAGTGCAAAGGAATCAGAACCAGATCCCCGGTTCCATTCATGCGCAAAAGGGGAAAACGGAGCTCCTCACGGTAAGCCCCCCGACTACAAAGGATTTCGTTTCGCCGAAAAAGTTGTTCCTTTGTTTTTTTCTTTTGATGAAACTGTTTGTTTTTGACAGATGTACACTCGCATACGCGCCATGGAGGCTGAGCTCCTTCAAAGCGTGGCGGATAAGGCTACCATTGAAAAGTTGGAGAAAGAGGTAGCGGATGCCAATGCGAACATCACCTCTATGAATGCAAACATTGCCTCTGCCATGTCTGCCTTGGCTCTGAAAGACGCGGAGATCAAGAAGCTGAAGGAAAAGATCGTGACAGACGCTAAGAACCATGAGGTGGCTATAGGAGAAGCTGAGTACACGGCTGGTGAGCAAGCTTTCTACTATGGCGAACTACTCATGGCGTACTTCTCTCTAGCGTATCCCGAGGTTGATTTCACAGACCCGTAGTTCGCCGTCCCAGACCCAGATGATGTTGCCAAATATAACAAAATGCCAGACGCTAAGGATTTCCTCCGTGATTACGTTCGGAGATGGATGAAGGGACCTATGGAAGAAAGCAAACCCCCCACTAATGTCGAACTAGTGGAGCTGGGATGTCAAGAGTGCATTTCTTAATGGAGTTATAAATGAAGAGGTATATGTTAGTCAGCCTCCAGGGTTTGAAGATCCAAAATTTCCAAACCACGTTTATAAACTCAAAAAGATACTGTACGGCCTGAAACAGGCACCACGTGCCTGGTATAAAAGGTTGACTAGTTTCCTGCTGACCAGGAACTATGTCAGAGGTAAAGCTGACACAACCTTATTCATTAAGAAAAAGGGTAAAAATACCCTGCTGGCACAAATATACGTAGATGACATTATCTTTGGTGCTACTAATGAATCTATGTGCAAGGAATTTAGTAAACAGATACAAACTGAGTTCGAGATGTCAATGATGGGCGAACTCAACTTCTTCCTTAGACTTCAAATTAAACAAGGGAAGAATGGCATCTTCATTAGTCAGTCTAAGTATGCCAAAGAAATATTGAAGAAATTTGATATGGAAGAATGTAAGCCCATATCTACCCCAATTGGTATTGACACTGTGCTTTGCGCTGACGAGAAAGGTAAGTCAGTAGACAGCAAGTTATACCAAGGTATGATTGGCTCTCTACTTTATCTAACTGCTAGTAGGCCAGACATTCAGTACGCAGTATGTTACTGTGCAAGATATCAAGCTGACCCCAGGGAATCTCACTATATAGCTGTGAAAAGAATTTTTAGATATTTGCAGAGCTCAGTTAATGCAGGTTTATGGTATCCAAACACAAATGACTTCACACTCATTGGATACACTGACGCTGACTATGGACGAGACAAGCTGGAGCATAAAACCACCTCAGGAGGATGCCACTTCCTTGGAAGCTGCCTAGTGTCTTGGTTCAGTAAGAAGCAATCGTCAGTGGCCCTGTCAATAGCTAAGGCTGAGTACATTGCTGCTGGAAGCTGTGTGGCACAAGTCCTATGGATTAAGCAACAGCTAGAGGATTATGGAGTACAAACAGAAACAATCGAAGTCAAATGCGACAACAAGAGTGCCATTGACTTATCTAAAAATCCAATCCAACACAGCAGGATGAAGAATGTCAGCATTAGGCATCACTTCATCAGAGACCATGTACTCAAGGGTGAGATCAAGCTGACCTATGTTCCAACAGCTGAAGAGCTTGCGGATATCTTTACGAAGCCCCTGGCTCGTGAGCAATTTAACATACTAAGGGAAGCTATCGGTATGTCTAATCTTCTTCAATAAGTTTTCTGCGCTAAATGCTGAGTGATTATAATATGCCGAGTGATTATTGCTTAATAAGTAACTATCGTATGCTGAGCCAATATGAATGATATAAAATCACCTTATGCTGAGTAGACATACATGTTGAGTGATTGTTATGAGCTGAGTTACTAAGCATGCTAACATTCTTTTGACGCAAAACTGTGCACTCAGAACTTCAAAACGTTTAGTATTCTAGATACTGAGTGAAGCCACTTGCACAATTAATGCTAGCACGCGCATTTAAGTAGCCACCTAGGATGACGTAAGCATAATAATTAGAAAACCATGCATCGAATATGTCATTAATGCCAGAGATAACAGTCGAATGATCAACTCGAGGTGAAACCGCCATTCCGACCTATCAGATTAACTCGAAACGACTATAAATAGTGGACGATTTCCCACTAACTTCTCTTTACACTTGAAATCTTTGGCATTCGATTTCTCTCTCTCAAAATCCCAAAACTTCTGCACTTCTCTAATTCTTAAAAAAATCATGTCTAGCGATTCCCAGAATCATTCCGGTCAAGAATACGACGACAATCGCTCTGATCTAAATCCTTCGTCTCCTGCTGAGCAGGACTATCAAGAGACTTCCACTGAGTCTCAAGAACAAACCGACGGTCAGCATGACCAATCTGTCACCAAGATCAGCATGAACCCTAAAGCTGACCGGGCAACTCCGTCGAAAAAGAAGAAGGAGAAAACCAAGGAAAAGGTGTTCCTCCCAGTCTATAAAAGCGTAAAAAATTTTAAAGTCTTCCGTTCCTGTTGGTTCTCCAAAGGATTCGTAGAAGCTGAGAAACCTTTTTGTGAATGGATCTCCAAAAATGGCTGGACCGAACTCTTCAAACTCCCCGGTACCACTTACCCGCAGTTGGTAAGAGAATTTTACGCAAATATAAGGGTTGCCGAAGATGATATTGACCATTTAGTCACCAAGGTAAAAAACAAGGACATCACCATCACTCCGTCCTATCTCGCTAAACTGTTAAAGCTGGCGGTAAAAGGATCAGAACTCAGATCCACAAATGATTACTTGCGCGTTGATTACCCAGTTGAGTTCTGTAAACCTAAGAACCACAAAGGAGAAATAGCCAGCACCTGCATGGGTCAGCCTCAGAAAATGGCTCACTATATCCTGACCAACTTCCTGTTCCCCAATGTCAACTCCTCCTCATCAGCATCGAACCTTGAGTAGTGCTTTATCTGGCACATGCGGAACTACAAGCCGCTCAATATGCCCGTGTTTCTCATCGGTGCCTTCCAATGCAGTACCGGGACACTCAGGATGGGTTCTCTCATCACAAAGATACTGCAGGATCACAAGGTCAGCATGGTTGAGGAAATTGAGATTTCGGGTACGGAAATCACCGCAGCAGTGATGTTCGGCTTGGCCTACAACCAACCTATAAAACCGAAGAAAGGAAAGGGGGCTATCGGTGAAGAAGAACCCGCTGAGGAAGATATGGAAGGGGATAATATGGTTGAAGGGGATAATATGGTTGAAGCAGCACAGGATGTGCTGACCAAGAAAGAGAAAAAAGTTGTGGTTGAAAAGGAACCTGCTGAGCGCACTAGGCAGGACAAAAAGAGGAAAGCTAGCCAATCCTCAACCAAAGACATCAACTCAGCTCTGAAGAAGCTTAGGATAATATCCAGTGCGAAGAAGGCTGCTCTTGCTGAGAAAAGTCAAGGGGAACCTAAGTCAGCTGAGAAACAGAAAAGGCAAGTTGAGCCTGAGGAAGAAAGTGAGGAAACCCCTGATCAGCCCTTAAAGAGGAAGAAAACTTCTGGGTTGAAGCCGATCGAAGCTAACCCACTTGACTTCGTGATTACAAAGGAATCACACTTCGTGCGGAGTCAAGAAATTGATCTAGAAAAGACTCCTTCTGGTCAAGAGGAAATACTGGGTGATACTGAGGGTCAGCCTCAAGCTGACGTGATAGGTCATGCTGAGCAAAGTAAACTAGTTAATGCTGAGCCATCTGTGAACCCCGCTGAGTCACTAGTGAAGGACAAGGTTGTGGAAGGCCTTGATGCTGACCTTGGACTCAATTCTTCTTCTGAGTCCCTTAACTCTATTGTTGCTGATCCCTCACCGCAAACCAATAAGGTCAGTACGGACAAGCGTTTCAAACGCAAAGCTCAAAAACCCAACATCATTGATTTGTTGGATGACTCCCCGCTCAGAGATCCAATCACAGACTTGACGGGACTTCAGTTCCAGTTCTTCACCAACGTCACTGAGCCAACTCTGGACCAAATCAATGAAAAACAAGCCTCTATTTCTCGAGCCGAGGAACAAGCCGACCCAACAGTCCCTAAGGTCCAATCTCTGCCGACACCACTGCTTATCCTTCCACTGAGCAAGTGCTCGAAGTCCATGCTGCTGAACCAAACGAGCTAGCAAAGGAAACTCCTGCTCAAGACAGTTCTGAGTTGCCTCAACCTCCAAAATCTACTCAACTTCAGACTGACACTGAGCAGGTTAATAACTCTGCTGATCCACCTCTTCCTACTCCTCCAAAGCAGAAAGAAAATCAGTTAGCACCTGCTGCTGACCTGAATCAAAGTGCAGCTGCTGACCAAGCTGGCACCTCCAATTCCCAGCACCAAACACCTCCTCCATCCGGTGCTGCTAAGATTCCGACCCCTGAGCCAGACATCGATGATTCCTATGCCTATCTGAATGCTTCTGAGTCTGGAAGAAAAATCATCGACTCAGCTCAAGCTCTACTTCAGGATATTCATCAAACTCACGCCGATGCTGCTGGGCCTGTTCCTGCTGAGCCAACCCAAATATCCTCTGTCACTCAACTTCTGACCAAAATCAAGGGTCTCAAAGATTTGATGAGTGTCATGACATCTTTCGTTTCTCAACAGCCCAAGCAAGAGTCTATAGTGAAGCTGGCTGAACTTCAGCTGATGATGGTAAATCATATCAACTCCATTCAAGGTCAACTCAATACCTTATCAGCTGTGAACTTAACATATGCAACCTCTGCTGAGGTTAATCAACTCTTCTCCCAGCTGACCTCTGAGCTGACTGGAGCTCGTGACCTTATCTCCTCCTCTTCTTAATGCTCCATCGAACAAATTGGTGAAGCCATTCGCCTACTCAACCTGAGCAAAGAGGAAATGGAAACTGACCAGGTCAAGACCAATGAGATTCTGCAATGCATGCAAACCACACTTGCGCAAGTCCGGCATATAAATGCTCAATGTTAGACATATGACACTGCATTGCTCAGGATGTATCATTAATCCGATGCCCGGATGACAGAATCGATTACTTGGATCGGGAAATCTCAAGAGTATTTACTCAGCATGCTCAGTGCCAACATTAAAATCCCCGCTTCAAGTATGGCCGATGGCATGCAGGTCTTCCAAGGTCTAAGGGAGAGTACGAGTCAACTGCAATTGTACTCCTTGAAACTGACTCGTGCTGTTCAACAGGGGACTTTCTATGCTCATTCTCCTCCATTTCATGATGCTGGCAAAACGGGGGAGAAAGAACGAACAAAGCAAGCTGCTGGAACTCAGCAGAAAATGGGGGAGATATCTAAGCCAACTGCCGGAACTCAGCAGAAGCCTGGTTCAACTTCTGCTAACCCGAGCACCCACACTCAGCAACAATGAACTGCCCAAACCAAACCCAGGAAATAGTGCTAGCAATAGTCTATATAGTCTTTGCTTGTAACTTATATTGTATGGCATGTTCTTGTTAAGCTGAGTAATATCATTTATAAGCATATTTTATCCAAATTGCCCTTATATATGCGATGCTTACTTGTTGTGCCTATACGTTGATCTATCATACTTAACTATTCATTGAACAACAAATTAAAACTTGTGAACGTAAGGAATATACAAGTAAATAATACTTAGCATAAACTCTGATATCTATATTTGACACTGAGTAATAATTATATGTTCCAAATATTGACCTACTTTAGAAAGCTGACCTTAGGCTCATCTGAATTAGATCTTGGAAGGTCTAGAATTGAACTAAGTCAGTAAAGGCATGTCTTAATTTTACTCGATTAAATCTTAGAAGATTTAGAGTTAATTTAAGTCAATAGATGCAACCCTTATGAGGGAGTAACTTCAGAAGAATAAAGGTTAACAATCATGGGGAACCTCAATGTTGAGTTCTATAATTAAATACTTTTGCCAACATCAAAATGGGGGAGTTTATTGAAACACCTTTCCACATGATTTTGATTTGATAAAATTATTTAAGTTAATCCCATGATTAAGATAATTAAATTTAAGTGCTTTGATTTAATTGTACTAATGTGTTTGTTCAATGTTGAGTATATTAATAAATGAGAACAGAAATAAAAAGCAAAACAGAACGAAGTCAGCATGAATCACAGAAGCTGAGTAAAACACAACTCAACATCATAGAAGAAAAGTCTTCTTCAGAACAAACGCTTGAAGACGAAACTGACCGAAGAAGCTGAGTATAACATAACTCAGCCCCGTCAAAGGAGATCTTAAAGGCAACGTCAATTAAGTCAAGCTGAGTGTTCGTTAGGACAGCACCAATGATCCGTTTACTAGAAGACAAAGTCTGACAAAGGTCTGCACCAATTCAGAAGCCTCAGAATTACGCCAAGAGACCTTCTCGAGATGCATGGATCAACTGGCGTTTGGCAAGAAGACAAACCTGGCGCTAGAAGACGAAACCTGATGCTAGAAGACGAAACTGACAAGCCTGACGCCTGTTAAATTCAGACGATAGGATTGGCCTGCAAATTCTGAATGCTGACCTATCAATGACGAAAGAAGACCGTTTGAATTCAACGGATATGTCCGAATTCAAATCATTGGAACCTCAGAAATTGCTATAAAAGGACAAGTTCATCACTTGGATCTTTAGGTGAAATACAAGAAAGCACAGACAGAAAAGCAAATCTTCACAAGAGTGAAAATCCAAAATAGAAGCTGTCTAAATAGAAAAAGCAAGTTCTTACACCCAAATCCAATCTCTGTGTAAAAGTCTAGAGTGAATTTTTATTCATCTAAAGTGTTCTTTTTTTGAGAGAACAAATCTTGTATCAATTGTAAAGGTTGAGAGAGTGAAGCTGAGTACTCGGTTTTAGTACTCAGCGGTAGAGAAAATCTGAGTGTTCGGTTATAGCGCTCAGTAGGATTGAGTAGTAGACGAATAGAGGACGGTACTCTTGCATACTCAATTGCTTTGTAAACGGTTTGTGCTCTACCTTTAAAGAGCTCAGTATTGGATTGAAAAAGCCCGGAAGGATTTTGGGGACTGGACGTAGGCGGTGAGGCCGAACCAGGATAAGACTGCTGAGTAATCTCTAACCCTTCTCTTGATATATATGTATGTGTTGCTTGCTTAAATTACTCAGTATATAATTTGTATAAGCCGATGCTGAGTAATCAGAGTGCTGAGTTGGAAGCTGACCTTAAGTGTTATTTCCCAACTCACAAGTGAAACAGTTCTAGTCAGCTTCTGACTAAAGCTGTCTTACATCACGCTCAGCCTTGCTGATCAAAACTGAGTGAAGTTATTTAAAGAATTAAATTAAGTCAGCATAATTAAGCGAAAAAGTTACATTAGTTCCTAACCCCCCCCCGTTGGAACTAATCCTATTACATTACACGGGACCAATACTTCGTGTTTGGAACCGTGATGCTTTTGGGAATCTTGATAATTCTATTTTTGAGGCACAGACTTCTCTTGCTGATATCCAAGCCGAAATTGACATCTCTGGATTTTCGGATTCGCTTCTTCATCACGAGCTCTTAGCTCACACTGAGCTTGATGAAAAACTACTTCAAAAAGAAATTTTTCTAAAAGAAAAAAGTAGGAATAATTGGTTAAAGGCGGGTGATCGTAACAACACTTTTTTCCATCGTTCCATCTCATCAAATAAAACATTTCATGGTATTCATTCTTTGGAAATCAATGGTTCGCTTTCTCATTCCCAAGACCTCATTGAGGCGCACATTATGGACTATTATTCTGATCTTTTTGGCGCATCTAATAATATTTCTTCTGACCCTAAAATGATAGCATTCGTAATACCAAAATTGGTCTCGGATGAAGAGAATGCTGAGTTGGTTCGTTGCCCGTCTCCTGATGCTATCCGACGGGTTGTTTTTGAGATGGATCAGCATAGCTCTCCTGGTCCTGATGGCTTTGGAGGCCTTTTTTATAAAGGTTTTTGGGACATTATATGTCATGATGTTTGTGAAGCGGTGAGAGCCTTTTTTACTATTGGTCAAATGCTTCCGGGGCTTAACTCCATACCATGGTTCTAAGCCCAAAAGTTGATGGACCGGTCAAGATTGAGCAATTCAGGCTGATTGTCATGGGTAATTTCGTTTTTAAACTCATTACTAAGATTTTGGCTAACAGGATGGCCACTATCTCTTCCAGAATTGTCTCCACAAATCAGTTTGGTTTTATTAAGCATCGGAATATTCATCATTGCATTTCTCTTGCCTCTGAAGGAATTAATGTGTTGAATAAACCCTATTGTGGGGGCAACATAGTGCTAAAAATTGATATTAGAAAGGCATTTGACACCATTGAATGGTCCTTCATTTTACAAATTTTGAAGGGTTTTGGTTTCGGGGACATACTATGTAGTTGGATTCTTAACATTTTTCAATCTGCAAGGGTTTCAATTTTAATTAATGGCAATATCAAAGGATATTTTCGTTGTTCCCAAGGGGTTAGGCAGGGGGATCCGTTGTCCCCGGTCCTTTTCTGCTTGGCTGAAGATTTCCTTAGCAGATTGCTCCTCAAGGCTTTTTAGAATGGTTCCTTAACTCCTATATCATACACACGCCCCTCTCCATTCCCTTCGCATTTGCTTTATGAAGATGATATTTTGATTTTCCTAAAAGCCTCTATTAAAAACATGAAAATGATTGAAAGAATTTTCAGGTTCTATGGATCGTTATTTGGCCAGATAGTTAATTGGGATAAATCGGAGGTTGTTTTCGGTGAAAAATTGGGGCATAGGCGGGCATCGTCTCTTGCTACGCTGACTGGTCTTCATATTGGTAGCACCCCTTTTCGTTATCTTGGAATTCTTTTATATGAGGGTGCTCCTCGTGCCCGTTTCGTAAAGCCCATTGCAGATAAAATTCTCGCCAAGTTTAGTCTTTGGAAAGGGAGATCTTTATCTATGGCTGGCTGGCTTATTCTGATTTCTTCTATTATTAACAGCTGTTGCCTTCATTCATTTTCTGTTTATAAGTGGCCTCAAGACTTGATTAAACGTTTGAGTAGGTGCATGTGAAATTTCCTCTAGACTGGTTCCATTGAGAGTAAAAAACTCATTACTGTTCCTTGGCGGATCTGTTGTCAATAAAAAAAAGCTGGTGGCCTGGGTATTAAAGACCCTGGGTTTATGAATCTCTTTATGCTTGGGAAGCTTGCCTGGGATATTTTGGTTGCAAAAGAGTTCCCTCTTGATATTCTTCGCAACTGATTCTTTGATTCTTCATCCCGACCAAAATCATCGCCTCTTAAGTTTTCCATTTGGACCTCTTGTAAATAGGTTTCTAAAAGGATTATTGATGATTGTGTTTGGTATATTGGTTGTAACAGCAGTCTCAATTTTTGGTATGATCGTTGGATTGTGCCCCTTTTGGCTTCTCAACTAAACATTCCTTGGAACACTTCGCCTTTCTCTAATGAATTGGTTCATAATCATTTGTTCAATGAGGTTTGGTTTGGTATCGATCATCTCCCGGATGATACAAAATTGCAAATCCAAAGCTTGAATGGCGGGTTGGACTCCGATAAACTAATATGGAAGAAAAGTATTTGTGGACAACTTTCTATTAAGGAGTTCTGATAAGTCTCCAATTCAACGTTCAAATGTCCACTTTAGTGCTAGGTTATTTAATTAATTTGGTGTTATTTTGGATATTATTGCTTGTTTTGGTTTGATTTGCCTCCACATGACTCAAATGATTAAAAGGAGCAGAATTGGACTTAATTGAAGAAACTTTGGACCATAAAGGAATTTGGAGCTGAATTAAAGGAGCTGAAACGAAAATGGAATTAGTCTTGCCCAAGACTAAGGACCTCCGAATCTGCTATTGTTCAAATTGACCAAGACCTTTTCCAACTCGAAAAAGAAGGCAGAAAATCAGGGATTTGAGATTATAGAAAAGATTGTTGATTTAGATAAATATTATTTGGTTACCTAACTTTTAGGAGGGGGTTTTCTCTATAAAAATATCATAACTTACGCTTTGAAAAAAAAAGTTCTTTTTAGGTTTTTATTTTTCAGGAATCATTTGTTCTCTCTTGAAAACAGAAACATGTGTTCTTCCATGGCTATTCGTAGCTAAACTTCTATATTCGGTTAAAGGTTAATTCAAATGAGGTTTTTCTTCATTATCGTGAGACTGTTGTGCTTTAATTATTCTTATTAATCTACCGTTTATTTGTTCATTGTATTTAGGGATTTATTCTCAATTGATTATTCAATCTTTGAATGATAACTGCAGGTCGTTCTTTGAATTGGATTATCATACAACTGAATTGGTAAAGTTAGAGTTTTACCTAAATGAACCAATCATAGTAGCAATCGATAATATAAATTAAGTTAGTTTTGTATTTGAAAGAATAGATTCAGATTTGACAACCTGAGATTGTCTTTCATGTGACATTAATACAAAAGTAATTAGGTTTATTTGAGTCGAATGAACAAGTAATTTAGTTTCTAAATCGTCGACGCTGAGTGTCGGTTGGCTAAGGTCGGGTTCTTCTAATTCATCAGGCTGTCAATAGATTAAATCTTGACCGCTGAGGCAGAATTATCTGTTGATTAGGAACTGGTTATTTGACGTGCTTGACTAGTTTAATATTAAGGAAGAATACTCCAAACCGATCCGATATGTGTATAAGATTGTATTTTATATGTTTATGATCGATACTAAGTGAATTACCTACCTGCGAACCCCCTTGATCGGATTTCTCCAAACATTGTTTACAAAATCATATTTACTCTTGCTCATTTTATTTAATTCGCAGTTCTCTTTGCAATTGGTTAAATCTTACAAATCAAACCCCCCTGTTTATTTACTTTGTTTATTTATCAAGTCATAATTTTTTTGAGTCAGTAATATTCCTTTGGGTTCGACCTTTACTTACTCTTGGGTTCGACACCCATCAAGTTCTATTCTGTTTTGACAAATAATGTTCCTTTGGCTGAATGGACAGATTGGTGTTCAACCATTTGAAAGGATTTGTTCCTCCTTCCCGATCGTTAATCTGTTGGCGTTTACTCTGTGACAAACTGCCTACACATGACATTCCCCAGCGACAGGGTATTATTCTTTCGTCGCGATGTTTTCTCTATTGCGTTGGCTGTGAGACGAGTGCTCACCTATTTTTGGATTGCCCTTTCACTGCTACTCTTTGGACGACTCTCGGTGGTCTGTTTCAGGTGTGAACTAATTTCACTACTTTCAATTCGATTTTTTCTGATACTTGTCGGCAGCATCTCAGCCCACAAATGAAAGATCTTTGGAGAGTCGGCGTATCTAGCATCATCTGGACTTCGCGAAATCGAGTCTGTTTTGAGGATCAGAATCCTAACATACATGCTATGCTTCGTCAGCTATGGCGTTTTATCAGGGAGTCAAGTCTATTAATTTTCAGGACTTCTTTTAATCGATGGTCTGACACTCACGTTTTCAGACAGCTTGGTATCAAGGGTAACTTACCTCGTGCGCCTCGCATTGTGGAGGTCCGTTGGCAAGCCCCTAGTCTCGGTTGGACGAAAGTCAATTCGGATGGCTCTTCCAATGGTCACACGGCGGGAGCTGGGTGTGTTTTTCGTAATGGCTGGGGTTTCCCGAAAGGATGTTTCGCTTTTCCGCTCTTTGACACGCCTGCTTTTATCGCAGAATTACGAGGTGCAATGCGTACGATTTTTATTGCCTGGGATAGAGGTTGGCATCAGCTTTGGCTTGAAGTTGATTCTACATACATGTTGAATCTTTTCAAAACTAAATCTATGATGATACCATGGAGTCTTCGACATGATTGGTTACATTGTTTATCATTAGTTTCGAGAATGGAGTTTTTCATTTCCCATGTTTATAGAGAGGGAAATCAGGCGGTGGACGCCCTAGCAAAATTTGGCTCTTCAACGGACTCCTTCAAATGGTGGCATGGTGTTCCTGAGTTTTGTAATGAGTTATTAAGTAATGACTATTGTAATAGGGTATCCCAGGGGCGGAACTAGGGGGGTTGGCCGTGGCTCGAGCCCCGGCTGGCCGCCCGAGAATTGAGGAAAAAAAACAATTTAGTAACGGTGTCTCGTAATATTTTGGAGAGAATTATATTGAATCTATGTAGTATTATTTCAATATATAAAGGTAAATGAGATGGTTAAGTATGCTTGCTTTTGTTTAAGAGGTCATGTGTTTGATTCCCTTCAGTCTCTTTTTTTTTAAATTTTTTTATTTATTTTAATTTTATTTTTCAATAATTATAAAAACATGTTACCATTATTAATTTAAATGAACTCTTTATTTTTATTTTTATTTTCATAACACTTTTGAATTCATTTTTAATATGTCTTTACAAAAAAAAATAAACATATTTAATATTCATTTTTATTACGTCATTACCATTAAAAAAAGTAAACATGTTTAATTTTCTATTAGTTCAATGCTAGTTTCTAAAAAAATGATAACATTTTTACAGTTTTAATGCGTTGGAGGCTAAAAAAATTTTCCCAAGCCCTAACGGGCTGGACTTTGAAAATTTACCGTCAATTGCACAGTTAATTTTGATTTTCTTTTTTTTACGTTTTGAATTTTTTTTATTGATATGTTTGAGCCCCGGGTCATCCGGGGTCCTGGTTCCGCCACTGGGGTATCCTATAGGTTCTCTTAGTTCCTTGTGATTGTGTTTTTTGTGTTTCTTTCTTTAAAACTCTTTGTATTTGTTCATTTATTCATTTTTTATATATTCTTCCGGGTGGGTTGGTTTGGCTTGGGTTCGGTTTTCCTATCGGGTTATCCCTCCTTTTGCCGACTTCTAATAAAAAAAAAATCAATTAATCAACAAATAAGCTGAAGTGCCAATTTTTTGTTATATAAAACTAAGTTTTAATACAAGATAATAAAAAAGTGCTTTTGTTTATATTATTTTAATTATACATTAGCTCCTTGTGTTATTTAAGCATAAGAAGTGAAAAATTGAAAAAAAAAAACATTCTAAGGTTTCATGTTGATTTTTTTTTTGATTAAGCAGTTATTTTTTTTATTTCAACAATATTAAATCTCTTGATTTTTCTTCAAAAAAAAAAAAAATCTCTTGATTTTTTTTACTTTGTCACACATGATAATTAACATAAAACTCAAACTCAAACTCTGATTAACATAGCATTATTCATTTTATTTATATTTAAATTTATATTTTAAAAGTTAAAAAAAACTATCTTTATTTTATTTTATTTTTCAAAATTACAAAAATTACAATTTTAGACAAATAAAATGAATAATAATATTTAACTGAATTAAATTTATAGTTAATTAATTTGATAAATAGTTTTTTGAAAGTGAAAAAATGACTACAAAGTGTTAGAAATAAAATATCAAAAGCTAACCCCGGTAAAATCGGAATGACGAAGAAGAAGATTAAGAGGGTGTTTGGTAGCTCATTTTCATGTTTCTGTTTGCATTTTTATTTTAAAAATAAGAATTTTAGGTATTTGGTTAGTGATTTCATGTTTACATTTTACCTTTGAAAAAGTATCATTTAAAAAAACAGAGAATTTCTGCTTTTTGGGAAAACAGATTTTTTCAACAGTAAATCTTAACAGCAAACAGCAATAATAAATAGTAGATAGTAGATAACATAAACCGACCTAAATGCTTGTTGCCATTGAGAAGCAGATGCACATGTTTCATAAAAATAAAAATAAAAAAATAAAAAAAAAAACAGATGCACATGGAGCATGCCATAGTGATAGTACTAGTTTGCACGGATCCGTAGTATTTAATCCGAAATGACAAACCATATACTACTACATCAACTTCAATTGACATACATTAATTGTTGTTTAAAATCTCTAACCAACAGTAATAAAGAATAATTTTAATTAATCTCGATCATGATTGTGTTTATCATGATCATATCACAAAAAAGGAAATTGGACATTGTTTACACCTATGTTTATTTGGGTAAAGTGGGTTTGTTTACAATATTTAGACTTATTAACACCTCTCACTAAATTAGATATTTTCAAAATTAATTTTTCCTAAATACCTTTAATATATATATTATCACTTCATATATTTTGTGCCCATAAAAATTTATGATCATTCTTTCTCACAATAGTTGATTCAAACCCCGAGTTTTATAAACTCTCTTCATTGCGCAGTTTAGAAAGTTTTATCCACTTTCTCCGACACTCTTTTACATAACCCTGAGGTCAGTCAAAGTTTTCCTGTTTCAACTAAAAATAGATGACAATATTTATGCTCAAGGGAAATGTTATAACAACATTGACATATTTTCAAAACATGAAATAAGCGTCAAACACATAAAATGAAGATAATTTATGGTCTGTAGATCTCCATGGGCTGTAAGAATCAAACGTAAAAAGAAAAGGAATCAGCTGAATTGCCCAAGATCCATAAATTCTTTTGTATAAGTTAATTTTTGATATTTTAAGTTAGTTTGCACCTTTATTGAATGATATTTGGAGATTTTATCCAACCCGATGGGTTTGCAGTTTACAATTTTGCTTTAGAACTACTAATTACCAATCGCTTCCACTGCTAAGTAAAATTGTAAACTGCTAAGTCAATTATTTAGCAGTTGCTTCTACTGTTAAGACAATTGTTTAGCAGTTGCTTCCATTATTAAGCAAAATCATAAACTGTTAAGACAATTGCTTAGTAGTTGCTTTCTCTCTTCCTCGATTTCTTTCTCTCTTCTCATTAGGGGTGCACATGGTCGGTTAACCAGTGCATTAAGGTTAATTCGTTCAGTTAATTTAATCAGATTTTTTAAAAAAAAACATGCACTAGTCCACTAAATTCAGTTAACCAATTATTTCGGTCGGTTAACTTTTTATTTTGGTTTCTAACCATTAGTAAATAAAAATAAAAATAATAAAAGAATTCTAATTTTTATTGTGAGTGGAATGGTGGGTCAATGACGAGTTGAAGAGATTAACAGTTAGACCTGTTCAAAAGCCTGCTAACCCGCTCAATCTGTCCAAACCCACTCTTTAAATACTGGGCTTGGACATATATATTCCATAATAAGCCCGGCCCGATCAAAGCCCGTTTAGACCCAAACACATAGTGGGTTAGGCCTAGTATTTATCTCAAAATCCAAGTCTAGCCCGGCCCAGCCCGGATTTTTAATAATAATTTTAGTTTAATAAATTGTATAGTTTAATGAAGCCATTCCTGGAGAAAATGACTATGAAGTCGATTCTGAGTGGAGTGTGTTTCTCGTTGTTGTGCCAAAACAGTTTCAAGCACTCTCTACTATTGCTCTATCATAATCTATGATATTGAAGGTGCAGATTCAAACTTCTCCGACGTACTTCTGGATTGTAATTTTTTTTATTACTTATGTCGTGATGTACTATTTTTCCTATGAATGAAAATTATCTTTGTTCTCACAAAAAAGAAAATTAATTTTTTAGAGAAATTTTTGAAGTGCAACACGAAAACTTACCAAGAGGTCACTCATCTTAGTACTATTCTTATCCAAGCATGTTGGACTTCGAAGTTCTAATGGAGATCCGTCACATTAGTGCTGGTATGATCACATCCATTATTAATTATTTGATTAATTTAATTTTGTATTGTTAATTGGGTAGTTATTAAATTGGTGGCCTTTTAGCCTTTAAGAAATGTTAGTTGAGATGGTTGTTTTTTCTGTTAAGGTCTCCCAGAAGTCACACAAAAGTGTTAGTAGACAAGTTAATGAGAATGTAGTTGAAATCATGGAAAGGCATTTTAAGAGCATGGGTAAGGAAGTTGCCAAATGAAGCATATAAAGGCTGAGTTCCTCCTCATTTTCAATCACAGCCAACAAATCCAAAAATCCAACAAGAAACTATGCACAATTTTACTTTCAATTTCGAATTCCAGTATTTTTCCTTTGTTTTTATTTCATTACTTTATAAATTTTTAGTTTATTCAAGCAATTAAAATTTAGCCCTTGCATTAGTCTTCTTACAATTACATGACCTTCTTGCATGTTTATTTATTTTTCTTTGGCTTAGCTCTTGATAATCCGAACTTTAAGGAATTATTTGGTCCCTTTTATTCTTAACAATCGTTTATCCAAGCAATGAGTGCTACCGCGGTGAGGGTATTGTTTCGATTCAACAAATTCTCTCTACTTTGTCTTTTGTTGTGCTTGAGAAATCAGTGTAGTATGTAATTGCATTTTGAGCTGTGAAAAAGATCCTTTATTTTATGTTAATAGTCATTGTTTGGTCTTATAAAGCATGATCATTGAGGAAAGCGAAGAATGTTTCTTAGGGGATAAGGCATTTTTAATCATACTTGGGGACAAGCACAAACTAAGTGTGGGGGAATTTGATAAGTAAGGAAAACCTATATTTATGAATATGATTAATGGCTCTTTTTGTGTGGTGTATGCAATTAGGGTGTCTTGTCCATCTAATTTCCATTTGAGCATTTCAAGAACAATATTTACCACTTCAGAGGAGATTGAGGTGAGAATAACACAAAGAGACAAGCTAATTACTCAACCAAATCCAAGGATAGAACGCAATGGAACGATTCCGAAAGTTAGTCGGAAGCTTCTGCTTGGCCTTGCCCAAGGGTAACTATCAAATGGAGGAAAAAAGCAAATCCCATTACTCTCAAGAAGAATACAGAAAATCAGTTTGTTTTTACATTTTGTTTGTTAATGAATGGCTGAGTTTCATTCCTTGGCCAATGGATAATTTAAGGCAAGGTTCAACACATTTGTGAGACAGATATTCAGGTTTGATATTATAATTCTGATATTGCAATATTCATGTGTTTTGTTTGAGTCTAATTTTATTGAATAGTTATTTAATTGATAATCAATAATGGCATGTTCCTTATTTAATTGAATATCTTGTCATCCACCTGGTTCGGTAACTCTGCAATCAGTCACCGAAATTCGGTACATAGACAATTAGTGGAATGGATTAATGAAGGATCATTAAGCTAAAGAAAATATATGTTTTATTTTAAATCAGGTATGCTTACATGTTGATTAACTTAAATCAGTTTACTCTATAGAAGTGTCATTCATTTATAACCCATCCATTAAGAAGGAATTAATTAATTGACTAGAGATTAATTTCAATCGTTATTGGTTAATCTAATCGTTATTTGGTCCTCCGTAAGGAGTTGTTTTTCTTTTGTCTTGAAAAATTCTTCTTGGTGGATTGGCGTACACTCAAAACTCAATTTCTGGTTTAGTTCTTGGATCTCTCCAACGGTTGCTGAACGTTTGAATATTTGTGATGATACTGAGCTTAGTGGCGATTCAGTTTTAAATTATTTTGGCAGTTCTGGTTGGTCGAATCTCCCGACTGAGGTGGAAGATTTTAGGGGCGATATTGAAGTTATCAAGAGAGGTTTTGACTCCGAAGATGTGTGCTTTTGGAAGGCTGACCGAAAGGGCGTTTTTTCGGTCAGAAGTCTTTACAATTTAATTCGGGGGGTTCAGCCTGAGGTGTCTTGGAAAAATTTCATCTGGAAAAGCTTCTTGCCACCATCTCGTTCTCTTATCTGTTGGAGAGCAATTTTGAACAAGCTCCCAACTCATGATTTAATCAGTGCAAGAGGGTTGATCTTAATTTCACGGTGCGAACTTTGCCGTCTTAATTTAGAAAGTCATGACCATCTTTTTGTGAGCTGTATCTTCTCAACCCAGATCTGGAACGCTATTTTTTCTTTGTTTGGACTGCGACTTGGAGTTTTTGACAGTCTCAACTCTCTTTTGGAGTGTTTTCAATCACAAAATTTCAGTCCTCAACTCTTTGACATCTGGGCATCTGCATTTGTAAACACAATTTGGTTAATCTGGAAGGCCAGAAATCGGGCCATCTTTGATTCAATTGTTCCAAATGTTTCTGTCATTTTGCAGGACCTTTGGAGTGCTCTTCGTGAGGTGCAATTTGGAAGCAAGGGAGTTATGTTTCATTCAGCTAAGGATCACCATGTTTTGTCGCAACTCTCTTTACTTGGTCGTCCTCTTCCCGCACCCTCCTGCGTGGAAGTTATTTGGCGTCCGCCTCTGCCGGGTTGGATCAAAGTAAATTCAGATGGATCTGTGGCTGATAATTTAGCAGGGGCAGGTGGAATTTTCAGAAACTGCAGAGGCTTTCCGCATGGTGCTTTTGCGATGCCGTTTAGCATTTGTCTTCCTTTTGAGGCGGAATTACAGGGTGTTATGCACTCCATTCGCATGGCTTGGGATAAAGGCTGGAAGAAGCTTTGGATTGAATCAGATTCAAGCTATGTAGTTAATTTGTTAACATCAAGATCCAAGACTGTTCCTTGGCGTTTCCGACAAGAGTGGATGCTTTGCCTTTCTCTTGTGTCCCAAATGACCATTTTTGTTTCGCATATTTTTAGAGAAGGAAACAGGGTGGCAGATTCCTTAGCTAACCATGGTCGAACTGCTTCTTCGTTGATTTCATGGAATTCCTCACCTTCCTTCTGCTCTCATCTTGTGTCTGATGATTTGGCGGGACTGCCCCAGTTTCGATTCCGCTAGTTTGTTTATATTTTATTTCGCCTTTTTGTTTGTCCTTTATTTTTATTTTGTACGGATCTTCTCTTCTCTTTTAATAATATTTTGGGCTCGGCTCCATTTGATTCGAAGTGTGCTAACCTTGTTAGGATGCTTTGATTCTTTTGGTCGACCTCCAAGCTTTCAATTAAAAAAAATGTTGCAAGGACGCGAGTTGGAAACACTAAGTTGCAATCCGAATTGATTCAATATGATTATGTTCCAAGTCCGTGATCAAGAAGCTGAATCCCGAGCCGTGAATGTACTTCGTTGAGATCCTTGTCAATACCTTAATTTAATTACCTTTTTTGTATTAATACAATCTAGAAATCAATCCATAAAACCCCCCTTTTTTCATTACAAGTTTATTTCCCCTTAAGGTTACCAATTAAATCAAATTAGTATTAATCTCACGGGTTCGACTTTTGATTACCCTGTATACAGTCTAATTAAACGGAACAAGTAAAGATTTATTTTGATAGATTTGACACCTATCAAATTTTGGTTATTGTTGGAGGTCCATGTTGTGCTATTGTTCAATTTTGTAACTTATCTATATTATTATTAAAAAAGAAGTTGTGAAATAAATTTTGGAGACCCATGTTGTGCTATTATGGTTAAGTGGCAGTCATTAAAAAAAGAACCAATTGTGTTATTATTGTCGACTTTTGATTCCATTTACCATGATGTATTCTTATTTTATATACATATATGATTACTATTAAATTCAGGTACGTGATAACAATTATTATGAGATAAGTCTCTTCTTTGCTTTGTTTTGCTTTTTCTTTATTAAATAATTTTTTTGATTAATCTAGTATGGTAGATTTGGTAGTTTCTTCTTTATTTTTAGTTTTTTTTTTGTCCTTTCTCTCTTTATGAGTGGATGTGATATGTCTTCCTATATGAGTGGATATCGTTTATCTCCCTGTAAGGGTGTTATCATGTTTTCCTTCATGAAAAAACATAAGAATTTTATCTATAATCACATAGATCTAGCTCATTGAAAGATAATGAAGTCATTCATGGAGAAAAAGCCTATAAAGTCGATTCTGTGTGGGGTGTGTTTGTCATCGTTAATATCAAAAACAGTTTCAAGCACCGTCTACTATTGCTCTATCACGATTTATGATATTGAAGATACAGATTCAAGTTATTTATGTGACATTAGGAGGGCAAGGTGCAATTGAACGCACACCCGATCGTGTTGAATATATCGAACCAAGTGCGACGGTAAGCATATTGCTTATATATGTGTATGAATGTATTGTGGCTTGTGACTTGTTGAGTGTGAGATGTGGTTGAATCTGATAGATGTAATACTTTTTCTGATGAATTAAACAATTATATTTTTCAAAAAAAAAAAACAATAATTTTTGTAACTATATGAAGCACATTTAGGTGGAACCATGCATTGTCCAATTGAAGCTAAAATTAGGAGTGGAAGATTGTTGGAAGAGTAAAAGTTTGAGCAGAAAACATGTTGCAGGTAATGGGAATCGTACTAAAACAACAATAACCTAACATATTAATATATATTAATGTTTTAAGATGCTTTAATATTTAGCCCATTTTCGTGCTTCAGCCTCAGGCTACTCTAATTGCCTAACAACTATTATTAATTGCTCAATTAGTTTTGTTGGATAGTGTAAATTTGGATCCTAACGTTTTTTTAATATAGATTTGATTCTAACATACAAAATGGTACAAATTTAACTGTAACGTTTTCAAAACATGATCAATATTTTAGATTAACGTTGCGATATTTTTTAAAAATATTGATTTGACTGTTATTTAACTGGTACATCGGATCTTCCAAATAAGTTTACCGATAAATTGAAGCACTTTTTTCTTCTACTCGGATTTCGATTAATATTAATGGGCACGATAGAGGCAATTTCTCTTGCTCCCGTGGAGTTAGACAGGGTGACCCTTTATCCCCTTTATTGTTTTGCATTGCGGAAGACTTCCTTAGCCAGTTGATATCTAATCGTTGTTTGATGGCGGGCCGGTTGCAACCTTGTTACTACTCTAAATGGGTGGATTTTCCAATTCAATTTTTGTATGCTGATGACGTCTTACTTTTCCTCCGTACTACAAAAATTAATATTAGGGAAATTAGAAGAATTTTGGATTTATATGGGACTTTATCGGGTCAGATGGTTAATCTGCAAAAATCGAACTTCTATCTTAATCCTGCCACGCCTGCTTGGAGGGTTTCTGAGCTCACGAATCTTTTGGAAATGAGTCACGGTCATCTTCCCTTCAATTATCTGGGGATCCCTTTGTTTATTGGTGCTCCCCGACGAGCACATTTGCAACCACTTGCAGATAAAATTATCAACAAAATTAGTTATTGGAAAGGTAGCTCCTTGTCAATGGCGGGCCGTTTGACTTTAATTAATTCTGTAATCAGCAGTTCTCTGCTCCATTCTTTCACGGTTTATTGGTGGCCTTTTTCTCTTATTGCTAAACTTCGTAGAGCAATGAGAAACTTTCTTTGGACTGGTAACATCCACTCCAAAAAGGTAGTTTCTGTTTCATGGGATACTTGTTGTTTACCAACAAAAGAAGGGGGTCTGGGCATTAAAAATTTGGAGACTTTAAATAATGTTATGCTTCTTAAGCAAGGCTGGTTCATCTATCAATCTCATGATTATATTCCTTCGCTGTTATGAAATAAATTCTGTAAAACGGGGAGGGTGATTCGTGGCTCTCAATTTTCTTCTGCAATTTGGCATTCGGTGAAACGATCATTGGCCCAAATTCATGAAAACAGTTTCTGGCTTTTCGGGTCACAGTCGCAATTGAATTTCTGGTGTGATAACTGGTTACGTCCTTCTTTAGCTGATCAGCTCGGCCTCTCGGTGGCTGAACAGCGGCATCGCAGCTCCACTATCAGCGAATTTCAAGACGAAAGTGGCTAGAATATTTTACCATTATTACCAGTGGCAATGGAAGCGGCTGTTTGGCGAGTTACTGTCGCAGACACGGAGGTGGATATTTGCTGCTGGGTACGCTCAAATAACGGTGTTTTTACTGTCAAATCAGCTTTTCATTAGATTCGTAGGAAGAAAAATAAAGTGGATTGGCATTCTTTCATTTGGAAAGAGTTTTTACTGCCTTCAAGATCTTTGACGGTTTGGAAGGCTATTCATGGCAAGCTTGCCACTGCTGGAAATTTGCAGCAATGCGGGCTCAGTCTGGTTTCATATTGCTTTCTCTGCAAAAACGATGCCGAGACTCATGATCATATTCTGGTTCAGTGCCCATTCTCTAAACAGATTTGGATTGCTATTGGGAGGATCTTTGGTGCAAGGTTGGACTGCTCATCCAATGTTCATAATTTAATTCTAAAAGCAATGTCTGTTCCTTTTAGTTCTCAGATTGCAAATCTTTGATGTGGTGCAATTGTTAGCGCAATTTGGATTATTTGGCGTATTAGGAATGATGTAATTTTTAATAGCATTAACTCTAATATTTCCATGGCTCTCCGCTTGGTTTGGAAGTCTATTAAAGAAATCAATTTTTTCCAGAAAGGTCGCATTGGAAGTTCTTTTTCGGACAGAGAGATCTTAGGAAAATTCAACATTTCTGGACTTCCTCGCCCATTGAGCAGAGTAATTTCATTTTTTTGGCAGCCCCCGCCGACCTCCTGGACCATGGTTAACACTGATGGTGCCGCTAGTTCGACAGTGGCTGGCTGTGGTGGTGTGTTTCGAACATGTAGAGGCCTCCCTAGAGCTTGTTTTGCTAAAGAAGCTTGGTATTCAGAATTGAAGGGAGTGATTTTTGCAATTAAAAAAGCAGCAAATTGTAATTGGTTTCCTTTATGGGTGGAATGCGATTCGGTCTATGTTGTGAATCTTTTTGCTTCACGATCCACTAATGTGCATTGGGAAATTAGAAAGGATTGGCTTTATTGTTTGCAGCCATGCCATCAACAAATCATACGAATTTCTCATGTTTACAGGGAAGCAAACACGGTTGCTGACTGTCTTTCTAAACATGCGCTATCACTTTTAAAGCCACGTTGGTGGACCTCTTTCCCGGACTTTTGTGCATCTTTTGTCTATAAGGATGCCAACAGAACTGAATACTTTAGAATCTGTTAAACTTTGATTCCTTTTCGATTTTGCTTGCTCTGTTTGTAACTCTTTTTCTTCTTATTTTAATATATTTGGTTCGGGGTTTTTTGCGTCTGCCTGTTGGTGTCAACCTAGTTGGGATTAGCTGCTCTCGCTTCTCACCTCGGTAACCAACCTTTCAATTAAAAAAAATGTGGCAGGCTCAATTGTTAATGTTTTAACATTTTTTTTTTTTTGTAATTGTATTAGTAGCACACTAAATGTCTCAGAGATAGCTGATGTTTGGAAACGATGTGATAATTAAATAATAGTAAAACTAATATTTTTAAATTTTTAATAATGTATGGACAAAATTGATCTTACTCAAAAACGTTATAATTTGGTTTAAAAAAACGTTATGATTAAATCTGTATCATTTTATATATTAAAGTTCAATCTGAACTTCCCCTAAAATCGTTACTGTTATAGAAATTGGCAGTAAAATAAAAGAACTGAGAAAGGAAGGTAGCAATAAATAATAAAATATATAAAATAAAATGGGATAAAGAATAAATTTTAGCCTAATAAAACTTCATTTTGCATGTTTGGATTTGGGTTTGGGTTTAGGTTTAGGTTTTGTTATGAGTAAGTTTTCCCACTTGAGCAAGAAAAGAAGGTCAGCGCCAATCAGGGGGGATTTTATACATTATAATTGTTGTTGGAGTAATTAATTAGTGTCTAATTCATTTCCCTTCATCTCAATTTCTTGCTTAATCCACGCCACTCTTTATGGGTGTTCTTTTTTTTTTTATTAATATATTAAACTTTTTATAAAAAAAAGTATTTAATTAAATGTTAAAAGCATAATACATAATATTGTATGTACAATATGATGAATGTTTTATTTGGGACATTGGTTTTTGGTACAACATTGCTTCAATTTTTTTTTTTTTTGACACAATAATGCGACTTTCATAAATATAAAGTACAACCGGATCATTCTATACATGTAACCTTTTTGAGTTTGAATAGACAGTTTAGTAAAACTGATGTTGTTGCGTCAAATTCGACGCCGCAACTTGAGGCAGATATCATAATCATTTTATTTAAATGTGAAATAAAATTATAAACACTTGAAAATTAATACAACATGTATTGGATTAAACATGCCCTCCAATAGTCTATTTATATATTGATAACTTTTGGGTATTATCCTTTGGACTTGTGAGGGAGACCAAATTCGAGAATCATGAGTGAGCTTATTAGAGGTACAAATGTCTATTTATAGATTGATAACATGCGACTTTTGGGCCTCTGAAAGAGACCCTAAGTTGAGGATTGTGAGATAGTCTATTAGAGGTACAAATGTTGTCTTTCAAACCCCAATTGAAATATCTAGCAAGATGTCTTAAGAGGGTCTATGAAGGACTCCAAAGAGGATTAAAGAGCAACCCCGAAAACACCCAAAAGATCGGACATTCAGATATGAGCCCTTAAAGGGTGGATCCAAATCCTTTGTCGGCAAGCGTTGTGATCCGGATCAAGATCTGGATCAATATCTAAAGGATGAACATTCACTAGATTAATAGCAAGAGAATGATGGTTTGAACACGATTGAAGAATGGCAAAACATGTGGAGGTATCTCATTGGAATAGAATGATCCGACAATGAGATAATGACCCCAAAACTCTAATATAGGGACCACAACAACCTATAAATAGATGGTTTAAGAGAATCTCTAAATTATGCTCAAAGCTCATGTCTCCATTTCTTTTTCACTATTCTCATAATGATATTGGCTTAAGCATTAGAGTGCTTAGTGGCTAGCCGACAACTGCCCTCATTTGCAGGATTACTCTTGATGGAATAAATGGAGTTTTTAGCACATCATATTTGTTGTGGTTTTTGTTGCATTTTTGTGCAATTTTTACTACGATTTTGGTGCCATTTTTGTTGCGATTCAATGGATAATGTCAGAAAAAAGGTAAGTTTTAATCTCCTTGCATGTTTATCATTTATTAGTTTAGGGTTTTGGTGTGATTTAGGATTTACTGGTTTAGGGTTTAGTTTTTCTAGTGATTTAAGACCTTATTAGGGTTAGAGTAATGTTTAGTAGCATGTATATGTAAACCTAACTACGGAGGCCTGTGCTTCAGAATTTACAATTTTGTGAAGCCAATTGCTTCGCAGTTTACAATTCTGTAGAGAAAATGCATACACTGTGAAACCATTGGGTTGGATAAAAACCCTCCAAATTTCAGTCTCCAAGGTGCAAACTAACTTTAAAATACATTAAATTAAACTATATAAAGTTTCTTTTATTTATGTACAAGCAATAAAATACTTATATAAAGAGTTTGGATCTTGATTGACGTATGAAATTGAAATTTGATTATATAAAGGATGAGAAGTTAAGTAGAAGATGATGTTAAGTGATAATATATATACTAAGAGTATTTCCTTCGGAAAGTCTACTTTGAAAATGTCTAATTTGATAAAAGGTGTTGTAATGAGTCTAAATATGTAAACGAATCTCTCAATTGGACCAATTTTATAATTTACCCGAAAATGAATTATTAATTTTAAGTTTAAACTCGAATTGAGTGAGTTGAGTTGGAGCTAGTTTGGGGCATAAAGGAATTGCTAGGAGATTTTAAAATAAAAAAGAAAGAGGAGTGGTAAATTTAATGCAAAAACATGAGATGAAGCAATAAAGGTGGGTGGGTGAATTAATTGGAATGAGAAAGTAAATGATCATCTCATTCCTCAACTACTTAATAACTAAAATTAGTTGCTTCTCCACACCCATTATTAATAACAAGAAGCACATTCTAAGTGTTTTTGCCTCTTTTACACTATCTTTTTCTAATAAATGACATTGACAACCAATTTCACATTAACCTACCAATTTTTTTGGTTGAGTTCTATCTAGTCTTTGATAAGCCATATATATATACTTCACAATTAACTCAACTATCTGAGCTCTCAATATTTAGGATCTGTTAAGTTATTAATACTTCCTCCATTTCAAAATAATTATCGCATTTAATTAAATTACGTATATTAAAAAAAAAATTGTATTAAATTTATAGAAAATTCTGGAAAATACACTTCACTCATTAATTAAGATAAAAAAAATTAGAAGTGATAATTTCTAACACGAAAACACGATTTATAGAAACACCCTGACTGACACGACACGAAAATTATTTTTCTAGCATTTATAACATATAAAATCATAAGGAACATATATATGATATAACACGATTTTGACACGAAACACAAAATTGCCACCTCTATAAAAAAAATGAAGTAATTAATGTTAAAAACTCATTAATAAGGATATAATAGAAAAAATACTTTAAAAATTAAACTTAACAAATAATATGGAATAAGAAAAGTTGATCAAATGTAATAATTATTTTGAAATGGATTGAGTATTTAGAATCGGTTATGTTCAACTGTTAATATTTACGTTGTTAGCTTTAAATTAGAAGAGGATCCACCCAAAGCGTGTCTGACGAGTCTCGAATCGAAATTCGGATAAACTATGTAAGAAAAATTCCTTTCAAAAATAGGTATTGTTTCTTAATTATAAGGATGCATTGTTATATGGGAAAATTACACAGAAATTGATATTCTAAAAACTATTTACAACTATGTCAAGTCATAATTTTGGATTTTGTCAAACTAGTAAAATCAGTACTTTTAATATATTTTAAGGATTGAAATTTATAAATAGAAGTCTAAAATATATTTTCTAGGGTTTATAATTTATGAATTTGAGTCTAGAATTTTTAAATTATAGTATAAAATCATAATATATAGAGAATAATGACATATTAAGAATTAAGTTTAGTGATATGACTTAGTTATAATTTTGTATTTAATTATGATATTCATGTATTTGACCCTTGTTATATTATATATAATTCCTAGTAGGCATGTTTATGGGATGGGTTTGGGCCGGATCTAAACGGGTTTAACACCTAATTACTTTGTGCAAGTACACTCAGCATGCATTATATTTATATCGGGTTCGGGTCGAGCTGAGCCAAATGTTAAATATATATGTCCAAAACCATCCTATGAATGACGGGTTGGGACAGGTTGGATAGACCACCAGACTCGTAAACATGTTCCTGAAGAAGAAAAAACGGCTAGTATCATCACCACTATAAATAATTACTTTTTCTATAAATATATATAGGAGTAAATAACCTATTTGGCATATGATCTATGGCAAATATCACCATTTACTTCTAAAAAAAATTACAAGTTGGTTCATCTTCCATCAAGTGTGTGGTTTGACAAGAGTGGTCAAATGCAAAATCTAATCAGAATTTGTGGTTTGTTTTTGTTCTAAAAAATAATGATTAGGACCTAAACTAAGAAGCAATCTTTGGTTTGGGTGAGATCAGAATTTGGAATTGACTGAGATCAAAGGGAAGTTATTGGCAGAAATTAGGTGATTAGTTTACATTTAGTCAGGAAATTTCAAGTTAAATGTCATTATTATATATAGCTATACTACTACTAAATAATGCAAATTAGGCCAACCTATTTTAAATGCTTCATTCACCAAATATTTCATGCTGCTAAACATGTTTTTTGACTAACCCATAATATCACTTAATTACCAACACCAACCCTCATAATATTTGAATTGTCAATTTCTTTTTCTAAGTAAAAGAAATATTCTACTTTGAGGGTAATAAGAATCTCGTGTTAAAATATTTATTAAATTAAAAAAAAAGACTAATAAAATAGGAATACGGTAATTAAAAGAAGAAGAAAAAATATTCATCATGAATATGAAAGTACAAAAAGTTAATTGAAATTACAAAAAGAATTTAACCTTTTACAAACAGAAAGTAGAATATCAGTTTCCTTAAAATAGAATCCATCGCAATTGGTTATCATCTTTCCAGATATAATAAAAACATTGATGAACTCGAATCGTACGTAAAAGTTATCATCAGAATAGAATCACAAGTCGAACAAACGAACAATTTACTACAGGTCTTGACTGTTTTCGTCAATAGTTTTTAGAGTCCGTTTGAGTCTCAAACCACCCTTTTATGGAAATGCGTTTTTTAAGAATGAGACATTCCTTAATTCCGTGATGGCTGTCTTATAAATCTCATAATTATTTTATACACAAGAAATCAATATGCATTATTATAAAAAATATAGCAAATAAAAATATAATCCACTATTGTTGGACCTATTTTCATTCTTTTTGACAACAGAGTCATGATTTTAGCAAGACACCCCCACATTTTCAAGTAATTATAGGAAGGTTTCCTTCCTTTCCATAATTCATATAGCGTCTTGTCTAATTTCTTGTGGGCACTTTACTTAAAAGGTGATTAGCTGATAAAAATAGTTTCCTCTCACATGTTCGGTAGCGGTCCAGAACTGTTTAGCATCGCGTTCATCGTTTTCTTCAAGGTATGATTTTTATGTTTTACCACTCCATTAGTCTGAGGAGAGTACGTTGGCATTATCATGAAAAATTCCATGTTGGGAGCAAAACTCATCAAATGGTTTAACATCAATATTTTTCACATGGACCCTGATGACCACATGAATTTGGTCATTCACCATTAGATGTGGGCTGATTAAACATAAGCCTTAGGATGCTTTGAATCTCCACCTTAGGATTTTAATCAGCCTACATCTAACGGTGAATGACCAAATTCACCGTGATCATTAGAGTCCATGCGAACACTACTGTGGTTTAACATATTCTCCAACACGGTCGCTTCTAATGACTTTAATCTTCCTATTAAGTTGGTTTTCTACTTATTGTTTACAAAGAACAACTTTCTCTATAGCCTTTTCTTTTAAGCAAATATATATAGAAATATTTTGTACTATCGTCAATGAAAGTAATATAATATTTATTACCTCATCATCTAGTTTGAATACACTTCAACTCACAAATATTACTATGTATTAGATCAAGAGATTCTATTTTTCTTTCCAATGTGTGGCATGAAGACCTCATTAATTTTGTCTCAGCACAAATTTCATATTTATGTTTATAATCAATTTGGAATGAAGGGTATTCTAAATTAAATCTATGCAACACATCATAATTAACATGTTCAAGTCTAGCATGCCACAAATTACATGACTCAATGATATAGACAGAAAAAATGTTATTCTTATTAATATTCATTGCATTAGATTTACCAGAAATTGAATTGAAATTCCACATCTAATTGGATACATAACTCTTACTCACATACATTCCACCATTTGACAAAACAAACTTTTCGGCTTCAAAAACCATCTTAAAGTCATGGGTGCTAAGAAAGCTTCCTAAAACTAGGTTCTTCCCAATGTCAAACACATACAAGACATTCTATAGTTTCACTTCCTTTTCAAAAGTCATCTTCAAAATTACAATATCGGTCCTCTTGATCATAAAGGTAGAAAAATTGCTCATAAAAAACTTATCTCCGGTCTTAGGAGTCATTGAATAAAGGACTCCTTGTCACAACAAAGGTGACGTGTGGCACTGGTATCCATCCACCACTCTCTTAGGTTGGAATCAGCCATATTGTCTTTCAATATCACAACACATAAATCAATGTTAGACACATCTTGTATAATGGTTTCCATAACGTTTTCTTCATTTGGCTTAATCCTCTTAGTCAACCTGGAATCAAATGACTTATGGCCCATCTTGTTATCGTTGTAGCATTTTCCATTGAAATTTGACTTCTTGGGAATGCCACCCTTATGACCCAATTTGAACCCATGTTGAGGTTGTTTAACTTTCTTGGAGTTTTTTCTAACCTCCACCATATTGGCCCCCAAACACAAACTGACTAGCAACGGTTGAGACTTTCTTCTCCATGCCTCTATTGTCTTCCTAAATTCGAAGTATGATAATAGGATCCTCAATAGTCATTTCCTTTCGTTTATGCTTTAGTTAATTTTTGAAGTCTTTCCATCTAGATGATAATTTTTCTATAATTACAGCCACTTGGAAAGATTCACTCATTGTCATACTCACCATGAATCTCATGGATAATGAGTTATAATTCTTGCACGTAATTTATATTTATGGTCCGGAGATTCCTTAAGTTCCTTTGATGTTTGCTTAACTTGATAAACACTACATTAGTGCATCAGTCAACATGTTCTCCATACGTTCAACTTTTGAATTGTCCCCTACACAAATCTACTTTGTTCCGATTGGCACTCGTTGGAATTCAACAAAGGCATTTTTATCCTTAGTTACGCGGTTTGTTGTACTTCAGGGCAGTGAAATCTTTCGCATAATGCTCTTCTAGAAGTTGAAACATTTCACACGTGAGATGTTTACCTTCTTCCCATTCTTGGGTCTCCTTTTTCTTTTCTGCTGCAGCAGCTCAGGCTCTTTAGCCTTCTCATTGCCTTTGTCATTGGAATGCTTATGATTCTTGCCTTGATAGTTAAAACTTTTACCAATTGATTTTGAACCAGTATAGTTGCCCTCGACATTAACCTTAATGGTTGTAAGTTGGTCATCCTCGACTTTAAGGTGGCAAACAACTGCTTCAAAGGTTGAGACACCTTCAGAGTGTGTCGAGTGCATTTTTATATGCTCCTAAATGTTCGGCAAAGAGCAGATAATAGCTTGGACTTTCTGCTTTTCAATCAACTAGTGACCAACATCACTAATCTCACTGATCATTATTGACATCTCTCTTAGATTTTTCTCATAGTATGATCACGTCATTTCTTGTAAGTGTTGAATTTGATTGTGAGAGATCAGAGTATTATGATAAATGTTGAAACACCTTTCCACAAGATTTTGATTTGAAAAAATCATCCATGATTAAGAGGCAATTAAATTTAAATGCTTTGATTTAATTGTACTAATATGGGGTAAATTACATACGTAGTGTACAACCTTTACTCATAATCACACTTTGGTGTACAACCAAAATTTTGTCACAGTAAACTGTACAACCTTTTAGTAACCTCCCACTAAAGTGTACAGCCGGTAATTTTGACCGGTCAACGTATGGTCAACGCGCCACCTCATCACTTTTAACCTCCTAACTAATAAAAGTGGACCCCACCTCATATTAAATGACTAATTTACCCTTAATTATATTTTCTTTTATTTTTTTATTTTTCTTTCCTATTAATTCAATTTTTTCTCTCTCCTAAATTCTCTCCCCTATCTCTATCTTCCATCGTCTTCTCCACTTCTGCCTCAGCCTCTCCCATCCTCTTCACTTCCGCCTCTCCCATATATGCTAATGGAAACAGATTTAAATCGAAGATTTTATGACTTACCTTTTCTAAAAAGAAAGAAAAAAAATTGTTTAAATGAGACAGATCTCTACAGCTCAGGAATTAAATTAGATTGATTACTTTCCTGTTTAAAACTTTCCTCAAACAAACAGTTGATAGACAGACATAAAAATTGAAGCTTTATATCTCTTCAATCTTCATATGAATGTAGAGGAGATGAAGAAGAAGAGGGTTTTATCTTACCCAGCCAAAAAGAAAGAAAAAAGAAATAATTTTTACGAAATGTCAGTGTTCAAGAACTCAAATCAAAAACCCCTTTTTTAAGCCCATGCTTTTCTGGTATATAGTCCTTCCTTGACCAGCTATGTTCTTATTCCTTTCCTCTCTGATTATCTAATTTGGAAACCTCTTCTCTCTCTACATTTGATTTGATATGAAGAAGAGAATATTTGAATTAGTTTAAGCCATGGTGGATCAGCGAAGTGGAGGAGTTCTACTATTGCTATTGAAATTTGAGCCTGCATTTCTTCAGCAAACGGAGACACTTTTCAAGCGGAAGTGAAGACGATGGAAGAGGCACAGACAGAAATGGAGAAGACGATGGAAGATGCGGAAGAGAGAGACAGGTTTAGGAGAGAGAAAAATAGAATTAATATGAAAAAGAATAAAAAATAAAAGAAAATATAATTAAGGGTAAATTAGTCATTTAACATGAGGTGGGGTCCACTTTTATTAGTTAGGAGGTTAAAAGTGATGAGGTGGCGCATTGACCAGGCATTGACCGGTCAAAATTACCGGCTGTACACTTTAGTGGGAGGTCACTAAAAGGTTGTACAGTTTAGTGTGACAAAATTTTGGTTGTACACCAAAGTGTGATTATGGGTAAAGGTTGTACACCACGTATGTAATTTACCCTACTAGTGTGTTTGTTCAATATTGAGTGCAAATATATATATAAAGTAAAGACAGGACAAAAGTCAGCACAAGCAAAGCTGAGTAGAACGGAACTCAGCATGACAGAATGTAAGCGGAGTGGAGTAGAACTTAGAAGCAAAACGAAGCTGACTAAAGTTAAAGATTTCTTCAGAAGCGGTTACACAGAGCGGAGCTGACCAAGAATGAACTCAGCTTAGAAGTTGAACATCCGAAGATTACGAAGAAAGCTGAATGACTGTCAGGACAGCATGAAGGATCCATTCACTAAAGGACAAAGTCTGCAAATCTTCTGCACCAATAATTGGAACCTCGAAGACACATAAAAGACTAATTCCAAGAGTCATGGGTCATTGGATTATTGGTAAAAGACAACTGGCACAAACAGACAAGCCAGACGCAAGAAGACAAATCTGACGCCTAAAGAAAACAGAGAAAGGGAATGGCGGAGCAGTCTGAAGCTGGCCAGAAATTGTTCCCCAAAAGAGCCGTTTTGGTGTTAACGGTAACAACAATTCAAGATCCAAATCTGCAATTTTCTTCTATAAAAGGACAATGAAGAACCTTGGTTTATCACTAAAGCATCAAGAGAAAAATACAAAGAGAGAAAATCTTGAAAGCACTCAAATACAAAAAGATCTTAGACCAACTTTTCATTCTCTGTGTAAATGCTAGATTGATTGTTGTATAATCATCTAAAGTGTTCTTTAGCATAAAAAGAACAAGTTTGTGATCAATAGGAATATTGAGAGTGTTAAGCTGAGTGCTTGGTTGTAAGCATTCAGTGGTAGAGAAATCTAGGTGCTGGGTTGTAGCACTTAGTAGGAGTTGAGTAGACGAATAGAGGAAGGTACTCTTGCATATTCAACTGCCTTATAATTGGTTTGTGCTCTACCGTTAAAGAGCTCACTATTGGATTCAAAAAGCCCGGAGGACTCTGGGGACTGGACGTAGGCAGAGAGGCCGAACCAAGATAAGTGATACTGAGTAATCTCTGAACTCTCTCTTATATTGTATGTGTTGTTTGCCATATTTACTCAGCATATAAATTGCCTAAGCTGACCTTGAGAAAATAAGTGGTGCTGAGTTAGAAGCTGACCTCCAAGAGTGTCAATTCTCAACTCACAAGAAAACAACTTTAGTCAACATCTGACTAAAGCTGTCTTCAAACATATCTCACCAAGCTGACCAAAAGCCGAGTTAATAAAGTCTCAAAATTACTTCCAGTCAGCTTAATTAAAAAGCGAAAAAGTTATATTAGTTTCTAACCCCCCTTTGGAACTAATTACCAGGGACCAACAAGTGGTATCAGAGCCTAAGCTCACTACTCAAAGATTTAACAATCTTGAGCTGATCCCTAAAGATGGGTGAGAATAGCACTCGGTTCCTTCCAGGAAACCAAACAACACAGATACTCCCTGAGGGACTATCAATCACTAGACCTCCCTTATTCTTTGGGTCAAATTATACATTCTGGAAGAATAGGATGAAAAACTTTATTCAAGCCACAAACATGAGTGCATGGCTTGCAATTGTTCAAGGTCCACATGTGCCATACAAAACTGTTAACGATGAGAAAATCGTTAAAAGTGAGGCTGAGTGGACAGAGGATGACCTCAGAAAATTACAAAATAATGCTTCGGCTATAAACATGCTTCACTGTGCGTTAGATGCTGCAAAATACAATAAGATTTCAGGTTGCGAGTCAGCACAAGAGATTTGGAAGAAGCTTGAAGTAACCTATGAAGGCACAAGCAAAGTTAAGGAGTCTAAAGTCAATCAACATATGAGACTCTACGAGCTGTTTGAGATGAATGAGAATGAAGACATCTCAGAAATGAACGCAAGGTTCACAAATATTATAAACGAGCTAAAAAGGCTTGGAAAGAACTTCACTGAAGAGAAACAGGTGAAGAAAATTCTGAGAAGTCTGCCTAAGAGTTGGCAAGCAAAGAAAACAGCCGTAGAAGAAGCTCAAGACTTGACTACCTATAAATATGATGAGCTGATCGAATCCCTGCTGACCCATGAAATCTCTATGAAAAACTTTGAAGCCAAAGAGAAAGAAAAATCAGAAGATAAGAAAACAAAGTCACTTGTCATGAAAGCTGACTCGACTGAAGCTGAGTCAACTGATGATGAGGAAATAGCCATGTTCACCAGAAAAATGAAGAAGTTGTTCAGAAGGAATGATAGAAACGGCAAAAGGTCATTTAGAAGAAATGACAAGTATAAAGCCGAGTCAAGTGACAAGTACAAGAAGGACAGCTCGAAGTCTGTCACATGCTTTGAGTGTCATCAAACTGGGCACATCAAGTCAAGCTGTCCCAACCTCAAAAAGGAGAAGAAGGGAAGCAAAAAGGCTATGGTAGCCACATGGAGTGACAGTGATGTGTCAACATCATCCGAAGCTGAGCAAAATGAAACAGCTAACATATGTTTCATGGCAGATGATGGAGCTGACCAATCCCAATCTGAGCAAGCTGACCTCTCTGAAGATTCCGAGCAGGAGGAAATCAACAATGAGGTAGCATCCTTACTTTTGCTTAGAAATGAAATGGTAAATGCCCTGAGTGACTTATATACACTAACTAAGAAGTGTAACAAAAAGATTAAGGCACTCAGCAGGCGCTGTGATGAGATTGAAGAGGTCAAACTGAGTGACCTCCGATATCTTCTCCAGGACAACTCTGACCTGCATACCAACATGCAAATCTTACAAAAGTTTGTCACGGAGGTTCAATCTGAGTCAAGGATACTTAGAAAGGATATCACAATGTTACAGAGTCAATGGAAGGGCTCAAATAGAAATAAACCCCATGCTGAGTACGCAAATACTAGTCAGCGTAAGCAATTCACTCAATGTGAGTGTTGTGGAAAAAGGGGGCACACAAAGGATGTGTGTTGGCATAACAAGCGGATTGTCCAATGTGACTTCTGCGGAAGAAAAGGGCATACCACAAAAGTATGTTGGCATGCCCAACACAATAATGCTGACCATACTCAGTTCAACCCACAAAGGGTACCTTTTTGTGATTTCTGTGGTAAGCCAGGCCACACCATAAAAGTATGCCGTCACAAGTTAAAATATGATTTTGCACCTGTTTATACTAACAAGAAAGGACCCAAAAGGAATTGGGTACCTAAAAATGAATAGTTTAAACTGCAGGTCAGCTTGACATGCGTGGAGAAGTCAAAACTATGGTATATAGACAGCGCATGCTCAAGGCATATGACAGGTGATGAAACTCAGTTCATCACACTAGAGCTTAAACGAGGTGGAAGTGTAAGCTTTGGAGACAACAAGAAGGGTAAGATAGTCGGCTCAGGTACTATCGGAGGTAACCCAACTATTGAGTCTGTCTCCTTAGTTAAAGGTCTCAAATACAATCTGCTGAGTGTAGCTCAGCTTTGCAAGAGCGGCAGAAAGGTTGCATTTGATGATACTAAGTGTCAAATACTCGAGGGAAATACAAATGAATTAATTTTAACTGCCCCTCGTGTAGAAAATGTATACATGTTAAACTTAGAAAAACAGTTTTCTAAAAACATATGCTTAGTGTCTAAAGAGGACAACTCCTGGCTATGGCATAGAAGACTTGGGCATGTCAGCATGGACCTTCTTGCCAAATTAGCTAGAAAGCAATTAGTTGAGGGATTACCCAAATTAAAGTTTGAAAAAGATCAACTGTGTAAAGCTTGTCAGCAAGGCAAACAAACTAAAAAGTCATTTCATAGCAAAAATATTGTCTCAACCAAAAGACCATTGGAATTACTACACTTGGATCTTTTCGGACCTATCCAGCCACTCAGCTTGGGAGGTAAGAAATTTTCCTTGGTTATTGTAGATGATTTCTCTCGGTACACTTGGATCATCTTACTGAGCTGCAAGGATGAAACTTTTGAGATGTTTACCACACTGATTAAAAAGCTTGAAAATGACAAAGACCTAAGAGTAGCTCACATTAGAAGCGACAATGGTGGAGAATTCAAAAACCAACAGTTTGATGAATTTTGTGAAATCAGTGGTATTGACCACAATTTCTCCGCTCCTAGAACACCTCAACAAAATGGGGTTGTTGAAAGGAAAAATAGAACTATTGTCGAAATAGCTAGGACAATGCTGAGTGAAAATAGGCTTCCAAAGTACTTCTGGGGTGAAGCTGTTCACACGGCATGTTACATACTGAATAGGGCTCTAGTTAGACCTATACTTAAGAAAACCCCATATGAACTTTGGAAAGGTCGAAAGCCCAACATTGGATACTTTCGTGCCTTTGGGTGTAAATGCTTTATACTCAATACAAAAGACAACCTTGCTAAATTTGATGCTAAAGCTGACGAGGCGATCTTTTTAGGGTACTCAATAAACAGTAAAGCATATAGAGTATTTAATAAAAGAACTCAGGTTGTAGAAGAGTCTGTACATGTTGAGTTCGATGAAACTGACCCTACAGGTAAGTCAGCTCAGCCTGAAGAAGATGAACCAGGCTCAGCTTCCGCTGCTTAACCAGAAGCCTCTGTGTCATCTATACAGGAGCTGACCCAAGGTAAGCAAGAAATTGAAATATCATTTGCTGACCAATCTATTCCTGTAGAGATTGTAGAAACACCTCTTCCAAACGACTCAACATTGCCCAAGGAAATAAAGATCCCAAGAGGTCATACAGAACAAGCCATTCTTGATGCTGCCAACAACAAGTTGATGACCAGAGATCAGCTTAGAAAATACCTTAGCAATGTTGCCTTCGTCTCAATGCTTGAGCCAAAGAATTTTGCTGATGCTGAGCAAGATGAATATTGGATAAATGCCATGCAAGAAGAACTTGATCAATTCACCAGAAATGAGGTATGGGATCTAGTACCTAGACCTAGGAATCAAAAGCCCATATGAACCAAGTGGGTCTTTAGAAATAAACTAGATGAGCATGGAAATGTGATTAGAAACAAAGCTCGACTTGTAGCCCAAGGCTATAGTCAGCAAGAGGGTATAGACTATGGAGAAACATTTGCTCATGTTGCTAGATTGGAAGCTATACGTATATTGTGTGCCTATGCCAGTTACATGAATTTTAAACTATACCAAATGGATGTAAAAAGTGTGTTTCTTAATGGCTTTATAAACGAAGAGGTATATGTTAATCAACCTCCTGGGTTTGAAGATCCAAAGTTTCCAAACCACGTTTATAAACTCAAAAAGGCCCTGTACGGCCTAAAGCAAGCTCCAAGAGTCAGCACAAGCAAAACTGAGTAAAACGGAACTCAGCATGACAGAATGTAAGCGGAGTGGAGTAGAACTTAGAAGCAAAACGAAGCTGACTAAAGTTAAAGATTTCTTCAGAAGCGGTTACACAGAGCGGAGCTGACCAAGAATGAACTCGGCTTAGAAGTTGAACATCCGAAGATTACGAAGAAAGCTGAATGACTGTCAGGACAGCATGAAGGATCCGTTCACTAAAGGACAAAGTCTACAAATCTTTTGCACCAATAATTGGAACCTCGAAGACACATAAAAGACTAATTCCAAGAGTCATGGGTCATTGGATTATTGGTGCACAAGTATCTGGACAAGCTATCAACCTAAACAAATCAGGTATTTTTTTCAGCTCAAACGTCAAAACTGATGCTCGGGCTGTAATTTGTAACCTTCTTAATGTTGATAAAGCCTTGGATTCCTGGATACGGGTAAATATTTGGGATTACCTTCTTTGGTTGGAAAATCCAAATGTGCAATTTTTGAGTTCTTAAAATCACGATTAAGGCACAGATTCAGTAGCTGGACTGTACGGTTTTTTTCTCAAATGCAGGAAAGGAAACTCTACTTAGATCAGTTGCACAAGCTCTACCAACCTTTTGTATGAGTGTCTTTCTCTTACCTCGCTCGGTTACTGATGAGCTTTAAAAAATGATGAACTCGTTTTGGTGGGGTACGAAGGAAAATGGAGCCAAAAATATTCATTGGTTCAGCTGGAAACGTTTGTGTAGTAAGAAGCAGAATGGGGGTCTGGGATTTAAAGATCTCCAAAATTTCAATATTTCTTTATTAGGCAAACAAGGATGGAAGTTTATCAATAAACCTCAGGCGCTTGTCAGTCGGATTTTCAAAGCGAAATACTTCCCAAGGGATACGTTTCTGACATCCAAGTTGGGTTCAAACCTGAGTTACGTGTGGAGGAGCATCTGGGGTTCTATAGATATGCTGAAAAAAGGCTTGAGATGGAAAATTGGATCCGGAGAGATGATAAAGTTATGGTCTGATCCTTGGCTGATTAGAGATGCGATGTTTGAGGCGAATTCGGTTAGTCCTGCGGGCTTGGAGGAGTTGAAGGTGGCGGACTTGATGGTTCAGGGGAGGAGGATATGGGATAGGGGAAGAATTCATAATATATTCAGTAGAGAGGAAGCAGTTCTGATCTGCAATATGGTGATCCCATTACAGCCATGTGATGATCGCCTTATCTGGCACTTTACAAAAGATGGCCAGTATTCTTCAAAGTCGAGTTATCATGTTCAAGAGGAACCTGTGCAACATCAGAGTCCGGGTTGGATGAAAGTTTGGGAGCTATCAGTACCTCCTAAGCTAAAAACTTTCTTATGGAAATTGGGAAATAACTGTCTACCTACTTGTTATAGGCTACTGGATCGGCATGTTGAGGTTCCGCTAAACTGTTTAATGTGTGACTACGAAGTTGAGCACGGTTGGCATCTTTTCGTTGAATGCCCCTTTGCAACCGAATGTTGGAGAGAGGCGGGTTTATCTGTTCCTACCGGTGACTAGGAAAGAGTGGATCAATGGCCCCTTGAAGATATTTGCGTGACAAACACTGGGGAGGCGATTGAAAAGATCATTTTGGTTCTTTGGATTATTTGGGGACAGAGAAATCAAATGCTATGGGAAGGAAATCATTTACCATCGAATGTTGCTGTTACTGGAGGGCTGCGGTTTTTTACAGATTGGAAGGAGGTGAGAGCAGCTAAACCGAAAACTGGAAATCTATAGCAGCAGCAGCAGTGCGTTAGGGATGGTCTGGTTCCTGAAAAGATCATTTTGGTTCTTTGGATTATTTGGGGACAGAGAAATCAAATGCTATGGGAAGGAAATCATTTACCATCGAATGCTGCTGTTACTGGAGGGCTGCGGTTTTTTGCAGATTGGAAGGAGGCGAGAGCAGCTAAACCGAAAATTGGAAATCTGCAGCAGCAGCAGCAGTGCGTTAGGGATGGTCTGGTTCTTGAAAAGATCGTTTTGGTTCTTTGGATTATTTGGGGACAGAGAAATCAAATGCTATGGGAAGGAAATCATTTACCATTGAATGCTACTGTTACTGGAGGGTTGCGGTTTTTTGCAGATTGGAAGGAGGCGAGAGCAGCTAAACTGAAAACTGGAAATCTGCAGCAGCAGCAGCAGTGCGTTAGGGATGGTCTGGTTCCGAGGTGGTCTGTGCCGGAAACGTCCAATTTTAAGTGCAGCGTTGATGCTTCATCGTTCGTGAGAGAAGGGATGAGTGGAGCAGGAGCAGCGGTGCGTGATGTATCAGGTCGGTGTTTTTGGTGGTTCAGTAGGTGTTGGGAGGGGACGCTCGAACCAAAACTGACTGAAGCTTTTGCTCTTTATTATAGCATTCTTTGGATGAAGTCTCTGGGTATCCAAAATGTGGGATTCGAAACGGATGCGAAGCTTGTGGCTGATAGCGTAAACTCATTTCAAGACAACTTGTCGGAGTTTGGTTCAATAGTTCTTAATATCAGGGAACTCATTGATTCTAGACCAGATTTTACTGTCTCTTTTGTTCCTAGATTAGCGAATATAGTTGCTCATGCCATTGCTAGGCAAGCTATATCCAATGCTAGTCCGTTTAGTTCTTCTGTAATTCCTCATTGGCTCGAACTTGAGTTAAGTAAGGACGATTCGTTGATTCTTTAATAAAGCATTCTTTTTCTCAAAAAAAAAAAAATACAGTATATGTAGCTTATATAAAATTAATGACATGGATGTTATAAATAAGTAACTTAATTTTTTTTTTTGAATGAAAAAATAAGTAAATTATATTTTCGCATTTTGTTGGGAAAGTATAATAAATTAATATTAATCCGATTGATGAGATTCTTAGATTCTTATTAGTATCTTCTAATTTCTTTTCTTTTCTTTTTTGACAGATTGGACGTAACACATACTAACATAATTAATACTCTTTTTTTTTTATGGATAATTAAAAAATGTTTTCGCATTCTCCTAAAATAAAATAAAAAAATTGTTTTCGGGTATTCGCTGGGCGTCACATGTGATGTGATTAAATTATAAACTAAGATTCCTTAAATTATTTTCACATGGCTTCGCATATCTACATGTCAAGAATCTAATGGCTGTTTTTTTTTTTTTTGAAGAAGTCTAATGGCTGTTAATTAACAATTAATTAATTAATAATGGCTAAATATACTTCATTATCCTTAATTATATACTAAAATTTCTCCCTAGAATAAGAATATTAACGTATTACGTGTCATTATAGGGCTTGTTTGCTGATCAGAGTCCAGTTTTCATTGAGATTAACTTTTCCAAGCCCATCCATTTAATTCTTTTAATAATCAATCAATAATATATAAACATGTAAAAAAAAAAATTGTAGAATTGTATATAAAAAATTTATTTATATGTAATTATTCAGGCAGTTTGATCAGGTTAGTAACATTTGGTAAAAAAATTATGTACGTTTTCGAGTTCTTTATTCAACTCAATTGCATATCTCGGTATGAAGGTGTTTGATAGCTTCTTTTCATATTTATGTTTACCTTTTCACTTCAAAAAGGAGAATTTTAGGTATTTGGTTAGTGACTTCCTGTTTACCTTTTACTTTTGAAAATTAGTTTTTTTACGAAAGCAGAGAATCTCTGCTTTTTGAAAAAACAGCATTTTCAACAACAAACAGTAAATAAAATAAACAGACCTTTATTTCTAAAATATACATCCAACTCCAACTCATATATAAAGCGAGTCGGATGCATACTAAGCTCAAGAATATGTGTATATATCAAAATGTTGCTATTTTTTAATTTTGTAAATGTGGAGTTAAAAATATAGATAATATTCGTTATAGCTAAATATAATTTTGTAAGTATATTTAATCAAGCCAATGGCATAGGATTTTGATTAAACTTGCTCATGTTATTGCTTATAGAAATAATATTTAGGATTAATTATATATAGGTGTTATGTGGTTTCACCGATTTGTAGATAAGTGCTTGTGGAGTTTGTTTTTTTTTTATAAACGCAACCATGTGGTTTGCAAAATTTTGTATTTAGATTCGCTTTTTTAGAATTTGATTGATAACGATCTCAAAAAAAATTCAAGAGTTAAATAATATTTTAAGCAACTTTAATTCTTCAACTTTTTAGATTTGGGGTAATTTAGATGTTTTTTATGAGAGAAAAAGTTAAAGTTTAGAGCGAGAAAAGCTTCAAAAATGATGGTTTTGAAAGATTTAAAATATGGTTTCATATTAAATATGATGCTAAACAATTTTAATTCTTGAAAATTTTCATTTTGAGGTCGTTACCAATCAGATGTGGCAAAGTAAAAAAAAATGCAAAATTTAGCAAACCATAGAACCACGTTCATAAAACAAAATATCACCAATACTCATTTGTAAATCCGTATAACAACAAAGCATCTACTTGTAACCCGAATATTTATATACTTAATACATTTTAAATGAGAAGGAGGAAGTAATCTATTAAAAAAACATATACACACACATGATTTGCATGCACGTCTCCGAAATTTTCTCTTAGGCAAATTAAGTTTTATATTATATGATTTTCCGAAAAAAGTTTTATATTAGGGTTAAGGTGCAAAAATACCCCTAACGTTTTGGGTCAGGAGCAATTTTACCCCTAACGTCTAAAATAGTGCAATTTTACCCCTAACATTGAAAGCCAAGAGCAATTTTACCTCTAACGTTAATAAATTGGATCAATTTGAGAAATAATTCATCGAACTCTCTTCTCGGTCATGAATCTTGTCATCTACCCTTCATACGTGTGTCTTTATCAGTAACAAACCATAAACATACATTGGGATGTGAAAAAAATAAAAAAATATACTGTCTTTTTGTACGAATTAGACAAAATAAATTCAAAAAATTCACCGAATTTATAAATATTAATCTCAAATTCTATTATTAAATTATAAAAAACATGAAATCCGTTTTTCAGAACGAATTGTTATGCAATTGGTGCTGAATAAGGAACAAAAATATTTGTGTTTTATAATAGTGTCTGAAATTGACCCAATTTATTAACGTTAGGGGTAAAATTGCTCTTGACTTCCAACGTTAGGGGCAAAATTGCACCATTTTAGACGTTAGGGGTAAAATTGCTCCTAACGCAAAACGTTAGGGATATTTTTACACTTTAACCCTTTATATTATATGAGAAATTAATCAAGTACTTCATCAACGGTTGTCCATAAAGAAGAATATTTTCATATGGTGCGGTGGTTTAATTCATAAAATACGCTAATAATATCATTAAGTATAGGGAGAATTACTAAACTAGTCTCTTTTAGGGTTAGTTTATATTTCTAGCTCATTTCAAAAAAATTACCAAAATTAACATATTTCAACATATTCTTTCAAGTTTTCCATCGTCTTCTTCCTAAACATAACTTTGTGTCTTTCCACCTCTCTCTCTCGCGCTCTCTCTTTCTCTAAAGAACAGAACAATCTACAGAACGACTACGAATACTACAACAATCAATCCAACTCACAGTTCATACAACAAAATTTCTACAATCATATAAGTTTTTCATTGGTTTTTAGTTTCATTGAAAAGATTTAAAGCTTAGTCCATTCATCGTTAAGATCTAGCAGGTTGTTTCTCTACAACCCAATGCATATTGTTTCTCTTCCTTTTTCATGTTTTTCCTGATCGTGCGAACCCCAAAATCAGTGGTATTGTTGTCTGAAAATACATTTTGGTTGGAATATCAGTTTCGGATTTTTCCCCGAAAGTGTCGATATCGACAGGATATCTATTGATATTGTATTGGTCGATATCTATCGATATTGTATTTGTCGATATTTGTCCATATCCTGTCGATATCCTGGATATCTATCGATATTGTATTGGTCGATATCTATCGATATTGTATTTGTCGATATCCTGCCGATATCCTGGATATCTATCGATATTGTATTGGTCGATATCTATTGATATTGTATTTGTCGATATCCTGTCGATATCTTGACGATATCTATCGATATTGTATTGGTCTATATCTATCGATATTGTATTTGTCGATATCCTGTCGATATCTTGTCGATATCGTGTCGATATCGACACTATCGGGGGAAAATCTGAAACTGATATTCCAACCAAAATGTATTTACAGACAACAATGTCACTGTTTTTGGGGTTCGCACGATCAGTAAAAACATGAAAAAGGAAGAGAAACAATATACATTGGATTGTAGAGAAACAACCTGCTAGATCTTAACGATGAATAGAGTAAGCTTTAAATCTTTTCAATGAAACTAAAAACCAATGAAAAACTTATATGATTGTAGAAATCTTGTTGTATGAACTGTGGGTTGGATTGATTGTTGTAGTATTCGTAGTCGTTCTGTAGATTGTTCTGTTCTTTAGAGAGAGAGCGCGAGAAAGAGAGAGAGGGGAAAAAGACAAAGACATAAAGTTATGATTAGGAAGAAGATGAGGACAAACTTGGAAGTTATCTGTTGAAATATGTTAGTTTTGGAAATTTATTTGAAAGGAGCTATAAATATAAACTAACCTCTTAAAAGGTGCTAGTTTAGTAATTCTCCCATAAGTATATGATGTTTTTTTTTCCTTAAAAAACTGTATGATGATTTTAACCATAAACATAGTTTTTATCAAAAAAAAAAAAAACATAAACATAGTTAATTAATTAGCTGGTTATAGTATCTCTTCATACCTAGTGTATTCATTATTTTCTATATCCTGTCTGATTCTTCATACCTAGTGTATTCATTATTTTCTATATCACTTTCTGATTCTTCTTCTACTATTGCATTAATGTTTTTAATTTGTTCTAATGTTTTCATTATCTGATTATTTTCTTCTATTAATTTTGTTTCATCCTTATTTTCTTCTTCTATGTATCCAATGATTTTTAATTTATTTTCAATTTCATTATCTGAACTATCGGAACTATCACTACTAATATTACTTATGTGAATATGTTTCCCTTTTACTTCTTTAACCATTATTCTTAAGACTCTTACTTCTTCCTTTAACTCTTCCAATTCGTCTTTAATGTGGATTAACTTTGTTTTTGTTTGTTTTAGTTCTAACTTTGTTTCCTTTAATTCTTTTTTAATGTTTTTAAACTTATGTTTATATTTTTTATATTTTTCTACCCATTCTATATTAGAATTTATGACTAATTTGATATTTTCTTTTTGCATGTCTTTTATTTCTTGATTTTGTTTTTCTATTTTTAGTTGAAGATATTCTACTTCGATGCTAACGTCTATATTGGATGTTTTCGAAACCATTTTCTTTGAGTTTTCTATTTTTTAGCAGTTCACACTTGTATCTTTCTTTTTCAATAATTTTTTGAGCGTGATTCATAAGAAATGTTATTAAACTATGTTCTTGTTCTGCCATTACAATTTTCCTTTTTTGTGTGTAAATCTGTTAAAAGATATAAGGTTTTATTTACTTTTTTTTAGGGATTTTAGGTTTTATTTCACTTATATCCATCATTATTGGTTCTTTGCTTCATCTCCAGACATCTATAGGTACTATTTCTGGAGTTTTAGTCTGTGTTATCGTGACGTATAAATTTTCTCCTGTGGTAATGTTAGAGCTTTCTTCTAAGGGTATCGTTCTTTTGTCGATATTTGCTACTAACATATTTAATTTTTTCAAAATTATCTCAAACGTTGGTCTTTCCGATGTATTCCATAGTCATGTTAATTCCTGTGTTATCATTTCTTGGATCTGGATCTGAGTTTCTTATATATTAGACTAAGAGCATTCTTCAATTGTTCTTTGACTATAATTTATGTCCATATTTGGTCCAATTTTTTTTTAGAATCACTCATCTTTGTAAATTCTTTTTATCCATCTGTCCTCAAGTTTGATCCATTCTTTCTTAGGTTTCTCTAATATAGATCTAAATTGTTTAATCTCACTTTCTCATTTTTGCTGTTTAGATTCAATTTCTAAGTATTTTAGTTGAGATTCTATTATCGTTTCTGCCATAATATTTTTTATTATTTGTAATTTTCTCTCTTTTTATCAGGTTGTTATCGTATGTTCATATTTTATTTATAATTTATATGAGGAGTTGGTGTGTTTGGGTAGGATTTCACTTGAGTATGTGTAAGTGTAATAACCTCAGGATGAACTGCAAGAAAACTAAACAAATCCATATCCATAATTAATAATAGGTCAGGGTGAATACATGAAATTCTAAGAATTGAATCTTGGGAAATTGACACATTTGTGGTGAATTATCAAAGTCTTTTCAGGTGTTGGAGCACTGGATTGCATGCGGTGAATTATCAAACAATTTTTTGGTTTATAATGGGTAAATTAGGCTTGTGGAGCTCTGTATTGCAGATGGAGGTTGCTTTTCATACTAAGCACCATAGATCCTATAAATTCTTTAAAGTCTGCTTTTTGTCCTATAGGTATGTCTTGGAATTGTAGGTTCTTTTTTAGTTACTACTTTTAAATTGGGGTCTATCATTTCTTTTTCTGGATAATTATCTGCATCTTCGTTTACTATATTTTCTAATCCTATATTTGATTCTTAATACCTAGTGTATTTATTATTTTCTATATCACTTTCTGGTTCTTCTTCTATTATTGCACTAATGTTTTTCATTTGTTCTAATTCTTTCATTATCTGGTTACTGTCTTCTATTAAATTTTTTTCATCCTTATGTTCTTCTTCTATGTATCCAATGAGTTTTAGTTTATTTTCAATTGGATTATCTAAACTATCGGAACTATCACTACTACTATTACTTGTGTGACTATTTTTCCCTTTTACTTCTTTAACCATTATTCTTAAGACTCTTATTTCTTCCTCTACACTCTTTCAATTCGTCTTTAATGTGGATCAACTCTGTTTTTTTTTTGTTTTAGTTCTAACTTTGTTTTCCTTTAATTATTTTTTAGTGTTTTTAAACTTATGTTTATATTTTTTTATATTTTTCTATCTATTCTATATTAGAATTTATGACTAATTTTATATTTTTTTTCTGCATGTCTTTTATTTCTTGATTTTGTTTTTCTATTTTTAGTTGAAGATATTCTACTTCGGTGCTTACGTCTATATTGGATGTTTTCATATCCTTTTCTTTAAGTTTTCAATTTTTTAACGGTTCATACTTGTATCTTTCTTTTTCAATAATCTCTTTAGCGTGATTCTTAAGAAATGTTATTACAATATGTTCTTGTTCTGCCATTAGAATCTTCCTTTTTTTGTGTAAATATGTTAAAAGATCTAAGGTTTTATTTACTTTTTCAGGGATTTTAGGTTTTATTTCACTTATATCGATCATTATTGGTTCTTTGCTTCGTCTCCAAACATCTATGGGTACCATTTTTGGAGTTTTAGTATGTGTAATAGTAACGTTGAAATTTTCTCCTAAGGTAATCCTAGAACTTTCTTCTGAGGGTCAATTTCTTTTGTCGATATTTGCTACTAACATGTTTAATTTTTCCAAAATTATCTTAAACGTTGGTATTTCTGATGTATTCCATAGTTTTGTTAATTCCTGTGTTATCATTTCTTGGATCTGGATCTGATTTTCCTGTATTAAACTAAGAGTATTCTTCAATTGTTCTTTCACTATAATTTATGTCCATAATTTGGTCCAAATTTTTGTTAGAATCACTTATCTTTGTTAATTCTTTTTATTAATCTGTCTTCAAGTTTGATCCATTCTTTCTTATGTTTCTCTAACAAAGATTTTAATTGTTTAATTTTATTTTCTAACTTTTGCTGTTTAGATTCAATTTTTAAGTATTTTAGTTGAGATTCTATTATTGTTTCTGCCATAATATTTTTTATTGTTTGTAATTTTCTCTCTTTTTTGTCAAGTTGTTGTCGTATGTTTATATTTTATTTATAATTTCTGTGAGGTGTTGGTGTGTTTGGGTAGGATTTCACTTTAGTATGTGTAAGTGTAACAACCTCGGGATGAACAGCAACAAAACTAAACAAATCCATATCCATAATTAATAATGGGTCAGGGTGAATGCATGCTTTTCTAAGAATTGAATCTTGGAAAATTGACACATTTGTGGTGAATTATCCAAGTCTTTTCAGGCGGTGGAGCTCTCGATTGCAGGCAGTGAATTATCAAAGTCTTTTTTGGTTTATAATGGTAAATTAGGCTTGTGGAGCTCTGTATTTCAGATTGAGATTGCTTTTCATACTAAAACCATAGATCCTATAAATTCTTTAAAGTATTCTTGTTGTCCTATAGGTATATGTCTTGGAATTATAGGTTCTTTTTTAGTTAATACTTCTAAATTGGGGTATATCATTTCTTCTTCTGGATAATTATCTCCATCTTCTTTTACTATATTTTCTAATCCTATATCTGATTGTTTATACCTAGTGTATTCATTATTTTCTATATCACTTTCTGGTTCTTTTTCTATTATTGCATTAATGTTTCTCATTTGTTCCAATGCTTTCATTATCTGGTTATTTTCTTCTATTAATTTTGTTTCATCCTTATGTTCTTCTTCTATTTATCCAATGATTTTTAGTTTATTTTCAATTGGATTATCTGAACTATCGGAACTATCACTACTACAATTATTTGTGTGAATATTTTTCCATTTTACTTCTTTCACCATTATTTTTAAGACTCTTAGTTCTTCCTTTAACTCTTTCAATTCGTCTTTAATGTGAATTGACTCTGTTTTTGTTGGTTTTAGTTCTAACTTTGTTTCCTTTAATTCTTTTTTAGTATTTTTAAACTTATGTTTATATTTTTTATATTTTTCTACTTATTCTGTATTAGTATTTATGACTAATTTTATATTTTGTTTCTACATGTCTTTCATTTCTTGATTTTGTTTTTCTATTTTTAGTTGAAGATATTCTACTTCGGTGCTTATGTCTATATTGGATGCTTTCGCATCATTTTCTTTGAGTTTTATATTTTTTAGCGGTTCATACTTGTATCTTTCTTTTTCAATAATTTCTTGGATGTGATTCGTAAGAAATGTTATTACACTATGTTCTTCTTCTGTCATTAGAATTTTGCTTTTTTATGTAAATTTGTTAAAAGATCTAAGGTTTTATTTACTTTTTCAGGGATTTTAGGTTTTATTTTACTTATATCCATCATTATTGGTTCTTTACTTCGTCTCCAGACATATATGGTTATTATTTCTGGGGTTTTAGTCTGTGTTATAGTAACGTTTAAATTTTCTCCTAAGGTAATGCTAGAACTTTCTTCTAAGGATCTCTTTCTTTTGTTAATATTTGCTACTAACATGTTTAATTTTTCCAAAATTATTCAAATGTTGGTATTTCCTATGTATTCCATAGTTATGTTAATTCCTATGTTATCATTTCTTGGATCTGGATCTGATTTTCTTATATTAGATTAAGAGTATTATTCAATTGTTCTTTGACTACAATTTCTATCCATCATTAGTCCAATTTTTGGTTAGAATCACTTATTTTTGTAAATTCTTTTTATCCATCCGTCCTCAAGTTTGATCCATTCTATCTTAGGTTTCTCTAATAAAGATTTTAATTGTTTAATCTCACTTTCTAATCTTTGCTGTTTAGATTCAATTTTTAAGTATTTTAGTTTAGATTCTATTATCGTTTCTACCTTAATATTTTTTATTGTTTGTAATTTGCTCTTTTTTTTATCATGTTGTTGTCGTATGTTCATATTTTATTTATAATTCCTGTGAGGTGTTGGTGTGTTTGGGTAGGATTTCACTTGAGTATGTGTAAGTGTAATAACCTTGGGAGGAACTGCAACAAAACTAAACTAAACAAATCCATATCCATAATTAATAATGAGCCAGGATGAATGCATGAATTTCTAAGAATCGAATCTTGGTAAATTGACACATATGTGGTGAATTATCTAAGTCTTTTCGGGCGATGGAGCTCTGGATTGGAGGCGGTGAATTATCAAAGTCTTTTTTGGTTTATAATGGGTAAATTAGGCTTATGGAGCTATGTATTGCAAATGGAGGTTGCTTTTCATACTAAGCACCATATATCCTATAAATTCTTTAAAGTCTCATTATTGTCCTATAGGTATATGTCTTAGAATTGTAGATACTTTTTTAGTTATTACTTCTAAATTGGAGTCTATCATTTTTTCTTCTGGATAATTATCTGTATCTTCGTTTACTATATTTTCTAATCCTATATCAGATTCTTCATACCTAGTGTATTCATTATTTTTTATATCACTTTCTGGTTCTTCTTCTATTATTGAATTAATGTTTTTCATTTGTTCCAATGCTTTCATTATCTGGTTATTTTCTTCTATTAATTTTGTTTTATCCTTATATTCTTCTTCTATGTATCCAATGATTTTTAGTTTATTTTCAATTGGAATATCTGAACTATCATTACTACTATTACAGGTGTGAATATTTTTCCCTTTTACTTCTTTAACCATTATTCTTAAGACTCTTACTTCTTCCTTTAACTCTTTCAATTCTTCTTTAATGTGGATTCACTCTATTTTTGTTTGTTTTATTTCTAACTTTGTTTCCTTTAAGTCTTTTAGTGTTTTTAAACTTATGTTTATATTTTTTATATTTTTCTACCCATTCTGTATTAGAATTTATGACTAATTTTATATTTTCTTTCTGCAGGTCTTTTGTTTTTTTATTTTGTTTTTCTATTTTTAGTTGAAGATATTCTACTTCGGTGCTTACGTCTATATTAGATGTTTTCGCATCATTTTCTTTGAGTTTTCTATTTTTTAGCGGTTCATACTTCTATCTTTCTTTTTCAATAATTTCTTGGGCGTGATTCTTAAGAAATATTATTACACTATGTTCTTGTTTTGTCATTACAATTTTCCTTTTTTATGTAAATTTGTTAAAAGATCTAAGGTTTTATTTACTTTTTCAGGGATTTCAGGTTTTATTTCACTTATATCCATCATTATTGGTTCTTTGCTTTGTCTCCAGGCATCTATGGGTACTATTTCTTGAGTTTTAGTCTGTGTTATAGTAACGTTTAAATTTTCTCCTAAGGTAATACTAGAGCTTTCTTCTAATGGTCTCTTTCTTTTGTCGATATTTGCCACTAACATGTTTAATTTTTTCAAAATTATCTTAAATGTTGGTATTTCTGATAATTTCTGTATTATCATTTCTTGGATCTGGATCTGATTTTCTTTTATTAGACTAATACATATGAACGTTTGAATAAAGATAATTTTATACTCAAATTCGAATTTGCAAGAGATACAACTGGAAAGGGATTGAGAAATTACACTTAACTTAGACTTAGGAAATTTTGTATAGGATACCAAAACAAAACGTGATTCAATTTCTACCATTATTATGATATTACGTATTCCAATTCCAATATGATTGGATATCCATAAAATAAAATGGATTCAGGATTTAATTTTTCGATGGGATAAAGAACCAATAATCTGAAACAATATAAAAGAGTATTCTTCAATTGATCTTTTACTACAATTGTTGTCCATATTTGGTCCAATTTTTTTGTTAGAATAACTAATCTTTGTAAATTCTTTTTATTCATCCGTCCTCAAGTTTGATCCATTCTTTCTTCGGTTTCTCTAATAAAGATTTTAATTGTTTAATCTCACTTTCTAATATTTGTTGTTTAGATTCAATTTCTAAGTATTTTAGTTGAGATTCTACTATCCTTTCTACCATAATATTTTTTATTGTTTGTAATTTTCTCTTTTTTTTATCAAGTTGTTGTCGTATGTTCATATTTTATTTATATACCTTATTTTGTTTTGGTCTTCTATCGCAATTCCTTCATTATTTATCTTATATTTTATTTTATTTAAAAAATCGTATCCTAATAATAGTGCATATATACTATCATATTCTGTTACTCATACAATTATCTCATGGATCTTAAATTTTAAATCTAATTCTTATACTTCTAATTATGATTATTTCTCTGGTACTATTTGGACAATTATAAGTTTGTGGTTCTATTAGTTCACATTTATTCTCATCTATTTTGCTAATATGTACTAAACTTTTGGTTCATGTATTAATTTCAGCTATACATTCAGTTGCTATTATCTAATTAAATAGTATTACTTTTATCCGTAACTTATCTTCATAATATGTATATAATAAATCTATGGTCACTATAAGAAATCCTTGTTTATGTGACAACAATTTAATTGTCACATAAATTGTTGTAACAAAAACCCTATTATTTGTTACATTATATTTTTAATTATCACAATAATTAATTGTGTGACAATTTTTGTAAAATTATCACAAATGAATAAATGGATTTGTAACAATAATTATTTACTTGTAACTAAAATTTATATGTCATAATTATAATTGTAACAATAAATATGAAAGTGTTACAACATATTTATACTTATCACAAACGTTTATTTCGTGACAAGTTAAATTTTTTTATCACAATTTTTTTATTAATTTTGTGTCAATAAATAGAAATTGTAACTAACATATTTTTGTGACAATTATAATAGTAACACAAATATTATAAATTTGTGATAATATATTTATTATTGTTAAAAAATCTAATTGTGTGATTATCTAATACATATATTTGAATAGGGGTATCGATATTTTTCTGAAAATATGCTTTTATAGTAAATTCTATTTTTCTTAGATTCTTTATGTGATAATTTTGACAATTCTCTTTTTATTACCTCATCTGTTATATTTTTCATGTTTCTAAGCCATATATCTTATATTTTTATTTGGGTAAAGTTCAAATAAAACCCCTGTGGTTTCACTAATTTTCAGATAAAGGACTGTGGTTTACTTTTTGTCAAAACGAGTACTGAGGTTTTCAACTTTAGCAAAATAAGGACTGTGGTTTACTTTTTCGATTGATACTATTAAAATCACCCTTAACAACTTCAAAAATGACATATTTTAAGAACTACTAATATTCTAAGCAACTTTAATTCTTCAACTTTTTTATTTCGAGATTATTTAGATGATGTTTGGTAAAGAGAGAGAAAGTTAATGTTTAGAGAGAGAAAGTTCCAAAAAAGATGATTTTCTAAAATCGAAAATGTAGTTCCATAGAAAATATGACATTGAACAACTTTAATTCTTGAAAATTTTCATTTTCAGGTCGTTAAAGATAGTTTTAATAGCATTATTAAAAGTGCGAAACCTCAGTCCTCGTTTTGACAAAAAGTAAACCACAGTCCTTTATCTGAAAATTAGTGAAACCACAGGGGTTTTATTTGAACTTTTCCCTTTTTATTTCTATCAAACCATTTGGTTTTAAATATCTTATTGACAGATAGTTCTTCGGTTTCATCCTGTATTTTTTGGTAAATAATTGGTTTAAAACTTAAAGTTTGAGTTGTACCACCTTCATAAGTATCTATTTGATAATAAATATTAGTATGATCTGTATTGATTTTTCCTGTTATTTCTTTATTCTCTTCCATTTATTAAAGCCTGAATATATGTTTGTAACTTTCAGTGATTATTTGTTTTTTAATTTCTATTGTCTCTTCTTGCTCTCTACTTTTTTCTTCTAATCTTTTTACTTCGGCCCTGTTTGGTAAAGAGCGTTTTGGGATAAAAAGAGCGGTTTTGACCAACTTTAGAGGTTTGACCATTGAAACCGCTAATTGGAGTGTTTGGTGGAGAGAGGTTTGGGAGAGAGTTTTGGGATGAAAACGCTAATTTAGAAAAAGCTCTTAAAAGGAGCTTTTTCAATTAGCGTTTTGCAATATTAAAATTAATGGACTTCTTTAACCCTAATAGATAGACTCCCTCTTCTCCTGCGCCAAAATTAATGCCCTTATTCGTCTTTTTGCACAAACCGCTATTATCAATCAGCTAATTTTTACCAAACATGTCTACACAAACAGCTAGTCAAATCAGCTAATGTAATCAGCTAACAGCTAATGTAATCAGCTAACAACTAACAGCTAACAGTTAATTCCCAAACAGGGTCTTCATCTTCTAAGTTTAAAACTTTTTTTTGTAGTTTTATCTTTTCAATTCGCTTAGCGTCTAAAGCGCCTTGTGCTAATTTTAATTGTCTATCTTTTAATTCCATAATTTGTAGTGCTCTTCTACAACTTATAATATGTTGATTAATATCATGATTATAAATGAATGGTTTTTCAGCAATAATCCTAAGACTTTCAACTGGTATATCCATTATCTAGTGTAAGGATTAAAAATCATAATTGTGAAATTAATTAGGCATTTAATCATTTCTATTTTTCTTGTTAAAAGTATATGCATATTTAGATCATTATTTCTTAAATGATATATTCTATGGAGATGTTGGTAAAATTCTAATAATAAGATTAATTTTCCTAAGAGAATAGAAATTTCTAAACTACTTCTTAAGTCTAATTCAATTATGATGTTTATAAGATTATCTACTGGCTTCTTATGAATACTAATCTCTGATGAGAACATATTGACCTGTGATGAGGACATAGTGATTTTAAAAAGTTCTAACTAGATGTGACATCCTTTTTAAGGCTCTGATACCATTTATGTACTGAAGTTTTTTCTGATGTAAATATACTTAAGTTTTTTCTGATGTATGCAGGGTCGCTCTTATCACCCTAAAAAGGGTAAGAAGATAAAAGAACATTGAAGTAAACATTTTTAAATGACATTTAACATCCATAATATATTAAACCTTTAAGTTAACTACTTATAACAAATTGATTTAATTAGAACAAGAGTTATAGATGAGCTCCAGTATACCTTTCAAAGTAATCCTCAGTGAAGACTTCTGAACTCTGCCTGACACCCTTTCTTCATCATCATGGGTTATGGCTGTGTTCCAGCATCTTTACACACATCTTGGATTCTTCTAAAAGATAACTATTATTGCTCTATAACTCTTAATCTTTTCAAACCAATATGTTATATGGAAGTTAAACTTAAGTATTTAACAACTATGAATGCTAAAAGGGGGAGTTTAAAAAGCCATGGTATAAGTAAGAAAGAAAGGTTTTATTGCTCAAAAGCAAACTATATTTCAAACATTAGATGTATTCTTATATAGGTACAATATCAAAGGCTAAAATTAAAAAAAAAAGAAGATTACATTATTTTTTATGTTACAAAAGTTAAAAGTACAAAAATTTAGGTTACACTTGTCTAATTCTTCTTATGTTGCTCTTCCACCTCATGCTTTACATCTTGCCACCAATTTCTAATGTCTCCACCTCATCCTTCTTATCTTGACACATGTTTCTTCATATCTTCATGTCTTACCACATGTTGATCTTATTGCCACCTCATCCTTGGCCATTGCCACCTTGTTCTTATTTTCTTATTTTTCTTATAAATTTTTATCTCATTTTCTAAACAAATGGATCCTCCTCTTTTCCTTGATGGGCTTCTTCTTTGGGCTTTATAGAGTCAATATTCATGGGCTCAGGTCTTATGGGCTCAATTCTAATTAAACATGATTTTCTTGGTCCATATATGGATTCATAATGGGCCAATATTTCTGAACTGTGTTTACATTTCTTATCCATTAATTTCGTATGCATTTCTATCAAAATCTGCTGACTTGTTTCATCAGTCATTTCCATTAAATCATTGATGGTTATCATCTCTTCAACTTCTCCATGATTCAATTTAGCTATTATAGCAACTTTTTTATTACTAATATAGTCTTCTAGTATGCACTTGATCGTATGATCCCATGTGCTCTTTTTTCTCCTAACCAAGATTTAAAATTTTCTAATTTGCATGGGATTTCCCATTGATGGTCAGAATTATCTACATCAATTTTAGTGTTCCTACCAGTTTTAAAGATCTGAGCAATTATTATGGGTTTCCCTACTAAGTCCATAGCATCATCAAAAATTTGAACACAAAATATTCCTCTCCCAAATCTTAATCCAAGTTCGTCAATAGATCAAGGTATTATAGATGGTAGTTTTGAAACACTATGAAGGCTCTCATCAGTCATGACTTTGTCCAGAAATCCATATTTGAATAGTTTCTAAACAACATCTGGACTGCAGTCTTCCAAACATATATATCTAGGGTATTTGGTCATCTTAATGGTTCTATATACGGTTTGACACTTCTTATATGTAAAAAGTTTCATGATATTCTTATATGCTTCTGTCATTTCTAGGGAAAATTGTAAAACCTGAGAGGTTGTGATCTCTGATGACTTCTTATTAACCAATTTAGAATGGTTCAGGATGGTGGCTCTTGAGATTCCACTTGATGAAGTTGGTGTTGGTCCCGTGTAACGTAGTAGGATTAGTTACAGGGGGGTTAGGAACTAATGTAACTTTTTCGCTTAATAATGCTGACTTAATTAAATGTTTGACAATTTAACTCAGCTTTAGGTCAGCAAGGCTGAGTGAGGTGTGAGACAGCTTTAATCAGATACTGACTAGAGCTGTTTCAATAGTGAGTTGGGAAGTAACACTTTAAGTTAGCTTCCAACTCAGCACTCTGATTACTCAGTGTCGGCTTATACAAATTATTTACTGAGCAATTTAAGCAAGCAACACATACATATATATATATCAAGAGAAAGGGTTAGAGATTACTCAACAGACTTATCCTGGTTCGGCCTCACCGCCTACGTCCAGTCCCCGAAATCCTTCCGAGCTTTTTCAATTCTCTACTAAGCTCTTTAAAGGTAGAGCACAAACCTTTTACAATAGCAACTGAGTATGCAAGAGTACCGTCCTCTATTTGTCTACTCAATCCTATCTACCACTGAACACTATAACCGAGTATTCAGATTTTCTCTACCACTAAGTACTATAACCGAGTACTCAGCTTCACTCTTCTAACCTTTTACAAATGATAAGAGATTGTTCTTAATACAACAAAGAACACTTTAGATGACAGAGTCAATCTAGACTTTTACACAATGATTGGAATTGGGTGTAAGAGCTTGCTTTTTCTATTCAGACAGCTTCTCTTTTGGATTTTCGACTTGGTGAAGATTTTGCTTGTCTGTATGTATATGTCTTGTATGTGTGTATAATCCAAGTGATGAACTTGTCTATCACGTGGTCAGCTTCCAGAACCGCAGGCCAATGCTTTCTTCTGATTTGTGCAGGAGCCAGGCTTGCCAGATTCATCTTCTTGCGCCAGGTTCGTCTTTTAGCGCCAGGTTTGTCTTCTTGCCAAACGTCAGATGGTCCATGCTTCTCGAAAAGGTCCTTGAAATAGATTTTTGAGGCTTCTGATTTGTTTCAGAGATGTGTCAGACCTTGTCTTCCAAGTTGACGGATTATTGACACTGACTTGATTATTACTCAGCTTGACTTAGCGGCGACTTTGATATTTACTCAGCTTGACTTAGCAGCTTCGCCTTCAAACTTTTCTGAAGAAGACATTTCTTTTGTAGCGCTGAGTTGTATTCCACTTAGCTTCTACTGTGTGACTTGCTTATGCTGACTTTGTTCTGTCTTTCTTTTATAGACTTTCAGTTTCTGTTCTCGTTAGTTAACTTACTCAACATTGAACAAACACATTAGTACAATTAAATCAAAGCACTTAAATTTAATTGTTTAATCCTGGGATTAACTTAAATAATTTTGTCAAATAAAAATCATGTAGAAAGGTGTTTCAACAAACTCCCCCATTTTGATGTTGGCAAAAGTATTTAATCAAGGAACTCAGTGTTGAGCATCCCTCATAATATTTGACCTTTTTTTTATTATTCTTCTGAAATTACTCCCCCGTAAGGGTTGCATCTGTTGACTTAGTTCAACTCTAAACCTTCTAAGATCTAATTGAGTGAATCTAAGACTTGAGTCACTGACTTAGTTCAATTCTAAACCTTCTAAGATTTAATCGAAAAGAGCCTAAGGTCAACTTCCGAAGAAGGTCAATACTTGGAACATTTAGTCATTACTCAATTTTGATACTTAGCTAAGTCTAGATATCAGAGTTGAGGTATACTGAGAATTTTGTACTTGTTTAATTTCTATGTTCACAAGTGTTAATTCGTTTGTTGTTCAATGAGTAGTTAAATGAGACAGATCAGTATATAAACACAGCAAGTAAGCATCACATATATAAAAACAGTTTGTAGAATAGATGCTTATATAGATAGATAGTCAGCTCAAGATAGAACATGCCAGATACAAAATTACAAGTCTCAAGCTAAGTCTTGTTCTATTTCTACCAATGTTATCAAACCCGGACCGGCCCGGCCGGTCGGACCGGTTCAACCGGGAACCGGTAGGCAGGCCGGTCCGAGTTGGACTAGGTTAATGGACCCTCCAAGAATCAGTGTGACCCAGGTGTGGATCGGTTCGACCGGTGGTTAAACCGGGAACCGGCCAGCCCGGTTCACACCGAGTTGCTAATTTAAAAAAAAAAATTTAAAGGAATTTTTTTTAATACAAAATAATTTTAGGAAAAAAAATTAAGAATATAAATTTAGCAAAATGAGGCCGGGATAAGAGAGCATATTTCGGTGTGGCATTCGCGTCGCCTACGTCGTGCGGGTGCGCCCCTAACCCGATAGTGAATCGACGGCACCCCCCCTGCGCGTGAGAGAGCCTTTCCCCTAGTAATTACTTAAAGGCTTATGAATGCCATTTACTTATAAACTAGTTAATATTCTCATTTCTTTCCTATGTGGGATAAGAATGCTTAGTTTATATTTAGCTTCTTCTAAAGCATTTCAAGTGGTTCACTTTAAGCGTCAATTTCTCATTCATCACTTGTCCGTTTTGAGTTTATAATATACCATTAAAAAGATCGCATGTCATAAAATACGTTTACATATTTCAAGTTATTCTAAATTCTATTTATCCATTATGTATTTAAGTTTCAAGTTGACAAAAAAATGACAAACCAAAAGTTGTTTATAATTTGTTTTGGATATATATAATTTATAAAAATAATTTTAAATTGATTATATATATTTAATATATATAAATATTATTTATTTATTTATTACGTCATCCGGTTCGACCAATCTGAGCCATCCGGTCCGACCAAGTGACCCGTGACCCAGTCACCAATCCGGTCTGATGTCCGGTCCGGTTCTGATAACATTGATTTCTACTTCTTGATATTGGCTTGAACTTGGTTAGATTTGGCTTTGGGTTTGGCTATTCTCTGTTGCTGACTTTGATTGCCTGGGACAGTAAAAGTTGAGCCAGGAGGCTTCTGCTGAGTTCCGACAGCTGGCTGCTTATCTTTCTCCCCCGTTTTTCCAGCATCACCAGATGGAAGGGCAGGAGAATAGAATTGCCCCTATTGAACAACACGAGTCAGAATGGATGAATAATGTTGCATGTGACCCGTACTTTCTCTAAGACCCTTAAAGACCTGCATGCCATCAGCCATACTTGAAGCGGGGATTTTAATGTTTGCACTGAGCATACTGAGTAAAAACTCAAGTGACTTCCCAATCCAAGTAATAGAGTCCATCATTCGTACATAAGATTGATAGTACATCCTGAGTAGTGCAGAATCATACGAATGACGCTGAGCATTGATGTGCCGAACATGCGCAAGTGTTGGCCTGGTGCAGTGCAAAATGTCATTGGTCTTTACCTGGTCAGTGCCTATTTCCTCTTTGCTTAGGTTGAGTAGGCGAATTGCTTCGCCGATCTGTTCAATGGAGCATTGAGAGGTGGAGGAGATAAGTTCACGAGCTCCGTTTAGCTCGGCGGTCAGCTGTGTGAAGTGCTGAGTGACTTCAGCAGAAGTTGCCGACGATGAGTTCACAGCAGATAGGGCATTGATTTTCCCTTCTATTGAGTCCATGTGGTGAACCATCATAAGTTGAAGATCGGCCATCTTGACCATAAACTCTTGCTTGGGCTGCTGAGAGACCAAGGAAGTCATAACACTCATTAATTCCTTAAGACCTTTGAGTTCGGTCAAAAGTTGAGTGACAGATGAAAATTGAGTTGGCTCAGCAGGAGTGGTCCCAGCAGCATCCAGATAAGTATAAGGATCATCAGTATTATTCTCAATGGCCGTTTTCTAGTTAGCGGCAGCAGAGGGTGCAGTACTTTGGTGCTGCCCAGAAGTAGAAGTGCCAGCCTGGTCAGCAGCTGCACTTTTATTGAGGCCAGCAGCAGGAGTTGGCTGGTTTTCTAACTGCACAGTAGAGGAAGGAAGTGTTGTCTCAGCAGTATTATTAACCTGCTCAGGGTCAGTCTGAAGTTGAGTTGGAATTTGAGGTTGAGGCAACTCAGAGCTGTCTTTAGCAGGTTGATTTTCCTTCGCTAACTCAGTGTGTTGAGTAGATTGAACTTCGAGCACTTGCTCAGTGGAAGGTGGAGCAGAGGTGTCGGCAGAAGTTTGACCCTTAGAGACTTTAGGGTCGGCTTGTTCCTCAGCTTGAGAAACAGAGGCTTGTTTTTTCTTGACTTGGTCAGGAGTGGGTTCAGTGATGTCGGTGAAGAATTGGAATTGAAGTCCTGTTAAGTCAGTGATTGGGTCCCTCAGTGGTGATTCATCCAACAAGTCGATGAAGTTGGGCTTCTGCGCTTTTCTCTTGAGCCATTTTTCCATACTTCCCTTTTTGGTTTTGGTTTGAGGAGAAGGGTCAGCAGCAATAGACTCTGGGGACTCAGAAGAGGAGTCAAGTCCAAGATCAGCATAAAGGTTCTCCACAACCTTGTCCTTTACTGGAGACTCAGCTCCTTGTTTATCAGCCTGCCCAGCAGCAGCTGTGTCACTTGGCTCAGCAGAACCCACCTTGTCAGCTTGAGCCTGTTCCTCAGTACAACCTTGGTCTTCCTCCTGATCACAAGGTGTCTTTTCCAAGTCAATTTCTTGACTTCGTACAAAATATGAGTCCTTTGAAATCACAAAGTCAAGTGGCTTAGCATCTAATGGCTTCAACCCAGAGGTTTTCTTCCTCTTAAGAGGTTATTCAAGTGTCTCCTCACTTTCCTTAGGGTCAGCTCGCTTTTTCTATTTTTCAGCTGACTCTGGTTTCCCTTGAGCTGGCTCAGCAAAAACAGCTTTCTTTTCCCTTACCGCTAGCCTGATCTTCTTCACAGTTTTGTTAATATCTTTGGCTAGTGGGGCGGAGGATGGGTCAGCTTTCCTCTTTCTTTCCTTTTTGGTTTGCTCAGCCAGCGCTTCTTCAACTATAATTCCCTTTCCTTTCTGGGATAACTCAGCCGGTCCTTCTTCAACCATGTCGCCCTCAGCAGGTGCTTCTTCAACCATAGCCCCCTTTCCTTTCTTAGGTTTGATAGGAAGGCTGTGAGCTAATCCGGAAAGTATTGCTGAGGTGATCTCAGTGCCTATTATGTCTATTTCCTCTTTTAGGCTGACCTTGTGATCCTGAAGGATTTTGGTGATGAGAGAACACATCCTGAGGATCCCGGTGCTGCGTTGAAAAGCCCCGATGAGAAAGACGGGCATATTGAACGGCTTGTAGTTCATCATGTGCCAGATGAAGCATTGTTCAAAGTTAGAGGCTGAGGAGGAGGAGTTAACCTTGGGAAACAAGAAGTTGGTCAGGATATAGTGGGCTTGTTTTTTAGGCTGACCCATACTGGTACTGGAGATTTCACCTTTATGATTTTTGGGTTTGCAAAACTCAACTTTCTAATCAACGTGCATGTAGTCGTTTGTGCACCTGAGTTCTGTTCCTTCTTCCTTCAGCTTTAGCAGTGTAGTGAGATAGGAAGGAGTGATGGTGATCTCCTTGTTCTTGACTTTCGTGACCATATGGTCGTCGTTATCATCGGCTACCCTTAGGTTTGTGTAGAATTCCTTCACTAGCTGCGGATAAGTGGTTCCAGGGAGAGAGAAGAGGTCGGTCCAGCCATTCTTTGAAATCCACTCGCAGAAGGGTTGTTCAGCTTCTACGAAGCTTTTGGAGAACCAGCGGGAATGGAAAACTTTGAGATTTTTAACATTTTTGAAGACCGGGAAGAACGTCCTTTCCTTAGGTTTCTGGTTCTTTTTCTCATTCTTCTTCTTTGATGAAGTTGGTTGGTCAGTACGTGGGTTTTGGCCGCGAGGGCTGACCTCACCCTTTGATTGGTCATGCTGACCATGGGTCTGTTCTTGAGACTCAGAAGAAGTCTCGTGATATTCCAGCTCAGCAGGAGAGGGAGGATTTATATCCGAGCGGTCGTCATCATATTGCTCGCCGGAGTTGTTCTGGGAATCGCTCGACATGATGTTCTTGAGGGTTTTTGAGAGAGTTAGAAGATTAGGGAATTCAGAGAGAGAGAGATCGAGTGCTATATGTTTCAAGCGTAAAGAGAAGTTAATAGGAAATCATCCACTATTTATAGCCGGTGCGTGTCGATCTGATAGGTCAGAATGGCGGTTTGTTCTCGAATAGATCAACGACAGTTATCTCTGGCATTAATGACACATTCGGTGCATGGTTTTCTAATCATTACGCTTACGTCATCCTAGGTGGATACTTAAATACGCGTGCAAGCATTAATTACGCAAGTCGTTCTACTCAGCATCTAAGGTACCAATTGTTTAAAGTTCTGAGTGAGTAGGTTATTATAAAAGGGATTCATATTATGTGAAGTAACTCAGCATATAGTGATTTTATAGCGTTCATTTTTGCTCAGCATATGATAGTTACTCAACATGTAATGATCACTCGACATATTATAATCACTCAATATTCATTTAGCTCAGATATTTATTGAAGAGGATTAGACATACCGATAGCTTCCCTTAGTATGCTGAACTGCTCACGAGCCAATGGCTTCGTGAAGATATCTACAAGTTGTTCACCTGTTGGAACATAGGTCAGCTTGATCTCACCCTTGAGTACATGATCTCTGATGAAGTGATGCCTTATGCTGACATGCTTCATCCTGCTGTGTTGGATTGGATTTTTAGATAAGTCAATGGCACTTTTGTTGTCACATTTGACTTCAATTGTTTTGGTTTGGACTCCATAATCATCCAGCTGTTGCTTGATCCATAGGACTTGTGCAACACAGCTTCCAGCAGCAATGTACTCAGCTTCAGTTGTTGACAGGGCAATTGACGACTGCTTCTTACTGAACCAAGACACTAGACAGCTTCTAAGGAAATGACTGTTGGTCCCTAGTAATTAGTTCCAAGGGGATGGGATAGGAACTAATGTAACTTTTTCGCTTTTAATTATGCTGACTTAATATTATTTTAAGAGTTTGATAACTCAGCGTGTTGGTCAGCACGGCCGATTGATTAGTCAGACAGTTTTAGTTCTATGCTGACTAAGACTGCTTGACTTGAGAGTTGGGAATTGACACTTGAGAGGTCAGCTTCCAACTCAGCACTCAGATTTACTCAGTTTCAGTTTTGACAATTTATAAGGTGAGTAAATTTCACAAGCAACACATGCATATATATATATATATATTGAGAGAAAGAGTTTAGAAGTTACTTAGCACGACTTATCCTGGTTCGGCCTCTCTGCCTACGTCCAGTCCCCAGTTCCTCCTGGGATTTTTCAATCCAATACTGAGCTCTTTCAAGGTAGAGCACAAACCCTTTACAAGGCAGTGAGTATGCAAGAGTACGTCCTCTATTCATCTACTCAGCTCCTACTAAGTACTACAACCTAGCACTTAGATTTTTCTACCACTGAATGCTTACAACCAAGCACTCAGCATACACTCTCAATATAACAATTGATAAAACACTTGTTCTCTTTTCAGTAAAGAATACTTTAGAAGATTACACAGAATCACTCTAGCATTTACACAGAGAATAGAAGATTTGGTGTAAGATCTTTTTGTATTTGAGTGCTTTGAAGATTTTCTCTCTTGTATTTTTCTTTTGATACTTCGGCAATGATCTAAGGCTCTTGATTGTCCTTTTATAGATGGAAATCTACAGATCGATCATTTGAATTGTTTTAGCCGTTAACACCAAAATGGCTCTTTTAGGGAACATCTTCTGGTCAGCTTCAGACTGTTCCGCCATTCCCTTCCTCTGTTTTCTTCAGGCGTCAGGTTTTGTCTTCTTGCGTCAGACTTGTCTTTTTGTGCCAGTTGTCTTTTACCAATAATCCATTGACCCATGTTTCTTAGAATTAGTCTTCTGTGTATTTTCGAGGCTTCAATTATTGGTGCAGAAGATTGGCAGACTTTGTCCTTTAGTGAACGGATCCTTCATGCTGTCCTGACTGTCACTCAGCTTCACTCGTTATCTTCGAATGTTCAACTTCTATGCTGAGTTCCTTCTTAGTCAGCTTCGTTCTGTTTATACGATTCTGAAGGAGTCTTCTAATTTAGTCAGCTTCGTTCTGGCAACTTTGAAGAAGACTTCTGAGACTGAGTTCTACTCCACTCAGCTTCAATTCTTTTATGCTGAGTTTCGTTCCTAGTCAGCTCCGTTCTGTTTATATGATTCTGAAGGAGTCTTCTAATTTAGTCAGCTTCGTTCTGGCAACTTTGAAGAAGACTTCTGAGACTGAGTTCTACTCCACTCAGCTTCAATTCTTTTATGCTGAGTTCCGTTCCACTCAGCTTGTATTCTTTCATGCTGACTTTTGTCCTGTCTTACTTTATATATATATTTTTGCACTCAATATTGAACAAACACATTAGTACAATTAAATCAAAGCGTTTAAATTTAATTGCCTCTTAATCATGGATGATTTTGTCAAATCAAAATCTTGTGGAAAGGTGTTTCAACAAACTCCCCCATTTTGATGTTGGCAAAATACATAATTATGGAACTCAGTTATAAGTTACCCCATGATTGATATATTTTTGAAATAACTCCCCCGTAAGGGTTGCACACATTGTCTTAACTTAATTCTAAACCTTCCAAGATTTAATTGAATTAACCTTAAGGCATTTGTGTATACTGACTTAGTTAGATTTTTCAAGATCTGAGCTAATTTGGATTTAAGTCAGTTTTCAAAAATATTTGAAGTATGTTGTTACTCAGTTTATTGCATAAGTATTTTGGTGTTAATGTATACTAAGTATGTTTTACTTCTTAATTTGTTTGTTCAATTTTATCGACCAAATTTGAGGAAATAGTACTTGTTATAGATTAAGCAAAAAAATATATGAGCATATGAGGAAGGAAAGATTTTATGCTAAGTTCTAAACATTGACTAGGCTATATCTAGTTCTTCTTATTTTCCTTCATATTGACTTGAGCTTGAGGGTCATCGCGAGCTACTCCTTTGCCTTTATCTTTACTTCCTGAGGCATTACCTGCAAGCTGAGTTCCTTCTTGGCTTGTCTCCCCCGTTTTGCCATCATCGGGTTTATAAAAGAAGGTATCGTTGCGAGCATGAGTGGAGAGGTGACTTGAGTAACGCTGGAGCCTCTTAGTACTTTCACGCAAGCCATCAATTATAGGAACACTGTCATCTTGGACATGGCGAGGAACCCAGAGAGAGCTGCTAATCATGCTGAGTAGGCATTCATAGGATTTGCTAAGCCAGGTGAGCGCGCTGGTGAGCTGACCAAAAGATTGGTGGTACATCTTTAGCAAGGCAGAGTCATAAAACATGCACTGAGCATTGTTGATGCGCATTGCCTTCATAATTGCTTGGGAAATGCTCAAGAGTTGACCATTGGAGACTGGATCAACATCCATCTATGCTTTGTTGACGTTGAGTAGACTTACTGCTTCGCTCAGTTGGTCAATTGTACACTGAGAGGAGGAGGAGACTAACTCACGCGTACAAGTCAACTCAGCATTGAACTTGGTAAAGCATTCTTGGAGTTCAGCAGATGTGGCATACTCAGTATTGCCAGGTGCGCTTGATTTGGACAGTTCTGCAGTTAACTTAGCAAAATAGCCTTGAAGTTCAGTGGAAGTTACATACCCTGGATTAACTTCCGACGGTTGTTGGATTTTGCCTTCAAGCGAGTTTAGATGGTTTACCATGGTGAGTACCAATTCAGTTAGCTTTGCTATTTGGTCTTGCCTGGGTTGCTGAGTCTGAACTGTGGTCATAACACTTACTAGATCCTTGAGTCCTCTAAGTTCATTGAAAAGCTGAGTGATACCAGACAGTTGAGAGGAGTCAGCATGAGAAGATCTAGGAGCATCAGCTTGAGGAGGGTTCAATTCTTGAAGCAAGGACTGAGCAGAGGCAATGATTCGTCGGCCTGACTCAGTAGCATTTAAGTATGTGAATTGAGCCGCATTTGTCTCAGAGGCTGGAATTGAGCTTGATGGAGGTGGAGTTGGCTGTTTGCCAGACTAATCAGCTTGATTAGTGGCAGGACTTTGATGCAAGTTGGCTTCAGGAGCTGAGTTATTAACATGCTGTGTTGGAGGTGGAGTTTGGTTAATCATGTTGACCTGCTCATCCTGAGTGGGTGAAGTTGAAGCAGGATTTGTTCCATCTTGAGCAGTTTTTAGATTCTCCGGAGTCTTGGCTTGTTCCTCAATATAAGTAACAGAGGCTTGGTTTTGCACAAGATCTGTTGGAGGAGACTCAGGCTCAGCATCATGAGAGAAATATTTGAACTGAATTTTGGAGAGTTCATCATCAATATCTTGAGGAGGAGAGTCTGTAAGGAGATCAATAGCTGGAGTCTTATGGGCTTTCTTCTTGAGCCGCTTGAACCTTGTTTCTTTAGTAGGAGATGGGTCAGCATGAATAACCTCTTCATCAGTATCAACTGTCTCTTCTACCACAGTTGGATTCTCATGTTGCTCAATGTGATCCTCAACAGCAACATCTTCTTCTTCCTCAACTCTTTGCTCAGCATCACCCTGAGGTTGCTCAACATCAGCAGGTTCTTCCTGCTCAGTATGGACGTCTTCCTCAACAAAAGTTTCTTTCTCAGCTTCCCTTTCTAGGTCAGTTCCATGATCTTTGGAAGATACAGCCCAATCTAGGGGATCAGCTTCAACTGTCTTTAAGGTATTAACCTTCTTCCTTTTCATCAAAGGGGATTCCGTGGTTTCTTCTTCATCCTCAGGCTCTTCTGGCCTCTTTCTCTTCTCTGCCGACTCAGCTTTCTCCTTAGCCTGGTCAGCTTTAACTTTTTCTTGAGACACTAGTCTCACTTTCTTTGGGAAAGCATTGATGTCTTTGGAGCATGTTTCAATGGCCTTTCTCTTCTTCTTCTTCTTTTCCTTAGGGGACTCAGCAGGAGCCTCCACTTCTTTCTCAAGCTCATTTTCAGGCTCAACTTCTTGTTCAGCTTCATCATTTTCCTCAGCATCTTCAACTTCTTCATATCCTTTCAATGGTTGATTGTATAATAATCCAACCAGCAGAGCTGCAGTGATTTCGCTTCCCAAACTGTCTGTTTCATTCACGGTCTCAATCTGCTTATCCTCCAGAATTTTTGTGATTAGAGAGCCCAATCGAAGTTTCTTACCTCCTCGTTGAAGAGCTCCAACTAGAAAGACTGGAAGGTTGAGAGGAGTGTAGGTCAGCATGTGCCATATGAAGCACTACTCAAAGTTAGAAGCAGAGGAAGCTGAGCTGAGTTTGGGGAAGATGAAGTTGGTCAATATGTAGTGAGCCATCTTCTGTTCTTGCCCCATACAGGTGCTGGGTATTTCACCTTTATGATTCTTGGGTTTACAGAAACCCTTGATCTTGTCAAGCTTTTCCTTTGGTACCTTCTCTTTTATTGTCCTAAATTCTATTCCTTCGTCTGGTAAATTTAGCAAAGTAGCTAGATAGGCAGGGGTTATGGTGATTTTCTGACCTTTGACCGTGGTCTCCAAATAGTTAGCATCTTCTTCATCAACGATCATGTTGGAATAGAACTCTCTGACCAACCTAGGGTATGTTTTTCCGGTGAGTGAGAAGAGACCGGTCCATTTGTTCTTCTCGATCCAGTCACAGAACGGTTTCTCAGATGTGACGAATCCTGGAGAGAACCATCTGCATTTTAGAACCTCCAAGTTGTTGACCTTCTTATGGACCTTGATCATGTTCCTTTCTACTGGCTTTGATGAACCGGCGGGGTCAGGTTGAGTGGGTTTGCCAGATGTTTGGCCAAGCTGAGTGGTGACGTTAGGGATTTCGTTTTTGCCGAAAGCCATTGTTACAGATGAAGGTTTTAAGGTTTTAGGGAGAGAGAAGAATTCGATTTCAGAAGATTTTAAGCGTAAAGAGTAATGAGTGGGAATCCTTCCACTACTTATAGAGTTTTGAGTCATTAATGAACTAGCCGTTTTCATCTTGGGACTTTAATCGACAAAGATTCTGCCATTTATGACAGGTTCGGCGCATGGGTATTCATTATTACTTGCGTTTTTCTAAGTATGATTCGTTACACGTGTCATTGTTTATCGGTGCAAGTGGGCTTTTACTCAGTTTGCCAGAATATGAGTCGTTTATGATACTGAGTATTTAATTCTACGTAGATGGATTTCTTATCTCTTAGTAACTCAACATACGTTAATCACACAGCATGTACATCTACTCAGCATAAGATGATTACTCAATATGTTTATCTACTCAGCACAGAATATTTTACTCAACATTTGTATCTACTCAGCATAGACTATTAAGCTCAATATGCAGTAGTTACTAGATTGATATCAGTTAGCATGGTAATCACTCAACATTTATTCAAATATTTAGAATTATTGAAGAGGATTAGACATACCGATTGCTTCCCTTAGTATGTTAAATTGCTCACGAGCCAAAGGCTTGGTGAAGATATCTGCAAGCTGTTCATTTGTTGGCACATAGGTTAGCTTGATCTCACCCTTTAGTACGTCATCTCTGATGAAGTGATGCCTTATGCTGACATGCTTCATCCTGCTGTGTTGGATAGGATTCTTGGATAGATCAATGGCACTCTTGTTGTCACATTTGATCTTTATTGTCTCAGTTCTTACTCCATAATCCTCAAGCTGTTGCTTTATCCATAGGACTTGAGCTACACAGCTTCCAGCAGCAACGTACTCAGCTTCAGTTGTAGACAGAGCAACTGATGACTGCTTCTTGCTGAACCAAGATACTAGACAGCTTCCAAGGAAATGGCATCCTCCTGAATTACTCTTACGTTCTAGCTTATCCCGTCCATAGTCAGCATCAGTGTATCCTATGAGTGTGAAGTCATTTGAGGCTGGATACCACAAACCTGCATCAACTGAGCTCTGCAAATATCTAAAAATTCTTTTTACAGCAATTAAGTGAGATTCCCTTGGGTCAGCTTGATATCTTGCACAATAACATACTGAGTACTGTATATCAGGTCTACTAGCAGTGAGATAAAGTAAGGAGTCTATCATACCTCGATAAAGTTTACTATCTATTGACTTACTTTTCTCATCTTTGCATAGGACAGTATCAGTACCCATAGGGGTTGATATGGGCTTACAATCTTCCATATCAAATTTCTTCAACATCTCCTTGGTGTACTTGGACTGACTAATAAAGATGTCGTTCTTACCTTGCTTGATCTGAAGTCCAAGGAAGAAGCTGAGTTCTCCCATCATAGACATTTCGAACTCAATCTGCATCTGTTTGCTAAACTCTTGACACAAGGATTCGTCAGTAGCACCAAATATTATGTCATCTACATAGATTTGTGCAAGTAGGGTATGTTTACCCTTTTTCTTAATGAACAAGGTTGTGTCAGCTTTTCCTCTGACATAATTCCTGGTCAGCAGGAAGTTGGTCAACCTTTCATACCAAGCTCTTGGAGCTTGCTTCAGGCCATATAAGGCCTTCTTGAGTTTATAAACGTGGTTTGGAAATTTTGGATCTTCAAAACCGGGAGGTTGATTAACATATACCTCTTCGTTTATAAAACCATTAAGAAATGCACTTTTAACATCCATTTGATACAATTTAAAGTTCATGAAACTAGCATATGCACACAATATACGTATAGCTTCTATCCTAGCAACTGGTGCAAAGGTTTCACCATAATCAATGCCCTCTTGCTGACTATAGCCTTGGGCTACAAGTCGGGCTTCGTTCCTAACTACATTCCCATGCTCATCTAGTTTGTTTCTAAAAACCCACTTAGTTCCTATGGACTTTTGATTCCTAGGTTTAGGTACTAAATCCCATACCTCATTTCTCGTGAATTGGTCAAGCTCTTCTTGCATAGCATTGATCCAATACTCATCATGCTCAGCATCAGCAAAGTTCTTTGGTTCATGAACTGATACGAAAGCAACGTTGCAAAGGAATTTCCTAAGCTGGTCTCTAGTCATTACTTTGTTGTTAGCATCATCAAGGATGGACTCTTCAGAATGTCCTCTTGGAATTTTTATCTCCTTGGGTAATGTTGAGTTGTTTGGAACATGTGTTTCTACAATCTCTGCAGGGACAGATTGGTCAGCAAAGGTAATTTCAGTTTCAATTTTACCTTTGGTCAGCTCTTGTGCTGATGGCTCAGCACCTCCAATTAGGTCAGTATGAGCTGAGTTCGGCTCATCCTCCATGGGTTGGGTTGTCTTACCTGCAGGGTCAATTTCATCAAAATCTACATGGACTGACTCTTCTACAACTTGAGTTCTTTTATTATAAATTCTATATGCTTTACTGTTTGTTGAGTACCCTAAAAAGATTGCTTCGTCAGCTTTGGCATCAAATTTTGCCAAATTGTCTTTTGTATTGAGTATGAAACATTTACACCCAAAGGCACGAAAGTAGCCAATGTTGGGCTTTCCTCCTTTCCAAAGTTCATATGGAGTTTTCTTTAGTATGGGTCTAACTAAAGCCTTATTCAATATATAACATGTTGTGTTGACAGCTTCGCCCCAAAAATACTTTGGAAGCCTATTTTCACTCAACATTGTCCTGGCAATTTCTACTATTGTCCTATTTTTCCTTTCAACAACTCCATTCTGTTGAGGAGTTCTAGGGGCAGAGAAATTGTGGTCAATACCATTGGTTTCACAGAATTCATCAAACATTTGGTTTTTGAATTCTCCACCATTATCACTTCTAATGTGAGCTACTCTTAGGTCTTTATCATTTTCAAGCTTTTTGACTAATGTAGTAAACATCTCAAATGTTTCATCTTTGCTACTCAGCAAGATGATCCAAGTATACCTAGAGAAATCATCTACAATAACTAAGGAAAATTTCTTACCTCCCATGCTGAGTGGCTGGATAGGTCCGAAAAGATCCAAATGTAGTAATTCCAATGGTCTTTTGGTTGAGACAACATTTTTGCTATGAAAGGACTTTTTGATTTGTTTACCTTGCTGACAAGCATTACAAAGTTGATCTTTTTCATACTTTAATTTGGGTAATCCCTCAACTAATTGCTTTCTGGCTAGTTTGGCAAGGAGGTCCATGCTGACATGCCCAAGTCTCCTATGCCATAGCCAGGAGTTGTCCTCTTTAGATACTAAGCATATATTATTTGAAAATTGTTTTTCTAAACTCAACATATAAACATTTTCTATACGAGGGGCTGTTAAAATCAAATCGTTTGTTTTTCCCTCGAGTATTTGACATCGAGTATCATCAAATATAACCTTTCTTCCACTCTTGCAAAGTTGAGCTACACTTAGAAGATTATATTTGAGACCCTTAACTAAGGAGACTGACTCAATTCTGGGGTTACCTCCGATAGTTCCTGAGCCAACTATCTTACCCTTCTTGTTGTCTCCAAAGCTTACACTACCTCCTCGTTTAAGCTCTAGTGTGATGAACTGAGTTTCATCACCTGTCATGTGTCTTGAGCATACGCTGTCTATGTACCAAAGTTTTGATTTCTCCACGCATGTCAAGCTGACCTGCATTTTAAACTATTCGTTTTTAGGTACCCAATTCTTTTTGGGTCCTTTCTTATTAGCGTAAATAGGTGCAAAGTCATATTTCAACTTGTGACGACATACTTTTATAGTGTGGCCAGGCTTACCACAAAAGTCACAAAAAGGTACCCTTTGAGGGTTGTACTGAGTATGGTCAGCATTGTTGTGTTGGGCGTGCCAGCATACTTTTGTGGAATGCCCTTTTCTTCCTCAGAAGTCACATTGGACAATCCGCTTGTTATGCCAACACATCTTTTGTGTGCCCCCTTTTTCCACAACACTCACATTGAGTGAATTGTTTATGTTGACCAGTACCTGGGTACTCAACATGGGGTTTATTCTTAGTTGAACCATTTATTTGGTTCTGTAAGGTGGTGACGTCCTTTTTCAATTTCTTTGAATCTGATTGGACTTCCAAGACAAACTTGTGCATAACTTCTATGTTGCTATGCAATGTTGAGTTGTCTTGGAGGAGATATCGAAGATCACTCAGTTTGACCTCCTCAATCTCGTCGCAGCGCCTGCTGAGTGCCTTAATCTTTTTGTTACACTTCTTAGTTAGTGTATATAAGTCACTCAGGGCATTTACCATTTCGTTTCTAAGCAAAAGTAAGGATGTTACCTCATTGTTGTTTTCCTCCTGCTCAGAATCTCCAGAGAGGTCAGCTTGCTCAGATTGAGATTGGTCAGCTCCATCATCTGCCATGAAACATATGTTGGCTGTTTCATTTTGCTCAGCTTCAGATGATGTTGACTCATCACTGTCACTCCACGTGGCTACCATTGCCTTTTTGCTTCCATTCTTATCTTTCTTCTGATTAGGACAGCTTGACTTAATATGCCCAGTTTGATGGCATTCATAACATGTGACAGGCTTGGAGCTGTCCTTTTTGTATCTGGTGTCACCGGACTCAGCTTTATATCTGTCTCCTCTCTTGTATGGCCGCTTACTATTTCTTTCATTTCTTCTGAACAGCTTTTTCATTTTTCTAGTAAACATGGCCATTTCCTCATCATCAATTGACTCAGCTTATGTGGAGTCAGCTTTCATCACTAGTGATTTCTGTTTCTTATCCTCAGATTTTTCTTTAGCTTCAAAGTTTTTCATGGAAATTTCATGGGTCAGCAAGGAACCGATCAGCTCATCATATTTGTATGTGGTCAGGTCCTGAGCTTCCTCTACAGCTGTCTTCTTAGCTTGCCAGCTTTTGGGAAGACTTCGTAAGATTTTCTTCACTTGTTCTTCTTCAGTGAAGTTCTTCCCAAGTCTTTTGAGCTCATTTATTATGTTGGTAAACCTGGCATTCATTGCTGAGATGTCCTCATTGTCAGTCATCTCAAACAGTTCATACAATCGCATGTGCTGGTTTACTTTGGACTCCTTGACCTTGCTTGTGCCTTCATAAGTCACTTCCAGCTTCTTCCAGATCTCCTGTGCTGACTCACAACCTGAAATCTTATTGTATTCTGCAGCATCTAGTGCACAGTGAAGCATATTGATAGCCGAAGCATTATTTTGCAATTTTTTGAGGTCATCTTCTGTCCACTCAGTTTCACTCTTGATAACTTTCTCATTATCAACAGTTTTGTAAGGTATATGTGGACCTTGAACTATTGCAAGCCATGCACTCATGTTTGTGGCTTGAATAAAGTTCTTCATCATATTCTTCCAGAATGTATAATTAGATCCAAAGAATAGGGGAGGCCGACTAATTGATAATCCCTCAGGGAGTATCTGTGTTGTTTGGTTCCCTGGAAGGAAACGAGTGCTGTTTTCAGCCATTTGTCGGGATCAGTTCAAGATTGTTAGATCTTTGAGTAATGAGCTTTTAGCTCTGATACCACTTGTTGGTCCCTAGTAATTAGTTCCAAGGGGGGGGGGGGGATAGGAACTAATGTAACTTTTTCGCTTTTAATTATGCTGACTTAATATTATTTTAAGAGTTTGATAACTCAGCGTGTTGGTCAGCACGGCTGATTGATTAGTCAGACAGTTTTAGTTCTATGCTGACTAGGACTGCTTGACTTGAGAGTTGGGAATTGACACTTGAGAGGTCAGCTTCCAACTCAGCACTCAGATTTACTCAGTTTCAGTTTTGACAATTTATAAGCTGAGTAAATTTCACAAGCAACACATGCACATATATATATATATATATTGAGAGAAAGAGTTTAGAAGTTACTCAACACGACTTATCCTGGTTCGGCCTCTCTGCCTACGTCCAGTCCCCAGTTCCTCCTGGGATTTTTCAATCCAATACCGAGCTCTTTTAAGGTAGAGCACAAACCCTTTACAAGGCAGTGAGTATGCAAGAGTACGTCCTCTATTCGTCTACTCAGCTCCTACTAAGTACTACAACCCAGCACTTAGATTTTTCTACCACTGAATGCTTACAACCAAGCACTCAACATACACTCTCAATATAACAATTGATAAAACACTTGTTCTCTTTTCAGTAAAGAACACTTTAGAAGATTACACAGAATCACTCTAGCATTTACACAGAGAATAGAAGATTTGGTGTAAGATCTTTTTGTATTTGAGTGCTTTGAAGATTTTCTCTCTTGTATTTTTCTTTTGATACTTCGGCAATGATCCAAGGCTCTTGATTGTCCTTTTATAGATGGAAATCTGCAGATGGATCATTTGAATTGTTTTAGCCGTTAACACCAAAACGGCTCTTTTAGGGAACATCTTCTGGTCAGCTTCAGACTGTTCTGCCATTCCCTTCCTCTGTTTTCTTCAGGCGTCAGGTTTTGTCTTCTTGCGTCAGACTTGTCTTTTTGTGCCAGTTGTCTTTTACCAATAATCCATTGACCCATGTTTCTTGGAATTAGTCTTCTGTGTATTTTCGAGGCTTCAATTATTGGTGCAGAAGATTGGCAGACTTTGTCCTTTAGTGAACGGATCCTTCATGCTGTCCTGACTGTCACTCAGCCTCACTCGTTATCTTCGAATGTTCAACTTCTATGCTGAGTTCCTTCTTAGTCAGCTCCGTTCTGTCTATACGATTCTGAAGGAGTCTTCTAATTTAGTCAGCTTCGTTCTGGCAACTTTGAAGAAGACTTCTGAGACTGAGTTCTACTCCACTCAGCTTCAATTCTTTTATGCTGAGTTATGTTCCTAGTCAGCTCCGTTCTGTTTATACGATTCTGAAGGAGTCTTCTAATTTAGTCAGCTTCGTTCTGGCAACTTTGAAGAAGACTTCTGAGACTGAGTTCTACTCCACTCAGCTTCAATTCTTTTATGCTGAGTTCCGTTCCACTCAGCTTGTATTCTTTCATGCTGACTTTTGTCCTGTCTTACTTTATATATATATATATTTTTGCACTCAATATTGAACAAACACATTAGTACAATTAAATCAAAGCGTTTAAATTTAATTGCCTCTTAATCATGGATGATTTTGTCAAATCAAAATCTTGTGGAAAGGTGTTTCAACAATGACATCCTCCTGAAGTGCTTTTCCGCTCAAGCTTGTCTCATCCACAGTCAGCGTCAGTGTATCCAACGAGTGTGAAATCATTCGTGTTGGGATACCATAAACCTGCATTCACTGAGCTTTGCAAATATCTAAGGATTCTTTTTACATCTATGTAATAAGATTCCTTAGGGTCAGCTTGATATCTTGCTTAGTAACATACGGAGTACTGAATATCTGGCCTACTTGCCGTTAGATAGAGTAAAGAGCCAATCATACCTCGATATAACTTGCTGTCTACTGACTTACCTTTTTCATCAGCATAAAGCACAGTGTCAGTACCCATTGGGGTAGATATTGGCTTACACTTTTCCATATCAAATTTCTTCAATATCTCCTTGGCATACTTAGTCTGACTAATGAAGATGCCATTCTTCCCTTGTTTGATTTGAAGTCCAAGGAAGAAGTTGAGTTCTCCCATCATTGACATCTCAAACTCGGTCTGTATCTGTTTGCTAAATTCCTTGCACATTGATTCATTAGTAGCACCGAAAATAATGTCATCAACATAAATCTGTGCCAACAGGGTATCTTTACCCTTTTTCTTAATGAATAAGGTTGTGTCAGCTTTTCCTCTGACATAGTTTCTGGTCAGCAGAAAGCTGGTCAGTCTTTCGTACCAAGCACGTGGTGCTTGCTTCAGACCGTACAGAGCCTTTTTGAGTTTATAAACATGGTTTGGGAATTTTGGATCCTCAAACCCTGGAGGCTGACTAACATAAACCTATTCATTTATAACTCCATTAAGAAATGCACTTTTAACATCCATTTGGAACAATTTAAAATTCATAAAGTTAGCATATGTACATAGTATTCTTATAGCTTCTAATCTAGCTACGGGTGCAAAGGTCTCACCATAGTCAATACCTTCCTGTTGACTGTAACCTTGAGTTACAAGTCTGGCTTTGTTCCTGACTACATTTCCCTGTTCATCTAGCTTATTGCAAAATACCCATTTTGTTCCTATGGTCTTTTGATTCTTCGGTTTAGGCACTAAATCCCATACTTCGTTTCTCTTGAATTGATCAAGTTCCTCTTGCATAGCATTTATCCAGAATTCATCGTGCTCAGCTTCTGATAAGTTTTTCGGTTCAAGAACTGAGACGAACGCAACATTACTGAGATATCTCCTGAGTTGATTTCTGGTCATCAGAGTGTTATCAGCAGCATCAAGAATGGACTTTTCTGAGTGTCCTCTTGGAACCTTGATCTCTTTTGGCAGTGTGGAGTTTTCAGGAGTCGGTGTTTCAACAATCTCTGCAGGATTATATTGGTCAACAAAGATAATTTCAGGTTCGTTCTTACATTTGGTCAGCCCTTGAGGTTGTGACTCAGTGGCTCCATTTTGGTCAGCGGAAGCTGAGTATGTATCATCTTCGGTAGGCTTACTTGTTTTCCCTGCAGGGTCAGTTTCATCGAACTCAACATGTACAGACTCTTCTAAGACCTGAGTTCGTTTATTAAACACCTTATATGCTTTGCTGTTTGTTGAGTACCCTAAGAAGATAGCTTCATCACCTTTTGAATCAAACTTAGTAAGGTTGTCTTTAGTATTTAAAATAAAACATTTACAATCAAAGGCACAAAAATATCCAATGTTGGGTTTTCGTCCTTTCCAAAGTTCATAGGGGGTTTTCTTAAGTATAGGTCTGACTAGAGCCCTATTGAGTATATAGCAAGTTGTGTTGACAGCTTCACCCCAGAAATACTTTGGAAGCCTATTCTCACTCAGCATTGTCCTAGATATCTCAACTAAGGTTATGTTCTTCCTCTCAACTATCCCATTCTGTTGAGGAGTTCTAGGGGCAGAAAAATTGTGGTCAGTGTCACTGACTTCACAGAATTCATCAAACTATTGGTTTTTGAATTCTCCGCCATTATCACTTCGGATGTGAGCTACTTTTAGGTCTTTGTCATTTTCAAGCTTTCTCACTAACGTTGAGAACATCTCAAACGCTTCATCCTTGCTACTCAGCAGGACGATCCAAGTGTACCAAGAAAAGCCATCTACAATGACCAAGGAAAATCTCTTACCACCCAAGCTCATCGGCTGGACTGGTCCGAAAAGATCCAAGTGTAGTAACTCTAGTGGACGCTTGGTTGAGACTATATTTTTACTTTGAAAAGATTTTTTAGTTTGTTTACCTTGCTGACAAGCATTACACAATTGATCCTTCTCAAACCTGAGTTTGGGTAATCCCTCAACTAATTGCTTTCTTACTAATTTGGCTAGGAGGTCCATGCTTACATGACCAAGTCTCCTATGCCATAGCCAGGAATTATCTGTTGAAACACCTTTCCACATGATTTTGATTTGACAAAATTATTTAAGTTAATCCCATGATTAAGACAATTAAATTTAAGTGCTTTGATTTAATTGTACTAATGTGTTTGTTCAATGTTGAGTATAATTATAAATGAGAACAGAAATAAAAAGTAAGACAGAACGAAGTCATCATGAGCCACAGAAGCTGAGTAGAATACAACTCAGCATCATAGAAGAAAAGTCTTCTTCAGAACTAACGCTTGCAGACGAAGCTGACCTTGGAAGCTGAGTAGAACGTAACTCAGCCTCGCCAAAGATAAAGATCGAAGGCAACGTCTATTAAGTCAAGCTGAGTGTTCATCAGGACAGCGCCAATGATCCGTTAACTAAAAGATAAGATCCAACAAAGATCTGCGCCAATTCAGAAGCTTTGTAATTACGCAAAGAGACCTTTTCGAGATGCATGGGTCAACTGGCATTTGGCTAAAAGACGAAACTAGCGCTAGAAGACAAACCTGACGGAAGAAGACAAGCCTGACGCCTGCTAAATTCAGAAGACAGGATTGGCCTGCAAATCTGTATGCTGACCAATGAATGACGCAAGAAGACCGTTTGAATTCAATGGATATGGCCGAATTCAAATGATTGAAGCATCAGATTTCACTATAAAAGGACAAGTTCATCACTTGGATCCTTCGCCGAAGTACAAAAGAAAAACAATACATACAAGCACATACAAATAAGAAAAGCAAATACTTACACCCAAATCCTATCTCTGTGTAAAAGTCTAGATTGAATCTGTATTCATCTAAAGTGTTCTTCATCTAGAAAGAACAAATTTGTATCAATTGTAAAGATTGAGAGAGTGGTGCTGAGTACTCGGTTTTAGTACTCAGTGGTAGAGAAAATCTGAGTGTTTGGTTATAGCGCTCAGTAGGGTTGAGTAGACGAATAGAGGATGGTACTCTTGCATACTCAATTGCTTGTAAATGGTTTGTGCTCTACCTTTAAAGAGCTCAGTAGTGGATTGAAAAAGCCCGGAAGGATTCTGGGGACTGGACGTAGGCGGTGAGGCCGAACTAGGATAAGACTGCTGAGTAATTTCTAACCCTTCTCTTGATATATATGTGTGTTGCTTGTTTAAATTACTCAGTATATAATCTGTATAAGCCGATGCTGAGTAATCAGAGTGTTGAGTTGGAAGCTGACCTCAAGTGTTAATTCCCAACTCACAAGTAAAACAGTTCTAGTCAGCCTCTGACTAAAGCTGTCTTGCATCGTGCTCAGCCTTGCTGATCTAAACTGAGTGAAGTTGTTTAAAGAATTAAATTAAGTCAGCAATTAAGCAAAAAAAGTTACATTAGTTCCTAACCCCCCCTTTGGAACTAATCCTATTACATTACACGGGACCAACATTATCTTCCTTTGACACTAAGCATATATTCTTTGAAAACTTCTTTTCTAGGTTTAGCATGAAAACGTTTTCAACACGAGGGGCAGTTAAAATCAATTCATTTGTTTTTCCCTCGAGTATTCTACACTCAGTGGCATCAAATACAACCTTTCTACCGCTGTCACACAGCTGAGCTACGCTCAACAGGTTATATTTAAGACCCCTGACTAGGGAGACTGACTCAATAGTAGGATTACCACCAATGGTACCCGACCCTACTATCTTACCCTTTTTTTTGTCTCCATAACTTACATTTCCTCCTCGTTTATGCACAAGTGTGATGAACTGAGTTTCATCACCAGTCATATGCCTCGAGCATGTGCTGTCAATATACCATAGCTTTGACTTCTCCGCGCACCTCAGGCTCACCTGCAATGTAACTAGTTATCTTTAGGTACCCAATTCTTTTTGGGTCCTCGTTTGTTAGAGTCAGCAGGTGAAGCATCATATTTGATCTTGTGACGACATACATTTATGGTGTGGCCATCTTTTCCACAAAATCACAATAAACTACCCTTTGAGGGTGTTTCCATTTTTTGTCAGCACGATTGTGCTAAGTATGCCAGCATACCTTTGTGGTATGTCCTTTCTTTCCGCAGAAGTCACACTGGACATTCTACTGAGTATTCCACCTTCGCTGACTGGTACCTCAGTACTCAGCTTTTAGATGGAACCTCTTCTTAGCCGATCTATTCAGCTGGTTCTGTACTGATGTGATATCCTTCCTCAGTTTCTTAGAATCTGATTGGACTTCAGAGACAAACTTATGCATGATTTTTAGATTTTCATCTTGCCTAGTGTTGTCCTGAAGGAGATGTCGAAGGTCACTGAGTTTAACCTCCCCAATCTCATCACATCGCCTGGTGAGTGCTCTTACTTTCTTATTACACTTTTTGATCAGTGTATAGAGATCACTCAAGGCATTGGTCATTTCATTTCTGAGCAAAGATAGGGACATTACCTCAGTTGAGTGTTCCTCATGGTCAGATTCACCAGAGTGGTCAGCTTGCTCAGAATGGCATAGGTCAGCAGATTCGTCAGCCATGAAGCATATGTTTGCTGACTCGGTGGCATCAGCTTCTGACGAAGTTGACTCATCACTATCACTCCATGTGGACACCATTGCCTTTTTGATGTTCTTTTTTTCTTTCTTCAGAGTGGGACAACTTGATTTGATGTGCCCAGCTTGATGACATTCAAAGCAAGTGACAGGCTTTGAGCTGTCCTTCTTGTGTCTGTTGTCGCTAGACTCGGCTTTGTATTTATCACTTCTTTTGAATGGCCTTTTGCTGTATTTGTCATTTTTCTTAAATAGCTTCTTCATCTTTCTTGTAAACATGGCCATCTCCTCATCATCTGATGAGTCAGCTTCTGTTGAGTCAGCTTTCATGACAAAAGATTTTTGCTTCTTGTCCTCAGTTTTTTCTTTGGCCTCAAAATTCTTCATGGAGATCTCATGGGTCAGCAGAGATCCGATGAGCTCATCATATTTATATGTGGTCAGGTCCTGAGCTTCTTCAACAGCTGTCTTCTTAGCTTGCCAGCTCTTGGGGAGACTTCTCAAGATTTTCTTCACCTGTTCTTCTTCTGTGAAGGTCTTGCCGAGTCTCTTAAGCTCATTTATGATGTTAGTGAATCTTGCATTCATCTCGAAGATGTCTTCATTATCATTCATCTCGAACAGCTCGTACAGCCGCATATGCTGATTCACTTTGGACTCCTTGACCTTGCTAGTTCCTTCATAGGTCACCTCTAGCTTCTTCCAGATTTCTTGTGCTGACTCACAACCTGAAATCTTATTGTACTCTACAGCATCTAAAGCACAGTGAATCATGTTTATAGCCAAAGCGTTATTTTGCAATTTTTTAAGGTTATCTTCTGACCACTTAGCCTCGCTTTTGACAGTTTTCACACCGGCAATGGTTTCATAGGGAACAAACGGGCCTTGGACTATAGCTAGCCATATGCACTCATGTTTGTTGCCTGAATGAAGTTTTTCATTCTGCTCTTCCAAAATGTATAATTAGATCCAAAGAACAGAGGAGGCCGACTAATAGATAATCCCTCAGGAAGTATCTGAGTTGTTTGATTTCCTGGAAGGAAACGAGTGTTGTTCTCAGTCATTACAAGGATCAGCTCAAGATAGTTTTCTCTTGAATAGTGAGCTACTAATCTCTGATACCACTTGTTGGTCCCGTGTAACGTAGTAGGATTAGTTCCAAGGGGGGGTTAGGAACTAATGTAACTTTTTCGCTTAATAATGCTGACTTAATTAAATTTTTGACAATTTAACTCAGATTTAGGTCAGCAAGGCTGAGTGAGGTGTGAGACATCTTTAATCAGATACTGACTAGAGCTGTTTCAATAGTGAGTTGGGAAGTAACACTTTAAGTTAGCTTTAACCTCAGCACTCTGATTACTCAGCGTCGGCTTATAAAAATTATTTACTGAGCAATTTAAGCAAGCAACACACACACACACACACACACACACACACATATATATATATTTATATATATATCAAGAGAAAGGGTTAGAGATTACTCAGCAGACTTATCCTGGTTCGGCCTCACCGCCTACGTCCAGTCCCCGGAATCCTTCCGAACTTTTTCAATCCTCTACTGAGCTCTTTAAAGATAGAGCATAAACCTTTTACAATAGCAACTGTGTATGCAAGAGTACTGTCCTCTATTCGTCTACTCAATCCTATCTACCACTGAACACTATAACCGAGTATTCAGATTTTCTCTACCACTAAGTACTATAACCGAGTACTCAGCTTCACTCTTCTAACCTTTTACAAATGATAAGAGATTGTTCTTAATACAACAAAGAACACTTTAGATGACAGAGTCAATCTAGACTTTTACACAATGATTGGAATTGGGTGTAAGAGCTTGCTTTTTCTATTCAGACAGCTTCTCTTTTGGATTTTCGACTTGGTGAAGATTTTGCTTGTCTGTATGTATATGTCTTGTATGTGTGTATAATCCAAGTGATGAACTTGTCTATTTATAGTGAGTTCTGAAGCTTCAATGATTTGAAAATCCGACATAGCCGTTATGAGAAGAACGGTCTTCTTCGTCATCACGTGGTCAGCTTCCAGAACCGCAGGCCAATCTTGTGTTCTCATTTGCGCAGGAGCCAAGCTTGCCAGATTCGTCTTCTTGCGGCAGGTTTGTCTTTTAGCTCCAGGTTTGTCTTCTTTCCAAACGTCAGATGGTTCATGCTTCTCGAAAAGGTCCTTGAAATAGATTTTCGAGGCTTCTGATTTGTTTCAGAGATGTGTTAGACCTTATCTTCCAAGTTGACGGATTATTGACGCTGACTTGATTATTACTCAGCTTGACTTAGCGGCGACTTTGATATTTACTCAGCTTGACTTAGCAGCTTCGCCTTCAAACTTTTCTGAAGAAGACATTTCTTTTGTAGCGCTGAGTTGTATTCCACTCAGCTTCTACTGTTTGACTTGCTTATGCTGACTTTGTTCTGTCTTTCTTTTATAGACTTTCAGTTCCTGTTCTCGTTAGTTAACTTACTCAACATTGAACAAACACATTAGTACAATTAAATCAAAGTACTTAAATTTAATTGTTTAATTATGGGATTAACTTAAATAATTTTGTCAAATCAAAATCATGTAGAAAGGTGTTTCAACAGTTGGTACATCAATTGGCTTCTTATTAAGCTCTCCTAACAAATCATAAGATGATCTATGAGTCATGGTTCTTATATTCTGATTATTCTGAGACTCGAGTTTCCTGAGTTCTTCCTCAAGGTTGTCCGAAAAGTTCTCATGATTTCTGATCATTGTCAGAATCTGGCGGTTCTGATTTTTGATATTCGCTGGAAGATTGTCTCCATTCCTGCTCAAAAAATCAGCTAAGATATTTCGTTTTCCATAAATAGGTTTAACAACAAAATTATAGCAATTGAAAAAACTTTGCCAATGCCTTCTTTTATTAAGTTCTGGCATGGGATCTATTTTGTTTCTAATAAATGCTCCTACTTGTGTATTATCAGTTCTTATTATAAATTCTATGGATAACAAATGATATCTAAATCCTTCAATTTCATTTTTAACAGCTAGTAACTCTTTCTCATTAATATGATAATTTTTCTCTGATGGTTTCCAAGTTCCTGATCTATAACCACATATTAAAGGAGTTTCTTTATCTATATCTTCTTTTCTATATTCTATGAGAATTGCTCCCCACCGATATCACTAGCATCTGTATATAATTCTAATTGATCATTATCTTTAGGTAGTCTTAATTTTGGGTTAACTTTTACTGCTTCTTTTATTTTTCTTATAGTATCAGTATGAGTTGTCGTCCATTCAAATGGTTTATGTTTCTTAATTAACTCTTGCCAGGGTTGTCATAATTTTGGTAAATCTTTTATATAATCTGATACATAATTTATGATTCCTAGAAATTGTTGAACTTCTTTCTTAGTATCTAATTTTTCTTTAAAATTTTCGATTCTAGTTACTATATGGTCTTGTAGTTGTAGTCCTTCACTATCTATTATATATCCTAAATATTCTATTTTATTTTTAAAGATCTTTGATTTCTTTTCGGATAAAAGGATTCCATGTTGTCTTACCGTTTTAATAAATGCATCTAGGTGCTGTAAATGGTCTGCTATATTATTACTGTAGATTAATATATCATCTACATACACTACACATAATTCATTTAATTTTCTAAATATCGTTTTCTTATAAGGTAAAAAATACCCATCAAAAATCCTTTTCTTATTTAGTTCTCTATAATCTATTACCATTCTAGATTTTCCTCTCTTTTGTTCGCTATGTTTTCTTACTAAGAAAGTTGGGCTACTATGAGGGCTTTTACTTTCTTGGAATAATTTTAATTCTAATAACTCTTTTATTTGTATTTCAAATTTCTTTTGATCATCGGGACTATATCTTATTGGTCTAGTTCAAACAACATCATTAGGATTTATGAGTTCTATCTTAGCATAAACTTTTTCTTTTTCCCATAAATTATAGGGTTTTCTCCAAAGTTTATTTTTAAACGTTCTAAATATTGTTGTTTTAATACTTCTAAATTATTATCTCTGTTTGTTTTTATATTATGTATTGTTAGTGGATATAAAGAAAGGACTCTCTTAAGGATAATCCATTTATTACAAGGAGTTAATAGACTTATTGTTTCGGATTTTATAATCTGTATTTTAAAGATCTCGAGGAAATTATTGCCTAATAATATATGTTGTTTCATATTATTTTCTTGATAAATTATAGGTAAGCTAAAGATTGTCTTATTAAGTATTAATCTCACATTTTCGGCTACGATATCTAATTCTTTAACTTGTTCATTAAATCTTGTGACTCAGACCTTATGACCTTTAGATCTTTTCCATTTATGGGGAACTAATGCATCTTGCTTAGCTAAACATATATCAGCTCCACTATCTATAAATATTCGGCGTTTTATAATCTTATTAGGTTTATATTCTATTGGTGCTTCTACATATATAGCTACCATTAGTTATCAGTTTCACTATTACTAGCTTTATATTCTATTTGTTCTATTTCTGAGTTATCATCTTCTATTTCAGTTCTTTATACAATTTATCATCACTGGCTCTAATTTGTTCTAGACTCATTATAAATTCGGTTGTTCCTATATATTTCACCACCAAAAACTAACCGTTTTTCAGTGAATCCACATATTTCTCTTAGTCCTAGTTTTTTTTATCCTTTTTAACCTTTTGTTGAATTCTGTATTCTTCATATTTTCTCATAAGATAAGCTCTCTGAACTCTTATTCTTTCTCCTAATGTGTTTTCTTTTGGTTCTAACTAAGTATATTCTTTTGAAACTTCTATGTTGTATGGGTTTGGTAAGTGGTCATAATATAGTTGTTGATATATCAATCCTTCTTGTGGTAAAAATCTAGCTTCATAAAAGAACTTAGTAAAACTGATAGTATATTCTGGCAATTTACTAATTTTACAACATTCATATTATTTAAATTCATTATTATTTCGGCTTTTCTTTCTGCAAATACTGTTTCTCTTGCCACTTACCATCTTTCTCCTAAAAATTCTCTTTTTAATACCATATCAAATAATAGTAACATTGATTTCCAATCATGAGTACAAGCTTCTATTTGTGGTCTTAACTGATGAGTTATTGATTTCATCCAAAATCCTACTTTTTCTATCATTGTTTTAGATATTAGGTCATAAATATAATCTAAATTTCCAGTTTGAGATGAATTCATTAAGGCTATGTACATTCCTAAATTCCAATCATTTATTCGTCTACTTATTTCTTGATAGATATGGTGATCGTGGACTTCAGGGTTCAGAGGGTTTTCATCGATACTGGAAGCTCGGTAAATATCATTATGAGAAAAGTATTTGAAAGCCTCCCTATAAACCCAGATAAAATGCTTCCCAATACGGCCCTACTAGTACGAATCAATTGACACATGATCCCACTATTGGGTATCATTTGGCTTGAAGTGGAAGTATGAGACTCTAGGCCCAAATGGAGGACAGGGGCTGAATTCTTAGTGGTAAACACAGTTCTGTCCTATAATGCAATCATGGGTAGGCCCATGTTGTCCACTTCGACTAAAGCCCTGTCCATTCAGCACTTGGCTTGGCAGATCCCGACCAAGGAGGAAATGGCGATGGCCTAAAGAAATCAAATGGTGGCACAATAGACCTACATGACCGTCAAACATGTCATCCAACATGTACGCCGCTTATCCTTAGCTAGAAAAGGCGACCTTCCAAATTTCATTGTCTCGATCAAGGGCGTATCTTGCCCCAATAATTCAAGATATGTCGTTCGATATAACTATCAAGCATGTCTCCAACATGTACACCGCGTATCCCTAGCTAGAAAAGCTGATCTTTCAAATTCCACCGATCTGGATCAAGGGCGTATTGTGCCCCTCGATAATTAGGTTAAAACTCTATATTTAATTAATGACTAATGGAATGAATGTTTATTTGGGAAATTTACATAGAAGTTCTTTGTTAAAAAATGGCTTAATACACAAATAACCCCCTAAACTTGTCCAAATATTGCAACTGCCCCCTCCAACTTTCGATTGTAACAACTTGCCTAATTGTAACAATTTACCCCTTAAACTTGTCCAATTGTAAAGTATAACCCAAAATTGCTGACATGGACTGCAATTAAAGAAACACGTGAAATGCAAAATTTGCAACGCTCGTGGAGTGTGATAATCAGATCTTTTGCGTGATACGAATCCGAAGAAACGCTTTTACCGTTGCTTCAAGTACGGGGTAAAAAAATTCCCAATTTGGGGTTATATTTTACAATTGAACAAGTTTGAGGGGTAAATTGTTATAATTGAAAGTTGAGGGGGGTAGTTGCAACATTTGGACAAGTTCAGGGGTTTTTTGTGTATTAGGCCTTAAAAAATTATCTACAACTATGTCAAGTAATAATTTGAATTATGTTAAATTAAGTAAATCTTTATTTTTAATATATTGGCAAAAAGCATATTTAAGCCCCTGAACTTTATCTGTTTTAAGGATCAAGCCCTTGATCAATTATTTTTCCACATTGAGCCCCTGAACATTGATTTTGTTATGGTTTAGGCCCTTATTTAACTTTTTTTTCGAGTTTAGGAGATGAGAATATCGATTTGGCAATTCTAATGTTGAAAATCACAAAATGGGAGAGAAGAAAATCGAGTTTGGAAGAATATACTGAAAATTAATTTCTATAATTTCGTTTTAATTTTTGATTTTTTATCTCTCCTAGTCAAAGAAATCTTTTTTTTATTTGTCCATGTCAACAAGCCAAATCGCTCTAGCGATGAATGCAGTCCAAACTCGACAGAAAAGTTAAATAAGGGTCAAATCCATAACAAAATAAATGATCAGGGGTTCAATGTGGAAAAATAATTGATCAGGGGCTTGATCCTTAAAACAGATAAAGTTCAGGGGCTTAAATATGCTTTTTGCCTAATATATTTTATGGACTAAGATTCAAACGTTATTAGTCTATAATATATTTTTTATGATTTAGAATTTAGAATTTATGGATTGGGGTCTAATTTTTTTAATTAGGGTATAAAATCATATTTTGTTTGTCATGTATAGAAAAGTGTGACATATTTACAGTTAATACTAATAATATGATTTAGTTGTAATTTTATATCTAATTATTATTTTAATGTAAAAAGCCTTATTTATTTCGTAATCAGAATAGAGATTTGGAAAATTTACACAGAAATTCAGATTTGAAAAGTTATTTACAACTATATCAAGTACTAATTTAAATAATTTCAAACTAAGACAGAAATTCAGATTTGAAAAGTTATTTACAAAGCCTTTTATTCCTACAATTTTTTCTTCACCAACGCTTTTTATTGACCAGAAGCAAGGATGAAAGAATAAAATTGAATGGCGAGTCCGGATTCGCTCTTTAATATCATGTGAAGAAAAAACAGAGTTTACTGGGAGAGGATTTCTTCCTACCCTACGTCCCTAAATAGAATTCCTCCACATAGAAATAGGAAAATTTTCGGAAGTCAATAGAGGGCGAGCTTTCTTAAAGAGAGAATAGGGAGTGAATAGAAATGCTTCTGTTTCTGTTTCAACGCGTGGGGGAGGGAGTGAATAAGATTAGAGATACAATTAAATATATATGTCAAGTACTACTACAACAACAACAACAAAGCCTTAGTCCCAAAATGATTCGGGGTCGGCTAACATGAACCATCGTATGAAACCGTGCAATCAAGTCGTGTCAGCGACACAAATTCTCTCCCTCCATTCTGTCCTATCCACTACCATATTCTCCTCAATCTCTAATAAACTCATATCACTCTCGATCTTAGGTCTACCCCTACCCCTCTCTACATCCCTTTCCCACTTTTCAGTCCTCCTAACCGGCGCATCAAGCGCTCTTCGTCTTATATGGTCAAACCACCTTAGTCGGTTTTCCCTCATTTTATTCTCAATAAATGTAACCCCTACTTTTGTCCTAATTATTTCATTACTCACTCTATCCTTTCTCGTATGACCACACATCCATCTCAACATACGCATCTCCGCTACCGACATCTTATGAATGTGACAGCATTTCACTTCCCAACACTCCGTACATCTGTGTCAAGTACTAATTTAAATAATTTCAAACTAAAAAAATCATTGTTTTTCATATATTTTAAAAACTATGTTTTATGAATTAGGAGTCTAAGATATATTTTTTAGGGTTTAGGATTTATGAATTGGGGTCTAAAATTTATAAATTAGAGTATAAAATTATATTTTATTTATGATATATAGAATATAATGATATATTAATAATTAAATTTTATAATAATATTTTATAATATGATTTAATTATAATTTTATAATGAGATGTGAATTAAAAAAAGCTAGAGATTTCTGATGAAAATATGGTGGATCGGCCCATTTGTGATGTGAGGAAATGTGGTCCATTTGTTTGGTCTTCTCTTCCTTCCTTTATATGTCTCTCCCTAGGAATCTAATGGACTCTTAAGTCAAATTGGAATTGAACCCCAAAAGAGTGGTCAATTTTACACTTTTCTTATGTCAATTTTCATAAAATAATAATATAAAAAAATTGAATCCTTTGCTTTAATTTCTTCCAAACAATGAATTTCAAGATAAATAGAATTGAATTCCTCAGTAATCTATCTTTAATTATTGATGACCCTAAATAATTGTTAGGATCTTTTAATAATTTCTTTTTGTTAGTCGTTCTGTTAATAGAATTAATCATAATCTTGTTAGAACATCTTATTCTATTCTTTGTCAGAGTATAAGCAGTGGTATTTAAATCTTCTTGATTTTATTGTTCTCGATTTGTATGTTAATTCTCCTTAATGAAAATTTCTTTGTTTCAAAAAAATTCTCTGAATAGTTTATTAATATAATCAAGTAGTTTCAACTATACATTCAACTAAAACTGTTATGAATATTATATCCTTCAACTATACATTAAAGTTAAGGGGCCATTAAGGTTCAAAGTTCGGAAGCCATGATATCGGATTTTGAAAAGTTCAAGCATGGATGTAATTTACCCAATAAATTTAGAAAATAATGTTACATAAAATTATGAAGAAAGAAAATAATTTTGAGTCTAACTGACAATTAGGTGTACATCTTTATTACAACAAGCAAATGCAAATCCAAAAAAAAAAAAAAAGGAAATGAAAATCTAACAAAACAATTATCCAAATCATAAATGGAGAGACAAATCAAGTTTCTGATCATTGTTATTCTTTCCCACATTGACATGATTATGAGCAGCAGCAGCAGCAGCAGCAGCAGCATTCTGTTGCAGGCTAGAGAATGACCTTATACTTCTTTGCCAATTCATAAAACTCCTTTCATCTTCTTCAACTTGATAATAACGATGATGATTATAACTGGAAGAACAATTGCTATCAAGCCTCGCTGCACCGTTGGATCCAAAGATATCAGAGAACGGATGGCTGTGGTGAAGGGTTGAAGCATGAGCAGTTATATACATTGAAGGATGTAAAAAACTAGTCGGTGCAAAAACCATTGGGGGCGGCGGTAGGAGCGGTGGAGGTGGTGCATATTGATGATGATGATGATCAGAAGAAGCAGATCTTTTAGCTTTTCTAGCAGCGTTTCGTTCTTTCTTGTGTGCGTTTTGATGGCCGCCTAAAGCTTGAGAACTGTAGAACTTTCTAGAACAGAAGAGACAAGGAAACACTCTTGGTCTTGTGTTGTTGTCTTCCTCTGTCTCTGTGTTATTACAAAGCTTGTCTTCAATTCTCATTCCTGGAGAAATTAGAAGAAGAAGAAGAATATAGTAGATGAGATTATTGAGGTTGTGGAAAGGAAGATGAATAGTGTAATAATTATATACAAGGGAATTGTTATGGGCTTGGGAACAGAAGAGATAAGAAAGAGAGATAGTTGTGTATCTTTAAGGTATTGGTGGAGGAGAGAAATGCCTGCATTTTACAATACAATCTCTCTCTCTATCTCTGTCTGTCTGACAAGTTATCGATCAGTTTCATGGGCAATTGGGTTTTCTCTTACACTAGTTTAACTCCCTGTTTCTTTCTTCATTTCCAAGTCTCCTGTCCTAATTCACCTTCATCAATCATTTTTGTTTTTTTCTCTACGGTAATATTCTAACTCAATTCTATATTTTAACTTAATACTTTAACCTCCCACACCTAAATTTGTAAAATTTGGTGCTTAATCGAAAGTTTGAGTTGAGATGACATATCAGCTTTCAAATCTTTCAAATTGACAAATAAGGATATAGAAAGTTTAAAATTGATAAGTTTAGATGTGTAATAGAGATGGATCTCAAATTTTAAGGAGGTTCCAGTTTAAAATGTTTAAAACGGATCTGGACAGAGGATGAAACAACAAAACATGACAAGTTTAGATGTATAATTATGTATTAAACCTACATAATTACACATTTTAACTTGTCACTCTTTATCGACACCTCCCAACTTGTGATTGGAACTATCACACATTTAATTAATTTATCAATTTTAGACTTTTAACACTTTTATATGGCTAACTTCAAAGTTTACAAACTTACACCTAGCAAATAAGGGTGCCTAAGATTCAAAATTAACAAATTCAGAGTCTTTATATATTAAATCTAATTCTACTCCAGTCAAACTGTATTAAACATTTTGAAACCCAACCGAATTCTGTGAAACACTGAACTGAAATTGGAGTGCATAATTGAAAATTAATTATTTAAAGAAGGTATGATTAAGAGGAGGTTCTAGATGTGGGCATTAATGATGTCTGGTAGACATTGGTTCAATTGTCGTTCCCCATGGATCGACCAATGTGCTACGCTCTCCAACCACGAGAGCATTGAATAAGGAGAGGAGGATTTTTACTTGTCAAAATTTGAAATGAGCAACAGGATGGAATAGGCCAAATTAAATTTGAAGAGAGAGAGAGAGAGAGAGAGAGAGAGTCAGTTGTCAGAGTAGCTAAGCTTTGGATGGTCAGGTATTGTGATCTCCAATGAATGGGAAAATTTAAAGCTAAAACCAGTAGTCCCCCACTTGGCTTCTGAAACTCAGTAGTGGCTTCGCTTCTTTCTCTGTGTCTGTACCATATCATGCAAATTGGCTTGGCTCTTCTGCTGCATTCCTCTGTCTTTCTATTAATAGTTATGGCCCTAACACCCACTGGTCCCCTACTTTCCACCGCCTTTTTCTATGCTTTCTTCCATTCCTCTCTTGTCATAACCCCTCTGTAACTGTAACTTGAGAACCCAATGCTTTTCCCACCCCAGTCCATGTGCTCTCTGTGCGTTGGTCCCATTTCCAGATCCATTTAACACCATTTACTGTCATTTTCTTACTTTGTTTCCACCCCCTAAATCAAACGGCCTGAAATTAAACAAGATATACCCCAACTTTTGATATTCAAGGAGGGTTCATGTAATTGTACAAATTATCCAATTGGCTCTCATAGATGTCTCATTCGCCTCCTCATGAACTTCATTTTAAAATGTTCTAAAACCCTAAGCTCATGTAACAAGAAAGATTTGGATAAGTTAAAACATATATACTTTGAGCAAGTATGACTAATAATAATAAACAAGTTTTGGATCCAATGGGTCATGATAAACAAATTCAAAAATTCAAGATGTTCATGCGACATCTCCAAAATTCAGGGGACAATCAGATCAGATAATTAAACGAGTACATAACCCTCTTGATGTATTAAGTCATTTCCACATCGAATTTCATCAATAATACACACATCCAAAGAACTAAAAAATCATATGAAACTCAAAAATTCAAAATAATAAATAATAAATAATAATGATGATATTGTTAATTAGATGATGTTTCATTGATTTTCCAATGTGTTTGAATTTGGACTATAACTTGAACAAAGAATTCAATTTCAAAATCTACTCCAACAAAGCCATGAACATGAAGAAGCCTTGGATTTTTGGAAGATCCTTTCGAAGTTGAGTGATTGAATAAATTGGGGCCAAATAGGGGTCGTGATGAATACGTAATAGAATGAACATGATTGCAACTATAACTCATATATAGCAATGAATACGTATTGAAAAACGAATGGGATATTTACAATTAGGAAGTAGGATGGAGATTTCTATAAGCACAATCTCAAAGGAAATACCATATATCGGTAGGCAGACACACCAATGCCAAGGAATCTCTCATCATATGCTAGACTGCTGATGCATATCTGAGCTATCAAATTCCAACCGTTCAGGCACAACCAAAACATCTGCTAAACGAGAAGAAACTAGATGGTTCTGGCTCCGGCTCTAGCTCTGGCTTTTTCCATGGAAGATGATCAAAGAATGCTTTCACTGCTCCAGCTACTCCATCCTCATTCTCCATTGCCTTGGCAAGCTCAACTGCACGCTCCTTAACCTGGCATTATAAGCCCGTCATGTTATTTCCTACCTCCAGGATCCCCTATGAGGATGTGACTCAATCCTCTTTCAGATCCAGAGCAATGCAATTCGACTTTTACAGTGAAAACTAACAGGAGACATGGATACTCTAGGCAAAATCAGACTTCCCTTAATACTACATTTGGTGTTTTCTGGTATTATTAAAATGAAAATGACCTTTCATTTACCCTCTTGGTCACCACTACACTATACAACAGCTATGGTTTACAGTTCTATTGTCTACATTTCATTATTGTCAAATTCGCTTGGTCAGAGTTGAGGAGCAAAAAGAAAACACCTGCTAAGAATGCAAGGAAGTTCAACCTATTCTTACTGCTTTTCTCCAGAGAAAAAAGAAAAAAGAAATTTCAAACGTCAAGAAGATTCTTGTGGTGTTATCAGAATCTCATAGACAGGGATCCTGTTTTCCCACTTCATCTCCCCTGTTAACTTAAGAGAGGGGGAGGGGGGGAATGAAAATTTTCGATGAAGATATTCTGGAATTGCATGATACAGATTATAGATATAGACAGTTTCTTTCTCACGCACCAGTTTATAAAATATAAAGCAGGTTAATCACATAAAAAAAAAATTCAGAACACCACTCATTACCTCAGGATCTAGCATGAAATTTATTGCATCGACTAACTTGGGAAGGGAAAACTCATCAACTGGTATGGGTGGAGGTCCAACACCCCTAGCATGTACTCGCTCGCCCCAGAATGGTTGATCACCAAAGAATGGCACAATGGTAGTAGGGCACTACAACAATTTAAAACAAAATCAAAAGTAAGAAGAGAGCATATGACATGGAAACTCAAGCTCTAAATCCAAAGAAGAAAGCTTCAGCCATTACAGAAGCTTTAAGACCAGCAGCTGTTGTCCCAGCACCTCCATGATGAACCTAAAAGAAAATGCTTAATCATAAGAGCGTGCCATCAATATACCAAATACAAAAGTAGTACAGAGAAGAAATAGGTCCAATGCATGATTACATCCAGAAAAGTTTGTTGGGCCCATTTAGGTTGACAATTAGCTGTTATCTTTCTATAATGAGCTCGACTGGAAATGATTGTGAAGTAATTGCAGCTAGAATGCAATATGACCCATAGAAATTTCAATTACATATTAATTGCAAATTTAATGTTTTTTTCATGTAAATAAATTTCTTTTTATATAATGGATATTTTTAGTAGTGCAAAGACAATATATTAATAAATATAACTAAAACCCCAAATATTGAACTTCTGTAAGTACATTTCTTGTGTTAAATTGGATGCATGTGAATTATGAACTATAAATAAAATGTGAATATTAATTATTACCTCAACAAATTTTTTTTAGTTTGCTACTTTTCTTGGCTTCATGACAAGGCCACATAGGCTATATGCATAAATATTTATGTGGAGATGGTCAAGATATCACGAAGGTTAGCAGTTGGTCCCTAGAATATCTATCTTTTAAATGATATAATCCATGTTTATTTACATATATTCACTGCAGGGCAATTGAAAACACAATCTCTAGCATATACTTATAAGTTATTCAACACCGTAGCTCAGCAATAGGATGTTCATCAGCTGACCCCAGAGAGTAAAATACCAAATAAAATGGGCATTGGAACTAGCACAAATATGTTGATACAGCATATAAAGTTTAATCTAATAAATCATCTATATTGCAGGGAACAAGACAATAACAGATGCTCTTCAAGAGATATATGTATGATTAGCCTCACCACTGCCTTGCATTGTAAGAATAACCAGTCATGAGGGCAGTTGTCCAGTAAGTATATAGAGTCCTTTGGTTCGGCCACTGCAAGCAACCAGAATTTAAGCTTATATACAGCAATGAGAAGAAAAGGATCCAGAAAGTGGCTATAGACAACGAAACAGAAAAGGGCGGCCCGGTCGCATTACGCGTCCCCGCTGAGCGAGGGTCCGGGGAGGGGTCCCACCACAAGGGTGTACTGGGGGCAAGCCTTCCCCTGCCAATTTATTTAGCAAGAGGCCGCTCCTAAGACTCGAACCCGTGACCTCTTGGTCACACGACAACAACGTTTACCGTTGCGCCAAGGCTCGCCCTCAGACAACGAAACAGAAAAAAGAAAAAAAAAAAAAAAAAGAATCTTCAGAAGATCATATGAAGGCTAAGGAGTGAGAAACTTACAGTTACCCAGACCACCCCAGCCTTTGTTAATGATTCCCCTCTGTCCGGTTTGTTCTAGTGCATCCACAATTATTTGGGTCATTTTTTCTGGTTCTTGAACAGGCTGACATGGAAAAGGAAGATGTATTAATAGAGAAACATCCAAGTAAGAAAGAAAAAGAAATGCACATAAGAGTGAAGTCGAATGTAATGGCATGCAAACCTTTCAATTAAACTACCATGAAAGAATAGAACCAAAAAAACATACAGAAAGAAATATGACACGCTATCTGTTTTCATTTGAAGGATCTGGTTTTAAACATTTCAATACTTTAATATGGGGACAAAATGCAAAATTTGGTCCCTACACTTGGCTACATATTTGGTCCCTGCAATTCAATTTGGTCACAGTTAGTCCTTGTACTTTTCAATTATCAGAAATGGCTCCTAATGGACTTTTTTGAGAGGAAATTCATTATTATCAATCACTGGTAAAAGGAAATTTAATGTTCAGATAGTGCTGGAAACAACACAATGACTAGTTCAGACAGGTTGTAGAAAGAGAGATTGCAGGTAACAATACCATCTGCCAAGGACCAATTATAACCAAAGGTACACAATGGACTAAAATTGTGCATTTTGCCTAAATAGGAGTACCCATATTCCTACTTCGGGTAAATAAGATCACTAGTTAAAGCCAGAGAACATTTTATATAATTCCAAGTTAGAATTAAGACCCTATAAAAATCAAATAAACACAGTCCTGAACAGACAACAAGTGCTTTTAAGTTATTTTGATCCACAAACTTCATTATCACATAAAAAATACTCCAAAAATTACCATAGAGATTTCTTTTATAAGCAAGCTAAGGGCAAGGCAAATATAATATTTCAAAGATAAGCAGCCTATTTGGCTTAAGTGCAGCACAAATGCAGGTTATTTAACAGTCAAACCATTGTCGTGTGATCCTCCTAACGATATGGTAGCAGAACATATTTTTTGACAACTATGGTAAGTCAACAACATCTTTATGTGACAAAGTGGAGTTTAAGGATTAATACAAGGGTTATGCATGAAATTTTCCTTAGCACACAAGACACTACAAAAGTGCACTATAACATCAAGTAAATGCGGTAACAAAGAGAGGACAATTGTATTTGAATTTGTGAGATTGTAATTCTCAGTAATTTGTTATTGATATGAAATATCGTATTTATACAGAATACAGTTCACTCTGTAGTGAACAACTATAGTCAACAACTGAGCCTATATTCTAGGCTAGGGATAAATAACAGAATTGATACAGATAAATAATACATATTCTAATACGCCCCCGTAGTCGAAAGGTTCGGAGGGCGAACATTGAGACTATTACGAAAATCTTCAAATAGTGTTGACGGAAGGCCTTTGGTGAAGATGTCAGCGATTTGATAGCGAGATGACACGTGAAGGACACGGACTTCGCCTTTTGCAACGCGTTCTCGGACAAAGTGAATGTCCATTTCCACATGCTTAGTGCGGTGATGCTGAACCGGATTGCCCGTGAGGTACACTGCGCTGATATTATCACAATACACTATTGAAGATTTCTGAATCGGACAGCCAAGTTCTAAAAGCAGATTGCGTATCCAGCATGTCTCAGATACTACGTTGGCAACGCCGCGATATTCGGCTTCTGCGCTGGATCGGGACAGTGTTGGCTGTCGTTTGGCGGACCAAGAGATTAAATTGTCCCCGAGGAATACACAGTAGCCTGATGTTGATCGGCGAGTGTCAGGACAGCCTGCCCAATCGGCGTCCGTGTAGGAGATCAATTGACTAGGAGAAGATGCCAGAAGTGTGAGGCCAAAGTCAAGAGTACCCTGAATATACCTGAGAATGCGTTTCAGAGAAGCCATGTGTGTAGTTTTTGGGTTGTGCATGAATAAGCATATCTGTTGAACTGCATATGAGATATCAGGTCGGGTGAGAGTGAGATATTGGAGAGCACCAGCCAATCGTCTGAATTCAGTGGGGTCATGATAATCAGAGCCAGAATTGATACTGAGCTTTTGTTTGGTGTCAACTAGAGTGGTAGCCGAATTGCACGAGCTGAGTCCGCCTTTTGCAATTATTTCAGAAGCATACTTCCGCTGAGACAGAAATAAGGAGCCAGGAGAGTGAGTTACTGATATGCCTAAAAAATAGTGTAGAGGACCCAAATCTTTCATTGCAAATTCGGAGCTCAATTTGGACATTACTGAAGCCTGAAGTGTGTCAGATGAAGTGATTAGCACAATATCATCAACATATAGAAGGATGTATGCCGTGTCAGAGCCTTGTCTGTAGATAAATAAGGAGCTGTCAGATATGCTGTTGGAGAAGCCGATTCGTATGACAAAGTTAGCAAACCGCTGATACCAGGCCCGAGGTGCCTGCTTCAGGCAATATAGTGATTTCTGTAGCAGACAGACATGATCAGGATACCTGGAATCCCGGAACCCCAGTGGTTGATGCCTGTAAACTGTTTCAGTAAGATCCCCATGGAGAAAGGCATTTTTGACGTCTAATTGCCGAATTTTCCAATTTTTAGACAGTGCTATGCTGAGGACAGCACGAATAGTGGCCGGTTTAACCACAGGGCTAAATGTTTCACCACAATCAACTCCTGCCAACTGTCCGGAACCATTCCCAACCAATCTTGCTTTATATCTCTCAAAGGAGCCATCTGACTTTGTTTTGTGCCTGAAAATCCACCAACTACGAATAATATTAGCACATTTTGGACGGGGTACGAGTACCCACGTCTTATTTGCAATAAGAGCCTCAAATTCATCAGTCATGGCTTGTAGCCAGTTTGGATCAGTTAATGCAAGAGAAGGTGTTTTTGGAAGCGGAGATATGGTAGGTTTGGTTAATGTGGATAGATTTAGCATTCGACGAGGTTTATGGATGCCATGTTGAGCTCTCGTGGTCATTTTGTGATTGTTAACAATTTGTAATTGAGGAGACGAGTTAGAAGGTGCTGTATCAGCAGAAGTTTTAGATGTATTGGAGGGGGAAATGTGGGCTGAAATCGGCTCGGAGGACTGCGTGTGCGCGATGCGCGCAGACGAGGAGACGGACGGACTGGGATTAGATGACGATACAGGAGACGACTCGGACGAAGGGTGTGGACTGGACGGGACGACAGATGACACCGACGAACTGACGTGACCAGATGTCGGGTTAGACGACGCGGACGACTCGGTTGGACTTGAGGGAGTGACGGGTGACGCAGATGACGGGACAGACGCAACAGAAGTGGGTGACGCGGACGAAGGTGCAGAATCAACGAAATTAGGAGTTGTTTGAGTGCGAAACGGGACAGCGGGTAGGAAATCGCTGTTCGATTCGACAGAAGTTGGCGGGGGAGATGTGCGATGTGGAGGTGCTGTTGAGAACGGAAGAATTGATTCATCAAAAATTACATGACGGGATATGATTATCTTATTTCTAGATATGTCCAGACATTTGTATCCTCTATGATTAGAAGGATAACCTAAGAAAACACATGGAAAGGAACGAGACTCGAGCTTATTTCGTGTTTAGGATGGAATTAGAGGGTAGCACAGGCATCCGAAGATGCGCAAGTGGGAATAGGTGGGTTCCTGTTTGTACAGAATCTTGGTGGGTGATTGATATCCTAGAACTTTGTGAGGATATATATTTAGAAGATATGTTGCTAATTCTAGAGCATGTTGCCAGAACTTAAGCGGAATGGAAGCATGATGCATTACTGTTCTAATCAGATTATTAATGGTGCGAATGGTACGTTCTGATTTCCCATTTTGAGGTGAGGTATACGGGCAAGAGAACCGAAATTGCATTCCGTTTGTTTGACAGAATTGTTTAAAGGAATTGTTATTGAATTCACCCCCATTGTCACACTGAAAAACCTTAATTTCTCTTTCAAATTGAGTTCGAACATACGACCGAAATATAAGAAAAGCGGAATAGACTTGAGATTTGTGAGCTAGCGGAAAGGTCCAAAGAAAATTGGTGTGCGAATCTAAAAACAGTACATAAAAACGATGGCCACCCGAGCTAAGAACGGGTGAAGTCCAAATATCACTGTGAATTAAATCGAAAGGCATACAAGCAAAATTGTTGGAGGACTGAAAAGGTAATTTTACTTGTTTTCCATTAATGCATGAAGAACAAACAGAAGAATCCTTAACTTTATTACAAGAAATCAACTTTTTATTGAGCAGGGCGTTCAAAACAGGAAGCCCTGGATGTCCTAATCTATTATGCCAAACGGCGGAAGACAAAGCAGTGAAGACAGAATGAGATGACGCTGAATTGTGGGTGCTAGAGGTGACTGGATATAGGGCGCCGGAACTCTTACATCTCATGATAGTAGTACCCGTCCGTAAATCCTTCACAGAAAAACCCAAAGGATCAAATTCAACAGACACTTGGTTATCTTTAGTAAATTGACGGACAGATATGAGATTTTTGATAAGATGAGGTGCATGCAGAACATTGGTTAATTTTAAACAGTGAGGATTAGCATTTAAATAGGCATTACCAGATCCACAAACAGGCATACAATGACCATTACCAACAATAATATTTTCATTGAGGTTCGAATTGAAATAAGAGGTGAGTGTACCTTTATCAGCTGTCATGTGCGAGGTAGCTCCTGTGTCCATGTGCCATTGATCAGAAGGTGGAGCAAGTGTCATGGTGTGCATAGCTTCTGCAATATCAGTAGGCACATATGATGGTGATTCCATATGAAGGTGTGCTTGCTGCATTGGAGGACGAGGCCCTAAGATTCCAGATTGGGACGGCTGTCCGCCTGAATTAGGGTAAGGACATGGAGGAGTAGCCCATTGTTGTTGTGGTGCCCATGGGTATGTATATCCCCAAGGAGGGAGGGCAGCAGGACGATAATGTGGTGGCGGAGCCGATCGGTTGTGGTGTCGACCGCCCCTGCCGCGATTATAACGGCCACCGTGTCTGCCCCCGCGGTAAGACGATGAGCCGCGATAATGCGCAGGTCGTGGAGTGTTATGCGACGGCGCACCCGTAGCTTCGGCGGACGACACATTCAATGCAATTGGTTCAGATTGAGGAGGGGTCTTGCAGGCACGAGCTGTTTCTTCCAGAATCAGCATGGATCGGGCTCTCTGAAAAGATGGAAGTGGATCCCCATGTCTAATTTGAGTTCCAACGGTATCATAAGCCTCAGTCAGACCGGATATAAGTTGTAGCACCATCTGATCGTTAGTAACCGGACAATCCACATTTGTCAGTTGATCAGACAAAGATTTGAGATGCTGACAGTAGGCTGAGATATCAGAGTAGTCACTGAGTTTGGTTTTGGAGAATTCTTGTTGGAGAAATAGAGCTCGGGAATTCTTGTTGTCTGAGAAGGTTTCCTCTAAACGACTCCAGGCCCTGGCAGCTGTGGAATCGGTTTCAATAATGGTGTGGAGAAGGTCGAGGGAGATGGTACTATAAATCCATTGAAGAACAACGGCATCAATGCGAGCCCAGAGCTTAGGATTGGATTGTTTAAGATTATTGGCGGAAGGGTTGGTGGGTGATGGAGGAAATATATGGTCCAGGACCTCGAATGCGGTGGCATGGAGCTTGAACAGAGCAGCCCAAGTGGGGTAATGGCCTTTTTCTATGTCGAGAGTAATTTTGATAAAGGTAGAAATATTGGAGACGGTGAGGGACGGATGGTGATTTGGATTTGTGTTTGTGTTGTCCATTGTCGAGTTTGATTTGGGGGGGGGTGCCGGTTGAGGAGTTTTCGGTGTTGGTGCTCATTATTGTCGACGGGAGAGGAAAGAGAAGGGATTGCGATTCTGTTCTGAACCGATAAGTAGAAGGTGATCGGAAAAAATGGAGAAGCTAACGGCGGCGGCGGCCGTGAGATTGGAGGTGATGTCGCGGCGGCGGCGACGGGGAAGGAGAAAGATATTTGTGGATTAGGGTTAGGGTCTCTGATACCATGTGAACAAATGCCTAACTCACCCCAAAAGGTACCTCAAAGGGTGAGGATTGCCTCACATATTTAAGGAGCCATATAGCTTCCTCATTTAGCAATGTGGGATGTTTAACACGCCCCCCTCACGCCCAATTCATTTGGTGCGTGACGCTAATATCAGCGGGAGCCCCAACGTTGAACCATGGCTCTGATACCATGTGAGATTGTAATTCTCAGTAATTTGTTATTGATATGAAATATCGTATTTATACAGAATACAGTTCACTCTGTAGTGAACAACTATAGTCAACAACTGAGCCTATATTCTAGGCTAGGGATAAATAACAGAATTGATACAGATAAATAATACATATTCTAATAGAATTGCATGAGTAAGAACATTGTGGCACATAAACAATAAACAAGTTACCAATTTAAAGCAATCAAATTGCAGTGACTGAAATATAGTTTTTGGAAAGAGATATGACCCATTGTAGCAATAAGCTAATTTTGGCCAGCAAACACAAATTGTGTTCCAAGAATTTGTTTAACAAACAAACCAGAAACAACCCAACAATCATGAAGCTGAAAAGGTATTACAAGTAATTCTCTAAATTGGAAAAATAACAAAAGAAAGAACTCAGAAACAAAACTCACAAGGCTCCCAAACCCAATGTAAATAGGTGTTGGACCAGCTTTAAGCCATTTCATAAGTGGCTCAGGAGGTTCATAATTTGATGCTAGATCAAGAAAGCAAAATCCCACAACATCAACCTTGTGCCCCCAGTCTGCATACCAAAAGATACAAACAGCAATCATCCTTCAATTTTACAATGATATGACCTGATCCAGAAATAATAATATGTACATATTTTTTGAAAAAAAAAATATGCTGCTTACTTCATCTATCAACAATAGTAAATGATATAACCAGAAAAGTTCAAAAAAAAAACAAATTCTCACACTTTAGTTTAACTGTTATTGAACAAGTTCAAATATGATATTCAAATGCCAAGCTTCAGCAGAACTATAGTTGTTCAGGTTCCCAAAAGATTCTAAGAGAAAAGAAAACAAAGAAAAAAAATAACGCTTAATCAGGTTTATCTTTGATTCACATTGATTAAGCATTATTTCCATCTCCTACTTTGACTATAAACCAAAATAAAGGGTCAGCTTTTTATGCTTCCAAAATAGCGAAAAGGTTTTAGTTTGAGGCTGTATTGAAGAGTTTGATGACATGTTGGAAGTAGGCCTCATAAACTACTGATCTTGATAAATTTGTGCAGCCTAATTTAAGAGCATTTTTTTTCATTAGATTATATAATCACAAGATAAGGCTTAAGGGTTCACTGAATACTACATCATGCAAATGACTCGCTTTACAAGAAAAAAACATCCAAGAGCGCAAGAGCTCAAGATAGAGGACAACAATAATTAAGTTAAGAGTATATTTTTCAAATGGTTACTTAACATAATGTAAGATTTGCATAATGAACTAATAATAAAATCCATCAATAACATACAATGACAACTAGAAAGCACCTTTTGGTTTGGGAACTAGGTGGGGACTCCATATATATCCATGTGGTGCATCAGCTTCCCAACCTTGTGAACCACTGAGATATGTTACAGGTCGTAGCTTTAGCTTTTTCTTCCTGAAGTCGTTTATCATGTCCCGTATCCCAAGCCAAATTAATGAGTCAACAATTTGGTAGGAGAGCTAGGTAAGCACAGATTGCCAGATGTCACTTGTAAAGATCCATACATTATGAAGAAATCAAAGTTACAGCAGAGAAAAGGGAGAAAAAGCAGAAAGCTCACTCGATATCCAGCTGGCTGCTTGACACGAGACAAAGGATGTGGAAATTCACTAGTTGGCCTGATTTAAAAGACGGGACATCGACTAATGCAGTTTAGGACTTCCTAACACAGAAAATCTGATAGAAAAGGAATAGAAAGCACCAAGTTTGAACAATAATAAATCTACATTTAACTCAGCCATATTCTATTACCCAGATAAGACTTACGTCCATGGCATAGTGAAGAATATATGAATTGGAACTTTGAGTGCCTCTGCGACATGAGTATGCCCTGGAAAGCATTAACAAGGTCAATGAATAACTAGAAATTCATCTACCATCCCAATAAAATTTTCAAGATATCTGGGAAGGACACTAACGTGTCAAATCAATGTTTCAAGATTAAAAACAAAATATAAGCATGCAATGGAAGAATTAGTAGATATTCCTTGCAGTTATGAGCATCTCATGACAATACCCAATTATAACCAAACTGGTAGCTAGATTTCCGTACTATAACAGAGGCTTCAAAATTGGAATCTTCATATGATCATATCACATTCCATTAAAAAGGGAAAGAACAACGGGAATCTAACAAAGCTCACCATCATATAAAAACAAACAGAATATATGGAAAAATGCAGATTTTTATAATCTGAAATCGCTCAATTAATGCAAAATAATAAAGCGATTCACAAGGCACCGAGTAGTGTGTATATCAAAAGGCTCATAAACTATAACGTTAAGGCCAAAAAATCCTTAAACTTTTTCCACTTTCTAAGTTTGATCCAATTCTTTTAATCTTATTACTCATGACTATAAACCTTGATGTCGATAATAATTGTAACCAATCGTGGTCTTAAGCAACACAAAACTCTAATCCAGGAATGTCAAAAACTGCATAAGGGTGGCTTTTCTAAACTCAAAACGCCTTTGCAATTGAGATGAGGCCATTTATAGGAGGAAACATGCAACCCAAGGAACAATACATCGCCCTATGAATCCAAAGACAGGGCAACACTATGACTATTCAACCATGCCATACTCTTCAAGTGAATGAGCATGCAGCATTTATGGATCCCCTCATTCTAGCTGAGCCAATGAGAAAATTAAAAACAAATAACTGAATAATAAATGTAAAGATACCATATAAATAGAAAGAAATACATGGGATATCATGTGATCCTAAAGACTACATGGATATATTTAACTTAAGATGAATAAACATATATACAAGGTTCCCCCTAAATTACTCCTGCAATTAAGCAAACATAGCATCCCTACCTACTAGAAGCCATCTAGCTGTCACAGCAGCCTTAGCATGCCTAAGTTTATTAGAATAAACAATATTTTGTTCCTCTTGATAGGTCAGGAACTCTAACCAAGGCATATAAGAAACAATCAAGTCAATATTGATAATACATATTAAAAAGTATACAATCATGCATAATCTTTTTTTGTTTATTGCTTTCACAGATGGTTCTACAGAAAGAAGATAAAATCTTTGACTTAAAATTTTTGAACAAGAAAGACGAACGTTATTTCAAAATTTATCAAAAGAAAAAAAAAATTATTCAGCACAAAGTTTATTTCAATTGTTAGAGAATTCAAAATAAAACTCAAAATAGAAATGCTTATATAAATTCCAAGTCATCATCTCATATGTTTGAGAAGCACTCAAAGTCAACTTTTTTGTGCACTCAAAATATTGTGGACAATATTAGACTATGTATTATTTATCTGTATCAATTCTGTTATTTATCTCTAGCCTAGAATATAGGCTCAGTTGTTGACTATAGTTGTTCACTACAGAGTGAACTGTATTCTGTATAAATACGACACTTCATATCAATAACAACTTACTGAGAATTACATTATTACATGGTATCAGAGACCCTAACCCTAACCCTCACCTATCTCTCTTCTTCACCGTCGCCGCCGCCGCGACACCACCTCCAACCTCACGGCCGCCGCCGCCGTTAATTTCCTTTTCCGATCACCTTCCCCTTATCGATTCAGAACAGAATCGCAACCCCCCCCCTTTTTTCCTCCCCGTCGACGATAATGAGCACCAACACCGAAAACTCCTCAACCGGTACCCCGCCCAAAACAACCTCGAACATGGAAAACACAGACACAAATCCAAATCACCATCCGTCCCTCACCGTCTCCAATATCTCTACGTTTATCAAAATTACTCTCGACGTAGAAAAAGGGCATTACCCTACTTGGGCTGCTCTGTTCAAGCTCCATGCCACAGCATTCTAGGTCCTGGACCATATATTTCCTCCATCACCCACCAACCCTTCCGCCAATAATCTTAAACAATCCAACCCCAATCTCTGGGCTCGCATTGATGCCGTTGTTCTTCAATGGATCTATAGTACCATCTCCCTCGACCTTCTCCACACTATTATTAAAACTGATTCCACAGCCGCCAGGGCTTGGAGTCGTTTAGAGGAGATCTTCTCAGACAACAAGAATTCCCGAGCTCCATTTCTCCAACAAGAATTCTCCAAAACCAAACTTAGTGACTACTCTGACATATCAGCCTATTGTCAGCATCTCAAATCTTTGTCTGATCAACTGACAAATGTGGATTGTCCGGTTACCAATGATCAGATGGTGCTACAACTTATATCCGGTCTGACTGAGGCTTATGATACCGTTGGGACTCAAATTAGACATGGGGATCCACTTCCATCCTTTCAGAGAGCCCGATCCATGCTGATTCTGGAAGAAACAGCTCGTGCCCGCAAGAACCCTCCTCAATCTGAACCAGTTGCATTGACTGTGTCGTCCGCTAAAGCTACGGGTGCGCCGTCGCACAACTCTCCGCGACCTGCGCATTATCGCGGCTCCTCCTCTTACCGCGGCGGCAGACACGGTAGCCGTTCTAATCCCGGCAGGGGCGGTCGACACCACTACTGGTCGGCTCAGCCACCACACTATCGCCCTGCTGCCCTTCCTCCTTGGGGATATACCTACCCATGGGCACCACAGCAACAATGGGCTACTCCTCCATGTCCTTACCCTACTTCAGGCAGGCAGCCGTCTCAATCTGGCATTTTAAGGCCTCGTCCTCACATGCAGCAAGCACACCTTCATATGGAATCGCCATCATATGTGCCTACCGATATTGCAGAAGCTATGCACACCATGACACTTGCTCCACCTCCTGATCAATGGCACATGGACACAGGAGCTACCTCGCACATGACAGCTGACAAAGGTACACTCACCTCTTATTTCAATTCGAACCTCAATGAAAATATAATTGTTGGTAATGGTCATTGTATGCCTGTTTGTGGATCTGGTAATGCATATTTAGATGCTAATCATCACCGTTTAAAGTTAACCAATGTTTTGCATGCACCTCATCTTATCAAAAATCTCATATTTGTCCGTCAATTTACTAAAGATAACCAAGTTTCTGTGGAATTTGATCCTTTGGGTTTTTCTGTGAAGGATTTACGGACGGGCACTACTATCATGAGATGTAAGAGTTCCGGCGCCCTATATCCAGTCACCTCTAGCACCCACAATTCCGCGTCATCTCATTCTGTCTTTACTGCTTTGTCTTCCGCCGTTTGGCATAACAGATTAGGACATCCAGGGCTTCCTGTTTTGAACGCCCTGCTCAATAAAAAGTTGATTTCTTGTAATAAAGTTAAGGATACTTCTGTTTGTTCTTCATGCATTAATGGAAAACAAGTAAAATTACATTTTCAGTCCTCCAACAATTTTGCTTGTATGCCTTTCGATTTAATTCATAGTGATATTTGGACTTCACCCGTTCTTAGCTCGGGTGGCCATCGTTTTTATGTACTGTTTTTAGATTCGCACACCAATTTTCTTTGGACTTTTCCGTTAGCCCACAAATCTCAAGTCTATTCCGCTTTTCTCATATTTCGGTCGTATGTTCGAACTCAATTTGAAAGAGAAATTAAGGTTTTTCAGTGTGACAATGGCGGTGAATTCAATAATAATTCCTTTAAACAATTTTGTCAAACAAACGGAATGCAATTTCGGTTCTCTTGTCCGTATACCTCACCTCAAAATGGGAAATCAGAACGCAACATTCGTACCATTAATAATCTGATTAGAACAGTAATGCATCATGCCTCTATTCCTCTTAAATTCTGGCAACATGCTCTCGAATTAGCAACCTATCTCCTAAATATATATCCTCACAAAGTTCTAGGATATCAATCACCCACCAAAATTCTGTACAAACAGGAACCCACCTATTCCCACTTGCGCGTCTTCGGATGCCTGTGCTTCCCTCTAATTCCATCCCAAACACGAAATAAGCTCGAGTCTCGTTCTTCTCCATGTGTTTTCTTAGGTTATCCATCTAATCATAGAGGATACAAGTGTCTGGACATGTCTAGAAATAAGATAATCATATCCCGTCATGTAATTTTTGACGAATCGACCCTTCCGTTTTCAACAGCGCCTCCAAATCGCACATCTTCCCCGCAAACTTCTGTCGAGTCGAACAGCAACTTCCTACCCGCTGTCCCATTTCGAACTCACACGGTCCCCAATTCTATTGCGTCTGTACCGTCGTCCGCGTCACCCATTTCTGTTGCGTCTGTACCGTCGTCTGCGTCACCCGTCACTCCCTCCAGTCCAACCGAGTCGTCCGCGTCGTCTAACTCAAAATCCTGTCACGTCAGTTTGTCCGTGTCGTCTGCTGTCCCGTCAAGTCCAAACAGTTCGTCCGAGTCGTCTCCCGTCTCGTCATCTAATCACAGTCCGTCCGCCTCTTCGTCTGCGCGCATAGCGCAAACGCAGTCCTCCGAGTCGGTATCATCCTCCATTTCCCCCTCCAATACATCACAAACTTCTGATGATACAGCACCTTCTGCCTCTTCTCCTCAATTGCAAGTTGTTAGCAATCACAAAATGATCACGAGAGCTCAACATGGCATCCATAAACCTCGTCGAATGCTAAATCTATCCACCTTAACCAAACCTACCATATCTCCGCTTCCAAAAACACCTTCTCTTGCATTAACTGATCCAAACTGGCTACAAGCCATGACTGATGAATTTGAGGCTCTTATTGCAAATAAGACGTGGGTACTTGTACCCCGTCCAAAATGTGCTAATATTATACGTAGTTGCTGGATTTTCAGGCACAAAACAAAGTCAGATGGCTCCTTTGAGCGATATAAAGCAAGATTGGTTGGGAATGGTTCCGGACAGTTGGCAGGAGTTGATTGTGGTGAAACATTTAGCCCTGTGGTTAAACCAGCCACTATTCGTGCTGTCCTCAGCATAGCACTGTCTAAAAATTGGAAAATTCGGCAATTAGACATCAAAAATGCCTTTCTCCATGGGGATCTTACTGAAACAGTTTACATGCATCAGCCACTGGGGTTCCGGGATTCCAGGTATCCTGATCATGTCTGTCTGCTACAGAAATCATTATACGGTCTCAAGCAGGCACCTCGGGCCTGGTATCAGCGGTTTGCTAACTTTGTCATTCAAATCGGTTTCTCCAACAGCATATCTGACAGCTCCTTATTTATCTACAGACAAGGCTCTAACACGGCATACATCCTTCTGTATGTTGATGATATAGTGCTAATCACCTCATCTGACACACTTCAGGCTTCAGTAATGTCAAAATTGAGCTCCGAATTTGCAATGAAAGATTTGGGTCCTCTACACTATTTTTTGGGCATATCAGTAACTCACTCTCCTGGCTCTCTATTTCTCTCTCAGCGGAAGTATGCTTCTCAAATAATTGCAAAAGCCGGACTCAGCTCGTGCAATTCGGCTACCACTCCAGTTGACACCAAACAAAAGCTCAGTATCAATTCCGGTTCTGATTATCATGACCCCACTGAATTCAGACGATTGGCTAGTGCTCTTCAATATCTCACTCTCACCCGACCCGATATTTCATATGCAGTTCAACAGATATGCTTGTTCATGCACAACCCAAAAACTACACACATGACTGCTCTTAAACGCATTCTCAGGTATGTTCAGGGTACTCTTGACTTTGGCCTCACACTTCTGGCATCTTCTCCCAGTCAATTGATCTCCTACACGGATGCCGATTGGGCAGGCTGTCCTGACACTCGCCGATCAACATCAGGCTACTGTGTATTCCTCGGGGACAATTTAATCTCTTGGTCCGCCAAACGACAGCCAACACTGTCCCGATCCAGCGCAGAAGCCGAATATCGCGGCGTTGCCAACGTCGTGTCTGAGACATGCTAGATACGCAACCTGCTTTTAGAACTTGGCTGTCCGATTCAGAAATCTTCAATAGTGTATTGTGATAATATCAGCGCAGTGTACCTCACGCGCAATCCGGTTCAGCATCACCGCACTAAGCATGTGGAAATGGACATTCACTTTGTTCGAGAACGCGTTGCAAAAGGAGAAGTCCGTGTCCTTCACGTGTCATCTCGCTATCAAATCGCTGACATCTTCACCAAAGGTCTTCCGTCAACACTATTTGAAGATTTTCGCAATAGTCTCAATGTTCGCCCTCCGAACCTTTCGACTACGGGGGTGTATTAGACTATGTATTATTTATCTGTATCAATTCTGTTATTTATCTCTAGCCTAGAATATAGGCTCAGTTGTTGACTATAGTTGTTCACTACAGAGTGAACTGTATTCTGTATAAATACGACACTTCATATCAATAACAACTTACTGAGAATTACAGTATTACAGACAAAAATATACCATATGCTGGAGGATTGGCTATTATTGCATCTGCCTTAAAAGGAATACCAGAATCTACATCAGGATCCTTGCAAGCTGGAAGCAGGGAATGAATAACATCCTTTATTTGATTGCGTTGAATGGGTATCTCTGAAGGGCCTGATGGCAAAAAGCCTTTATTTTTAACCATGTCTGGCAAGAAGAGAAGCAAACAATCAATGGACAAATTCATGACATATGTTAACCACAATTTTCTAGTCAATCAGAATCCAAAATCATATGATATAACATTAAGAAGACTGACGGATTGTCATATATTGAAGCAATTAGTACAAACAAGTTATCCACATAAGTTGGATGTAGAATATTCTTTCTTAAAAAATCATATATGTCTAATGCAGCAAATTCTTGAACCAATATAAAAATCATAACATGCATAATCCTTGTCATTAATACGGGGTTATTCTTTTTATACATGAATCAGTTCATAATCAGACACGTTACAAGTATCACAGCAATTATACAGGCATACCAATATTATAATGAATTTGTTACAAATGTGCACCAATTTAAATAAATGAAATGATCAAAGATGGCTGCAGCAGTTTTAAATAATTGTCTATCACAATAAGAAATGCGAAACCACTTCAGAAAAATGTAAATGAAAGAGGACTAGAATAATTATAAATAAATGGTCATACAAGTGTACAGAGGTACATACAGCCAGCAAGAACTTTTGGGTCTCCACCTAAAGGAAAAAACTCCAACCCAGCAGTCAAGACAAACTCTTTGAAATTTGAATGTGTAGCTAGTCTAACACGATGACCATAATCCTGCACACAAATATTCTCATGAACACACTGAAATCTTGAAACAGTAGGTCCCAAAAGGATACAAAAACAATTATTTAAATTTTTTTCTGCACTCCCCTTTGATAAACTCAAGTTTTAATAATCAAAATTTTGTGAATGAGATGAGCCAGTGCAACTAAATGTTAATGTCATAAATGGAATAACTATTGATAAAAAAGAATGGAAAGTGTACCAAAACATAATGGACAGTGATCCAAAGCGATGTTACATAAGGAAAATTATGCTGTTAACACTTTACTTAGAAGTTCCATCCTATTAAATAGTGTAAGCAAACATACTGCAATAGTGACAAATGGTTGAAGGTAGTAAAAGTCACCTGCAGCCGTTTTCCAATTGCTATAAATGGTTGCACATCGCCACGTGTGCCAACAATAAGCATTACTATTTGAAGTGGGGGTATACATTGAGGGTCTTTTGCATCAACAGGCTCCTCATCAGTAGCTGCATTATATCGTTCAGATCTAACGCTAAGAGCTTCATCTGCAACGTCACCTGGAATTTCAAATTCTACCGTTCCATCATCTTTAACAGTGGCTATTCTGTTCAACAATTTAAGCTGCAAAAATTTTGATAAAATTGAATAAAAAAGAAAAATGCATCATGAAGAATTTGCTATTACAATTATTCGTTTTCAAAAAATAAAATTCTTAGCACATAAAGACGCAGCATTTAGTTTGCAGCACATATTATGAAATATGGATGCCTGTCTATGCTGATGGTGAAAATGAAACAATATGCACCTAAGACAACAACAAAAATAGAAAAAACAATGATAGCAAGGGGGGAAATAAATACATATTTGAAGTACTGACATGATTCCGATGAGGCTGTGCAGTATTGCATGCTTATTCAACAGGTATGCATGCTTCAATGTGTTAAATATGTTCTAAATTGTGTCTGTTTGAAAAACATAAACAAGTATATCTCCTAAATTGTATACATGCTGCGCAAAAATTAGACTTAACTGTATCATTTTCATAATTGTCTTTTACGCATAATTAACTAAGTTGAGAATAGAAACCAATAATCACATTTACTAGAAGTATCAAATAATAAACTAAGCTATGTGCAGCAGTCAATTACATGACATTATGATTAAATAAAGATTTCATATTTCGTAGACTTTTAGATCATTATCCTTTATTCCTCGCTTCCTTTGCCTTTCCTTCTTTTATTTCAGGTTTAACATACTTTACCAGTAACAGTTACATTTTAATATATCAAAAACTAAACCTAGGCTCTGCACAGAAGAAAGTGAAGTGATATATTTTTCCCAAAAAATAAAAATAAAGATTTCATATTTTATATTTTATATTTTTTTATTCTATATCTTTATCTTCCTTTGTTTTTCTTCTTCCTTCCTTACCTGTTTACCAGGTGCTTTCTATTGTTACTTAGGCTTTAACATACTTTATTTGTTCTTTACTTCATTAAAATGGAATAAATTTCAAGCATCTAATGACCAGGCTATCTACAAATTAATTCTGAACTGTAGAATCTACTTGTTCATCCCATGTTAAGATCAATACATTCACCTTCTCATCATAAATTTCAAGAAACATCGTGTTCTTGTTTTATTTTGAGCTAAACCTAAATTTTCTTGAATGCACATTCCTAATCTTATCCATAGTGCTCAGTCATCCTCATCTCTACTACGCTTGTTTTATCAATACTCATCAACAATCACTTCTACAAAGCATTGCCGGCCAATAGATGTTTTATAAAATCTCCCTTTCAGTTTTATAGGCATATTTCTATCACATAAAACTCTTGTTGCACAACCATCCTGCTTTAGTTCTATGATTAACATATCATATCTCTTGTACTATAATAAAAAATAGGTCCTAAGCAGCAGAACTAGTTACATGACGGTACCTGTAGCCCCCCAACAGATACTTGAGCACCTGAGTTAGGTTATTATTTTCAAACTTACAATGCAAATACTCGATATTTTTAATACTCAACTTCAAACCTTTCTCTTCCAAGGTTCTTTGTCATAGTTCCAGCTTCCAATTTAGTCCTCAATCTTATGTGATTTCTAAATAGGACGCACCAAGATACCTCATCTTGTATATGTTTGGTCAGCTCACTCATTACTAATGTAAAAAGATAAAGATTCAAAGCAGATCTTTGATCTAATTCTGATCCAACAATTTTGTTAGACTTCCCTTGATTCCCCCTGGGGGTTCTCAGGGTCTTGTATACTCCATCGTAAAATGTTCTTCATTGCATTAATATTATCTGAAAGAATCTTCCAACACCAAGCAAAGAACCTCCCTTAGTTTTCTATCTTAAGCTTTCTCAAGGTCAACAAAAACCACATCTATGTCCTTTTATTTGTACATTTACATCATTCCTATAATAAATATAGCTTCCATAGTTGACTTTTTGGGCATAAAGCCAAACTGATTTTCTGTCACCTTAGAGTTAGACCCTCTTAACCTCTATTCAGTCACCCTCTACCTCCATAAGTATTACAATTTTGTAAATCACCATTATTTTTTAAAGCACTATTAGCCCCTGACGTATCCAAAATGTTGGTCTTTGCTCCCTGACCTATTATTTCGTAACATTTTCTCTCTGATATATCCAAAATGTTGGTCTTTGCTCCCTGGCCTATTATTTGGTTATTTGGTGACTTTTTGACCCCTGATGTATCAAAATTGGTGAAATCTCAACCAATGTGGATGATAAGTTAAAAATTCTGTCAAAACCTTAACCTACCTAACAGAAACATGATCCATAAAAATTCAAAGGAACTATTAAAAATTTAACAAAACTGTTAACTTACCATCCATGTTGCTTGAGATTTCACCACTTTTGAAATGTCAATGAGCAAATGTTACCAAATAATAGGTCAGGGGCAAAGAGCAACATTTTGGATAGGTCATGAGCAAATGTTACCAAATAATAGGTCGGGGGCAAAGACCAACATTTTGGATAGATTAGGGGTGCAATAGTGCTTTAAGCCTTTTTTAAAGCATGGAGAATTCAAAGATTGTGTAGAACAGAAAGGAAAGGAAAGTAAATGAAAGAGAACCTCGAAAAGGCTCTTCAAGGCACAGATGTCAAAGGCTAGCGCCTCAGAACGCCAAAGGGGGCCGCTGTTATTGCCTTTCATTGTTATAAGAGGCAAGCCTTTAATGGAGGTAAATGGGAGTAATGGAATCTAAAATACCAAATTAACCTTGTTTGGGAGTTTTTTTTAGAGTAAATGAAGGTTAATGAAAGTTAAACTTATACTTCCTTTAACCTCAAAACTCTAACCTCCAAATTGGGGGTTAATGGAAGCAACTGAAAGTTCATTAAAAAAATTTGTCTCTCCAGAATAAACTTTAACTTTCCTTCCCCTTCATATTTAAACTCCGAAGGAAGTTAAACTTTTAACTCTCATTTACATTCTATAAACTCCCAAACAAAGGTTAATTTTGAACTTTCATTTCCATCACTTCCCTTTCCTTTCCATTACCTCCTTCAACTCTCACCTCCATTAACCTCCAAACTCTCAAACAAAAGCAGGATTCCTGTAGGGTTTCATACATTTCATTTAAATGGTGTATTGAGGAGGAAGAAGAAGCCGACTATGTAGATGAGTATAGTACAGATGAAAACGATGAAAACCTTGAAGAATGATTTGCTGATGTTGGATATGACAATAGTGGTCGTGATACTATGGATACTCCTGACGAAAAGAGTTAACTTAGGATTTGGTTGAACTCTAAAATTTATTATTATGAGTATGGACGAGTTAGAGCATTTAATTGGGATTTATTTCATGCTAGAATTTACGATTATGGATATGGTTTAGCATATATTTCATGTTAGAATTTTTCACTTCTTAAAGATTAAATGTTGTCATTTATGGTTTTATATATTGTCATTCTTTAGTTCATCTTGTGTCGCTTAGGCACGTACCTACGCCTTGCGGCTTGTGCCTAGGCTCGAGGACCCTTTGCGCCTTTAATAACTATGCTCTAAGGACTTTCCTATAGTATGCAAAAATAGAACTAGAGCTTGCGTCTTGAAATGAGAAGCAGCAAAGCAACAATACAAATCAACAAAAATTTGTCACCTCATGTTATTTTGTATGTATTTTAGAGAGTATTAAGAGGAATAATTCTTAGACAGATGCTTAAATTCTCTTTGCAATCACCAGAAAAATGTTTCTTAAATTAATTTGTATCGGCATTTAAATATCATGCTTCTGTAGGATGTTCATAAATCTATCTTTTAAATAGTGAGATTTCCCACAAAAACTTAAGGGATAAGGTACAAATATGCCCCTAATGTTTTTGGGGAAGATCAAATTTACCCTTTAAGTATGAAATAGCAAAATTTTAGGTCTAAGGTTCTCATAAAGTGCAATTTTAGGCTCTTGTTAGATGGAAAACTTAACGGTGTTAAACATGTAATTCATATTCAGAATGGTTCACGGAAGTGCACTTCATCCTTATGCTCTCCTCTCCTTCTCCTTCCTGTATTCAATCATGACTCCTCTCTCCATCTTCTTCTTCTCTGCAATCGCAATTCTTCTCTTTTTCTCCTTCATTGCGATTATGCATCCTGTCTTGCGATTTCTTTCTTGAAATTATTTTCGGTTCCAACTCCTATTTTTTCCCTTCGTTCGCTTCTATCCTTTCATCGTGATGTCTCCCAACTTAAAATTTCAAGGTAAAAACGACTTTTAATTTGTAGAATGGTTCATGTTTAGCAGTTCAGGAATCTAAAACAATGTTGGATCTAAACGGTTCAAGAATCAATTCTTCATGTACTCTCTTTGTCTCCGGTTGACTCTCTGGTTCTAGACCTGATGCGATTCTTATTATCTTTAGAAACTAGTTTTAATTTGAAATGAAAGCCTTTCTCAAGCAGGATGGAAGTAATTCAGCTCGCCCTAAGCAAACACCTATTAATAAATAAAAACAGAGCAGTAGCTAACACCATTAAAAAGCAAAAACAAACAAGAACCAATATCAACAACAAAAACTGAAAACAGAGCAGTAGCCAACAACACCCATTAAAAAAACATGAACCTTGACACAATGGAATCAAATTGTTGAAGTGATAGCAGCAAAGGGTGGCAGTGGAATGGATTTTGGTACTCTATGATCGATATAGGATTTTGGTAGTGGAATAGAGGCGAAGAGAATCACAATGTTCAGAAATTAAAGGACAAATAGAAGAAAACGAAGAAATCCGGAGACGAAGGGAAGATGGGAGAATAAGAAAGACGAGTTGAGGGTGAAGGAAAGAACTCAACGATGGAGATGAAGGAAATCACGCTGAAGACGAAGACAGGAGTTAACGTGGAATTCTACTGTTAAAATGTTTCTGTCAAATAAGCCTAAAATTGCACTTTTGAAAAACCTTAGACCTAAAATTTTGCTATTTCAAACTTAAAGGATAAATTGATCTTCCCTAAAAACTTCTGGGGCATATTTGCACCTTAACCCAAAACTTAATATCTACTATCTAGAAATATTTCATACCAAATCAAAAAGGCTTCATGTCATGCCATTACTAATTTATGCCAATGTAGAGATCACTCGTTATGACCTCAAAACATAAGTATAAGAAACGGATTTCTAACAATGCAACTATAAAACAAAAATTGGTAGTTTTGAGATATGAAACTATTCTTACAGCCCTAATTATGAGCTTAAGTTTAAAGATGAGCAATATTTTGCACATCATTCCACCAATAATTTTGGAAGCACAGGTATGGAATCGTGAATGTCAGCCAAAATTGCATCTTCATCCAACAATTGGTGAAGTTTGAGCTTGTGTACAAAATCTCAATGTCATAATAGCAATAGAACAGCATGCACAATACAGAAATTGATGGCTTTCCAAATAATATTATCTGAAAAAGAAAATAAAACATTATGGTTGAAGATGCATACTTTCTTCTGGACAGGAATCTTGTCATCAAGAATTTGTGCTGCCTCTCCCGCAAGTAAATTCTGATGTCTTGGCCTCTCAGTTTTAGACCTTTCCAGCTTAAGCTCACCAGAAGCAGGTTCTAATTTGTTACCACCAGGCATTTCAGCCTGAAAACTGATCAGTTTGGGTGCGCTCCTGCCAGCAACTGCTACACAAAGATGAAAGACAAATGGCATTACAACTTTTAGCCTACACAAGCAGTGATTGAAGTAACCATTATATCTCCAAGTGGAACTACATTATGTTGCATGCCTAGTAACATAGTTCTTACCATGATACCAAGACTCAAGAAAGTCACTCATGAACTCTATTGTCTATTCTAACAATGTCAAAGCACCTAAATACAGGATAGGGCAAAAAACAAGGAAATATCACTTGCCCAGCCCAAATTTTGACGAGGATGTTTCCAGTATCTACTGTCACATTTTACAAAAGTGGGAAGATGAGTAATAACTTGTATGTAAATATACATTAGCTCTTAATGAGCCTATAAACCTAATATACTTCTCCCATTACCTTGAAGAAATGTTGACATATATTTTTCCATCCACAGTGAGACTTGTTATGTCTCTCACTCACTGTTATCCTAATCTTACGATTTGACTCAATTAAGCTCTATTTCAAGCCGAATCTACAGGGTGAATCTAAATTATAACAGAATCTTGCAATTCGCGATTCGAATTGTACAATTCGATTCGATTCAACTCTATTTCAAATCAATACACAAGTCCCATCTCATCCCATTCAGAAAACGTCTTTGGCACTTTGCTTTGTCGTGGTGCAACAACAGAAGATCAGAAGCAAATTATCTTCGTCACCATTCATCAAAAACTTCAACACTAAGTACTAAACTCACTCTCCTCTAGTCTGAGTGGTTATTTATCAAGTTGTCAACTCAAACTAATTCCACTTCATCATTATCAAGTTGACAACAAGGCAAGAAATAGAGTCACAAACTCAAACTCTGCATCTCCACTAAGTTATTAAACAGAGTCCTATTTGTGAATTATTTGTGAATTAGTTTTATTAGGATCGCATTTGCATTAGATTTAAATTTTAAGTACTTGGTTGATATGATTTATATTTTACATTAAAATTGCATTTCTAGACTAATATTTGATGATATTTTAAGCTCAACACTGTAAATATTTTATTTTTACATTAGACTCGTGATTCAATTCACAATTCACAAAATGAGGATTTCGATTCACGAGCCGAATCTCGATTTGACAACTATGCTGTCACTCAACAGTCTTTTGTCCAAAGAATTAGTTAAACTGAAAAAAGTGAAACGCAGAGTAATCCTTATATATACCTTATAAACCATCGTCCATACACTATAAAATAGTAGAGGTTCACTTAGTGTCATATTCTGAAAATTCATAGAGTATCCTTCAAATATGGTCTGAAAATCTTATATCTGCAAGGATCATTTCTTTCGAGAAACTTCTATAGGCTAATTCATAGAGTCTATCCTCCAAAAATATAGAAAATATGGAAATGTGTCTTGACTTTCTGCATATCCATGAGCTGCTCTATGAGTGGAACTTCTCAAAGAGGATTGACAAAAGAGTGAACTAAAAAAAAAATACCCCGGATAATTCAGCATTCTATTTTTCGGATCAAATGTAACTAACTCGATCCCAAATAATACACCATACCAGGAAAACAAATTAACTCGAAATATGCACATCAAGAAAGTTGAACAGAGCAAGTAATTGACCAATAAAACCGTCTGATACACATATATTAACGCATTTAAAAATAAGAAAATTAATAGACAATTCAAACTAATAATACAACAAACTACATATATTTCGCACAAGAAAAGCTCAAACGAAAATTGCGTCATCGACAGCAAAGTCATCCTCAACTAAATTTCATTCCAGAGAGAAAAATTGAAGAAACCTGAAGAATTGGAGCCTCCATTATTTACTGAACTACCAGTGACTTCTTTAGTCTCCAATTCTTTGCCATCACTACTAGTACCAGCGCTATCGATCATAACCGAAACTTTAGAAGAAGTAGCAGCAGAATAAGAAGAGCTCCGGCGATTCTGCGGTAACTCCGCCATCGCCGCCTCTGATGCCAGCTAAGCTCTGTGAGTTGCTTCTTCTGATCCGGATCTGCAGAACTTCCCACATAAAATATAGAAAGAGGTTGGTCCGTTCGCGTGAAGAATATGAAAGTGGCTTATTTGGAAGATACTCTTTTCAGTTGCTTTTTCTTTGAAGCTGGTGGAAGGAGAGGTCGAGAGAGAGAAGGCACGTTGGATGAAGTGGGCGACGGACCTGTAAACGATACTGCTAGATTCGCGTACAGGGATGGACACGTATACAATTGTCCGGCCGAGGGTACTTTGGTCTTTTACACTGTCCATTCGGTTTTTGCGGTCATAGTCAATTACTGGTCCGGTAGTGCTGTTTCTAGTGTTACAACTCTGATAAGATCGGACGACATGTCGTTTATGTGGGCACACAAGAATATCATTTTTCAAAAGGGTATGTCGTTCGTACAAACGTCAGTATTTGTAGTTGTACTACCGATATCTCTTAAATTTGTCATTTTTCTTGGGATATTATCATATTATTAGTTATAAACTTTATTATTATCGGTCATCAAAAATAATACTCAAAAGTTACGTATCACCCAAACATTTTATTACTTCAAATTTTAATAGATTTCACTTCTCATAAAATATTTTATATTTACTCAATTAACATATAATTAATAATTTTTATCTAATAATATAATTAATTCAATACTAATTACTAATACAAAAAAAATGATAGGAATTGGGACGAGACAGAACTTGGACAGAATGAGCACCCGAGGTCCAAGAACTGACAAACCCGCAATCAGGTCCGTCCCTGAGCATGGACAGGAGGGGCGCCTGCCCAGGGTCCAATGATGAGGGAATATCCAAATATAGTAGTAAGCTTTTAATTTTACTTAGATTAAAAAAGAATACATAATAATGGGTAGGTTACATATTACTCATTATTAGACTAACTATTTACAACTATCAGATATTCTAAAAAGAATTTCTTAAAATGTTAAGTACATAAAAACTAAAATTGGTTTTAGCAATGTCAGCATTTGAATTTCTTGAATTTGTCAAAACAACATATTGTTATCTTAAATATGTTAGTGACTGTTGTGTTTGCTAAAAAGAAGTTTTTTGAAGTTAAAATTATTAAAAAGTTATTTGAGATTATTAATGTCACAGAAAAATTTAAATGGTCTAGCCTTTTTATGTATTAAGAGACAATATTGATATAGACAATATTATTAGTGATTTTGCATCTAAAAATACTTGTAGACATTATTTTATATGAGAAACTGGATAATAAAAGTGATATAAAATGTTTTTTCCATATCAAATATTTTTTTAGTAGATCATTTGTTAAGTGTAATAGAAAAATTATCATTTTGAAGAAATTTTTCTTTGCACAATTAACTTTCATAATTTATTTTTTACTTGTACTTTATTTATTAGGGCTCTTATTTGGTTATTCGCCTTAGGCCCCTAAAATCTCAGGATCGGCCATGCCCGCAATATATTAATAAAAGAAAAAAATAAGTGTTTGAACAATAGAAGAGGAAGGAGAACAAACAAAAAGAAGGGGGATGAGAAAAATTAAAGAAAGTCAGGAAAAACGCAAATGAGAAATACTACAAATGTCATCATTGATAAACCTGTGGCAAAAAGCAGGAGTTGAAGGCCACCAATTGATCACTGAGGAAGAGACTCCAAACTTTGCCAGTGCATCAGCAACTCTATTTCCTTCCCTAAAGATGTGTGAAAAAAGAATGTTTATCCTAGAGCAAATGCTGAGACAATGCAACCGCTCTTGACGAATACTTCAAGGAACATCCATGGAACGATGTCTAAACAGATTAACAATGTACATTGAGTCTGACTCACCCCATGATGCCAATTTTTCTCCCAAGCAAGTTCAATTGCGAAAATAGCGGCTCTCAATTCAGCCAAATAAGCAAAAGAATGAGGGGTAGAAAAAGCAAAACAGCCTTTGGAAAATCCTCGATAGTTGCAAAAAATACCTCACGCTCCTGCCTCTCCTGGAGTGCCAAAAGCAGAGCCGTCCACATTGACTTTAACCCAGCCCGGAGGAGGTTTAATATAATTAATTTAATATACATTATTATTTTAATAAAATTAAATAATTAATTAATTATTATGAAATAAATTTAAACTATTGTGTAACTAATTATTTATTAAATGAAAAAACACTCTTGGAATAAATCTTATTAATTGATTAAAATACGGGTTACATAGAATAAAATAACATAATTTTTACGAGAATCATACATTAAGGTCGTGACTCTGAAAGGTTGTCATATATGTTCAACTAGATCGAGTTTTAGATTCATATGAGTTACTTTACTGCGGAGCTGTAAATCCCATGCGAGGTAAGCCGCAAAATCAGGAGCGGGTCCCTGTCGAAGGTCTTCAATACCGACTGGTTCATATACTTCTACAGGATAAGTTCTGGAGTAGAGGTGTCGCTCATCTTCGACAATCATGTTATGCAGTATAATAAATGCTTCTATAATATCATGCATTTTACTTTGGTCCCAAAGCCTAGCTGGTCCACGAATAATTACAAAGCGAGCTTGTAGTACCCTAAATGCTCGTTCTACATCCTTCCTTGCACTCTCGTGCTTCTGTTTGAAAGTGACTTTCTTAGGTTCAATCGTGTGTGGAAAGCTTTTCACAAATGCAGCCCAGTCAGGATATATATCATCTGTTAGGTAGTATCCCATCTTATACACTTTATTGTTGATAGTGTATTTCTCTTCTAGAGCTACTCCTTGTAATTTGTCTCGAAATAAATGTGATTTGTTCAACATATTGAGGTCATTATTCGACCCCGCAACACCAAAAAATGCATGTCAAATCCATAGATCTTGTGAAGCGAATGCTTCAAGCATGATTGTAGGAACCCCATGATCGCCTCTAGTGTATTATCCTTTCCACCCAATAGGATAATTTTTCCAAGCCCAATGCATGCAATCAAGACTTCTGAGCATCCCAGGGAACCCATAGGTTTCCTCGTGCATTTTAAATAAGTGATGGACATCAGCAGCATTAGGCTTTCGCATATAGACTGCTCCAAACACCTCGATAATAGCACGACAAAAAAATTCAAGACATTCAAATGTTGTACACTCAGCAATTCTAATGTACTCATCTTCACGATCAGCGGCTTCTCCATATGTAAGCATGTGAAGCGCCGATGTGCATTTTTGAAGTGGAGTAAATCCTTTCTTCTTTATTGTATCGACCCTCTGTTGGAAATATAATGTGTGATTCCCTAAGGCCTCCACAATACGTAGGAACAACGGTTTACTCATGCAAAACCTTCTTCAAAAAAAGTTGTCATTGTATATTGGTTCGTCAGCAAAATCATCTTCATATAAACATTTTGCACCTTCTTCACGATTTTAATCCACATATTTTCTACGTCGAGGTGGTGTAGATGGTTGTTCTATTTGTTGCAAGAACTCACGTTCCATTTGCTCATCTGTTCCGTCCCACATATTTCTAATAACATCTACTCTCGTTTGGTAAAAGCTGTCACGGTTTGAACTTGATATTTTTTTTTTGTAAAATATTGGGATGCAAATGTGAAGGAATGAAATATATATAGAAAAAATTGATTTTTGATTTGGTTGATGCAAATGTGAAGTATCTGAAATATATATATAGAAAAAGTTGGTTGTTGAATTTATTATGTTTGTTTGAATTTATTGGGTTTGGTTGAATATTTTTGGTTGAATTGTCATTTAATGCATTGGCGGAAGAAAAACATAATACTTAATTATCAAAACAGAAACTTACATATACTATAAATAAACAACTAAAGTACAAACATAATACTAAATTACAAACATAATACTAAATTGTAAACATAATAAATTAACAAATAAATTACAAATAGAATAGCAATTACGTAAAGCAATCATACTTAGATAAAATATATGCGCACATTTTCTCGTGTTGTGCCTTCATTGTTGGATCCATATGGGACGTATCTTTCTCGAAAAAATTGAAATCTTTGGCCCTAATCTCTTTGGGCTGATTACGAAGAAATGTTACCCCTTAATCAAATAATAGTTGGTTTGTTCTAATTTTTTCCTTTTGTAATTCCATAAAAAATTCTTTTTCTACCAAATTAGAAGATGCACCCGCCTTTTGTTTTCCTTTAGTAGCTTGTTTAGCGGTCTTCTGTCCTATTGGATGTTGAGGAAATGATTGTACATCATTCATTGATTCGTTTGTTGAACTGTATTCTCTAGTTGATGAAAGCTTCATCCTTTTTGAAGAATTGCCATCGTTGTATTTTTCTTTAAAAACGAGTCATTTGGGTTCGTCTTTCATTATCTGCCAACAATGAAGAAATGGAAATTTGGAGCCATGCCTCTGAGCATACAATTCTTCGGCCTTCTCAATAATTTATGAATCCGAATACCCACTCGGTTTCAACTGGACAATGTCGGAATAACACTCGATAAAATCACTAATTGTTTTACTCATTTTGTAAAATTTCGTTGAAGCCGTATTCTCCTTTATTAAAGAAGGACCTTCAGGCTTGTATATGTTGTAGTGATTGGTGATTCTCTTCCAAAAATCCCCCATCCGTTGATCCGTACCCACAATTGATTCATTTGCGATTGTCAACCAACTAGTACATAAAAATTTCTCATGTGTATTATTCAACTTAAACCTCGTTGTTGACCCGCCAGCGGCTTGTGCTTGATGTTCCGTTACTTCAATGCACTCATCAATCGAACACGTCTTTGGAGATTCGACACTAATTGGAACTTGATTGGAATGGTCCCGTCTTGTATAATCTTGACCCGTATACGGATCATTGTCAAAAGGCCCACAGAGGAAATACATCGGCCTCCCTTGATAATTTCCCAGTATATTCATATACGTGTGAGGGAATTTGAGACTGAATAAGTTTTGGGGGGTTCGTGAGATAATGCACGTACGGATCATAAAATGGTCATGGAGTTGGTCTAATAGGCGACCTTTTGGTTGGCGTATTTGGGTTCGGTGATTGAGAATTTTGCGATTTGGGATTTTGGATGTTTGGAACCTGAGAATAATACTGGCTAAAATAATCTTGATTGTTCTCCATTGAAAACTAAGATAAAAGGATGAAATATTAGGGAGAATAGAAAATTTTTTGTAAAGATAAATGAAGAATTATGTGGCTTTTATAGAGCAATTTGGTAAATTTAAAAGTTCAGCTGTTGATTGCAAAATTCAAAAAAATAATGGAGTTTTTTTGATAAATTTTATGTATCAAAACGGTAATATTACCGTTTGAAACAATTAAAATATAAAAATGACTTTTTCTACTATGCACTGCACCAACGGATATAAAAAAATAGTTCTTTTTTTTTATAAAAGAAAATAAATAGTAGGTGAGTTGGGAAAAGATAAAAAGTGACTATTGACTACAAGTAAAGCTGACAATCACACATAAAGAGACCATTCTCTTTGATATCAAATTTAGTTACTCACTACAATTGATAACATGTTAAATAGTGGTTAGTTACCATCAATTGGGAGAAAGTTACAACTAAAAGCTCCCCATTAGTGTAACATCTCAATTTGGTGCATTTCATTTCATATAGGCATATGCATTACATGACCTTATTAGGGTACATTAGAAAATAATATTTGCATTTTTACATGTCATTAAATACATAATAATTAATGTAGATACTAATATTAGGATAAGTGAAAGTATATGAAATAGATGTTTAAGTGTGTCTTAAAAGTATAGGGACTAAATTGAATAATCTTAAAAGTATAAGGACTAAAGTGTAATTTGCTAAATTTATAATTTAAATAATAAATATAATTTCAGATCTAATAATAATAATAATAATAATAATAATAATGATAATAAGATAGTGGGGAGTGTAAAAAAGACAATTACATAGGGATAGATATGGGATTTTACTCAAACACATAAGATAACCTTGTGGAAGGTTTATTTAATCCATTCTAATCTGGAATTCTCCAGAAAATTGAGAGAGAGAAACACTTTTAAGAGAGAGAAAGTGAAGAAAAGAGAAGAAGATGAAGATGAAGTGGTAGAAGAAGAGAAAGGTACTCAAAACTTTGAAGATATTTCGGAGGAAGGTACAAGTCGCCGTTAAGGAAGCTAGCGGCTTAGTTGTGAGTATAAACATGATATGAATATTTTGGCTTTTGAAGTTGTGATTGAAATGTTGATATTAATTGATATTTTATGATATTGTGAATTGTCTTGCTATGTTTGATGTGAATTGATACTTGATTTAATTACTTGTGATGGAATGACTTAAATGCAAAGTATGTGCACATGTTGCATAAAACGTAAATGGCGTTGTGGCGTACCAGTCTAGACACTTATGACTACTTGATTATATGGACTACTTGGACCTATATGGTCAGATATATGGACTACTTGGACCTATATGGTCATTTACATGGACTACTTGATTACATGGGCCGAAAGGTCGAATTATGAAATTACAAGGCTGTACAGCAATACATGTGTTACCGTTTACCTGCTACTTGATCCCGGGAAATGTCTAGCTGGTGGTGTCACAACAAAATTAATAAAAAGGCTTATCATTTGCATATGCATGAATTTGTACCTGTGTATGTGTATGTGATTTATAATTCATTGATTGTTTATATTCACTGAGTGGCGACTCATATAAATCGCTAAATTTTTCAGTTGGTTGATGAAGTAGACGAATAAGAGTTTCTAGAAGGTTCAGATATTGTAGATAGCATGGATGAAAGGTCGGTCTGCTGGATTCCATCTCATTCTCTCTCCTCTCCTCACAAGCATGTAGTATAAGTAAACTTTTGGACTATACAAGTTTGTAGACTGTATGTATAAAGATATATATATATATATATATGTGTGTGTGTGTGTGTGTGTGTATATTAACGTGTATATGTTTGATATACCTACGAGTATAGGTTGTTAATATATGCTTTTATCTAACGAATAGTTTTAGTAAAAAAAAAATTATTATACGTCTAGGGTGTTACATTTATTGGTATCAGAGCAGGAATATGACCTTAGGGACATACATAAGCATATATTGCATGACATACATATCATTTGTTTATAATATGATATTACAATCATATAGGGTTGAAGAAGTTGGTGACCAGAATAGAAATGAAAATGAAATGAGGAGAGAGGAACCAGTCAGACCACCTTCTATAGGTGCCCCAAATAATAATCCACAAGCATCACCTGCACATTCTCATGCATCAAATTTGCATCGTCAAGCTCCTCCTTTTGAGCAGAGACAGAATCAAATGGTTCAAAGGGAAAGGAGGTTCGATAAACTGAAAAAGCAAGGTGCTGAAGAATTTACTGGTACCACTGATCCTACACAAGCAGAAAGATGGTTGAAGAGGATAGAGAGGGTTTTCAACTTGATGAAGTGCACACCTGAAGAAAAATTTGACTATGCTGTGTTTTTACTTCAGGGAGATGCATATGATTGGTGGGAAACTATTCCTAACAGTACTGTTCAGCCTCCTGTTTTGACATGGGATGATTTTGTTCTTGAGTTTCGCAATAACTATATGCCAGAAGTGTACTTAGATGATAAAAGGAGAGAATTCTTGAATTTGAAGCAGGGAAAAATGAGTGTAGCTGAATATGAAGTGAAATTTAATCAGTTGTCAACTTATGTATCTTCTTTGGTGGCAACAGAAAAAGATAAATGCAGACAATTTGAAGAAGGGCTGAGGTATGAAATTCGAAGTAAAATTACAGCTTCTGATCTTGAAACCTATCAAAAACTAAAAGCTGCAGCTATTAGAGGTGAACGGTTGGAAAAAGAAAGAGTTGATTTCCATACAAAAAGGGGTTATAGTCATTCTAGTGCTGAGCAGAGTAACAAGTTTGTCAAACGTCAAGCTAATTCATCTCCTTCACAATCAAATGCTAGAGGTGGATATTCTGTGAATCGAGGAGGAAGAATGAGTGTTCCATCATATTCAAGACAGAGTCAAAGGCAGAGCTCAGGATTGAAATCAGCTTGTAATACATGTGGAAGATATCATGAGGGAGAATGTAGGAAATTGACTGGGGGATGTTTCTTTTGTGGTTCCTTAGATCATTTCTTCCGTGATTGTCCAAAAAGGGGAGTATCTGACAGACAAGGTTCAGAGGCTACAGTACAGAATACGAGGGGGAGTGGGGTTGTTATGCCAGCAGGTAGAGGTAGAGGCAGAGGAGCAACAATGAATACTACTGGAGGTATTGGTAGATCTGAAGCTCAGGGTTCACAAACCCAAGTTCGAGCATTTGCTTTGAATAGATAGGAAGCCATTGCTGCACCACAAGTTGTGACAGGTAAACTTTCGATTTGCAATCTAGAAGCTTATGCATTAATTGATTCTGGATCTTCTCATTCATTTATATCATCAGATTTGGCATTACATTTGCATATAGATTGTGAATCCTTGGGGTTTGATTTAAATGTGGGGACTCCATTAGGAGAGTTTGTGATAGTAAATCAGGTGTATCGGAATCGTTTGATTCAAATTGGCTCGGCAGAATTGAGTGCAGACTTGATATTGCTGAATATTAGAGAATTTGATGTGATACTGGGTATGGATTGGTTGTCAAAGCATCATGCAACTGTTAAGTGTTTCACTAAAGAGGTTATTTTTGAACCACCGGATCAACCCAAAGTTACCTTTCAAGGTGACCGCCAGCTTGTACCAACTTGTTTAATTTCTGCTATCAGTGCTTTCCATTTAATGAAAGGTGGATGCCAAGGATATTTGGCACATGTCATCGACACCAAAGCAACAGATGTAACACTTGAGAATATTCCTGTGGTAAATGAATTTCCAGATGTATTTCCTTCAGACTTGCCGGGTATACCTCCTAGTCGAGAAGCAGAGTTTACAATTGATTTGATTCCAGGAACTGCACCAATTTCTATCTCACCTTATAGAATGGCTCCAGTTGAATTAAAAGAGTTGAAAACACAATTACAAGAACTACTTGATAAGGGGTTTATCCGACCTAGTGTGTCCCCGTGGGGTGCTCCAGTTTTGTTTGTCAAGAAAAAGGATGGCACAATGCGATTATATATTGACTACAGACAGTTGAATCGGGTCACCGTGAAGAATAAATATCCTTTACCTCGAATAGATGAATTATTCGATCAATTGCAGGGAGCATATGTATTCTCAAAAATTGACTTGAGATCGGGGTATCATCAACTCAAAATTTCAGAACCAGATGTTCCAAAGACGGCTTTTCGAACTCGATATGGGCATTATGAATTTCTTGTGATGTCGTTTGGGTTGACAAATGCACCAGCAGCTTTTATGGCATTAATGAATAAGGTATTTCAAAAGTACCTTGACAAGTTTGTTATTGTTTTCATTGATGACATACTTGTGTATTCAAAGAGCAAAGAGGAGCACGAATACCATTTAAAAATTGTGTTGCAGATATTAAGGGAAAAGCAGTTGTATGCAAAGTTTAGCAAATGTGAGTTCTGGATGGATCATGTTTTATTTCTGGGACATGTGATTTCAGGTCAGGGCATACAGGTAGATCCTAAGAAGATTGAAGCAGTAGTTAATTGGGAAGCACCAAAGTCTGTAGCAGAAGTAAGAAGTTTTCTGGGGTTAGCTGGATACTATAGACGTTTTGTTGATGGGTTTTCTCTTATTGCTGCTCCATTGACTAAACTCTTAAGAAAGAACATTTCATTTCAGTGGACAGACGCTTGTCAGAAAAGTTTTGAGGAGTTAAAAAGACGATTGACTTATGCTCCAATTTTGACGATTCCTTCTGGCACGGGAGGATTTGTGGTATATAGTGATGCGTCTTATCAAGGTTTAGGGTGTGTTCTAATGCAGCATGGTAAGGTAATTGCATATGCATCGAGACAACTAAAACCATATGAATTATCTTATCCAGTGTATGATTTAGAACTTGCTGCTGTGGTGTTTGCTTTGAAGATTTGGCGACATTATTTGTATGGAGAAACATTTCAAATTTTTACTGATCACAAAAGTTTGAAATATTTGATGAGTCAAAAAGATTTAAATATGAGACAGCGAAGATGCTTGGAATTGTTAAAGGGTTATGATTGCACAATAGAGTATCATCCTGGAAAAGCGAATGTGGTAGCAGATGCCTTAAGCAGAAAACCTGGTAGTGTTTTGGCTCATGTTCAAGTATCTACATTTCCTTATTTGGTGCAATTGCGTGCTATGAATGTTGAGTTAGATTTGAATAGGAATGGAGTTCTATTGGCCAACTTTAAGGTGAGACCAGTGTTACATGATAGAATCAAGGAAGCTCAAATCCGGGATCCACGGTTCAAGGAAATAATGGAAAGTGTAGAACAGGGAAAAAGTAGTAATTTTGCAGTTGAAAATGGTACTTTGATGATAGAACAAAGAATTTGTGTGCCAAATGTTGATAATCTACGTAAGGAGATTCTAGAAGAGGCTCATACTGCTCCATACGCCATGCATCCTGGAATGACAAAGATGTACAATACTTTGCGGTCTCATTTTTGGTGGCCTAGAATGAAAAAAGATGTGGCAGAATATGTTTCTAAATGTCTAACATGTCAGCAGATCAAAATAGAACATCAGGCTCCAATTGGAAAACTACAGCCGTTATCTATACCAGTCTGGAAATGGGAAAGGGTAACTATGGATTTTGTTTATGGACTACCGAAGACTCCAAGCAAGAATGATGCTGTTTGGGTAATTGTGGATCGGTTAACAAAGTCAGCTCACTTTTTACCTATACGGTGGGGTTGTTCACTTGAAAATTTGGCTAAGAAGTACGTGAATGAGATTGTCAGATTACATGGGGTGCCAGTATCTATTGTATCAGATAGAGACCCGCGATTCACATCTCGATTTTGGACGAGTTTACAACATGCTTTGGGTACAAGATTAAATTTTAGCACTGCATTTCATCCTCAAACTGACGGGCAATCTGAAAGAACAATTCAGACATTAGAAGATATGCTTCGAGCTTGTGTTCTTGAGTTCAAAGGTGCGTGGGATGAATATATTGCTTTGATAGAATTTGCTTATAATAATCATTATCATAGCAGTATAGGTATGGCACCGTATGAGGCATTGTATGGAAGAAAATGCAGAAGTCCTATTTATTGGGACGAAGAAGGTATGCGTGTTTTAGAAGGTCCTGAGATTGTGCAAGATGCAATGGAGAAAGTGAAGGTAATCAAAAGCAAACTTAAAGCAGCCCAAGACAGACAGAAAAGTTATGCAGATCAACACAGAAGAGAGATGGAGTATGATGTAGGGGATAAAGTATTTCTTCGAGTTTCACCTTGGAAAGGCGTGATAAGATTTGGAAAGAAAGGAAAATTAAGTCCAAGGTACATTGGACCGTATGAAATTCTTGAAAAAGTTGGTCCTCTTGCTTACAGATTAGCATTACCTCCAGAGTTAGCTCAAATTCATGATGTTTTTCATGTAAGTATGCTTAGAAGATACTAATCAGATCCTACACATATAATAAATGATCAAGGAATTGAAGTTGCTGATAATCTCAGTTATGTAGAAGAGCTAGTGGCAGTCATTGGGTACAAAACAAAACAGTTACGAAATAAAGAGATTCCATTGGTTAAAATTCTTTGGAGAAGTCATTCCGTAGAAGAAGCTACATGGGAAACAGAGGAAAAGATGAGGAAAGAATATCCGTACTTGTTTCACGAATCAGGTAATGAATTTCGTGGACGAAATTCCTTAAAGAGGGGGAGAAATGTAACATCTCAATTTGGTGCATTTCATTTCATATAGGCATATGCATTACATGACCTTATTAGGGTACATTAGAAAATAATATTTGCATTTTTACATGTCATTAATGTCATTGAATACATGATAATTTATGTAGATACTAATATTAGGATAAGTGAAAGTATATGAAATAGATGTTTAAGTGTGTCTTAAAAGTATAGGGACTAAATTGAATAATCTTAAAAATATAAGGACTAAAGTGTAATTTGCTAAATTTATAATTTAAATAATAAATATAATTTCAGATCTAATAATAATAATAATAATAATAATAATGATAATAAGATAGTGGGGAGTGTAAAAAAGACAATTACATAGGGATAGATATGGGATTTTACTCAAACCCATAAGATAACCTTGTGGAAGGTTTATTTAATCCATTCTAATCTAGAATTCTCCAGAAAATTGAGAGAGAGAAACACTTTTAAGAGAGAGAAAGTGAAGAAAAGAGAAGAAGATGAAGATGAAGATGAAGTGGTAGAAGAAGAGAAAGGTACTCAAAACTTTGAAGATATTCCGGAGGAAGGTACAAGTCGCCGTTAAGGAAGCTAGCGGCTTAGTTGTGAGTATAAACATGATATGAATATTTTGGCTTTTGAAGTTGTGATTGAAATGTTGATATTAATTGATATTTTGTGATATTGTGAATTGTCTTGCTATGTTTGATGTGAATTGATACTTGATTTAATTACTTGTGATGGAATGACTTAAATGCAAAGTATGTGCACATGTTGCATAAAACGTAAATGGCGTTGTGGCGTACCAGTCTAGACACTTATGACTACTTGATTATATGGACTACTTGGACCTATATGGTCAGATATATGGACTACTTGGACCTATATGGTCATTTACATGGACTACTTGATTACATGGGCCGAAAGGTCGAATTATGAAATTACAAGGCTGTACAGCAATACATGTGTTACCGTTTACCTGCTACTTGATCCCGGGAAATGTCTAGCTGGTGGTGACACAACAAAATTAATAAAAAGGCTTATCATTTGCATATGCATGAATTTGTACCTGTGTATGTGTATGTGATTTATAATTCATTAATTGTTTATATTCACTGAGTGGCGACTCATCTAAATCGCTAAATTTTTCAGTTGGTTGATGAAGTAGACGAATAAGAGTTTCTAGAAGGTTCAGATATTGTAGATAGCATGGATGAAAGGTCGGTCTGCTAGATTCCATCTCATTCTCTCTCCTCTCCTCACAAGCATGTAGTATAAGTAAACTTTTGGACTATACAAGTTTGTAGACTGTATGTATAAAGATATATATATATATATATATATATATGTGTGTGTGTGTGTATTAACGTGTATATGTTTGATATACCTACGAGTATAGGTTGTTAATATATGCTTTTATCTAACGAATAGTTTTAGTAAAAAAAAATTATTATACGTCTAGGGTGTTACAATTAGGGACGCTCTTAAACAATGAATCGTTCCTTTGCTCAGACAAACAAAAGACCTAGAATGACTGTGGTCCTCCCTGTTGAAACACCTTTACACATGATTTTGATTTGACAAAATCATTTAAGTTAATCCATGATTAAGGGACAATTAAATTTAAGTGCTTTGATTTAATTGTACTAATATGTTTGTTCAATGTTGAGTATAAATATAAATACAAATAGAAATAAAAAGAAAGACAGGACGAAGTCAGCATGAGATCACAGCACAAGCTGAGTAGAGTGGAACTCAGCATGACAGAAGATAAGTCATCTTCAGAACAGAAGCTTAAAGATCAAGAAGCTGAGTGGAACGGAACTCAGTATCAAAAATAGAAAAGTCTTCTTCAAAACTATGTCTTGCAAAATGAAGCTGACCATGTAAGCTGAGTAAAAGAGAACTCAGTATCTGAATTGGGAACAATAAAAGACAACGGCTATCAAAGTCAAGCTGAGTGATCTTCAAGACAGCATGAATGATCCGTTAGCTAAAAGACAAGTCCGACAACTGTCTGCACCAATAACAGAAACCTTGGAATTACGCAAAAGCCAATTTCGAGATGCACGGGTCAACTGTTCCGTTGCTAAAAGACAAACTGGCACAAAAAGATGGCTCACTACCTGCTGACTAATTTTATCTTCCCCAAAATTAACTCAACATCATCCGCCTCAAACTTCGAGCAGTGCTTCATCTGGCATATGCTGACCTATCAACCACTCAACATGCCGGTGTTTCTTGTCGGAGCACTTCAACGAAATACTGGGAAACTCATGTTGGGGTCCCTCATTACCAAAATCCTGGAAGATCATCAAATCGACTTGATCAATGAGACTGAGTCTTGCGGAACTGAAATCACAGTGGCTCTACTATTCGGGTTAGTATACGACCAACCCCTCAAGTCTAAAAAGGGAAAAGAGGCCATTGAGGAAAATGAGGAAGAAGTTGATAAGGTACAGGATGTGCAACCCAAGGAAGGGAAAAATGCTGTGACTGAATCTGCTGACCAAGCTAAGCAAGAGAAGAAGAGGAAAGCTATCCAAACTTCTTCCAAAGATGTTAATGCTGCCCCCAGGAAAATCCGAGTTGTCTCAAAGGGGAAGAAAATCGATGCTGGACAAACTCAGGACACACCTAAGTCAGCAGAGAAAAGAAACAGGCAAGTTGAGCCTGAAGAAGAGAGTGAGGAAACTCCAGAGCAACCACTGCAGAAAAAGCAGCAGAAGAAGAAGAAATCTTCTGGTACAAGTCCAATTGATGCTGTCCCTCTTGGTTTTGCTGTTTCTGATGATTCCCACTTCATGAAAAGCCAAGAGATTGACCTTGAGAAAATCCATGCTGACCAAGAAGCAGAAGAACTAAGAAACGATGTAGGTCAGCATGATGATGTTGAGCCAGGTCAGGAAGATAATGCTGAGCAAGAACAGTTTGATGCTGAGGAAACAACAAATGTTGAGCAAACTGAGACAACAAATGTTGAGCAACATGAGGTAGTCAATACCGAGCTGGTTGAAGAACAAGCTGAGCCCACAGCAAAGGAACATGCTGACCTAGGGGTACATTCACTTTCTGACTCTCTTGATTCTATTCAAGCTGACCCCTCTCCCCCAAAGGCTAAAAAATTAAGGAGACTAAAAAAAAAAGGCTCAGAAGTCGCCAGCTATTGATCTTTTGGGTGATTCTCCTCTGCGGGATCCCATTATTGATCTGTCGGACATGCAGTTTAAATTCTTCTCCAACCCTACTGAGCCTTCTCCAACGGAACTTGAGAAAAAGCAAGCATCTGTTACTCATCCTGAGGAACAAGCCAAGTCTCCGGAAAATCCAATTCCTACCGAGCAAGAGCTCGAAGTCCAAGCAGCTCAACATGAAAAGCATGCTAAGGAAAATCCTGCTCAAACTGAGTTGACTCCTCCTGCACCAACTCAAACCAACATTGAGCAGGCCAATACTTCTGCTGATCCACCTCATTCTCATCCAATTTCGTAGAATGTTGAGCAGCCTGTTTTCGCTGCTACTTCAAACAAAAGCCCAGCTGTTAATCAAGCCGGCCCTTCGAATTCCACCAGAATTCCGGCAACTGAGAACATTCCTGAGGCAACATATACTTATCTTCATGCTACTGAGTCCGGACGTCGCATTATTGACTCCGCTCAAACTATTCTCCAGGATTTGAACACTTCTCATGCCGATGCTGCTGGGTCTGCAAATGTTGAGTCCCCACAAATCTCGTCTATCACTCAGCTCCTCAATGAGATCAAGGGTCTCAAAGATTTAGTAAGTGTAATGACAACAGTCCAAACACAGCAACCCAAGCAATAATCCATCGTCAAGCTGGCCGAACTGCAGTTAATGATGGTGAATCGTATGGATTCCCTTCAAGGCCAAATTAATGCTCTTTCTGCAGTCAACACGGGCTATGCTACCTCTGCTGAGTTGAATCAATATTTTACCAAGTTGAACTCTGAGCTGACCGGCATTCGTGAGCTAATCTCCTCAACTTCTCAATGTTCGATCGAACAAATTAGCGAAGCTGTCCATCTACTTAACTTGAGTAAGGAGGAAATGGAAAATGGCCAACTCAAAACAAACGAACTGCTGCAATACTCTCGGGCCACTTATAAACATATGCGCCACACAAACGCTCAACGTTAGTTTTATGATTCGGGTCTGCTTAAAATGTACTATCAAGCCTATGCCCAGCTGACTGACACAATCACATGGATTGGGAAATCCCAGGAGTATATACTCAGTATGTTCAGTGCCTCTATCTGAATTCCCCGTGATACATTGGATGATGGCATTCCAGTTTTTAATGGATTAAGGGAAAGCACGAAAAGGCTCAATGCGTATTTAGTCATGTTAACTCGTGCTGCTATCAATGACACCTTCGTTCCTCCTCTGCCCGATGGTGGAAAAACGGGGGAGAAAGAACAAGCTGATAGAACTCAGCATGCAGGAGAAGCGTCTGGTAGTCAGCAGCAACAAAAAGGAAAAGGCAAAATCAATACTGCCCATGTCCAAGTCAATAGGAAGAAATAGTTTGGCTAGGTTGCTAGCTTTTATTCTTGACTTGTATTTTTATGCGTATTTTGTCTTGCTGACTATCTATAAATTATGCATCTTTTATTCCAAATTGATTAATCGTATGTGATGCTTACTTAAGTATTGTATTTTATGCTGATCTGTCTTAATTGAACAAACAAACAAAAGAAAAAGGAATAAACTCAGTACACATTAGACTTGATACATTTGCTCTGAAAAAGTTTTCCCATAACTCTGTTATCAAACTAACCATGTATCAAAACTGAGTTAAAACACATTGACCTCTTCTGAAAAGCTGACCTAGACTCATCTGAATTAGATCTTGGAAGGTCTAGAATTGAACTAAGTCAGTATAAGCATGCCTTAATTTTACTCAATTGAATCTTAGAAGGTTTAGAGTTAAGTTAAGTCAATAGATGCAACCCTTACGGGGGAGTAATTTCAGAAGTAATAAAAAGAATTTCAATCATGGGGAATCTCAATGTTGAGTTCCATCAATTAAATATTTTGCCAACATCAAAATGGGGGAGTTTGTTGAAACACCTTTCCACATGATTTTGATTTGACAAAATCATTTAAGTTAATCCATGATTAAGGGACAATTAAATTTAAGTGCTTTGATTTAATTGTACTAATATGTTTGTTCAATGTTGAGTATAAATATAAATACAAATAGAAATAAAAAGAAAGACAGGATGAAGTCAGCATGAGATCACATCACAAGCTGAGTAGAGTGGAACTCAGCATGACAGAAGATAAGTCATCTTCAGAATAGAAGCTTAAAGATAAAGAAGCTGAGTGGAACGGAACTCAGTATCAAAAATAGAAAAGTCTTCTTCAAAACTATGTCTTGCAAAACGAAGCTGACCATGTAAGCTGAGTAAAAGAGAACTTAATATCTGAATTGGGAACAATAAAAGACAACAGCTATCAAAGTCAAGCTGAGTGATCTTCAGGACAGCATGAATGATCCGTTAGCTAAAAGACAAGTCCGACAACTGTCTGCACCAATAACAGAAACCTTGGAATTACACAAAAGCCAATTTCGAGATGCATGGGTCAAATGTTCCGTTGCTAAAAGACAAACTGGCACAAAAAGACGAAACCTGCTAGAAGAAGACAAACCTGATGACTGTAGAATTCAGACGACAGGATTGGCCTGCATATCTGAAGCTGACCAGAACATTATCCCCAAAAGAGCCGTTTTGGATTCAACGGGCAAATCAAATTCAAATGATTTGATCTTCAGATTGCAACTATAAAGGGACAAGTATACCTCTTGGATCATTGCCGAATTACAGAAAATACAAGAGAGAAAAATACAAGCAAAAAGCACATCAAAACAAAAAAAAAAGATCTTACACCAATTTTCTATTCTTGTGTAAAAGCTAGAGTGATTTTTGTAATCATCTAAAGTGTTCTTCATTCGAAAAGAACAATTTGTATCAATTGTAAATTGATAGTTGTGCTGAGTGTCTGGTTGTAAATACTCAATGGTAGAGAAACCTAAGTGTTCGGTTATAGCACTTAGTAGGAGTTGAGTAGACGAATAGAGGAATGTACTCTTGCATATTCAACTGCCTTGTAAACGGTTTGTGCTCTACCTTTAAAGAGCTCAGTATTGGATTTCAAAAGCCCGGAGGGACTCTGGGGACTGGACGTAGGCGGAGAGACCGAACCAAGATAAGTCGTGCTGAGTAATCTCTAACTCTCTCAATATATATATATATCTGTATGTGTTGCTTGTTATATTTACTCAGCATATAAATTGTCTAAATTGATATTGAGTAAATAAGAGTGCTGAGTTGGAAGCTGACCACAAAAGTGTTAATTCCCAACTCATATGTAAAATAGTTCTAGTCAATATCTGACTAAAGCTATCTTACGTTACAATCGGCTGTGCTGACCAAAGCTGAGTTGACAAACTTAAGAAAATATATTAAGTCAGCTTAATTAAAATTGAAAAAGTTATATTAGTTCCTAACCCCCCCCCCCCTTGGAACTAATCACACGGGACCAACAAGTGGTATCAGAGCCAAATAGCTCACTATTCAAAGATTTAACAATCTTGAGCTGATCCCGATAAATGGCTAAGAACAACACTCATTTCCTTCTAGGGAACCAAACAACACAGATACTCCCAGAGGGATTATCAATTAGTCGGCCTCCCCTATTCTTTGGATCTAATTATACATTCTGGAGGAATAGGATGAAGAACTTCATTCAAGCCACAAACATGAGTGCATGGCTTGCAATAGTTCAAGGCCCATATGTGCCATATAAAACTGTTGACAATGAGAAATTTGTTAAGAGTGAAACTGAGTGGTCAGAAGATGACCTTAAAAAATTACAAAATAATGCTTCGACTATCAATATGCTTCATTGTGCGTTAGATGCTGCAGAATACAATAAGATTTCAGGTTGCGAGTCAGCACATGAGATTTGGAAAAATCTTGAAGTAACCTACGAAGGTACAAGCAAGGTCAAGGAGTCAAAGGTGAACCAACATATGAGATTATATGAGCTGTTCGAGATGAACGACAATGAGGACATCTCTGGAATGAACGCTAGATTCACCAACATCATAAATAAGCTAAAGAGGCTTGGCAAGAACTTCACTGAAGAAGAGCAGGTGAAGAAAATCCTGAGAAGCTTACCAAAGAGTTGGCAAGCTAAGAAAACTGCTGTGGAGGAAGCTCAAGATTTGACCACATATAAATATGACGAGCTGATCGGATTCTGCTGACTCATGAGATCTCTATGAAAAATTTTGAAGCAAAAGAAAAGTCAGAAGACAAGAAACAAAAATCAATTGTCATGAAAGCCGACTCAACCGAAGCTGACTCATCGGACGATGAGGAAATGGCCATGTTCACAAGGAAGATGAAGAAGCTGTTCAGAAAGAATGAAAAGAACAACAAGAGGCCATTCAGAAGAGGCGACAGGTACAAAGCTGAGTCTAGTGACAAATACAAAAAGGACAGCTCCAAATCTGTCACATGCTTTGAGTGCCATCAAACTGGGCACATTAAGTCAAGCTGCCCTAATCTAAAGAAAGACAATAAGGGAAGCAAAAAGGCAATGGTGGCCACATGGAGTGACAGCGACGACTCAACATCGTTAGAAGCTGAAGCCACTGAATCGGCAAACATATGCTTCATGGCCGATGACGCTGCTGACCACACTCAATCTGAGCATGCTGACCTCTCTGAAGAATCTGAATAGGAGGAATACTCAAATGAGGTAACATCCTTACACTTGCTTAGAAAAGAAATGATTAACACCCTGAGTGATTTATATACTCTAACTAAAAAGTGTAACAAGAAAATAAAGGCACTCAACAGGCGGTGTGACGAGATTGAAGAGGTCAAACTTAGTGACCTCCAATATCTTCTCCAAGACAACTCAACTTTGCATAGAAACATGGAAATTATGCACAAGTTTGTCTCGGAGGTCCAATCAGATTCAAAGAAACTGAGAAAGGATGTCACAAACCTTCAGAACCAAATGAAAGGTTCAAGCAAATCCCATACTGAGTACTCAGGTACTGGTCAGCATAGACAGTTCACTCAGTGTGACTGTTGTGGGAAAAGGGGACACACAAAAGATGTGTGTTGGCACAACAAGCGGATTGTCCAATGTGACTTCTGAGGAAAGAAAGGACATACCACTAAGGTATGTTGGCATGCTCAGCACAATGGTGCTAACCAAAAACAAAGTCACTCCAAGAGGGTAACATTCTGTGACTTCTGTGGTAAACAAGGCCACACTATAAAAGTATGTCATCACAAATTAAAACATGACTTTGCACCTGTTTATGCTAACAAACGAGGACCCAAAAAGAATTGGGTACCTAAAGATGAATGATTCAAAATGCAGGTGAGCCTGAGGTGCGTGGAGAAGTCAAAACTGTGGTACATTGACAGCGCATGCTCGAGGCATATGACTGGTGATGAAACTCAGTTCATCACACTTGAGCTTAAACGAGGTGGAAACGTGAGCTTTGGAGACAATAAGAAGGGTAAGATAGTAGGATCAGGTACTATCGGAGGTAACCCCACCATTGAGTCAGTCTCCTTAGTTAAGGGTCTCAAATATAACCTATTGAGCGTAGCTCAGCTTTGTGATAGCGGTAGACAGGTTATATTTGATGCTACCCAGTGTCGGATACTCGAGGGAAAAACAAATAACTTGATTTTAACTGCACCTCGTGTTGACAATGTATATATGTTGAGTTTAGAAAAACAGTTTTCCAAAAATATATGCTTGGTGTCTAAAGAGGATAACTCCTGGCTATGGCATAGGAGACTTAGTCATGTAAGCATGGACCTCCTTGCCAAATTAGCTAGAAAGCAACTAGTTGAGGGATTGCCCAAATTGAAATTTGAAAAAGATCAATTATGTAATGCTTGTCAGCAAGGTAAACAAACGAAAAAGTCTTTTCAAAGTAAAAACATTGTCTCAACCAAAAGACCATTGGAATTACTACATTTGGACCTTTTCGGACCTGTCCAGTCACTCAGCTTGGGCGGTAAGAAATTCTCCTTAGTCATTGTAGACGATTTCTCTCGGTATACTTGGATCATCTTGCTGAGTAGCAAGGATGAAACATTTGAGATGTTCACCACATTGATTAAAAAGCTTGAAAATGACAAAGACCTAAAAGTAGCTCATATTAGAAGCGACAATGGTGGAGAATTCAAAAACCAACAGTTTGACGAATTCTGTGAAGCTGGTGGTGTTGACCACAACTTCTCTACTCCTAGAACGCCTCAACAAAATAGGGTGGTTGAAAGGAAGAACAGAACAATTGTCGAAATTACTAGGACAATGCTGAGTGAAAATAGGCTTCCAAAGTATTTCTGGGGTGAAGCTGTCCACACAGCATGCTACATACTCAATAGGGCCTTAGTTAACCCCATACGAACTTTGGAAAGGGCGAAAGCCCAACATTGGCTACTTGCGTGCCTTTGGGTGTAAATGTTTTATACTCAATACAAAAGATAACCTTGCAAAATTTGATGCTAAAGCTGACGAAGCGATCTTTTTAGGGTACTCAACTAACAGCAAAGCATATAGAGTATATAATAAACGAGCTCAAGTTGTTGAAGAGTCTGTCCATATAGAGTTCGATGAAACTGACCCTGCAGGAAAGACAACTCAGTCTATTGAAGATGAACCAAGCTCAGCTTTCGCTGACCAAACAGGAGCTACTGAGTCATCAGTACAAGGGCTGACCAAAGGTAAACACGAACCCAAAATTACCTTTGGTGACCAATCTATTCCTGCAGATATTGTAGAAACACCTATTCCAGACAACTCAACATTACCTATAGAAATAAAAATCCCAAGAGGACATTCGGAGAAGTCCATTCTGGATGCCGCTGACAACAAGCTGATGACAAAAGATCAGCTTAGAAAGTATCTCGAAAATGTTGCATTCGTCTCAGTAAATGAGCCAAAGAACTTCGTCGATGCTGAGCATGATGAATACTGGATCAATGCTATGCAAGAGGAGCTTGATCAATTCACGAGAAATGAGGTATGGGATTTAGTACCAAAACCTAGGAATCAAAAGACCATAGGAACTAAGTGGGTCTTTAGAAATAAACTAGATGAGCAAGGCAATGTAGTCAGAAACAAAGCCCGACTTGTAGCCCAAGGCTATAGTCAGCAAGAGGGCATTGACTATGGTGAGACCTTTGCTCCTGTTGCTAGGTTAGAGGCTATACGTATATTGTGTGCATATGCTAGCTATATGAACTTTAAACTATATCAAATGGATGTTAAAAGTCCTTTTCTTAATGGCTTTATAAACGAAGAGGTATATGTTAGTCAGCCTCCAGGGTTTGAAGATCCAACATTTCCAAACCACGTTTATAAACTCAAGAAGGCCCTGTATGGCCTAAAGCAAGCACCATGTGCTTGGTATGAGAGGTTGACCAACTTCCTGCTGACCAGGAATTATGTCAGAGGCAAAGCTGACACAACCTTGTTCATTAAAAAAAAGGGTAAAAATATCTTGCTAGCATAAATTTACGTAGATGATATAATCTTTGGTGCTACTGACGAGTCTATGTGCAAAGAATTTAGTAAACAGATGCAAACTGAGTTCGAGATGTCTATGATGGGCGAACTCAACTTCTTCCTTGGACTACAAATCAAGCAAGGTAAGAATGGCATCTTTATTAGTCAGTCCAAGTACGCCAAGGAAATGCTCAAAAAGTTCGATATGGAAGATTGTAAGCCCATATCAACCCCAATGGATACTGACACTGTCCTATGCACGGATGAGAAAGGTAAGTCAGTAGATAGAAAGCTATATCGAGGTATGATTGGCTCTCTACTCTATCTTACTACTAGTAGACCTGATATTCAGTACTCTGTATGCTATTGCGCTAGATATCAAGCTGACCACAGAGAATCTCACCTTGCAGCTGTAAAACGAATTTTTAAATATTTGCAGAGCTTAGTTAATGCAGGTTTATGGTATCCAAACTCAAATGACTTCACACTCATTGGATACACTGATTATGACTATGGACGAGATAAGCTAGAGCGTAAGAGTACTTCGGGAGGATGCCACTTCCTTGGAAGCTGTCTAGTATCTTGGTTCAGCAAGAAGCAGTCATCAGTTGCCCTGTCTACAACTGAAGCTGAGTACATTGCTGCTGGAAGCTATGTGGCTCAAGTCCTATGGATTAAGCAACAGCTTGAGGATTACGGAGTCAAAACAGAAACAATTGAAGTCAAATGCGATAACAAAAGCGCTATTGACCTATCCAAAAATCCAATCCAACACAGCAGGATGAAGCATGTCAGCATAAGGCATCACTTCATTAGAGATCATGTACTCAAGGGTGAGATCAAGCTGACCTACGTACCTATAAATGATCAGCTTGCGGATATCTTCACTAAGCCTTTGGCTCGTGAGCAATTCAGCATATTAAGGGAAGCTATCAGTATGTCTAATCCTCTTCAATAATACTATGTGCTTAATTGAATGTTGAGTGATTACCATGCTGAGTAACTTGAGTTAAATTAGTAACTTCTACATGCTGAGCTTAATATGTGTTATAAAAAAAATCACCCTAAAGATATACATGCTGAGTGATCACCTTAAGATGAGTTACTAAAGTAGTATGAAAACCCTCTACGTAAAACTGTGCACTCAGTACCACAAACGTTTAGTATTCTAACAAACTGAGTAAAGCCCACTTGCACCATTAAATGCTAGCACGTGAATTAAATAGCCACCTAGGATGACGTAAGAAATAATGAGAAAACATATGCGCCGAATGTGTCATAAATGTCAGGATCTTTGTCGATTGATCATCTCGAGGTAAAACGGCTAGTTCAACGTATAGGATCAATTCGAACCTCTATAAATAGTGGAAGATTTCCCACTTATCTCTCTTTACACTCGAATTCTTTGGCATTCAAATCTTCCGCTCTCCAAATTCCAAAACCTCTCGAAAATCTCTGAGAAAATCATGTCGGACTCTCAGAATATCTCCGGCGGTGATTACGACAGAAATCACTCCGATGAAAACCCTAAATCACCTCCTCAGCAGGAGTATAGCGAAACTCCCACCAAAGGACAAGGTCAGCATGACCAAACTCCAAGCAAGAACCCCCAAGCTGACCTCACAACCTATTCGAAAAAGAAGAAGAAGAAGAAGGACAAACAGCCCAAGGAAAAGTTTTTCCTCAAAGTCTACAAAAGTGTTAAGAACCATGAGGTACTTCGCTGTCGGTGGTTTTCTCCGAGCTTCGTGACGGCTGAGCAACTGTTCTGTGAGTGGATCTCGAAGAATGAGTGGGCTGGGCTCTTTTCTCTTCCTAGTAGAGCCTACCTGTAGACACCAGGGTCGGAGGACCGATGAAGAAAAATTATAAAAAGGGATCCAAATCAGTCGATTGAAATAAATGATGAGTCAATAAAAATAATAATGAAAAAAACGTTGTTCGAAGGAACCGTGGAGACCGGTTTGATCGAATTCGGAAATCGAATCGAGATGACGGGCGAATCGGTTCCGCGAGTGAAATCTTAAATCATCTCGCCGAGTTCGGGGTATTTCACACCCTCTTCTTACTAATTTTATTATTAATAAAATCTCGGGATGATAGAGGGTTTTATTTTGGTTATCGAGCAATCCAAAGAATATATATATATATGGTTTTGTAAAAGGATCAATTTTATAAAAGCTAATAAAATCGGTTTTGACGAAAATCAATCGTTATTGATTTTGGTTGTTTTTAGATGTATTTTATTTAGTTAAACTTATTTATTTTTTTTAGTATATATAAACGCGGCCCCGTCGGGGCTGGTATTTACGTCACGGGCCGTTGGACGGCCCGTGACGAGGGCTGGGCCGCCCAGGCCCAGCCCTCCCTGCACTTGGCATTCGGCCAAGTGCAGCAAATGCACTTGGCCGAATGCCAAGTGCATTTGTTAGCTTTTATTTAAAAAAAAAATAAAAAAAATAAAAAAAAGAAATAACAAATAATAATGATAATGATAATAATAATAATCATAACAATAAAGCCATCTAGCTTACCTTTGGCTCCAAGTTGGCTTGGAGCCAAAAATAAATTATGTTTGGGGCTCCATATGCCTATAAATAGGATGGAGTCCCAAGGCATTGAAGAGGAAGAAAAAACCCGAACCCCTGGAGAAATTCGACGAGATCCGAATTCGCCCAAAAACCCAAAAAACCGACTCAAAACACTATCAATCGACTTGATTTGGCATCTCCATTACCTATTGAGAGGTAATAATCCGAGGAACTAGACCCGTTTACTCTTTCATTTCATTCTTTATTACGTTTTTATTGTTTAGATCTACTCCTTTACTCTTTTATTTGCACTTTAATTGCTTAAACTTGTCAAATTAATTTTCTTCTTTCATTCTACAAACACTTGAGTTTGGATCTAAAATAAAAACCTCGTTTTGTGTCCCAATACGAACCGTGACCCCATTTAGGGGTAGTTCGGGACTAAAACGTTGGAGATCTAGATTTAGAAAATGTTTTAATTAACGTTTTAAAATAAAACATCGTTTTGGGAGTTTTCGTTATAGACTATGACCCGATTCGGGTAGTTCGGAGGCCAAAAATGATAGAATAGATTAGATCTAAAGCTTTTGAATAAATCTGGAAACTGTTAAGAGCTGTTTCTGTAATTTCACTTTTTCTGTCGGTAAAGGCGGTTTACCGACGGATTTTCCGTCGGTAAAGCTGCTGGAATTCGAAAAAAATGCCTTTTTAACCCTTTTTTTCCTAACCTTTTGATATTTGGTTCCTAATATATGTATATATAATTATGTAATTATTTTATTAAAATCATTTTGGGGTATATAACTAATAATTATCTATTATATATTTACTCATTTTGTGTTTGGATATTATTTATATTAATCTAACTTTGTAAAAATATATATGTGTATATATAGGTTTTCTTTAAGTCCATTTAAGCTATATCTAATTATTATTTTTGTGGATCATTTGCTTGGTCCATTTGGGATGATTTATAAATGCTTTTGGGTTATTAGATATTATTTTGGGTATTGATATTGGGATGTACTTTTAGGTGGGTTAATTTCCATATAGCTATTGTGTAAAAACTAATTTGGGGTTAAATGTTATTTTCTCATTCATGAACTTTATTCATCATTTTTACATGTTTTGAATTAGGATAAAAAGTATACTATACTTAGTGTTATTTTCCTTTTTATTAGCATATATCAATAACTATAGTACATATTATGTTTTTACCTTATTTTTAATCTATAGGTGTAATCACCATCTTTTACTAAAAAGGTATATATATATGTATATATTCCTTTTTTATTCTTTAGACATTTATATGTATATTTTAAATGGGTTTTGTTTGGTAATTGTGATTTAATTTGTTGTGATTATGATAAGTAAAGGTTCAATTGAGTAAAAAAAAGGGAAATAAACCACAAAAAAAGAGACTTCAATTTGATTATTTAAACTAAAGAGTTTTTTAGAGATTCTTAATGTAAATAAAAAGGTTTTTCGTCGTTTTAAATCGCTTTCTAAAAATATCACATTTTAAAACCTTAATTCGTTCCAATGACGGATTAAGCGAACCTTGTAATTAAAATCGTTTTCATTGTAAATAATGAAGTTTTGAATCGTTTTCCTAACTAAACAGTTTTATACAAAATGAATGAACTTGTATGCTTAATCACGTTTTTGGTTAAAACTTCTTGTTCAAACGTTTTCAAACGCTCGAGTCGTTCCAACGGCGATTCGAGTCGATGTCATGTAAATTAACGGGGTTTTGAAACGTACCTAAATCGTTCCAACGGCGATTAAGGTACGAACCATGTAAATAAACTCGTTTTTCGGGGAGTGAGATTAGCTTAGAGTTAGTGTATAGTCTAAAGCATAAAATCACACTGTGAATAAATCAATTCTCTCTTCTCCCCCTCTCTCTCCTGTATACTTTAAATTTATGCAAAATGGGTGATTCTTTACTAAAATGGCTTTCAATAACATGCTCAAAAAGGTTTTCAAAGCGAGAAAGAAAAGGTTTCAAATGAATTTTAAACTTAAAGAAATATGCGATTAGTCCGTTATCGCCTAACACGCTGAGTAAGAGGCCGGTGGTTCATAACCGGACGATGTCGGGGTGCCTAGTAGCCTTTCTCCGGAAAGGATCTAGCCTTCTTGGCTCGTACCTAAGTTTTCCGAACCCTCACCGGTCTCCCGCAAGGGATCGGTGTTCATTTTCCCATTCGTGGGTGGCGACTCTTCCATATCTCCGAGCTCCGGTCCTGTCGAGCAGCTTGATTCCACGATTGGTTGCTTTCGGCGCCAATCACCGCTTACATCGCCATGAGGTGTCCACCCCCCGGTCCGCCCGGGCGAGGCTGTTCGGCACCCTGTCTAACAAGTGGCGACTCTGCTGGGGAAGCGAGAAATTTGATTCCGGAAGGCGTGTATTAAGCCCTTAACGGGGACGGATCGTATTATTTCTTTTCGTATGCATTCATAAGCATTATTGCAAACCTTTTGGGTAATTTCCGCGAAACCTCTAGCGAGAGTCCATTCGTCGCTCGAAAGAGGCTAGCGTAAGTTCCCCCTTACAGTAAGGTGCCAAAGGGTCCCCATCCATTCGTTAGGGGCGAATTTGTGCGGTCCTGTGAGGTCCCGCGATGAGCCGTGTCAGCATATAGTAGCCTTAGAAGTTGCCATAGGATTACCCGTTACCATTTTTGATGTGATAAATGAATCAGTTCGTGTTTTCAAATTGCCATGATACGTGTCTAATCCTAAAATATGTAAAGAAAATGAAACGATACGTTAATATATACTCTTAAACCGATATACAAACTACCCCAAAACATCGAAACGATTCGAACTAAAGACGACTTAGTCATCTCGTATGAATGAACTTGTGCGACCCGACTGGTCCCTTTCCGTGTCCCGAAGAAGGCACATGTTCAGGAAATACATTATGACGTAAGCACGTATTAGTACAAATCGTTTTGATGTTAAGGATAGTTATATCTTGATTCAAAAGATTATATTAACGATAGTCGTTATTCACATTCTTTAAATACGTTGGGATAAAACGAAATTATGACGAAATGAAAACAAAGAACATTTCTGTTTTGAACGACCCCGTTGTAACGTAAAGAGTTTTGCAAACATGGCCCGTCCCTTCCGAATAAAAGACAAACTCTTACGTTACGCCTTGTGTTGTTCTTAAGAGAAATGGATGTATCCGCAAAAGTGACTAAAGAAAATAAAAGAAAATAAACAAACGACCAAAGTCATTCTGTATCTACGATGTATATCCATCCCGAGGGTAGTTAAAGAAAATGAACCAATGCCGTTAAATACGTGCCTTAAGCCGGTATATACGCCGTTTAAAATCATAAAGCCGAATTAAGCTAAACTGCATAATTGCGCCATATGGACGAGACTGTGGGTTTGACTAATGGCTCGATCATTTCGACTGTTACCAAAACCACAAGAAATATGGCCCGATTGGCGTGTTTGCTCAATTCGTGTCTAAATGAGGAGAGCGGTAATATCCCTGCTTCGAATAAGCATGCGATTCAACGAAATGTTGATTCTCTATAACCACGCTAGGGTGGTATATCCCGTAGATTGGAAGAAATAAAGAGTTGTTAATAGCCCAAAAGATTACCGTGCGCTCAAATAAGACTCGCCGTCTTTTCATATAGCCAAAATGAGCAAACGGATTCTTGACGCTAAAAACAAACACGTTATGCGATGAGTCCGTTCCCTAAAAAATAAAAAGTGATTTCATCACTAAATAAACACGTAGTTACGTCTCTCGATAGATCCAAAAGATCCTGTCGTAATCCAAAAATCGAGACACGAACCCACGCGAATAAAAGGGAACGAGTCATTGTCAATAACGAACGATTGAACCAGAAGAATAACTCGTACCACGTCTAAAAACCGAGATGCGTTCAAAGGGTGTCAAAACCGGAATTGAAGCATCTCGCAAAAATAACGAGGGATTAGTTATTCGGAAGAACAATCCATTTGGTCGATATCTTAGTCACTAAACGTTGATATGTCAAAACGAATTGTATTGTCTGGTGGATGATTTACTTTTTCCGCAATAATCGACGGCGTCACGCGTCCCTTGGACCGCAATGTGAGCCCCAAACCAAAATCCTAGGAAAGAGACTTAGACCATCGAGTGTGTGGAGGAATAAGGGTGGAAGAGAAATGTTATGATACGTGTAATTAGACTGACGTTTGTTCTTCTTATCTTATATATCCGAAAATAATAAACGCACACACCACGACTCATGCATATAAATCATGCATACATACTGAAATGAGTGTTGCTTACGCAGACGTCACCATTAAGAAGTCTTGGTACCTCGAGAGTAGCCGGCTAGTTAGGCGGTTTGATCAGTTATAGATCGTCAGTCCCGAATCAGCAGTTGTGGCGTTCGAATCATCGTTGTCCGAATCAGCTCGGTCTTTGGTCAGTATGTCTACGCCAGATGAGAGAATATCAGGGTTAGAAAGAGTGGTAAACAACATCAATGATCAGTTAACCGCAATTTTAGTCCATCTGGATGAGCTTGCAATTGAGAGTAACAAGAGTGGCAGCAAACCAGCTGAGAACAGGGTGAGCACGGGTCCCCGTTTCGGAGATAACTATCAGGAATGCGTAACAAGCAGTTTGGGGAAGAGAAAGCAAAGGGAAGAGGAATGGAAGCAGCACATCACTCAGGAAGTGCATGATCTACATGGGGTAGGCTCTGGAGGTCAGGACTTTTATGATTTGAAGAACTATTCGTCGGCAACTGCTTTGCCTTTGAAGTTCAGACTCCCTGACATGAAGAAGTTTGATGGAACTGGGGATCCTACCGCCCATGTGAACCAATATGTGGCAGCGATGAAGCATATAATTCTGACTGAGGAACAGATCCTAGGGTCGTTCAGTGCCTATCTGGAAGGAGTTGCCCTCGTGTGGTTTCATACCTTGCCACTGGGAACGAAGAGAGATTGGAAAGAACTAGCGAAGGTATTCATCACCCAATATAGCTTCAACACTGTGTTTGAGGTTACTTTGAGGGAGCTAGAGAACACCAAGTAGCAGGCTGGGGAGTCTTTGTCCGACTTTGTGAGTAGGTGGAGAGCTAAGGCAGCAGTTATGAAACAGAAGCCATCGGAGCAGGATCAGATTTGGGTGGTAATCAGCAATACTTTGCCGTATGTTAAGAATGAGCTGCGATGTATGCCTTTCACCGATTTTAATCAGATATATAGCTACGCTTTGACAGTTGAGGGGGATGGAGAGCCGAAAAGAGCTTATACTAAATGGACGAAGTCGGGGTATAGTGCCGGAGGGCCAAGTGCTAATGTAGACCCTGCTACAGTAAAGGTGATTGAACTCAATGCTATCGGGAAAAGGCAGTTCGCCCAATTTGATCTGACCTATGCAAAAGTTTTCGAACGATTGCAGAAAAAGGAGTTGCTGAAAACTCTTACTCCCAAGAACAAGACAGGACCCACACCACGGATGATAACCAATGGGTATTGCGAGTTCCATAGTAAATACGGACACACCATTGAAAATTGTGAGAGGCTAAAGCATGAGATCCAGGATCTGATTGATAAAAAGAAAATAGTCGACCCATTGTTAGGAAGCTCTCCCTCTAAGCGCAATCCATCGCCTAGTCATAGGGTGAGCGCAATCAGATCTGGGTTGGAGGAGAGCTTCGTGGTGGATTCATTCTGTGAATTTAAGGAAGAGCTTTTGAGTTCCGAAGACAAGTTAAATGTGGGAAATGGATTGCATATATCCGTCTTAGGAGGAGGAGTAACAGAGGAAGTGATAAATGACGAAGGAAAAGCCGAAGAGGTGTCATCTCAGAGGGTCAGGCCCATTGTGAGTTTGTTCAGTGGGGTAGAAGATCCCGAAGCCCATTTGTTCGAGTATGTGTGCGCTATGTTTAGAGAGCCATATGAGGTGGAAGATGTCGCTCCGTGGTTCTATCTATCGCTAGTGGGCGAACCTGTGAGGTGGTTTCAGTTGCTACCTGAATCGACTAAGCATGATTGGTCGCTGATGGCAAGCTTGATTTTGATGAAGTATAGAAAGGCCAAAGCACAGGTGGTGAAACATAGCGCGATGCAAATTGGGCCTATCAAACGCCCGTTTCCAGTTGTCAGCAAGTATAGTGAAGATAAGGATCCTATAGAACACCTGCATTTTTATATGTCCAATATGGATCCTCTAGGCTTCAAAGAAGAGGAAATTACGAGTTTGTTTTGCAACTCGCTAGCAGGAGAATCACTGGTGTGGTATATGTCTCTTCCGATGAGTGTTAAGGTGAATTGGGCTGAAATGACTAAGAGGTTCATCAAGAAATACACCGCATGGGGACATCCAGAGGAAATGCCTGAGTCACCCGACGAGGAGACACCTAGGGCGGTATTAACTATGGCTAAGTACAAGGGAGAGGAGAACCCCATCGACCACATAAACCGTTTCCGCACTCACATGTATGATGCAGGACTCTATCGGAAGTGAGTTGGTTCAGCATTTTCCAAAGACACTCGTAGGAGAAGCTTTGATGTGGCACCGAATGCTCTCGGTAAAGGCAAAAGGGGACTGGGGGTCCCTCATGGAGGCTTTCGTGCAGAGATATGAGATGTACATCCCGTGGACTGGGTCGTTGGAAGATTTAGAAAGGATCAAGCAATTTCCCGAGGAAGCATTCATGGATTATGCTAGGAGATGGAGGTTCAAGTATGCCTCATGTCGGGTCACCTTGAGCGATCAGGAGCAACTCATGTGTATCCGAAGGGGTGCTATTACACTCGTCGCTAGAAGAATGAATGGAGTGTTCCTCAGGGACTATGAAGAACTGATAGGCTGGGCTCGGTATGGATCGTCGGACCCTTCCTACGTAAATCCGAACGTCCTTCACGTAATGGATCTGATGGTCATGGATATTTGGGGAAGTTCCTCCGACGAAGATGGTATCAATCAGAGAGTTCCGATCAACATCTGGGATGAGTCTGATGATGAGCTGGAAATGGCTGCTAGCACCGAAGGAAAGATTCTGCCAGGTTTTGAGATCTTCAATGATGTTACCGACTGGGGCAAAGGAGAAGCAAGCTGTTTCATCGAGGAGATCATAATGTTAGATCTTAATGTCGAGGAGCAGGTGATCACTATTGAGGCCACTGTGGGAGCGGTGGATGAGCCCAATACCTCCAAGACTTATGAGAAACCCGAGAACCCTGTTGATGACAACTAGATTACCGCTTTGTTTGAATCTGATGATGTACTCACCAATACTATCAATGAAATGAATTCTGATTTTACTTACTTGCTTAATGTTGATTCTGATCATTCCATGCATTCTCATTCATATAACATGCCTACATTTGAAATCAATGCAATAGAAATGTCAACTTTAAATCTTGGCACGGATGAAAATCCTAAACTTATACAAATTGCTCAAGAATTAACTATTGAAGAGAGAAAAGAATTTGAGAGAATAATAAAAAAAATACGAAATAGGGTTTGCTTGGACGTACGAAGACATGCCAGGAATCGATCAATCAATCGTAACTCACCGTATTCCAACATACCCCGATGCTAAGCCCGTGAAACAGAAACTTCGACGCATGAGGCCGGAATGGGCAGATAAGATCAGAGAGGCAGTGAAGAAACGGTTGGATGCAGGTTTCATCGAAGTAATCGACTATCCCCCTTGGGTCGCAAATGTAGTGCCAATCACAAAAAGGACGGTAAAGTGAGAATGTGCATCGACTATAGAGATCTCAATAAGGCTTGCCCCAAAGATGAATTCGCATTACCTCACATTGACGTATTGATTGACAGTGCAGCATCAAGCGTCTTACACACAAATGTGGATGGATTCATGGGCTACATACAAGTTCAGATGGCCGAAAAACACAAAGCGAAAACTTCGTTCACCACTGAATGGGGAACATGCTGCTATCGAGTTATGCCGTTTGGATTGAAAAATGTTGGGGCAACTTATCAACGGATGGCTACGGCACTGTTCCACAATATGATACGCCAAGAGGTGGAAGTCTATATGGACAACATGATGGTCAAATCGGAGACGAGAGAGGGGCATTTCGCTGCACTAGAGAAGTTTTTGGCCCAAATTGCAGAATTCAAGCTAAGGTTGAACCCGAAGAAGTGCTTCTTTGGCGTTTCATCGGGGAAGATCTTAGGCTATGTGATCAGTAACAAGGGGATTGAGGTGGATCCCGACAAGGTAAAGGCCATACAGGAAATGCCAACACCCAAGAATGAGAAAGAAGTGAGAGGATTCCTGGGGCAGGTTCAGTATATCAGTCGATTCATAACATGACTCACCACAATCTGCGAACCAATCTTTAAGCTGCTACGGAAATATCAACCCACGGTTTGGAACGATAAGTGCCAGCAAGCGTTGGAAAGTGTCCGGACCTATTTGACTAATCCATCGGTTTTGAGGCTGCCTAAACTCGGAAAACCACTTCTCCTCTTTGTAGCGATCGAGGAGCGATCCATTGGAGCAATGTTGGCCCATGAAGGGGACACCGGTGTGGAGCATGTGGTGTATTATCTGAGTAAGAAGTTCCTGGAATACGAGCTTAAGTATAATATGATCGAAAAGACATGCGTGGTAGTAGTATGCCTAACGAAGAAGCTGTGACACTATTTTCAGTCTTACAAAGTGATCATTATTTCCCGGATGGATCCCGTGAAGTATCTGTACCGAACTCCATCCTTAATCGGAAAGATGGCCCGATGGTTGTTGCTTCTGTCAGAATTCGACATCGAATATGTAACGAAGAAGGTTATCAAGGGGAGAGCCGTAGCAGAATTTCTGGCCAATCAGCCCCTAAGTGCGGAAGAAGAGGAGACGAACTATGATTTTCCCGACGAGCATTTGAGCGCCATAGAGGTTATACCGTGGAAAATGTTCTTTGATGTCGTAGTTAATTTAAGTGGAGCAAGGGTAGGAGTGTTACTTATCTCGCCAGAAAGAGAAAGGATCCCAATGGCAAAGAAGTTATCGTTCCCTCTCACTAATAATACGGCCGAGTATGAAGCGTGCGTCTACGGGTTAGAGTCTTTAGCAGCATTGGGAGCATTGTACGTTGAAATCTGGGGCGACTCAAAGCTGATTATCGAACAAGCACAAGGAAACTGGGAAGTAAGGGAAGAAAGGTTGCGCCTATACCTAGACCAGCTGGAGGGGTTGGCACAGAGATTCAGCGAGTGCCGCTTTTATCACATTCCCCGAGCACAGAACCAAGCAGCGGATGCTTTGGCCACCTTTGTGTCGGTGTGGGATAATCCACGGAATCTTGCCTCAAAGCCTTTGGTGCTAAAAAGGTCCCACAAACCGTGCTATGAAGATGTAATGTTGTTAGGAGTAGACGAGAAGCCTTGGTACTTCGACATTGTGAATTTCATGAAAAATGGGACTTATCCAGCAGAATCAGAACTTAGGGATCAGGCTGTGATCAGGAGGTTAGCTCATCAGTTCGTCATCCATAATGATTTGCTTTACAAAAGGCACACCGATGGATTACAATTGAGATGCTTGGACGAGGGAGAAGCCCGTGAGGCAATGGAGTTGGTACACTCAGGAATTTGTGGAGCCAATATGGGAGGAGCAGTATTAGCAAAGAAAATCGTAAGGCAATGCTTCTATTGGCTCACCATGGAAAGAGATTGAAACGAATATATGAAGAAATGCCATGGTTGTCAAATCAACGGGGATTATAACCACCTGCCAGCTATGGAACTATACATGTTGGCACCCGTTTGGCCGTTTGCAGATTGGGGCATCGATATCGTCAGCGAGGTGAGGCTTAATGCATCTAATGGACACAAGTTCATCGCAGTTGCCATTAATTACCGTACCAAGTGGGTAGAGGCAGAATCGTTTAGTAAGCTGGGATCAAAGCAGATGAGGAAGTTTATTGAAAAGCATCTAATCACCAGGTTCGGGGTGCCTCATCACATGATCACGGGCAATGGGGTCCAGTTTCAAGGAGAAGTAAAAAGTCTTTCCCAGGAGTACAATATCGAGCATCATAGATCTTCTCCATACTGTCTGCAAGCTAATGGGGCAGTAAAAGCCGCAAATAAGAACCTTAAGAGGATTCTCGTAAAGACAGTGGAGTCGCATCGGAATTAGAACGAGCAACTTCCGCTCGCTTTATGGGCTTATCGCACGACGGTTAGAACGTCTACTGGGGCAACACCGTTCTCTTTGGTATATGGGGCAGAGGCCGTTCTCCCAATGGAGGTTGAAAAGCGATCGTTGAGAATCGCAGTAGAAGTAGAGATTCCCGAGACGGAATGGGTGAAGAACCGATATGAACAGTTGGCGTTGGTGGACGAGAAAAGGATGGAGGCTCTTTACCATGTGCAGTTATATCAAAGAAGGATGGCACGGGCCTTCAACAAAAAGGTCAAGGCCAGCCCTATCAAAGAAGGGGATATGGTGCTGAAACAGATCCGAATGACGCACACTAACCCTAGGGGCAAGTTTAGGCCAAACTAGGAAGGATCGTTCTTCGTGAAGAAGATCCTGAGCAAGGGGGCGGTGAAGCTTGCTACTATGGACGGCATGGAGTTCTCCGAACCTACCAATCTGGATAGGCTTAAGAAATACTTTTCGTAAAAAAAAAAGAAAAAAAGAAATAAAAATTCCCGATAGGTTGAAAACCCGCAAAGGGCGACCTATGCAACAATAAGGGACATCCCAATGAGTGAAAACCCAAGAGGGCGCTCATTTGAAAATTTCGGGATAATAAAAGGAGAGTTGAAAAATCGCTGGGACCTGAAAACCGAAAAAAGGCGAGTGTAGACACCGAGTCGGAGGACCTGTGATGAAAACCTTTAACAAAGCGGTCGAAGCGGTTGGTTCCGGGAAAATTTTGAAAGAGAAAAACGTATAATAATAAAACGGTGAGTCAACGAGAATCGCGGTCGTTGAGTGAACGGCTCGTGGACGCTCCGCGACGAAGAGCGAGCACCTAGAGGCAGCCGACGTGTGTCCGACGACAGTCGGACGCACGTCCGGCAGCGCAGGGCGTGCGATCGGTGCCCGCGGGACGCCCGACGGCCGTCGGGCACGCACCCCCGACAGCCATTGGGCGAGCGCCCGACGGCCGCTGGGCAGGCGCCCAACGACGTTGGGCGAACGCCCAATGATGGTTGGGCGAACGCCCAACTTCGCCCAACCATCGTTGGGCGTCCGCCCAACGATGGTTGGGCGTTCGCCCAACAATTGTTGGGCGTTCGCCCAACCAGGGTGGGCGATCGCCCAACCCCCTTTGGGCGACGTCCAATTTTACTCGGGCGTCGCCCAAAGTTCCGGGGATCCGTTTGCCTATATAAGGCACGGATCCCCATGCATTTAGAGGGGGGACTTTTGGGAGGAGCTTCTCACTCTAAACATTTTTAGAGAGAGAAAATCTTTTTTTGGGAAAAAACATTTTTTTTCCTAAAAATTCCAAATTTCCTAAAAGTTAAAATTTTACCAAAAACACAAAAAACACCGGGAAAGCACGATTCGTGGAATCAACCGACTTCAACCGTCAATACCGAACTTGAGGTATTATCCGAGGACTAGACTCGTTTTATTTATTTCATTTATTTTATTTTCTTTATTTATTTTTATGTTATAATTTTATTTATTTAGTTATTCATTTATTTATCACATTTTATTTAGTTCTTCGTATTTATTTTTATCCCGTGTTAAATAAAAATTCGGTTTTGTTTTAAAATAAAAAACCTCGTTTTAATATCCCAATACGAACCGTGATCCGATTAAAAGGTAGTTCGGGTATTAAAAACGTTGTAATTATAAGTTTGGAAAAGATATTTCCGAATAACGTTTTAAAATAAAAACGTCGTTTTAGGAAACTCCGTTATAGACTATGATCCATTTTTGGTAGTTCGGAGATCCCAAACGATCGAATTAGATTTAATTTAAAGCTTTTGAACGAATCTGGAAAGTTTTGGAGTGCTGTTGTAATTCTACCTTTTCTGTCACTAACAGCAGATTGGCGACGGATTTTCCATCGGTAATCTGCTAGAAACCGAAAATCACCATTTTTACCCTCCTTTCCCCACTTTTTGACATTTCTACTTGTATATATATGTATATTATTGTGTAATATGTTTATAAAAATTATTTTTTTAATCCTATAACTATTTATTATGTACTATATATTTATTTATTTCATGTTGAAATTTAATTCGTTTGGATTTAATTTATAAAGTAGTATATATGTATATATATAGTTCTCTTTGGCATTTGAATTATATTAGCTATCATAGGGTAAAACTATTTTCGAAATTAAATGTTATTTTTAGTTTTTATAGTCTCCCTTATTTTTACATAGTTGTAATTAGGATAAAAAGGTATTATATGTATTACTACTTTCCTTATCCTACATTTAATCTATATATATATTATTACCATTTTTACTATTCTTACATATATGTATAAATATGTATATTCATTCTCCATTTGGATTTCCTATAGGTATATATTCTTTAAACATGTTTGGTTGGGTGAAGTTGAATTTAATTTGTTAGTTGTTGTAATTATATTCAAGTAAGGATTAATTGAGTGAAAAAAAGGGAAAATAAAATCATAAAAAGAGACTCTAATTTGTTTATTTAAACTTAAGTTTTCTAGACATTCTTAAAGTGTAAATAACGTTTTTCCTGACCTTTTTAAACTATTTCCAAAATATCACATGTTGAAACCTTAATCTGTTCCAACGACGGATTAGGCGAACCTTGTAATTAACATCGTTTTTATTGTAAATAATAAAGTTTTGAATCGTTTCCTTAAATGATTTGTACAAAATAAATTGACTTATATGCCTAACCACGTTTTTTGGGTTAAAATTCTTTATTCCACGTCTTCAAACGCTCGAGTCGTTCCAACGGCGATTCGAGTAGATGCCATGTAAATTAACGGGGTTTTGAAACGTACCTAAATCGTTCCAACGGCGATTAAGGTACGAACCATGTAAATAAACTCGTTTTCGGGGAGTGAGTGTAGTGTAGAGTTAACATACGAATCGAGGCATAAGACACACTGTAAATAAATCAATTCTTCCTTCTCCCCCTCTCTCTTTTATACTTAGCAGCAATGTAAATAGGTGATTCTTTACCAAAGTGGCTTTCAATAATATATGCTCAAAACGGTTTTCAAAACGAGAAAGAAAAGGTTTCAAATGAATTTTAAACTTAAAGAAATATGCGATTAGTCCGTTATCGCCTAACACGCTGAGTAGGAGGCCGGTGGTTCATAACCGGGCGATGTCGGGGTGCCTAGTAGCCTTTCTCCGGAAAGGAGCTAGCCTTCTCGGCTCGTACCTAAGTTTCCCGAACCCTCACCGGTCTCCCGCAAGGGATCGGTGTTCATTTTCCCATTCGTGGGTGGCGACTCTTCCATACTCCGAGCTCCGGTCCTACCGAGCAGCTTGATTCCACGATTGGTTGCTTTCGACGCTAATCATCGCTTACGTCGCCATGAGGTGTCCACCCCCCGGTCCGCCCGGGAGATTAGGCCGCGGCACCTCGTCTAACAAGTGGCGAATCTACTGGGGACACGAGAAATTTGATTCCGAAAGGCGTGTATTAAGTCCTTAATGGGGACGGATCGTATTATTTCTTTTCGTATGCATTCATGTGCATTATTGCAAACCTTTTGGGTAATTTCTGCGAAACCTCTAGCGAGAGTCCATTCGTCGCTCGAAAGAGGCTAGTGTAAGTTCCCCCTTACAGTAAGGCGCCAAAGGGTCCCCATCCATTCGTTAGGGGCGAATTTGTGCGGTCCTGTGAGGTCCCGCGATCAGCCGTGTCAGCATATAGTAGCCTTAGAAGTTGCCATAGGATTACCCATTACCATTTTTGATGTGATAAATGAATCAGTTCGTGTTTTCAAATTTCCATGATACGTGTCTAATCCTAAAATATGTAAAGAAAATGAAACGATACGTTAATATATACTCTTAAACTGATATACAAACTACCCCAAAACATCGAAACGATTCGAACTAAAGACGACTTAGTCATCTCGTATGAATGAACTTGTGCGACCCGCCTGGTCCCTTTCCGTGTCCCGAAGAAGGCACATGTTCAGGAAATGCGTTATGACGTAAGCACGTATTAGTATGAATCGGTTTGGTATTAAGGATAGTTATATCTCGATTCAAAAGATTATATTAACAGTAGCCATTATTCACATTCTTTAAATAGGTTGGGATAAAGCGAGATTATGACAAAACGAAAACAAAGAACGTTTCTGTTTCGAATGACCCCGTTGTAACGTAAAGAGTTTCGCAAACGTGGCCCGTCCCTTCTGAATAAAAGACGTGCTCTTACGTTATGCCTTGTGTCGTTCTTAAGAGAAATGGACGTGTCCGCAAAAGTGACTAAGAAAATAAAAGAAAAGCAAAGATAGACAAACGACCAAAGTCATTCTGTATCTACGATATATATCCATCCCGAGGGTAGTTAAAGAAAATGAACCATTGTCGTTAAATACATGTCTCGAACTGGTATATACGCCGCTTAAAAATCACAAAGCCGAATTAAACCAAACCGCATAATTGCGCCATGTGGACGAGACTGTGGATTTGACTAATGGCTCGATCATTTCGACCATTACCAAAACTACAAGAAATATGGCCCGACCTGCGTGTTTGTTCAGTTCATGCCAAAGTGAAAAGGACGGTAATATCCCTGCTTCGAATAGACATGCGATTCAACGAAACGTTGATTTTCTATAACCACGCTAAGGTGATATATCCCGTAGATTAGAATAAAGAGTTATTAGCCGAAAGGGTACCGTGCGCTCAAATAAGACTCGCCGTCTTTTCATGTAGCCAAAAAGAGCAAACGGGTTCTTAACGCTAGGAACAAACACGTTACGCGATGAGTCCGTTCCTTAAAATAAAAAGTGCTTTCATCACTGAATAAGCATGCGGTTACGTCTCTCGATAGATCCAAAAGATCCCGTCGTAATCCAAAAATCGAGACACGAACCCATGCGAATAAAAGGGAACGAATCATTGTCAATAACGAACGATTGGACTAAAAGAATAACTCGTACCACGTCTAAAAACCGAGATGCGCTCAAAAGGAGTCAAAACCCGAGCTAATGTGTCTCGCAAAATGACAAAAGACGGGTTATTCCGACAAGACAATCCATTTGGTCGATATCTTAGTCACCAAACGCTAATACGTTAAAACGAACTGTATTGTCTGATGAATGATTTACTTTTCCGCAATAATCGACGGCATCACGCGTCCCCTGGACCGCAATGTGAGCCCCAAACCAAAATCCTAGGAAAGAGACTTGGACCATCGAGTGGGTGGAGGAATAAGGGTGGAAGAGAGATGCTGTGATACGTGTAATTAGACTAACGTTTGTTCTTCTTATCTTATATATCCGTAAATAATAAACGCACACACCACGAATCATGCATATAAAATCATGCATACATACTAATGGATACCGTTCACGCAGACGTCATCATTAAGCGGTTGTGGTACCGAGAGAGCAGTCGGCTAGTCAGGCAGTTTGATCAGCTACAGATTGACAGTTCTGAATCGGCAATTGTGGCTTCTGATTCGTCTTCATCCGGGCATACTCATTCTTCCGTCAGCATGTCTGCGACCGACGAAAAGGTGGCCGGATTGGAAAACTCTGTGAACAACATTAATGAGCAGTTAGCCGCAATAGTGGCCCAGATAGCTAAGTTGGCCATGAAAGATGACAAAAGTGGCAGTAAGCACGCGGAGAATGAGGTGAACGATGGTCCTCGCTTTGGGAATGAGGATGACTATCAGGATTATATCCGAAAGCAGCTGGAGAAAGAGAAAGCTAAGGAGGAGGAGTGGAAGCAACACATCACTCAAGAGGTGCAGGATCTACGTGGAGGAAGTTCCGGGAGCCAAGACTTTTATAACTTGAAGAATTGTTTATCGGCAACTGCTTTGCCTTTGAAATTCCGGCTCCCGGACATGAAAAAGTTCGATGGAACTGGAGATAAAGTCCTGGGGCTGTTTAACACTTATCTGGAGGGGGCTGCCCTCACATGGTTTCATGCATTGCCAATGGTGACGAAGAGGGATTGGAAAGAGTTAGCGAAGTCATTCATCGCACAGTATAGCTTCAACACCATGCTTGAGGTCACTTTGAAGGAGCTTGAGAGCACTAAGCAGCAGACTGGGAAATCTTTCTCCGATTTTGTGAGAAGATGGAGGGCCAAGGCCGCGGTTATGAAGCAGAAGCCGCTTGAGCAGGATCAGATCCGAATGGTAGTCGGTAACACCTTGCCGTATATTAAGAATGAGCTGCGGTACATGCCTTTTACCGATTTCAACCAAATGTATAGCTGCGCCTTGACAGTTGAGGGGGACAGAGAACCAAAGAAAGCTTATACCAAGTGGACGAAGTCTGAATATAGTGCCGGAGGGCCAAGTGCGAGTGCAGAATCTGCAGCAGTGAAAGTGCTTGATCTTAATGCAATCGAAAAGAGGCAGTTCGCCAAATTCGGTCAAACCTATGCAAAAGTTTTCGAACGATTGTAGAAAAAGGGATTGCTGAAAGATCTTACTCCTTATAACAAAGTTCCACCTTCCCCGCAGATACAAGCTAGGGGATACTGCGAATTCCACAGCAGTTATGGGCATACTATTGAGAACTGTGGGAGGTTGAAGCACGAGATCCAAGATTTGATTGAGGAGAAGAAGATAGCTGATCCGTCGTCAGCAAACCCTTCCACTAGGCGTAATCCATTGCCTAATCATAGGGTGAGCATGATCGGAGTCGGGCTGAAAGAAAGTGTAGTGATGGAACCCTTCGGGGAGGACAAGGAGGAGTTGTTGGACTCCGATGAGAAGAATAATGTGGGAAATGGTTTGTATGTGTCGGCTTTGGAAGAGGAGCCAATGGAAGAAGTGATGGATGATAGAACTGAAACTGAGGAGACCGAGGAAGTCTCATCTCGGAGGGTCATGCCTGTGTTGAAATTGTTTAGTGGCGTAGAAGACCCCGAAGCTCATTTGTATGGATACGTGTGTGCTATGTTTGGAGAGCCATACAAAGTGGAAGAAGTCGCTCTATGGTTCCATCTTTCGCTGGTGGGCGAACCTTTGAAGTGGTTTCAATCGCTACCTGACGCGACTAAGCATGATTGGTCACTGGTGTCAAGCTTGTTTTTGATGAAGTATCGAAGAGACAAAATACAGGTAGGGGAATATAGCGCGATGCAAATTGGGCCTATCAAACGTCCGTTTCCGACTGTCAGCAAGTATAATGAAGGGAAGGACCCCATGGAGCACTTACATTTTTATCTGTCGGCTATGGGCCCTCTAGGCTTCAAAGAGGAGGAGATTACGAGCTTGTTCTGCAACTCATTGGCGGGAGAGTCACTGGTATGGTACATGTCTCTTCCAATGTACGTTAAAACAGATTGGGCAAAAATGACTAAGAGATTCATCAAGAAATACGCCGCACGGGAATGTCCAGAGGAAATGCCTGCATTACCCGAAGAGGAGACACCTGAAGCAGTAACAGCCATGTCTAAGTATAAGGGAGATGAGAACCCCATTGATCACATAAACTGTTTCCGTGCCTACACGTTTGACGCGGGACTCTACCGAAGTGAGTTAGTCCAGCATTTTCCAAAGACACTCATAGGAGAAGCTTTGATGTGGCACCGAATGCTCTCGGCAAAGACAAAAGGGGACTGGGGATCCCTCATGGAGGCCTTTGTGCAGAGGTATGAGATGTACATTCCGTGGACAGGGTCGTTCGAAGATTTAGAAAGGATCAAGCAATTTCCCGAGGAAGCATTCGTGGATTATGCTAGGAGATGGAGGTTCAAGTATGCCTCGTGTCGGGTCACCTTGAGTGATCAGGAGCAACTCATGTGCATCCGGAAGGGTGCTATTCCACTCGTGGCTAGGAGGATGAATGGAGTGTTCCTCAAGGACTATGAAGAACTGATAGGCTGGGCTCGGTATGGATCGTCGGATCCTTCCTACATAAATCCGAATGTCCCTCACATAATGGATCTGATGGTCGTGGACATTTGGGGAAGTTCCTCCGACGAGGAAGGTATCAATCAAAGGGTTCCGATCAACATCTGGGATGAGTCTGATGATGAGTCGGAAGTGGCTGTTAGCGCTGAAGGAAAGATTCTGCCAGGTTTTGAGATCTTCAATGATGTTGCCGACTAGGGCAAAGGAAAGGCAAGCTGCTTTGTCGAGGAGATTATGATGTTAGATTTGAATGCCGAGGAGCAGGTCGTTACTATTGAAGCAACTGCGGGAACGGTGGATGAGCCCAGTACCTCCAAAGCTTATGAGAAACCTGAGAACCCCGATGATGAAAATTGTATTACTGCTTTATTTGAATCTGACGACGTACTCGCCAACACTATCAATGAAATGAATTCTGATTTTGCTTATTTGCTTGATGTTGATCATGATCATTCCATGCATTCTCATTCATATAACATGCCTACATTTGAAATCAATACAATAGAAATGTCGACTTTCAATCTTGGCACGGATGAAAATCCTAAACTTATACAAATTGCTCAAGAATTAACTATTGAAGAGAGGAAAGAATTTGAGAGAATAATTAAAAAATACGAAATAGTGTTTGCTTGGACATACGAAGACATGTCAGGAATTGATCAATCAATCGTAACTCACCGTATTCCAACATACCCCGACGCGAAGCCCGTGAAGCAGAAACTCCGACGCATGAGACCGGAATGGGCAGATAAGATCAGAGAGGAAGTGAAGAAGCAGTTAGAAGCAGGGTTCATCGAAGTAATCGACTATCCCCCTTGGGTCGCAAATGTAGTGCCCATCGCAAAGAAGGACGGCAAAGTGAGAATGTGCGTCGATTATAGAGATCTTAACAAGGCGTGCCCCAAAGATGAATTCGCGTTGCCTCATATTGACGTGTTGATCGACAGTGCAGCATCAAGCGTCTTACACACAAATGTGGACGGTTTCATGGGCTACATGCAAGTTCAGATGGCTGAGAAACACAAAGCGAAAACCTCGTTCACAACTGAGTGGGGAACATACTGCTATAGGGTGATGCCGTTTGGTTTGAAAAATGTCGGGGCAACTTACCAGCGAATGGCTACAGCACTGTTCCATGATATGATACACAAGGAAATAGAAGTTTATGTGGATGACATGATGGTCAAGTCGGAGACAAGAGAGGGGCATTTCGCTGCACTCAAGAAGTTTTTGGCCCGAATTGCCGAATTCAAGCTGAGGTTAAACCCGAAGAAGTGCTTCTTTGGCATTTCATCGGGGAAAATCTTAGGCTATGTGATCAGTAACAAGGGAATCGAGGTAGATCCCGACAAGGTGAAGGCCATACGGGAAATGCCGGCACCAAAGAATGAGAAAGAAGTGAGAGGATTTCTGGGACATGTTCAGTATATCAGTCGGTTCATAGCACGACTCACTGCGATCTGCGAGCCGATCTTTAAGCTGCTACGGAAAGATCAACCCATGGTTTGGAATGATAAGTGCCAGTAAGCATTAGAGAGTGTTCAGAACTATTTGTCTAATCCACCTGTTCTGAGACCGCCTAAACTGGGAATACCGCTTCTCCTTTATGTGGCGATCGAGGAGCGATCTATTGGAGCAATGTTGGCTCAAGAAGGAGACACCGGTGTGGAGCACGCGGTGTATTATCTAAGTAAGAAGTTCCTGGAATACGAGCTTAAGTATAACATGATCGAAAAAACGTGTGTGGCAGTAGTATGGCTAACAAAGAAACTACGGCACTATTTTCAATCTTACAAAGTGATCATTATTTCCCGGATGGATCCTGTGAAGTATCTGTACCAAACTCCGTCTCTAACAGGGAAGCTAGCTCGATGGTTGTTGCTTTTGTCCGAATTTGATATCGAATATGTAACGAAGAAGGTTGTCAAGGGGAGAGTCGTAGCAGAATTCCTGGCCAACCAACCTCTGAACACAGAAGAGGAAGAGATAAACTATGATTTCCCCGATGAGCACTTGAAAGCAATAGAAGTTATACCGTGGAAAATGTTCTTCGATGGAGCAGTCAATTCGAATGGAGCCGGAGTAGGAGTGCTACTTATCTCACCGGAAGGAGAAAGGATACCAATGGCAAAAAAGTTATCATTCCCTTTTACTAACAATATGGCCGAGTATGAAGCATGCATCTATGGGTTAGAGTCGCTAACGACATTGGGAGCATCGTATGTGGAAATCTGGGGCGACTCAAAGCTGATCATCGAGCAGGCACAAGGAAATTGGGAAGTGAGGGAAGAAAGATTACGTCCATACCTAGACCAGCTAGAAGGGTTGGCACAAAGATTCAATGAATGTCGTTTTTATCACATTCCCCGAGCATAGAACCAAGCAGCGGATGCTTTGGCCACCTTGGTGTCGGTGTGGGATAATCCACGAAATCTTGCCTCAAATCCTTTGGTGTTAAAGAGGTCTCACAAACCGTGCTATGTAGACGTAATGTTGTTGGGAGTGGATGAAAAGCCTTGGTATTTCGACATCGTGAACTTCATGAAAAACGGGATGTATCCGGCGGGATCAGAACTTAGGGATCAAGCTGTGATTAGAAGGTTAGCTCAACAGTTCGTCATCCACAATGACTTGCTTTACAAAAGGCACACCGATGGTTTACAACTGAGGTGCTTGGATGCGGGAGAAGCCCGCGAGGCAATGGAGTCAGTACATTCAGGAATTTGCGGGGCCCATATGGGAGGGGCGGTATTGGCAAAGAAAATCATAAGGCAAGGCTTCTATTGGCTCACCATGGAAAGAGATTGTAACGAATATGCGAAGAAATGCCATGATTGTCAAATCCACGGAGATTATAATCATTTACCAGCTATGGAACTGCACGTATTGGCACCCATTTGGCCGTTTGCGGCTTGGGGCATTGATATCATCGGAGAGGTGAGGCCTAATGCTTCGAACGGGCACAAATTCATTGCAGTCGCTATTGATTATTTCACCAAGTGGGTAGAGGCAGAATCATTTAGCAAGTTGGGGTCTAAATAGATGAGGAAGTTCATTGAAAAGCACTTGATCACCAGGTTCGGAGTGCCTCATCATATAATCACAGATAATGGGGTCCAGTTTCAAGGAGAAGTGAGAAGTCTCTTCCGAGAATATGGTATTGAACATCACAGGTCTTCTCCGTATCGTCCACAGGCTAATGGCGCAGTAGAAGCCGCTAATAAGAACCTTAAAAGGATTCTCATGAAGACAGTAGAATCGCACCGGAATTGGCACGAGCAGCTTCCGCTCGCTTTATGGGCTTATCGCACGATGGTTAGAACATCAACTGGGGAAATGCCGTTCTCCTTAGTGTTGGGGCAGAAGCAGTCCTGCCAATTGAGATTGAAAAACGATCGTTGAGAATCGCAGTAGAAGCAGAGATTCCCGAGATGGAATGGGTCAAGAAGCGGTATGAACAGTTAGCATTGGTGGACGAGAAAAGGATGGAGGCCCTTTACCATGTACAGTTATATCAGCGAAGGATGGCCCGAGCCTTCAACAAAAAGGTCAAGGCCAGCCCTATCAAAGAAGGGGATATGGTGCTAAAACAGATCCGCGTGACGCACACCGACCCGAGGGGCAAGTTTAGGCCAAACTGGGAAGGGCCGTTCTTCGTGAAGAGGATACTAAGCAAAGGAGCGGTGAAGTTAACTACTATGGACGGCATGGAGTTCTCCGAACCTACCAATCTGGATAGGCTTAAGAAATACTTTTCGTAAAAAAAAAAAAAAAAAAAACGAAAGAAAATTCCCGATAGGTTGAAAACCCGCAAAGGGCGGCCTATGCAACAATAAGGGACATCCCAATGGGTGAAAACCCGAAAGGGCACTCATTTGAAAATTTCGGGATAGTAAAAGGAGAGATGAAAAATCGCCGGGATCTGAAAACCGAAAAAAGGCAGGTCCTGGTAACGGTAGTTATATCTTGAGCAATTACAAAAATAATGTATAAGAGGCTAAGTATTTCTGTTGTTTGTAAATAAATAAAGGCAGGAATATATTCGAAGAGAATGATTGGAATCATCATAATCTACTGAATGCATGGCAATACGAGTCATGAGTTATACATTTCCTACTTTACTTTTCACAATAAAAAGCCTACATACTATCCACCCCACTCCCTATACATCAGCTATACATCGGGGTACTCCTAATAAAAACTACAAAGCTATACATGATGAGCCTAATAAGGAGGGACATCCCAGTAGGCCTCAAAATCCCTCAGATGTGACGCCCGCTCCGCAGATAGGGCCTCCTCGGCGGCTCGAAGTCTCTCCTCGGCAATGCGCGCCCTCTCCTCAGCAGTAAGGCGTCCGGTAGTCTCCTCCCGCACCCTCTCCTCAATAGCAAGGCGTCCCGCAGTCTCTCTCCACATCACCTCTGACCAGTGGTCGTTCCTCTCCCGATAAACTTGGCCAACCCTGGCATCGGACTCCTGCACCGACTCGCTCCGTCTCCGCTCATGTGTGTGAATATCACTCTGAAAAGAAAAAAAACAAATATGAAAAAAAAGAAATACTGGCAAGAATAAAAATCATACATACATATATGCATACATCCCACTACACTAAAATAAAGTAATAATACATACTAGATGGTCAGCGCATCGCAAGCTGAGTCGATCTCGGAGGTAACCAGACAGCCCCACATAATCGGTGCAAGTCTCTCTCGAGGTCTGGGAAGCGTCTGAGGGGTCAAACGGTACCCTCGATGTAAAGACCAGAGGAGCCATCTCGACACCGGCATAGGCCACCCCGGACTCGTCATAACAAATAGTCGCGAAATCCCTCCCAAAATCCGGGACGGGTACGCCCAAAGGGGACCTCTCCGGTCGGGCAGCGCTGGAGGACTCGCCCACGTAATATGGCGGCTCACTCGCAGACATCTGAGCTCGGGCGCCGTCGAAAAAGTCTGATAGATGAGCACTCCTCCAGGAACCCTCCTGCAAATAGAGACACAATAAATACCACTAACTATCTCGTAAATAAAGATAAATAGGCCGAACCACTCACCGGGACCTCCTCCCGACCAAAGACTGCAGCGACAGCCTCCCGCGAAAACACGTCTGCCATAGGGTCCACCTCCATCGACGCCGCTGGGGCATCCCTCGCACTCAACAAGGTCGATAGGTAAGGAGCACGGCCTCCGGTATGAACCCACACATCTCTACCAACAAAGCGGCGGGTCAAATCCTAACGAATGACCGACAAGGGAATGGTCCGCACCGTAAACATAGAGACAGGGATCTCGCCTGGTGACCAGTGCAAGGCCCTAACCCCGGTGATGCCCCGGTCACCCAAATACCAGGCCCGCACGCAAGGGCCGGTAAGCACACTCTGCTGCTCCTGGATCAGGGTAACATATGCATAATCGGGACCGAAGTCAAGGTTGTCCCACCTGAATTTAATCTAAAAACACAAAGAAAAGTCAGGTCTGATCAAACAAGAATCTAGCACGACTAGAAGATATTTACCTATCCCAAAGTCCACGAATCAATCCAATCCAGGAGCTGCGCCACCGTCGGCCTCTCCTCGGTACCTAAATTGAACTCTCTCCATCGAGCCATGAGTGGAGGCTTCGGCACCCGTGGCCGACGCCGATGCTCGCTAGGAAGAATCCGCCTCTCGTAGGCCCAAACCTGCTCGTGAAAACAAAGGTCACGAACAGAAAGCGCGAAGAAGATAAAAAGGGCAAGTCAAGGATGCACCACGTACCAGAAGAGCAAAGGTGTAGCCGCCGAAATCCTTGCGCTTCCGGCAAGTCAAATCCAAAAACTTGTACAGGAAAGCTAGACCCGCCCCGCCCAATCATAGGACTCCACCGCATCCATATCGCTGAAAGCCTGAATGAGACCTGCATGAATCGTTCCGCTTTTGGTGCGGAAGATCGTCTCGCTCAAAGCATATATCAGGAAGCTGCGGACGGCCAAATCGGTGTCATCGGTCCCGCAAAAGTCCCTACGACTCAAAAGCCCCGATGTAGTGATGAACTTCGCCGGGGTGGATTTGGCGCCTGGATAAACTCCCGGCCCAATCAAAGCAGCCAATCTAGCACGGTCAACCCGCGGGCGCATCGCATCAAAGGAAAGGGGAACCGGAGTGCTACTCCCCCACAGCCCAGTCAATAAAGAGAAATCTCTAGGCGAGATGGTCATCTCCCCGAAGGAAAGGTGGAAGGTGTGGGTCGAGTCTACCCATCTCTCGCATAAGGCTCGTAGGCCAAAGCAGTCGCACACCCCGTTGGCGTGGGGCAGCGCCAAAATAAAAGGCTCAAAGCCCAGCTCTCGCACACGGGCTCTCGCCGCGGCGCCTAACATAGAGTACCACATGTGAATATCCGTTGTAGTCCCGGAAATACCGATAAACTGGAAAGAACGGAACAGGTAAGTTTAAAGGTTGTTCCTAGGCTTGCATCTGATGAAAGCACGTTAATCTAGCTATTCTTTCGGTCAAATCTAACCTAGAGACATCTTGTCAATTTAGACCGTCATTGTGTGAAATCTCTACCTTGGGGTTGTCTGCATAGGATTTGATTAATTCTTTATTCATTGGCCTATTCGCGTACATTAGTCAAGTTTTTACTATTCACGTATATTAGTCAAGTTTTTACTATTCACGAGCATTAGTTAAGTTTCACTATTCACGTGCATTAGTCAAGTTTTTACTATTCATGTGCATTAGTCAAGTTTTTACTATTCACGTACATTAGTCAAGTTTTTTACTATTCACGTGCACTATTCACATGTACTATTCACGTTTTCACTATTCACGTGCACTACTCATGTTTGTTCTTACTGTTGGCATGCATCGTTTGTAGTTTTACTATTCACATGCATATAGTTCGCATGCTTATAAAAGATAAATAAAGGATACTTGCAAGCGAAGAAATTCATGTTTTCTAACTAAAAGTATTCTAAGGCAATCTAGAAGTTAGCATGCAAATCATGTTTAAATAGGGATACTAAAGCCTAGAATTTTAGTCAAAAGATGAGGAAGTAAGAAAGTACTTACCTGGTTACAGCGGGTCCGGCTCAGATGCGTTGCGGGGTCCTGAAAAGGGTCCACTGTAGTAAGGTTCACGAAACCCGCTTCCATGCCCTTCGTGTCATCATATTGGTCCAAATCCATCCCGAGAACAATCCAAATCAAAAGTTAGAGAGAGAGAGAAGAAAGAGAAGGTGTGGGGTGGAAATGAAACCCCACCACCTTATATAGGAAATGGGAATGGCATTTCCGTAGATAGTGAAAAAGGTACGATGTGACATAAAGGTAAAAAGTAAATAATCATTTACCAGGTGTACAGACCTCCGATTTGCAGTCCGTTTCAGCCTGCGCTTCGGCCAGACAGTGACCGATAATATCAAGATGAAACTCCAGACGACAGCCAATTTTTACAGAGGCAGTGGCACCAGTCAAAATACAGACGAGAGTCAACAGAAAAATGATTATTAGTTGGAATCATTCCGGACTAAAAAGACGTTCCTATCGAACCATTCAAACCTCCAAGATACTAGCTTCAGCGAGAAAATACAGACAACAGTGTTTTAAAAGAATTCAGAATCGTTAGAAAGAACCTCCGCTTTTGAGCCATTTTTTACCCGCAGTCGTAGACTAGGGTTGCTTTTGAGCCATTTTACCCCGTTCTTGAACCGGGGTCGCTTGTGAGCCTTTTTTACCCGCGGTCGTGGACCAGGGTTGCTTTTGAGCCATTTTTACCCGCACTTATAGACCGGGGTTGCTTTTGAGCCATTTTACCCCGGTTGTGAATCGGGGTTACTTTTGAGCCATTTTTACCCGCGGTCGTGGGCCAGGGTTGCTTTTGAGCCATTTTACCCCGGTCGTGAACCGGGGTTGCTTTTGAGCCATTTTACCCGCGGTCGTGGACTAGGGTTGCTTTTGAGCCATTTTTACCCGCGGTCATGGACTAGGGTTGCTTTTGAGTCATTTTACCCGCGGTCGTGGACCAGGGTTGCTTTTGAGCCACTTCCCCCCCGGTCGTAGACCAGGGTCGCTTTTGAGCCATTTCCCCCCGGGTCGTAGACCAGGATCGCTTTTGAGCCATCTTACTCGCGGTCGGGCACCAAAGTTGCTTTTGAGCCATTTTTACACGCGGTCAACTTAGGCTAGGGTCCGTGAGAAGAACATCCGCCGGCGGCCGATTCAAAGGCAAGGACTGAAAGGATCGAGAACGACGCCGGAACACGCAGCGCAAAGGTCAGGTATTCTTCCTCCTACTCTTTACGTGTCTCTTACTTTTATATGTTTTACATTGCATGTGTTGCGTTAGCAAAAAACGTTTTCGAAACACACACATCACTGTCAAAATAGGAAAGTAGGGGCAACTGTAGACACCGAGTCGGAGGACCTGTGACAAAAACCTTTAACAAAGCGGTCGAAGCGGTTGGTTCCAGGAAAATTTTGAAAGAGAAAAACGTATAATAATAAAACGGTGAGTCAACGAGAATCGCGGTCGTTGACTGAACGGCTCGTGGATGCTCCGCGACGAAGAGCGAGCGCCTAGCGGCAGCCGACGTGTGTCCGACGACAGTCGGACGCTCGTCCGGCAGCGCAAGGCATGCGCTCGGCGCCCGTGGGACGCCCGACGGGCATGCACCCCCGACAGCCGTTGGGCGAGCGCCCGACGGCCGCTGGGCAGGCGCCCAACGACGTTGGGCGGACGCCCAACGACGTTGGGCGGACGCCCAACGATGGTTGGGCGAACGCCCAACGATGGTTGGGCGATGTTGGGCGTTCGCCCAACCATCGTTGGGCATTCGCCCAACTCTGTTGGGCGTTCGCCCAACCCCCTTTGGGCGACGCCCAATTTTACTCGGGCGTCGCCCAAAGTTCCGGGGATCCGTTTGCCTATATAAGGCACGGATCCCCATGCATTTAGAGGGGGGACTTTTGGGAGGAGCTTCTCACTCTAAACATTTTTAGAGAGAGAAACTCTTTTTTTTGGGGAAAAAAACATTTTTTTTCCTAAAAATTCCAAATTTTCTAAAAGTTAAAATTTTACCAAAAACATCGGGAAAGCACGATTCGTGGAATCAACCGACTTCAACCGTCAATACCGAACTTGAGGTATTATCCGAGGACTAGACTCGTTTTATTTTCTTTATTTATTTTTATGTTATAATTTTATTTATTTAGTTATTCATTTATTTATCACGTTTTATTTAGTTCTTCGTATTTATTTTTATCCCGTGTTAAATAAAAATTCGGTTTTGTTTTAAAATAAAAAACCTCGTTTTAATATCCCAATACGAACCGTGATCCGATTAAAAGGTAGTTCGGGTATTAAAAACGTTGTAATTATAAGTTTGGAAAAGATATTTCCGAATAACGTTTTAAAATAAAAACGTCGTTTTAGGAAACTCCGTTATAGACTATGATCCATTTTTGGTAGTTCGGAGATCCCAAACGATCGAATTAGATTTAATTTAAAGCTTTTGAACGAATCTGGAAAGTTTTGGAGTGCTGTTGTAATTCTACCTTTTCTGTCACTAACAGCAGATTGGCGACGGATTTTCCGTCGGTAATCTGCTGGAAACCGAAAATCACCATCTTTACCCTCCTTTCCCCACTTTTTGACATTTCTACTTGTATATATATGTATATTATTGTGTAATATGTTTATAAAAATTATTTTTTTAATCCTATAACTATTTATTATGTACTATATATTTATTTATTTCATGTTGAAATTTAATTCGTTTGGATTTAATGTTATAAAGTAGTATATATGTATATATATAGTTCTCTTTGGCATTTGAATTATATTAGCTATCATAGGGTAAAACTATTTTGGAAATTAAATGTTATTTTTAGTTTTTATAGTCTCCCTTATTTTTACATAGTTGTAATTAGGATAAAAAGGTATTATATGTATTACTACTTTCCTTATCCTACATTTAATCTATATATATATTATTACCATTTTTACTATTCTTACATATATGTATAAATATGTATATTCATTCTCCATTTGGATTTCCTATAGGTATATATTCTTTAAACATGTTTGGTTGGGTGAAGTTGAATTTAATTTGTTAGTTGTTGTAATTATATTCAAGTAAAGATTAATTGAGTGAAAAAAAGGGAAAATAAAATCATAAAAAGAGACTCTAATTTGTTTATTTAAACTTAAGTTTTCTAGACATTCTTAAAGTGTAAATAACGTTTTTCTTGACCTTTTTAAACTATTTCCAAAATATCACATGTTGAAACCTTAATCTGTTCCAACGACGGATTAGGCGAACCTTGTAATTAACATCGTTTTTATTGTAAATAATAAAGTTTTGAATCGTTTCCTTAAATGATTTGTACAAAATAAATTCACTTGTATGCCTAACCACGTTTTTTGGGTTAAAATTCTTTATTCCACGTCTTCAAACGCTCGAGTCGTTCCAACGGCGATTCGAGTAGATGCCATGTAAATTAACGGGGTTTTGAAATGTACCTAAATCGTTCCAACGACGATTAAGGTACGAACCATGTAAATAAACTCGTTTTCAGGGAGTGAGTGTAGTGTAGAGTTAACATACGAATCGAGGCATAAGACACACTGTAAATAAATCAATTCTTCCTTCTCCCCCTCTCTCTTTTATACTTAGCATCAATGTAAATGGGTGATTCTTTACCAAAGTGGCTTTCAATAATATATGCTCAAAACGGTTTTCAAAACGAGAAAGAAAAGGTTTCAAATGAATTTTAAACTTAAAGAAATATGTGATTAGTCCGTTATCGCCTAACACGCTGAGTAGGAGGCCGGTGGTTCATAACCGGGCGATGTCGGGGTGCCTAGTAGCCTTTCTCCGGAAAGGAGCTAGCCTTCTCGGCTCGTACCTAAGTTTCCCGAACCCTCACCGGTCTCCCGCAAGGGATCGGTGTTCATTTTCCCATTCGTGGGTGGCGACTCTTCCATACTCCGAGCTCCGGTCCTGCCGAGCAGCTTGATTCCACGATTGGTTGCTTTCGGCGCCAATCACCACTTACATCGCCATGAGGTGTCCACCCCCCGGTCCGCCCGGGAGATTAGGCCGCGGCACCTCGTCTAACAGCGGGTCCTGGTAACAGTAGTTATATCTTGAGCAATTATGGAAATAATGTGTAAGTGGCTAAGTATTTCTGTTGCTTGTAAATAAATAAAGGCATGAATACATTCGAAGAGAATGTTTGAAATGATTATGATCGACTGAATGCATGGTATTACAAGTCATGAGTTATACATTTCTTTTCCCCACCACCAAATAAAAAGCCTACACAAACATCTCTTTCACATATACCCAGTATACATCACGGTAGTACTAATAAAGTCGTAAACCAAAACAATGACGGGACTATCAAGGAGGAGGAACCCCAAAGTCCCAAAAGCCCTCAAGCGAATCAAAGCCTCTGAAGTAAGGTGCCCACTCCTCGGCTAAGGCCTCCTCGGCAACCCGATGACCCTTTGTCGCAATCCGCAAACTCTCCTCAGTAGCTCGCTGGACCTTTATATCCACACGGCTCCTCTCCTCGGTTGCCCGGCCTCGCTCCTCCCAGCTGGAGCACTCATCCTCCATCTCTCGATAACGATGTATGATTTGAGCGTCATCATTCCGTAGTGACTCTCCTTGCCCGGCCGCCACGCCCTCCTGTACTCTTCGGCCCATAGAATGAAGGCCTCCCTGTAAAGAAAAATAGGAGGGAAGCAATGTAAAAAAGGAGAAAAAAAAGAGAAAATATATACACATTCATTCATAATCATGTGCATACATATCACTACACTAGGTTATACAATACTCACCAGATGATGGGCGTGACTTAAGTCAAGCCGCACGCAGAAATACTTGGATAGCTCCACAAAATTTGTGCAAGTCTAGGCAGGCTTCGATAGGCAAATTAGGATTCGATCTATGGGCACAAGCCCCGCTACGGACTGCGGTCTACGGTATTATCAATGGGCACAGGCCCCGCTACGGACTGCGGTCTATGGCACCATCAATGGGCATAGGCCCCGCTACGGACTGCGATCTATGGCATTATCAATAGGCACAGGCCCCGCTACGGACTGCGGTCTATGGCATTATCAATGGGCACAGGCCCCGCTACGGACTCCAGTCTACAGCATGAAGCGACTGCAGTCACAAACTCTCGGACGAGTGATAAAGCCCAAATATCAAAGCGACTGCGGTCAAAACCTCTTGGACGAGGTCTCAATTCCAACTCTCGGACGAGTAATAAAGCCCAGCTATCATCAACGAAGAGCACCTGCGATCGATGTAGAGATTAGGGTCGAACGATGGATTTGGAGATATGCAAATGAAAGGACGCCTGCGATCGATGTATAGATTAGGGTCGGATGTTCGATTTGGAGGTCTGCAATACATGAAAACGCCTGCGATCGATGTAGAGATTAGGGTCGAACGATGGATGTGGAGATACACAAACGAAAGGACGCCTGCGATCGAGGTGGAGATTAGGGTTGAATGATTAATTTTAAAACGAAAGAGTACCTGCGGTCGAGATAAAGACTAGGGTTGCTAGAAAAAAGCAACTTTACCTGCGGTCGAGATAAAGACTAGGGTCGCTAAAAAGCAACTTTACCTACGGTCGAGATAAAGACTAGGGTCGCTAAAAAAGCAACTTTACCTGCGGTCGAGATAAAGACTAGGGTCGCTAGAAAAAGCAACTTTACCTGCGGTCGAGATAAAGACTAGGGTCGCTAGAAAAAGCAACTTTACCTGCGGTCGAGATAAAGACTAGGGTCGCTAGAAAAAGCAACTTTACCTGCGGTCGAGATAAAGACTAGGGTCGCTAGAAAAAGCAACTTTACCTGCGGTCGATGTGAAGACTAGGGTCGCTAGAAAAAGCCATTTACCTGCGGTCGATTTAGACTAGGGTCGCTAGAAAAAGTTATTTACCTGCGGTCGATTTAGACTAGGGTCGCTAAAAAAATCCATTTTACCTGCGGTCGATTTAGAGACTAGGGGCCCCAGAAGGAGCGTTCGCCGGCAGCCGATTCAGAGGCAAGGACGGGACAGCCAAAGTGAAGATTGAAGACAAGATAGGAACTTGCGACATGGAGATCAGGTATTTCTCCTCCCACTCTATAGGTGTCTTTTACTTTAATATATTTCGCATTGCATGTGTTGAATTTACTAAAATGGTTTTCGAAAAAGCACACACGTCACTGTCAAAAATAGAAAAGTAGGGGCAACTGTAGACACCGGGGTCGGAGGACCGATGAAGAAAAATTATAAAAAGGGATCCAAATCAGTCGATTGAAATAAATGATGAGTCAATAAAAATAATAATGAAAAAAACGTTGTTCGAAGGAACCATGGAGACCAGTTTGATCGAATTCGGAAATCGAATCGAGATGACGGGCGAATCGGTTCCGTGAGTGAAATCTTAAATCATCTCGCCGAGTTCGGGGTATTTCACACCCTTTTCTTACTAATTTTATTATTAATAAAATCTCGAGATGATAGAGGGTTTTATTTTGGTATTCGAGCAATCCAAAGAATATATATATATATGGTTTTGTAAAAGGATCAATTTTATAAAAGCTAATAAAATCGGTTTTGACGAAAATCAATCGTTATTGATTTTGGTTGTTTTTAGATGTATTTTATTTAGTTAAACTTATTTATTTTATTTAGTATATATAAACGCGGCCCCGTCGAGGCCGGTATTTACGTCACGGGCCGTTGGACGGCCCGTGACGAGGGCTGGGCCGCCCAGGCCCAGCCCTCCCTGCACTTGGCATTCGGCCAAGTGCAGCAAATGCACTTGGTCGAATGCCAAGTGCATTTGTTAGCTTTTATTTAAAAAAAATAAAATAAAAAAATAAAAAAATGAAATAACAAATAATAATGATAATGATAATAATAATAATCATAACAATAAAGCCATCTAGCTTACCTTTGACTCCAAGTTGGCTTGGAGCCAAAAATAAATTATGTTTGGGGCTCCATATGCCTATAAATAGGATGGAGTCCCAAGACATTGAAGACGAAGAAAAAACCCGAACCCCTGGAGAAATTCGACGAGATCCGAATTCGCCCAAAAACCCAAAAAACCGACTCAAAACACTATCAATCGACTTGATTTGGCATCTCCATTACCGATTGAGAGATAATAATCCGAGGAACTAGACCCGTTTACTCTTTCATTTCATTCTTTATTACGTTTTTATTGTTTAGATCTACTCCTTTACTCTTTTATTTGCACTTTTATTGCTTAAACTTGTGAAATTAATTTTCTTCTTTCATTCTACAAACACTTGAGTTTGGATCTAAAATAAAAACATCGTTTTATGTCCCACTCTTTTATTTGCACTTTTATTGCTTAAACTTGTCAAATTAATTTTCTTCTTTCATTCTACAAACACTTGAGTTTGGATCTAAAATAAAAACATCGTTTTATGTCCCAATACGAACCGTGACCCCATTTAGGGGTAGTTCGGGACTAAAACGTTGCAGATCTAGATTTAGAAAATGTTTTAATTAACGTTTTAAAATAAAACATCGTTTTGGGAGTTTCCGTTATAGACTATGACCCGATTCGGGTAGTTCGGAGGCCAAAAATGATAGAATAGATTAGATCTAAAGCTTTTGAATAAATTTGGAAACTGTTAAGAGCTGTTTCTGTAATTTCACTTTTTCTGTCGGTAAAGGCGGTTTACCGATGGATTTTCCGTCGGTAAAGCTGCTGGAATTCGGAAAAAAATGCCTTTTTAACCCTTTTTTTCTTAACCTTTTGATATTTGGTCCCTAATATATGTATATATAATTATGTAATTATTTTATTAAAATCATTTTGGGGTATATAACTAATAATTATCTATTATATATTTACTCATTTTGTGTTTGGGTATTATTTATATTAATCTAACTTTGTAAAAATATATATGTGTCTATATAGGTTTTCTTTAAGTCCATTTAAGCTATATCTAATTATTATTTTTGTGGATCATTTGCTTGGCCCATTTGGGATGATTTATAAATGCTTTTGGGTTATTAGATATTATTTTGGGTATTGATATTGGGATGTACTTTTAGGTGGGTTAATTTCCATATAGCTATTGTGTAAAAACTAATTTGGGGTTAAATGTTATTTTCTCATTCATGAACTTTATTCATCATTTTTACATGTTTTGAATTAGGATAAAAAGTATACTATACTTAATGTTATTTTCCTTTTTATTAGCATATATCAATAACTATAGTACATATTATGTTTTTACCTTATTTTTAATCTATAGGTGTAATCACCATCTTTTACTAAAAATGTATATATATGTATATATTCCTTTTTTATTCTTTAGACATTTATATGTATATTTTAAATGGGTTTTGTTTGGTAATTGTGATTTAATTTGTTGTGATTATGATAAGTAAAGGTTCAATTGAGTAAAAAAAAGGGAAATAAACCACAAAAAAAGAGACTTCAATTTGATTATTTAAACTAAAGAGTTTTTTTAGAGATTCTTAATGTAAATAAAAAGGTTTTTCGTCGTTTTAAATCACTTTCTAAAAATATCACGTTTTAAAACCTTAATTCGTTCCAATGACGGATTAAGCGAACCTTGTAATTAAAATCGTTTTCATTGTAAATAATGAAGTTTTGAATCGTTTTCCTAACTAAACAGTTTTATACAAAATGAATGAACTTGTATGCTTAATCACGTTTTTGGTTAAAACTTCTTGTTCAAACGTTTTCAAACGCTCGAGTCGTTCCAACAGCGATTCGAGTCGATGTCATGTAAATTAACGGGGTTTTGAAACGTACCTAAATCATTCCAACGACGATTAAGGTACGAACCATGTAAATAAACTCATTTTTCGGGGAGTGAGATTAGCTTAGAGTTAGTGTATAGTCTAAAGCATAAAATCACACTGTGAATAAATCAATTCTCTCTTCTCCCTCTCTCTCTCCTGTATACTTTAAATTTATGCAAAATGGGTGATTCTTTACTAAAATGGCTTTCAATAACATGCTCAAAACGGTTTTCAAAGCGAGAAAGAAAAGGTTTCAAATGAATTTTAAACTTAAAGAAATATGCGATTAGTCCGTTATCGCCTAACACGCTGAGTAGGAGGCCTGTGGTTCATAATCGGGCGATGTCGGGGTGCCTAGTAGCCTTTCTCCGGAAAGGAGCTAGCCTTCTCGGCTCGTACCTAAGTTTCCCGAACCCTCACCGGTCTCCCGCAAGGGATCGGTGTTCATTTTCCCATTCGTGGGTGGCGACTCTTCCATATCTTCGAGCTCCGGTCCTGCCGAGCAGCTTGATTCCACGATTGGTTGCTTTCAGCGCCAATCACCGCTTACGTCGCCATGAGGTACCCACCCCCCGGTCCGCCCGGGCGAGGCCGTTCGGCACCTTGTCTAACACTACCCTAGGTTAGTAAGGGAATTCTATTCTAACCTCTGTGTTAACGAAGAATATGCTGACCATCTGGTAACCCATGTCAAAGGCCAGAAATTAATGATTACCCCCATCTTATCTAGCAATCCTGCTAAACCTGCCAGCCAAAGGGAAAGAATTCAGAACTACAAAGGAGAAACTTGACCATGTAGTAACGTTCTGTAACCCGGAGGGTCACAAAGGGGAAATAGCTAGTACATGTATGGGTCAGGATCAAAAGATGGCTCACTACCTGCTGACTAATTTTATCTTCCCCAAAATTAACTCAGCATCATCCGCCTCAAACTTCGAGCAGTGCTTCATCTGGCATATGCTGACCTATCAACCACTCAACATGCCGGTGTTTCTTGTCGGAGCACTTCAACGAAGTACTGGGAAACTCATGTTGGGGTCCCTCATTACCAAAATCCTGGAAGATCATCAAATCGACTTGATCAATAAGACTGAGTCTTGCGGAACTGAAATCACAGTGGCTCTACTGTTCGGGTTAGTATACGACCAACCCCTCAAGTCTAAAAAGGGAAAAGAGGCCATCGAGGAAAATGAGGAAGAAGTTGATAAGGTACAAGATGTGCAACCCAAGGAAGGGAAAAATGCCGTGACTGAATCTGCTGACCAAGCTAAGCAAGAGAAGAAGAGGAAAGCTATCCAAACTTCTTCCAAATACGTTAATGCTGCCCCCAGGAAAATCCGAGTTGTCTCAAAGGGGAAGAAAATCGATGCTGGACAAACTCAGGACACACCTAAGTCAGCAAAGAAAAGAAACAGGCAAGTTGAGCCTGAAGAAGAGAGTGAGGAAACTCCAGAGCAACCACTGCAGAAAAAGCAGAAGAAGAAGAAGAAGAAGAAGAAATCTTCTGGTACAAGTCCAATTGATGTTGTCCCTCTTGGTTTTGCTATTTCTGATGATTCCCACTTCATGAAAAGCCAAGAGATTGACCTTGAGAAAATCCATGCTGACCAAGAAGCAGAAGAACTAAGAAACGATGTAGGTCAGCATGATAATGTTGAGCCAGGTCAGGAAGATAATGCTGAGCAAGAACAGTTTGATGCTGAGGAAACAGCAAATGTTGAGCAAACTGAGACAGCAAATGTTGAGCAACATGAGGTAGTAAATACTGAGCTGGTTGAAGAACAAGCTGAGCCCACAGCAAAGGAACATGCTGACCTAGGGGTACATTCACTTTCTGACTCTCTTGATTCTATTCAAGCTGACCCCTCTCCCCCAAAGGCTAAAAAATTAAGGAGACTAAAAAAAAAAGGCTCAGAAGTCGCCAGCTATTGATCTTTTGGGTGATTCTCCTCTGCGGGATCCCATTATTGATCTGTCGGACATGCAGTTTAAATTCTTCTCCAACCCTACTGAGCCTTCTCCAACGGAACTTGAGAAAAAGCAAGCATCTGTTACTCATCCTGAGGAACAAGCCAAGTCTCCGGAAAATCCAATTCCTGCCGAGCAAGAGCTCGAAGTCCAAGCAGCTCAACATGAAAAGCATGCTAAGGAAAATCCTGCTCAAACTGAGTTGACTCCTCCTGCACCAACTCAAACCAACATTGAGCAGGCCAATACTTCTGCTGATCCACCTCATTCTCATCCAATTTCGTAGAATGTTGAGCAGCCTGTTTCCGCTGCTACTTCAAACAAAAGCCCAGCTGTTAATCAAGCTGGCCCTTCGAATTCCACCAGAATTCCGGCAACTGAGAACATTCTTGAGGCAACATATACTTATCTTCATGCTACTGAGTCCGGACGTCGCATTATTGACTCCGCTCAAACTATTCTCCAGGATTTGAACACTTCTCATGCCGATGCTGCTGGGTCTGCAAATGTTGAGTCCCCACAAATCTCGTCTATCACTCAGCTCCTCAATGAGATCAAGGGTCTCAAAGATTTAGTAAGTGTAATGACAACAGTCCAAACACAACAACCCAAGCAAGAATCCATCGTCAAGCTGGCCGAACTGCAGTTAATGATGGTGAATCGTATGGATTCCCTTCAAGGCCAAATTAATGCTCTTTCTGCAGTCAACACGGGCTATGCTACCTCTGCTGAGTTGAATCAATATTTTACCAAGTTGAACTCTGAGCTGACCGGCATTCGCGAGCTAATATCCTCAACTTCTCAATGTTCGGTCGAACAAATTAGCGAAGCTGTCCATCTACTCAACTTGAGTAAGGAGGAAATGGAAACTGGCCAACTCAAAACAAACGAACTGCTGCAATACTCTCGGGCCACTTACAAACATATGCGCCACATAAACGCTCAACGTTAGTTTTATGATTCGGGTCTGCTTAAAATGTACTATCAAGCTTATGCCCAGCTGACTGACACAATCACATGGATTGGGAAATCCCAGGAGTATATACTCAGTATGTTCAGTGCCTCTATCTGAATTCCCCGTGATACATTGGATGATGGCATTCCAATTTTTAATGGATTAAGGGAAAGCACGAAAAGGCTCAATGCGTATTTAGTCATGTTAACTCGTGCTGCTATCAATGACACCTTCGTTCCTCCTCTGCCCGATGGTGGCAAAACGGGGGAGAAAGAACAAGCTGATAGAACTCAGCATGCAGGAGAAGCATCTGGTAGTCAGCAGCAACAAAAAGGAAAAGGCAAAATCAATATTGCCCATGTCCAAGTCAATAGGAAGAAATAGTTTGGCTAGGTTGCTAGCTTTTATTCTTGACTTGTATTTTTATGCGTATTTTGTCTTGCTGACTATCTATAAATTATGCATCTTTTATTCCAAATTGATTAATCGTATGTGATGCTTACTTAAGTATTGTATTTTATGCTGATCTGTCTTAATTGAACAAACAAACAAAAGAAAAAGGAATAAACTCAGTACACATTAGACTTGATACATTTGCTCTGAAAAAGTTTTCCCATAACTCTGTTATCAAACTAACCATGTATCAAAACTGAGTTAAAACACATTGACCTCTTCTGAAAAGCTGACCTAGACTCATCTGAATTAGATCTTGGAAGGTTTAGAATTGAACTAAGTCAGTATAAGCATGCCTTAATTTTACTCAATTGAATCTTAGAAGGTTTAGAGTTAAGTTAAGTCAATAGATGCAACCCTTACGGGGGAGTAATTTCAGAAGTAATAAAAAGAATTTCAATCATGGGGAATCTCAATGTTGAGTTCCATCAATTAAATATTTTGCCAACATCAAAATGGGGGAGTTTGTTGAAACACCTTTCCACATGATTTTGATTTGACAAAATCATTTAAGTTAATCCATGATTAAGGGACAATTAAATTTAAGTGCTTTGATTTAATTGTACTAATATGTTTGTTCAATGTTGAGTATAAATATAAATACAAATAGAAATAAAAAGAAAGACAGGATGAAGTCAGCATGAGATCACATCACAAGCTGAGTAGAGTGGAACTCAGCATGACAGAAGATAAGTCATCTTCAGAACAGAAGCTTAAAGATAAAGAAGCTGAGTGGAACGGAACTCAGTATCAAAAATAGAAAAGTCTTCTTCAAAACTATGTCTTGCAAAACGAAGCTGACCATGTAAGCTGAGTAAAAGAGAACTCAATATCTGAATTGGGAACAATAAAAGACAACAGCTATCAAAGTCAAGCTGAGTGATCTTCAGGACAGCATGAATGATCCGTTAGCTAAAAGACAAGTCCGACAACTGTCTGCACCAATAACAGAAACCTTGGAATTACACAAAAGCCAATTTCGAGATGCATGGGTCAAATGTTCCGTTGCTAAAAGACAAACTGGCACAAAAAGACGAAACCTACTAGAAGAAGACAAACCTGATGACTGTAGAATTCAGACGACAGGATTGGCCTGCATATCTGAAGCTGACCAGAACATTGTCCCCAAAAGAGCCGTTTTGGATTCAACGGGCAAATCAAATTCAAATGATTTGATCTTCAGATTGCAACTATAAAGGGACAAGTATACCTCTTGGATCATTGCCGAATTACAGAAAATACAAGAGAGAAAAATACAAGCAAAAAGCACATCAAAACAAAAAAAGAGGTCTTACACCAATTTTCTATTCTTGTGTAAAAGCTAGAGTGATTTTTGTAATCATCTAAAGTGTTCTTCATTCGAAAAGAACAATTTGTATCAATTGCAAATTGAGAGTTGTGCTGAGTGTCTGGTTGTAAATACTCAGTGGTAGAGAAACCTAAGTGTTCGGTTATAGCACTTAGTAGGAGTTGAGTAGACGAATAGAGGAAGGTACTCTTGCATATTCAACTGCCTTGTAAACGGTTTGTGCTCTACCTTTAAAGAGCTCAGTATTGGATTTCAAAAGCCCGGAGGGACTCTGGGGACTGGACGTAGGCGGAGAGGCCGAACCAGGATAAGTCGTGCTGAGTAATCTCTAACTCTCTCAATATATATATCTCTGTATGTGTTGCTTGTTATATTTACTCAGCATATAAATTGTCTAAATTGATATTGAGTAAATAAGAGTGCTGAGTTGGAAGCTGACCACAAAAGTGTTAATTCCCAACTCATATGTAAAATAGTTCTAGTCAATATCTGACTAAAGCTATCTTACATTACAATCGGCTGTGCTGACCAAAGCTGAGTTGACAAACTTAAGAAAATATATTAAGTCAGCTTAATTAAAATTGAAAAAGTTATATTAGTTCCTAACCCCCCCCCTTGGAACTAATCACACAGGACCAACACTCCCTGGATTACATGTTGTTAGAGCATCTAAATAGGACAGCGTACTCTACTTTGGCTTTTGGCTGCTTGGAAAACAAATTTAAGCATTCAAAATGAGAAAATTACAAAATTGGATGCTCATTTACATTTAAACCTACTACAAAATAAATTACATATTTAAACTATTTCATTTATATATATAACAACTTAGATATTTCCTTTCTTTTTTTATTGGGAATCTAAGCTTCAAACAATAGTAGTATTCATTGAGAATATCATCTCCATACATCAATCCAAAATCCAAACTCTTTATATAAGTATTATGTTGATTTTATATTTATAATTTTTTTTGTTGATTTCTAGAATTTCTTGTTAAACAATAGCAAACCATATATTGATGTTGCGACAATATCATATTATGTTGGGCAATTTGAAATAATAGGAACTATTGGATTTGAAATAAAGTAGGTAATTGTGCTAGTGTTATTTTCACCGGTATTACTGCCTTCTTGTCGTGCTGACAGGAAGCTGGACAAGAGTTGTTGGTTTCTGCTTATTCTGGTCATGCTTCAATGTCGAAAAATTAGATTCCTCTTAATATCAATCACTTTAAGTGTAACGTGGATGCGTCTCTCTTTCCTAATTCTCAAGCAATTAAGTTTGGGGTCGTTATTCACATATCAAACAGTGAACTTGTTGCTGTTAAAAATGGATTGTTGTCATGTACTTATGATCCATAACTGCGGAGGTTATGAGCTTAAGGGAGTGCTTAACTGGTTGAAGAAGGAGAAGAGGTTGAAAGATAAATTCTATTGAATTAGACTCACAATTGCTTGTTCAACTTTTCATAGTCAAGAAGTTTCAGATTCAATGTTTGGTTGCTTATTAAGAATTTTAAGTTCTTTATTAAAAATTAGGAAACTATTATTTTAATTTTGTTAAGCGGTTTATGAATCAAGTTGCTCATGTTTTAACAAAAACGATTGATTTTATATTTAATCTAGGAGAATGGAGTTTTGTCCCTCCTACAAAAAAAATTTGGGTAAATTACACTGATGAACTTTACTTATTTTAACGGTATGACCACTAAACTTCAAAACGTAACATAAAAGTCATTCAACTTTACATTTTTGAACATTATGTCACTAAACTTTAATTAAAATCTCAAAATGATGGTTAACGACTTCAAAATAAACATGTTTAAGAATTAAAGTTGTTTAGAACAATATTTACCATGGAACGATATTTTTTATTTTCTAAAATCACAATTTCTAGAGTTTTCTCCCTCCAAAAATTCACTATCTCCTACCAAAAAACACCTAAATTATCTCAAAACAAAAAATTTAATGAATTGAAGTTTTTTTAATCATAAAGAATTAAAATTGCTTAAAATATAATCAATTCTTGAAATTTTTATTTTAAGATCGTCAATAGTCATTTTGAAGCGTTTATTAAAATTTGGTGGTCAAAGTGGAAAATTGAGTGATATTTTGATTTGGTAACCATATCATTAATTAAAAAGGGTAAATTATACAATGGTCAGGATTGATAACTTGTTTATAAGTGTCTTCTATTCTTAAATAAATTTATTTAAATGTCAAATTTGATGGGGTTTTTTAAAAACTATTTTTTCCCTATAAGTAACTAATTGGACATTTGACAAGGACAAAATCAAAGTTATGAATTTTTTATATTTCAAGATTTAAAAGCATATGATAATAAAATACGTAAAGGATTTTGATAAATGTAAATAAAAAAAAATAAAATCTAATATTTTATGTAATTTCCTCAATTAAAAATGAGTAAAGTTGTTAGCCAATTTTTCATTATAATAGTTTAAGTGGTATTGTTTATATTGACCATAACAACAACAACAACAACAAAGCCTTAGTCCCGAAATGATTCGGGGTCGGCTAACATGAACCATCATATAAAACCGTGAAAATCAAGTCGTGTCAGCGACACAGATTCGCTCCCTCCACTCCGTCCTATCCACTACCATATTTTCCTCAATTCCCAATAAACTCATATCACTCTCGATCACCCTCCTCCAAGTTTGCTTAGGTCTTCCCCTACCCCTCACCACTACATCCCTTTGCCACTCTTCGGTTCTCCTAACCGGCGCATCAAGCGCTCTACGTCTCACATGGCCAAACCACCTTAGTCGGTTTTCTCTCATTTTATTCTCAATAGATGTGACCCCTACTTTTGTCCTAATTATTTCATTACGCACCCGGTCCTTTCTCGTGTGACCACACATCCATCTCAACATACGCATCTCCGCCACCGACATCTTATGGATGTGGCAGTGTTTCACTGCCCAACACTCCGTACCATATAACAATGCTGGTCTAATTGCCGTCCGGTAGAATTTTCCCTTCAATCTATTAGGCATGCCGGGATCACAAAGGAAACCCGTAGCACTCTTCCACTTCGACCAACCAGCTTTAATCCTATGAGCAACATCTCCATCTACTTCTCCATCCGTTTGGATAATAGATCCTAAATACCGGAAGCAATCCGAGGCCTGAACAACTCTCCCATCTAGGGTGATTGTCCCTGCCTCCCTACTCCTACGGCCGCTAAACTTACACTCCAAATATTCTGTCTTACTTCGACTCAACTTAAAGCCTCTAGATTCTAGAGTTTGCCTCCATAGTTCCAACTTCATCTCCACTCCTTCTTTCGTCTCATCAACCAACACAATATCATCTGCAAACAGCATGCACCATGGTATACCATCTTGAAGTGAACTTGTTAGTTCATCCATAACGATGGCAAAAAGAAATGGGCTTAGTGCGGAACCTTGATGCACTCCAATCGTAATAGGAAACTCTTCAGTCTTCCCAACACTAGTACGTACACTCGTGCATACTCCCTTATACATGTCCTTTATGATGTCAATATATTTCCGCGAAATGCCTTTCCTTGTCAAGGCCCACCAAAGTACTTCCCTTGGTACCTTATCATATGCTTTCTCCAAGTCAATGAAAACCATATGCAAGTCTTTCTTCTTATTTCGATAGTGCTCCATTAATTGTCTCATTAGATGGATGGCTTCCATAGTTGATCTTCCCGGCATAAAGCTAAACTGGTTTTCCGAGATCTTCACCGTCCTCCTTAGCCTTTGTTCAATCACTCGCTCCCAAAGTTTCATAGTGTGACTCATTAATTTGATTCCCCGATAGTTGGCACAATCTTGGACATCGCCTTTGTTCTTATACAAAGGGATTAAGGTACTTTTCCTCCATTCTGATGGCATCTTATTGTTTCTCCAAATTTTGTTGAAGAACGTCGTCAACCATTCGATTCCTCTTTCTCCCAAACATCTCCAAATCTCAATAGGGATGCCATCAGGTCCTACTGCTTTCTTCAACTTCATCTTACTTAATGTCATTTTGACTTCACCCTTTTGAATTCTCCGCAGGCATTCATGATTTATCATATCGTGATGGATACTTATATCTCCAACATCTTGTTGGCGATCTCCATTAAATAAGTCATCAAAATAGGACCTCCATCGTTCTTTGATATCCTTATCTCCAACTAGGACTTTCTGGTCCACATCCTTCACATATTTAACTTTTCCGAGATCTCGCGTCTTCCTATTACTCATCCGAGCAGTTCTATATATGTCTCTTTCCCCTTCTTTCGTATCCAATCTTGTATACAGATCCCGATTCACCTTTGCTCTAGCATCTCGTATGACCTTCTTTACTTCCCTTTTAGCCTCTTTGTATTTTTCGTAGTTCTCGTCACTCCTACATTTCCCCAATAGTTTATAGGATTCTCTCTTACTCTTTACTGCTTGTCATACTTCTTCTGTCCACCAAGATGTGTCCTTACCCGATGGCATGCTACCTTTAGATTCCCCTAGAACTTCCTTCGCTACTTCCCTTATACTATGCTCCATCTTATTCCATATCAAATCTATATCTGAATCCATATTGCAAGTCCAAATATCTTTTTTGGTCATCTCATCCACAAATTTTTGTTGATTCTCCCCTTGCAATTTCCACCACTTAATCTTAGTCTCTACTTGAGGTGTTTGTTTTCTTATACATTTCCTACTTCGAAAATCTAGCACCACTACTCTATGTTGGGTTGTCGTACTCTCACCAGGGATCACCTTATAATCAATATAACTCTTTCTCCAAGCACTCTTTACTAAGAAGAAGTCAATTTGGCTCGCATTACCGCCACTCCGATAAGTCACTAAGTGGGATGTTCTCTTCATAAACCATGTGTTCATGATACTCAAGTCATAGGCTGATGCGAATTCCAAAATATCATTTCCTGCTTCATTCTTATCTCCAAAGCCATACCCTCCATGAACACTCTCAAACCCATCTCGCCTAGAATCCACGTGTCCATTGAGATCACCCCCTAGTACCATTTTTTCATCCCTAGGAACCTGTTGCACCACTTCCTCTAAGTCATCCCAAAAAGCTTGTCTTATAGACACATCTAATCCTATTTGTGGCGCATATGCACTAATGACATTCACAACCTCATCCCCTATCACTAGCTTAACACTCATAATTCTATCGCTCTTCCTAGACACCGCTACTACCTCATCAATATACTCCCTATCAATAAGAATACCTACTCCATTTCTACCCTTATCCTTTCCTGAGTACCAAAGCTTATAACCCCAAGGAGCTATCTCTCTAGCCTTGGCTCCAACCCACTTGGTTTCTTGTAGGCATAATATATTTATTCTCCTCCTCTTCATAACATCTACAATTTCAGCTAATCTTCCTGTCAAAGAACCTATGTTCCATGTCCCAAAGCGTAACCTACTACCCTTACCCCTACCCCTACCATTACCGTGGACTAGCTTATTTACCCGCAACCCTTGCATATTTGACACCACCCCCGGGTCCTGGGGTGGCGCGCCGCTTCGGGGCGACGACCTAGCAACCCTTGCACATTTATCACTACACCCGGGTCTAGGAAGTGCAGCGCGTCGCTGAGTAGGGAACGCCCCAACGGTATTTATATTATGGTTCATGTCATAAGATGTGGCTAAGTTTTACGCTGGCCGCCACAAACCTACCGCAACCCTCCTCATTTGTCCGGGCTTGGGACCGGCTGTAAAGGCCACCAAGTGACCCTCACAGGCGGAGTTATATTGACCATAATGACCAAATAAATTTAGTTATTTGTTATATTCCAATAAGTTTATATTTTTTTTGGGTTAATTATAAACATCAACCTTTTTAAAAGCTCATTTACATATTAAGTTTAGTTCTCACACTTCTTACAAATCTAGACACTTTCACTTCATTTAGAGAAAAATATCATCTTCCTCATTCACCTTTTCCCCTCAGACACATCAAAGCAGCAACTCACCCCTCATTTTATTCAGACAATAATCAAGTGAACAATACAATCCAAAAGTTAAAACTTTGTTCATCAAACAATTCAATCCAAATTCATAGAAGTCTTGTATTGAGTTTTACCTACATTTCAATCTCACTTGTAATACAATATCAGATGTATAAGATGATGTGTATAAAATGTATATGTCAAATTCAAATGAAAATAGTTTAGTTTCATGCATTTCGAAACCATACAACTTATCGCACCCTGGCTTTTGGATTTCAGGTCGGGGTGCGCGACCGGCTCGATCTGCCTTTTCATTTTTTTAGGTTTCGATTCGCCACCAATCATCACTTGGAAATATGTGTGTACGGGCGTGATTGGTCACCCTATCTGTTTGAATTGACGTTGTATGGTATAGTTTTGACAAAGAACGGTCTTCAGAGAGATTTAGGTACGTTTTCCGATTACATGTTGGGAAGAGACATGATCTCACCTTACCCCTCCCGATGTATCGGTACTATCATGATATTACATGTTGGCTATTTGTTTTTCTTTGAATTGTCGATATAAACCAGGTACTTGTGTGTTTGGAGTTATTAGGATTTAGATTTGTCTTAATTTGAAATTACGTGTATAACATACACGCAATTATATTTATTAAGTTAAAATCTCGTTTTAGTTTACATATATCACATATACGATAAATAAAACATGAATTTTAATTAGGAGTATTTTAAATATATTATTTAGTTCGAAGGACGTTTTCACATCATTTTGAGCTAATTTGGTTGATTTTGTAGGTTCGAGATAACATCTCAAATTGGTTATTTTTTATTTGGAAATAAGTGTATAACATACATGTATTTGTATTTCGTCGAATTAAAATCAATTTTATTTCACATATATTACATACACGTAAAGAATATTTTATTTTTACTATAAGCCTAAATAATGTTTTCGTATTAATTTGCACCGTTTTGGTTAATTGTATTTATTTATTCATAATAGACTGTATAAGATGCGATTATTACGACGGTGTTGTATTTTTGTTATTTAATCAGCATATACACATTATTTAGCTTAATAGCAATAAGTAAATGAAAGAGAGATTTACGAGTGTGAATAACTAGGAGTCGATGCACCCGAATAATTAACGGAACGTTTGTATGTCGTAATTAATCAACAATATAAGCTAATTGACAATTTAGACGTATAAAAGGGGTTACTTGATTGTTTTGGATTAACAATTAAAAATATATATTCACGTAAACATATGCCTATGAATTGATATATGGATTAGAATGAAATTTTTTAATTAACATCATATTAGTATAAAATAGGCTAAATTTACTAATTAATATTCACATGGGCCAAACCTGAAAATATAATAAAAACTCATAAAAGCCTTTGATAGGGGTAGATTAACCATGGCCATTTGATTAAATTAAAACCTATTATGACATATATATATATATATATACATACATTTGGACTAAAAACTGAACAACCCCCCTACATTTATTCATTTAGCCGACTAAACTACAGGCTTCACTCTTCCCCAATTCAGACCTCTTTCTCTCTCTATCGGTTCATCTCCTTCTTGAACCCCCATGGATTCTGAGCTCCTCACTCCTCACTCCGATTCTGCTCTTGCTTATCCTCTTTTTGGCCTTTATAATCGTCTTCTATGGCTTCTTATTCTTATACGGACCTCTAAGAGGTTCTGTCAGACTATTTCTAACGGCGGCGGTTATTCCGCCTCCGATGATATACTCTAAACGCCTAAGGAGGCTCGGTCGGTCCTATTTCGACATGCAAGGTGGGTATAAGGTTTGCTCTTTCCTCTTTTTTTACACTTTTCTCCGACTTCGGTCTCTCTCTTTTGGGTTCCTACGAGTTCCCGAAACTCCTAAAATGCAAGGGATTCTATGGGCACTTCTATTCACTTACTCTGTTTCATTTTATTTTGCTGTAATTGATTTTCTTGGAGAGGGTCATTTGAGACCCTCAAACTTGTTGTCTGCTTTGAATTGTATGCTAGATGTTATTTTGTTCGAAAGTTTCTTCCTTTGATTCATTGAAGGAATAATCCTTTTCTACTGGTTCTGGTTTTTGTTGTATTGATGTTGTTTTTTTGGTCCATTGAGTTCCTGGAACTCAAATGTAGGTCACCTATTCAAACTGGAGACTTGTTATCAGGTTAAATGGGTCGTCTTTTTTAAAGACCCTGCCTTTTTATATGTGTGATTTCTCTGCCCAAATAAGTTTACTTATACATTATGATCTATCTTTTGAAACAGAAATTTGTTTCCTTTGTGTTCTTTGGATTTTAGAGATGAAATAAGAAAGGGTCATGATGAAACTAACTTTTTTTTTTTCTGAAAATGAGTTTTTTTCGGTTCCTTTTACAAGTGAAATGTTATCCTTTTTTTTCTTGGACAAAAAACTGCAACCATTTCATTTTTTTAGATCTCATGAAGGCATTTTGTCTAAAAAAAGATGAATTTGATAATTTCATTTTGGTGAAAACCAGTTTTCTGTTTATTGTTTACTTATTTCTGAGCCCACATTTAGTTCAACCTCAAGTTACAGATAAACATAAGCACAAGATGAGAGATACTATATAATTAAGATGGTTTGTGAAATGAGAAATAACAAAAAGAAGAAACTTTAAAGCAGACAAATATATATAAAGGTGGTAGTTTGGCTACACTACAAGAAAAACAGTAATTAGAGACCGATATTTGCAACAAAATTTTAATCGGTTGCAAAGTTGCAACCGAGTTGGTTGTAAATCGCATCCTCTAGTTGCAAAGTTAAGAATTTCATTTGTTAAATACATTTGAGACTTAAACACGGTTTCAAAGGTTCTAATGGTTGCGAACATTGCAACCATCAGTCTCAAAGTGTACTTTGTGGTTGCAAATTTTTTATGGCCATTTAGGGACTTTTATATATTTCATATAGTAAGATATTTTTATATTAAATGTATACTAAGATATTTGAATTATATTTTTGCTAAAATTAGATAGGAAAGAAAGAAGAGAGAAATAGATGTCGGGGACATATTTTTAAACAAAAGAAAAATATAAAAATGTATTCTAATATTTAAAATAATAGTTTTTAAGTAAAACAAACAAACTTTCAGGTATCAAAGTTAAAAAATGTTAAATTTCAGGTATCATAATGTAATTTACCTCTAATAAGTAAAGGAAAAATAGTAATTTAAATGAATTGAAGGGCTAAAATACCGAATAGAATAAAAATTAAGGATATTGTAATGTATTATTAAATATACGAAAGCTACACAATGTATTAATTAATAATGTAGGGACTAATAAATTATTTAACGGGAAAAAAGAAGTAAAAAAGTGATAACATATTTCTAATTTTATATATTAACAAGAGGGGCAAAAAAAAAATGTAAAGGAGTGATAACATATTTGTAATTTTATATATTAACAAGTGGGGAAAAATCATCTTTCATTACGATGGTTAAATCTTGGCCATTGATCTGATCAAACAGTTTAAAATTGAAAGCTAAGTCATCTAATATAAAAACCTAACTTCTTCTCCCCCCTCACTTATTTCCGCCGCTCTCTTTTTCTTTTTACCAGATCGACTTCTTCCTCCTTCCAAATCTGAAACCTTAACTTTGGATGCTGACTCTTCTTCTCCCTGCCTGCAATTATGATTTGTACCCCTTCAACAATGGTGATTCTTCAAGTCGTCCGTGATGGCTCCCATTTATCCCCTTTTGAAACGCCGGTAACTTTTTAATGACCATCTGGTCAACCTCCGACGAGTCCATTTTTTGGTATCTCAAACCCTAAGCTGTTCTTGGGGTTGTGCTCCACATGGAAAGGTAAATTTACACTTCTTTGGCTTTTTTTAATTTGTTTATTTGCCCCTCTATTTCTAAAACCTAACTCCCCTCAATGGCAATGAGCTCTATAGAAATTACAAGGAGATGTACAACCAGTGCTACTTAAATAAAAGAACCTAGTAGTCCATCGTGGTTGGACACAACAACTGGAAATTGGTAACATTTTCATTTTTTCTATTGAAATTGATAAGGTTAAAAAGGGTTTTGTTATTATAGTGTTAACTGATAATTTCAATTGTCTTTTTGGTTATCATCAGCTATTCAATTTTTTCTTTTAATTCATGTCCAGATTTAGATTCTTTTGATAATTAGTTATGCTTTTTGGGGTTAATAGATAATTGTTTCTTATTCTGGGTTTAGTAGATAACTGGTTCTGCTTTTGGGGTTAAAAGGCCATGTCATGTCCTGTGCTTTAAGTGTAATATTTAAGGATGGTATAGAAATTTACCTAGCATCTATTCATAGAACTTTGAGGAGTAAAGTATAATTTATGCCATATTTTTAGAAATAGTTATTTGAGACAATTCATGCTATGATATGCAATGTTACTGGTTAAGTGATAATTTTCCATTATTGTAAAATCATCACTTCATGTATTCATGTATGTAATTTCATCTAGCTGTATTGTATTGCAGTTCTTGAACATGAGTAGGATTTCTGCTTGAAGTAACTCTATGTAGGATCGCTTACTCCTGATCAATGCCTTTGAGGCAGCCATTGATTTTCATATCTAGGATTAGCTCTATAAGATGGTCACATGTTTGGAATGATTTTCTTAACAATACCTTTTGCTATTTAAAAGTGGAGCAAGTGAAGATACTTAAATTCACATGAATGGCTAAACTTGAGTATATTTAACAAAACGATATTATACTAAACAAGTTGCAGAGGGCTTTTATAGTTTTTAAATTCAGAAACAATGATATGTTTCTATTTTACTTAATGTCCAAAAAGGATTTTGACTGGCTATTTAGGAGAGATTGCCATTTATAATATTGCCAGCCTAGCATTAGATCAATATTGTTAAGATTAATGAAACACAACCGCTTGAAGCTTATTCAGTTATCATCAAGTTAAGTTGAAACCGGCTGGCCTCTTGAACTATAAGTTTTTATACTTCAACACTGCATAAAATTCAATAAGGATTCTCTTTAAGGGAAACAAACACAATTTGATCAAAACAATTAAAAACAGTTGTCAATCTTTACCATTCAAGCTACTTAGCGACTGATACTTCAATTGCTAACCCCTAAAAAAAATGTTCCTAATGTTACTTATTCTATTGTTTTGCAGGCCATCGTTTTGTCCAATTCAGGTCCTCTAATTTTATCGGTCCACTGAAATTTGTTGATACACTTTATGATGTAAGTATTGAGAATTTTTTTCATATAATACTTAAATTCTCTGCATAAAAAACAGAGTGCACTTATGAGCATTTTTAAAAAATTGGAAGTTGGGAAAACTATATATCTAATTACTGGATTGGTTGTAGGCATATCGAATTTTAAGATGCATATATTTTCTCTAATTACCTAAGTGCATTGAGTAATCGTGTAATGGAAGTGCAGCCTTTGCACTTCCCAAAATTTTTGAGGGCGCCATTTTAGACTTATAAGTGTTAGCATTATAAGTTATATAAAACACACTACGGACCCTCGTGATCAAAGAAAATTGAATGTAATTCTGATTATGTTTTAGATTGATTTATCCTGGGTTTTTTTTTTGTTCATTTGGTTTTGGTTCAGGTGGTCAACCTTTACGCTTCCCACATCATGCATGATGAATGTGCATCCTTAGTGCCTTAACCATGAGATCGATTTCTCAACACTTACCTTGTATGGATACAAGCAACAACAATTATTTATGTTAGTTTTATATTTAGTTTAGTTTAGTTTATGTATAACTTTAAGGTACAGGCTACAGTTACTTTGTTGAAAAACAAAGTAATGTTTACTTTGCTTAATCTACCCTTCTTTATAATTAATGTTAATCCTATCCATTCAATTCGTTTCAGCGTTAATTCACACATTTTAACTTGTTACCTTTTCTACCTGTCTCTCATTCCCTTCCCCTTCTACACAACTCTGCTCTAAAGGATTCATGCGTCTCTCGACTAAATTCTCTTTCTTCGTCTCCCATCTTTCTTCGTATCCCCCTTCATTTTTATTTTGTTTGCCAATTTTGAATTTGGCATTCTTCCCAATCCTCTCATCCAAATGGAGTTGCAGCCTTCAAGTATTTCTTCCGTGTTTTTCAGCAGACTTGTCCCCGTATTTGAATTTGGCGATTTCTTCCCAATACCCTCATCAAATCGAGTATCCTGTAAGTTTTTCTTCCGCATCATATGGTCGTGTAGCGCAAATTGAATTGAAGCTAAGCCCTCTTTCAGGTAAGCTCTGCCCTCCAACTACGAATTAATACTCTTCTCCTAGAAGCTCTGGGAGCCTCTAATTGACTTGACTATAAGAAGCCTGGTGTGATGGTCGGAAAATGGAAGAAGTTGGCCATTTTGAAGGAGTTCTGAGAGGAAGCACCGGATCTTGGGTTGCACGACTGATCACGATAGGCACTTCGTTTTAATGATGCATTTCAAAAGGTATATTTTGCATTTTTGCTAAATTCAGAGCCTGCAAATGGCTGCAGTTGGTAATTGATCTTGTTATTGTTCTGAATAGCTTATGATTGTTAAAAAAAATTGACATTTTGTGTGGGTAAAAGAAAATGAATTCATATGATTGTTCAACATAATTGCTTTTTCAGGGCAATTGGTTGAAGGATTGGAAATCTTGGTATAGGAAAATTCATATGATTCTTTCAGATTTAATATTGAATTTTTGGTGATTAACTTCCTGTAGTTGGTTAGTTTACTTAAGATATACAAATTGATTTTCCATTAATGTTTTAAGTGATGCATGTGGTGCTGTTTTAGCTTTTACTCTAAATAGACATAATATAAATTGATTAACTGTTAGATAAGTAGAATTCTAGATAAGTTAGAATTCTATATATATAAATTGATTTGCCTTTTCTTTTCTTTTCTATTTATTAGATTTGTGCTTCTTTTTTGTTTAGTTCATTGCTGGAATGTTTATGGTGTCTTAAACTTGGGTAACCTGTTTTTAGATTTTGATTTTGAGTTTTTTAGTCCTAGATTTATTCTTCAACGACTCACTTTAAGTGTTGTAGATCTGTCTTTGATTTTACACGTTGAGCCTTTGTTTTGTTTGTTTTTACTCATTCACCTATATCTTTGCTCTTCTTGACATTAAATAGAATCCCAGTTCTGGTTCCTTTTTATGAGCTTGGTTGCAGTTTCATGGGAAATATGCTAGACAATATTATTTTAAGTTCTGCAATTTTAGGATTTTAAATTTTTTTTATTTAAGAGACCATATTCGAGTTACGAATGATATGTCTATTTACCATATAAATGGTATGAAGGCAAAATAGGCATTGCATAATCATTTATTAGTTCCTTGTAAGAATCCTCCAACTAATATGTGCAATTATAACCTTTAACAGGCTTTACATTGGATTTTTTTTCTATTTTCTTTGATGTTACAATGCATGAATTGACAGAGACACGAGGAAGATAGTGGAGCATCTAGAGATAAACCTTCACCTTCACCTTCACAATCAACTCCCCATTTCTCAAGTTATTGCAAAACCAGATGCTATATACTTGAAAAGTCACTGGTAGAAAGGGAAGCTTATTGGACGTGGTACATTTGGCAGTGTTTATGTTGTCAGCAATAGGTATTCCCTCTGTATTTCTTTTCTATCTAGTCTCTTTATAATAATGCTTACGGAAGTCTTTCATTTTCAACAGTGAAACTGGAGCATTATGTGCAATGAAAGAAGTTAACATATTTCCAGATGATCCAAAATCTGTAATTCTATTTGTACTAGGTACCTGTATATATTGCTGAAATTACTCCAAAGGAGCTTAGAGGTGCATTAGCATCTGCAAATCAGGTTTGAGATTCATTTGAGAAATATACAAATGCAAGAAGTTGGTCACCCATAAAAACAAGTTACCAACTTTCCAAATCTCCAGGGTTGAACACCTTTAGATCTTATTTGTTTACTAGGACCGTTAATAAATAGGAAGGGTTGGTCACCCACACAAGTTTCTCTCTCCCTCATCACCCCTTAATTTAATTCCTATAAAAGCCTTGTTCACAGTGTTGCCATACAACTCGCTAGTGTTGTTCGATCATCGCCACAGTGCTTGTGTCGGGTTCTAAACGTGGTGGTTCTTCATCACTTGGGCTAAACATCAACCAGACTCGGGCTCTTTCCCTCCCTGGTGCTTGCAATGTTCAAACTCCACCACTCAGCAGCTGCAATGGTAAGACATATTTCTTTTCACGTAGCCTCATATAAAACCGAATTCGAATGCCAATAATCTAAAGGTGATTACTTTATCTAAAATGTTGAAACAATAACAATATGAAAATATTGACTTTGTATTACGTGAATGTGGACAGCTGCTTCTCCAGCTGCATCTCAGGCAGGAACACCAGAAGATCCAACTTCAAGTACTTCAGGTACATAAAACAGCTTTCTAATCATGTGCATCAATTCATAGGTCTGCACTGAAACTTTATGCTTTTCTCCTGATCTAACTCGTTTTTTTATTGCCGGTGTAGGTACTGGATCTAAAACTGTACCATCAACAGAAACAGATGGCACATCAGATGGAAACTCCATAAATTTGTCCATCTCATTGCTTGCGGTTCTTCTCTTTTCTGCTTACAGTTCTACCTTTACAGCATACTGATGTTATGTTCTCCGGTCCCGCCTAATATACTTGCGATTTGCATATTCTGCTTTAGCTTTTACTCTAATCAATGTGCTGCTGTTTCAGCACTTATGTGATTTACAAGGTTCTGCTTTAGCTTTTGCTCTAAGCACTAGACATATCCTTGTTAGTCCTTGGGAATGTAGTGGTTTGGTCTACTGGAATGTTATGAAAGTTTTCAACATGATATGAAGTAGCTGTCGACTGGGTTCTTTTGCTGTGAAATCAAGCTATGAGACCTATTAGATAGATGCCATTGCTTGGTAAGTTAGTTGAGCTATTGTTTTGTAAATGCTGAGATGCTGAATTTGTATTATTTGCAACTTTTTTTTTATTAATTCCATTATCATTATTTGGATGTCATGCACACTTTTCATATGGTGATGGTGATCGTTTGCAGAAGATTTTTTGCTTATAAAATATTATTTATTTTTTGTTCTTTTTGTTTTTTATGCTAATGATTATAATGTAGCTTCCTTCAATCCAATAATAATAATAATAACAATAACAATAATAATACTATAGTTCCGGAGAGCATTGACATTTGGCAGCAGTTTTTTTCTAAATCGTTGCCAATAAAGCCGATGACATTGGCAACGGTTTTAATTCACAGATGTTGCCATAAGTAAAACCTTTTAACGTTACCTAAATGTTACCTAAATATTTTATTTTCAGACATAATTTATGTAAATTTGGACGAAATTTACGTAATCTTGTTATTTTAGGAGAAAAATCCACAAACCTTGTGAAAACTAAAGTTTTACGTAAAACCTTTGAACTTTACGTAAATCTTTTATTTCTAGACATAATTTACGTAAGGTTTGATTAAATTTACGTAAACTTGTTATTTTAGAAGAAAAAATCCACAACCCTTATGAAAATTAGAGTTTTATGTAAAACCTTTGAACTTTACATAAATATTTTATTTTTAGATATAATTTACGTATAGTTTGACTAAATTTATGTAACCTTTTTATTTTAGGAGAAAAAGTTCACAAACCTTTTGAAAACAAAGTTTTACGTAAAACCTATGAATTTTACGTATTTATTTTTAGACATAATTTACGTAAGGTTTGACTAAATTTACGTAACCGTGTCATTTTAGGAGAAAAAATCCACAAACCTTGTGAAAATTAGAGTTTTACGTAAAACCTTTGAGCTTTACGTAAATATTTTCTTTTTAGATATAATTTACGTATAGTTTGACTAAATTTACGTAACCTTTTCATTTTAGGAGAAAAAAATTCACAAACCTTTTGAAAATAGAGTTTTACGTAAAACCTATGAATTTTACGTATTTATTTTTAGACATAATTTACGTAAGGTTTGACTAAATTTACGTAACCTTATTATTTTAGGAGAAAAATCCACAAACCTTGTGAAAATTAGAGTTTTACGTAAGACCTTTAAACTTTACGTAAATATTCTCTTTTTAGATATAATTTACGTATAGTTTGACTAAATTTACGTAACCTTTTTATTTTAGGAGAAAAAAATTCACAAACTTTGTGAAAACTAAAGTTTTACGTAAAACCTTTGAACTTTACGTAAATCTTTTATTTCTAGACATAATTTACGTAATGTTTGACTAAATTTACGTAAACTTGTTATTTTAGGAGAAAAAATCCACAATCCTTATGAAAATTAGAGTTTCACGTAAAACCTTTGAATTTTATGTAAATATTTTATTTTTAGATATAATTTACGTATAGTTTGACTAAATTTATGTAACCTTTTTATTTTAGGAGAAAAAAATTAACAAACCTTTTGAAAATAGAGTTTTACGTAAAACCTATGAATTTTACGTATTTATTTTTAGACATAATTTACGTAAGGTTTGACTAAATTTATATAACCGTGTCATTTTAGGAGAAAAAATCTACAAACCTTTGTGAAAATTAGAGTTTTACGTAAAACCTTTGAACTTTACGTAAATATTTTCTTTTTAGATATAATTTACGTATAGTTTGACTAAATTTACGTAACCTTTTTATTTTAGGAGAAAAAAATTCACAAACCTTTTGAAAATAGAGTTTTACGTAAAACCTATGAATTTTACGTAAATCTTTTATTTTTAGACATAATTTACGTAAGGTTTGACTAAATTTACGTAACCTTATTATTTTAGGAGAAAAATCCACAAACCTTGTGAAAATTAGAGTTTTACGTAAAACCTTTGAACTTTACGTAAATATTTTATTTTTAGATATAATTTACGTATAGTTTGACTAAATTTACGTAACCTTTTTATTTTAGGAGAAAAAAATTCACAAACCTTTTGAAAATAGAGTTTTACGTAAAACCTATGAATTTTACGTAAATCTTTTATTTTTAGACATAATTTACGTAAGGTTTGACTAAATTTACGTAACCTTATTATTTTAGGAGAAATATCCACAAACCTTGTGAAAATTAGAGTATTACGTAAAACCTTTGAACTTTACGTAAATATTTTATTTTTAGATATAATTTACGTATAGTTTGACTAAATTTACTTAACCTTTTTATTTTAGGAGAAAAAAATTCACAAACCTTTTGAAAATAGAGTTTTACGTAAAACCTACGATTTTACGTAAATCTTTTATTTTTAGACATAATTTACGTAAGGTTTGACTAAATTTACGTAACCTTATTATTTTAAGAGAAAAAACCACAAACCTTTTGAAAATTAGAGTTTTACGTAAAACCTTTGAACTTTACGTAAATATTTTATTTTTAGATATAATTTACGTATAGTTTGACTAAATTTACGTAACCTTTTTATTTTAGGAGAAAAAAATTTACAAACCTTTTGAAAATAGAGTTTTATGTAAAACCTATGAATTTTACGTAAATCTTTTTATTTTTAGACATAATTTACGTAAGATTTGACTAAATTTACATAACCTTATTATTTTAGGAGAAAAATCCACAAACCTTGTGAAAATTAGAGTTTTACGTAAAACCTTTATCTTTACGTAAATATTTTATTTTTAGATATAATTTACGTATAGTTTGACTAAATTTATGTAACCTTTTTATTTTGGGAAAAAAAATTTTAATAAACCTTTTGAAAACAGAGTTTTACGTAAAACCTATGAATTTTACGTATTTATTTTTAGACATAATTTGGGTAAGGTTTGACTAAATTTAAGTAATCGTGTCATTTTAGGAGAAAAAATCTACAAACCATGTGAAAATTAGAGTTTTACATAAAACCTTTGAACTTTACGTAAATATTTTCTTTTTAGATATAATTTACGTATAGTTTGACTAAATTTACGTAACCTTTTTATTTTAGGAGAAAAAAATTCACAAACCTTTTGAAAATAGAGTTTTACGTAAAACCTATGAATTTTACGTAAATCTTTTATTTTTAGACATAATTTACGTAAGGTTTGACTAAATTTACGTAACCTTATTATTTTAGGAGAAAAATCCACAAACCTTGTGAAAATTAGAGTTTTACGTAAAACCTTTGAACTTTACGTAAATATTTTATATTTAGATATAATTTACGTATAGTTTGACTAAATTTACTTAACCTTTTTATTTTAGGAGAAAAAAATTCACAAACCTTTTGAAAATAGAGTTTTACGTAAAACCTATGAATTTTACGTAAATCTTTTATTTTTAGACATAATTTACGTAAGGTTTGACTAAATTTACATAACCTTATTATTTTAGGAGAAAAATCCAAAAACCTTTTGAAAATTAGAGTTTTACGTAAAACCTTTGAACTTTACGTAAATATTTTATTTTTAGATATAATTTACGTATAGTTTGACTAAATTTAGGTAACCTTTTTATTTTAGGAGAAAAAAAATTCACAAACCTTTTGAAAATAGAGTTTTACGTAGAACCTATGAATTTTACGTAAATCTTTTATTTTTAGACATAATTTATGTAAGGTTTGACTAAATTTACGTAACAGTATCATTTTAGGAGAAAAAATCCATAAACCTTGTGAAAATTAGAGTTTTACGTAAAACTTGTGAACTTTACGTAAATATTTTATTTTTAGATGTAATTTACATATAGTTTGACTAAATTTACGTAAATTTTTATTTTAGATGAAAAAATCCACAAACCTTGTGAAAATAAAGTTTTACGTAAAACTTATGAATTTTACGTAAATCTTTTATTTTTAGACATAATTTACGTAAGGTTTGACTAAATTTATGTAACATTGTTATTTTAGGAGAAAAATCCACAAACCTTGTGAAAATTAGAGTTTTACGTAAAACTTTTGAACTTTACGTAAATATTTTATTTTTAGATATAATTTACGTATAGTTTGACTAAATTTACGTAACATTTTTATTTTAGGAGAAAAAAATTCAAAAACCTTTTGAAAATGGAGTTTTACGTAAAACCTATGAATTTTACGTAAATCTTTTATTTTTAGACATAATTTACGTAAGGTTTGACTAAATTTACGTAACCTTGTTATTTTAGGAGAAAAATCCACAAAACTTGTGAAAATTAGAGTTTTACATAAATCTTTTGAACTTTATGTAAATATTTTATTTTTAGATATAATTTACGTATAGTTGACTAAATTTACGTAATTTTTTTATTTTAGGAGAAACAAATTCACAAAACTTGTGAAAATAGAGTTTTACGTAAATTTTTTATTTTATCAGTCCCTATATTAAATATCTAACATATTGTTTAGTTTTTGTATTTTAATAATATATTGTTTACTTTTTATTTTTTATTTTTATCAACAGTTTTGTGAGTTAAATTTTTTAAATTATTGAACAGATTAATCCCTCTACAAGGGACTAAATTGTTGAATTGAGCTAAAATTAAGGACTGAATAATGCATTATTAACATATAATGACTAAATATTGATTAGATTAAAATATAGGGACTCATATATTATTTATCTTGTAATTAATAATCTTTAAAATTTCCATAATTAAATATTACCTGCTATAGCAGGTTACCTTTTTTATTAATTTTAATTAATCTTATTTTTATTAACACATGTACAATTACTATTGAATACTAAAACAAAGTATAATTACTTTTTTTTTCCAACATAGTAACCATAGAATTTACCATAACTTTAATTATTTTCCTTGTATGGATTTTTTTAAGGAATGTATAACTTTAATTGTTACGTATAAATAAGTTTTATTATTGTGGCATACAATCCATAGAGCTCGTTCTTAAATGATTATATAATATTGGAATTTAGTAAATTATAGTAATAATAATTTAAGAAATATGTATGCACAAATTTGCCCATAAATTTTTGGTATTGATCTGTCAAAGTATAATCCAAAATCTGTAAGGTACTTTAGCAACCGGATTATTTGCGACCAATAGTTAGTCTCTAACCTTATTAGACCTGCCCAATTGTCCAAAGATTTGTAACCAACAAATGGTTGCAAATATTCAGTCTCTAACTTTGCCACCACAATAGCAACCAAAATGCTGGTTGCAAACATTGCAACCGAGAAGCTACATATGGTATCAAAAGATTAGCAACCTTGCAATTACCAACCGATCCAATTTGGTTGCTAAATATGCAAATCTGATTGGTAAACAGTGTTAGAGACCGATTTTTGGTTGCCAATTACCCTTTTCTTGTAGTGTACCTTGATTTATATCTCTGAATTCCTATTACAACTTCAAGCTTTTACGTTATTTTCTCCTTAAAATTACTGGATGCAGTAATAAAGAGAAAATGTCTTTGCTTTCTCAAAAACCCTCTTTTTACCTGTGGGACCTCTCCCCTATTTATATTAAAAGTGATCGAGTTTACGGTCTGTTTTTTGGTATTTTTTTAGTCAACTGCTAAATACCGCAACCAAATTCCTTATCACCGCCTCGTTTGGACTTTTTTGCCCTTCTCATAATTTTGATAAAAAACTGAAAATTCTCTCTCCAAAATCATAAACCTGAACAACAATAATTGAAATAATGAAAATAATTTATGTGTGACAATCCGAACCCCGAGAATGGATGATTACGAGTCGGAAACATTAAGATTTACATCTTTTTATCAAAGAACTCATGAAAATAATACATATTTTTCATGACGATTTTATATTTTTCGTCACAAAAAATAGGAGAATTTTTCATTTTTCGTCATAAAAAATTGAATGATTTAGTATTTTTCGTCACTAAAAATTTTACGATTTTGTAAATTTTAAAATTTGGCCTAAACGGATGCGGCATACTGTTCGACCCATGGTGGGAACGGATGCGGCATACCGTTCGACCTATGGCGGGAACGGATGCGGCGTACTGCTCGACCTATGGTGGGAACGGATGTGGCATACCGTTCGACCCATGGCGGGAACGGATGCGGCATCTATTCCCACCATGGGTCGAACTGTATGCCGCATCCGTTTAGGCTAAATTTTGAATTTTCTCTCAAAATTTTTTTTTCCCAATTTCGAAATTTTTTTTATGCCAAGGGCAAAATTGTCCAATGGGTGCGGTGATAAGGATTTTGGTTGCGATATTTAGCAGTACCCTTTTTTTATTACATCCTCTACCCTTTGAGGAGTGTGATGGATATTTGGCTACTTTCTTACTGTAGAAAACCTTCTGAAGTCTTCCACAGCCTCTCTTTGGGCTGAATGGGCCGAATTTGAAACATTGGTTGACCTTTTCTTCTCTATGATTCTTTTCCTCTTGTTCAATTCACCAAAACTGTTTATTTGGTCATTGGAAACTACAAGAAAACAGCTAGTTATCGACCGACTTGAGCGACCGGATAAAGTTCGGTCGCTAAATAGCTACTGGTTTGGTCGTTGGTTGTTTACTCGGTCGCAAACGTTAGGGGAAATACTAGCACGCATCTTACAGAATGAAAAAAAAAAAGAAAAAAGAAATTTCAAATGAAATGAAATTAAAAAGAAAAAAGAAAAATAAATATAAAAGGAAGTTGAGAAAAAGGGAAAAACCTAAATCAATCGACCTAAAGCCTCCTCTCGTCTCTCTTCTCTACTCGACCTAGCCGCCACTCCTCTCTTTCTCTGCTTTCTGATCTCCACAAAAGCCTTTATCTTCTCTATTCTCTGCTCGACCTAGCCGCCTCTCCTCTCCTCTCTGCTTTCCGATCTCCACATAAGCCCCCTCTCATCTCTTCTCTACTTTCCGAACTTGACCTAAGCCCATCTGATCTCTTCTTCTCCGATCTAATCCCTCTCTTTTCAGACCTCCAACATGATTCCATGCTTTTTATACGGCCTCCTATTTTTCTGACTCTAATGGAGCATCTTGGAGTAGGTGGAACATTTTTTGTGTTTGTTGGAATTTCTTGGTAAATATGTTATGTGATTTAATCCTACTGTTTCTCCTATTAACTCTTATTTTTCAATTTGTTTTCAGTTTTGTGGTTATGCATAAGGAGAGCAAAAAGAGGAAATAACAACAGAAATTAGGGTATGTTAGTTCTTATTTTGTTCTTTATGGTTCTTAAAAAGCATATCACCATTGTTATATAAACGTTATTGAGCTTTGTATTTACTAAATAGAGTTAATGTTACATATTTTTTTTTTGATAAATATGTAGCTTTGTATTCATTTATAGGTTTGTACTTGAAACTAAAGGGCTGGCGTTCAAGTTGAAATTCTAGGCCAGATCAATATTTCTTAGACAGAAGATGGGCATAGGTAAATTTAAGAATGCCAGTGTTATTTGTATTTGGTTGATGTGGATCCAAAAATTCTATAGATCTTTATTATGCTGATGATTGGTTGATGTGGATGCAAAACTACTATAGGTTTCAATTGTATCTTAATATGTGGATTCTTGTCTGAAGTTAAGTGGTCTTTAGTTGGTCTTTTAAAATTAAGTTACTGATTTTAGTTGGTCTTTTAGAGTTAAGTTACTGACTACAATACAATTTTTGTTTGAATAATGTGCAGCTATCTGAGGTTAATTCACTAGGTTTCAATTAACTAGTGTCGCCTGATCTTTAGTTGGTCCTTTATAGCTAAGTTATTGACTAGAATTTTGGTTTGAATAATGTGCAGCTATCTGAGGAGGTCAACTGTAGTTTTAGTTTCATTATTTAGTCTTACTAACATCTTTTTTTTTTTTTTGAGCTAATTACATGACAAGAGCTTATATATGTGTTTATTGCTGTTTTTCATTGATTTGTACTACTTAAATTCAAAATTTATTCTTACAACCCAGTTTTTATACTCCCTACTACAATTTCCTATTAATACGCTTTATTTCCAAAATATGTTTCCCATTCCTATGTGAAGCAATCTTTAGAGTGTCTAACATCTCCCATTAGAGCAAATAAGCCTTCGGAAAAACAAGTGAGTGTCAACACTTCTTTGTTTGTCAATCATGGCGAGTCATCTAAATAAATGCTTTAAGTTTCATTTAGTTCATTACCTAGTAAAAAAACTCATGTTTGCTCTGTATTTTCCAATGTCAAAATTGTTTGAGCATATGGTTTGTTTGTCTATGTAATTTTGCATGGTGAAAGTAGATTAATTGAGACGAGATGAGATTTGTTTGTCTATGTAATTTGGCATGGTGAAAGTAGATTAATTGAGATGAAGTGAAATGATATACTTATTTTTTTGATTGAAATTCGTATTTGTGTTCAATTTTTTTCTTGTTTGTTCATTGTTAGCACATTGAAGATCTATTTTATGCCGAGTTGATTTTCTAGAAATCTTGTTACATTGAAGATCTATAAATTTGTTGTATCAACAGAAGTGCCACTTAATAATTGAAACAGTTTTTTATGTTGAATCGGCTCAATTGATTATGTTGAATCACTTTTTTAGTTCATCTTTCTTTCACTTGCAATTGAAACAAGTAAAGGATGAACTAGTTTCAATTTCTGTTAACTGATGTAGATTTTTGTTAAATAATGATGTTGAGATGATCTTTCAGGCTTTGCTTTTCTAATAATGAAATTTATGATGCTTTCATTGTTTAAAATGAGCAAATTTATTATGAACTTAGTGTTGCACATATCATATTGTCTTTTCCTCCTAAATTTTACGCTTGTACTCTTTTTTCCCCCATTGAATTTCAGTCAGCTTGTTCCTTGGGGTTTGACCTGCCTTTTATTTTGGTTTTCTTCTTTTTACTTTTTTCGTTTTTCATGTGACATCAGGTATTGATTTTCATGACTACAAGTATTGATGGACACCTCCCTAAGTTGGCTTCGTCAAGGCAAACACGGATAGAGCAGCCATCAGTGCCCCGGGAGCTATTGCCACATGCAGCCTTTTTTGGAACTCTCGAGGATTCCATATGGCTGAAGTGCTATGTATGCGGTCAATAAGGCTTGGAGTTTTGGATGGCATAAACTGTGGCTGAGGTAGACTCAACGCATATAGTTGCTGACGAACTTGCTAATTATGGTCTTCATACAACATAGTCGCAATATGTGTTGTGTAGTTAGGCATTTTTTGCCCGTTCGGGCGCATATAGTTCCCAACTTTTGCAATATTTTGATCAATGATGATATTAATGGTGTTTGTAATTATAGGTTTGTGTAGTTACGCATTTTTTGCCTGTTCGGGCTGAACTTATTATATTTCTTATTCTTTGTTTTCCTTAATAAATTCGGGGTCGTAAAAAAAAAATATTAATTATTTTTAACTATATTTTTACTTTTCATAAATATTGTTTACTTTGATTAATTTTTTGTGATTATAATTGTAATTACAATTATAATTATATATATAATTTATAATTACAATTAAATAAATAAATTGTCCAGTAGACTGTAAATCGGAAGCAAAAATTACCGACATAATTTTTGTCTGAATTCTGTCGGTAAATCGACCAACTTATGTGTCCATCTAGCCCATTAGCGACTACTTGTAATCGCAAAATATGGTCGGTAAAATTACGACTACTCAACGACTAAAGCAAACGGTCGGTATAGTCTACGACTATCGTAAAAAAATAGTCGGTGTTTGTCCAGCGACTAGGCATTTACCGACTGAATGTATTTGGTCGTAAACCACTAAGTTCAGTCGATAAACCACGTTAGCTACTGAATTAGCTACCAAAAGTGCGATAGCTAACTAGCTTTTTTCTTGTAGTGGGAATTAAATTGCTTTGTTGAATGGACATTTATTAGGCCTGAGTCGTTGGATTGAAACATTGATTGACCTTTTCTTCTCAGTGATGCTTCTCCTCTTGTTTAATTCACCAAAATTGTTTATTTGGTCATTGGAATTAAATTGCTTTGTAGAATGGACATTTATTAGACCCGAGTCGTTGGATTTGGTTAGAATTTGACAGATTTAGTCCCGAATTGAAACACCTATTTTAGTTGAACTTTGTCTCGGTCGACCTTTGCCACTTCGGTCGAATTTTAATTTAACGTGGTTAAATTTAATAGCTCCGGTTAAATTTTGTTGCCTCAGATGAAGCTCGGTTGCCTCAGATGTAATTCTAAAAAAAATGAACAAACGTCCTCAGATCGAATGTGGGCTTTGACCTTACTTTTCAAGGACCTTGGAATTGCCTCAAAATCTAAAGTGGGGTACACAACCCCGACATTGAAGCGTGGGGCTCTAGGTCTACTATATTTGTTTTTTTTTCATATTTCCTGTAAAAGAAGAAAAGTGTAATTATTTGTATATTCACCGATCTTGGTCATACATTTATTAATAAAGATTTATATACATTTTTCCACTATTGTCTCTTTGATAACCCTCAATTAAATTAATCCGAGCAACATTGCGACTTAACTACCATGAACACTAACGAGTCCAATTATAACCTTAATTTATATTTTTCCAAATTAAAGACGTCGAATTTTGTAACAAAATAACTTGAATCTAAAAAAAATAACAATCTACAACCATTTATTAGGAAAACATTTTGGACCACGACGATAACCGCTATTTAAGGAATTGCTCAATATGAGATTAATTGGGGGTATTTTATCTTTGAAAATTCAGGAGCAACAATGTTAATATGCACGAACTCAAGATAAATGTTGATAAATACACATTGTAGCTATTATTATATTAGAAAATAGTCATATGTATAATATAAATCTCAATTAGGCTATTTTCGACAAAACATCGCATTGCGATTCACAACTTACAAGTCATGCCGAATTAGCATAAATTGTCGACTCGACCCGATTGATTGACACTTGGACTTAAATTAATAACTCATAACTCAAATTTAAGCAAATTCAATTTTATTTAAAATACGAGCAACATAATAAAATTCATAATATGTTAAAATTGTACCTTAATTTTATTAAGTCACGTTTTGAATATAATTCGATATTTTTACCAACATATACCGAAATGTGACAAATTAGCCTTAATAATACAATTTTTCCTAACAAATTATTTTCGAGATAATACTGTATATTTTGAATAATTTACGAATCGTTCAAATTTTAAGTGAAATTTATTAAAAAGTTAAAAATTGGCCCGAACAAAAAATGGGTATCTACACAACTCATTGAAACTCTGGATTTTGTTGAAAATCTTGTAATACAACACTTTTCTGCAATTTTCGACATTCGCCGCATCTGTCGCATTTTCAAAAAACGTGACAGATAACAGAAACTATACTTTGTCGCATCTATCGCACTTTCAAAAACACGACAAAGAACATAAACTATACTTTGTCGCGTCTGTCACATCATATGAACTCTGTCGCATTTGTTGAAAATGTGACAGACGCGGCAAAGTATAGCTTCTGTTATCTGTCGCGTTTTTTGAAAGTGGGACAGATGCGATAAAATATAGTTTCTGTTATCTGTCGCATTTTTTGAAAATGCGACAACTGTCGAAAATTGCAGAAAAGTGTTGTATTACGAGGTTTTCAACAAAATCCAGAGTTTTAATGAGTTGTATGGTTTCGAAATGCATAAAACTAAGCTATTTTCATTTGAATTTGACATATACATGTTATATATATCATCTTACACATCTGATATTGTATTGAAATTGAGATTGAAATGTAGGTAAAACCTAACACAAGACTTCAATGAATTTTGATTGGATTGTTGGATGAACAAAGCTTTAGCTCTTTGATTGTATTATTCACTTGATTGTCGTAAAAAATGAAAAGAGAAAATCGAAGGGAAAAAGGAAAGGAGTTGTTGCTTCGATGTGTCTAGAGGGGAAAAGAAAAATGAGGAAGATGAGAGTATTTTTATCTAAAGGCTTAATATATCATTTGCCTCCTGAACTTGTCCAAAATGATTGATTGGCTTTCTGAACTTTCAAAGTGTCTTAGTAGCCCCCTGAACTTGCATAAAATGTTCAGTTAGCCCCATGAACTTGCGTAAAATATAATCAATTAATCATTCGGTTGTAAAAAAGTAAGTCAAATACGGAAGATATGTCATGCCTTAGAATGTTATTACATACTTCACAAAATAGATTAAAACATGTTAAAAAAGAATTTCTTACTTATTCAATTATAAAATATTTTATTCTCTAATATTATAATCGCATACTCCGTCCTTGATCGTTTTATTTTTTTAAGATGCGTGCAACATATCTTCCGTATTTAACTTACTTTTTTGGCCTAATGTTCCTCGAGCCCTTTTAACTTGTCCAAATTGGTCATTTTACCCCTCCAACTCATCAAATGTCCTATTTACCCCATTAACTCCATAAAAGTGGTATTTCTCACCCCCTCAACTTGTCCATTTACCCCCCAACTGATAGAATGTCTTATTTACCCCTTTAACTCCACAAAAGTGGTATTTCTCACCCCTTGCAATCCGTTATCGGGCCCTAAATTGATATATTTTTTAAATGTTAAACCTATATTGATGCTATTTTATATGTAGAACCTAAATTGGTACTTTCTCAAAAACCGTAGGCCTATTTTGGTACCCTATCCTTACATATAATGTCTTTAGCTTGTTTATAGTAATGTTCTTGTTATTTGTATCTTTTATTCATTCATTCTCTTTTCAATTTTTTTCGCTAGTTAAATTTTGATAATCTAATTATTGTAATAATTTAATAAACACATGAAAGATCAATATAATTATCAAATTAAAACAAAATAAAAAAAGTTGATATTAAAAAAATATATTTTCAAACTCATTTGAATAAGTCCTATTAATTTTGCACTATAAAGGGGTAAGAAATACTACTGTTATGGAGTTAAGTGGGTAAATAGGACATTCAATGAGTTGGGGATGGGTAAAATGACCAATTTGAACAAGTTAAGGGGGTGAAAAATACTATTTTTATGAAGTTAAGGGGGTAAATAGGATATTTGATTAATTAAAGGGGTAAAATGACCAATTTGGACAAGTTAAGGGGCTGGATGAGCATTATGTCTACTTTTTTTACAATTCAGTGATTAATTGATACATTTTATGCAAGTTCAGGGGGCTAATTGAACATTTTATGCAAGTTCAAGATGCTATCGAGACATTTTAAAATTTCAGGGGACAAATCAATCATTTTGGACAAGTATAGAAGGCAAATAATGTATTAAGCCTTATCTAAATGAAGTGAGTGTCTAGATTTGTAATAAGCGGGGGAACTAGACTTAATATGCAAATGAGTTTTAAAAAAAAATCCAAATTTATAATTAACCTTCTTTTTTTTTTTTTTTTTTTTGACAAAATAATAAGTTTAAGTTTACATCTAATTTCTTAAAAAAAAAAAATTACATCTAATTTGGTTATTAGGGTAAACACCGCTGTAATTTAAGACTTTAGATCGATAAATTTATTTTTGTTTAAAAAAAAAAAGTAAATTGCTCTATTTTTTATATAATAAATTGCTCTGTTATTAGCCTTGGATTATGACGTGTTTGTCTATGTGGAGTGTGGAACTGCACCTATCTCGTAGCACACGCCGCGGTTTAAGAGTTTTTAAAATTATTTTCCAGCATTTTAATTCCTTTGTTTATATTTATTTGGGTGATTAATTTATTAGTCCCTATATTTTGATAAAACACACTGTTTAGTCTCTTTATTTTCAAAAACACACAGTAAAGTTCCTAACGTTTTTCTCGGTGAACTGTTTAGTCCCTAATGTTTTTCCCGGTGAACTGTTTAGTCCCTGATGTTTTTCTCGATGAACTGTTTAGTTCCTGTCATTAGACTCTCATGAAGATTCTGTTAATCAATTTGAATTTGCGTTTTTCGTTTCCTTTATTTTCCTTTCCTTTCTAATGCATCTAAAATCAACTTTGAGTGTTATTTTTCTTGATTTTCTTCTTAATCGTTCAAATTCGTAAGCATTGGGTCTGTTTTTTTTCTTGTTCTCCATGCAAATAATTTCTTCTTCTAAATTGGATTTCCTCTTCTGAAGTTTGAAGGTAAATAGTAAATGGTAATTTAATCATTTCTGAAGTCATAAACGGTAAAAAAATCTAACAAACAGGCGGAAGGACTAAACAGTTCATTGAGAAAAAAATTAGAGACCTTACCATGTGTTTTTAAAAATACAAGAACTAAACAATGTGTTTTGTAAAAATATAGAAACTAATAAATTAATTACCCTATTTATTTTATTCAATGTTTTATTCATATTTTCTTGTTTTATTCATATTTTCAAATCTGAAGACGGGGGCGCAATTGATTTCAAACTCCACAAGCGGAGTCCACGTAGTAAAGAAAATAGCAAATAACCAATAGAAACTAATAAAAAATAATAATTTATTATTCGTCACAGTTTGGAAAGGTAGTAACTTTTTAATATCTGTCGTGTCGATGCCGCTGATTCCTCGTCAATGTCGCTCTTCTCCCCCCAATCCCCATGCCCGGCGATATTGATCATCCTCCAGGCATAAGCAACGCTCTTTCCTCCTCCATTCTTCCTATCTCCGTTTCAGAATTGATTGAATTCTATGTCCTCTCCTTTGTGCTTCGATCCTAGCATAATTCAGTCTAATGCACCAGCAGTTGCAGCTCAGGGCTTAATTACATCACAACTCTTTTGACAGAAAGGAAGAAATTAGCTGGTAATTTTTTTCTATAGTTTTTATATTATACAGAAATGCACTTTTTTTATTTTCTCATATATATATTTTATATATGTTGTTGAAATTGATTGTTGCTTGGTTTTGATCCGTTTAGGTTTTATGTATATAATGTTAATAGAAGATTATGCTGCTTGGTGAATTGGAGTTTAAAAATTCTGTTAAAGCTTGGTTTGCCTATTGGATCTGCGATATTGCGATTTTGGCCGACCTGGGTGGAAATAAGACAGAGGTTGGCTGATCGGGTTAGATGTACAGTGGTTTTTTTTTCTCTATTCTATATTTTGGATTCTTCATTGTATATTGAATTTTGAGAAACAAGGAGAAGTATTTTCTCCCCCAAATTCTGGTGTACAGATTTGCTGGATTTGATTGAGATCAGGTGATAGGTTTCTTGGAAATTATTTACATTGTTTTGGTGGTAGTGAAGTTTCGGATTGTGTACATTGTACTGTAAAGTGCATTTGATATTTTCAGAGTTCAATTTCAGTGCTTACGTAATTTAAGAGTTGGATTGGAGCCCTTTTTGGGAGAATAAGAGCTAATTCTCTATGGTGTTGATTTGCTGGTTGGAGATGATACTAGTGGATTAAAGGGACATGTTAATGCTATTTTGCATCTAAACATGTCGGAGAACTTGTCTGAGTTGATAACCAGGGAGACACCTAGTCCCCATTGTCTATTGATTCAACAACAAGAGGAATTGGCATCACTCGTCCCCAAGATACGGAAAAATGTACATAATATTTCTGTGCAGACAGGTGAAGAATTTTCCATGGAGTTTCTCCAGGATCGTGTGAATACTAGAGGGATTATACTTATGCCCAGTATGACACAAAATTGCGAAAACAAAGTCAGTTATAATAATGATCAAAATTGTTATCAGGGATATGAAGGTCTTGCCGACATACTTGGGATGGGGAGAATGGATTCCGTCTCCACTGATGGTAATTCTGAGTACCTGTCTGCAAAAGGCTCTTTACTGGAGACTGAAAATGGGGCATATTTTGACAAGTTAAAAAGGCTGAGAGAGGAGGAAAGTGATAATGTACTTAGATCAGGGAAGGCTTTCAGTGAACTGAATTTTAATCAGGGGGCTCATCTTGGTCCTGCTTCAGCTACTAGTGTACCAAAATCTGCTTGTTCGAGTAATTTTAGTGAGCTAAATGATTCAGATAGATCTCAACTTGGAAAAATGAAGTTGCTTTGCAGCTCTGGAGGAAAAGTTTTGCCAAGGCCAAGTGATGGCAAGCTAAGGTATGTTGGGGGGGAGACCCGGATTTTTTCGATTTGTAAGAATCTTACATGGGAAGAACTTGTGAAGAAAACCAAAGGTATCTGTAATCAACCTCACTCCATCAAGTATCAGCTTCCTGGCGAGGATCTTGATGCTCTTATATCAGTGTCTTCTGATGAAGACCTACAAAATATGATTGAGGAATCTCATGGACTTGAAACGCTTGAGGGTTCTCAAAGGCTTCGGATCTTTTTGGTTCCTTTGGATGAATCTAAACAAACTTCATCTTTTGAGGCAGTCAACATTCAGCAGGATAGTCCCAATTATCAGTATGTTGTTGCTGTAAATGGCATCGTAGATGCTAGTCATAAGAAAAACTCTCGTGGGCAGGGTTCATCAAATGAAGATATTCAACCTGCAAAAAATTTACTACAGAATCCAAGCTTTCGTAAACATTCTCCTTCTCCCTTGTTTCCTTTGGAGAATAAAGGTGGCTATAATGCTTTTAATCCTGTTGAGTTTTTAAATGGACTCCAGAACAGACCTCCTTATTATTCTCCTCCTCTTACTCCATTTCCTCTACAGCACCAAGATTCTAGGAATATCTGCATAAAGTTGCATGCAGATAGGTTCAGCAATGAGAGCAGCAGTAGTTCCTTCCTTACTGCCCGATTGCCACCTGAGAACGGCAGCATGTCTGTTGATAAACAACTCACCAAAGGGCTGGCAGCATTAATGAATGGTAATCATCCTTGCAAAGTTGATACAATTAAGCCAGACCAATTGCATGGAGTGCATTCCCACAACCATAATTTTGGTGCAGAACCTGTTAGCCCTTCAATTTTTCAAAACACTGAAGGTGATTTTGATAGTTTCTTTTGTGAGACGCTTATGCAGAAGGACAGAACGTTCCACTCTGAGAAGCATTTCGCAGGCCCAGAAGATCCAATGGGTCTATTCTCAGGATCTGTGGAATCCATTAATACTCACCATGGTATGCCACATGCCTTTTCTGATTCCAAGCTGCAAGAGCATGGAGGTTTTTCTGCTTACTGTTCACAAGAGGGAATGAACCCATTGTCTCCCTTATGCTTTCCCAAGATACACATACCTTCAGAAGTCTCAAGTGCTTCACCAGAAAAGCAATTGCAACTTAATGAAGATCTTATTTTTGTAAATTCTACTCTACACAACGAGGACAATGATTGCATTGGGTTGAGTACTAAGCTGAATTTGCTGAGCCTTTCCCCATGCTCAAAATCACAAGGAAGGAATGGCCCTATTCAGAAAGCTTCAACCAGTGTTGATGAGCTATCAAACCATTGCAAGGAAAATCTGCTGGGTATCGGAAAGGTGAATAACATTGACAAAGGAAATCCATTTTTGCATCAAGGTCAAAATCCTTGTTCTGCTGGAGTAGAGCACAAGAACAATTTGCCTCGTATCAACAGCAACCTAAGATTTTCTGCTGTTGATACTTCAGGACAAACTGTGCACATGGCTGAGGATAGTGTACCTGCATTATCAGCTATTGATCTCAAACCTTCTTTAAATGATTGCATGGAACCCTCCCAAAACTATCAAGCCCTTTGCGATATTCCAGCAGTGGACCATAGGGTTGGCAATGATCAGCATGGTAATATCAATAGAAGAGTGAACGGTGAACCAGAAAGCAAAATCCCAAGGACCAGTAGACCTGAAATTGTGGATTTACATCAACATGCCGAGCTGCTGAGTCGTGGTGAAAATTCTTTGGTTGCTCTTATTGCTGGGTCATCTAGCAACCCTATTTCTCCTGGACCATCCCAAGCTCAACCTATAGCAAATCCAAATGGTATTGATGATATAGAATTCACTCTAGAATATGTTTCCAATTTGTACTGATTCTTGTCCATATTATGTAAATGACCTCCATGTTTGCAGGAAACAATACCACAGAAGATGCTTCACATGAAAGAAACATATATCACATCAACAGGAACAATGGAATTTACTGTGATCAGAAGATTGAGAAATCGGGTTTTGGTGGATCTTCTTTTGAGAATGCAAATGGTGGGGACGTTATGTTCAGTCAAACCATAACACAGAATGAAGATAAAAGTCGGCAGGAGCCATTGATTACTGTGGAAGGTGCAACTGATGTTGCATTTCATATTGTTCAATCCTCTTCAGTTTTCCCGCATATTGCTGATCCACTCAGCAGTGATTTTAGATGCCCTATGGCAACGGAGGCAGGAGGCATCATGCCACATGTTTCTACGCATGTTACTAACCAACCGAGTAGTGACCTTATGCTTCCTAGTGCAGCAGAGTCAAAGAGTATCATTCCACCTGTTTCCCCTTATGTTGCCAATCCATTCAGCGATGATTCTCAATATCCTACTGCATCAGTATCTGATAGCATCATTGCTGATACCGACCTTGAGGTATGAGTACTTTTGCCCAATTGCTTTTCTTTTTTTTTCATTTACTTATGGATTTTGTCTTAGTTCTAACGTGCAGCTTGACTTTGTTTGCAGGACATGAAAGACGACAATGATGAAAAGAAAGATAAATCCATTAGTGATTCAGTAATAGCTGAAATGGAAGCCTGCATATATGGCTTGCAGGTTCTCTATGATTAATTATGAATGTTTGGTGAATACGCATTTTTTTCATATGTTTGTTGCAGAAGTAAGATTTGTATTATACATAATACCTCTAAGTTCCTGCAAACTCAAATATTTTGTCTTCACCAAATTGCAGATGCTAATTTCCGTAGATAGAACTTTCTGTTCTATTGATTCTACAATAGTTGCATCTTAGCTGAGCTAACTTGCATTTTCAAAAGTAGAATGATGTAAAATGCTTTCAGATTTTTTTGGTCCATTCTGAGTCATTCATTGGTTTGTCAACTTTTGTGGTGTCCCTTGCATTGTGGCCATAAAGGTTAGGGGTAAGAAAATGGTCTTTTACCCATCAACTGGCTAGTGGCTTGTGAACTATATGATATTGCATTCCTTAGGGGCGATTCTTGAATGTTTATGGTGTAGTTATTAACGGCGCGCCAAAGGCGCATAGCGCACAAGGCACCGTCCTTAGCGCCTTAACACCCTGAATGGCGGGCGGACTCAGCCACGTTGGCGCACGCCAGGGGCGCCATTGTGCGCCAAGATGCAGTTGCCAAAGGCACGCCAGGTGACATAGGTGCACTCTTTAGGGTTTTTTTAAGTTGGAAATATATTATACACAGTTTGAATTAATTGTGATCTGATATGAGGGTAACAAATATTAAAAGGGCTAAAGTATCATCTTCTAGTGTTGAAGGAAAATCTCCTGCAGTTGTTCGAGATGAGGAGGAAGAAGAAACTGTATTTGTTGATGAGGATGAAGAGGATCAGTTTCATGAACAAGAGCTTGATGATGCTTTGGATGAGGAGTGTGATAGTGATGAGGAGTGTTAAATTTGGAGAGTTTTGATGAGGAGTAGCTATTTAGTCAACTTAGGATTTACTATTAGTTGAACAATTGAACTTTAGCTTTATTATATGGGGTTCATTGCATGTTAGAATTTATTTAGAATTAAGAATATTGTCACGGTCTAGTATTCATTACATTTTTATTTTAGTTTTATAGTTTTATAACTTGTATTTTTGTAAGTGCGCCTTTTGTCGCTATGGCACACGCCATCGCCGTCCGCCATGCGCCAAGGCTCCAGGACCCCTAGCGCCTAAGTCCGCCATGTGCCTTTAATAACTATGGTTTATGGGGCACCTATTATCTATTAATAAGCTGAAATTTCAGTTTCATAATTTTTTTCTTATTTCTTTTAATGTTGGATGTGATTATCCTTCATAGCTCCTGGTATAAAGTTATGGACCACTTTTTAATCAACTAGGGCAGTAAAGTTTTGGCCTTATCTTACTGATGCACGTGGCAATGTGTTGAATAAACTATTAAATTCTGCTTTTTGGTGGTTGAGTCCCCTCCTGATTTATCTTTGTTAAATTCCTCGACTTTGCTGCATTTGCAATGATTAAAGAACTTCAGAAATATTGCGCCTCATGTTTCTTTACTTCATAATGCTCTCTATCTACAAGACTACAACTGAATCCAGCACTGGTACGCAGATAATAAAGAATGTTGATCTTGAAGAACTAAGAGAGTTAGGATCTGGTACCTATGGAACTGTCTACCATGGAAAATGGCGAGGATCCGATGTTGCTATAAAAAGAATTAAAAAGAGTTGCTTCTCGGGTAAATCATCAGAGCAAGAGCGATTGGTGAGTTCTTCCTGTAATTTTTTCTTTAATTATGTTTTGTATCAGTAGCTTCACAGACGCCGCCCTTCCCCCATAACAATGTGAAAAAGGGTAAACTAATTTTCATGTTTGGAGGGGGCCTGAATGCTGAAGAAACTTAGTGTTAATTCAATTCACTTTCTTAAGAACATGCATCATATTCTGGAGAAATCCTGTGTCCACATTCATGTGGCCATTGTCTGTTGTCTTTTATAAGATATACATTGATTTTGCACAAGGTAAATTTTAAAAGTTAGATTATTCCTTAGACTAGGAAACAGTTATTCTGCTGATTCTCTTTGAACTGCTCTCCTCTTCATAGGCCCTATCATTCTCCAATTATCGGATGCTAGATTTTTTTGGCCAATGTTGTTGCCCCCCTTTTCCTCTTTTAAGAAATTCTTGTCTGCTTTGTAAGTATAAGCATGCCCATCTTTTTTGGTATGGCTGTGAAGGACATTTTAAGATGTGTTTTGGAACTGTTACTCATACTAATTTGAAACGGGAACATTTGTTATCCTTGTTTTCAAATTTTGAGGATACACATATAGGAGCAAATAAACTTTTGGGACCATTAGTTGCCCAAACTTTTGGAGCATAGCTTCATATAGACATACAGTTAAGAGAATTCCTGGTTATCATGGGAAGTCCATGGACAGAGATGACCCAGTATATGAAGGAGAACTACTGATTACATCTGTTTTTTTATATAATGGATCCAATTACATGACGGGGGGAAATTCATTGGCATAGTCTTCTATATGGATTTCCACTTTTAATTATTGTAACATCAATGGTTTGTTTGGTTGCACCAGACAACAGATTTCTGGAGAGAAGCACAGATCCTCTCAAAGCTTCACCATCCAAATGTGCTTGCATTTTATGGGATAGTACCAGACGGAGCTGGAGGAACCTTAGCAACAGTCACAGAATATATGGTGAATGGATCACTTAGGCATGCCCTAGTCAAGAAGGATAGGTAGTTTGATCGTCATATGTTTTCCTTATATTTGCATCCTGTGGTGATAGATTGAGCAGGTTTTTCAATGCAGATCACTCGATTACCGTAAAAAGCTCATAATTGCCATGGACGCAGCTTTTGGCATGGAATACTTGCATTCAAAAAACATAGTCCACTTTGATCTCAAGTGTGACAATTTGCTTGTCAACCTAAGAGACCCACAACGACCCATTTGTAAGGTAAACAGTCTGCAACCTATTGCCATTTCCATCGATGCAAGCAATGAACATTGTCACATTTGTATAGTCTGGGGTACTTAATGTAATGTTCAGGATTTTGAATGGCCAGAGATTGCAGATTCTATTTGAAGCGAATTTCTGTCAGTTTCCCCATAAAGTCTCTTAAATTCTTAAGATTTTCTGACATCAAGCATTGAGTGCTCGTTCTGTTTCTAGGTTGCAGATTTTGGTCTATCCAGAATCAAACGCAATACTCTTGTATCTGGTGGTGTGCGAGGGACCCTTCCATGGATGGCACCAGAATTGTTGAATGGAAGCAGCAATCGGGTTTCTGAGAAGGTTAGTTGACTCCTGTCGTTCTATTTCTTGTAATCTGAAATTGAGAATCAGTTAACTGGTATTTTGCTCTACAGGTTGATGTTTTCTCATTTGGCATTTCACTTTGGGAGATCTTGACTGGGGAGGAACCTTATGCAGATTTGCATTGTGGTGCAATCATAGGTATTTAAGCCTACACACTTTCTCAATGAAAATTAGCACAGGCAGTGGTGGAAATAATATTGCTCTTTTCCATTTTATACATTTTGTGAAAACGAACTTAACTTCTGTTCTGTCCCTTCAAACTTCATTAGATAAAAGAAATAAAAGTACAACTGCCTGCCAAAAGAAACTGCCAAATAACTGAATAAATCCACAGCTATGTTGCACGAAAACGGAAACGGAAACGGATACTGGGAAACGTAATTTCTGAAAACATAGGAAACGGAAATGTAAGGGAAACGTGTAAATATTAAAAATATAGGGGTATATTTATAAATATTAAAAATATAATAATACATTAAAAAAACAAGATTGAAGAACAAGACGAAGAAAGTCCAAGCTTAATCGAGATTCAAGAGACAAAGATTATAGGAGAAAGAAATATGGATAAGTTCTTTAAATTGAAGGATACAAGGAAGAAATTATCTTTCAAATAGGAAGTTTCAATTTTCCTAGTCTTAGATTGAACAAGGATTGCAAAATAGAAAGTTTGAATTTACAGAATTTTAATCGAAATAGGTAGTGAAAACCGTTTAAAAATTGAGAGACGCGTTTCATATTCTGGGTAATTACGGAAACGTGCCTGGAAACGTTTCATATCAGTTTCCGAGAGTTTCTGTTTCCCACATCTGCCGGAAATGGGGAAACGCATGTCATGAAGAGTTTCTATGCTTCATAGATACACAGCAGGGCTTAAAACTAAAACAAACCAAAATAAATCCACGCCGCACACAAATTAAAGTTAAATAAATAATAACCTTATTTCAATTTCTTGGGTCTATAACAGGAGACTTGATTGTGTGTTGGGATGCGTGAATGAACTAGTTTTCTGATGTATTAATACAAACATGTTGCTGAACACCCAAACTATTATACATTTATGTTCATGTTCTTTGATATATATTGAGGACAACCGAAGTACGGTACGTTGTGTGAAATTAAGACTTTGGATGATAGTGGGAGCTGCAGATGTATTAATAAATGATAAACTTTTGATGGTAATAGTGGCCGTTGCATAAATTGTTGATGTCAGCTATTAATATGAATATGAAGTGGATCTTTAACTATTAGTTAAAACGGTTTCATGACATGGTATCAGAGCCAGTGTGACCAAGTGGTCCTGGGTTCGAATCCTGGCAGCCCCATTTGTTGAGTTATTTGCAGGACATGGTAATATGGGCCTGTGTTGTCACGCTTCAAGCCCAAGTGTGCTTTCGCGTGTGGGGGTGTGTCAGCTATTAATATGAAGTGGACCTTTAACTATTAGCTTGAGCTTTTAGCTAAAACGGTTTCATGATAGTTGATAAGGGAATAGGAAGGATAGTTTTATGCAGGAGGAAAATTTTCAACCACATTTTTGCTCTAATTTGACAAAAAAGTCTCAAGTACATAAAAAGGATGATTTTAACCTTGTAATAGCACATCAACTATTTGAACTTTGAAACCTGAAAGTATCTGCGTATAGAATTCAAATATTTTGTTGAACTTTATGATTTTATCATCTAGAGTTTTGATTTTAAACGATTTATAAGTGCACTGCTGGGAGTTCCTGAACGAAATTTGTATTAAGTTGTTCTCCACATGTGAACCAATCAATTAGATTAATCAAAGTGTAAGATTTCAGTTCTAAATTTCCTGATCTTCATTTGAACTTTGTTTCTTTGAGCCTTCGTGTCTTAATGATGTCTGGGTGTATGCATGTACCTTCACTTTTTTGTTCATCTGTTGGTTATTTATACTATTGGTTTCTTTTTTGAAAGGCGGGATTGTGAAAAACACACTTCGTCCTTCCATTCCGGAATGGTGTGATCCTGAGTGGAGGAAGCTAATGGAACAATGCTGGTCACCAGAACCTGAATTCCGACCATCATTTACTGAGATAACAAAGAGGCTTCGAACAATTTCATCAGCCTTCCCGGCCAAGGGGCAGTCTGCTCAAGCAAGACAGATGAAGGAGAAACAAGTATCATAAGTCACAGATGAAGCAGTTCCAGTTTTGTCTAGAATTTATATAGCATAGTGTTTTGTGAGTTTTGTTAATGCAATATCTTCATTTGTTTATTCTTTTTGTAATCAAGTATCAGTAAATGATGAGAGAAAGAGAGAGAGAGAGAGTATTGGTAGGAATTTTTGGCTAAGAGAACTCACAGCCAGGGTTGATATGTAAATAACACCTCATAGAATAGTGAATTGGTATTTTTTTAAAAAAAATATATAAATGTTCTTTCAATTTCTTTTATTTTTGTCATTCTGATATTTTCATCTTTAGTTTGTATTTCTGTGTCTGTTTTAATTAAACCGTTAATAGGTGGGCCTGCCATAAAGTTGTGTGTTTTAAAGGGTTTGCTGGTTGGGCTGGGGGCCAAAATCCTTAGGGACAGTGATACAGATATACAAAATCTACAAGATATTGTTTTTTGTTGGGAAATACTCTAATTAATATCAATCAGTTGTAAAATACAATAAATCTTAGATAGCTATTCAAAGTTCAAATTTGAAAACTTATTCTGTTGTTGTATATCCTATACATTTCTATTTAAAATAGTTTATTGAATACAATCAATTGTACTGGAGATCAAACTGTTTTAGGTCTAAGATCTGTTCTAGGTGTTTTCCTTTGAGTTGTGTTTTGAGCGAGAATGATATTGAGCAAAACTGACATCTATTTGTTGCGTGTTCGTGTTCGTTCATGAAGGATTACTGGATTGCTGCTTATCTTTTTTAGCCTAGTGGTGACTTTGAGTGGACTGGTCCTCTATCCTCTATCAACATACGAGCTTAGAGGTTGTGTCTCAAGTAGCAGTAATCCTCTATTCTATTTGGTAGTAAAGAAATAACTTCTCGTGAAATAATAAAATTATATCTTCGGCGGACTGTATTCATTCTACTCGTCTCTTCTATCATGATTGGTTAGAGTGTAGGAAGCCTATTTCGAGGATTAGTAATGTTGTTTTTTCTCATCTAGTGCGCTGGAAAGTTCCTTAGATGAGTTTTATCAAATATAATATTGATGGTGTTACGTTTAAGGAGGCAATGTTGTGTGGTATGCGTACAATTTTCAGAGATGCAAATGGTATTTTTCAGGCTTGTTGTAGTTCAACTATCATCGAAATTCATGGTGCTAGAATAATTGAAACTTTGGCTCTCCGTAAGGTATGATGTGAGTTTCTCTACTTAATTTTTACTGTGGAATTTGAAATGGATGCAAAAAGTATTGTTGATAGTGTCAAAACCCATCATGTGGACCTTTAGAACTATGGTAGTATTCTTCATGGCCGTAGAGATATCCCCATAAATAATTCAGACATTTTAGTACGTTTTATCTCTCGATTAGCGATCGGAGCTATTCATCTAATGATAAAGCATGATTTCTATGCTAATAATTTTTTATTTATTTTATTCCTCCTAATTGTTTTTTTAAAATATAAGCTACACATATTCAGCTATAATTTTTAAATGATCATTTTTCTTGTTTAAAAAAAATGGAAATAATTTTCATAAAAAAAAAGAATAATTGCATGACATGGAGTTTAATTTTGGTTTGTTTTCTTTAATTTTTTTTTTTTTTTGGGTTACAGAAGAAGGGCTAGACCCGAGAAAAAAACAAAAAAACTAACTTCGAACCTAACGAGTAGCACTAACGCCACTCGTGTCAACATTTAGAGTATCAAGAAGGCCTGCAGGCGGCTCATCACACTCGTGATGTCTCAAAGAAAGAGTTCCTGCGAACCTTGCCATCCATTCGGCTGTCGGTTGTCCTCACGAAAAACATGGGAAACCCTGACAACCCACGACTTCTTCACAAACTTCCTACAACTTTCAACTAACCATAAATACCGGTGAGTTATATGGTATGGTTCCGAAACTAACGTACAACCTCGAGAGAGTCCACTTCCACAATAACGTGTTATTTCAGCTAATAATTTATTTATTGCTCAATTAATAAAATAAGAAATAGTTACAGTTGTAATTTTGAGTAAAACTACGTAAGATTCTTGTAGATTTCAGTATCACATTTGATTCTTTAAGAGTTGACTTTCATTAAAATAAAATGCTAGATTCCACCAAAATGATTAAATAATATTTGTTTGGTGAAATAAAAATGGGATAATCCTCTTTTGACCCTTAAATTAAAATTTCAAAATCAATTAAGATTTTAAACTATTAAAATTATCAATTAGATCCTGAGTTAAGTAAAAATCGTTAATTGAGTCTTTATCTTATTTTAAAATCAGAAACTATGATTACATGGATTGTAATGATTTTTATGTTAACTCAAAATGAGTTTGGAAAAGATGATCTTAGACTGTTAAACCGAATGATTTTTTGTGAGGACTTAATTAATAATTTTTGTATAGGATGAAAACTCAATAGATGATTTTTGCTTATTTGATAAATTAATCCAGCACTATTCAATTTTAGTCATATTCACATTAAACTTAAAGTTACTTAATATTACAATGGGATATCAGCTTTATATTTTACTAACATAAAAATTCTCCAATCTCTTGATTCTAAAAAAAGTTAATCCTCCATTCCTGAATCTTGCATATTCCCCATTTTTACATATCTATGATATTTTTCCTTCTTTATGTATCAACATGGAACTTTTTTTAAATAGAAAAATCATGTATAAGTAGAAAATAAAGTTATGGAAGATTAATTAATTTATTCTATATATATGGAAATGATGATTAGAATATTGAATTTTATAAATCATACTCTGAATGGGCCACTTCCTACCAATTCAATTCTTTTTCTTATTGAGACTTGACCACCATTCTACCCATCCACTTCAAATATTTAAATGATTCACTTTTACTTTCTCATTAATTTCAAAACAATTTTAATTTACATAACAAAATATTTGATACTTCCTTTTTAATCGCATTAAAAAAAAAGACAGAAATTAAGTATTTTTCTGTCAAAATAATAATGTGAAAATTTTGTCAAAGAATGGTAAAAATATTTAATTGTATTTTAGTAAAAAAAATTTAAAATATAAGTAAACTTAATATTTACCGAGATCGGATGTCCGTTTGATTCTCATTTCTGTAGTTATTTTTGTTATTTTTTTCTAAATAAATAGTATATAATATACAAACGTTTACTTAGAATTGAAAAATAATTTTTGAAACCTTTTAAAAGCTAACAACAAATAATAAATATCTAACACTATGTCGGAGATAATAATAAAAATTATTATTGAATCTTCTTTTGAAGAAAATTATTATTGGATCTTAACTGTCAGTTTAAATTATTAATTTCAATTATTTATGTGACATATATAAGAAGTATGCCCTTCTCGAACTGAAAGAGTAAACTTATGACCGTTTTACCCATCAGTCAAATTATATTGCATTTTAGGGTTGGGTTGACCATGACTTCATGAATATCATATTTCCAAGAGTTCACATAAACTGCTCATTTTTAACAAACAATTTTTTTTTGAATTTTATTTTAGATTATTTGAGTTCTACTCTCCGTTTTTTCGATTTATTAATAACCACCCATCCTCTCCCATGTTGAATTTTTATTTGGTAGAATTAGGAATCACAAAACAAAACAAAGCAAAAAAGTATAATAATTAAGAGGAAGCATCCACACGAAAGCAACACTAAGAAGGGCATCCCAAATCCGATTGCGAACTAATATAGAGGGATCACGAACGATAAAAAGATCAATAGGGGACAAATACGCATAGCCGGTGAGAAAATTAGCAACTCTTATATGCTTTCTGAAAACGTGATGAAGCTTCACCTCCGGGAAGCTATTCAGAAGATGGATCTGAAGATGGAATCGATAATGCTCAAATAATGGAACTTTAATGGAACTTTTTTCAGCAAGCACAAATAATGTCTCTTCAACATAAATGTAGGCATTATTTGTTATAGGTCCAAACATCTTTTTAGATGCAAGCTTAGAAAGTTTTTGAAAGATCTCTTGCATATCATGTTTCACATCACTGATTTCTCTTTGCACGATAGAAAAACTTCTTCCGCGTAAAGGAAATTTAAAATCTCTATTGAAATTCAAGACTCTCCTTTTACATTGTCATTCTTCATGCCTTCTATAACTTCCACCATTTGAGGAACTTTTACTATTGGCAGCAAATGTTCTTCGTCCTCAGAAATGCCAACAATATGATCTTTAGACTTCAAATCATTCTTACTTTGCGGTATGATGATTGAGTGTTCCACGGAGCGTGCCAATTTTGTTATGGCCCTTTTGGATCGAAAATAAAATTATAAGCGTATCGACGATTTATAGTACCCACAAATATCGCATTTTGCGTAATCTAACTTTCAGAATATTGTTAGAAATAAAAGGGACCAAATAATGCCTTAAAGTTTCGAATTATCAAAAGCTAAGTTAAAGAAAAATAAGAAAATTACAAGAAGACCACGCAATTGTAAGAAGGATAAAATATAAAAGGCAATAAGTGAAATTTAATTGTTTAGGTAAATTGAATATTTCAAGAAAATTAAATACAAAAAAATGCTAGTAGGGAATACACGGTTTTTCCATTCTTGCGTTAAGGCGAGGAGAAAACAAAAGGTGATGTCGAGTTTGTTTGATGAAGATGGCCAACTGATTGATGAACCCGAAGCCCTTGTTTCCCATATCAGTCAGTATTTTCAGAATCTTTTCTCTCCATCTTTTTTTTCACATTCTGATATTGTGAACGTCTTAGACCAAGTTGTGACTGATGATATGAATTCTGTTAGCTCCATCTCGACTAGAGGAATTTAAATGTGCAGTTTTTTCAATGCAAGCGGACAAGTCTCCGGGTCCTTACGGGCTTAGTCCGGGATTTTTATCAACATTTTTGGGATTTAGTTGGGGTAGACATTTTGTATGCTTGCTCAGGTTGGTTGGACATGAGAGAGTTCCCTGCAAATCTCAATGATACGACAATTGTGCTTATTTCAAAAATTGATGCACCTTCTTCAACTAAGGATTTTAGGCCTATTTCTCTCTGCAATGTGTTGTATAATCTGATTGCAAAGGTCCTGACAAATAAATTGAAGGAATTCTTGCCTAATATTATTCATGAGAGTCAGTCTACTTTTGTGCATGGTCGGTCCATTATTGATAACGTGCTGATTGCTTTTAAGACTATTCATCATATGAACAGAAATAATAGAGGACTGTTTGGGGAAGTTGCTCTTAAAATTAATATCAGCAAGACATATGATAGAGTGGATTGGGAATTCTTACAGGCAGTATTGAGCCGATTGGGCTTGCACAACAGGTGGATCCAATGGATCATGCTCTGTATTACCACAATCATCTATATTGTGTCCTTGAATCAGGAAAGTATGGGGCCTATTAATCTGAGTAGAGGATTGAGGCAGGGGGACCCTTTGTCTCCTTATCTATTTATTTTGTGTACAGAAGTCCTTTATAAAATGATTTTAAGAGCTAAGACAGAAAATAAGCTGAAGGGTTGTAGAGTGTGTAGAGGGCCCCCGTCAATTTCACATTTGTTTTTCGTTGATGATAGCTTCATGTTCTTCGGAGCCAGTACTACTGAAGCAGAGGTAATTGTGGATATTCTGCAGGAATATGAAGTGGCTTCGGGACAAGCTATAAATCAGGCATTTTCTTCAGCAAAAATGTGCGAGCTGCCGAGAGAGATATTGTGAGCAATATTTTAAATGTCTCGTTGCCTTTAGATACTGGCCGGTATCTGGGATTACCCTCTTTGATTGGTAGATCAAAACAATACATTTTCCTTTTTCTAAGTGATAGCTTACAAAAGAGATATGGTAGTTGAGGATTCTGATTCTTATCAAATGCAGGGAAAGAGGTGCTACTGAAATTTATCGCAGATGCCCTACCAACTTTCTATATAAGCACGTTTCTGCTACCTAGATCTATCTGTAATGAATTACAGAAGATGATAAACTCTTTTTGGTGGGGAGAGAATGAATGAGGGAGAGGAAATATGCACTGGTTTGATTGGGCCAAATTATGCCGAGGCAAAGACCAAGGTGGTCTTGGGTTTCGTGATTTACATTTGTTCAATTTGTCGCTGCTTGGAAAATAAGGGTGGAAGCTGATTAATTCTCCTAATACACTGGTCAGTCGAATGTTCAAGGCTAAATATTTTGCTACTGATACTTTTTTGTCTTCCAAACTAGGCACTAATCCTAGTTATGTTTGGAGGAGTATACGAGGATCTATTGAACTTCTAAAACTCGGAGTGAGATGGCGCGTCGGGGATGGAAAATCTATAGAAGTATGGAAGGACTCGTGGATTGAGGCTTTGGAGGATTTTACAATTAAGTCTTATTGCGTGGAGGGGCTCAGTAATATGAAGGTGGCAGATTTATTTTTGGAGGGGTCAAGGGAGTGGGATGTAGATAAGGTATACATCTGTCTTTGTGAAGAGGAGACGAGGAAGATATGTTCGATTACATTACCTGTGAGAATTATTGAGGATAGGTCAGTGTGGAATCATACTAGAGATGGGAAATATTCTTCGAAGTCGGGTGTAAGGTGATTGATAGTCAGTTGCATGATTGCAACCTCGTCGATGGGTGGCCAAAGTTGTGCACAATATAGATTCTACCAAAGTGGAAGACTTTTTTTTATGGAAACTATGCTCGGGGTGTCTTCCTACCCAAGCCAATCTTGCACGAAGACGTATCCCTATCCCAACGGAGTGCGTGTTGTGCGGGTTGGAGGAGAAGACCACTTGGCATATTTATTTTAATTGCTTTTTTTGCAGAAAACTACTAGCAGACAGCTGATCTTCATGTCCAGGCTGGACTATTCACATCGGCGGAAGAGTGGATATTGGCGGGTTGCTTGACGGGCGATGACGAGAAGTTGCGGAAGAAGGTGGCAGTGCTGTTTGCAATTTGGCAGCAACGAAATAATAAGCTGTGGAATGGTGAGGACGTATGTGCTTCAATCTGCATTCGACAGGCCATGACGATGTTACACGAGTGGATGCAACTTCGAATGACTATACTTGAGCGGCGTGCGAATCTGTCGATAGCTAAGCCTGTATAACGAAGGCCGAGAGAGGGGTTCGTTAAATGCAATACCGACGGTGCGAAGTTCTCGGACCCGGAGGTGAGAAAGGAAGGCGCAGTTGTTCGTGATGACTCCATCCAGTTTGAATGGTACAGGAGCAGGTTCATTATCGGCAACTTTAAACCTCAAATGATCGAAGCCTTGGCAATTAGATCAAGTATGTTGTGGCTTCGAGCTAAACAGATGGTAAGAATCGAATTTGAGTCGGATGCAAAACTGGTAGTTGATGCAATAAACGGTCGATCAGAGGATTTAACTGAGTTTGATATGGTAATCCAAGACTGTATGGATATTCTTTTGGCTAATAAAGAGTTTTTCGGTGTCTTATGTTTCTCGATTAGCGAATGGTGCTGCTCATTTAGTTGCTAGGCAAGCCAATTCCAATGCTAATGACTTCAGCTCGTATTGCCAGCTTGGTTAACACCTGTAATAAGTCGGGATATTCTGTCCTGTTTTTCGTAATGAAGTCTGGTTTAAAAAAACAAAAGAAAAATGCTAAAATTCAGAATTAAAAGTACAATTTGTAGAGTATTGGTTTGATTTTTGGATTTATTGGTTGGAGCTTGAAAATGAGAATGAACTTGGTTATTATTGGCTCAAATAACCATCTCTCAATCATGTAACAGTCATGTACTTTTCTGCCCAAAAACAACTCTATCAATTGTGTTCGACCTTTTTAAAGGCCAAATGACCACTAATTTGATAACCAACTAATTAACAATACGGAAATAAATATAATTAAATAACTATTAATAAGATGGTATCAATTAATTATGAGATTCAGATCAAATTGCATCCTAACGATTTTAAGAAGTGCAAATTTAGGTCTAACATATGAAATAATGTAAATTTAAAGTAAGATCAACTTTAGTTCAACGTCAATGAAATTTTGAAAATGTTGGTCTGACTGTTATTTTATTGTCACATCAGATCTTCCAAATAATTTTATCGATAAATTGAATCAGTTTCATAATTTTTTTTGGTGGTTATTATTAATTATATTAGTAATACAGTAAACATTTTAGACACGTTGACAAAAAAAATTGTGATTAACTTGTATATAGTAGATTTACTTATTAACATTTTAACAAAAAAAATGTGTGACTGTATTAGTAACACATTAAATATTTGGTGCATTCTATGCTTACTTTGTTTTTTACAGAATATACTTTACTTTGTTTTTCCTACCATTAGATGAGCTTAATTGATATTTCGAAGGTTCATGTAATAGTTAAATAACAATTAAATCAATCATTTCAAATTTTCAATAACGTAATAAGAATAAAATTGCTCTTACTTAAAAACAAAATTAAATTTGAATTGTTTGCACTTTCTCATTAATTATTCTATTAATAATTAAAAATTGGTGGAGTCAATTTTCTAATTCGTGTTTTACCTTTTCTTTGACAACTAGCGTGGCAGGTCAACCGGTCGAGCACTACAAATCAGTAGCAAAGTTTTTGTTTTTATTTTTTTGAAAAAAAAGCAAAGTTGTGTTATTTATTTGTTAGGTGTGTGTATATTTTCATGGAAATGTGAGCGTGGAAAACGTGAAGAAACGCATAGAATTTATAAAGAAACCTCCGAGGAGTTGCAATAATACAGAATATATATTTTCACTTCCTCACTTATATTTATTTAAGTATACCCATCTGCTCTTCCTCCAAATTTCAACATTTTGAAGAGTTCCCCGATTCTGATTCTTCGCTTGAGATTCCAACAATGGATATAGCACTTAACAGACAGAAAGTTCTGCTTGGTCATTTCCAACCCACTTCTTCTTTTCTTTCTCAGCCCAATGACTCACCTTCTCTCTCTGTAAGTTTTCTTTTTAATCAATTTTAGTATATTTTGCTGATGTTCATGTCTGCGTTTAGTAATTAGAACTGAATCACATTAATGGGTGTCAGATGTGCTGATTTATTGAGTTAATTGTTGGAGATCAGAAGTTTCATTAATTTGCTTTTGAGTTTTGTTGTTGGATTTATCTTTTCGTTCTTTGACTAGGGTTAGATGACTTATCTTTCTGCCGTGAGTTGGATGAATTCAAGAGTAAATTGTGGAAGAAATTGCAACTTTTGGGATGTTAAAACTATGTTTCACTGGTTTTCTAATAATAGTTATAATTGCTCTTCCTCATTTTTTAATAATTGGATGGATTTTCTCTTTGATTATTTCTATTGTTTTTGTTAGACGTCAATTTGTGCTGCTGATGATAGTGGTGCATATCATAGGACAGCTGCATTTGGTGATGATATCGTGATTGTGGCGTAAGTTTGTTGATTCATGTAAATATAGATGTTTATCAAAAGCTGGATATTTCAGTGTTTTCTTTTGGGTGCTCTCTGATCTCTTTTGTATAAACTTCTTTCATGTAAACAGTGCATATCGAACTGCTATTTGCAAAGCTAAGCGTGGTGGTTTCAAGGATACTCACGCTGATGATCTGCTTGGCTCAGTTTTAAAGGTTCGTTGTCTTTGACTGAATGCTTATGGATATTATAGTTTTGTTAGAAGATTCTGATGATTTCGCTCTTTTGAATATGGTTTCTCATGAATATGTTCTCGCTCACATTTCTTTGATTTTGTGACTATTTTGGTGTCTATGGTCTAGCTGCCTTATTGACACATACTAGTTAATTGCAGGCTCTGATAGAGAAAACAAATGTGAATCCAAGTGAGGTGGGGGACATAGTTGTCGGTACAGTCCTGGCTCCTGGCTCACAGAGGGCAACTGAATGCAGAATGGCAGCTTTCTATGCCGGTTTTCCTGGTAAATTTTTGGAATGCTTTGTTCATAGAGTACTCAGGTTTCACAAAGAATTTTTTTTCTTCCTTCACTAAATGGTCCATCTGTATCGACCAGAAACTGTGCCCATCAGAACAGTCAACAGGCAATGCTCATCCGGCCTACAGGCAGTTGCTGATGTTGCTGCTTCTATAAAAGCTGGATTTTATGACATTGGTAAGAGCGACTAAGGAAATACAGTATCATTTTACCTGTCTTAATGACCTTCATTCTGCTTAACTGTTTCTTTTTCTTCCTTCCCTAACATCAGGCATTGGAGCTGGACTGGAGTGCATGACAGCGGATAACATTAGCAGGATTTCCCAAGTCAACCCGAGAGTAGTCCCCATCTTCTTTATCTTTTAAGTTTCTTTAGAAGGCTCGGAAATTTGTGAATGGTATTTTTGAACTGATTTGTGAGGCTAAACAGGTAGAGAGCTTTGTACAAGCTCGAGATTGTCTTCTTCCTATGGGTATCACATCCGAAAATGTCGCACAGCGGTATGGTGTAACACGGCAGGAGCAAGACCAGGCTGCTGTAAGTTTTATTGAATGTTAAACACATTGTAACCATGTTATGCAGACTTAGTCTAGCAGCTGACTTTTTATCATTATAAAGGTTGAATCTCATAGGAAGGCAGCTGCTGCCACATCATCTGGTAAATTCAGAGATGAAATTATCCCAGTTTCTACAAAGGTAAGTAAAGAAATTTGAACTCATGAGTTTGTTTTGTTAGTTTTTTTCTTTTCTTTTTTGCCTACATTTTCTTTACATTTTATACCTTATGATTGTTGTTTCAAAGATTGTGGATCCAAAAACTGGTGAAGAAAAGCCTGTTACTATTTCTGTGGATGACGGAATTCGACCACAAACAAATTTAGCAGGCCTATCTAAGCTGAAGCCTGCTTTCAAAAAGGATGGAGCCACAACTGCTGGTATATGATATTGTCACACTTGCCTTTCAATATTTCTTCTTAAGAATCATGGAACTGACATCTAATTGTAATTCTATTATAGGCAATGCTAGCCAGGTGAGTGATGGTGCCGGTGCAGTTCTCCTTACCAAAAGAAGTGTGGCTGTGCAGAAAGGGCTACCAATTCTTGGCATGTTCAGGTACTCCCTTTTCTTTCACATGGATATTTCCTCAAGCACAGTGTCAAGTAGTACCTATTTTATGCTCCATATTGCAGCATCTTTGACTAGAAACAATAAATATTGCAATCACGATGATTTGCAATATCATACTGTCCTTTCCAAAGGTGTATGTGAACTGCGTTTTGCATTGCATAATCACACTTCTCTCCGATTGCAACCTGATTGAATTATACAACAGCACTTATTGGGCATTCTGAAGTGTTTTTATTTGAGCAATAAATACAAAAGATAGAGCTAATTAAGCGACGATTGCGATTACACTCTTTTGATCTCAATACACAAACAATGCCATGGAGGAAAAGCAAAGTGTAGTTTACTTTATTCCAACAGAAATGTCAGACAGCAGTTTAGTGTAATAAAAATCTGGAGTCACCCATTGTGGAGACGAACTTGCTAGGTAGTAAATCCTTCTAAAACTCGATTATTAGCAATGTATCTACAATATGGATGCCTTGTATTGTAGGAATGACATTCTATGCAAATTTCTCTATATTTGTCTTCATTTTGGGTTCAATTTTCCAAGGTAATGCGTGAAATATGTCATGTAGAACTCTGTGGATAATGGAGATCAACATTATTGACATACATAAGCAGAACCATCACTAGATTATATGAAAAAAATTAAATGAGCAATTCAGATGAATATTGATGCAAATCTCCAACTTAAGAAGGGAAAAAGCTCGGTAATAAAATCAGCTTATAGATAAGTGAAAAATGTTACAGCTAATCATGTGTATGTAGTCTAAAATATGGAGGGAAATGATGTTAAGAAGGAAATCCCCGTAGATACATTTATCATTATGCGCTTTTCTTGCAGGAGTTTTGCTGCTGTTGGCGTGGATCCTGCTGTGATGGGAATTGGTCCAGCTGTTGCAATTCCTGTTGCAGTGAAATCTGCTGGACTACAACTTAATGATATTGACTTGTTTGAAATAAATGAGGTAGGAAGGATGAAAAGATTGCTTATAATATTTAGTCACTATTATTAAGAATTCAAGATTTTGAAAAAACATGTTCTTTGTCTCAGGCATTTGCATCACAATATGTTTATTGTTGTAAGAAACTAGAGCTCGATTCAGGAAAAGTCAATGTCAACGGCGGTGCAATTGCTTTTGGGCATCCTTTGGGTGCTACAGGTATTTTCAGTGACATAAACATGTACTCTATCTCGTTGTATTGTTTTCTCCAGGAATAGCACAAAAATGTTTCTTTGTATAAAAACCAATTCGAAATTGAAACCTATTATGTCCATCATCAATTGGCCATGATTCTGAAGTTACCTGCTGCTCTTGGTGTAGGAGCCCGCTGTGTGGCAACTCTTTTGCACGAAATGAAGCGCCGCGGGAAAGATAGCCGCTTCGGAGTCATCTCAATGTGCATAGGTATCTCTAGTTCTCACTTTGTGCACCCACATAGATAGCCTCTTTTAAGGGCATGACATTGACAGTATAGAACAGTTAATGAAACCAAAGAAATCATGGGCATATTTTATGTTTAACTACAGTAATTAAAGTGATGCTGTTTTAAACATCAGATTAAGAAGTTCAATTAACTAATCCGCAAAATGTTTTATACTGCCACTCTATTGGAATTCCATCAGACTGTGTGTTCCTTCTTTATGTGCTCTCTGTGTTAGTAACAACTGTGGTGAGTGAAATTGGGATGTTATAATTTAGTTGCTTTGTGGTTCATTTGATGATGCTTTAGTCTAATTTTACATTACAGGAAGTGGAATGGGAGCTGCAGCTGTTTTTGAAAGAGGAGATTGTGTTGATGATTTATGCAATGCTCGAACAGCTCAAACAAACAGCCTTTTTATCCAAGGATGCTCGTTAGACAGATTAATTTTGCCCAATTGTGTTGAATAAAATGGCCATTCATGGTCTGCAAGTTTGAAAAAGAGACATTCATCTCATGTACTTCTGAAATATTAGAAATGCAAATATACATATCCTTTTCGCGACTAAACATGAATGGTCAATCAGTAGGACAAATACAAGAAACATTTTATATCTGAAATAAGAAAAAAGAATGCAACTCCTATTTACACCAGATTTAAAAAGGAACTGAAAGATCAACAACGGCCCTTACAAGTTACAAGCCCTTGTATAACAACTGATATTTTGGTATCCGGTCTTGGGGCAGAGGACAATGCACAATAAGTTTACCTTTCATGGCCCCTCTAAATATTGCCTGCAAAAATGTGAAACAAATGTTTCAGCATATTTATTATCCTAAACACAGTGAACACTACAGAATTAGGCAACCAAAAAAATAAATTGAAATCACCCTGAAAGTTGCAGTAATTATAAACATAATACTTTTCTTTTATTTATATATTCGGGTTTGCTGGGGTTATCCCGGGGGTGCCAACCTAGTTGGGATGTCTGGGCGCCTCGGCTTTGTCCCAACTTTTAATAAAAAAAAAAGTTGCATTTGGATGGCAAGTTGAAATCACTGAAGATCCAAACAGTAAACACAGAAGATGACAATTTCTAGCACAACTCGTAGAACACATTTGAGATTCATAAGCCTTTTTAAGTATTTTGAATTCATCTGCCAGAAAGTTTCATCCTATGCATTGATCAAATATTAGGAAAGGAAAGACCTATTCCACATGTAGAACGCATATGTGATTTTAAAGTTTTTAAAGTATTTCGAATTCATGTGCCAGAAAGTTTTTATCTTATCCAAAAATCAAATAATTAGGGTAAGAAAAGACGAATCTAAATCATATATTTGAAGAAACTTGTAGGGTAAGAAGTGCTGTTCCATTCTCTTCATCATGAACATCTATTTACACATAGCTTTCTTTATCATCTAAAGAAAAAACACTTTTGAACTACACTTTTACGCAAATGAGTCTAGTCTAGAGTATGTGTGGGAGAACTTTGAGGAATACACTGTAGATTTCAGAACACTCCAGGCATAGTCCTTCACATTTGAAGATACAACCATGCGAATGCAAATTGCTGAGAACTTCCTAACTTCTTGAATCAGTTTCCTGTCCTTAACTGTTTCATGCAGTCCATTTAAGTTAGTGAGTCACAAGCCAGGTATTTAGTCTTAGCTTAGGAGATGAATCATCTGTGAACTTCTTAAAATGCCTGATACTCGAATTGCTAATGCACAGGAACTGATTGCTTGAAAGAAATCAAGTATCAAACAGTTTTTCTTCTTGCTCCTTATGTTCACAAAGAAAAATTGAGACAATCAATCATAGATTCATAGTTCAGTATCTCAGGTATACATTTTCCATGTGCTTGATGATATTGCTAGAAACAAGATGCTAAAAACTGGCAATCATCTGCGTACTCACAGGACACATCATTTGGCCCTTATAGTTGGAGTCTGTTAGAACAGGGGCGTGGTGTGAGTTTTTGGGTAGTAGTTATATATTGGGAGGGTATGGACAAGAAGAGCTAGCTCTTTTTTGTATCATTTTTAGTTTGGGTCTCTTTCTAGAGATATTAGGCTCTGCTCTTTGAGTAGAGAAGGGGACCAAGAGATTCTCAGTGCCTTTATCTTTCAGTTCTTATTTCTTACTGTTTGCTAATCATTCTCGATTCTGAAGATTGGTCATCAATACTGCAAATTATTCCTTCAAGTGCGTGTTTTCTCAAGGGCACAATCGATATTAATCAGCAAAAAGAAAGGGAAATTAACATTCAATTCAGAGGTGAAGAAACAAACCTCCACCACATCAATAAAGTCTTGTTTTGTATGAAAGGCACCAACCCATTTAGTGTGATCAGCAGTCCTGAATCCAAAATTAGAGAACCCTAATTTGATAAAACAGCAGAATGCGATATTTCTCCAAAAAGAATAACTAAAATCAATTCAAAGAAGGGATAAGAAATGAAAGAAAAAGTACCCAGAATCCATTTTCATATGATGGGCATTGAAGAAAAACACAGTAGAAGGTGTTAAAGTAATATCAAAGTAATTGACGTAAACTTGAACATCTTGAGAGTCTATATCTACCAAGGCTACAGTTGCAAATCCAGAAACCTCACGAACTGATTTCGACAGCTGAAATTGAGAGCAATTTCGATATATTAACAGAGAACCAAAAGAGAACAAAAACAAAAGGCACAGTAAAGTAGAGGCAGCATACCAAATCGTCGAGCTGAAGACAGACAGTGTCAGAGGCGCGGCCAAAGCGGAGAACGAGGACCTTATCGATCGTATCTCTGATTATGGAATCTATTTCCTTCTTCTTTGTCAGTGTTGTTAATAAATAGCTCATCCTCTTTCTCACTTCCTATAATCTCTTTGAATTGCAAATCTGCTTTTCAACAAATCTTGAATTTTCAATTCCAATCTATTTAGGAATGTTACATTATATTCTTAAACCACCATAATTAGAAATACAAAATAATTTAGCATTAAAAAAAATACAAATCTCTTTAACATTTGTCCAAAACACATAAATAGTTGAACAAATTACCTCGAGTGTCAAGTTGTGGAAAATAGTTACTCATATAGGACTCTATATATTTATAGTTAACAGCATACTAGAATTTTTTTACAATAGCATGTTGTAAGATTTAATTACATAAAAGAGTACAAAACCAATTAAAAGATAAAATTGAGTAAATCCCCTTCCTTTTTCTTTTCCATCACGATTTCTTCTTCTACGCCTCTGTTGCCTCTCTCCTTCAAGAATTTTCCTAACCCAATCTCCCAAAATATGTTAAACAGAACAACACAACTCCGATTCAGCAAACCATTTTCCCGTACATTACCAAATCAGACGATGATAAAAACATAGCAACGGAACAAGCAAGATAAATAATTTGAAGACTGGATGTGAGAGAAAGAATAGAAAACAAACTTTCTATAAATGATGAATGTAAGATATTACAGCTCCAGAAATAGCTGTTCAGAAGGGAGAGAGAGGACGGATAATAGCAAGAGAGACCAGGAGAGTATGTTTGGAAGGCGAAGATGCTATGTGAATAAGCTACTAACTACTAAGAATGAAGAACATTCTGACCCGTTCACATCTAATTATCCATAGAAATAACAAATATAATAAGGAAAATGAATCAAATGAAAAAGAAGGCGCAAAGGCAGGTGCATCAGAACAATAATGTCAACAAGGAACTTACCTGAAGTTCAGAGATCAAGTGTAAGTCATCACATGCACAGACTTTTGCCCCAATATACGCAAAAAAGACACTACTACCTACATTCTAACCTTCTAAGCATTTCTGAGGACCCAAAATAATCTTAATGACCTCGATGCCAAAATCAATAGTTAAGTTGGCTCTCGGTTTCATGATTAATGCTCTATTGAGAAACCCTAACTGGGGAATTAAATATAAAAAATAAAATCCTAATCGCAGTTCATGCCCGTAGAAGAAATTCAAGACACTAAATTAGAAATAGATAAACATAAAAGGGAACAAGATATGTAAAAGGAATTACCTGCCTAGAAGAGGCGATCGCATACGAAAGGAGCGGTAGCAGCGGACGCCAAGGAATGAATGGGAACTTATTAGAGCCTCTCTTCTAGCTAGGGTTGGCAAAGGTTGTATATTCACAGTAGCCGGTGCTATCCAATTCTAATGGAATGTATAAAAGGATGTGAAATAAATATCGGATCAAAACCATTATCCATTAGGATAATGAGACAGGTATGAGAATATTTCTATGATACTCGATATCCGTTAGCCGTTATAACTCTTTTATATATTAAAAATATTATTATATTTTAAATGTAAGATATAATATTTGAACCCTAACTTTTTTGTTCTTCAAACGAGTGGTACCAGTAAACTACTTTATTCTTATTGATTAAAATTCAATTTATTCAATTTTTAGATGGATGATTTATTATATTTATACTTTATTAAATTTGTAATATTTTTTGTTTTATTTATTGATTCTTAGTGGATAAGGATATCCGTGGGTACCCGTAAATTAAATGGGATGAGAATGAGATACAAAAGGTATATCTGTTAAGTAATGGGACGGGTATGGGTACATGTTATTAAAAGTTAAACGGGTAAAGGTTTGAGATTGACACTACTCGCGGTACCCTACCCGTTGTCATCTCTAACCCATATCGGTTAAGTAATGGGACGGGTATGGGTACAGGTTATTAAAAGTTAAACGGGTAAAGGTTTGAGATTGACACTACTCGCGGTACCCTACCCGTTGTCATCTCTACTTGTAACTCTCCAAAAATAATATAAATAATTGACTATTAGTTATTTAAGAGTGACTAAGACATACCATCTTCAATAATACTCTTATACTCACTCCTTATTTATTATCGTATCATTAAAATTATTAATTATTATTAGAAAAGAGACTCATCAATAATAAATTATTAATAAAACATGAATTAAATAAGCAATAAGAGATGAAGAAAGACTCTGTATTAATAGAGATGATGAAGAAGCTTTAGTGATTTGAAGAGTCATTAAGAGGCTGATGAAACTAATTTTTAACTCTTTCTCTTCAAATTTTAACTTAAGACTCAAATTAATAATCCGTTGGAGATGCTCTTAAGGAAGGATGTGAAAAGATGGGTAAATCATAATTATCGTAATTAATAATTTTAATATTATAATTTGGAATAAGGACAAATTTAACCTAACATTTCAAGCAAAATGCAGAATTTAGGAATGATAATGGGTATGGTACTCAAAGATAGTGTCAATCCCTTACTTGTTTTTTTAATTACCCGTATATGTCTCGTTACCTTAACATGTATATCTTTTGCATCTCATATCAGTCTCATTTAATTCGCGGGTATTCGTGGTACCTTTACCTATTAAGAATCAATACATAAAAAAATATTATAAATTTAAGAAAGTATAAATTCCATAAACCACCATCTAAAAATTGAACAGAACAATAAAATAGTTTAGTAGTATCACTCAATAGTTGAACAACAAAATATGTAGGTTTTGAATCTCACATCTTACATCTAAAAAACAATAATATTTTCTAATAACAGTTAAATATCAATCAAATCAGTTTTTTTTTCTAATTTTCGATAACGTATGACTAAAATTGACCTTGTTTGGAAATGTTAAGGTTAAATTTGGATTATAATCTGCATTTCTCTTAAAACGTTATGGTTAAATTTGGTCTTTATCCCTTATAATTTCAATAAAGTTACTGAAATTTGTTAAATAAAAGAGATAAGTTGTAAAAATACCTCTAATATTTATAGCCAGTGGCAATTTTACCTTTACATCTAAAATGGTACAATTTTACCCTTCATGTTGGCAACCAAGAGTAATTTTGCTCTTAACATTGACAAATTGGATCAATTTAAGAAATAATTCATCAAACCAAACTGTCTTCTTGATCATGAATCATGTCATTTACACTTCACAAGTGTGTCATTTTATCATTCATTAATAATATATCACAAAATGATTAGACATGAAAAAAATTTAAAAAATATATTGTCTTTTGTACGGGTTGGACAAAATTAATTCAAATAGTTCACCGAATTATAAATATTAATCTCCAATTCTATTATTAAATGACAAAAAATATGAATATTTTTTTAGAACCTACTTATATGTAATTGGTGCAGAATAATGAACAAAATATATGTGTTTTATAATAATGTCTGAAATGGACTCAACTTGCCAATGTTAGGAATAAAATTGCTTTTGACTGCCAACATTTGAGATATAATTGCACCATTTTAGATGTTATGTGTACTTTTGCACCTTATCTATGAATAAAATTATTCCAAGCATTTTAAATAGAAATATAAGGATAAAAATCATGTCCAGAGCTGCGCGTCTATAGTCAGATCTATGCACGCTCACAGGCTTCGTACTTATCCGATAAAAGTAACAATGTTAAATAAACGATATGATAATGAAAATCATATGTATCATTTTATTTATTTTATATTTTATCATCTATTTGAAAATTGTGAACTATAATGTCTCATTCTCCTTCGTAACAAAAGGATCGAACCCATGAATGAGACATCCAAATGATATACGGGAGTATCGAACTGTGACTCCCCGTTTGTCACGTTTGAAACATGAGAGTATGTTGTTATCCCTTGTAATGTAGTATTAGTTCCAAAGGGGGTGAATGGAACTATTGATTAATTTTAGCGTTTTTCTATTTTACTCACTTGGCATGTTTCTGTTTGCAAAGTACAATGCAATATTTAATATCAGAAGCAGGTTTAGTTTAGTGACAAGTATTGTCTACTAGACGTGGTTCTGATCTCAAATGATGCGCTGCAATAATCTTTTGTTTGGACAGAGCTTTTAATGATGTTATAGATTTAGCATTTCAATGACAATCAAGCAGAGACAATATATATGTAGAGAGTAAGTGTTAGAGCATAAATAATCAGAAGTAATAAAGACAGAGTTAGAAAATAGTTACTCAGCAGATTTATACTGGTTCGGCCTCTAGCCTATGTCCAGTTCTCAAAATGAAGATCTAAATCACTTTTGGACGAACACAAATATTACAATGATTGTGTATTGCAAATATTGCTCGATGAACACTTTGAAAGTTTTGATCGCTTATAGCAGCTTAGGATTTCGTCAACTCTTCAAGAAGCATGTGTCTGGGTATTTATAGTAGAGGCTGGACAGAGCTTCCATTTGAAATTCAAAACTAGTCGTTTGGAGGGAAACGATATCTGTCAATATCAGCTTCTGACTTCTGTCCTTTTGGTGAAAAGTTTTCCATTACAGAAAGATGGGCTCTTTTATCTTGAGCCGCACTTCTAACTCAACAGACATGCAGTCTGCAAAATTTCCAACTTGGGTGTGTCTATAGAGACGTTGAGGGGACAAGGCTGCTATAGCTTGTCCTTTTTGCCAGTTCTGGGGAATCAACGTGATTGTGATAGAGTCAACGCCAGTTGTCCGTTTCTATTGCTTCTCGGCTTCCTTCTTTTGGATCCAGAAGATCAGTCTATGGGCCTTTGTTTATTGCAATGTCTTTTTCATTTTTAATTGATCTAAAGCTTATGAATTAACACAATGAACAAACATGATTAGCTTAATCAAATTTAATTTAATTTCTTTGACTTGAATATTTTTGGGATCTAATTTTCCTTAATTAATTTATTTTTGTCAGAATAAAAAGCTCTTGGAAATTATGTTTCAACATATATTTGAAAATGGCCGAAACCACGTGATTTATTTTATCTTTTCCCTACTTATTATGTCTCATGCCTTTCGACAATATGTCTGCTTCCATTTTCTACTTCGCGATCAAGTTCCAGTTTCTTACGTTTTGAAACACAAAACTATGTTTGAAAATAGTCGAAACCACAAATTTTGTACTTTTCCCTACTTATTATGTCTCACGCCTTTCAATAAGATGTCTTCTTCCATTTTTTACTTCGCGGCCAAGTTCCAATCCATGCTCAATTCTTGAGCCAGATTCACGCCTCTCAACCAAACCTTTTGACTACTCCTTTTTGCGCTCTCAAGTGCGCCTTAATTATGAGTCGGATCCCTACTTTCCCTTGGGTCTTATTTCTATTTTGAGCTTATGTCTTATGTTGGGTCCAAACCCCATTCTAGTCTATACCCAAATCCTATGTAAGGATGAAAGGGAGAGTACGAGTAATAACCAAACGAAAAATTACATAAAGACAGACCCATAAAAAAACCCTCCATATGGGTAGTGCATGTGTAGATTCACTTGTGAGGGTGCTTGATGTTGGCCTTTCATTTGAATCTATCGAAGCTTATAAGAATATCAGTATTTATATTGAGTAAGTATTAAGCATTTATAATAATACCCTTTAACTACTTAACCATGTAATCAATATGGAGTTTGGGTTTGAGGAAAATTATGTTTTAAAGCTATGCAGATCTCATGTCTAATTCCTTATCTTATCCTAAAATGGAAGGTGTTCATTAGCCATGTCTATAGGGAAGGGGATAGAAGTGCATATTAGTTAGCTAATGTGATAGGGTGTAAAAATACTCATAATGTTGACAGCTAGGAGCAATGTTTCCCCTATCATTTAAAATAGTGCAATTTACCCATAACATTGACAGTCAAAATCAATTTTTTTTTAATTAAAATGCTTATAACTTCATTAAATTAAAACACAACAAGTACAACAAGAAAACAACAGTAAGAAATCAATTCTTACAGGATCTACAAAGAGACTAAAACGGCTACAGAGAGCAAAAAAGACCATAAAGGCATAAAAAAACACAAAACAACAATAAAACATATATTTATCGTAAATCGAAATCTGCAGAAAAGTAGATGCAATCCAGTCTTCAGCATTTAGGCCATTCCGAACATTCGGATCTGAGTCATTTCTTTTGATGCAACCACGCAGATATATTGATCCACGTATAAGATAAACCGTTTCCGCACTTGCTAAATTCAAAAATGATATAAATAAAAGAATAACAGAGAGCAGATACAATTCAAATGGATGAAGAGATCCGATAAAATATATGGAAACTGACTAAAAAGAAAAAACAATAAAGTAAAACGCATAAAATCTAACCTGGTGTGGTAGGAAGAAAGAAGACAAACTTCCTTCCTCCTTCCTACTCAAAGTAGATCTTCTAAAGAGGACAATTTGAAACTCAACAAAGATGAAATTTAGATAGAAAATGAGAAAAGGAGAAAAGAATGGTGGAAAAAGAGAAAATTGGAAATGAAGATGGGAGCAGTTTTTTTTTTTTGAGAAACTGTTCAAGTGTGTAAATTTTACCTCTATCATTAACAAGTTCAGTCAATTTTAGATATTATTAAAAAAACACATATTCTGTTCCCGTATTCTGCATTAGTTATATATCAGTTGGTTCTAAAAAAAAGAATTTGTTGTTTTTTTTTTTATATATTTTCATAATAAATTAGAGATTAACATATTTTTAAATTTAATGACATTTTTTTTTATCCAACTCATACATAACAAATTATAATTTTTAAATTTTCTTTAAATTCTTTCCATGTGTATACATATGTTTGTGATTTGTTACTGATGAGTGATAAAATGACGCACATGTTCAGTGGAAATGACAAAGTTCATGGTTGAAAAAACAGTTTGATAAATTATTTCTCATTGCTCTTAACTGCCAATAATATTTTAGGAGTAAACTTAGAAATATTTTTACACCTTATCACTTAGCGTAATAATTACGCTGATACTCTCCCCTCGCAAATGACAAAGTTCATGACTGAAAAAGCAGTTTGATAAATTATTTGTCGAAAAATTCAATAAAATTGCTTTTAACTACCAATAATATTTTAGGAGTGAGCTTAGAAATATTTTTACACCTTATCACTTAGCGTGATAATTATGCTATACTCTCTCTTTGGCAAGGAAACTTTGCTCAACCCCAAAGGAACTTGAAGAGTTGAGCCGTTCATGAACGGCTTGATGTTTGGCTCAATAAAAACTTGACCATATTCGGCTCGATTTATAAACGAGCCGAGCTTGAGCACAACAAAGTTGGACTCGAAAGCTCGCGTTCAGGCTCGATTACGAGTTCATGAATAAGCTCGTGAGTAAACTCGATTATAATATTCATAAATACACCCATGAACAAACTATTATTATGTTAATAATAACATTTATATAAATAGGAAATATAAAACGGCGTAGTTTTGTGTAAAATCTAGTTTTGTAAGTTTCAAAACTATATAGTTTTGTGTTAAAGAAATTTCAAATCAATATAATTAATGAGTTGTTCGCAAACGAAGTTCATGAACTGAATTAACAAGCTACTCACGAGTAAAGCTCATGAACAACTCGTGAACAGCTCATGAAGAAAATGTTGAGCTCAAACTTGAGCTCGTCAATTTTCTAACGAGCCGAACCTAAGCAGGTCAAAGTTCGGCTCGGCTCAGCTCGATTATAGCCCTATGCATATTTACAGCCCTATGCATATTGCCTCCTAGAGCAGGATATCCTAGGTTTTGGTTTTGAGTTTTGTAGCCCTTGTACTACACTTTGTACTCAGGAAAAAAAATAACATGGTTCAAACATTAAATAACATATCAAAAATTATTATACCACATGAAATTCACTCAACTTTTAATTCCACAAAAGAAAAAAAAAAGATGTTGGACACGTAGTATTTGATTGAGTTAAGTTGGATGATTTCAACATTTTGTAGCATAAACCAACCACATTGAGTGACCATCTGAGTCTATGCATTTATAATTTAACCCATGTACCATGGTGGTAAATTTTTTTATTATTGTACTTATCAAAATTGTAATATTTAATCCTTAAACTTTGATAGTAGTAACATTTAGCCCCATGTATTTTGACAGTAATTGAAATTCAAAATGCACCTGATTGCACAATGATGTCGACAATAATCAAAGTACACGAGCTAAATGTCATACGCAGACCGCTTGCTGGTTGAGCTTTGTCACTAAAAACACTAAATAAAAATGCTTAAACTCAGTTAATAAAAGACACTAAATACAGAAACTAAAGTTATCATATAGGCATTGCCTATCCTACTATTTAAATTGAATATTTGATGGGATGAGGATTACCAATCAGGTTTAACATAAAGTAATGATAAATAAGATATTGCAATCTATAATTTCCTATAGCAAATAAACTATTCTCTCAAATCATCAAAAACAAACACGATTATCTTAAATACTTCAAAATATCAATACAGAGGAGGATACAGTTAGAGAGCGCATTCATGATCCGCAATCTTCTCGATAAAACTGAGAATGTAGGCCATCGCTAATTATGCGAAAAGGAAACTAGGATCAGAACAGTTCTCTTTCATTCTGGATCAGGGGATCCGCCGGGAACCAGCTGCATTAAAAACTTAATATCAGTCTACTTCCACTCGTGTATTCCTGTATTTTTCTTCATGGTAAAAGGTTATCCAAAGCCTGGCTTTAATAATGCATAATATAAAATTGAAATCTATGAAATTATCATAATCAATCCTTTCTTAAGGTCCCTTCCACAGTCCACCCCTCCCTTGTCCTCCCTACCAACCCCCATTCATTATTATGATCATGGCATACAAGGAACAGACATAAAAGCTTCATGACAACTTTCGAAAGATCATATTCTTAATAGTTTTTTCTAAATAGCTTATAGCCAAAACCAAAAGTTCATAATATGATTTCTTCCATAGGAACAATGAGCATGACTTTATCATAAGATGGGCTTATAATAACATGAAAAATGTATGAATTACTTACAATGGCAATGTTGTTTCCATTCAATAATATCTGATCAAGCTTTGTAATTCGACGTCCTTCAGCTGTGATTTCACTGTAATACCAATAAGGAAATTCAAAACACAACCTTATCATAACACTGCAAAAGAAAATGTGTAAAAGCATGTACAAGGAGCGCAAAGATAGAGAATGAAATCAGACAAAAAATAACACCATGTAGTAATTGAAGTTAATTCTTAAGTTGTATGTATATATATATCCTGTTCAATGTTCATAGTTCTCATAAATCTTTTGGTATTTTATTACATAGACGAGCAAATGCCTTCTTATACTATGTTCTTGTTCATCATATGGCAGCCAAGTAAATAATAACTTGCATTTCCTCAACAGCAACACCCAAATTAATATCTCATTCCTCAAGATTTTTCCAGCCACAAGAATTCCTGGTCAAAAAGGTTCATTTCACTATCTTAACAAATTCTCGCACATCTATCATAGCTTTTGTTAGTATATAGCATTGCGGCCCTATCTACCTAGCTATGTACAATAGACTCTTGACACATTGTCCCAAAGTCAGTCTGGTAAATTAGGAAAATCACTTTTGAACTATCACCCCGTGGTACAGATAAAGCTCAAAAACCAAGTTGATAGTCTTTTGAGCTACCTAGAATTTGAGGGAAAAAAAAATCTTATTCCAGGCCTATTCTGCATTCCCCATCTTCTGTTACACTCTCACTATCTGGAGGTAAAAACTCGTTTAAAAAAGTAGCATTGGCCAAAAATGAGATTTAACCAATACTTATGAGTTATTTATTAGAGTTGCCCACTACACTCAAATTATCCAGTCTCGTCTCCTTATCAATCAATATACTTGTCAATATCTGCTGAATTTCAGCAATTATTATTCGGAGTCTAACAGGGAAGAACCATACAATACAAGTTTCAAAAGCATAGAGATGTTTAATTCTCAGCTTCAATTTAGTGATGTCTACTCCTACTTCTTAGTCATGCATGGACAGTATAAGACAGAAATTCTATATATTAAATAAATTGGTATAGTTATCTAGCTCCAAGGCTGAGAGTAGAGTTCCTAAAACTCTTATGAAACAAATGTGTCCCAATCACTTGATTTTATAGCTTTAAAATTTATTATTGCTTCAGTGCCACAAGCCTATCGTCCAGGTAGAACTTCAAAGTTTTCCTTTCAAAAGAGGGGAACGTACCATTAGCAACCAGCAAATAGTAACATGATCATTGTAAAGCCTAATCAGTATCAAAAATAAAAGTGAATGGTATAGCAAATAATGTTTCGTTTTTACTTTCAATAAATTTGTCAAGAAAATCATTTTAAATTTACATGATCATTGTAAAGCCTAATCAGTATAAAAAATAGAAGACTTGAAATCAAATTTAAAACGATTTTCTTGACAAATTTATTTGAAAGTAAAAACGAAACATTGTTTGCTATACCATTCACTTCTATTTGTAGACCTTTTGAAATAAAATTCCAAACTACTGACTGTTCTACTCCAATTTTTTAAAAGCAGCACCATATTATTCAACAAGTGAATCAGCAAATACTTGAATCTCTATGCATCAAACTAATCGGCAATCTTATAAGAACTTCGCTCCAATTCAACACAACTAGCATAACCGAAAAGCTTACAGTAGAGACTCCAGTTCAAACACATACTTAAATTGAAAATCAATTAAAACTCTTAGTGGCTAATGCCTTCCCTTAAACCCTAATTTGAAAGAGAGAAAACAGAGAGGAAGTATGGCATACTATTCGGTGACATCTTCAAGGACCATATTGACATAGACATCGAAGCCCCTAAGAGTACCAACAAGCTCCTTATCTCCTTTCATTATCACCCATATTTTGGACCCTATGCACCTGTCAATTAGTTCTGCATGATAAAAATTCAAAGAAAGTAAATACGGAATCACATTCTCTCGAGAAAGTCGGGAAGAATATGAAAACATGGGAGAGTGATAAAGGAAAAGGAAAATAGAGACCTGATGGAAGAAGCTGAGAGGGATTGTTGGCCATGGCAATTCAAACTTCTTCAATAAGTGCTATTGGAAACTGGTTTACTGGCAATATGAAACCTTAGATTGTTTTAATCTCCGGATTTTAATAAAGATTATATTTATTTATTTTTGTTGGGAAAAAGTTTAGGTAAGGGTAATAATGATAAATAAATTTATCAAATTTATTATGGTAATTTAGGTAAACACAACTAATTTACTGTAAATTGCTATAATACCATAATACTCACATCATTATTTCTCAGCAGATCCCTAGCTTATACTTAAAAAAAACTCAATTAAGTCTCTAAACTTATAAAATCATCAATTAGGTTTAATTGATGGCGGAACCAGGACCCCGGATGACCCGGGGCTCAAATATATCAGCAAAAAAAATTCAAAACGTCAACAAAAAATTCAAAACATCAGTCACTATTATTACATGTCTATTTTTGATAACTGAATCCCATAGTTATTAAAGGCGCGCCTAAGGTGCGCCTATGGCGCATGGCGCACCAGGCGCAGGCCTTGGCGCCATGGCAGCCCCATGGCGAGGCGCAATCGCCATGGCGCGCGCCTGGTGCGCCATTTTGCGCCAAATGCAGTTGCCAAAGGCGCACCAAGGCGCGCCTTGGCAGTTAGAGGCAGTTATGGGCAGTTTTTTGGTAGTTACTTTATATATCTGGAATGGAACACATGTTATATTAACAAAAAGTATTAAAAAGGAGAGAGATTATAGGTTTTAAACTAAGTAGAAGACGAAGAGACTCTTTGAAGAGGAAGAGACAGAGTCATTTGAAGAGTAAGAGACAGAGTCATTAAAAGAGGAAGAAGTTTACTAGAAAGAAAACACATTAAACGGATTCAAACAACAGAAACAAAGAAGCCAAAGGGAATTCAACTTTGATGATCAATAGTTTGATGATGCCTTAGATGAGGAGTGTGATAGTGATGATGAGGAGTGATGGATTTGTAGAGTTTTGATTAGGAGTAGAACTTAGGAATTAGTATTCAACTTTAAAGTTTTCTAATATGGGGTTTATTTTGCATTTTAAAATTTATTTATGCTTAAGATATTTTCATGATTTAGTTTTATGTTAGTTTTATATTTTTATAATTTTTATTTTTTTAAGTGCGCCTTGTCTCACTTTGGCGCGCGCCATCGCCATGCGCCATGCGCCATGGCTCCAGGACCCCTTGCGCCTTAGTGCGCCATGCGCCTTTAATAACTATGCTGAATCCTACGTTTGTACAATGTTTGATAACGTTGCAGAATACGAATTTGTCCATTCTGAAAAGACCAATATGCTAATATGAAAGTAATGCTAATATAAAAACGAAATTCACTAAATATAAGAAGGAAAAAGCCTATGTCCTAATACAAAACTTGAAGGTCCATTTTGTTTAGAGACCCTCATTTGGTCCATTCTGAAAAACAAATGGTAATTGCAGCATCAGCAACAACTCATCAAGCAGCAAAGGAAAAATCCCAATTCAATCAATCTAAAATTCATAATCCCCAACTCAATCTAAAATTCATCAGGCATCAAAAGCAAAAGCAAAAGAAAAATCCCAATCCAATCAACTCCAATTCAATCTAACATTCATAATCCCCAATTCAATCTAAAATTCAGCAGGCAGCAAAAGCAAAAGCAAAAGAAAAATCCCAATTCAATCAACTCCAATTCAATCTACCATTCATAATCCCCAATTCAGCAGGCAGCAAAAGCAAAAGCAAAGAAAAATCAAGCAGCAAAACGAAAATGAAAAATCAAGCAGCAAAAAAAGAAAACGAAAACTCTCACCTTGCGTTTCGCGTTAAACTAGCAGCGGCGACTGAACGGCGTCCGGCGATGGAGACTAGCAAGTAGCGACTGATATCAGTCGCCGGCCGACGGTGGAGACAGTGGCGGAACCTCCCTCTTGTGCGGATTCCCTTGCGTTTGCGTTGCGCCGGCTGTGTGCGAGAGGCTTAAGCGTGATGCTCGAGTCTCGACCTAATTCAAGGATTTAAGGTGCTGTGTTTTATTTTGCAGTTTATTTTCATTAAAAACAAAACGACGTCGTTTTGATCATGAGAAAAACGACGTCGTTTTGATATTAAAAAAAAAAACCGGCCGGTTGCCGGGGCTCGAGCCCACCCCCAACCCCCCCTGTTTCCGCCCTATAACTTGAAACTTACTTAGGTCCGTAACTTTCTAAAATTTTAAATTAAATGCTCAATGTATATATTTTTTGCTTACATCCTCAATGTACATTGAAACTTATTGGATTCCCTCTCCATTGAAATAAAAATTTGATTAAATTTTTTTATATGTTTTTTATTTGATTTTGATCGATGTTTTATGTTATTTTCATTTTAATTACCGGTTCAGTTATTTTATATTTTTGGTTCGATTTTAATTAGTATACTGTGATATTTTTTTAGTTTGAGTTATTAGCCAGTTTTAGTAAAAGAAATCGGTTACCGAAATAAATATTTTATATATATATATATATATATATATATATATATATATATATATATATATATATATATATATATATATATTTGGTATAATATGTTAATTTTAGTTTGGTTTAATAGATTTTTGTACTTAAATTAGATAGATTATTGAAAACCAAAGTATCATGTTATATTTGATTAAAATCGTACTATAAATATAAAATAACCAAACAAAATTTATTTCAATCATGGGAGGGAGGGATACAATTGACAATTTCAATGTACGTTAACACTGACAGATTCATGATCCGTTGACAAAGGATGTTTGGGATTTTTTTTGGTGATCTATGAATGTTCAATTGATACTTTTTGGACTTTTTGTAGAAATAATTAAAGCTCTATATACAGCTACCATTGACTTTTCAGTGACCAGTGGATACTAGAGCTACCATTGACTTTTCTGTGACCGGTGGATACTAAAGCCTCCTAACCCCCTTTTAGATTCATTGTTGTATGTTAAGGAATCTAATAAGAGATTTTAGAAGGCTACAGATCTAGTTGAATTTCAAATGTAGATCGATGATCTAATTGATGATTTTAACAGATTAGAGAATTAATTAACTTTTAAAATATAAGTTAGAGAAATTTTAAGTCTTTTT